>NC_135234.1:404769203-406103203 GCF_051348905.1 Ranitomeya variabilis
CTGATTGTTTTACCTATGTAATAATATCTGCACGGACAGAAAACCACGTACACAACGTGGTCCGTCCTGCACGTTATAAAGTCATTCACTATGTGCTTTATCGCTCCCATTTGCAATGTCCGTTCTATTACATGCTGTTTGCACATAGGGCAGTGTCCACACTTATGGTTTCCTTTAGGCGCAGCAGTACTCAACCAATTTTGATTAGGCTTGGCAATCCTATTCCTCACCAGTTTATCCCGTAACCTGACACTTCTTCTGTTGGCTATCAAGGGACCTCGTGCTACAATAGCTGCCAATTCTTTATCTTGCCCCAAAATGTGCCAATTTCTCTTAATAGCCAACCTAATCTGCTGATCCATACTATTATATGGAAAACAAAAAGTGAATCTCTTTTCTTTTTTCGGCTTATGTGTCACCAAACTACGATCGCCAGCCAACCCCCTTTCCCTTATCACTTTCTCCTTTTCTGATATTATCGATTTTTCTGGGTAGCCTCTCTCTCTAAATCGTTGTGACATTTCATCAGATTGTCGCACAAATCCCTCCTCGGTATTGTTAACCCTATCAATTCTCAAGAATTGACTACGAGGCAATGCCTGCTTTGTATGATCAGGATGGAAACTTCTATAATGCATCATTGTATTAGCCGCTACAGGCTTGCGATACAACGATGTACAGATTTTATCCCCTTTTACCTCCACCAGGACGTCCAGAAATTCTAGACGTCGACCTCCGAATACGGACGTAAATGCCATGTTCATCCTATTACTCTCATTCAGATAGGAAACAAAATCATTGAAGGTTTTTTCAGTGTCATCCCAGATCACCACTACATCATCTATATATCTCTGATAAAATTTAATATGCCGCAAGTAACCATTAGTATCTGCATAGATATATTTCTCCTCAAAGAGACTCAGAAAAAGGTTTGCGAATGTACATGCTGCCGGAGTCCCCATCGCAGTCCCCACCTTTTGTACATACCATTCGTCTAAAAACATAAATGCATTGTGTGCGAGGATGAACCTCAAACGCTCGCACACAAATCCAATACATTCCTGACTTTTGTCAGTCGTGCACAAAATCCGTTCAATTGTCTCAACCCCTATGTCCTGGGGAATCCTAGTGTACAAACTCTCAACATCTATTGAGGCTAAGGAATAATTATCCTGCCATTCGAAGTTCTGTATGCTGTCCAAAAAAGAGTTCGTATCTCTAAGATAAGCAGGAATATCCTTCAGGATCGGCCGCAATAGCCAATCAATGTACTGAGATAGGGGCTCTGTGAGTGACCCTATCCCAGACACTATCGGCCGTCCAGGGGGACTTTGAACAGACTTGTGCACTTTCGGAATATGATACCAGTGGGGTCTGGTGGGGAACTCCGGCAACAATTTTTCCGCTTTCTTCTGGGTAATTACCCCTATCTCCACATACTTTCTCAGAAAGGATCTCAATTCCGATTTATATCGATGCAGAGGGTTACTTGGTAGCAATTCATAGACTTTCCTGTCTGATAATTGTCTCCTTGCTTCATTGATGTAGTAGGATCTGGGGAGCAACACTGTTTTGCCCCCCTTATCGGCTGCTCGAACTATTGTGTCTTCCCACGATTGTATCTCATGAAGGGCCCCAACTTCTTCTCTAGTTAAATTTTTAGGGGATTTTTTATAAATAAGTGCCTCCACATCCTTCACAACCTGTGCCTCAAATAAATCCACTACGTTGCCGGGGGATACAACAGGCATGAATCTGGATGGAACTCCTCCAACAAATGGGGCCACCTCTCCTTCTCCCAAATGTGAACCCCCACTCTGTGACTCATTAATACCTAACAAAAGTCTTGATTGTTCCCCCAGGTCCGCCAATGCCCCTGTCCCTGCCATGAACCCTAAAGGTCCAATAGAAACCGGGATTTCTCCTTCTGGAGCATTGTTTGCAGATACTTTATTGTTAAATGCTTTATAAAGATGAATTTTTCTAATAGCCTTAAAAAGATCGATTCTAAAATTAGTCAAATCAAATTCCTGTGGCATACAAAACCCCAAACCCTTGTTCAATAGGGATAAATGTGCCGATGTCAATATATGATCAGTCAAATTGATAACTGTGTCTTCGGGACCATTTAATATCTGTGTGTCCACGCTACATGTTTCCGTTTTTGTTGCTTGTTGCCTCCGTTTCTTCCTTCTGCCCCTCCGGATCTTTCTCCTAAAGGGATCACACCATCGGTGGTTTCAATTACTCCTCCTGGTACTAGCTCTAATGAACCAGCTGAGGTACCTGCCTCATCGCTCATGCTTGACTCAGACTCAGTGGTTAGATATTCGTTTCTCCGATATTTCTTTGTATTTTTATTTTTATTTTCAAACCTCTTTCTGCGGCTAAAAGGATTCCTTCCAACAAAATTATAGTCTTTATTATATGTAAACACTCGTCCTGTGTCGAAATCGATTTTATCACGGACAAATTTGTCCTTTTTCCGTTGTTTAACATTTGCCTGAATTATTGTAAGTTTATTATCTAGTTTTTTGTTGAAAGTCGTCCACTGATCCTCAGGCATTCTTGCTTTGAGTTCTGTTTGTGTTTTAATTAAATCTCCATTTAATTCATCATAACTCCGTGTATTAGTTTTCAATACCAGAGATAAAAGTTCCTGCGAACATCTCAGCATGATATTCTCCCATTCCTTTCGGAACTCCATATTGTCATTATGTTGCGAGATCTGTTTCCAGACTCTTAGTCCCCGTGGGACTCGCCCATTGTCACAATACGACTGTAGGGATCTGTTCGTCCAGAATTCTGGACGAACAGATCCCTACAGTCGTATTGTGACAATGGGCGAGTCCCACGGGGACTAAGAGTCTGGAAACAGATCTCGCAACATAATGACAATATGGAGTTCCGAAAGGAATGGGAGAATATCATGCTGAGATGTTCGCAGGAACTTTTATCTCTGGTATTGAAAACTAATACACGGAGTTATGATGAATTAAATGGAGATTTAATTAAAACACAAACAGAACTCAAAGCAAGAATGCCTGAGGATCAGTGGACGACTTTCAACAAAAAACTAGATAATAAACTTACAATAATTCAGGCAAATGTTAAACAACGGAAAAAGGACAAATTTGTCCGTGATAAAATCGATTTCGACACAGGACGAGTGTTTACATATAATAAAGACTATAATTTTGTTGGAAGGAATCCTTTTAGCCACAGAAAGAGGTTTGAAAATAAAAATAAAAATACAAAGAAATATCGGAGAAACGAATATCTAACCACTGAGTCTGAGTCAAGCATGAGCGATGAGGCAGGTACCTCAGCTGGTTCATTAGAGCTAGTACCAGGAGGAATAATTGAAACCACCGATGGTGTGATCCCTTTAGGAGAAAGATCCGGAGGGGCAGAAGGAAGAAACGGAGGCAACAAGCAACAAAAACGGAAACATGTAGCGTGGACACACAGATATTAAATGGTCCCGAAGACTCAGTTATCAATTTGACTGATCATATATTGACATCGGCACATTTATCCCTATTGAACAAGGGTTTGGGGTTTTGTATGCCACAGGAATTTGATTTGACTAATTTTAGAATCGATCTTTTTAAGGCTATTAGAAAAATTCATCTTTATAAAGCATTTAACAATAAAGTATCTGCAAACAATGCTCCAGAAGGAGAAATCCCGGTTTCTATTGGACCTTTAGGGTTCATGGCAGGGACAGGGGCATTGGCGGACCTGGGGGAACAATCAAGACTTTTGTTAGGTATTAATGAGTCACAGAGTGGGGGTTCACATTTGGGAGAAGGAGAGGTGGCCCCATTTGTTGGAGGAGTTCCATCCAGATTCATGCCTGTTGTATCCCCCGGCAACGTAGTGGATTTATTTGAGGCACAGGTTGTGAAGGATGTGGAGGCACTTATTTATAAAAAATCCCCTAAAAATTTAACTAGAGAAGAAGTTGGGGCCCTTCATGAGATACAATCGTGGGAAGACACAATAGTTCGAGCAGCCGATAAGGGGGGCAAAACAGTGTTGCTCCCCAGATCCTACTACATCAATGAAGCAAGGAGACAATTATCAGACAGGAAAGTCTATGAATTGCTACCAAGTAACCCTCTGCATCGATATAAATCGGAATTGAGATCCTTTCTGAGAAAGTATGTGGAGATAGGGGTAATTACCCAGAAGAAAGCGGAAAAATTGTTGCCGGAGTTCCCCACCAGACCCCACTGGTATCATATTCCGAAAGTGCACAAGTCTGTTCAAAGTCCCCCTGGACGGCCGATAGTGTCTGGGATAGGGTCGCTCACAGAGCCCCTATCTCAGTACATTGATTGGCTATTGCGGCCGATCCTGAAGGATATTCCTGCTTATCTTAGAGATACGAACTCTTTTTTGGACAGCATACAGAACTTCGAATGGCAGGATAATTATTCCTTAGCCTCAATAGATGTTGAGAGTTTGTACACTAGGATTCCCCAGGACATAGGGGTTGAGACAATTGAACGGATTTTGTGCACGACTGACAAAAGTCAGGAATTTATTGGATTTGTGTGCGAGGGTTTGAGGTTCATCCTCGCACACAATGCATTTATGTTTTTAGACGAATGGTATGTACAAAAGGTGGGGACTGCGATGGGGACTCCGGCAGCATGTACATTCGCAAACCTTTTTCTGAGTCTCTTTGAGGAGAAATATATCTATGCAGATACTAATGGTTACTTGCGGCATATTAAATTTTATCAGAGATATATAGATGATGTAGTGGTGATCTGGGATGACACTGAAAAAACCTTCAATGATTTTGTTTCCTATCTGAATGAGAGTAATAGGATGAACATGGCATTTACGTCCGTATTCGGAGGTCGATGTCTAGAATTTCTGGACGTCCTGGTGGAGGTAAAAGGGGATAAAATCTGTACATCGTTGTATCGCAAGCCTGTAGCGGCTAATACAATGATGCATTATAGAAGTTTCCATCCTGATCATACAAAGCAGGCATTGCCTCGTAGTCAATTCTTGAGAATTGATAGGGTTAACAATACCGAGGAGGGATTTGTGCGACAATCTGATGAAATGTCACAACGATTTAGAGAGAGAGGCTACCCAGAAAAATTGATAATATCAGAAAAGGAGAAAGTGATAAGGGAAAGGGGGTTGGCTGGCGATCGTAGTTTGGTGACACATAAGCCGAAAAAAGAAAAGAGATTCACTTTTTGTTTTCCATATAATAGTATGGATCAGCAGATTAGGTTGGCTATTAAGAGAAATTGGCACATTTTGGGGCAAGATAAAGAATTGGCAGCTATTGTAGCACGAGGTCCCTTGATAGCCAACAGAAGAAGTGTCAGGTGACGGGATAAACTGGTGAGGAATAGGATTGCCAAGCCTAATCTAAATTGGTTGAGTACTGCTGCGCCTAAAGGAAACCATAAGTGTGGACACTGCCCTATGTGCAAACAGCATGTAATAGAACGGACATTGCAAATGGGAGCGATAAAGCACATAGTGAATGACTTTATAACGTGCAGGACGGACCACGTTGTGTACGTGGTTTTCTGTCCGTGCAGATATTATTACATAGGTAAAACAATCAGACCTATGTTTGTGCGGTTCCGCGAGCATTGCCGTTCGATAATTACAGGTAAGGGGGTACCGAGATTAATTGCCCATGTGAAGGAGAAGCATGGAGGTTGCCCCGATTGTTTAAGTTTTGCGGGAATAGAAAAAATTAGTTTACCTACCAAAGGTGGTGATTTAGATAATCTGCTGCTCAGGGCCGAGGCAAAATGGATTATGCGCAGTAATGCGATGGGCCCTTTAGGTTTTAATGATAGAGTGGATCTCTCAATATTTCTTTGAAAGGACTGGAAAGTTCGTAGATAATGGTAATAGTAGGTACCTCTAGAAAGAAAAAAAGCATTATGAAGGATGGCTAATTTAAGGGCTAGTGCTAGAGGTTCGTTAGTACACATGTGTTTATATCTGTGGTATTATGTATATTTGATCTCCGTCCGTGTATTTATAAGCCAGCATCCTAATTTAATAACTTAAGAATTTAATAATGAAATTATGCTTAAATGACATTGTTTTTAAATGTGCTTTTTAATGAGTGTTTTAGATTTGGTGGGAGGGCTTACAGGTGGAGGTGGGTGTCATGGCCGGCACTATATTTCCGCTGTTTTGCTCTCACACTGAGTGACCCGTAGAAGCGCAAAGCACAGCGCGAAACGGCCGTCGTCTCCTTCCTTCCCTGCTCACACGAGCTTCGGCTCCGACGTTCCCGGCCATGAATTTTATTCAAATGTATTGCTAATAAAGACTGAAATATGAAGACCGGTGAGTGCCCTCTATTTTTCTGTTTTCTGGATTACTATCATAGTCGCATTTTCTGGAGGAGCACCCGACGTTTAGTTCAGTGAATATTGCATCAGTTAATTATCAAGTACTCCCTCAGGGATATACCGACTTACACAGAACCTCAGCAGAGATTGTGCCGCCTACTGAATTCTCTTATGGTGCATGCTTCATATATATCTGCCATACCACAGGTTGACAGTCTGGTTGGTCCACCACCTAGGCCAAGTTCAGCACATGCTGGACACCCGCCATCACCATCGCCACCCCCAACCTACCAGAACCTGTAAGTTCGTTTCCAAAAGTTTCGGGAGGTCATTTATGTTTTTTCTTTTTGTTTTTGGCGCCATTGGCCTGTTCTTTGTTCTGGTTGACTCTGGTTATTAGGCCGAAAATTACATATGATGTTAATATGTTTTGGGCAAAGATATATATGCTTCGATCAGTAAAAATGTTGGTCAAAATATAAGTGTTGTGTCTTCTTTTAGGACTACAAAGATGATGTGGCAACTTCAAAAGTTTTTGGGAAAGGAAAAGTAGAAACATAATATACAATTCACACATGAACATTAAGCTATTTATTAACTAACAATCTAACGAAAATTTAAAGCACAACAGCATTGTCTTGCCAATCAGTCGCTCCCTCTGGTGACACAAAATAATTTGTTAACACATCACGAACTTTTAGGCCTGAGGGCTGACGACGAGAAGGAAGAACACGTGGAGTAGGCAATACAGTATTAGCATAATCAATTTCACCCGCAGCAGATGATGGGACATCATGGTATCTAGTAAAGTTGTGAAGAACAACACATGCTTTAATGACACCATTGACATTGCCTTCACTCAGTTGTATTGCGGACTGAAGTACCCGCCATTTAGCAGTGAGAATGCCAAATGAACACTCTACCAGACGGCGGGCACGTGAAAGGCGCAAATTAAAAATTCTACGCCGGTAGTCCAGGCCTCTCCGTGGATATGGCCTCATGACGTTCCTGGATAATTGAAACGCCTCATCTGCTACCATCATGTAAGGCACCGCATCTAAATTCGCCCCTGGTAGGTTACTTGGGGGTGGGAGATCCGAATCATTGGTGCGCAGCCGCCGACCCATTAAGGAAGAACTGAAGACTCTAGAGTCTCCAGTTCTCCCATAGGCCCCAATATCTACAATTATAAACCTGTAGTTGCTGTCGACCAGGGCCAACAGCACTACAGAGAAAAACTGTTTATAATTATAGAATTGGGTCCCTGAGCCCGGCGACTTACGCACACGGATGTGCTTTCCGTCCAGAGCCCCAATACAGTGCGGAAACTGGCAGGTGTCCTGAAATCCTTGGGCAATCCGTATCCAATTGGACCTTTTTGGCTCAGGCATCACCTCTTGATGGAGTCTTCTCCATATTTCCGTGCATGTATCCCGCACAATTCCAGAAATTGTAGATTTCCCGAGTAAAAACTCTAAATGCAGGGCCGCATATGATAGTCCAGTTGCAAGGAAGCTAAAAGAAAACAGATAATTTGTTTACAATACAAATTTAAAACATTACAGTGTGCTCTGGGCCAAAAATACAATTAGCTAAATAATATGGCATGATTCCTCAAACATTAAGGACATGCGATGGCTTTGATGTTAGATTTGCTTAAATAGTCCAACTTTATCATAACTTACGGTCTTTTCAGGCGTATCAGACTAATTTTGAACCCCTGAAAAAAATTTAAAAAATCGGGGGTCGTCTTATACGCCGGCTGCCGTCTTGTACGCCGAGTGCAGACACCAATGTGTATATGGTGGGTGGGGGGGAGTGGTCCCGATGCCTTTGAGGGGGCGTCTCACAGGAAAGTGTGAGTGGAGTATCCCCATTAATGGGGTCTCTGTGCTGGGGAAAGGCGGCAGCTGCTGCTCCTCTTTGTGCCGCATGGGTGCTGTGCTGTGGGGTGGTGGCCGCCGCCGCTCCCCAGCACCCTACACTGCAGCTACAATGAGGTAAGAGGGGATACTCCACTCACACTTTCCTGTGAGATGAGCCCTCTTCCTCATCATGACCATTCCCCCCCAAAATGCACATTAGGCCCCGGCCCTATAAGACGACATACGGTGTATAAGAAGACCCCCGACTTTTCCTTATATTTTCTATTTTAACTCGAAAAGTTGGGTGGTCGTGTTATTCGCCCAGTCGTCTTATATGCCTTAAAATACGGGTATGTTGAAGTTTAGGAAACATTTAAAGAGCTACTTTTCACAATGGGTAATAGCATTACCCCAACATTTTTTGGGAGAAACAGAGGATTGATACATACCGTAAAGTAAGGATAAGGCGCTCCTCTGCCGAAATGGATTGTCGCATCCTGGTGTCCTTCTTGGTAATCCCTGGTCGCAAAACCTCCAACAAAAGATCAAACGTTTGTATCCGCATCCGACAATAGTTGAAGAACTTGTCTGGATTGGTCCTCAGAGCAGCATACAGACGTTTGAAATGTCCTTTCTTGATCCTTTGCTTCATAAGTGGATGTACCCACATCCGTCTCCGCCTCCTCGAATCAACAATTACTGGGTATGGCTCTCCAAAACGTTGGGAAAGTACCCAGTTGTAAAGCACACGCTCTGTGGTGTTAAAAGTCAGTAGATCCGACATGTTGCTCATCAAGCAGAAGTGCACCAACACAAGCAGGGACTCTGCTGCCTTGATTTGTGGCTGCCACATGTATTCTGGCCCTTAAATAATGTTCTGGGTGCTGATTTAAATTTTTACAGGTGGCAAAACCGTTATATGTTCATTTTGCAAGCTTGCGAGAAAATCTCGGCATACGGATGCCATACGGATGTCACACGGATGTCACACGGATCATTTGATGCGAGGAAATCGCATCCTCGCACTGCACACGGATCACTGTTTTTGAAACATTTGTGCGATTCTCGGCCGTGAAAAACGGACCGTTTTTTTGTACGTTAAGTGTGTCCCCGGCCTTATGCACTGAATGTAGCCATAAAAGTGGAAAACCTATGGTATACTTCCAGTGTACAAGGAGGTCTGTTATCTATAAAGCGTGTGACAATAAAGGACTCACTGTAAAATTTCAAGGTGACGTGTACAATTCTGGATGGAAAGAGAAAACTAACTGTGATCAGATGAAATCTGACTAAATTGCTGAAGTCAGAACAAGTCCAAACACTATAAAGCCGGTTTCACACGTCAGTGGCTCCGGTACGTGAGGTGACAGTTTCCTCACGTACCGGAGCCACTGACACAAGTAGACACCAATGCATCTGTGCAGATGTCATTGATTTTTTGCGGACCGTGTCTCCGTGTGCCAAACACGGAGACATGTCAGTGTTCGTGGGAGCGCACGTATTACACGGACCCATTAAAGTCAATGGGTCCATGTAAAACACGTACCTCACACGGACGTTCTCCGTGTGGCGTGCAGGAGACAGCGCTACAGTAAGCGCTGTCCCCCCCACATGGTGCTGAAGCCGTGATTCATATCTTCTGTGCAGCAGCGTTTGCTGCATAGAAGATATGAATAATAGTGTTTAAAAGAAAGATCTATCTGTCCGACGCCCTCCCACCCCCTGTGCGCCCCCCGCTGTTCTGAAAATACTCACCCGCTTCCCTCATTGGTTGTCGCTGCTTCCTGTCCTGACCGCCCCTTCTACTGCATGCGGTCACGTGGGGCCGCTCATTTACAGTCATGAATAGGCGGCTCCACCCCTATGGGAGGTGGAGCCGCCTATTCATGACTGTAATCTTCTGTCTCCTGCACGCTCCGTGTGGTACCCACTCGGCACACGGGCGGCACAAGTGTGCCGCACGTATGGCCTACGTGAGCTCACGGGCACACGGACATGGATAACTCTGGTACCGATTTTTTCCGGTACCGGAATTATCTGGACGTGTGAGACTGCCCTAAGTAAGCAGATACCCTGTTAGGGTTGGAGGATTGCACCAAATAAAAATAAATAACAAATAAGGTGCAATTGCAAGCCGGAGTCCACCGTGCAGTAATCTGCTGCTAGTATGAACAAGATGGATAAAAAACTAGTGAATGTTCCTCCTTAACCACACTAAGTTAACTCCACACAGTTTGAATGTAATGTGGAAAACCAAACCCAAATACAACTCAGGGGTTCACAGGAAGAGGAGTACCTACTCAACTATCTACCGAGAGGTACAGGGACAGTAAGTACCAGCTCAGTTAACCATCGAGGGGTTCAGGGACAGTAAGTATCAGCTCAGCTAACCACTGAGGGGCACAGGGAAGGTAAGTACCAGCTCAGCTAACCACCAAGTAGTACAGGGAATGTAAGCACCAGCTCAGCTATCCACCGAGGGGTACAAGGACAGTAATTAGCAGCTCAGCTAACCACCAAGGGGTACAGGGAAGGTAAGTACCAGCTCAACTAACCACTGAAGGGTACAGGGAAGGTAAGTACCAGCTAAGCTAACCACCGAGGGGTACTGGGACAATAGGAAGTGTGCAATATTCCATTAGAACCACTGCAAAAGAACACTTGGGTTGAACTTGCTATGTGGTGCAATACCCTGTTAACTCCACAGGGAAGTATAGCATACACATGGGACAGGAACAGACAGCAAAAACTCCCAGTCAGAAAGAACATGCAGCTTTATGCCAGCCCTGAACTCACACAGCCAATCTCCTCTCCGGAGGTGCTGGAATTCTAATGGCACAGGGCCAACCCTGAACACATGCTGACACAGATCACTGACATCCCACTGGTAGCTGATTTGGTGCTAAACACACAAAAAGCACAGACAGAGCGGTACACACACCTACCAACACATATACCAAACACTATTGACGCTAGAACCCCCATGTGCTTCGCTGAAAACCCATTATGCACCAGGCTCCACTCCAAACACTCACGCCCAGCTGGACGGGGTGTCGCCCGTGGGCCAATCCGGAGCTGCCACATCACCAGAGCAGGAAGCATCCGAGCACCAATGAGAAGGCGCCACATCACGGACATGCTCAGTAAGATGATTTCTGGACTTAAACTCCAGAGAGTGGGGCTGCCTCTGTATACCACTGGTTACTATAGATTTTAGCTGGAGAGTCAGCAGTAACCACTGTGGTGTAGTGACCCCTGTGGCCGCTAGGGGGCGCTGTGTGTGCTCCTTGGGATATGCATGGAGGCATATCTGTTGTGATAATGGTGGTGAAACAGTGACTGGCAGTGTTGTGAATGGCTGATATGTGTCGCAGTGGGAGTATGCGTGGTAAGTCTGATGCAATGTTGTTGTTCTGGGACCTGTAGTCCCTCAAGAGTCTGTATAGTTGTAAGGGAGACTTATTAGGCTAGTTGTGTGAGATGGGCGGTACAAACTATCCACACATCCACACTCCCACCTGTGGGAGTGGCTAGTACTATATAATGTGACTGAGGGATGGTCACATGGGCTCTGAGTGTGGATCTGAATAGTCTGTGCTGGAAGGTCCTGGAGCCCCATGTGTTGGGAGTGTCAGCTCCCTGAAGAGCACATGGCGGGGGCTCTGGACCTCGCACAGACCAGACTGTGGAATGGATGGAGATCCATGTTGTACTGACCGGGGTCAGAGTGAGAATGTCGGAAGGATGCCTCTGGTGAAGAGAGGTATCCGAGAACCTGTGCTGCAATGGCAGGTAACGAATGGAGATTCATGTTGTACTGACCGGGGTCAGAGAAAAGGAAAGACAGAGTGTGAATGTCTGCAGGAAGCATCTAAGGAAGAGAGGTATCTGAGAACCTGTGCGGCACCCACAGGTAACGGGAAGGAACCGTGTTGTACTGACCGGGGTCAGAGTGAAAGAAAGAGAGAGACATTGTGCCTAGGGCACCTCTGAGGCCAAGAGGTGTCCAGGAACCCGTGAAGGTTGCCAATGGGTAACGGTCTGAAAACCATGTGTAATGCTGACCGGGGTCAGAGACGAACTGTGGTAAAGTTGAATATGTCCAGATACTGTTCAAGCTGTTACTAAGTTCCTGTGGATGTGGTTTATGTTGTGCGAAATAAACCTAAGAGACTGTGTTTTGATAGAAAACCGTGCCTGAGTGCATTAATCCCGTGCCAAGCGAGTGTCCCCAAGACACGTAGTAGGCGCTTTGCTACAATTGGTGCTCGAATGCGGGCAAAACGGTTCCCTAAGAAGCACATGTGCAGTGCTGGCTAAGCCAGAGGAGTCGACGGTCTGACAACCATGTGATACTGATCGGGATCAGTGAGATAAATGTGTTTGTGCTGTAATGCTGTAACTTGGCGGGGTTACGAAGGTGACAAGCATCTTGTTGTGGATCAGCTGGTCCATGAAGGTGACAAGCATCTTGCTGTAACTCGGCGGGGTTACGAAGGTGACAAGCGTCTTGCTGTGGATCGGCGGGTCCACGAAGTCTGCGGTGGAGCCGTACAGAGCATTGTGGAGTGCGGCTGCAGTTGCAGCGAGAGGTTCAGCAGCAGCGGCTTGTGGTTGCCAGCAGGGGCTGGTGAAGTGTTGAAAAAAAAAAAACACATTTTTTTTTCTTCTTTCCGTGCAGACTCTTAAAGGGCCGGTGCGACCCAAAGAGATGTGTTTTTTTTCTCTGTACTGTGTGAACTGGTACTGTTGGGTGTACCCCAGGGAAGGGGTGGTGTCCCTAAAGGGTAGCATCCCCAAAAATGGGGCGGAAAACCCAAACAGGGATGGTTGCCAAAAAAGGGGCAGAATCCCAAAAGGGGGTGGTATCCCAAAAGGGAGTAATTGCCCAAAAAGGGGTGGAGTTCTGCCGAATGGTGGTTTCCAAAAAAAAGGGGAAGAGTCCCAAAAGGGGGCGGTAACCCAAAAGGTAGTAGTTGCCCAAAAGGGGGGTGGAGTCCCGCGGGATGGTGGTTTCCCAAAAGGGGGTGGAGCATCCCAAAAGCGTGATGCAGTCGGACTGTTGTCCCGGGCAAATAAATTATTGTGTAAGAAAATTAATGCAGAGAATGCACCCCCTATAGTTGACAGTCCTAAGTTAGATGTAACCAAGGAAAATGGTGGACGGTCCTAACTTACGGACATGATGTCACTAGATATGTGCCACAATATGACTGTTAGTGATGGGGTAGTTAAAACGTGTGGAGCTGACACCCAGAAAGAGTGTGACTTGGGGGTTCGCCATACTGTGAGGTGTGACACAGACTATGAAGGTGACTGTGACTCTGAAAAAATAAGGGAGTACAGTGAGGCCACCAAGGAGTGGGGCTTGAAGTAGAAACTCGGTTAAAGCAAGAGGAGCTTTGGAGACAGGCTGTTGAGTGCCGTGTGAGAGCTTAATGGAAGAAAGTCAGTGGAAAAAATGGCCAAGCCATGCAAGAGATGGTGGATGGGTCTGGAGTGGTGAGGTTGAGAGTGACATAGGTGGGAGACCTTGTTACAAAAATGTGGTGACTTGTCTGCTAAAGCTTAAGACTTACATGTTGACCGCTAGGGGTGGGAGAAAACTTAACAAAGGTGTGATGATGAGGATGGGGTGTGATAAGTGTTCAACCCTACGGGTTTGAACAGAGGGGGGGGGAATATGTGGTGTAGTGACCCCTGTGGCAGCTAGGGGGCACTGTGTGTGCTCCTTGGGATATGCATGGAGGCATATCTGTTGTGATAATGGTGGTAAAACAGTGACTGGCAGTGTTGTGAATGGCCGATATGTGTCGCAGTGGGAGTATGCGTGGTAAGTCTGATGCAATGTTGTTGTTCTGGGACCTGTAGTCCCTCAAGAGTCTGTATAGTTGTAAGGGAGACTTATTAGGCTAGTTGTGTGAGATGGGCGGTACAAACTAGCCACACATCCACACTCCCACCTGTGGGAGTGGTTAGTACTATATAATGTGACTGAGGGATGGTCACATGGGCTCTGAGTGTGGATCTGAATGGTCTGTGCTGGAAGGTCCTGGAGAGAGCCCCATGTGTTGGGAGTGTCGGCTCCCTGAAGAGCACATGGCAGGGGCTCTGGACCTCGCACAGACCAGACTGTGGAATGGATGGAGATCCATGTTGTACTGACCGGGGTCAGAGTGAGAATGTCGGAAGGATGCCTCTGGTGAAGAGAGGTATCCGAGAACCTGTGCGGCAATGGCAGGTAACGAATGGAAATTCGTGTTGTACTGACCGGGGTCAGAGAAAAGGAAAGACAGAGTGTGAATGTCTGCAGGATGCCTCTAAGGAAGAGAGGTATCCGAGAACCTGTGCGGCACCCACAGGTAATGGGAAGGAACCGAGTTGTACTGACCGAAGTCAGAGTGAAAGAAAGAGAGAGACATTGTGCTTGGGGCACCTCTGAGGCCAACAGGTGTCCAGGAACCCGTGAAGGTTGCCAACGGGTAACGGTCTGAAAACCGTGTGTAATGCTGACCGGGGTCAGAGACGAACTGTGGTAAAGTTGAATATGTCCAGATACTGTTCAAGCTGTTACTAAGTTCCTGTGGATGTGGTTTATGTTGTGCGAAATAAACCTAAGAGACTGTGTTTTGATAGAAAACCGTGCCTGAGTGCATTAATCCCGTGCCAAGCGAGTGTCCCCCAAGACACGTAATAGGCGCTATGCAACACCACACATATAACAGGAGCCTGAGCAAGATGCTGGGACCAATGTCTGTGTTAAGCAGCAGACCCAGCAGCCGGACCTGAATGGGAGACAAGAGCAACAAACAGTGCCTGCGATACATCCCACCCGACAGGGAAGTCTCAGCCTCTAACATACCCCCAAACCAAGTTTTAGAACTAAGGAGTTCAACAAAAAAAGGCAAATCTAAGCTAGTTGTCGTTCTTTCCCACAGAGCAATCAAAATGTATAGGAAGATATATACTGCAGCTTATCTGTCAGAAAGGGAAGTCAACACATGGATAAAGGCTGCTGTGAGGCAGTGACCCCTGTTACAGCTAGGGGGCGCTGTATGTGCTCTGCAGAATGTGCAAGGAAGCGTAGTGAGGCCATGAAGCCGTACTACAGACACAGGTGTGGCTGTAACTAGAATGATGAAGCAGTGACTGATTAAAAAGCCCTGTAGTAGTGGGGGAGGTGTGTCAGTGTGTTCTTGGAAGCAGACAGGGCAGTTGTCTGCATGGCTCTCTGTGTGGAGCAGCACAGAGCCTAATGGAACCAGAGAGACTGACACCCTGCGTCTTGGGCTGTCTTATGTGTACCCGGCTGCACTCCAGAGGATAAAGAGTGCAGTACGCTGAGTGAGTACAGAGACTTGTCACCGGCGTGCGGTCACCCAGGGAAACTGGACAGAGGGAAGTTCGGCCTGTGTATTGACTGCGTTATATAGCCATGCATTATTAATGGACTGTATGAAGAAGCCGTATTCTCTATTGACTGTGTGAAATAACACAATAAAAGAACTTTTGTTTGAACTTGTTTGGGTCACTGCCGTTTCACTGTGTATGGTCATACCGCTGCATCACATATGGTGGAAAGAATGCGGGCCTTGTGAACTGAGGCATACCCAAAGCGTGCTGCATGTCAGTGATTAAGCCTGCAAAGCTACAGTTTAAGCCAGCTGATAAAATGGAGGAGCTTTTGAAGCAGTTTGCCCGCTCACAGCAGCAGCAGCAAGAGTCGCTGCTATTACAGCGACAACAGTTGGAGCTACAAAAGCAGCAACAGCAGCAGACTACTGAATTGTTGATGCAGCAGTTCGCGGCTATGCGAGAGGCAGGTTCACCAGGGACAGCATTCCGGTCTGAGGCTCGGTACAAGGTCCAGTCAGCGCTGAGGAAGATGGAGCCTGAGGACGACATGGAGGCTTTTCTCACCATCTTTGAACGTACTGCAGAGCAGGAGAGCTTGCCAGAGACTCAGTGGGCTGAGGTGGTGTCCAATTTCCTGACGGGAGATGCCCAGAAAGCCTTCATAGACCTCAGTCGGGACGATGCCCTGGACTATGGGAAGCTGAAAGGTGAGATCCTTGCTAGACTGGGGGTTAATACATATGTGCGGGCCCAACGGGTGTTCCAATGGTCCTTTTCCGAGACTCGCCCTGCCCGATCTCAGGCGCATGACTTGCTGCAACTAGTTAAAAAATGGATCAGCCTGAGACATTAACCCCGTTCCAGATGGTAGAGAGGGTGGTGGTTGACCGCCTGATGAGGGCTCTGCCAGCAGCCATACAGCGTTGGGTGGGACAAGGGGACCCAGGCACTCTGGATGAAGTGGTGGGACTGGTAGAGCGATATACAGCCACTCAGGACTTTATACGGGGCACTGCTCCATTTCGGCTGTCACGTAAGGTTTCCCCAGCCCAGGAGCTGGGGAAAACTAAAACGGCTCCTGGGCACAGTCATGCTGCAGCGATCAGGTGTTGGCACTGCCAAGGGCCCGGCCATGTGGCTGCTAACTGCCCATTGGTGTCTGAACCTATGGACTGCAAGTATGGTCGCCGTATTTCTATGTATGCTCAGCCAGTTGGTACCACCACTACAGGCACCGCCGACAGCGAACCCCAGCTGTGCCAGGCACTTGTGAATGGGTGCCGAACAGAGGCTCTTCTGGACATGGGGAGTAAAGTGACTCTGGTCCACCGTTCCCTTGTTGCTGGGGAAAACACCAACGGACAGAAAGTGGAGGTGATGGGTATCCATGGGGAAATCCGGGAGTACCCGACCGTGGAGGTCAATGTTTCTACACCATGTGGAGACATTAGACATGTGGTGGGAGTGGCAAAGACCCTTCCCTATGGGACTGTGTTGGGAAGAGATTTTCCCCTGTTTTGGTCCCTGTGGGAGACCAGGGTAAACCCTCTCATGGAAAAAATTATACCGGGTGCAGAACGCAAAGATATTGAAATACCTGCCATAGGGGTCGCCAACCTAGGGACAGAGTGTAATCCCAACAGGCTCCCCCTAGAGGTAATGGCAGGAGAAGCTAAAGATGTTGTTTCAGGCGTAGAACCCGAAGATCCTAAGACGTATGCCACAGGGGTCGCCAATTTAGGATTAGAGTGTAATCCCGATAGGCTCCCTCTAGAGGTGGTGGCAGTAGAGGTTGTGGGGACCCCATTGAACCCTGAGCTGGAGGTGTTCCCTGGTAAGGTTGGGACAGCTCAGATCCAGGGTCCCTTTCGGAGACGCAGATATTAAAGACGCAGGTATGAGAAGAGCCGAGAGTGTATGATCGCAGAGGCGACAGGGGACGTGCGCACGAAGAACCCTCTGGCACCGGTCAAGGATGGGGCCGGGGGTCAGGGTAAATTAGATAGAGCGCTCGCTAGACAGCAGTGTCGGGAGGGTCCGGTTCGGGTGTGGCGTAGTACAGATATTTGCTCAGAGTTGCCAGCGCGGTCTGTGGCGTTTCAGCGTGATATAGTCACTGAGGCACGGGTAAGGGTACAGAGGAAACGGTACCAGGGTCCCGAAATCAGATACTTAGGTGACAGGATGACCCATGGGGTTAGTGAACCTGAAGTAAACAAAGTAAAGACCACCCAAAACTGGCCCAAATCTGCGGTTAATCAGGAAAGAGGGTTTGGCTTCTGCAATAGAGATTGGGGTGGGTGGTCCCGTAATGAAATATGGAGGAGAAACGCAAAAGGGAGGGATGCATGCGTTGATCGATGGTTCCGGTCCCTACTTTGGTTTCTTAATGTACTGAGCAAGGATGTCAGGGGGGCATACCGATGCCCTGTCTTTCGCCCTTATGGGGTAACAAATGTTCTACCCCACAGGTATGAACGGGGGGAGGATATGTGAGGCAGTGACCCCTGTTACAGCTAGGGGGTGCTGTATGTGCTCTGCAGAATGTGCATGGAAGCGTAGTGAGGCCATGAGGCCGTACTACAGACACAGGTGTGGCTGTAACTAGAATGATGAGGCAGTGACTGATTAAAAAGCCCTGTAGTAGTGGGGGAGGTGTGTCAGTGTGTTCTTGGAAGCAGACAGGGCAGTTGTCTGCAGAGCTCTCTCTGTGTGGAGCAGCACAGAGGCTAATGGAACCAGAGAGACTGACACCCTGCGTCTTGGGCTGTCTTATGTGTACCCGGCTGCACTCCAGAGGATAAAGAGTGCAGTACGCTGAGTGAGTACAGAGACTTGTTACCGGCATGCGGTCACCCAGGGAAACTGGACAGAGGGAAGTTCGGCCTGTGTATTGACTGCGTCATATAGCCATGCATTATTAATGGACTGTATGAAGAAGCCGTATTCTCTATTGACTGTGTGAAGTAACACAATAAAAGAAATTTTGTTTGAACTTGTTTGGGTCACTGCCGTTTCACTGTGTATGGTCATACCGCTGCATCACACTGCATAGGAAGAAATGAGATCCATGCATAACAGCCAACTATGTCTGCAGATGAATACTTACCTCAAGAGCCAAGCAAATTCATGTAATGTTCCATTTTCAGAGGGATCTTTAAGAACAGAGACTTCTGAACATACTATCCTGGACGTAACATTGGTTATTTTTGCAAAATTGTTCATTGCAGAGAGAGACATTCCAGGATAGTGAATAGGCTGGGTCTAATACACCAGCTTTAGCAGTGGAGAATGGATGTTGGTGTAAACAGCTGCAGGCTTATGCTTAGGAACTGTGTTGAGCTGACAGCAAATGGAGCTGTATTAATTGCACTGTGTGACCTCTTTGCTTTGTTTGTGTAAGTTGCCTCATGTAATCCTTAACAATTAAATAGCATAAAAAGGCAAGTTAAAAAGGCAAGTCTTTTGGCAAATTCTAAGTTGCTATCCCACCAAAGCTACTGAATCACACATTATTTAACAAGTTAATGCTCGCAATGATAGAAAGATGTCAAAACACATTACATCACAGCTTGTCGTATATGATAGCCACAGACTGGTCATAGTGCTCATGCTTACCACTGTCCACTGCCGAAAAAGCATACCATGAGCATGTTTGTATTAAAACTGGACCATGGAGCAATGGAAAAAGGTGTTACGGTCTGATAAATCACGCTTCTATAACCTCAAGTCAACATCTGTGTCATTAATTGGGTAAGAGTTGGCAGCAGGTTTTACTATAGGATGATGGCATCTTGGCAAAGGCATTGTGAGTAGAGATGAGCGAACCAGAACTTAAGAGGCCGGTGTTGGTACCAGACAATTAGTTAGAACACAGACTTTCCCTGGAAAAACATTGCAATGTTCGAAGTCCCGGGGGAAGACTGTTGCAGAGAGAAAACTATCCAGCCCTCTTCTCTTGAATGGGCTTCTGGTTCTGGTTCAAGTACTAATACAGTTTTGGTACCTGAAATAAACTTTTAATAAAGAACCTGAACTTCAATGGGTCCACTCATCCTTAATCGTGAGGCTCATGGCAATGTTTCATATTGCTATCACGATTTGGTACTCTATTTTATTAACAGTGCATTTGTGCTTCATTTATAGTAATAGATTATCCTTATTTCCATCCCCTACATCCTGAATACAATACTACAATATTAAGAAGTTATTTTTTCTCAATTCTTAGTGAATTTCCATGGCACACACAAACTTTATGATTCCCTTCTGCTGGAATTTCTGCTAAATGAAACAGGAGCATATGACGTATTTATTATCGGAAATATTTCTTCTGAATCTTGAAAGCTTAACCTTTGCCCTCTTGGGGAAGCTGCAGTCATTCAAAAGATACTTTATCAAAATCAGGCTGTAAGCTGGACCAGTGCCTATCTTCTAAGGCAGCCTTCTGTCTGTAAATCTCAAGGATCTCTACAATCTTGTGGTGTGGGAGTTAATGGGGAGTATAAAGATTTTTTAAATTCGTTTTCTCTGCCCACATGCATGCTGTCAAAGCTTGAGAAATAGTGATTTGTCAAGAAAGACCTAATTCTTATTTAGTAAGTGTGAACAACCTAGAAGGATAATTCATGTGAGTAGCAAAATTGACATATTGTCATTTAGGTATTTATAGCAATTTTTCTCTAAACATCCCCTTGAGAAAGCATCTATACAAAAAAGCGAAACGTACGTTGGGGTTTTTTGGGGTCCTGTCCGGAGATGCCAACCCTCCAACTTATATACTAGTAAGCACTGTTTATCTGTTTCTATTTATACTATTCTTTGATTATTTTGTGACAGTTACTGCTACTATCTTATTAAATAAGCGCTCTCTGTTTATTGTTGGCGCGTGCACAGCATTGATGATCCTTTAGCATTAACCTTGTGCACTTTACTCTGTGTTTTTATTGTCTATATTTATTATTTACTTGTGTATACTTGTGTATACCCATTAATAGAGTATCTTTTTACCTATATTCTCCTTTTTTCTCCTTATTTCATTTTTCTATAAACAGCTATAGAAAAAGGGAGCACTCACTCACTAGTAAATATTCATAAGCAGCCATTTATTGTAACTTGCAATAATGAGGTGGTCTTCCATGTTAATTAACATTTTTATTAAAATGTTTTGAAAATAATGGTCTAAAAGGTCATTTCTATGACAAGTATTCTTTAAAATCAAACATGATGTATCTATAAGATACTAGGAAACTTTTCTGGAAAGTTTAGGTGTTTACCTATATATTAAATATTTCCTGTACTAAAAGCTTAGCAGAAGAATCTCCTGCAAAGGCTTTCTATAGCCACATTTAAACATGTAATTAAGTCTCCAACTTCAGAACTGTATAATTAGGGTTTGCAAGCAATATTTATTAATGAATATCTCTTAAGAAAGCCACTTTGGCTATCCTGATGGCAATTTGGGCATGTATTTGATACATAAACCGAAATGCACAACAGGGATGTGTCCTATTAATGCAGGCAAGTCACAAAAGACAAGTGCAATAGATTACTGACAAACTTCCCTTTATCTACTTCAAGACCACCCAAAGAGGATGTGGGAGATGTGAGTCGGCAGTTGGACACAGCCAGACTCCTCATAAAGAAGGTAGACATGGTTTACTACCATCTCTGTCTTCCCAATCACTGTTTACATGGCGCTAAACAAATGCTGTGTCCATAGCATATAGGAAGCACTGTAAGCACTTCCTTCTACTGACTCAAAGGTCATGTGACCCAAGGGCACCTATGTAAGGTTGAATTTCTCCTGTAACTTGAGCTAATATTACAGGAGAAATCAGTTTATTATAGTATTCTAATGTTAAAATGTCCAGCAAAGGTCCTTTATGAGCTTATGAGGGGCACCATGCGTTAAATAAATGAAAATAAATAAATACGAAGCAAGAAATAAAGAAAACTGCTACTAATCCAAATAGCTGTTACTTGCCCGCTACTCCAAAAATGTGTTCAATATATAAAAGTGATTGTTATGGAGAGGGGAACAAAATTAAAACTAAATTTTAGTGGACCTTTGTGGTTATTAAAAAAATGTTAAAAACAAACACATATTTCCTTTTTTTTATTGGCATAAAAAAAGAAAAGAAGGGAGTATGAAAATAACATTAAAATTATGCCTCATGTATCAAGAAAAAAAGATTAAAAAATCATATGTTTGTCCAAATCAGATCAAAATGTATAGCTTTTTAAATCACATGTACGAAAAAATCTAAAATTATGCCTGGTCAAGAACAAGGGTTAATGGCCTGGTCTTGTACTGATTAACAAGCATTCCACCTTTATATTCTTCCAAAGGATTACAAAAGAAAAATAAAACATTTTGCAAAACGTGTTGTATTGTTATATGGCTACAGATCTCATACAGACCTTCGAGACTAATTAGTTTCAAAATTCAAAATTTGTATAGTCTGATCTTTCAGGTGTACCCCTTTAGATCTGTCCTGCCAGTCAACCAAATGTGAACCTCATATGTTGTAAAATCCTAAAAATAACTAACACTGCGGGTATTCACCCTGCCATGGTCTAGCGATGATTCTCCACTGCTGCACTGATCTCTGTATTTTAATGACAGTGTGCATCACCGGTGTGACCAATCATTGAAATCAGGAGTTCATGCCATCTACCTTGGGACAACCACTGAGCTTAATGATGCACTACAGCTGTGAGGCACGCTGTTCACTTGATGTCATCACAGCCGCCAAAACACAGAGACTGAAGCAATAGCAGGCAATCGTCAATGAACCCAGCAAAGGTAAGTATCTGCTGTGTTAGTTATTTTAGGTATTTCATAGTGTTTGGGGTCCATTTCCCTGAAAGTGGACAACTCGTTTAATAAAAAGATGGGGACAGTGGAAAGGACGAATAAATAACACAAGTGTGCAATTCTACACTGCATAGGGTTTGTTTGTAGTTACAAACTTTTGAAACACATAAATTACATAAATGCAGAAAAGTTGTACTCAAAAAAATTATAGGATATTTTTAAACAAAATAATTTATTTTATTTTCATTTTTATATATGAAACTTTAAACATGTAGCTTTTTTTCAAAAACTTCACTAGCAATAATTCAAAAAAATAACAAAAATGCATCCCAATTAAAAAAACAAACAGGTAAAAAATATAGATAGTTAGTATAGAGATTCAGGCATGGATTAAAAATAAATAACTATTTTAATTTAAAAAAGTAATATTAGACTAGTTTATCTATCTTGCTTCTACAAAGTGCATTTGTTCAATGAAACACCTGCTGAAAATTAGATATGTGATCATGCCATTATTCCATTATTTTCTTTGGTATTCTACTATTTTGTGGTACATTTAACCTTTTCTTTCAATGACTTCTCTGTATTTGGGTATTCACTGGAAATTTATTATTATGAATATTATTAACCAAGCAATTAATATAAATTTATGTGCCCTCCAATGTGTGCTGTATACAAATGTCCTGAGCTGCAGAACTCTAATTTTAGCTACTATATAGTTAAAGATTGTATACTGACTTTCTAATGCTCTTCCCGTTAAGATCTGTAACATGAATGACCATACAAAACTGATAATTTATATTTGAACATGTGGTATAAGATTCTTCGACATTTGAATTATCTGTGAATGGTAAATATATATATATATATATATATATATATATATATATATATATATATATATATATATACAGCGTTCAGTATAAATGAGTACACCCCCTTTGAACAGTATGATGTTAATCAATATATCATTGAATACAGGAACAATTTCCAACATTTTGACAAGTCTCAGTTTCATGGAACATAGCTTAAGTCATGAAAGTAAGGTTAATGATATAAATTTCATTACAAAATCTTCAGTGTTACTCAAATTTGTTGTTGCAAAAAAGAATCCACCCCTTATCAAAAACTATTACATCTATAATTTTGCATGGTCACAATGATTTTTAAGGACAGTCCTCTAGGAATGAGCAATTTGGCAACATATTGCAACACCTATCTTTTTCCATTTTTCAAGAACAACCTTTTTTAGAGCCTGGATGGGGATGGAGAGTGATGTTCATCTTTGACTCTTCAGAGATGTGATCAGTGAGATAGTGATTAAAATTTTACTTTTCAAAGGAGGTGTACTCATTTATACTGAGCACTATATATATTTCACAGTAATTCTATAGAAATTATATTGTCACGCACCCCTTTTCTCACAGTGTGGTTTCTCACCGCGTTAGGTCATCCCACTGAGTCTGCTTCTGCTATAGCAGTCATTTATTCTTAGGGAACATGGCCCATTTCTGCAGGAATTTAACCCTGCTGTGCCCTGCAGAAATTAGCTCCTTCGCCCTGTCCCATGCTATTAAACAGCTCTACCACTTCCCACTCGATCGTTGGTTCCTCCTCTGATAGCTTTCCTCTGTATTTTGCTTCACATTAATGACCAGACTTGTATACCCTTGTTTAGCCTGCCCCAACCATGGATCATGTCACTAAGCCTCTGTCTCAATTCTCTCTACCTTGTACCCGTGCCTCTGACATTGTGGTCAGCTGCTGTAGACTCGGGGACTGCCTTGAAGTGGTACCTGGTGACTACCGACGGCAAAACCTTTCCTCACCATCAGAGTTTGTAATGAATACCTGGTAGTCAGTTACAAACTTCCAAGGTAAACCCATCTCATTGCAGTCACTTAGTTACGTTAGTTGAGTTTTTGCTAACATTGCACTGGTTTATAGAGTGCTTTAAATAAACCATTAGAAGATTTAAAGAGACAGTGTTCCTGTGTCTACCTCTATGGGCAGCCAAGTGAGCTGATCTACCCCAGAACGTAGGGCGCAAGACATCGATACCATGTAATGGAAATACTTCTTACAAGAAATGTAGCGCCACATGTAACCACTAGCTGTGCACCTCTGTTTGAAACAGAAAATGTACTGATGATCAAGCTCTATAGACTGCTACCCACTGTATACAGCTCTGGCAAAAATTAAGAGACCACCACATTAAAATCCTGTCATGGGCAGCTCCAGACCTGAACCCCATTGAAAACCTCTGGAATGTAATCAAGAGAATGATGGATAGTCACAAGCCATCAAACAAAGAAGAACTGCTTAAATTTTTGTGCCAGGAGCAGTGTGAAAGACTGGTGGAAAGCGTGCCAAGACGCATGGAAACTGTGATTAAAAATCATGGTTATTCCACAAAATATTGATTTCTGAACTCTTCCTGAGTTAAAAAATTTGTATTGTTGTTTGTAAATGATTATGAACTTGTTTTCTTTGCATTATTTGAGGTCTGCAAGCACTGTTTTTTTTAATCTTGACCATTTTTCTTCTTCGGAGACGTTGTCAGAAGTTTATAGAATAAAAGAACAATTTACATTTTACTCAAAAATATACATATAAAGAGAAAAATCCGACAAACTGAACATTTTGCAATGGGGATACATTTCACTGGTATGTTGGGTCAGCACATACAACTCTCAGAGTGATATGGCGAGAAAAAGATATCTAATGACCATGGCCAGGTTTACTGTTGCCATTTCAGATTTAGCCATTAGTAAAGCATATCTATCAGAAAGCAGCAAAATACTCTAGATACCCACTCCCATTAATTTGAAATAGTCTAATGGTGCTCATGATATGCAGGCGGCTCCTATAATCTTCAAGCACTGATTGCACTGTTTTTGTATGCACTGTTGTAAGAATCCAGTGTTGAAATGTAAAAGTGTATATCTGCCCCCAACCCAACCTGTAAGAGAAGAAAAATAATTGTTATTATACTCACCCGCGGAGCGGTCTGGTCCGATGGGCGTTGCTGGTCTTGGTCCGGCCCCTCCCTTCTTCTTGTGATGCCACCTTCCTGCTTGCTTAATGTGGATGACGCATCCCATCGGCATCACCCTCTTGTGCAGGCACACTTCTCTGCCCTGCCTCCCAGGTGCCAGGAAAGGTCAAAGAGCCCTGGCGCATGCACACTGCAGTACTTTGCTTTGCCCTCAACAGGGCAGAGAAGTACACCTGTGCAGCAGCGCTGTGCCGAGGAGACTGTGTGGATGCTGAAGGGATGCGTCATCCACACGAAGCTAGCAGGAGGATGGGGATTGTGAGAAGATGGAAGGGAACCGAAACAAGACCAGTGACACCCATTGGACCGGACTGCCCCGCAGGTGAGTATAATAAAAGTTATTTTTATTCTCTTGCAAGTCGGGTTGGGGCAGATATGCAGCATTATATAATGCTGTATATCAGCCCTGAAAGGTAATGGCCGTATCTTAAACCACTTCAAAACATCAGCAAATGCTTAAAAGTATGAATATATAAATTTCTATGCAAAAATGACTTGCTGTTCATACGTTTTAGCCTTTGAAAGTATTTTAACCTCTAAAGTTTAAAAAAAATAAGAAGTGGTTAAAAAAAGTGACATGTATATTCTTCTGGCATTTTTTTTCTCAGAAGACGCTTTGTACTTTACAATACCAGTCAAAGACAAAGCTCAAAAGGTGCCCAAAAACAAGTTTTGGAGTGTTTTGCCAACATTTTGTATTAAAAAAATGGTAGCTATTTCTTCATTATTCAATGGAGAGCAAAAAAGATAGTAAAAAGGCATCACAAAAACCATGAGGAAACTCTCCAAAAATACAAAACTGACAAATACAAAACGGCCAAAACTGTTGCAAAAATACTCAGCAAACAACTAAATGTAACATTTTCAGATTTTTCTATGTATTCTAAGTGGATTTACCATGGAAAAACTCATGTTGAAATAGATTTACAGATCAGTTATGAGATTTCACATTGCAATAGATTCATCTCCTAAGAGATCTGTTTAATAACGTTTACAGAGTGCGCTGTGAAATGTGGTGACTGATCCGTTTCAAGACTTTCATACTCAGAAGACATGAAAAGCTGAGATGTCAGCAGAATACAGAATCTAATTAAGTGATACTTAGTGATGTGTTGAACTGATAAAAACTATATTTTGTATATACATAATAGAATATTTGCCGGCGTTAGTTGTACGCTCTGCCACAGTTATGAGGCACATACTATAATTCAGCAATGAAATACAGTAGGGGAAACTACAATTTAACATCTATCTTGAATTCAATTGATTGTGCTGTGTTAAAGGGATTGTACCCAATATATAAGCAACTGTTGATAGAATAGGGAGTAGATTATTCATTTCTGGGGGTCTGACCGTTCCCTCCTCCTTCTAGTGGATAAAAACAGAAAAGGGCTCTTCTCCAAGAAATATATATGGGCCCTTTGCAGTCCAATACCTCATCATAATGCATAATTTCATCTGCTTTGGTGGAAGTGGGCCCCTTTACCGTTCAAGCCCAGATGCGCCGGTGCATAGGTTGCACCAATGATATTTCCGCCCCTTGTCCCTCCTAATACTCACAATGGTTCTCCATAACCAAATGGAACAGAAGTCAAGCATGCACTCCTCTGCTTCATTCATTATCTATAGGTGCAATAAGTACCAACAGCCAGACTTGCAGCAATCAGTAAGATGTCACTTATCCTGTGTGTATGGAATACCTTGCGTACTTGGTACAAACCATTGAAGTGTCCAATTAAAATTGTAACATGCTATTTTTATGCATCATGGCCATGGCCGGACTGGCCATCTGGCAATTCTGGCAAACTCCAGTAGGGCCTTTCTGGTCGTGAGCTAACGTGTCTGCTACGTTGTTAACAGAATTGTTGTTCTCAAGACACCCATACTGTTAGGAGTTGTGATGGAGCACAAAGTCGCAGACTCCATCACTTACCCCAGCAGGCCGCAGGTATCATTAGAAATATTGGTCTTGTAGTAAATCTTGCTTTCTTCCATTCATGGTAATATTAGTAATATATCCCATCTGATGCTTGGGGACGGGAAAGCATGGGCCTGTGTGATTTCAAATGCCAGGACTGAATTTCAGCCCCAGTCCATACCTGATCATGGCTGTGTGTTTTAGGCTAAAATATGCTGCATAGCTGTAAATATTCTGTAGAATTGATTCATATAGAAAAATATTTTCATTTGCGACACTAAAGCTTTGTCTGACAAAATGTTCCAACTTAAGCAGGATTCCATGTAAAGCAAGTATCCAAACAGCCACTATGTAAAATTGCATTATTTGCTCTCTTGTTAATATACAGTCCTCTTTTTTATGCCCAACATATTTAATTTGTTTCTGGCTAAATTAAAAAAAAAACAATATGTACCATAAAACAAATGAGGGAGCCATCATGCTAGAACTCAATATTACAAGGACTGTGTAAACTTATTGCATTTAATAATCAGAGTAAACTGCAATATCCAATATTATCAAATGCAGATAATTTTGCAAATAAAAACATTTTTTTTTATATTATAACATTAGTTGGAATCTTACATGGCCGAAAGGATCAAGATGGTTGTTGGTTAATTTTAGTTTTTGAAATGACACCAATTGCCTCATCCAGTGGGCTCCAGTGGCAGGAGAGTCCGGATGAACATATAACCTTCCAGGCATTGCAGGCTCAGCTTTTCCTGCCACCATCCTAAAAAATACAAAAAATGAAATATCAATATATTTAAAATTATACTAAGGTTATGAGAGATTATGTGTATACAGCTATAACTATAAAAAGTAGATACAGTTCAATGACTGACAACTACAGTAAGGTCCATTAATATTTGGACAGCGACTGAATCTTCGTGATTTGGGCTCTGAATGGCACTATTTTTATTTAAAATTAAACTGAGATGAAACTGAAAGGTTGAACAAAAATATTCTGTGAAACGTTTGCGAATTGCAACCATTTTTCAAGAAAGCCTCCTCATTTCAAGAGCTCAAAAGTAACTGGACAAATTACCTTTACCATGAATAACATGTTCATTTTTAATACCTTGTAGAGAATCCTCTGCAGGCAATGACTGCCTGAATTCTGGAAGCCATGGAGATCACCAAACGTTGGGTTTCCTCTTTTGTGAAGCTTTTCAAGGCCTTTACTGCAGCTGACTTCAGATGTTGCTTGTTTGTGAGTCTTTCTGCCTTAAAGTATGTCTTAAGCATTTAAAATGCATGGTCGATGGGGTTTAGATCTGGTGATTGTCTCGACTATTGCAGAATATTCCACTTATTTGCCTTAAAAAACTTCTGCGTTGCTTTTGCAGTATGTTTTGGGTCATCGAGCCTTTCCAAGCCTTCTCCATATTTTCTTCTTCTCATCATTCTAGTACAGATTGATCTTAATTTTATCTGTCCAAAGAATGCCTTTCCAGAACTGGGCTGGCTTCTTTAGTTTTTGTTTTGCAAAATCTAGTCTAGTCTTTCTATTTTTAAGGTTGATTAATGGTTTTCACCTTGTGGTGCACCCTCTGTATTTGCTCTCATGATGAAGTCTTCTCTTTATGCTATACTTAGACACTGAAACACCTACTTCCTGGAGAGTGTTCTTTACTTGTTTGTATATTATGAAGTGCTTTTTCTTCACAATTGAAAGTATTCTGTGATCAATCTCCACTGTTATCTTCTGTGGACGTCTAGGCCTTTTTGAGTTCCCAAGCTCACTAGTGCACACCTTTTTTCTATGCAGAATTTACCAAACTATTGATTTTACTACTCCTAATATTTCTGCTATCTTTTTGATGGTTTTATTCTTTTTTTGAGCCCAATGATGGTCTGTTTCACTTCCCTTGAGCGCTTCTTTGATCACATGTTGTGGGTTCACAGCAACAGCTTCCAAATATTCAGTAATAACAGTATTCCAAAATACCACACCAGGAATCAGCTGCAGCCCTTTTAGCAGCTTAGTTGATGATGGTTTAACAAGGCAATAGCCCATGCAGCTCATGAACAATCTTTTGAGATAATTGTCCAACTATTTTGGTCCCATTAAAAAGAGGCAGCTACATATTAAAGAACTGTATTACCTAAACTATTATTCCAGTTAGGATGTGAATACCCTCACATCAAAGCTAAGAGTATGCACTTTAATCCCATGTTGATTATATAATTTTGGTAAATGGTAAAAAATGCCAAAAACATGTGTCACTGTCCAAATATTTCTGGACCTAACTATACCTCCCCTAACCATCCCATGCACTGCACAAAAATGCTGTGGTCTGTATGTAGAAATGGAAAAAAAACATAAATTAGGCTATGTTTACATGTCCAGTAGTGATCAGTTAGAACGGATCCAGCAGCAATCCGTTGGCCAAAAAATTGTGCAGACACAACTTTTTAGTCCATTTTTAAAACACTAATCTCTGCTGGATTTGTTTTTTTTAACATTGAAGTCTATGGAAAATGGATCGAGTAAATGAAAAATGGATTCTTTACAAATGAATTAATGACAGAATCGGGAAACATAGAGGGAAGCGCTGGAACTACGTGGGAGCTTTATTTTCTAATAAATTGGTGAACAAGGGACAATGTCTTGTATTTCTTTCTCTCTTTTTATGTTTTTCCATTTTCCACTTGTGGACTACATCGGATTCCCTGGACTACATCCGATTTTGTGGACTATGTGGGACCTCCATGAGTTTTTTCCCCATAAATTGGTGAACCAGGAAAAGTGTGGGGGAGTGTTTTATCAAATACAGTATTTTTAGATGTGTGTGTATTTTTTTATCACTGAGTTAATAATGGGGGTGTTTGATTGACACCTCTCTATTACTAACACCAGGGGTTGATGGCAGTAGTTGTATTTTGAGACAAATCAAAGCTGATTTCAACCCCAAATACCATTATCACAAATGCACCGCACCAGGGCAATTGGGAAATGTCAAGGTGAAGATCCAAAATTGGCGCAAATCAATCTCACCTCAATCTCATCTCAGCCAGTTCTGAGGTGGCTGCAAGCTGGTATTTTTAGGCTGGGAAGCCCCCAATAACCATGGACCTTTCCAGTCTGATAATATCAGCTCACAGCTGTCAGCTTTACCTTTGCTGGTTTCACAAAATAGGTGAGACTCCACTCGCAACCATTTCCTTGCATTGGTGAGTCTTGGCTGATATACGGGCCACATGCAGCATGCTGTGAGTTTTTCCCAGCCTAATTCCGGCTGTAGAAAAACTCTCACATGTACACTGCCTCATTTAATGACATTGGTGTGAGTGCAATGCGATTTTTTATCACAAAGCACTTGGCATATTTATATGCAGATGTGAGCAAACCCTTGTAGAAATCTCCTATCCACTCTGCTCTTTCTTTACTCAGTGTAAACTGACCTGTGGTCCATGTTTCAAATCCACAACATACCAATTTCTCTTGTAGGAATGCAATACACATGCATTTTTAATATGTTTCCAAGGCAGAAATGCATCAAAAATGCATGTAATCCGCACATGACTATATCATTAAAGATTTGTCAAAGCCAAATACCAGGAAGTATAAAAAAAGCAGCTTTGTTTAAAAGATGACAAACAAGAGAGAAAAACGCATCATCAAAAACGCAAAGAAAAGGTATGTGAACTAAAACACTTAAAAACGCAATGAAAAAACGCAATAAACCTATTACTTAACTTTACTTTCCCATAATGAGCTTTTGATGAGTTTTTGATGTTGCAGATTTTCTGCCCAATTTCTGTATCTTAAGTAATTTAGGCTACCTGTGTTTTTTTTTTAATTATGCTTTTGAGTGTCTGTTTTTCATGCATATTTATCACGTTTTTCACACTTTTTTTGTTTTGTTTGTTTTGCATACTTCCTGATATTTGGCTTTGTCAAAACATTATTGATATAATCAGTTTTGAATTATATGCCCTTTTGATGCGTTTCTAATGTAGAAACGCAATAAAAATGCATGTACATTGATTACCTGTGGATTTTCTGCATCTAATGCAAGTCTATGCAAAAATCTGTACATAAAACCCAACGTACCTGCAAGAGAAATTGATATGCTGCATAAACACGTTAAACATTCACCACAGGTCAGTTTACCATGAATAAAAAAGAAGCACACTGAGCATGAGAGCTCTATAAATCCCATCCACTTTGCTGGTACTGTAAGACACAGCATTTTTTAGGCAGCAAAAATATGGGGCATCATATTTAATGAAAACCGTATCATGGGCACACATCCCATGATTATCCATACACACATCCATGAAAAGTACAGAGCCGAGTGCAGTGGCGGACACTGACAGCTTTGGGCCCCTGTGCAAGAAATGTGTCTGGGCCCCCCTCTCTGCCCAGCATGCTGCTTATGATGAGAGCAATCTGGCTCCGAACAACAAACCAGATTGCCCTCATTATCAAAGGTTAAGATTTGGTTCTGCTGGTTCTAGCGCAGTCAGACTTGCAGTCAGGTGACAACTAGTGTTCGCTGTCAGTGAATAGAACACTGCAGACTCTCTAGTTGGCACATGACAGCAAGTGTGCGAAATGCATCCTCTTGGTTATGTGATTACTGTGGGAAACGGCAGAGCCTGACCATGTACCTATACTGTATATTATATTACATTATATGTCTGGTATCTGATAGTATACTACAAATAAAAGTATGGAATCGTGTAGTAGACTGCATTATTCCATATAACAGTATCATGTAAAAGACGTACTACAGGGAGAGCCCCCACACAGCTCTCCCTATATATAATTTGTGCCCTCACAGAGCCCCCTATATAGAGCAGGAGCCCTCACAGAGTCCCCGATGACATCTGGATGCAGGTCAGCTGTATATTGCGACCTGCGGACCAGTGTTTCCGGGTGTTTTGTTATCACAGATAGCCCGGTCCGATTTCTACATTTTGCCCAGGTCTGTTATATATGAGCCATATACTAATCTGTGTACTGGTTGTTATGTACTATACCACTGATGGCGAACCTTTTAGCGACCGAGTGCCCAAACTGCAATCTAAAATCCACTTATTTATCGCAAAGTGCAATTTAACCGGAATACTGTGGTTTTAGATTAGAAAATCTCCTACATTAGCACGCTATAGCGTCTGTAGCAAAGAGCTTGTAAGCCAAAGATACTAGCCACCGATTGCAGTGGAGGTCTGTTCTTGAGAATGAAGAGGATTTTTATTCCAAAGTAAAATTGCCAAGTTGTTTGTTTTTTACAACCTCTTTGCAATTGTAACCCTTTATCATGATGAGAATAACCCTTTAAGCCAGGGATGTCAAACTAAATTCACATATTCCTCCATACAGTGAAATGGGCCTCACATAGTGCTCCATACTGTATAATTGCCCCACATTATGGTGCCTACTGTATAATGACCATATATGATGCTGCCTACTGTGTAAAGGCCATACATGATGCTCCATACTGTATAAGAGCCACACATGATGGTGCCTACTGTATAATGGCCACATATGATGCTCCATACTGTATAATGGCCCCACATGATGATGCTCAATACTGTATAATGGCCCACATGATGATGCATATAGTATAATGGCCCACATGATGATGCATACCGTATAATGGCCCCACATGATGCTGCATACCGTATAATGGCCCCACATGATGCTGCATACCGTATAATGGCCCCACATGATGATGCATACAGTATAATGGCCCCACATGATGCTACAAACAGTATAATGGCCCCATAAACTGCTCCATAATGTGTAATGGCCTTTCATTAAAAAAATACTCACCTCTGTCCGTTCCAACACTGATCTAGGCTCTTCATATATCAGTCCTACCTGTGGGCATGCCCACCATCTCGGCAATAGTGCCGCCGCCACTCTCCTCAGATCGCGCACCATCCCCGTCCTCAGCAAGAGCGCAGACTGATGGAACGGCGTGCAGCCTAATGGGAGAGTTGGGGTGCGTGTCCACTGTCCGGATTACATCCGGATTAGCTGCGGTTTGAACGCTGCGTACAACCGCAGCATTCAATCCGCAGCGTCCAGATATTACAACATAGTGGAGGGGATTTTATGAAATCCCGTCTCCACTATGTGTGCGAACATGCATCCGGTGGCCCTGCATTTCCAGACATGCGGCGCATCATTTTAGAACTCATCATGTCTGTTTACCTTGTGGCGACGCTCCGTTGCTGCAAGGCAAATCACAGGGCCCTATGAATGGGGTGCAGAGATTCCGGATGTGTGCAATAAACACATCCGGAATCACCAGGCGTATAGAAGGGGGTGGCGCTTTGGGCGGAGTGAGTTTTCCGCTCCATCCAAAGCGTCGGCAATCTGGAATGTGGAACCTTACCCTTAGGAGCAGAGTGGCCGTGGTGCTAGTGATGAGGGTCTGGGAGATTACAAGCAGGCTGATAAAAGTGATGGCGGAGCTAGTTTTGAGGAGATGGCACACGTGCCCCCTCTGGCACCCGTGCCATAGGTTCGCCACCACTGTACTGTAGGTTCGCCACCACTGTACTGTACTATGTGCACATATATAGTGTTACATGCACTGAGCACTGACCAGGCTGCAGGAACTCACATTATAATATACATCTGATATATAATGCGGGATGTCCTGGATGGCTGGGCTCAGGGTCACACAGTACAGGGTGAGGATCACTGTGACTTATTGCTGCAGCTTCAGCTTAGGCTACTTTCACACTAGCGTCGGGCTCGGCCCGTCGCGGTGCATCGGGCCGAGGTTCCCGACGCTAGCGTTGTCTCCGCCGCACAACGGGGGCAGCGGATGCATTTTTCCAGCGCATCCGCTGCCCCATTGTGAGGTTCGGGGAAGTGCGGGGAGGTGGGGGCGGAGTTCCGGCCGCGCATGCGCGGTCGGAAAAAGCGGACCATCGTGAGCAAAAAACGTTACATGTAGTGTTTTTTGGTCCCGACGGTCCGCCACAACACGGCGCAACCGTCACACGACGGTTGCGACGTGTGTCAATCCGTCGCAATACGTCGCTTAATGTAAGTCTATGGGGAAAAAACGCATCCTGCAAGCACTTTTGCAGGATGCGTTTTTTCGGCAAAACGACGCATTGTGGCAGATTGCAGTTAACGCTAGTGTGAAAGTAGCCTTACATGCAGATCGGGTGACGCTGGAGCCGGGACCTTATCTGTATGTAAACTTAAGGTGGTGCAATAAATCTCACAGTACAGATAGATCCTCTACAGAAAGCAGATAAGAAAGCAGGAATCAGATGAAGCCCGTCACATACCTCCTGCCCCGACCCCTGGCTCTCTGCTAACTGTAACTTCATCTCTCCTCTCCGACAGAGTGAAACAGGCGCGCAGGTGACGTCAGATCAGCAGACACACAGCCTGCTGTGTCTGCAATAGGGGGATGCCGGCCGGCACTTGTACACTGCTAATACAGTGCGGGGCCTGCACCGATCTACTGCAGCAGCAGAAAGCTGGGCCCCTGTACGCCCCTGCCTGCAAGGGCCCCCCTCCACCTCCGGGCCCCAGTGCGGCTGCACCGGTTGAACCAGCGGTAGGTCCGCCCCTGGCCGAGTGTGAGATCTGTGAGACTCTGAGAACCTATTCTGATCCATGTTGGCAGATCAGACTTGGTCATATAAGTTAATGGGGATTCTTCTGGCTTGCTTCAATTTTGCTTTCACATCTCACCAACTTGGTATTTAGTGATCAATCATTTAAATCTAATTTTATTAATAAAAAAAAATTTCAATTGATCTTTTTATTGGCTTAGGAACAAGCATATCTCTTCCTTGAAAAAAAAAACCATAGATGCAACCTGGCTGTTATAGGATTACATCAATGATGACTCCTGAGTCCAAAGGTGCATGGTTCCTTCTGCAATAATTAACATTAAAAAATGCAAAAGAAGAGTAAATATGTATTTATTAGGATTAGTTTTAAAAATGTAGTGTTAAAAATGAATTTGATCTTCAATAACAGTTAATGTAACATGAATATAAGCTCTTACCATTTGTTATCACAAAATTTATATCGATGATCATCAGCTGGAACAATGTCTATGAGGAGAATATATTTCGTCTTGGGGTTCATCCCAGTGACTTTAACTTTGTAACTTGGGAACATTCTCCTACAAAGAAATTAAATACTTTGCATCATTAATTGCACACCATTGATAAATAGAAACAAATATAGTTACCAGTGCCATGTTTATGAAGGTCATCACCACCATACGTGACTGATTTATGAACCTTTTCACCTACTTTTCTGAACAACTACTTCTAGTACATGTTGAGTGATATAATTTATGGTGTCGAGAAGGTGTACACCTTGACGAAGCCTGTTGCATAAAAATTTATCTGTGGGTCTGAAAGTAGCTATACTAGCCCATGTGATGTCTGCAACCCTTGTTTTAAGCTACCGAAATTCTTTTTAGCTATGGGTGAAATCCATATCCACTGGATTATGGGCTATTAGGAATGTGGGTAATTTATACTTCAAGTAATTATTCTAAAATCTTTATGTGCAGTATGTGCCGTAAGGAAAAATCATAGTTTTTGGTATGTCATCCCAATACATTCTGGGCAATATCAGCAGTCTTACACGAATTATTATGAAAGTGCTCTCCAATACAGTTTTTGAAATGTGGCCCGCAATCAATTTCCCTGCAGTGCCATCACAGTGCCCATTCAAATCATTGGATTGTCTGGTAACGTAGGACAGGAAAGTTCATCCAAAGCAAGAGATATTTTTAGTACTCCAACTAATAATTGAGGATCCTGAAAAGAGAACTCTGTCAAATAACTCAGAATTCACTAGTGTTGTATAAGATAATTGTCACATTTTCAGGACTATAGGACACACCATACCATCAAATGCAATCCATGGCTAAATAGCAGAAAATTGGAAAAACATATTCCCTGCTAATTGCACACTGCTGGTGATGTAAATAAGTAGAGGGGTCAGTATCACTCATTTGAAAGCACTAGGGTAGAACAGGGAGGTAAAAGATCTAGCACAATCATTATGTAGACTGGTGCATGTACAATATTGCAACACTCAGTACTGCTATATACACACAGCTCTGCTACAGACAAAGCTCTGCTACAAATGCACACAGCTCTGCTGTATATAAACATATAGCTCTACCATAAACACATAAAGCTCTGCTACTTATACACATAAACAGCTTTTTTTCATAATCCTACACAGCTATCCTACATACATGCATAACTCTGATACATACACACACCTCTGCTACATACACTCAGCTCTCCTGCATATACACCAAGCTATCCTACATACATTCATAGCTTCCTATGTGTACACAAAGCTAGCCTACATGCAGACAGGTGAATATGATGTGCAGGTCCTTGACTGATAGCTTTCCTTCATGCCTTGCACCAATTAGATAGTGTCAATATGGGGCAGGAGGAGAGAAAGCTGTTCTCTCAATGATCATATAGGACTCAGTATCAGCATTCTCATTAATCAGAGAAAGATGCCTTTGGACTATAAGGCTACGGTCACACTATCAGTATTTGGTCAGTATTTCACATCAGTATTTGTTAGCCAAAACCAGGAGTGGGTCAAAAATACAGACTTGGTGACGTGTTTCTATTATAGCTTTCCCTTCTGTTTGTTCCAGTCCTGGTTTTGGCTTACAAATACTGATGCAAAATACTGACCACATACTGATAGTGTGACCATAGCCTAATATGTACACAGTTTTCATTAAGATTTTTTTATTGCTGAAAAGTGTGTATTTTTTTTCTTTTCCTTTGTCGTAGATGCATACGGATTGCATTTTTCAATAGAACCATTTTGGCGTATATTTAATTTACTGATTAGATTTTAGCATTTTTTTCCCTGAAGTAATGAATAAAAACAGCAATTCTGCCTATGTTTTTGTTTTTCTTTTCACTGTTTTTACCGTTTGGTAAAGATGGCATTTTATAAGCTCTTCCATGAAAGTTTTTCCCTAAACATGTGTATGTACTGTAGTGTCAGTACCGTTATCTTGTCTGGTATCCAACATCACTCCAGTCCTCTTCTGAGTGACGTCACAACTCTTTGACTCTCTGAGTCACACTGCCCGGAAGTGGCTTATGTAATGTAAGCCTATGGAGACTTCTGATTCACACACAGAGAAAATAGAAAGCTGGACAGTCTAAAGAGAGATGATGTCACTCAGAATAGAACCAGAATGGCATTGGATAGTGGAAATGATGGCAGTAGGTGAATAAATTAACAGACAGACACTACAGTATATACACATATACAGGTGTTTAGGGAACACAAAGTATGAGTTCAAACAAATGTAAGGATTTAATAAGGTTTTTTGTACTTTATTTTTTTACAAATGGCTTTTTTTCAATAGCATCATTCTGGGGAGTATTTCTTTCAAGAGGTAACACAGCAAAGCAGCAATCCCACTATTATTTTTTGTATTTCTTTGCTGTTTGCCAAGTATGTTTTTACCAAGTCCCTGTTTTTTCCAGGAAGCATCATGGAGAAACGTCATTGTCGGGGTGTGGAGCTGCTGGTGGTACAGATCTCCATTCCTCTCATAGCTGTAAGTAAACACAAGTCCTAAACCAGTGATGCAAAATCCTAACTAGATATATGGTGCTCTCTAAGTACACTTAGCTTCAGGTAGTAAGAATCTAAGAACTAGTACTTTAACCTAATTGATCTTATCCATGGACAAACAGGACTGTAATTATTTGGATTGTGCAAACAGCTCAGGTTCACATTGGCGCTGGCACTTTACTTTCTATGTTTATTCTTATACTTGTACTCAGTTATCACTATAATGTCTATAATATATCTATGCTTTTTCTGTACCATCCATGCCTGTTCCATTTGGGTAATCCCTGCTTATTTTAATAATATTTAATACATGTTTAGATAAAAATTGAATATTATAATTATAACCAAGGCATGTGCCAGTTCTTAATGTGAGACTGAGACATTCAGGCACGGTGTTACACTATCCTATTTGAAGTGCTATGCACATTATTATTTTTGATAAGTGTATTAAATAATATATTATTGAGGATGAAGAAGAGAGGGTCATGGAATATATGGCACATCACTTTTCTCAGTCAAAGAGGAATGTTGTTACCTCTGGCAGTGACACAGTCAGTCTGAGTCATTGTTCGGCATAGAACAGTCTGTCTGGTCACAAATGAATGAGAGGGATGGATACATCTTTAACTTTGTTTTAATTTTAAAAACATGCAAAGTTTGCCCTGTGGTAGTAATTTACCTTTTGGTTAATACTGGGTTACCATATGCTTCTATGGTTAAGTTACATTGATATCTACTATATAATTGTCTAAGGGTCACTTCCATCTGTCTGTCCTTCTGTCGGTCTTTCTTTCTGTCACTGATATTCATTGGTCGCGGCCTCTGTCTGTCATGGAATCCAAGTCGCTGGTTGGTCTCGCCAGCTGCCTGTCATGGCTGCCGCGACCAATCAGCGACGGCCACAGTCCGATTAGTCCCTCCCTACTCCCCTGCAGTCAGTGCCCGGCGCCCGCTCCATACTCCCCGCAGTCACCACTCACACAGGGTTAATGCCAGTGGTAACGGACCGCATTATGCAGCGGGTACCTCACTCCGTTACCACCGCTATTAACCCTGTGTGACCAAGTTTTTACTATTGATGCTGCCTATGCAGTGTCAATAGTAAAAACATCTAATGTTAAAAATAATTAAAAAAATAAAAAATCATTATATACTCACCTTCCGCTGCCTGTCTCTCTCCTCGCGACGCTCCGGTGACCGGTCCATGCAAGCGGCAGGTTCCGGTGGCAAGGATGGTCTGCGAGAAGGACCTGCCATGACGTCACGGTCATGTGACCGCGACGTCATCACAAGTCCTGCGCGCCTGGGAGAGAAGGAGGTGACAGAACTACAAGGGGCCCTCAGAAGGTGAGTATATGTTTATTTTTATTTTTTTAACCTGTGACATACGTGGCTGGCCAATATACTACGTGGCTGGGCAATATACTATGTGGCTCTGTGCTGTATACTACGTCGCTGTGCAATATACTACGTGGTTGGGCAATATACTACGTAGCTGGGCAATATACTATGTGACTGGCCAATATACTACGTGGCTGGGCAATATACTACGTGGCTCTGTGCTGTATACTACGTCGCTGTGCAATATACTATGTGGCTCTGTGCTGTATACTACGTCACTGGGCAATATACTACATTGCTGGGCATTATACTACGTGGCTGGGCAATATACTACGTCCCTGGGCAATATAATACGTAACTGGGCAATATACTACGTGGCTGGGCAATATACTACGTGGCTGGGCAATATACCACGTGGGTGGGCCATATACTACGTGGGCTGGGCAATATACTACGTGGGCTGTGCAATATACTACGTGGACATGCATATTCTGGAATACCCGATACGTTAGAATCGGGCCACCATCTAGTTATTAATATTCTGTTTGCATTAAAGAAATTTACAGGGGTTTTTAAATACATTTTGTAGCAACTCCAATAATTATTTCTGAAAAAATTATTGCACAATAAAGCATGCCAACTCAGACACGTAACAGCTACATATTTTCTGATTCCTTTCAGTCTATATTAAGTTGCTGTGTGCCAAGTATGTGGTAAAATACTAGCCTCAGAACCTGCAAGCTTCATTTAGTTTATTACAGGATTTGTCTGCAGTATAAAAAACAGGATATGTGTGTAGAATACAGTACAGGACAGATTTATTAATATATCATGAGGTGAGTAACTTCATATTTATTAAAAAACTGAGACGTGCATATGGCATCTAAGACTCTATTAAGTGTTTTCTTAGGATGGGATGTGGCATAGGGGGTGGCAGGTGTGGGATATATTAATGTCTACAAACCATATTTTGTCTTATAGAAGTAGAATACAGTTCAGGCAGGTCACAAACTTGTGCTAACCTAAACCAAACAAGGATCCCTAAAATATAACCTTTATTAGGGTAATTTAAAATAGACTTTATTATTCAATAGTTATTTAGAAGTAAAAAGGCATACAATGTACCTAAACCGCCCTGTATGGTACTCTAATTCACCCTACCTAACTGTGGAGGTAGGCACCCTACTTTACCGCGGTAGGCGCCCCCACTCGTCGAAGACTGGCCCTGTTGTTGCCCTAGGGCTCCCTATAATACTGGAAACCTGATAGGCACTACAACAGACCACTATAGTGACAACTACCTAACAGTGGAGGTAGGCACCCTAAGTTGTCACGGTAGGCGCCCCCACTCCGTGGCGGCTGACCCTGGGGTCCCTTACTCGCCCTACAATCAGGAAAGATGAAAGATAAGTGTCCCAATACACCCCACGAACCCATGAAAAGAAAAAACAGAAAAAAATGAACAAAATAACCAGAAAAAATTAGCAAAACTGAACCAAAAAATGTAGATACTTTCCAGCCTATTGTAACCCAGAAGGATGATTTAAAATGCTGGTTGAATAAACAGTAGACTGGTACGTCCCATATGGGATCACAGGTCACTGGAGTGTAATAATATACCTTGATCCGCACAGATAATTATATACAGTTATAGCACCTGGATACTTTCCATAATGCACATATAAAAAATGCTATCAGCATTCCTCTATTGTTTTAGAGAGGTATGGCCTTATCCTGCCATATAGTGCCCAATCAGTACAAGGCTGAGAATTATATACCACTTGAGACTATAATAATCTAGTAGCTTTACTGGCTCAATGGCCAGACTCCAATCTGTCAACACTGGACAAGGGTAAACATAATTAAGATGGATTTATTTATTGAAATCTATGAGTCCAGTAGGCCTCAATGAACAATTGTCCTTTGGCAGTTTCATCTAGCCCTAGTTCTATTGGTCAGTTTAAGCCATGTATATTGATATGCGTATATTCTTTAGGGTCATTAAATATGACCCAGTGTATATATTTTTTTACTTTATTTTTTTATCATCGCTGCGGCGATGAAAAGTAAATCTTTGAGCAGTCATAAATACTCGGAGGTCACCCGAGCATGCTCGGGAAAACCCGAGCAACGAGTACACTCGCTCATCACTAGTTTGCACACAAGAGATGCACTCCTAATCTGACAGATTTGGAGCACTACTGCAAGGAAAAGTGGGAAAAGATTGTCTAATTTAGATGTGCCGTGATAGATTTGTACTCCAAAAGACTGAATGCTGTTATAAATTCACAGGGTACTTCAATAAAGTATTAGTTTAAAGGTGTGCATATTTATGCAACCGCATACATTTTACTTTCTTATTTTTCTTTTTCAGCCCAAAAGGATTTCAGTTTGTTTTTCAATTGAATTGTAAAGATTCTCAGTGACATTAAAGTTGGAAAAATTGTTGGTGTAATTTTTTTTTATATGACAAAAATCTGGCATTTTAACAAATATGTGTAAACTTTTTATTATAACAGTACAATAATATAAAGATTAATTTTTGATATGTTTTATTAATTATTCTGAAAACCTCATTGTGATGACACAGCATTTAATCTTAATTATCCAGAATTATATTTCAGTAGGCCAGTTGACATAGGCTATTATCTTTGGTTGGTCAAGAAACATAGACTATTGTTCGTATGAGCCTGACTGTTGACGTTTGAGTTGCTGTTTGCTGCATCTCATTGTCTACTATTTTTGAGGGACAGTGACATAGGGTAATTGAACAATCGATGTTTGTTAATATGTTGATTATGCATTATATGCGTCCATGTAGCTAGTGGACTTGCAAACAGTGAGGACATTCTATAAAGATTGATCAAATACTCAAATCAATGACAGGTAAACTCATCCCTCCTCCCCTCTGACCTGTGGATGATGACCTGAACCACAGATGTGGGTATAAAAAGGGATTTTTATCAATCTGCAAGAAGAATCAGAGAGACTTTACAAAACCACAGCCATGAACACTCTACTGGACAGTTGCCAGGACACCATGGCTCCATCAAGAGAGGCACAGATTTAACATTTTAGGGGATGACAGCTTAAGGACCACGGCACTAGCTGGAAGAATACATATCTGCTCCATTGACCATCACAGAACCGTAAAGCATTGAACAAATACTCCGGTAATGTATCGTACAATTGCAGCAATCATAGGATAAGTGAAATAGTCTGTGAATAATACAGAGATCCAATTTATAGGGGAAAAAGATAGGAGAGGTGCCAGCAGCAGTGCCAGACAGTGTCAATCATCAGTGATATGGTGTAGCTAGAATCTGTCCTGCTGCATTTGAATTACAATTACACATTTTTTCTTCATAATGTGCTAAAAAGCAGCAAACAGCCACAGAAAAATATTCTGAAATCAGTGTTAGAGTATGTTTTCTAACCAGAAGAGAATGTACAAAGTTTTTGCATTTCTTGTAAAAAAATTTTGGGAAGGGTAGGATAATAACTTTTTAAAAAGAAAAATATCCCAAAATCTGACTTAACTGTGACTCTCTACTTTACAAAGTGTGCATGTTACAAACAACATTTTTTGCACATCTGTTTTACTAGTCCTATTTCACATCCATACATGCATCAATAATACAGTACTTTGATGTATGTGCTGTGATTTTTGCACGTGTATCTACAATACATAGCATTTATCACGTAATTTTTAACAAGATGGCTGTTTTTTGTTAAAATAAAAATTAAAAAATGTTGACATTCAGTTGTACTTCTCTGCTTTTGCATATCTGTTTTACTAGTCCAATTTGACAACCAAACAGTGGGTACGGAAAGTATTCAGACCCTTTAAATTTTTCACTCTTTGTTTCATTGCAGCCATTTGGTAAATTCTAAAAAGTTCATTTTTTTCCTCATTAATGTACGCTGCAATGCACTGCAACCCATCTTGACTGAAAAAAAACAGAAATGTAGACATTTTTGCAAATTTATTAAAAAAGAAAAACTGAAATATCACATGGTCATAAGTATTTAGACTCTTTGCACAGTATTGAGTAGAAGCACCCTTTTGAGCTAGAACAGTCATGAGGCCTCTTGGAAATTATGCAACAATTTTCTCACACCTGAATTTGGGAATCCTCTGCCATTCTTCCTTGTAGATCTTCTCCAGTCCCATCAGGTTGGATGGTGAACGTTGGTGGACAGCCATTTTCAGGTCTCTCCAGAGATGCTCAATTGGGTTTATGTCAGGGCTCTGGCTGGGTCAGTCAAAAATGGTGACAGAGTTGTTCTGAAGCCACTCCTTTGTTATTTTAGCTGTGTGCTTAGGGTCATTGTCTTGTTGGAAGGTGAACCTTTGGCCAAGTCTGAGGTCCAGAGCACTCTGGAATAGGTTTTCATCCAGGATATCTCTGTACTTGGCCGCATTCATGTTTCCTTCAATGGCAACCAGTCGTCCTGTCCCTGCAGCTGAAAAACACCCCCAGAGCATGATGCTGCCACCACCATGTTTCACTGTTGGGATTGTATTGGGTAGGTGAGGAGCAGTGCCTGGTTTTCTCCACACATATTGCTTAGCATTATCACCAAAAAGATCTATCTTTGTCTCATCAGACCACAGAATGTTATTTCTCATAGACTGGGAGTCCTTCAGGATGGGATATGGCAGTGACCATTAGGTGACGTGGCGGCTCCGACAGATGAGTCTATGGAATGTGGACCTGCTGGGGAGCAGGGACAATTCTGCAAGCGTGCAACGTGACCCAGCCGGTGAGTAGAGCGCCGATGTCCAGGACCTGAACCCAGGAAGAGAGCGTGTCCAACCAGAACCAAGCTGCTGGAGACCTGCAGGAGTGCGCAACAGCCGAGGGGAAGAGATGGAAGAGAGGTAAGTAACTAGCCAGGAGTCGGGAACCAGCCAGGAGTGGAGATACAAGAGTATGAGGCGGAAAGCAACATCACGAGCGAGCAGAGGGTCAGAAGCCAGAGAGGACAGGGAGGTACAAAATCAGAAGATGGGAAGACAAGTCAATAAACTGAGCCGAATCATGCATGTGGAAGCCAAGTATAAATAAAGATGTAGAACAGGGGCACAGGGGAAGCGGGGCAGACAACATACAGGGAGCAGAGGGGACAGGAGAATCACACGGATAAACCTAGGTCAGCTGCTCAAGCTGATGGACCAGAACGATCACCGACACCAGACCTAGGCAGAGACAGTAATAAATAGCCGCCCCAGAACCAAAGAGAGGCGGATAAAATTAACACAGACATGACTAGGACGGGAAGGAAGCAAAACTCCGTCCTGGATCATGATAGTACCCCCCTCTCAACGTGGTGCCAACGGACCCCTGGCTTCCCAGAATATCTGGCATGAAAAGCCCAGACCAACCGATCTGCATGAACGGATTGGGCAGGAACCCAAGATCGGTCCTCCAGGTCATAACCCTTCCAATGCACAAGATACTGAAGTGCATGATGGACCATCCGTGAATCCACGATGCGCTCCACCTCATACTCAGTTTGGAACCACCAAGACCGTTGGTGGGGCAGACAATGAGCCTTCCTCCACAGACCCCAACGGTTTCAAAAGGGCTTTGTGGAAAACATTAGGAATTTGAAAAGACGGCTTGAGACGTAAACTAAACACCACAGGGTTCACCATTTCCATGATCTCATAGGGGCCAATAAACTTAGGCCCAAGTTTGGCCAAAGGAACTCTGTCCCAGAGCACCCAGAGCCCAACCGGGAGGACTCCCCAAAATGGGGATGGAACCCGTAATTGCAGCACACCAATCATCCTGTCTAGCGGTGGACAGGCACCGTAATATTTGCTCCAGGGACTGAATAGTGCACTTAGTCTGGCCATTGGTCTTTGGATGATAAGCAGACGAAAAGGACAGAGTAACACCCAACCTTCTACAAAATGCCCCCCAAAATCTAGACATGAACTGTAATGTGTATCAGACACCACATTCAAGGGTACCCCATGTAATTGCACCACATGCTCCACAAACAATCTGGACAATATTTCTGCAGATCGCAAGGCCATCAAACGTACAAAATGTGCTTCTTTACTAAACCTGTCCACTACAACCCAAATGACAGTATTACCCTTAGAAGGAGGAAGATTGGTGATAAAATCCATGAACAAATGAGTCCATGGCCTTTCAGGAATTGGCAGAGGCACCAATTCCTTGGCCAGTTGGTTATGAGAATTTTTAGCACAGGAACAAACGTGAAAGGCAGACACAAACCTCCCCACATCTGAGGAAAGCGAAGACCACCAAAACTAAGGGCAGAGTAGTGGAATTCCCGGAGGACTCTGAGGCGCAACTGAACGGGTACAAACAACTTATTCACAGGTTTAGACGGGGGAGCCTGCAACTGAGCTTCCCGAATCTCCCGCTTCAAACCATTAAAACGTCAGCCACCACTATCCCCGGTTGAAGAATGGAGGAAGGAGGTGCAAGGGAACACTCTGGATACAGACTTCGGGACAAGGCATCAGCTTTAATATTTTTGAACCCTGGCCGAAAAGTGATCGAGAACTGAAACCAAGAAAAGAAAAGTGACCACCTAGTCTGTCTCAGTGTAAATCTCTTAGCAGACTCGATGGAAGCCAGTTTTTTTGTGGTCAGTAACCACGGTAACAGGATAGACTGCCCCCTCCAAAAAATGCCTCCATTCCTCAAACGCCAATTTAACAGCCAGAAGTTCACGATTACCAACATAATAGTTCCTTTCTGCAGAGGAAAATGTCCTAGAGAAAAAGGCACAGGGTCTCCAGTTGGTCAAAGTGGAGGGCCCCTGAGACAACACTGCCCTCACCCCCACCTCCGAGGCGTCCACCTCAACGATAAAAGGTTTAGACTGATCCGGCTGAATCAGAACCGGAGCGGACATGAAAGACTTTTTTAATGACAAAAACACCACTACAGCTGAGGCTGACCGTTTCTTGATATCAGCCCCTTTTTTGTTCAGATCGGTGAGAGGTTTAACCACCTGCGAGAACCCCTTGATAAACTTCTGATAATAGTTGGCAAACCCCAAGAAGTGTTGGAGACCTTTCAAATCTCAGGGCTACGCCCAATCAACAATGGTTGAGACCTTCTTAGGATCCATATGAAAACTGTCACCAGACACAATAAACCCCAGAAAAGGCAATTCCTGCACAAAAAATGAACATTTCTCTAAAGGAACCGTCACACTCAGCAACTTTGCAAAGAGAACGACAACAATCCGTGACGTTGCAGCGTCCTGGATAGCGATCTCGTTGTGTTTGACACGCAGCAGCGATCTGGATCCCGCTGTGCCATCGCTGGTTGGAGCTAGATGTCCAGAACTTTATTTCGTCGCCAGGTCGGCGTGTATCATCATGTTTGACATCAAAAGCAACGACGCTAACAATGGAAGTAATGGAGCTAACAACCAGCGAGAACAAGAAGTGAGTCGCCGTTACGTCACTGGATCGCTCCTGCATTGTTCTGGAGTTGCTGAGTTTGACGTCTCTACAGCGACCTAAAGAGCAACGCTCCAGCGATATAGTTTAGGTCGGCTCGTTGTCTATATCGTCGCAGCGTCGCTGAGTGTGAAGGTACCGTATTTTACGCTTTGTAAGACGCTCCGGATTATAAGACGCACCCCAAATTTTGAGGAGAAAAATAGGAAAAAACTTTTTTTAATAAATTGGTGGGGTGTCTTATAATCCATGCATCTTATTACTTACCAGGGGTTGTGGCTGTGGTGGATCAGGGTCCCAGGGTCGTTGCTGGAGGCAGGAGTGGAGCATTGCTGCAGGCTGGGATGAGGGGGTCTGCAGGGGGCTTCTGTGTTGCAGGGGGGCTCCTGTGCTGCAGGCTGGGATGAGGGGTCTGCAGGGGGGCTCCTGTGCTGCAAGCTGGGATGAGGGGTCTGCAGGGGGCTCCTGTGTTGCAGGGCTGTGTCCGATGCTGCAGGGCTGTCTCCGGTGCTGCGGGGGGCTCTGGCGACATTTTGTGAAAGGCCAGAGCCCCCGGCAGTTCGTCCATGCATTCCTGTATGACTGACTCTGGGAAAATGGCCGCCGGAATCTCGAGAGATGAGATCTCAGCGCTGAAATCTCATCTCCCGAGATTCCGGCGGCCATTTTCCCGGAGTCAGTCATACTGGAACTAACTCCAGGAAAATGGCCGCCGGAATCTCGAGAGATGAGATCTCAGCACTGAAATCTCATCTCCCGAGATTCCGGCGGCCATTTTCCAGGAATTAGTCATACTGGAACGCATGGACGAACTGCCGGGGGGCTCTGGTCTTTCACAAAATGTCGCCAGAGCCCCCCACAGCACCGGGGCCTCCAGCATCACCCGGGGAAGCAGCGGACAACCCCGGCAGCGGCGGCGGACGACAACGGCGACGGGCGGTAGTGGCGGCGGACACCCCCCTGTAATGGTAAGCGGTATATCCGCTTTGTTAGACGCACCCACATTTCCCCCCCAAAATTTGGGGGAAATAAAGTGCGTCTTACAAAGCGTAAAATACGGTACCTTAACTTAGCAAAATAGCAAGTTCTCCCGGAGTCTCTGGAGAACAGCACGGAGATGAGTAATATAAGTCTGTTTATCAGACAAGTAGATAAGAATGTCATCTAAATACACAACCAAAACATGCCCAATAAAATCAGAGAACACATGATTGATGAAATTCTGAAAGACTGCTGGAGCATTAGTTAAACAGAAGGGCATGACCAGGTTTTCAAACTGAGCCGTGTCATGCATGTGGAAGCCAGGAATAAACAAAGATGTAGAACAGGGGTACAGGGGAAGCGGGGCAGTCACCAAACAGGGAGCAGAGGGGACAGGAGAATCACACGGATAAACCTAGGTCAGCTGCTCAAGCCGAGGGACTGGAACTATCACCGACACCAGACGTAGGCAGAGACAGCACTAAATAGCTGCCCCAGAACCAAAGAGAGGCATATAAAATTAACCCAGACCTGACCAGGATGGGAAGGAAGCTAAACCCCGTCATGGATCATGACATTTTTTAGCAAACTCTATGCAGGCTTTCATATTTCTTGCACTGAGGAGAGACTTCTGTCGGGCCACTCTGCCATAAAGGCCCAACTGGTGGAGGGCTGCAGTGATAGTTGACTTTGTGGAACTTTCTCCCATCTCCCTACTGCATCTCTGGAGCTCAGCCACAATGATCTAGGGGTTCTTCTTTACCTTTCTCACCAATGCTCTTCTCCCACGATTGCTCAGTTTGGATGGATAGCCAGGTCTAGGAAGACTTCTAGTGGTCCCAAACTTCTTCCATTTAAGGATTATGGAAGCTGTGCTCTTAGGAACTTTGAGTACTGCAGAAATTCTTTTGTAACCTTGGCCAGATCTTTGCCATGCCACAATTCTGTCTCTGAGCTCCTTGGCCAGTTCCTTCGACCTCATGATTCTCATTTGGTCTGACATGCACTGTGAGGAAATGGACAGCATGAGACTTAAATATGAGTGTCTGAGCAAAGGGTCTGAATACTTATGACCATGTGATATTTCAGTTTTTCTTTTTTAATAAATTTGCAAACATTTCTACATTTCTGTTTTTTTTTTCAGTCAAGATGGGGTGCAGAGTGTACAATAATGAGAAAAAAATGAACTTTTTTGAATTTACCAAATGGCTGCAATGAAACAAAGAGTGAAATATTTAAAGGGGTCTGAATACTTTCCGTACCCACTGTATATGCCACAACCATAGTGCGGCCTGCTGCTGTCACGGGGGTACTGGGTAGACTACAGCTGATTACCTGGGCCCCTGCAATATCCCTCAGACTAGGGATAACCTGTCTGTCCCTCTCCCAGAGTTTACACTGAAGGCGTGCATGTCTGGGCCGCCAGGCCTGACCCTGACTCCTGTTTCAGTACTAAGCTGAAACCACAACCCGCCACCCAGTGATAAAACATCACACCAACCCCTACAGAAAGCACAGACAGGGAAAACTAAAAACGCACCACGCCGCAGACACACAGGAAAACACTATAATGTGCACAGGGCAAAACAAATACAAATATAGGAAGGAGAAATATGACAAAGGATAATACACCACCAGATAAGATATTTCCTCTCCTAGACCACCACTCCAGACCGAGATCACCAGGCACAAGATGCAAGCTATAATCGGTGACGCCCAAAGTTCAGCAGAACTATTTAAAGGCAGTGGGCGAGACCCAGCCTCCAATCCGAGTACCAGCTAGATTAACCCCCGAACAACCTAGATGAAATCTAGCCGGCGCCACTGAGCGCATAGTGGACAAATGCGGAATTACCGCTGTCTGTCGGACGCCCTAGTGTGAATAGCGTCCGACATGACAGTACCCCGCCTTCTACGAGGGACCCCAGGGCCCTCACGACTTATAGGACCTGGCTTGTCCGGATGGCGGCTGCGAAACATACTGACCAGCCGGTCCGCATGAATGTCTGAGGCTGATACCCAAGACCTCTCCTCCGGCCCATAACCACGCCAGTGTACCAGGTACTGTAATGTGCGGCGCACTACTTGAGAGTCAACCACCTTGGAGACTTCAAATTCCAAATTGCCATCCACCAAAACTGGAGATGGCGTCGGCATCGTGTCCACGGAACCTTTTTTAACAACGATCTGTGGAACACGTTGTGTATCTTATAAACCATAGGAAGCTCCAATCGGTAGGCTACTGGGTTAATGATGGGAGCGACCCTAAATGGACCAATAAATCTTGGACCTAATTTCAAGGATGGTATTTTGAGTTTGATGTTTTTTGTTGACAACCACACCCAGTCACCCACACTCAGGTCCGGACCTGGCACACATCTACTGTCAGCCACACGTTTGTACCTAGCACCCACACTCAGCAAGCGCTGTTTAACTCTCCTCCAGACGACAGTTGTGCTCCTAGCTGGTCCTCCTCCGGGATGCCAGCAGAGCCCTCCTGACGCAGAGTAGAAAATTGAGGATGATGCCCATAAACACAAAAGAACGGGGACTCCCCAGACGATTCCTGGCGGTGATTATTTATCGCAAACTCCGCCAAAGGAAGGAACTTCGACCACTCTTCCTGATTGTCAGAAACAAAGCAGCTTAAATACTGCTTTAAATTATGGTTCAGACGCTCGGTCTGACCATTTGACTGAGGATGAAACGCCGAAGAATGTGATAACTTGATCCCCAGCCGTGAGCAAAATGCTTTCCAAAATTTTGCCACAAACTGTGTACCTCTATCAGACACGATATCAGATGGAACCCCGTGAAGTCTGGCCACCTCCTGTACAAATACCTGAGCCAGAGTCTTAGCGTTAGGCAACGAAGGTAAGGACACAAAGTGAGACATTTTTGAGAACCGATCAACAACCACCAAGATGACCGTGTTCCCAGCTGAAGAGGGCACATCTGTAATAAAATCCATGGAGATCTCCGTCCATGGCCTACTGGGTACCCCTAGCAGATGTAAAGTGCCAGCATGATGGGAGCGAGGCGTCTTAGCCCTAGCACACGTGGTACAAGCTGACACGTACGAGACCACGTCCTGTCGGATTTGGGGCCACCAAAACTGACGCGACACCAACTCCAAGGTACCCCTAACCCCTGGATGGCCAGCCAGGACAGCATCATGATGCTCACCCAACACCTTTAGGCGAAGATGGAGCGGTACAAATGATTTGTTAATGGGAAGCTCTGGTGGTACTTCCTCCTGAGCCTCGGCAATCTCAGCCTCAACCTCTGTCGTGAGAGCCGAGACCACTACACCTTTTTGGAGGATGGGTACCGGATCTTCCCACGGCTCTCCCCCTGGGAAACACCTGGATAAAGCATCCGCTTTAGTGTTCTTAGACCCCGGTCGGTAAGTAACAAAAAAGTTAAACCGCGTGAAAAACAATGCCCAGCGAGCCTGCCTGGGGGACAGATGCTTGGCTGACTCCAGATAAATCAGGTTTTTATGGTCGGTGATAACTGTAACCTGGTGGACCGACCCCTCTAAGAAGTGTTTCCATTCCTCCAAAGCCAACTTGATAGCCAACAATTCCCTGTTTCCGATATCGTAGTTATGTTCGGCGGGCGACAGCTTCATGGAAAAATAGGCGCATGGACGCAACTCGCCCAAAGATGAGCCTTGTGACAGCACCGCCCCCACTCCAACCTCAGATGCATCGACTTCCACGGTAAATGGTTTCGATACGTCCGGCTGCACCAGAATGGGGGCCGAAGCAGAACTGTTCTTAAAAAATTTGAATGTGCGCACAGCAGCCTCAGGCCAGGCGGAGAAATTGGTACCCTTTTTCGTCATGTCAGTAAGCGGTTTAGCAATGGTAGAAAAATCTTTGATAAACTTCCTATAGTAGTTAGAAAACCCAAGGAACCGCTGAAGCGCTTGTAGGTTATCAGGCCGTTCCCAACTCAGCACCGCTTGCACCTTAGCAGCGTCCATTTTAAACCCGGAAGCGGACACAATATAACCCAAGAAAGGCAACTCCTGAACCGAAAATACACATTTCTCAAGTTTAGCATAGAGCTTATTCTCTCTGAGAAGCTGTAACACCTGCCTGACATGCTCTAATTGAGTATCACGGTCGCATGAATAAATGAGAATGTCATGTAAGTACACAATAACGAATTTCCCCAAAACATGCGAGAACACATCATTTATGAAATGTTGAAATACTGCAGGCGCGTTTGTCAACCCAAATGGCATCACCAAATTTTCAAAATGACCCTCAGGAGTATTAAAAGCTGTCTTCCACTCATCACCTTGACGGACTCTTATGAGGTTGTACGCCCCCCTGAGGTCAAGCTTGGAGAACCACTTAGCACCAGCCACCTGGTTGAACAAATCCGGTATAAGTGGCATAGGGTATGGATCACGAACCGTAATCTGGTTTAACTCCCTGAAATCCAGACATGGGCGTAGTCCGCCATCTTTCTTTTTAATGAAGAAGAACCCCGCTGCCACAGGCGAGGACGAAGGCCTGATGTGCCCTTTGCTCAAACTCTCAGCAATGTAGTCCTTTAAAGCTTGCCTCTCAGGACCAGAGATGTTAAACATCCTAGCTTTAGGCAACTTGGCCCCAGGTTTAAACCTGATAGTACAGTCATAGGGGCGATGTGGTGGCAATTCTGAGCAACCCTTCTCTGAGAACACATCCGTGAAATCCAGCAGTGACTCAGGAATGCTAGGAGTCATGGCGGACACACATGTGGCCAGGCAGTTCTCCTGGCAAAATCCGCTCCACTGGATTATGTCCTGAGTTTTCCAGTCAATCACCGGGTTATGCAAAGATAACCATGGAAAACCCAAAACCATTTGTGCAGGAAGATTACTGAGCACACTACATGTAACCTGCTCAAAATGTAGTACCCCAATGTGGAGTTTCACTTCAGCCACAAACTCAGTAGTTTCCCCCTGTGGGAGAGGAGCAGCATTGATGGTGACCACCCGGATAGGATGAGGCAGTTTTTCGACCGTGAACCTGGCTGTGCGCGCAAACTCCTCATCAATGAGATTAGTGGCCGAACCACTATCCACAAAAACAGTGATAGGCAGCTCTCTGCCAGCGACCATAACACTGGCAGGGAGCATACATTGAGAGACACACCCTCTGAGCTTAGTAGTTTTCCGCCGATGCGCTTTTTCTTAGGTAACAGAGGACAAGCATTTACATAATGCCCATCTTTACCACAGCAAAAACAGGCTCCCTGCTTCCTGAGCGAGGGGAAACGAGGATGTGACACCCCTGCGATTTGCATAGGCTCCATGGGCTCACCTGCAGCAACCTCACGTGCACCTATGCCTTCACCCAAAGGTGGCGTCTCTTGCACCCCCTGATGCAAACGGCGATCAATGCGAACAACAAGACTCATAGAAGACTCTAGAGAAGCAGGAGTCTCATACATCAGAAGGGCTTGTTTAACCCTTCTTGAAACCCCATGAACAAATTGACTCCGCAGCGCCAGGTCATTCCACTGCGTGTCCACTGCCCAGCGGCGAAATTCAGAACAGTAATCCTCTGCCATTCGCTCCCCCTGGTGGAGAGCGCGAATTTTAGATTCTGCTAAAGCCAATCTGTCAGGATCATCATAAATGAGTCCAAAAGCAGAAAAAAAACTCTCCACTGAGTTAAATGCAGCTGAATCAGATGGTAAAGAAAACGCCCAAGCTTGGGGGTCTCCGTTCAGCAATGACAACACCAGGCCCACACGCTGAGCCTCATTACCCGAGGAAATCGGGCGCATACGAAAATACAATTTGCAAGTTTCATGAAAGACAACAAATTTACTGCGTTCCCCAGCAAACCTCTCAGGCAAAGGGATCTTTGGCTCTGCAACTCTACCTGCATTTTCAGCTTGCACATTAGATACTACAAGACCCTGCTTCTGGACTGCTCCTTTCAACTCAGTGACCTGTAAGGACAGCGCCTCCAGCTGGCGGGTTATAGAAGTCATGGGATCCATGGAATACAAAATTTTGGGGCCGATTATAATGTCACGGGGGTACTAGGTAGACTACAGCTGATTACCCGGGCCCCTGCAATATCCCTCAGACTAGGGAAACCCTGTCTGTCCCTCTCCCAGAGTTTACAATGAAGGTGTGCATGTCTGGCCCACTAGGCCTGACCCTGACTCCTGTTTCAGTACTAAGCTGAAACCACAACCCGCCACCCAGTGATAAAACATCACACCAACCCCTACAGAAAGCACAGACAGGGAAAACTAAAAACGCACCACGCTGCAGACACACAGGAAAACACTATAATGTGCACAGGGCAAAACAAATACAAATATAGGAAGGAGAAATATGACGAAGGATAATACACCACCAGATACGATATTTCCTCTCCTAGACCACCACTCCAGACCGAGATCACCAGGCACAAGACACAAGCTATAATCGGCGACGCCCAAAGTTCAGCAGAACTATTTAAAGGCAGTGGGCGAGACCCAGCCTCCAATCCGAGTACCAGCTAGATTAACCCCCGAACAACCTAGATGAAATCTAGCCGGCGCCACTGAGCGCATAGTGGACAAATGCGGAATTACCGCTGTCTGTCGGACTCCCTAGTGTGAATAGCGTCCGACATGACAGCTGCCCATTTTGCTTTCTGTATGTCTACCTGAATTTCTTGTTATGACCTTTTTGTCAAAGGTTGAATAATTGGGGTTGAAAAGATTGTTAACAGTTAACATTAGAGTTCTACAAAATTATGGTAAAAGAAAAAGTGGCAATGGACAGGGAAGTGCAAAGGTAAAAAGAAAATCCCATAGCTTGGGAGCCACTAGCAACAGCAGCCATAGCACCACCACCATCACTGACACCAGCCGTTCGGAGTTATACTACCAAATGCCAACCACAATTACCCACCTTTGCCTCAGGTAAGTTTATTTGTGGAGTTAAAGTGGAGGGCATTATGGAATATATGGCATATCACTTGTCTCAGTCACAATAGGATGCTTTTACCTCTGACAATGACACCATCAATATTCTGCAAAGAATGGTTTGCCTGATCACAAATGACAATTTTTGACTATTTTGAAATAAAAAAAGACATGAAAGGTCTGTGAGTGCTCAGGGTTGTTAAAATGGCTGTTGGTTACTACCAACTTTCCATCTGTTTCTTTGGTGAAGTCACATTGACATTACTATGTTTTTGTGTTAAAAATCTTGAAAGAAGTTGCATACAGCCCAAGTTGACCTCAGAGTGTAAACACACACATTTTCAGACCAATTGGAGGTTTGGCAGAATTGAGATTTACAGCTGTAAATTGATTCTCTGTAAATTCAATTTTGTGGAAATATTTGTCAAACCTGGCGAATTCAAATTTCAAAAGATTCAATGATCTCTATTTGTTATGCTTGCTTCTACAGCGCCAACATATTCTGCAGCACATTCCATGCTTTGTATCACTCACTCTCCCCAGTAGGGTCCACAATCTAAATTCCCTATTAATATGTTTTTGAGGTGTGGAAGTAAAACATAGAGAGTACATTCAAACATCATACAGATGGACCTCTGCGCTGCAAAAGCATAAAATGTAAATGTATGGGACTCTACCTTCTTTCCTGCAGGGATGCAGTTAATCACACGAATGAGAGAAGTATACACAGTCTAGTATCTTCTAGCAGGGATACAGTTATTCACAAGGATAACAGAGAAATATATGCAGTCTAATATCTTCCATCATTGATGTAATCATTCACAGGGAAAACAGTGAATTACTGTGCAACTGGACTTTGTATCAGAGATATGGTGCATTGATTGCAGAACTTGTAAGGGTGCTGTCACAGGCACCTGCTCAGTGGCCCCATATGGACTTGTGTCCAAACCCCCCACAAAATGGGATTGGGACATATGCACCAATGGGGCCATAGACTATAATGATGCCAGCAGAGCAAACGTGCGCTCTGCTCTGCATCATTTTTGGGTGTGTATGCCTACTAACAGCAGACACTAAGACTTTGTAGACTGGATCTGTGTATTTGTCTTCAGTAGGTGTATACGCTTGAAAATCGTGCACTTCAAAGAGTGCGTTCGCTATACCGGCACCATTATAGTCTATGGCCCTGTCGGTGCATAAGTCCGAATCTCGTTTTGCGGAAGATTGGGACATAAACCTGATGGGGCCACCGAATAGCTGCCTGAACGCAATGTGAAAGCATCCTAAATGTGAACAACACCTACAAATGTAGGACTGAGTACACACTGGAGCTACATACTAGAAGTAGAATGGAAGTTAAGTGTATATCAGACATAATTATGCCCCATGAGCTAACTGGAAGGTGAAGAAACTCTTGACAAACAAATGGCTGCTGAGAGCAATGTAATCTCAACACTCAGACACTATATAATCCTTGATCCAGCTTTAAAATACCTTGGGTGATGATGTCAGAGGTGTTACAACAGTACATTGACATGAACTAGAACAAAGGGAGCCAGCCAAAAGGAAATGAAACAAGAACCGGTGTATTAGCCAGATCTGGTTAGTAACACTTATTCTGATATCTAAGGGATTTTTGCTTTCTCTTACAACTTTGTAGCTAGAGTCTTTATGGAGTCTTTATCCTCTGATGTAACAGTTGCCTGCATGTAAGAGAGCCATCATTGAATTAAATCTCAATGGTAAAATGCTATTTGCTTGAAGTCTATTGCTGATTGTAGCTTAATAATATTTAAACCAAAGACATGCATGACACACCCCTTAAATGATGTGCAAGTGGGTGGATTTTAGTTGACAGGTAGAGACGAGCGGATCAAACAAAATTTGAATATCCCTTATTACAGTCTGAGGTCTCTCCAAAGCCCAGAGCCTAATAAACATAGGATGCAAAAAAGTAAAGAAAAATCCTTATACTCAATTCACCGCACACATCTCTGGTCCATATGCTCCTTACCATCACCAGTCAAGTCCTCCCCATACTTTCTGATGACTGCAGCTCACGCTGCAATCCCCGTCAGGGACCTCTGCCTCTGCTGAAGCCCGTGCAGCTTCTGCGCAAACACATGGCAAGTCAAGATGTCATGACTTGGGGCTGTGATTTTATGTGTGCTTGTGCAGACCCATCCCAGGCATCATCAGACCAGAAGTTTCGCCTAGTGGGAGATGGCAAGAGATTTCACCGAGAGCGGCAGTTATCAGAAGATGCAAGAAGATGTCCAGATGGTGATGGTGAGGAGCGTAGAGGCCAAAGAGGTGAGAGGTAAATTGAGTATAAGGGTTGTTTTTTATTTATGACCCTTTTTGATGACCCTTTTATGTTCAGAAAAATGGCGGCAAACGGCCAACATTTTGCTGAATTTATGTGGAAGCTAATTACAAAAATTGTACATTTTGGTGAATGCAGATTTTTGTAAAATTCAAATAAAATTAAATTTCACTAAAATGTATTTTCTCATCTCTATCCTCAGCTCATGAGTATTGAATCTATATAATTGAAAGGACACCTTACACACTGCACAAGAACTATAAAAGTGTAATTTTCAGACAAACACACCGGAGGCACATATAACAGCCACAACACTAAATCATCATGTCTTTCAGCACTTCAAAGTGGGGATATTAAACTTTTTGAGTGTCTGCTAAAGCTAATTTTAACTAATAATATCAACCCCATTATGTACACTGCATTTTAGCATCAAATGTAGCATTTATTCCTGTCATTTACAAGGATCTGGACAAATGGTATTTGAGAGGTACACGATTTACAGATGACCTAACCCCTACCTAACAATGGTTTATCTGATCAATGACACTGAGTTTAAAAATCTGAAATGTTGAGTGATGCTCCCATGAGCACCCAAACATCTATTAGATATAGTAACCCCTCTTAACACAGTAGTTATGGGGCACTTGTGAATACGAATAAGAACAAATCCATATCCACACAGTTGCAGTATTTGATATAATCTTGGCTGCAAAATAAGGAAACAGCTCAAGACTAAACCATATTACGTGTTCCTCCGAGTTCTGGCTGGAATAGATCACAGAAACATGATTCTTACCTACCTGAACTGGATGGAAAAATGTATTTTTTTGGCCTTGCTAACTATGTTACTATGTTACTATGTTACCTTCCTAGGCACATTTAAGGGGTTCCTCAAACTACGGCTTAATTTGCTTTTTTTTTTTTTTTAAATCGTCTATTTATTATTTCATCAGCTTCTTTAACTGTTATCTGATGCAAACAAGACAATTTATTTAATCCTTATCTGATTCTGCTTCATCTGGTGCTTCTTGTACCAAGTTGCCTGTCTGCCATCCTACATACCCCACTGTCCTAGGTGTTACTGATCTAAGGGTACCGTCTCACATAACGATTTACCAACGATCACGACCAGCGATACGACCTGGCCGTGATCGTTGGTAAGTGGTTGTGTGGTCGCTGGGGAGCTGTCACACAGTCAGCTCTCCAGCGACCAACGATGCCGAAGGCCCCGGGTAACCAGGGTAAACATCGGGTTACTAAGTGCAGGGCCGCGCTTAGTAACCCGATGTTTACCGTGGTTACCAGCGTAAAAGTAAAAAAAAAAAAACCGTACATACTCACATTCCGGTGTCTGTCCCCCGGCGTTCTGCTTCTCTCCACTGTGTCTGTGCCAGCCGGAAAGCACAGCGGTGACGTCACCGCTGTGCTCGCTTTCCGGCCGGCCGGCGCTCACAGTGCAGAGAAGCAGAACGCCGGGGGACAGACACCGGAATGTAAGTATGTACGGTTTTTTTTTTTTACTTTTATGCTGGTAACCACGGTAAACATCGGGTTACTAAGTGCGGCCCTGCACTTAGTAACCCGATGTTTACCCTGGTTACAAGCGAACGCATCGCTGGATCGCTGTCACACACAACGATCCAGCGATGACAGCGGGAGATCCAGCGACGAAAGACAGTTCCAAACGATCTGCTACGACGTACGATTCTCAGCAGGGTCCCTGATCGCTGCTGCGTGTCAGACACAGCGATATCGCATGGATATCGCTGGAACGTCACGGATCGTACCGTCGTAGCGGCCAAAGTGCCACTGTGTGACGGTACCCTAAGTGCCATCCAGCAAGATCAAATTTCCTGCTCCCTTGCCTCTAGTTTTGCTGCTCATCATGACATATGGCTTAGACCATTCATATAGTGACAGTTAGCTAGTTAGTTAATTAGTCGTTGATGGTCATAACCATGGATACCTAAGCTACTGCAATGCTCTGCACCTACCTGCACATGAGGTAGGTGACATAACTTATCAGAAGAACTTTACGACTTTTTTAATTGGAGGTATTTGCTAATATTAATATTATTATTCTACTAAACATTGGGAAAGGATCTTAACGAAGGGAATACCTTTTTAAGACTAGTTTACTTTTTACTTAGAACAGTGTAACTGAGAAAGAAGCTATAATTATAAATTAAAGATATCAAAAAATATAGAAATATAGCATTTTTCTCCAAATATATGAAAGACTGTAAAGTTAATGTGACAAAATGCAGCAAATTGTCTTTAATACATGAAATCATTATATTACATGTATTGTCAAGAAGCCATCATACATTATTTATGACAGTCTCTTTACATTTGTTTATGCTTCTCTTTAATATGTTTGCTTGTCTATTAAACAGAAGAAACAAAATGGTTGACTTCTCTGCCTCATATGACTCATTTACTGTTTCCATAAATTCCAGATGTTTTGTATGTAACAGCATCGGGCAGAAGAGGAGGGGGAATCACAGCTAAATGCTTTTATTTCACTTATGCCTTGAGTGCAGAGCGTTCCCACAATGTGCTATTTATGTAGGTGAGAACTTGCATGATCAACGTATTGTTATCTGTAAATCAAACTTGAAACATTCAGTGGAAAGCGATATGTGATGCAAAGACAAACGACCTTTAGCGAATTGTAAACTGTGCCTGGGAATGTGTATTATTAATTGTTTCTTTTTCAAACCGAAGTAATAAAGATTTCAAAGCCAAAATTAGTCTTCATGTTTGACAGTGATGAAAAAGATGTATCAATAACAGATATGGCCAAAATGATTTATGTCCCATGGCTTCTTAGGCTATTTAGTTTCTTTCCTACACTTCCAAGGCAGACTGCTAAAGGAGCCATTCTCATATAAATGCTAAGTGCTTTTTTAATGGTTTTTAAAAGTAAGCTTCAACATATGGAGCTGATGTAGGGTACCATGGATTTGGCTTTAAAACTTCTTTTGTATGAGCGCCCCTGAATAAATAGAAACAAAAAAGATTGAGGCAGTTTTCATTCAGTATCCACCACTAGTAGTATTTGTTGGAAAGCCAAACACAGAGGGGCAGCATTATTAAAATAGGGTTAAGTAATATTAGCTTACACCTGAAGGAATAGACTGAAGCCAATATTCAAGGCGCCAAATCATAAGGAGGACACTGCTTGATAGATTTGGCACATCTTGGTGCATGTTAAGTTCTTTTTTTTCCTTCTTTATTCCTCTTTAGTGAGTTATTTTACAGCAGTATCTTGGAGCATTTTATGACCTTCCATAACCAAACCAAAGCCAACTCGGCAAGCATGTAGCAAATCCATAAATGCACCGAATATAAAATGCACCAAAAATCTAGCTAATCACCAACCAGAATCCAGACATACCACGAATGGTAAAATTTTTGCAATATTCCAAAGAGCTTAAAAGAGCTAAATATTAAAAGTGTATAAATTCATAAAACAAGTGGTCAAAATTTACTTATTTATACAAATACACACTACTATCAGAAAAAATAAAGGATTCCAGCTGTTTTGTATCTATCTTCAATACAGACCATAACTGTTACACTTGGCAGTGCGGCAGATCAGCACTGTACTGTCCAGAAAATGTTAGCATCATATTCTTAATAAAAAAATATTTACGGGAGGTTGGCAGAGTGGACAAAGTAAATAATCGTCTACAGTCTTTCAGACATAACAAGTCTCCTAGGAGTTTGCAAAACAGCTAACGTGTTAACTACAACTTCTTGTATCCCTTGTGGGGAAGAGAATAGTACAAAGCCTCCACTGATATTTTATACAGGTTGTAAATGGCTATTTTGTTGTTAAACTTTACATTCTTTTTGGCTTGTTGCTCTACTTGAGTAATACTCATATTAATCCCTTCGTATAAAAGCTAATAAAATGACTTCAGAGAGAATGAGAAAGCCAAGTAATCCTGGAAAATGCCATTTAGCATTGTGCAGTTACCTTCTCCAAGTCTAGAGTTGGACACATAGAAAGAGCTGCTATACTAAAGCCCATAGGGGGCCTGGGGACCCAAAGAGCCACACTAAAAGTTGTATAGAGAACCCCAGATGGAATAGCCATTAACTTAGAGCTTAGTTTCTTCTGGTTACCACATGTTTAAAATGGAGTTTGATTAATCACATCCTATAGACTGACTTTACAGGTAAAAGTTGCTGTCCTAAAAATAAGCCAAAAATATGAAAGCAATATATAAGCAACCATTCTAAGAACAATTAGAAAAAGTTTGGATTCTAAAATTTAAATTCTGGTTATCTTTGCCTGTATTGTACAAATGTATTAAAATAATGCCCAACAAACAAAATATGGACCTGATTCATCAAAACTTTTATGCCACAACATTGAAAAGTCACAATTAGTGATGAGCGAGTATACTCATTACTTGAGATTTCCCAAGCATGCTCGGGTGGTCTCCGAGTATTTCGGCATTCACTGAGATTTAGTTTATATTGATGCAGCTGCATGATTTGTGGCTGCTAGACAGAAATCTTACTCCAACAGAGACTGGTGGAGGATTTGTGGTAGGGCACATATAGAGGGGAACACCACTAGTGAAAATGCTACTGATTCATGAAGAGGCATCTCTTCATGAATCAAAAGTGACTCCAGTCCACTTCCTCATCAAGAGTGGTCTTGATTAGGGTTGAGCGACTTTTATTTTTATAGGATCGGGTCGGGTTTCACGAAACCCGACTTTCTCAAAAGTCGGGTCGAGTGAAATCGGACGATCCTATAAAAAAGTCAGGGTCGGGGTCGGCCGAAACGCGAAACCCAATGCAATGCAATGGGATACTATGGTTCCCAGGGTCTGAAGGAGAGGAAACTCTCCTTCAGGCCCTGGGATCCATATTTACGTGTAAAATAAAGAATTAAAATAAAAAAAATTGATATACTCACCCTCTGATGCACCCTGGTAGTAACCGACATCTTCCGTTCCTAAAAATGGCGCTTGAAAGACCTTTTGAATGCTTCACAGCTTGTGATTGGTCGCAGCGGCCCACGTGACCGCTGAGCGACCAATCACAAGCCGGTGACGTAATTCTCAGGTCCTGTTCTGGTTCTCAGGTACATGAGACTTACGTCACGGCTTGTGATTGGTCGCTGAGCGGTCACGTGGGCCGCCGCGACCAATCACAAAGCCGTGACATCATTGGAAGGTCCTTCACGCGTTCATTCTTAAGAAGGAAGGCTGCCGGAAAGAAGCAGGGCGCGTACGAGGGTGAGTATATACCTAATAGGAATATACTCACCCTCGGCTTCTTACCGGCAGCCTTCCTTCTTAAGAATGAACGCGTGAAGGACCTTCCGATGACGTCACGGCTTTGTGATTGGTCGCGGCGGCCCACGTGACCGCTCAGCGACCAATCACAAGCCGTGACGTAAGTCTCATGTACCTGAGAACCAGAACAGGACCTGAGAATTACGTCACCGGCTTGTGATTGGTCGCTCAGCGGTCACGTGGGCCGCCGCGACCAATCACAAGCCGTGAAGCATTCAAAAGGTTTTTCAAGCTCCATTTTTAGGAACGGAAGATGCCGGTTACCAGCGGCGATGTCCAGGCTGCGTCGGAGAGGTGAGCATATCAATATTTTTTATTTTAATTCTTTATTTTACACTTAAATGTGGATTCTGATACCGATTTCCGATATCGCAAACATATCGGAACTCGGTATCGGAATCCCGATACCAGATTCAGAAGATCGCCGACCTCATGGCCGACCCCACACAGGGGTCGGGTCGGGTTTCATGAAACCCGACTTTGCCAAAAGTCGGCGATTTCTGAAAATGGTCGACCCGTTTCGCTCAACCCTAGTCTTGATGAATCAAGCCCTATGTGTCAGGAATTATGTACAGTGCACATTTTATTTAAAGGAAATTTAAGTTTTTGACATTATGTGCAATTTTGGGCTCCAGTGAATAAGAAGGACAAAACTTAAGTAGATCGGGTGTAAAGAAAAGCAACAAAGGTTATTGACAGGACTCAAACCCAGCATCTCTGGTACACTAGATGGTAGCTCTTCCTTTTGGGCTATTTCAACTTGGTAGACAGTTCCTTGCAAACCCAGATACCAGTACTTGTGTAATTCCCAATTGGCTCCACCCTGTAAGTTCCTGATTGGCTCAACCTTGTAAATCTTCTGATTGAACAACCTATTTATTTATTATTTATTTTTATTTTTTAAAATTGTTTATTTTCAAATTTTTAAACTACAAAAACAGGACAAAGAATACATGAAACATGAATCAAGCAGGAACGAATTGAAAATAGGTGAATGTGGAAACAATCTAGGAAAGTCCTGCCTCTAATTCTTGCACCGGAAGCGTCCAAAAATTCTGCATATGCATTCAAAAAAAAAATCCGGTAAAGGTTGGTAGATTACAGATGTCAGTCCATGCATCTCAAGTAGGTCAAAAAATAAAACAACATTTAGAACAACAAAATAAACAGTAAACAAAAATGGGTGTACCGGGGGGGGGGAAGCAGTGAGACAACTCTAGAAATAAACTCTAGAAATGGAAAACAAAACGAGCAGGTGAAGTAGCGAATGACCTACAAAGCATGCATTAAGTAGTCAGGGCCAACATAGAGACAAGGGTGAGAAATAGTCTACAGGTCATCTAAATTAGTTGAGCTCGGGTCCACCACAGCGCAGTGAAGTAAAAAACAAAAGGTCAAAATTGCGTGTGACTAGCAAAGATAGCTGATAGAAAGCTATGGGGTAGCTGGAGAGGCAAGTTGCCATGGAAGCCAGGTGTGAAAAAATTTGTCATGTGTCCGTGCGTCCCAGCTGGACAGCTCTTCCATCCTATAGATGTCCTGCACTTTTTTAACCCATTCGCTAATATGAGGGGGAGACGTTTTCCGCCAATGTAAGGAAATCAAATGTTTAGCTGCGGCTATCAGAAGGGGAAGCAAGTCATGTTTCTTAGGGTTATATGACTTTGTGGGGAGTGACAGCAGGACTTCTTGGGGAGTTAGGCTCCGTTCTAACAATCCTATCTCACGGAGGTAGTCAAAGATATCTTCCCAGAATTTAAAGATAATTGGGCAAGACCAAAAAATATGTGCCAAAGAACCCTTGGACTTCTTACATCTCCAACATAAAGGTGAGTCAGAGAGGCCCAAGTGGTAGAGTAATTCCGGGGTTCTATACCATCTGGAGAGGATTTTGAAGGCATTTTCTTGCAACAGAACACATCTTGAGAAACCGTGTGAGTGTCCCAAAATCTCCTCCGTCTCCTTAACTGAAAGAAATATGTTTAGTTCAGCTTCCCATGAGGATATGTACAAGGGTTTAAACTGAGTTTTGGGGGAAATTAGGTTAGAGTATAATTTAGATACTAATTTAGGACGTATGGGTTTGAGTCTAAAGGGAAGTTCCAACCACAACCAGTCTGTGTTATGCCGGATATCCAACTTAAGTTTTGAGATAATATGTTGGACATGATGTGTTTGTATGAAGTCTCTGGGTCATTTTTTGGCATCATGAGGCCATTTGTCTACACATTTGATCTGGTTGGTAAGTAACTGTGAAATTGGGAGGACCGGTAAAGAATTCCATAAGTCAAATACATCTATGTATTTTGGTTCCATGAGCCAGGGTATAATCCTTAAAGGAATATTATCCAGGAAAAAACATTGTGGCCATTTATTTGGGATAAGCGCTCTTCTAATAGCCAAGGTGTTGTTGATTATTATCTCCAATGTGCCCTGCGGGGGGGCAGCAGAGGTCCAGAGATATATCTCCCCAGTAACATAAGTTCTAAGTTAGGAGTTTTTTGTTCAATTACAAATTTAGTCAGATTTATCCATCGAGCTAAGTGTATTGCCTGATAGTAGGTCTTGAGACTAGGAAGTCCCAGGCCGCCCTTCTTTCTTGGAAGGGAGAGGATTTTAAAGGGGAGTCTGGCTCTTCTGCCCCTCCACACAAAACCATTGTCTATTCTATTGGCTGATACGAAGAAGGATTTGGGGAGAGGTATGGGTATCATGTTCATATGGTAGAACATTTTTGGTAGTATATAGGATTTAATTATGTTAATCCTACCAATCCACGAAAGATATGGCAGATCGTATGATTTGAGAAGATTTTGTATATTGTCTAGGAGAGGCTCGAAATTATGTTTAAAAAGGGTAGAGGGGTCTGCAGTAAGGAGGACGCCTAAATATTTCAGTTTTTCAGTGAGCCATTTAAAGGGGGTAAGCTTTTTAAGTTCTGAGACTACACTATCTGATAATGAGATGTTCAGAACTTCTGATTTGTGCATATTGACTTTAAAGTTAGAGATGACTCCAAACTCGTCGAGTAGTTTCAGTAGAGTAGGAAAAGCTATCTTTGGGTTTGAGATCAGAATCAGGAGGTCATCCACAAAAGCAGCCATCTTGAATTCTGTTTGAGAACAACCTATTTAAACCTGGCATTGCACTTCCTTTCTTTTGAAATTATTGAGCTCCCAGCCTTTAGTCAAGCTCTCCTTTCACCTGCTTGTTCATCCAAGACTATACTGCTGATCCCATGTACTGACCTCTGGCTATTCCTGACTATGCTGCCTGCCGGTGCTGGCCCTAGTTATTGCAATACAACTGCTCCAACCCAGGTCAGTCCATAACAGAATAACCTCTAGCACAAAATGTAGTCTGTTGAAGCCACGCTGAAGCAGCAAGTTGCTAAACTTCAGAATTTTGGTGCTACATACCAAGAAAAATTTCAGGAAGCGGCAAAGCTGATACTTTGTCCAGGATATTTACCGAACCTCAGGAGAGGTCTAACACTGGCTGTACCATTCTATGCCCCCAAAAATTCTTGGGGATACTAATGAATTCTTAATGAAGATTAAAGATGGATACCAAACTGATTCTTTCTTAACCATCCTTCTAAAGACATTGATCTTTCTTTTAAGGAGGGGTTTTGGATGCAGAACCACCACATATGTCCCCCTTGAAAACTCAAGAGCTACTGCTTCGTTCTTTTTGGTGACCTAATTGTAGGAATATTGCGAGAAAATACAATTCCTCCTGTTTAACATGTCCACAGAACAAAACATCATGATCTTCTATTTTAGGACTACAACCTCATCCAGTTCCATCCAGACCCTGAGGATCAATCTCAATGGATTTTTTTTGCTAATTATGGCTTGCATCCAGTATTTTTTCCTAATCTTCCATTTAATACTTTGGTTCCTGCTGTTGGCGCAAATTTCTTTTTTCACCAAATTTTGAATTTTTTTTACCACCTAGATAAAAGAGAACCTAGACATATTTGGTGTCTATGAACTCGTAATGACCTGGAGAATCATAATCGCAGGTCAGTTTTAGCATTTAGCAAACCTAGCAAAAAAGCCAAACAAAAAACAAGTGTGGGATTGCACTTTTTTTTGCAATTTCATCGCACTTGTAATTTTTTTCCCGTTTTTTGTTACATGACATGGTAAAAATAATGGTATCATTCAAAAGTACAACTCGTCCCACAAAATATAAGTCCCCACATGGTCATATTGACGGAAAAATAAAAAAGTTATGGCTCTGGAAAGAAGGGGAGCAAAAAACTAAAATAAGAAAAAGCTTCAGGGGTGAAGGGGTTAAAACTCCCTAACAGCTTGAAAATTAACACTGTGTTCCATGTATCCTTGCTCAAACCATTTAGTGAGAACCCATTTCCAGAAAGAACTCAGCCACCTCCTCCATCAGAAAAAGTCCACAGTGAAGAATAGTACATCGTGGATACAATTCTGGACTGGAAGATTTAGAGGAAGTTTACAATATTTGATGCAATGGAGGGGTTATGGACCAGAAAATAATTATTGGGAGCCAGAGTGCAACGTCCATGCACCCGGCCTTTCATCAGAGGCATCCATATGAACCAGCACCTGAGATGTCCAGAGGCCATCCAGGAAGGAGGGGAGTACTGTCAGGACTCGAATCCGGCACCTCTGGTGCACCAGGTGACAAATCTGCCCTTTGAGTTATTTCAGCTAGATGGACAGTTCTTTGCTATCCCTGTTACTAGTGCCTGTGTAATTCCTGACTGGCTCCACCCTGTAAGTTCCTGATTGGCTCCACCTTGTAAATCTCCTGATTAAACACCCTATTTAAACCTGGCATTGCACTTCTTTCCTTGTGAGATTATTGAGCTCCCAGCCTTTAGTCAAGCTCTCCTTTCACCTGCTTCTTCATCCAAGACTATACTGCTGCTACCGCATACTGATATCTGGAATGATATTTAAACTTGACGTTGAAGTTCCTTCCTTACAAGATTATTGAGCTCCCAGCCTTTAATGAAGCTCTCCCTTCACCTGCTGCTTCAACAAAGACTGCTACCTACCGCTGCGACCTCTGGCTATTCCTGACTACTCAGCCTGCTGATCCTTCAACTATACTGCAGGTCTTCCATTCCTCTCTACCCTTGGAAAGTGTTTTTGTATGTATTGTATGTGTTTATTGCTGATTATCTATGTGTTTATACACTAACATATCCGTCCCACACCTCCTGGGGAGGGGACAGCTTAGGACATTAACAGTAGCTAGCATTGTAAGGTCGGAGACTCAGGCCATTCTACCTTTGAGAGTGCCCTCGGGACAGGGATAGAGTCCAAGTTCCAGGGGTAGCTCCTCAAAAATTACCATGGGCTTCTTGGCTGCAACTCTAATTTGTGCTATCCTTGCTTGGGATGTAAGTTTAGGTTGACAGCCATGTCTTTTTAGGTTTGCAGTTGTGCACAGTGAGAAATTTAGAGCTTTTTTTTGTTTAGCCTAACCATTCTTTACTATTAACAAAAGAAAAAAGGAATATAGTCAGCTTACCGGTCTTGGACAAAATCCCCAGACCTGCCAACGCCCAGCACGGTTCAGGGTGAGCGCCCACAGCAAATGAAGACAAAAAGAGAAATGATCCAGCTGGAGGTGGAGGCAGTTCAAACTTTGTGAGACTTTATTAGACAACTAAACCAATAAATAGTTCTTCAAAATGAAAAATCTTTACATAGCAAACACCTGGCACACCAGTGAGGAGGATCAACGCGTTTCAACTATGAAGTCTTACTCATGATCATGAGTAAGACTTCATAGTTGAAACGCGTTGATCCTCCTCACTGGTGTGCCAGGTGTTTGCTATGTAAAGATTTTTCATTTTGAAGAACTATTTATTGGTTTAGTTGTCTAATAAAGTCTCACAAAGTTTGAACTGCCTCCACCTCCAGCTGGATCATTTCTCTTTTTGTCTTCATTCTTTACTATTCTCCACAACTTTATTCCTGAAAGGCCCGGTGTGTTCCTTGGTTTTCATGATGTTGTTTGATCTCTAATGTACTCAAACAAATCTCGGAGGCCACCACAGAACAGCTGTAATCATACTGAGAAGAATTATACACAGGAGGATCCAATTTTCTAATTATGTGACTTCTGGAGGCAATTGATCACTCGGTATGTTATTTAGGGGTATCAGTCTACAGTGGGCTGAATACAAATGCAAATCACAATTTTTGAGATTTATATTTTAAAAATATTTAGAAAACCATGTTGGATAACTTAGAAACCCGTAGATCTAATAGCCGCAAAAATAAAAAATACTTTCATTCATCTCCAACTCCCTAGTTCGTTCATGGGATTTCACATGCAGCGCAGAAAAACAAACGCTTGTTTTCCGTACCACTAATCTTCTAGTCTGATGACCCTAGATTTTCAGCAGCTGGTAAGTGCAGCGCCCCAGAGTCCTGGTCATTGCAGTACTGATGCTCCGCCGCTAAGGGAAGTGATGGTACGTCTGATGGCACTTAAGGAGTTCACCTGACCAGGTATCACAGACACCAATACACTTCACAGTCTGGCCTCCAGGGGGAGCAAAGGGTACTATGTATTAGGCCACTCCTCACAATCTGGTAAAACTGGGGGTTGGATAGGAAGTTAGTGAGAAGCTGACTGGGTTGGAACCAGGCAACATCCTGTGGCAGGGGGTGTTGCAGGGGAAAGATTCAGGGGGGTCCCTGTCAGAGGTGGGATCCTGACAGAGGCCTAGCGAACAAGACATTACGGTTAAGGAACCGCGCCTGCATGACATTGCGGCGGTATCTCAAGAAAGGACAAGAAGCGAGGTTTATTGTGGAGAGTGAGAAACGAGATCACAGCAAAAAGGAGATAACACCAGTAGGAGTCGTGCCGTAAGATCGAGGCAACATCCTACTGAGGCGCATAGCCGGTGGCCGGAACGCTGAGGAAGTATTGGGCTCCAAGCATTACTTCAAACCAATGGCAGGACAGTTAATTATAGGTTGGCTGTCTCACCTAAATCACCTAAGCAGACATAGGGGGCAACTGTGGGAGAGGGGCATCACTAGGGTCCTGGAAGAACTCCAGGCCTACCAGTCATACGGGTGCGTCCTAGCCATATCATCTGGGGGACGGAGAAGAACATCAGAACAGATATAAGTTGTGAGAAAGAACATCAGAAACAGAAACAACAGTTGTGAGGACTATCCCGTGGTGCTCAGCAGGGAAGTATTACAACACACAGGCGCTAGAAGGTAGGCACAGATTTCCACCTGCAAAGGGAACTCTGGAGGTGCCTTCGGACCGGCCGGTGTCAGCCAGCCCTGTTAACAGTACTCTGGATTGAGGATCCTGAAGCCTTCAGTAAAGAGGTAAAGAGACTGCAACCCTGTGTCCTCGTTATTCATCGCGCCTCACACCACGCACCACCAAACACCTTTCATTGGACGCCCCTTAGCAGAGTCACGGACCGGGTCTAGCCACCGTGACAACCCCAGAACTGAGACAGAGAGGCCCGGTACCGAGTACCCCGCGGCCCTGCGTTTGGGGGCGCTCCAAACTTGGCGTCACGAACAGGATCTACCTAAGCCTGAAGAATCAGGTCATGTGTGCCTTGGAACTATGTCTGAATTGTGCTTGAACTGTGATTTACTGCAAAGACTGTGGATTGTCACTTGCCGCCAAAAGTTCCCGCCAGAATCGCCGCCATTACAGAGCTAAGAGGAGCGCAGGAGAAGAAGAAGGGCGTGGAAGTGGGCGTAGACAAGCTGAAGAGCGCGAAAGACAATGGCCGCTGTTATGATGACCTGGTGGTTAGGAACACTAGGAATGACCTGATGAGCAAACTAGTAATACAGGACAAGCTCTGGGAAGTGGGAGCTCTGCTGACCGCAACCCCTAATCCTATCACAACAACTAGAAATAGCCGTGGAGCATACCTGACTCTGCCTAGACGCCTCTTCACAGCCTAAGAGCTAACTACCCCTAAAGATAGAAAATAAGGCCTAACTTGCCTCAGAGAAATTCCCCCAAAGAGAAAGGCAGCCCCCCACACATATTGACTGTGAGTTAAGATGGAAGTCACAAACACAGGAATGAAATAGGTTTCAGCAAAGGAGGCCAGACTTAACTAAACAGACTTGAGGATAGAAAAGGTATCTTTGCGGTCAGCATAAAAACTACCAAAAAACCACGCAGAGTGTGCAAAAGAGACCCCGCACCGACTCACGGCGTGGAGGTGCCACTCTGCATCCCAGAGCTTCCAGCTAGTAAGGCAGAATCATGATAGCAAGCTGGACAAGAAAACAGTGGTAAACAAAAAAGCTAGCAGGGACTTAGCTTTTGCTGGAGTAGACAGGTCATCTGAAAGATCCAAGAGAGAACTGAACCAGTACTAGGACATTGACAGCTGGCATCAAGTAACGATCTAAGTGGAGTTAAATAGAGCAGCCAGCCGAGGGCTAAACGAGGTCAGCTGAGGAAAGAACCTCAGAACCAGCAGCTCCACTCACAGCCACCAGAGGGAGTCCATGGACAGAACTCGCCGAAGTACCAATCATAACCACCGGAGGGAGTTCGAGAACAGAATTCACAACAGTACCCCCCTTGAGGAGGGGTCACCGAACCCTCACCAGAGCCCCCAGGCCGATCAGGACGAGCCAAATGAAAGGCACGAACAAGATCGGCAGCATGAACATCAGAGGCAACCACCCAGGAATTATCCTCCTGACCATAACCTTTCCACTTGACTAAGTACTGAAGTCTCCGTCTCGAAATACGAGAATCTAAAATCTTCTCCACCACATACTCCAACTCCCCCTCAACCAACACCGGGGCAGGAGGGTCGACGGAGGGAACCATAGGAGCCACATATCTCCGCAATAACGACTGTTGTGAATTTGGATTCTGGGCTCCCCCGGTGGCTACTGGTGGAATTGAACTGTGTCTTCATCTTCTCTGTTCACCTGTTCCCATCAAGATGTGGGAGTCGCTATATAACCTTGCTGCTCTGTTAGTTGCTTGCCGGTCAACAATGTTATCAGAAGCCTCTCTGTGCTTGTTCCTGCTCCTAGACAACTACTAGATAAGTTGGACTCTTGTCCATGTTTGTTTTTGCATTTTTGTTCCAGTTCACAGCTGTAGTTTCGTTTCTGTGTCTGGAAAGCTCTTGTGAACAGGAATTGCCACTCTGGTGTTATGAGTTAATGCCAGAGTTTTAAAGTAATTTCTGGATGGATTTTTGATAGGGTTTTCAGCTGACCATGAAAGTGTCCTTTCTGTCTTCTGCTATGTAGTAAGTGGACCTCAAATTTGCTAAACCTATTTTCATACTACGTTTGTTATTTCATCTTAATTCACCGCCAATACATGTGGGGGGCCTCTGTCTCCTTTCGGGGTATTTCTCTAGAGGTGAGCTAGGACTAATATTTTCCTCTGCTAGCATTATTTAGTCCTCCGGCTGGTGCTGGGCATCTAGAATCAACGTAGGCATGCTACCCGGCCACTGCTAGTTGTGTGTTAGGTTTAGTTCATGGTCAGCTCAGTTCCCATCTTCCAAGAGCTAGTTCCTATATATGCTGATGCTATGTTCTCTTGCCATTGAGAACATGATAGTTTGACCGGCCCACTAAAGGGTTAAAATCCTTGGCTGAGAAAGGAGAGAAATAAGAAGTCTGCTGAGATTTTTTTTTTTTTTTTTTTTTTTTTTCTCCTTCTAATCTTTGAATGGCTCTGTGTCCACCTGTTTGTAATTGATCTTCAGAGTGTAACTGCAGGTTTGAATAATCTCGCCACGAAGGTACAAAGTTTGCAAGACTTTGTTTGTCATGCACCTGTATCTGAGCCGAGAATTCCTTTGCCGGAATTTTTCTCGGGGAATAGATCTGGGTTTCAGAATTTTCGAAATAATTGCAAATTATTTTTGTCCCTGAAATTTCGCTCTGCCGGAGATCCTGCACAGCAGGTCAGGATTGTGATTTCCTTGCTCCGGGGCGACCCTCAAGACTGGGCTTTCTCATTGACACCAGGGGATCCTGCGTTGCTCAATGTGGATGCGTTTTTTCTGGCCTTGGGGTTGCTTTATGACGAACCTCATTTGGAGCTTCAGGCAGAAAAAACTTTGATGTCCCTATCTCAGGGGCAAGATGAAGCGGAAATTTACTGCCAAAGATTCCGTAAATGGTCTGTGCTTACTCAGTGGAATGAGTGCGCCCTGGCGGCGACTTTCAGAGAGGGTCTCTCTGATGCCATTAAGGATGTTATGGTGGGGTTCCCTGTGCCTGCGGGTCTGAATGAGTCCATGACAATGGCTATTCAGATCGATAGGCGTTTGCGGGAGCGCAAACCAGTGCACCATCTGGCGGTGTCCACTGAGAAGTCGCCAGAGACTATGCAGTGTGATAGAATTCTGTCCCGAAGCGAGCGGCAGAATTTTAGACGGAAAAATGGGTTGTGTTTCTATTGTGGTGATTCTACTCATGTTATATCAGCATGCTCTAAGCGCACTAAAAAGCTTGATAAATCTGTTTCCATTTGCGCCTTACCGTCTAAGTTTATTCTATCTGTGACCCTGATTTGCTCTTTGTCATCTATTACCACGGACGCCTATGTCGACTCTGGCGCCGCTTTGAGTCTTATGGATTGGTCCTTTGCCAAACGCTGTGGGTATGATTTAGAGCCTTTGGAGACTCCTATTCCTCTGAAGGGGATTGACTCCACCCCATTGGCTAATAATAAACCACAATACTGGACACAAGTAACTATGCGTATTAATCCGGATCACCAGGAGATTATTCGCTTTCTGGTGCTGTATAATCTACATGATGATTTGGTGCTAGGATTGCCTTGGCTGCAATCTCACAACCCAGTCCTCGACTGGAGAGCTATGTCTGTGTTGAGCTGGGGATGTAAGGGGGCTCATGGGGATGTACCTGTGGTTTCCATTTCATCATCTATTCCCTCTGAAATTCCTGAGTTCCTGTCTGACTATCGTGACGTCTTTGAAGAATCCAAGCTTGGTTCGTTACCTCCGCACCGAGAGTGCGATTGTGCCATAGATTTAATCCCGGGTAGTAAATACCCAAAGGGTCGTTTGTTTAATCTGTCTGTGCCTGAACATGCTGCTATGCGAGAATATATAAAGGAGTCCTTGGAAAAGGGACATATTCGTCCATCGTCATCTCCCTTAGGAGCCGGTTTTTTCTTTGTGTCAAAAAAAAGACGGCTCTTTGAGACCATGTATCGATTATCGGCTTTTGAACAAAATCACTGTTAAATATCAATACCCATTGCCGTTGCTGACTGATTTGTTTGCTCGCATAAAGGGGGCCAAGTGGTTCTCTAAGATTGACCTTCGTGGGGCGTATAATTTGGTGCGAATCAGGCAGGGGGATGAGTGGAAGACCGCATTTAATACGCCCGAGGGCCACTTTGAGTATTTAGTGATGCCTTTTGGTCTTTCAAATGCTCCGTCAGTTTTCCAGTCCTTTATGCATGATATTTTTCGCGATTATTTGGATAAATTTATGATTGTGTATCTGGATGATATTCTGATTTTTTCGGATGACTGGGACTCTCATGTCCAGCAAGTCAGGAGGGTTTTCCAGGTTTTGCGGTCTAATTCTTTGTGTGTGAAGGGTTCTAAGTGTGTTTTTGGGGTACAGAGGATTTCCTTTTTGGGATATATTTTTTCTCCCTCTTCCATTGAAATGGATCCTGTCAAGGTTCAAGCTATTTGTGATTGGACGCAGCCCTCTTCTCTTAAGAGTCTTCAGAAATTTTTGGGCTTTGCTAACTTTTATCGTCGATTTATTGCTGGTTTTTCAGATATTGCTAAGCCATTGACCGATTTGACTAAGAAGGGTGCTGATGTTGCTGATTGGTCCCCTGACGCTGTGGAGGCCTTTCGGGAGCTTAAGCGCCGTTTTTCCTCTGCCCCTGTGTTGCGTCAGCCTGATGTTGCTCTACCTTTTCAGGTTGAGGTCGACGCTTCTGAGATCGGAGCTGGGGCAGTGTTGTCGCAGAAAAGTTCTGACTGCTCCGTGATGAGGCCTTGTGCCTTCTTTTCCCGTAAATTTTCGCCCGCTGAGCGGAATTATGATGTTGGGAATCGGGAGCTTTTGGCCATGAAGTGGGCTTTTGAGGAGTGGCGCCATTGGCTTGAGGGGGCCAGACATCAGGTGGTGGTATTGACTGACCACAAAAATTTGATTTATCTTGAGACTGCCAGGCGCCTGAATCCTAGACAGGCGCGCTGGTCATTATTTTTCTCTCGGTTTAATTTTGTGGTGTCATACCTACCGGGTTCTAAGAATGTTAAGGCGGATGCCCTTTCTAGGAGTTTTGAGCCTGACTCGCCTGGTAACTCTGAGCCCACAGGTATCCTTAAGGATGGAGTGGTATTGTCAGCCGTTTCTCCAGACCTGCGGCGGGCCTTGCAGGAGTTTCAGGCGGATAGACCGGATCGTTGCCCACCTGATAAACTGTTTGTTCCTGATGAATGGACCAGTAGAGTCATCTCTGAGGTTCATTCTTCTGCGTTGGCAGGTCATCCTGGCATTTTTGGTACCAGGGATTTGGTGGCAAGGTCCTTCTGGTGGCCTTCCCTGTCACGAGATGTGCGAGGCTTTGTGCAGTCTTGTGACGTTTGTGCTCGGGCCAAGCCTTGTTGTTCTCGGGCTAGTGGATTATTGTTGCCCTTGCCTATTCCTAAGAGGCCTTGGACGCACATCTCGATGGATTTTATTTCAGATCTGCCTGTTTCTCAGAAGATGTCTGTCATCTGGGTGGTGTGTGACCGTTTCTCTAAGATGGTCCATTTGGTTCCTCTGCCCAAGTTGCCTTCTTCTTCCGAGTTGGTTCCTCTGTTTTTTCAAAATGTTGTTCGTTTGCATGGTATTCCTGAGAATATCATTTCTGACAGAGGGACCCAATTCGTGTCTAGATTTTGGCGGGCATTCTGTGCTAGGATGGGCATAGATTTATCTTTTTCATCAGCTTTCCATCCTCAGACGAATGGCCAGACCGAGCGGACTAATCAGACCCTGGAGACATATCTGAGGTGTTTTGTGTCTGCTGATCAGGATGATTGGGTTGCTTTTTTGCCATTGGCAGAGTTCGCTCTCAATAATCGGGCCAGCTCTGCCACTTTGGTGTCCCCGTTTTTCTGTAATTCGGGGTTTCATCCTCGATTTTCCTCTGGTCAGGTGGAATCTTCGGATTGTCCTGGAGTGGATGCTGTGGTGGAGAGATTGCATCAGATCTGGGAGCAGGTGGTGGACAATTTGAGGTTGTCCCAGGAGAAGACTCAGCTTTTTGCCAACCGCCACCGTCGTGTTGGTCCTCGGCTTTGTGTTGGGGACTTGGTGTGGTTGTCTTCTCGTTTTGTCCCTATGAGGGTCTCTTCTCCTAAGTTTAAGCCTCGGTTCATCGGCCCGTATAAGATATTGGAGATTCTTAACCCTGTTTCCTTCCGTTTGGACCTCCCTGCATCCTTTTCTATTCATAACGTTTTTCATCGGTCATTATTGCGCAGGTATGAGGTACCGGTTGTGCCTTCCGTTGAGCCTCCTGCTCCAGTGTTGGTTGAGGGTGAGTTGGAGTACGTTGTGGAGAAAATCTTAGACTCTCGTGTTTCCAGACGGAGACTCCAGTATTTGGTCAAGTGGAAGGGATACGGCCAGGAGGATAATTCTTGGGTGAATGCATCTGATGTTCATGCCTCTGATTTGGTTCGTGCCTTTCATAGGGCCCATCCTGATCGCCCTGGTGGTTCTGGTGAGGGTTCGGTGCCCCCTCCTTGAGGGGGGGGTACTGTTGTGAATTTGGATTCTGGGCTCCCCCGGTGGCTACTGGTGGAATTGAACTGTGTCTTCATCTTCTCTGTTCACCTGTTCCCATCAAGATGTGGGAGTCGCTATATAACCTTGCTGCTCTGTTAGTTGCTTGCCGGTCAACAATGTTATCAGAAGCCTCTCTGTGCTTGTTCCTGCTCCTAGACAACTACTAGATAAGTTGGACTCTTGTCCATGTTTGTTTTTGCATTTTTGTTCCAGTTCACAGCTGTAGTTTCGTTTCTGTGTCTGGAAAGCTCTTGTGAACAGGAATTGCCACTCTGGTGTTATGAGTTAATGCCAGAGTTTTAAAGTAATTTCTGGATGGATTTTTGATAGGGTTTTCAGCTGACCATGAAAGTGTCCTTTCTGTCTTCTGCTATGTAGTAAGTGGACCTCAAATTTGCTAAACCTATTTTCATACTACGTTTGTTATTTCATCTTAATTCACCGCCAATACATGTGGGGGGCCTCTGTCTCCTTTCGGGGTATTTCTCTAGAGGTGAGCTAGGACTAATATTTTCCTCTGCTATCATTATTTAGTCCTCCGGCTGGTGCTGGGCATCTAGAATCAACGTAGGCATGCTACCCGGCCACTGCTAGTTGTGTGTTAGGTTTAGTTCATGGTCAGCTCAGTTCCCATCTTCCAAGAGCTAGTTCCTATATATGCTGATGCTATGTTCTCTTGCCATTGAGAACATGATAAACGACCTATGGAACACATTATGGATGACGAAAGAAGATGGAAGGTCCAAACGAAATGACACATGATTAAGAATTTCAGAAATCTTATAAGGACCAATGAAACAAGGCTTAAACTTAGGAGACGAAACCTTCATAGGAACATAACGAGACGATAACCAAACCAAATCCCCAACACGAAGTCGGGGACCAACACAGCGACGGCGGTTAGCGAAACGTTGAGCCTTCTCCTGGGACAATGTCAAATTGTCCACCACGTGAGTCCAAATCTGCTGCAACCTGTCCACCACAGAATCCACACCAGGACAGTCCGAAGGCTCAACCTGTCCTGAAGAAAAACGAGGGTGGAAACCAGAATTACAGAAAAAAGGTGAAACCAAAGTGGCCGAGCTGGCCCGATTATTAATGGCGAACTCAGCCAAAGGCAAGAAGGACACCCAATCATCCTGATCAGCAGAAACAAAGCATCTCAGATATGTCTCCAAGGTCTGATTGGTTCGTTCAGTTTGGTCATTTGTCTGAGGATGGAAAGCTGAAGAAAAAGACAAATCAATGCCCATCTTAGCACAAAAGGACCGCCAAAACCTCAAAACAAACTGGGAACCTCTGTCCGACACAATGTTCTCTGGAATGCCATGTAAACGAACCACGTGCTGGAAAAACAATGGAACCAAATCAGAGGAGGAAGGCAATTTAGGCAAAGATACCAAATGGACCATCTTAGAGAAGCGATCACAAACCACCCAGATAACCAACATCCTTTGAGAGACAGGGAGATCTGAAATAAAATCCATGGAAATATGCGTCCAGGGCCTTTTCGGGACTGGCAAGGGCAAAAGCAACCCACTGGCACAAGAACAGCAGGTCTTAGCCCGAGCATAAGTCCCACAGGACTGCACAAAAGAACGCACATCCCGTGACAAGGAAGGTCACCAAAAGGATCTAGCCACCAAATCCCTGGTACCAAAGATTCCAGGATGACCAGCCAACACCGAACAATGAACCTCAGAGATAACTCTACTTGTCCATCTGTCAGGGACAAACAGCTTCTCCGCTGGACAACGGTCAGGTCTATCAGCCTGAAACTCCTGCAGCACCCGCCGCAAATCAGGGGAAATGGCAGACAAAATTACCCCCTCTTTGAGAATACCAGCCGGCTCAGGAACTCCCGGAGAATCAGGCACAAAACTCCTTGAAAGGGCATCAGCCTTGACATTCTTAGAACCCGGAAGGTACGAAACCACAAAATCGAAGCAGGAGAAAAACAGCGACCATCGAGCCTATCTAGGATTCAACCGCTTGGCAGACTCGAGATAAGTCAGATTCTTGTGATCCGTCAAGACCACCACGCGATGCTTGGCTCCTTCAAGCCAATGTCGCCACTCCTTGAACGCCCACTTCATAGCCAACAACTCTCGATTGCCCACATCATAATTGCGCTCAGCAGGCGAAAACTTTCTAGAAAAGAAAGCACATGGTTTCATCACCGAGCCATCAGAACTTCTTTGAGATAGAACAGCCCCTGCCCCAATCTCAGAAGCATCCACCTCGACCTGAAACGGGAGCGAAACATCTGGCTGACACAACACAGGGGCAGAAGAAAAACGATGCTTCAACTCCTGAAAAGCCTCAACGGCCGAAGAGGACCAATTGACCACATCCGCACCTTTCTTGGTTAAATCATTCAATGGTTTAACAACACTAGAAAACTTAGCGATGAAGCGACGGTAAAAATTAGCAAAGCCCAGACATTTCTGAAGGCTCTTAACAGAAGTAGGCTGAGTCCAATCATAAATGGCCTGAACTTTAACAGGGTCCATCTCGATAGTAGAAGGGGAAAAAATGAAGCCCAAAAATTAAACCTTCTGAACTCCAAAGAGACATTTAGACCCCTTCACAAACAAGGAATTAGCACGAAGGACCTGGAACACCATTCTGACCTGCTTCACATGAGACTCCCAATCGTCTGAAAAGACCAAAATATCATCCAAATATACAATCATGAATCGATCCAGGTACTTTCGGAAGATGTCATGCATAAAGGACTGAAACACAGATGGAGCATTAGAAAGCCCGAATGGCATCACCAGGTACTCAAAATGGCCCTCGGGCATATTAAATGCTGTTTTCCATTCGTCGCCCTGTTTAATTCGCACAAGATTATACGCCCCTCGAAAATCTATCTTGGTGAACCAGCTAGCCCCCTTAATCCGAGCAAACAAATCAGACAGTAGCGGCAAAGGGTACTGAAATTTGACGGTAATTTTATTGAGAAGGTGGTAATCTATACAAGGTCTCAGAGAACCATCCTTCTTGGCCACAAAAAAGAACCCTGCTCCCAATGGTGACGACGACGGGCGAATATGCCCTTTCTCCAAAGACTCCTTTACATAACTCCGCATAGCGGCGTGTTCTGGCACAGATAAATTGAACAGTCGGCCCTTCGGAAACTTACTACCAGGAATCAAATTAATAGCACAATCACAATCCCTATGAGGAGGTAGGGCACTGGATTTGGGCTCATCAAATACATCCCGGTAATCTGACAAGAACTCAGGGACTTCAGAAGGATGGGAAGACGAAATTGACAACAATGGGACATCCCCATGTACCCCTTGACAACCCCAACTAGATACAGACATTGATTTCCAATCCAATACTGGATTATGGACCTGTAGCCATGGCAAACCCAAAATGACCACATCATGCAGATTATGCAACACCAAAAAGCGAATATCCTCCTGATGTGCAGGAGCCATGCACATGGTCAATTGAGTCCAGTACTGAGGCTTATTCTTGGCCAAAGGCGTAGCATCAATTCCTCTCAATGGAATAGGATACTGTAAGGGCTCCAAGAAAAAACCACAGCGCCTGGCAAACTCCAAGTCCATCAAATTCAGGGCAGCGCCTGAATCCACAAATGCCATAACAGAATAGGATGACAAAGAGCAAATCAGAGTAACAGACAAAATAAATTTTGGCTGTACCGTACCAATGGTGGCAGACCTAGCGAACCGCTTAGTGCGTTTAGGACAATCAGAGATAGCATGAGTGGAGTCACCACAGTAAAAACACAGCCCATTCTGACGTCTGTATTCTTGCCGTTCAGCTCTGGTCAAGGTCCTATCACATTGCATAGGCTCAAGCCTCTGCTCAGAAGATACCGCCAAATGGTGCACAGTTTTGCACTCACGTAAGCGTCGATCAATCTGAATGGCCAAGGACATAGACTCATTCAGACCAGCAGGCGTGGGGAATCCCACAATAACATCCTTAAGGGCTTCAGAAAGACCCTTTCTGAAAATTGCCGCCAGGGCACACTCATTCCACTGAGTAAGCACAGACCACTTTCTAAACTTCTGACAATATACCTCCGCTTCATCCTGACCCTGACACAAAGCCAGCAAGATTTTCTCTGCCTCATCCACTGAATCTGGTTCATCATAAAGCAACCCAAGCGCCAGAAAAAATGCATCTACATTACGCAATGCAGGATCTCCTGGCGCAAGGGAAAATGCCCAGTCTTGAGGGTCGCCACGTAGCAAAGAAATAATGATTTTTACTTGCTGAATGGGGTCACCAGAGGAGCGGGGTTTCAAAGCAAAAAACAGTCTACAATTATTTTTGAAATTCAGGAACTTAGATCTATCCCCAGAAAACAAATCAGGAATTGGAATTCTGGGTTCTAACATCAGGTTCTGAACTACATTATCTTGAATGCCTTGTACTCTTGCAGTGAGTTGATCCACACAAGAGGACAGACCTTGAATGTCCATATCTATACCTGTGTCCTGAACCACCCAGAGATTTAGGGGAAAAGAAAAACAAAACACGCTGCAGAGGAAAAAAAAAATGGTTTCAGAACTTCCTTTATCCCTCTATTGAGATGCATTAACACTTTACGGGCCAGCTGTACTGTTATGATGACCTGGTGGTTAGGAACACTAGGAATGACCTGATGAGCAAACTAGTAATACAGGACAAGCTCTGGGAAGTGGGAGCTCTGCTGACCGCAACCCCTAATCCTATCACAACAACTAGAAATAGCCGTGGAGCGTACCTGACTCTGCCTAGACGCCTCTTCACAGCCTAAGAGCTAACTACCCCTAAAGATAGAAAATAAGGCCTAACTTGCCTCAGAGAAATTCCCCCAAAGAGAAAGGCAGCCCCCCACACATATTGACTGTGAGTTAAGATGGAAGTCACAAACACAGGAATGAAATAGGTTTCAGCAAAGGAGGCCAGACTTAACTAAACAGACTTGAGGATAGAAAAGGTATCTTTGCGGTCAGCATAAAAACTACCAAAAAACCACGCAGAGTGTGCAAAAGAGACCCCGCACCGACTCACGGTGTGGAGGTGCCACTCTGCATCCCAGAGCTTCCAGCTAGTAAGGCAGAATCATGATAGCAAGCTGGACAAGAAAACAGTGGTAAACAAATAAGCTAGCAGGGACTTAGCTTTTGCTGGAGTAGACAGGTCATCTGAGAGATCCAAGAGAGAACTGAACCAGTACTAGGACATTGACAGCTGGCATCAAGTAACGATCTAAGTGGAGTTAAATAGAGCAGCCAGCCGAGGGCTAAACGAGGTCAGCTGAGGAAAGAACCTCAGAACCAGCAGCTCCACTCACAGCCACCAGAGGGAGTCCATGGACAGAACTCGCCGAAGTATCATTCATAACCACTGGAGGGAGTTCGAGAACAGAATTCACAACAGGCCACCCAGTCTAAATATTACTGTATCCTGAGGACGTGTCCGTCAGCAGCTGAGGTCCGCCTCCTTATCCTCTTTGGAGGGTGGAGACTATGGAGACAGGGCCGCCCACGAAAGAGAGCGCGGGAAGAAGACCCAGAGGAGGGGACAAAGATGGCGACGTCCGAAGCACCACATGGGGATGACCCGACCCAGCACGAGGCTGCATCACCCGTAGCAGCCCCGGAGTCACCGTCGCTGTAAGGACTGGCCCTCACAGAGCGACCGATGGGGAGACCCAGCTGGCAGCCATCTGAGGAGTGGGTGGCTGCGGCTGAGGCCCGGCGGTTAGCACGCCGCCGGGAGGCCGACGACCATGTGATCTCCCGGCTGGGCCAGCCTACGGAGATTCGCCTGTCCCCAGTGTCCCCCGCTCTATCCATCCCGACCGTGGCAGAGTGTGAGGTGCAGACGCTGGACCTGAGGATCCTGCCGGCGGCGGAACATCTACGGCGCCTGGTGGCAGCATGGAGGAACAGGCCCCAACCTGCGGCGGGTGCTGTGGAGGTCCCACCGTCGCAGTTGGGTGTAGTGGTTTTCTTCAACTCCCGGGAAGGAAGGGGAGTTATTCACGAGATCGGGAAGCTGCTGCAGATCTGCGTCGACCTGAGGGAAGTGGAGCCTTGCGGTGGAAAGTATGATGTGGACCGCGACTTGGAACCCGGAGATGCTGTGACCTACACCCGGTGGCAGAGGGAGGTCGGCTGGATGGCCCGGGGCGCTCAGCGGTGCGCCACTCTCCAGGTTGCTGCTGGGACTCCGGAGGTCGAACCCACTGCAGAAAAGGTGGCAGAACCCTCCGCTGCGGATCACCAGAATATCCCGACCCATCGTGTGCCTATGGGTCGCACCCGTTCTCGGCTGAGAAGGGTGGCCCAAAGAGGGGCGCCGCTGTTGCCTGGACGAGGATCGGGCCTTCCCAGACCACCGAGGGCCGCTTGCCAGGTAAGGCCCGGGAGGAGGCCACCTCCTGATCAGTCAGAATGAAGCCTTAAAGTTCTACAAACTGTGAATAGTTCTTTTAATCGTTTGTCCCCTTTGTTGCTGCTGAAACCCGACCAGGGTTACTTTTAAAGGGATCCCTTAGTTGACCCGGGATCCCTCTCGTTTTGCTTCTTTTTGTTTTGCCCCTTTTACACCCCCTATTTTAAAAAGACTGACGAATCAGGGACGGTGAATGGTTCACAAACTGCATTGTAAATAGTTCGCACCCTATTAAGGGTGCCCCCTACTGGTTTTACAAGAAAAAGAACTCTTTTCGAAGAAACTGTTCCTGGAAACAGTACAGGAGTTCCTGCCGTACACGGACTTGCAACTTGAGAAGTTGCACTACCTCAAAGAGACTTGGTCCCCTCTTAAAGGGGATGTTCACCAGTTGCACTTAATGTATAATGTTGCCTTAAAAGAAAGTGAATAGTAATAATGTTTTACATAGGAGTATTATGTAGTTAGCTAGACAGTTATAGAAAATGTTTGATGATGTTGCTAGAGATTGAGGACAGGAAGTAGACCCGTAGGGGTTAGTGGGTGAGTCCTCCTAGGAGCCATAGAGAGATGGCTCAGTGATTCTGTACTAAAAGAAGAGGCAGTAGGCCTGGGCAGATAGACAGGCGGACCTGCATAAGACAAATCAGAGAGTAAAAAGAAAATGTTGCACTTAGAGGAGAAAAATAAAGAAAAAGTTAATTTATACTTTAGAGTTTTATAGTAAGCCTTTAGTGGATCCAGCTTATACGTCCTTAAAGGCAAAGTTAAATTATTGTTCAGAATTTGCACTTAGTAGAATACTCGGCTGGGTAATAGGAGTTATTTATAGTATGTTATTTAAAATATTTAACCATGTTTTGTTTGTAACGTTCAAGAGTCCTCACCTCCCATAAAGGGAATCACTGTTATTATTACTTATTACTTGTTGATTGCATTTCAAAAATTTGTATGTCTTTTTGCTGATATGTATTGTTGTTTTCTTCCCAGTCCGGGAGTACAGGATTTAACGGGGGGGAGTGCAGCGCCCCAGAGTCCTGGTCATTGCAGTACTGACGCTCCGCCGCTAAGGGGAGTGATGGTACGTCTGATGGCACTTAAGGAGTTCACCTGACTAGGTATCACAGACACCAGTCTGGCCTCCAGGAGGAGCAAAGGGTACTATGTATTAGGCCACGCCTCACAATCTGGTAAAACTGGGGGTTGGATAGGAAGTTAGTGAGAAGCTGACTGGGTTGGAACCAGGCAACATCCTGTGGCAGGGGGTGTTGCAGGGGAAAGATTCAGGGGGGTCCCTGTCAGGGGTGGGATCCTGACAGAGGCCTAGCGAACAAGACATTACGGTTAAGGAACCGCGCCTGCACGACATTGCGGCGGTATCTCAAGAAAGGACAAGAAGCGAGGTTTATTGTGGAGAGTGAGAAACGAGATCACAGCAAAAAGGAGATAACACCAGTAGGAGTCGTGCCGTAAGATCGAGGCAACATCCTACTGAGGCGCGTAGCCGGTGGCCGGAACACCGAGGAAGTATTGGGCTCCAAGCATTACTTCAAACCAACGGCAGGACAGTTAATTATAGGTTGGCTGTCTCACCTAAATCACCTAAGCAGACATAGGGGGCAACTGTGGGAGAGGGGCGTCACTAGGGTCCCGGGAAGAACTCCAGGCCTACCCGTCATACGGGTGCGTCCTAGCCATATCATCTGGGGGACAGAGAAGAACATCAGAACAGATATAAGTTGCGAGAAAGAACATCAGAAACAGACACAACAGTTGTGAGGACTATCCTGTGGTGATCAGCAGGGAAGTACTACAACACACAGGCGCTAGAAGGTAGGCACAGATTTCCACCTGCAAAGGGAACTCTGGAGGTGCCTTCGGACCGGCCGGTCTCAGCCAGCCCTGTTAACAGTACTCTGGATTGAGGATCCTGAAGCCTTCAGTAAAGAGGTAAAGAGACTGCAACCCTGTGTCCTCGTTATTCATCGTGCCTCACACCACGCACCACCAAACACCTTTCATTGGACGCCCCTTAGCAGGGTCACGGACCGGGTCTAGCCACTGTGACAACCCCAGAACTGAGACAGAGAGGCCCGGTACCGAGTACCCCACGGCCCTTCGTCTGGGGGCGCTCCATATATGCCTAAAAACTGTTGCAATTGCAACATCATCAGGTGAGCAAATACTCTTCTTTTATACAATTAATATAATTGAATAAAACCCTATATGCACTGTTTTGTTCCCCATTCTTTTCCCCAAGTTCTACTTTGTGTTAGGATATCACATAAAATCACAACAAAATACATTTAAGTTTGTGGGCGTAACGTAAAAAAATGTGGAAGAGTTCACCAGGTAGGAATACTTTTTCAAGGTACTGTACATATGCTATAACTTTTAAGCTAAATTTGGCAACTATGGTCAACTACTCTGTTTTTATCTTGCACTGGTCTCTATTACTTCACCCTATAATTTAAGGTTATCAATATTATTTACATTGAACAGCAGTAACTTAATTTTCAGTTCTTCTTTTTCTTCATCCTTGGGGCATTGTAAAAGCTTGAGTTTGCATTGTTTGAGCAATGAAATTAGATGAAATGCTTGTATTTTATTAAGTTTGAAGTAAAACATTAGTTTTATCTTCTTTTTCTAGTGACCTTTACTCTGCCCTCTGAATAATTTGTCTCATTGATGTCTATGTAAATCACTGTTTTCTCTTTAAAGTGGACAATAACTGTTGGCTTTTGAACTGTAGCCCCATTTTTGATTCATAAAGCCCAATATTTTGTTTTAATTTTATAGTTTGTAAATATACAGACTTTTACAAAATGTTATCAATTTTAAGGGTAATATCGCATTTTATCTTCCATCTATACAACTGTCCTTTGATAACACAAAAACAGCTTACAGGGTCAAGAGGGTCAGCAATGCTGTCTAAACATGCATCAATCACAAGTATATTTAAATTGATATGTATCTTTATGGTTCTGTAAGCCAAAATGCAACTGTTTTGCCCCATACATGTAATTTACGATGACCTTAAAATGTGTTTAATCAGTAAATGTAATGTATACATACAGTAATGGATGTATAGGAATATTGTATTTTTATTCCGAAACTGGGTGCAAATGGGTAATATATAATTTTAGTGACAGGATAAAATGCATGTATTGGATCTTTTTTTTCTGTATGTACTTTTTATTTACTTGATATTAAGTTCTTGCAGATCTAAATGCCCAGTCTTAGTCATATAATAATGACAATAATTTTATTTATGTAGCGCCAACATATTTTACAGCACTTTACAATTGATGTGGACATGTACAGACAATAAACACATTACAAAGAAACACATAGATCAACAGTAACAGGAGGAGTGAGGGTCCTGCTTGCAAGCTTACAATCTATAAAGAAATAGGGGGGACACAATAGGTAGAATGTGCTTGTCATATATGGTCCAGCCATTAGTATAATAAATAGGGTTTATGATATAAAACTGCATGAACCGGTCATCAGCCAGTATCAAAGGTGCTATTAGATGCATGGAATATGTTGAATCAGATGAATTAAAGTGAACAGATTCAGAGGAAAAAAAAATTTTTGGGAAAAAAAGTGTGTCTTATAATCCAAAAAATACAATATATACATACAGATCTGGCAAAAATTAAGAGACCACCACATCAAAACCCTGTCATGGGCAGCTCGATCTCCAAACCTGAAGCCCATTGAAAACCTCTGGAATGTAATTAAGAGGATGATGGATAGCCGCAAGCCATCAAACAAAGAACTGATTAAAATTTTTGTGCCAGAAGCAGTGTGAAAAACTGGTAGAAAGCATGCCGAGACACATGAAAGCTGTGATTAAACATCATGGTTATTCCACAAAATATTGATTTCTGAACTCTTCCTGAGTTAAAACATTAGTATTCTTGATTCTAAATGATTCTGAACTTGTTTTCTTAGCATTATTTGAGGTCTGAAAGCACTGTTTTTTTTTTTTTAATTTTGACCATTTTTCTTTGTCAGAAAAAAAATACTAAATTTATTGCTAGGAAATTCAGAGATATGTTGTCAGAAGTATATAGAATAAAAGAACAATTTACATTTTATGCAAAAATATACCTATAAAGAGAAAAATCAGACAAACTGAACATTTGCAGTGGTCTCTTAATTTTTGCCAGAGCTGTATATATAAATGTGTACACGCTCTTCTTCTTTGCCACCACGTACCTTATTGTAAACAAATAAAGGCTTTTTTTAATATCATACTCTTAAATTTCAGACTCTTTAATCAGTTTTTCTACTTTTGTTTTTTTTAGGATGATAGGGAAGGAAACAGTGGGCTGAGGGGTGGCAGTAGCTCCTGTGATGTTGAAGTGGCAGCATAGTCATTGCAGGCTGTAAGTTTTCTTGAAGAATTGGGTTTTCATGTTCCTTCTGAAAGAATCGAATGTGGTGGTTAACTGGGCGTGTTGGAGCACAGAAATCCAGAGAAAAGGGATGTTCAGGAGAAATCTTTGCGGTGATTGGGTGAGGAGCAAATAACTATGGAGGAGAGATGGAGGTCTTGGGAGGATTGGAGATTATGTGAGGAAAGATATTGGGAGATTAGTTTCCAGATATATGGAGGAGATCGATTATGGATGACTTTGTAGGTCTGTGTTAGTAGTTTGAAATGGATATGCTGGGGAATTGGGAGGCAATGTAGAGATTTGCAAAGGGAAGAAGAAGAGGAGTAGCGAGGAGGTAGATAGTCAGCTAGTCTCTAGTGATTTTAATAAAGTGATGTAATATTTACCTGCCAAGTTTAAGTCTGTAAAATGGTAAAAAGGAGTAAAAACAGATCACCAAGACATTGGCATTTTCCAGTAAATCAGCTGATAAGTCTTTTGATCATGGCTGCATAAATCTGCTTTGTAAGGATCTTTACTAGGCCAGGTTTTAAGCATTCTAATACTTCAGCTAAGATGTGGCCATTAATGGATCAATCATCCGGACTGCCACATCTGTGAATAATTATAGCTATCAATCAACTTTAGCTTGTTAGTAGCCTTTTTGTCATGACATAACAAGTCTTTTCCTAGTGTTTAGGAAACTAACTCGGTAATGAAAAATTGGAGACAAAGACGACTGTGGTGTTACAGTAAGCAAAGCAGAAACTCATGTTTGTTTTTTTCTAGTACAAATCAATACTTTCATATATCCAGAATGCATTGGCTCATGTTCACTAAAGTTGTTGCTTATCTTTTTTTATATATATATATTTTTTTTTATAACATTCTGGTTTTAGACAAATGTATTATGAATTAAGACACCATAACAAGTTTAATGAAACTAATAGTTGCTCTATCTGTCTATAGGGAATGGAATTTTAACTATATAATTTACAGAGTGCCAAGCACTGTGTTATGAGATATGACAATGAGGAAAAAATATCAATGTATTCACTAACCTAGTTTATTGCATAAATATATTGAAAAATATATCATATTTAAGTCTCAGTCATACTTTTTCTAACGCCGGGGTTACACTTGTGAGTGCAATGCGAGAAACTCGCACGAGCCTCTCGCATTAATACCCGGCACTGCCGCCGGCACTCGGAACTGGAGTGTTCAGTTGCATAGAAATACATGCACCTGCATGCTCCGGTCCGAGTCCCGGCGGCAGTGCTGGGTATTGAGGCGAGTTTCTCACATTGCACTCACAAGTGTAATCCCGGCCTAACAAACAAATGCGTTAGAGCATATGGGAAGTTGTACAAAGTCTTTGAGGATTTTCTACCAATTATTTTTAGGTCTCACCTGGTTTCATTTATATCCTCCACCAGAATCATCACTAGGACATAAACTGTATATAATAAAGCTGGATAAATGCAAAGTTGAAAAGTTGACAAATGCTAAACTTGAAATATGCTATACTGTGTTCACAATTAATAATCATCATTTTAATGCAGATTTTCAAACTCAGAGCTGTAAAAACTTGAATGCTTATTGGATGAAGCACATCAGGTGATGTGTATTTGTGTAATGAAGGATGGTGTGGATTAAGGATATAAACGCCCTTTATGGAGGTGTGCAAAATTATTAGACAGCTTGTTTTCCTCAAGCAAAATGGGCCAAAAAAGATATTTAACTGAGTCTGAAAATTCTTAAAGGGACATTGAGCCTCTCTTGAAGCAGCACTCTTCAAATTGTAATATTTTAGGCTGTGGTCACAAAATCATCAAAACTTTTGATGTAAAAAGTCAACAAAGTCACAAACAATGTGTTGAGTGGAAAAGATGCAAATTACCAGCTAAAGATTTGGGAAGAAACACATATGAAGTGATCATAAACCCATTATCCTTCAGTGCTGTCATATTCCAGAGGTGCAACCTCCCTGGAGTGGCCAGAAGCACAAAATGTTCAGTGCTCAGAGACATGGCCGAGGTAGGGAAAGCTGAAATCTGAACACAACTGAGCAAGATACACAAATTTGAAAAATCAAGACTGGGCCAATGAATATCTGAAGACATATTTTTCAAAGGTGTTATGGACTAAAAAGATGAGAGTGACTCTTGAGGGTTCAAATGGATGGGCCCGTGGCTGTGTCAGTAACAGACACAGACCTACACTTGAAATCAGAAGCCAGCAAGGTAGAGGTTGGCTACTGCTATGAGCTAGATGGACCTTTTTGGCTTGAAGATGGACTCAAAATCAACTCTGAAACCTACTGCCAGTTTTTACAAGACAATTTCTTGATGCAATGATTAGGGATGAGTAAGCACTAAAATGCTAGGATGCTAATTACTCAAACTGAGCAATTCTTAATGCTTGGATCCTCATTTCAAGTAATGAGAATAATGGGAGTCAATGGGAAATCTGAGCATTTTTCAGGCAGACCCTACAAGGAGGGGGGCAATGAAAATGTTGAAATGGATGGAAAAAGTCCTGAATGGAAGGAGAACAGCATGGGGAAGACACCTGGAAGCTTGCCTGACTTCCAGAAAACCATGATTTTTATGCAGGACAATGTTCCAATGCATGTATCGAAGTACTCCACGGTTTGGCTAGCAGTAAAGGCCTTAAAGAAGAACAAAAAATGATATGACTGCAATAATTATGCACACATAGATGTTCTCCTAAGAAAGACAAAACCTCACTTTTCTTTAGTAAATTTTCAGGTTTATTTACCTTTCGGATTGACCAACAGCACCGTAGTTGTTCAATAATAAAATAAAATCATCAAAAATACAAATTTCCTAATAATTCTGCACACAGTATATAAAACGTATAAATAAATGTAATTGAAATACCAATAGGGAAAAGTTGTAGCATTATGGAAAACACAGGGTCAGTAGACATGTTAATGATGTGCAAATGTTGAAAAAATTAAACCACTATTTTCAAATCATCTCAGTTTATTGAGTACGGAGCTTCAGCGGCACACTTTTGCATGCTATCAATGAAGTTTTTAATGGCTGCCTGACTTCACCATTAGTTCCACAACCAAAAGGGAATCGAGTACGTATCGCCATGAAGAGGCCTTTACTAGGGAACGTCACATGAGTTGTAACCCTTGGGATTATGGTTTGGGGTGGAATAATTGAAATAATGTACAGTAGTCAGAGTCCTCTGGTCTTTATTCAAGGTACACTAATAACCTCTCTGCTTAGTTATTTCATAAGCTCTCTTCAAGTGGGACTTGAAGAATTGATGCTGGAGAAAGCAAAACTCGTTCTTCTGGAGAAATTATGTTTTGGTTTGTACGAAATAGCATTGTTCAATTACAGATCATTCCATGTTCATCTGAAGTTCTGTTTTTCTGTGTAAACTAGCTACTACCGACCACCGAAAACACTGTTCAGTGTAAATGGATCTTTTGCAGCAGCTGTAGTTTTTATAGAATTGTATGAAAAAAATGTGGTATATTCACAGCCACCAAGCAATTGGTTGTGATCAACTTTCCAAAGGCCCTTGTTAAAATATACAGTATATATGCCAAGCTGTCACACTGTGCATAGTAGTGCAAGTATATTAAACTCTAGAATATTTTTTTGAATGCCCAGTATTAACCAACTTTTATACTTTATTAAATATCTCTGATTACAGATCTGTGTGCAAGTTCTGCACATGGAACCTCTGGTCTAAATTAACAATCCACATATAGTAGTAGTCTCTTTTTACCGCTTGACTATGAATTTGATGATTTGATATTCCTGGTAAAAGATTTCTAATATCACCACAAAATCATTCCAACAGACAAAAGTTCCTACTTAACTGTAACCTTACATCGCCTACAAAAATAAAAACATCTAATAAGTAGGTCTAAGAACTAGGTCACAAGCAAGGTAATGTTCTACAGAAAGTGACATACAAATGGGAAACCCTAGGAGAATATGCTGAGCGTAAAATGGCTGCAGAGATATGTGATGTTAGAGAAGTAAGTACAGTATTCTTTGATCCGAATGAGATACTACTAAGAATGCTGAGTGTTAGTAGTACAAAAGTCATCCGATAAATTAAATGCAAATGTGAATTAGACTGTGAACTTTATTAACCAAATGTTGAGAACTTAAGCACCCGTTAGGGTTCACCAGCCAATATATGTCTGTATTGAAGAAAAAAGATGTGGCACTCACCAGTTCGAATGAATGTGAAAAAGTCTTTTATTCCATATCTTGGGATTAGGTCTAAAACATGATGTGCAGGTTACAGAGGCATGCAGGGAGAGGCAGAGTGGACGACAGCCGTTTTGCATAACAACACTTCGAAACGGCCGTCATCCACTCTGCCTTTCCCTAAATGCGTCTGTAACATGCACATCATGTTTTAATCCTAATCCCAAGGTAAGGAATAAAGGACTTTTTCACATTCATTCGAACTGATGGGATGTCTATTCAGCCTTCCAGGGAATTTGTATATGTGGTCTGGTGCCGGTAATTTTCCTTTGAACTTTACAATATATGTCTATTTTTGGGCCATTTCTAAAGCAGCAATGTATATGAAGTACAGAAGTGAAAACCACAACCCAAAGCAAACAACTCAGTGACCCCTAAAGATATTATAGACCAAGGCTGGTGTCATTGCTAGTGCGTGTAATGCCAAGGCATCAATGAGCCTCTGATGTGAGGGACATACATCAGCTACTGTATCAGCAGAATAACAAAACTAGCACAAATAGAGGTCCGAGGCTTTGGTAGTCACTAGTTGGGCTTTTGTGAAAGTGAGTTAGCTTGGAACTTGGTGGACTTTTGAATAGTAGACTCACCACATATTTGCAAAACCCTGTACTACTCATTTTAAGCCCAAGCCCTGAGCTCACAGAGAGAGGGGTGTAACAGGCAACAAGAGACACAATTGCAAAGTTAAACTTTGTGCTTTGAATAGTGAAGAGCAAATAGTGAAAAATTCGGATTTGGGAAAATCAGCACAAATAATTTCTATAATCCGTGTATTCGTACCGAATAATGAATCCAATGCTAGTCAAAGGGAAAGCCAAATATTTTTTTGCTGAACCCAACAAACATCTCTGGGGGCATGGGAAAAAAGCTGAAATGGATGGGAAAGAGCTAAAGCTAAATGGGAACAGCATGGAGAAGATGCCTGCATGCCTTTTAGACTCAAATATGGTATCAGGGAATAATGTTGTCAGACTATTGCACTGGTTTTACAGCTTATTAAAAAGACCTACCAAACCAAACCAAAAATTTTTTTAAGGGAAAAATGCTAAGAAACATTTTTTCCTTCATAATTACATGTATATAATGTAAAATAATAAACAAAATTATACCTTCCCTTTAACATATGTTCACATGGAGCATTTTGGCTTTAGTTTTTCCTTTAACATTTGTGAGGGCTTTCACTCCTACATTTGGGAGGTCACTACCTGATGCCAAATTTTTAGCAAGATAGTGGAATACATATTCACCATCCCTTTACGATGCCATTTCAAACATGCCCATTTGAATTTTGGGCTTCGCCCACCACCACCACGACATCCACCACCATCTCATTATGCGACCTTAGCTTCACATTTTCAGAGGGCCAGCAGGTGCTGTGAAACCTACGTTTTGTAAGCTCGACAGTTCATTTTTGCCACCTGGTCCCAATGGAACAACTGTCATAGCGAGTGAAGCCGCTGTAAGATGAATATAATGCAGGAGATGAGGGTATGATCAATGTCAGGAAATTGGATTCTAGCAGACACCAAAAGCTTTAGAATTAAATTATGAATGCAGTGTATGCGAGCGAGGGCCTCTTTTGTCTGTCAGGCGCCTGAACTGAAACCCATGTCAAGTCAGGAATATGTACAAGCCTCATTTTACTTGGACGCAGCCTCCTCAAGGGAAAGAGACAGGAGTGCCAATGACCGATATGCACAAGCCTACCACTTCTTCTGGAAACTACCCAGCCAGGTAGAATGTATCTTTTGCATGGTTTTCAGCAACAATGGAGTAATTACAGGATATGTCACAGAGAGCGTCGAGATCTGTGGAGTGTATTACTCAGGTGACAGACAGTGCTACAGAGTTCAGGTAAAGGCCTTATCATGGCAATGACCATATTCCAATATGTTTAAGGCTGTGACCTGAATAGGTTTGTGAAGTGCATTAACTCAGACTCTTAGACATGCTTAAAATATGCAGAAACTGGCCAATACCCAACCACCATTTTTTTGTAAGGACCCAAATTTAGAAAGTGTAAAGGAAGCAACAGTTTAATAAAGAGATAGCAGTCTCATTTAGGATCCTGGAAAACTCAGCAATGGTCTTTGTCCGGCACCGGACAATGTAAATTGCTAACGAATATGTATGCCCTAACTAACAATTTGTGAACAGATATACAGTACAGACCAAAAGTTTGGACACATCTTCTCATTTAAAGATTTTTCTGTATTTTCATGACTATGAAAATTGTACATTCACACTGAAGGCATCAAAACTATGAATTAACACACGTGGAATTATCCTACTTAACAAAAAAGTGTGAAACAACTGAAATTATGTCTTATATTCTAGGTTCTTCAAAGTAGCCACCTTTTGCTTTGATGAATGCTTTGCACACTCTTTGCATTCTCTTGATGAGCTTTAAGAGGTAGTCACCGGGAATGGTTTTCACTTCACAGGTATGCCCTGTCAGGTTTAATAAGTGGGATTTCTTGCCTTATAAATGGGGTTGGGACCATCAGTTGTGTTGTGCAGAAGTCTGGTGGATACACAGCTGATAGTCCTACTGAATAGACTGTTAGAATTAGTATTATGGCAAGAAAAAAGCAGCTAAGTAAAGAAAAACGAGTGGCCATCATTACTTTAAGAAATGAAGGTCAGTCAGTCCGAAAAATTGGGAAAACTTTGAAAGTGTCCCCAAGTGCAGTGGCAAAAACCATCAAGCGCTACAAAGAAACTGGCTCACATGAGGACCGTCCCAGGAAAGGAAGAAAAAGAGTCACCTCTGCTTCTGAGGATAAGTTTATCCGAGTCACCAGCCTCAGAAATCGCAGGTTAACAGCAGCTGCTCAGATTAGAGATCAGGTCAATGCCTCACAGAGTTCTAGCAGCAGACATATCTCTACAACAACTGTTAAGAGGAGACTTTGTGCAGCAGGCCTTCATGGTAAAATAGATGCTAGGAAACCACTGCTAAGGACAGGCAACAAGCAGAAGAGACTTGTTTGGGCTAAAGAACACAAGGAATGGACATTAGACCAGTGGAAATCTGTGCTTTAGTCTGATGAGTCCAAATTTGAGATCTTTGGTTCCAACCACCGTATCTTTGTGTGGCGCAGAAAAGGTGAACGGATGGACTCTACATGCCTGGTTCCCACCGTGACGCATGGAGGAGGATGTGTGATGATGTGGGGGTGCTTTGCTGGTGACACTGTTGGGGATTTATTTAAAATTACAGGCATACTGAACCAGCATGGCTACCCCAGCATCTTGCAGCGGCATGCTATTCCATCCGGTTTGCGTTTAGTTGGACCATCATTTATTTTTCAACAGGACAATGATCCCAAACACACCTCCAAGGCTATTTGACAAGAAGAAGAGTGATGGGATGCTACGCCAGATGACCTGGCCTCCACAGTCACCAGACCTGAACCCAATCGAGATGGTTCAGGGTGAGCTGGACCGCAGAGTGAAGACAAAAGGGCCAACAAGTGCTAAGCATCTCTGGGAACTCCTTCAAGATTGTTGGAAGACCATTCCCGGTGACTACCTCTTGAAGCTCATCAAGAGAATGCCACGAGTGTGCAATGCAGTCATTAAAGCAAAAGATGGCTACTTTGGAGATCCTAGAATATAAGACATAATTTCAGTTGTTTCACACTTTTTTGTTAACCCCTTCATGACCCAGCCTATTTTGGCCTTAATGACCTTGCCATTTTTTGCAATTCTGACCAGTGTTCCTTTATGAGGTAATAACTCAGGAACGCTTCAACGGATCCTTGCGGTTCTGAGATTGTTTTTTCGTGACATATTGGGCTTCATGTTAGTGGTAAATTTAGGTCGATAATTTCTGAGTTTATTTGTGAAAAAAACGGAAATTTGGCGAAAATTTTGAAAATTTCGCAATTTTCACATTTTGAATTTTTATTCTGTTAAACCAGAGAGTTATGTGACACAAAATAGTTAATAAATAACATTTCCCACATGTCTACTTTACATCAGCACAATTTTGGAAAGAAATTTTTTTTTTGCTAGGAAGTTATAAGGGTTAAAATTTGACCAGTGATTTCTCATTTTTACAACAAAATTTACAAAACCATTTTTTTTAGGGATCACCTCACATTTGAAGTCAGTTTGAGGGTTCTATATGGCTGAAAATACCCAAAAGTGACACCATTCTAAAAACTGCACCCCTCAAGGTGCTCAAAACCACATTCAAGAAGTTTATTAACCCTTCAGGTGTTTCACAACAGCAGAAGCAACATGGAAGGAAAAAGTGAACATTTAACTTTTTAGTCACAAAAATGATCTTTTAGCAACAATTTTTTTATTTTCCCAAGGGTAAAAGGAGAAACTGGACCACAAAAGTTGTTGTCCAATTTGTCCTGAGTACGTTGATACCTCATATGTGGGGGTAAACCACTGTTTGTGGGCACGGCAGGGCTCGGAAGCGAAGGAGCGCCATTTGACTTTTTTAATGAAAAATTGGCTCCAATCTTTAGCGGACACCATGTCGCGTTTGGAGAGCCCCCGTGTGCCTAAACATTGGAGCTCCCCCACAAGTGACCCCATTTTGGAAACTAGACGCCCCAAGGAACTTATCTAGATGCATAGTGAGCACTTTAATCCCCCAGGTGCTTCACAAATTGATCCGTAAAAATGAAAAAGTACTTTTTTTTCACAAAAAATTTTTTTAGCCTCAATTTTTTCATTTTCACATGGGCAACAGGATAAAATGGATCCTAAAATTTGTTGGGCAATTTCTCCTGAGTACGCCGATACCTCATATGTGGGGGTAAACCACTGTTTGGGTGCACGGCAAGGCTCGGAAGGGAAGGCGCGCCATTTGACTTTTTGAATGAAAAATTATCTCCATCGTTAGAGGACACCATGTCGCGTTTGGAGAGACCCTGTGTGCCTAAACATTGAAGCTCCCCCACATGTGACCCCATTTTGGAAACTAGACCCCCCAAGGAACTTTAGATGCATAGTGAGCACTTTAAACTCTCAGGTGCTTCACAAATTGATCCGTAAAAAATGAAAAAGTACTTTTTTTTCACAAAAAAATTTTTTTAGCCTCAATTTTTTCATTTTCACATGGGCAACAGGATAAAATGGATCCTAAAATTTGTTGGGCAATTTCTCTTGAGTACGCCGATACCTCATATGTGGGGGTAAACCACTGTTTGGGTGCACGGCAAGGCTTGGAAGGGAAGGCGCGCCATTTGACTTTTTCAATGGAAAATTAGCTCCAATCGTTAGTGGACACCATGTTGCGTTCGGAGAGCCCCTGTGTGCCTAAACATTAGAGCTCCCCTACAAGTGACCCCATTTTGGAAACTAGACCTCCCAAGGAACTAATCTAGATGTGTGGTGAGCACTTTGAACCCTCAAGTGCTTCACAGAAGTTTATAACGCAGAGCCATGAAAATATAAAATTATTTTTCTTTCCTCAAAAATTATTTTTTAACCCACAATTTTTTATTTTCCCAAGGGTAACAGGAGAAATTGGACCCCAAAAGTCGTTGTGCAGTTTCTCCTGAGTACGCTGATACCCCATATGTGGGGGTAAACCACTGTTTTGGCACACGTCGGGGAGCGGAAGGGAAGTAGTGACGTTTTGAAATGCAGACTTTAATGGAATTCTCTGCGGGCGTCACGTTGCGTTTGCAGAGCCCCTGATGTGCCTAAACAGTAGGAACTCCCCACAATTGACCCCACTTTGGAAACTAGACCCCCAAGGGAACTTATCTAGATGTGTGGTGAGCACTTTGAACCCCCAAGTGCTTCACAGAAGTTTATAACGCAGAGACGTGAAAATAAAAAATGTGTTTTCTTTCCTCAAAAATATTTTTTTAGCCCAGAATTTTTTAATTTTCCCAAGGGTAACAGGAAAAATTTGACCCCAAAAGTTGTTGTCCAGTTTCTCCTGAGTACGCTGATACCCCATATGTGGGGGTAAACCACTGTTTGGGCACATGGCGGGGCTCGGAAGGGAAGTAGTGACGATTTGGAATGCAGACTTTGATGGAATGGTCTGCGGGAATCATGTTATGTTTGCAGAGCCCCTGATGTGCCTAAACAGTAGAAACCCCCCACAAGTGACCCCATTTTGGAAACTAGACCCCCCAAGGAACTTATCTAGATGTGTGGTGAGCACGTTCAACCCCCAAGTGTTTCACATAAGTTTATAACGTAGAGCCGTGAAAATAAAAAATCATTTTTCTTTCCTCAAAAAAGATGTTTTAGCAAGCAATTGTTTATTTTCACGAGGGTAACAGGAGAAATTGGACCCCAATATTTGTTGCCCAGTTTGTTGTGAGTACGCTGGTACCCCATATGTGGGGGTAAACCACTGTTTGGGCGCACGTCAGGGCTCGGAAGGGAAGTAGTGACATTTGAAATGCAGACTTTGATGGAATGGTCTGCGGGCGTCACGTTGCATTTGCAGAGCCCCTGATGTGCCTAAACAGTAGAAACACCCCACAAGTGACCCCATTTTGGAAACTAGACCCCAAAAGGATCTTATCTAGATGTGTGGTGAGCACTTTCAACCCCCAAGTGTTTCACATAAGTTTATAACGTAGAGCCGTGAAAATAAAAAATAATTGTTCTTTCCTCAAAATTATGTTTTGGCAAGTAATTTTTTATTTTTGCAAGGGTAACAGGAGAAATTGGACCCCAATAGTTGTTGCCCAGTTTGTCCTGAGTACGCTGGTATCCCATATGTGGGGGTAAACCACTGTTTGGGCGCACGTCGGGGCTTGGAAGGGAGGGCGCACCATTTGACTTTTTGAACGCAAGATTGGCTGGAATCATTGGTGGCGCCATGTTGCGTTTGGAGACCCCTGATGTGCCTAAACAGTGGAAACCCCTCAATTCTAACTTCAACACTAACCCCAACACACCCCTAACCCTAATCCCAACTGTAGCCATAACCCTAATCACAACCCTAACCCCAACACACCCCTAACCACAACCCTAACCCCAACACACCCGTAACCCTAAATCCAACCCTAATCCTAACCCTAATCCCAACCCTACCCACAACTGTAACCCCAACACAACCCTAACCCTATCCTTAACCCTAACCACAAGCCTAATCTTAACCCTATTTCCAACCCTAGCCCTAATTCCAACCCTAAGGGTACCGTCTCACAACGATTTACCAACGATCACGACCAGCGATACGACCTGGCCGTGATCGTTGGAAAGTCATTGTGTGGTCGCTGGGGAGCTGTCACACAGACCGCTCTCCAGCGACCAACGATGCCAAGGTCCCGGGTAACCAGGGTAAACATCGGGTTACTAAGCGCAGGGCCGCGCTTAGTAACCCGATGTTTACCGTGGTTACCAGCGTAAAAGTAAAAAAAAAAAACGTACATACTCACATTTTGGTGTCCTTCAGGTCCCTTGCCGTCTGCTTCCCGCTCTGACTGAGCGCCGCCGTACAGTGAGAGCACAGCACAGCGGTGAAGTCACCGCTGCGCTCTGCTCTCACTTGCCGGCCGGCAGACAGTCAGAGCGGGAAGCAGACGGCAAGGGACCTGAAGGACACCGAAATGTGAGTATGTACGTTTTTTTGGTTTTTTTACTTTTACGCTGGTAACCACGGTAAACATCGAGTTACTAAGCGCGGCCCTGCGCTTAGTAACCCGATGTTTACCCTGGTTACAAGTGAACGCATCGCTGGATAGCTGTCACACACAACGATCCAGCGATGACAGCGGGAGATCCAGCGACGAAAGAAAGTTCCAAACGATCTGCTACGACGTACGATTCTCAGCAGGGTCCCTGATCGCTGCTGCGTGTCAGACACAGCGATATCGTATGGATATCCCTGGAACGTCACAGATCGTACCGTCGTAGCGATCAAAGTGCCACTTTGAGACGGTACCCTAACTCTAATTCCAACCCTAACCCTAAGGCTATGTGCCCACTTTGCGGATTCGTGTGAGATTTTTCCGCACCATTTTTGAAAAATCCGCAGGTAAAAGGCACTGCGTTTTACCTACGGATTTACAGTGGATTTCCAGTGTTTTTTTGTGCGGATTTCACCTGCGGATTCCTATTGAGGAACAGGTGTAAAACGCTGCGGAATCTGCACAAAATTGACATGCTGCGGAAAATACACAGCGTTTCCGCACTGTATTTTCCGCACCATGGGCACAGCAGATTTGGTTTTCCATAGGTGTACATGGTACTGTAAACCTGATGGAAAACTGCTACGAATTCGCAGCGGCTAATCCGCTGCGGATCCGCGGCCGATCCGCTGCGGATCCGCGGCCGATCCGCTGCGGATCCGCGGCCGATCCGCTGCGGATCCGCGGCCGATCCGCTGCGGATCCGCGGCCGATCCGCTGCGGATTCGCAGCCAAATCCGCACTGTGTGCACATGCCCTAACCCTACCCCTACCCCTAACCCTACCCCTAATTCTAACCCTAATTCTAACCCTAGCTCTAACCCTAACCCTAGCAGAAAAAAAAAATAAAATATTTTATTTATTTTTATTATTGTCCCTATGGGGGTGATAAAGGGGGGTCATTTACTTTTTTTTCATTTTGATCACTGCGATAGGCTATATCGCAGTGATCAAAATACTTCTGAAATGAATCTGCCAGCCGGCAGACTCTGCGGGCGCAGTGCGCATGCGCCCGCCATATTGGAAGATGGCGGCGCCCATGAAGAAGCCGGACGGACATCGGGAGGCCCGGTAAGTATGAAGGGGGGGTGATCGGATCACGGGGGGGGGACCGGAGCACAGGGGGGGGGGACCGGAGCACAGGGAGGGGGCACCGGAGCACGGGGACAGCGGACAGGAGGACGGAGGAGCGGACAGAACGAATTGGGGGGGCGGACCGCGCACCGGAGCACTGGGGGGGCGATCGGTGGGGTGGGGTGGGGGCAGATTAGGTTTTCCAGCCATGGCCGATGATATTGCAGCATCGGCCATGGCTGGATTGTAATATTTCACCGTTTTTTTGGGTGAAATATTACAAATCGCTCTGATTGGCAGTTTCACTTTCAACAGCCAATCAGAGCGATCGTAGCCACGGGGGGGTGAAGCCACCCCCCCTGGGCTGAAGCACCACTCCCCCTGTTCCTGGAGATCGGGTGAAATTGGAGTTAACCCTTTCACCCGATCTGCAGGAGCGCGATCCCTCCATGACGCATACGCTGCGTCACAGGTCGGGAAGGCACCGACTTTCATGACGCAGCGTATGCGTCAAAGGTCGGGAAGGGGTTAAGTGTATAATTCCACATGTTAATTTATAGTTTTGATGCCTTCAGTGTGAATGTACAATTTTCATAGTCATGAAAATACAGAAAAATCTTTAAATGAGAAGGTGTGTCCAAACTTTTGGTCTGTACTGTATGGAGCGCCTACAGATGCAGGGCCGTGGGGTACTTGGTACCGGGCCTCTCTGTCTCGGTTCTGGGGTTGTCACGGTGGCTAGACCAGGTCCGTGAGCCTGCTAATGGGTGTCCAAAGGTGAAGGGTGGTGGTGCGTGGTGCAGTTCGCGGTGAATAACGAGGACACAGGGTTGCAGTCTCTTTACCTCTTTACTGAAGGCTTCAAGATCCTCAATCCGGAGTACGGTTAACAGGGCTGTCTGAGACCGGCCGGTCCGATGGCACCTCCAGAGTTCCCTTTGCAGGTGGAAATCTGTGCCTTCCTTCTAGCATCTGTGTGTTGTAGTACTTCCCTGCTGAGCACCACGGGATAGTCCTCACAACTGTTGTGTCTGTTTCTGATGTTCTTTCCCACAACCTATGTCTGTTCTGATGTTGTTCTCCGTCCCCCAGATGATATGGCTAGGACGCACCCGTATGACGGGTAGGCCTGGAGTTCTTCCGGGACCCTAGTGACGCCCCTCTCCCACAGTTGCCCCCTATGTCTGCTTAGGTGATTTAGGTGAGACAGCCAACCTATAATTAACTGTCCTGCCGTTGGTTTGAAGTAATGCTTGGAGCCCAATACTTCCTCGGCGTTCCGGCCACCGGCTACGTGCCTCAGTAGGATGTTGCCTCGATCTTACAGCACGACTCCTACTGGTGTTATCTCCTTTTTGCTATGATCTCATTTATCACTCTTCACAATAAACCTCGCTTCTTGTCCTTTCTTGAGATACTGCCGCGATGTAGTGCAGGCGCAGTTCCTTAACGTTCTCTCTTGTTCGCTAGGCCTCTGTCAGGATCCCACCCCTGACAGGGACCCCCCTGAATCTTCCCCTGCAACACCCTCTGCCACAGGATGTTGCCTGGTTCCAACCCAGTCAGCTTATATCTAACTTTCTATCCAACCCCCAGTTTTACCAGATTGTGAGGAGTGGCCTAATGCATAGTGCCCTTTGCTCCCCCTGGAGGCCAGACTATGAAGTGTATTGGTGTCTGTGATACCTGGTCAGGTGAACTCCTTAAGTGCCATCAGACGTACCATCACTCCCCTTAGCGGCGGAGCATCAGTACTGCAACGACCAGGACTCTGGGGCACTGCACTCCCCCCCGGTTAAATCCAGTACTCCCGGACTGGGAAGAAAACAACAATACATGTCAGCAAAAGACATACAAATTTTGGAATGCAATATACAAGTAATAGGAAATAATAACAGTGCTTCCCTTTATGGGAGGTGAGGACTCTTAAACGTTACAAACAAACATAGTTAAATATTTTAAATAACACACTATAAATAACTTTTACTACCCAGCTGGGTATTCTACTAAGTGCAAATTCTGAACAATAATTTAACTTTGCCTCTAAGGACGTATAAGCTGGATCCACTAAAGGCTTACTATAAAACGCCTAAAATATAAATTAACTTTTTTAATTTCTCTCCTCTAAGTGCAACACCTTCTTCTTGATTTCTTGATTTGTCTTATGCAGGAATGCCTGTCTATCTGCCCAGGCTTACTGCCTCTTTTCTTAGCACAGGACTACTGAGCCATCTCTCTATGGCTCCTAGGAGGACTCACCCACTAACCCCTACGGGTTCACTTCCTGTCCTCAATTTCTAGCAACATTATCAAACATTTTCTATAACTAACTAGCTGGCTACATATAACTTGTTATGTAAAACATTATTCACTTTCTCTTAAGGCAACATTGTATATTAAGTGCAACTGGTGAACTTCCCCTTTAAGAGGGGACCAAATCTCTTCGAGGTAGTGCAACTGCTCAAGTTGCAAGTCCGTGTAAGGCAGGAACTCCTATACTGTTTCCAGGAACAGTTTCTTCGCAAAGAGTTCTCTTTTTTGTAAAACCAGTAGGGGGCACCCTTAATAGGGTGTGAACTATTTACATCACAGTTTGTGAACCATTCACTGTTCATGATTCGGCAGTCTTTTCCAAATAGGGGGTTTAAAGGAGCAAAAAGGGAAAACAAAAGCAAAAATAAAAGTAATAGGGATCCCGGGTAAACAAAGGGATCCCTTTAAGAACAACCCTGGTCGGGTGCTAGCAGCAGAAAACACAGAAGACGAACAGTTAACTATTTACAATTTGTAGAACTTTAGGGCTTCAGGCTGACTGATCAGGAGGTGGCCTCCTTCCGGGCCTTACCTGGCAAACGGCCCTCGGTGGTGTGGGAAGGCCCGATCCTCGTCCAGGCAGCGGCGGCGCCCCTTTTTGGGCCACCCTCCTCAGCCGAGAACGGGCGCGACCCATAGATACACGGTGGGTCGGGATATCCTGATGATCCGCAGTGGAGGGTTCTGCTACCTTTTCTGCAGTGGGTTCGACCTCCAGAGTCCCAGCAGCAGCCTGCAGAGTGACGCACCACTGAACGCCCCGAGCCATCCAGCCGACCTCCCTCCTCCACGGGGTATAGGTCACAGCATCTCCGGGTTCCAAGTCGCGGCCCTCATCATACTTTCCACCACAAGGCTCCACTTCCCTCCGGTCGACGTGGACCTGCAGCGGCTCTCCGATCTCCTGAATAACTCCCCTTCCTTCCCAGGAGTTGAAGAAAACCACTATGCCCCAGTGTGACGGTGGGACCTCCGCAGCACCCGTCAGGTCGACCAGGGTCACGGGTTGGGGCCTGTTCTTCCATGCTGCTACCAGGCGTCGTAGATGTTCCGCCGCCGGCAGGATCCTCAGGTCCGGCGTCTGCAGCTCACACTCTGCCGTGGTCGGGATGGATAGGACGGGGGACACTGGGGACAGGCGGACCTCCGTAGGCTGGGCCAGCCGGGAGGTCACACGGTCGTCGGCCTCCTGATGGCATGCAAACTGCCGGGTCTCGGCCGCAGCCACCCATTCCTCAGATGGCTGCCAGCTGGGTCTTCTCATCGGCAGCTCTGTGAGGGCCAGTCCTTGCAGCGGTGGCGACTCCGAGACTGCTACGGGTGATGCAGCCTCACGCTAGGTCAGGTCGTCCCCATGCGGTGCTTCGGACATCGCCATCTTTGTGCCCTCTTCTGAGTCCTCTTCCCGCGCTCTTTTTCGGGGGTGGCCCCGTCTCCATGGCCTCCACCCTCCATAGAGGATGAGGAGGCGGACCTCCGCAGCTGATGGACATGTCCTCAGGATACAACAATACTTAGATTGGGCGGCCATTGTCTTTCGCGCTCCTCAGCTTGTCTACGCCCACTTCCACGCCCCTCTTCTTCTCCTGCGCTCCTTGTTGCGCTGTAATGGTGGCGGTTTTGGTGGGAACTTTTGGCGGCAAGTGGCAATCCACAGTCTTTGCAATAAGTCACAGTTCAAGCACAATAAATCACAGTTCCAAGGCACACATTACCTGATTCTTCAGGCTTAAGTAGATCCTGTTCGTGACGCCAAGTTTGGAGCGCCCCCAGATATAGGGCCGTGGGGTACTCGGTACCGGGCCTCTCTGTCTCGGTTCTGGGGTTGTCACGGTGGCTAGACCCGGTCCGTGACCCTGCTATGGGGCGTCCAATGAAAGGTGTAGGTGGTGGTGCGTGGTGCAGTTCGCGGTAAATAACGAGGACACAGGGTTGCAGTCTCTTTACCTCTTTACTGAAGGCTTCAAGATCCTCAATCCAGAGTATGGTTAACAGGGCTGTCTGAGACCGGCCGGTCCGATGGCACCTCCAGAGTTCCCTTTGCAGGTGAAAATCTGTGCCTTCCTTCTAGTGCCTGTGTGTTGTAGTACTTCCCTGCTGAGCACCACGGGATAGTCCTCACAACTGTTGTGTCTGTTTCTGATGTTCTTTCCCGCAACCTATGTCTGTTCTGATGTTCTTCTCCGTCCCCCGGATGATATGGCTAGGACGCACCCGTATGACGGGTAGGCCTGGAGTTCTTCCGGGACCCTAGTGACGCCCCTCTCCCACAGTTGCCCCCTATGTCTGCTTAGGTGATTTAGGTGAGACAGCCAACCTAAAATTAACTGTCCTGCCGTTGGTTTGAAGTAATGCTTGGAGCCCAATACTTCCTCGGCGTTCCGGCCACCGGCTACGCGCCTCAGTAGGATGTTGCCTCGATCTTACAGCACGACTCCTACTGGTGTTATCTCCTTTTTGCTATGATCTCGTTTATCACTCTTCACAATAAACCTCGCTTCTTGTCCTTTCTTGAGATACCGCCGCGATGTAGTGCAGGTGCGGTTCCTTAACGTTCTCTCTTGTTCGCTAGGCCTCTGTCAGGATCCCACCCCTGACAGGGACCCCCCTGAATCTTCCCCTGCAACACCCTCTGCCACAGGATGTTGCCTGGTTCCAACCCAGTCAGCTTCTGTCTAACTTTCTATCCAACCCCCAGTTTTACCAGATTGTGAGGAGTGGCCTAATGCATAGTGCCCTTTGCTCCCCCTGGAGGCCAGACTATGAAGTGTATTGGTGTCTGTGATACCTGGTCAGGTGAACTCCTTAAGTGCCATCAGACGTACCATCACTCCCCTTAGTGGCGGAGCATCAGTACTGCAACGACCAGGACTCTGGGGTGCTGCACTGTATATGCTGACAAGGGACAACTGAACACTGCGCCGGGACAACGAACAGGATGTGGTTGCTGACTCTTGTGCCTGTGCAACTGCAGGTTGTGGACAGGAGGTATCAGCGCCCTCTTCCAGGAGAGCAGATTGGGAAAGGCATAACACTGGGGAAAGGCCAGTGGTTTCACTGTCAAACACAGATATTGTACCCAGGCATTCCGCCCACCTACTGGGGTGCTGGGTATATGAGGAGTATATGACGCATGCTAGCAAAGGTATTATGTCGAATTTCCCTTTATAAAGGGATGTGTGGGTAAGATTTTCGAACTAGCAGCATATATAAAGAGGATGTTTCATTATTCATATTATTATTCTGTGTAAGGCTGAAACATGAAGAATTGTGTGTAAAATATTAATACATTCATGTTCCAAAATGTCCAAGTGCAGACAATAAAAATCAACATCAGGTTACCAGATACATGCTTAAAGAGACCGTGAGAAGGCAACAAAATAAAAAATTACAATAATAGAATATACAGAGTTTGAGAGTAGAAATTTGACCATTGCACAATGTGCAAAGGTTTAAAAAAATTAGCCAAGGGATCTCTCTCAGACCAACTGAAAGATGCCATGATGGGGACATCACAATACACTTCGCAGTTATTACAAGAGGTAGCGATAGAGAGTACAAGTTTCACCATTGCACAATGTGCTAAAGTCTTAAAAGGTATACATAGATGAACACTAAGTACTTATTGCAGAAGCAGAAGGAGGAGGAGGAGGTGATTTCCTGAACAAAATGGTTTTGGATGGTAAGGGATGGAGGTTAAGACAACTTAAAAAAAAAAATTTGGCCTGAACTTATATAATGTTGCTGTCATCCGTAGTGCTTACAAAGTCAGATGAAATCCAGCCCTTGTCCAATTTTAAGAGTCAGCCTGCATGCATTTTCCATTGACAGGCGTGTGCGCCTATCCGTTATCATTGTACTTGCCAAGCTAAAAACCCACTCGGACAACACACTCGCGGCAGGGCATGGCAGCACCTCCAATGTGTACAAGGAGAGGTCGGGCCAAGTGTGCAGCGTGGACAACCAATAATTAAAGGGCACTGAAAAATCAGTTAGGATGCTGGTATGGTCACTTAAGTAGTCTTTCACCATCTTGGTCAACTTCTCCCTCCTCATCATAGTTACACACACAGATAGCCCTTGCTGATGGGACAGTCTCATGAAAATGGCCCAGTTGGTTGACATTTCCTTCTCCCCGAGTTGTATCTTGTGTGTGTCGCCCTCCCCTGTAATCCTTGTGGGTGAAAAGAGCCAGTATCTCTGCTAGCAGCATTGTCTTAGGGTAATCTTTTTAGCAAGTCTTCCACTACGGCCCTCTGGCATACATGCACTGAAAATAGCATGTTTGCCTCCGACATCAGAGAAGCAAATTTCTCTTTGTACCGTGGGTAGTGTTGAGCGATACCTTCCAATATTTGAAAGTATCGGTATCGGATTGGATCGGCCGATATCCAAAAAATATCGGATATCGCTGATACCGATACCTCATACCAATACAAGTCAATGGGACACAAATATCGGAAGTGATCCTGGATGATTCCCAGAGTCTGAAGGAGAGGAAACTCTCCTTCAGGCCCTGGGATCCATATTCATGTAAAAAATAAAGAATAAAAAGAAAAAATATGGATATACTCACCCTCGGACGAGCCCTGGCTGTCACCGCTGCAAGCCCCTGCCTCCATTCCTAAGAATTCAGAGTGAAGGACCTTCGATGACGTCGCGGCTTGTGATTGGTCGTGTGACAGCTCATGTGACCGCTCACGCGACCAATCACAAGCCGCGACATCATCGCAGGTCCTACACTCACTGCATTCTTAGGAACGGAGGCTGCCGGTTGCACCGCTGAGGTCCAGGGTCTGTCGGAGGGGTGAGTATATCCATGTTTTTTATTTTTATTCTTTATTTTTTACATGAATATGGATCCCAGGGCCTGAAGGAGAGTCTCCTGTCCTCCAGACCCTGGGAACCATACGCACCGCACACGCCTGGGAACTTATAGGAACTTCCGATTCCGATTTCCGATATCACAAAAATACCGGAACTCGGTATCAGAATTCCGATACAGTGAATATCGGCCGATACCCGATATTTGCAGTATCGGAATGCTCAACACTAACCGTGGGTAAAGAAAGGTGCACAGCCAGTATTTCATGTTGGACAAAATGTCTTTCATGCAAGGGTCTTGGGAAAGGAATCGGGACACGAACTCTGCCATGTGTGGCAGACTACAAAGAGTCAAATATTCAGTGTCCTCACCAGTAATTATGCTAACCATCCTCTCCTCCTCATGGCGCATAGCCTCTTCCTCCTCTTCAGCTGGACAGGCAAGAAGCTGGGATTGGGAGTACCCCTGTAGCTCAGATCAAAAACTCCTCTTCCTCCTCCTCTTCCTGTTCCTCATCATCACCCAATGTGGCCTGAGAATATTGTGTGATGCTGGGCTGTGTGGTATCAGCTACTGTGCAATCTTGCTCCACAGCCACCTGCTCGGCATTCAAAGCTTCCTCTTTGAGATTCTGCAGCAAACCTTTTAATAGACAGAGCAGTGGGATGGTTACACTGATAAAAGCATCATCAGCCCACATCATCTTGGTGCACAACTCAAAGTTTTGAAGAACCTCACATAGTTCAGCAATCCACACCCAGTTAGCAGTTGTTATTTGTGGGGGCTGGGTGTTACTCTGACGGGCATTGAGAAGCTGGAATTCAGCAACTGCCCTCTACTGCTCACTAAGCCCTGCCAACATATGGAAGGTCGAATTCCAGCATGTGGGCAGGTCACAAATAAGTCGGAGATGAGGCAAATTAAAGTGCTGCTGCAGCGAAGCTAGACCAACAAAAGCTTGAGATGACTTTCAGAAATGTGCAGTGACACAGCGTACCTTGGCAAGTAAGTTAGGCAAGTCAGGGTATGTTTTAAAAACCGCTGTACAACCAAGTTCAGCATGTGGGCCTTGCATGGAACGTGTGCCAAGTTGCCGAGCTTTAAAGCCACCAACAAGTTATGCCTATCATCACATACAACGAGACCTGGTTGGAGGTTCAGCGGGGAGAGCCACTGATCGGCCTCTTCTTTTATCCCTTTAAACAGCTTGGCTGTGTTGTGAGCTAAACAGATGAGCTTCAGCAGAGTGTGCTGCCTCTGCTCCAAGGCAGTGCTACTGATTTTCCAGCTGGGGAGTGATGAGGAGGCTAGTTCTGCTGAGGTTGATGATGAGGAGGAGGAGAGACATGAACTGGAATACAAGAAGACTAAAATCCTGATGGAAGTTGGGCCCTCTATTCTTGGTGTGGGTAAGATGTGTGATGTCCCAGCCTCTGACTCTGTCCGAGACTCCAATAGGTTAACCCAGTGTGCCATCAGGGAAATGTAAAGTTCACAAGAACTTGTCCATGTGTCTGTGGTTAGGTGGACATTCCCTGTGACTGTGTTGGCCAGAGCACGGCTGATATTATGTAACACATGCTTATGTAACATTCTAATGCTTATGTAATGTGGGGATGGCACACCGGGAAAAAGTGGTGGCTGGGAATTGAGTACCGTGGGGCTGCCACCGCCAAGAAGTCATAGAAAGACTCAGTTCCCACAAGTCAAAACTGCTGCATATCCAGGGCTAGCAATCTGGCAATGTGGGTGTTTAGTGGTTGGGCCTGTGGGTGGTTGGCTGGATATTTCTGCTTTATGGTAAATATCTGGGGCAGGGACAACTAAACACTGTGCTGGGACAATGAAATGGACATGGCTGCTGACTGTTGTGTTAGTTCAACCGCTGGTTGTGGGTAGGAGGCAACAGCACCTGCTTCATGGTTAGCAGATTGGGAAGGCCGTAACACAGGGGAAGGGGCAGTGGTTTTACCCCAGGCACAGATTTTATACCCAGGCGTTCCCCCCTCCTACTGGGATGCTTGGCTGCCATGTGCTTTTGCATACTTGTGGTGCTCAGGTTGACAGTGTTCTTGCCTCTTCTTAGCTTGGTTTGGCACATGCTGAAAATTACAGTTGTTTTGTCTGAAGGACTTTCAGAAAAAACTACCATACAGTTGAACAATGCACCGTGGACATGCAGAATCGTGGAGGCATGCGGGGAGAGAGAGTAGACCACTGTCTCTGAACGCGTGCCTCCTTGATTCTGCATGTCCACCTTTTCCTGCACACACCGTGAAATGGTGTAATAAATGACTAATCATTCGTTTTCATCTTGGTGAGTGCCGCTGTTTTTCTCTTATCTTGGCAGCATGATTATACACGGCAACATCAGACTGATGTAAATTGTAAGTAAAAAGAAAAAGGGGCTCAGTCTCACAGCATGGGTGCTGTGGGGCAACAGGCCGTCTGCCCTGCTGGTGCATGGCCGCTGCGGCGGTGGTCGCCGCACGGCTCCGCTCCGTTAGGGCGTTAGGACCCACTACGAGGTTTGCCGTGAAGTGGCAGTGGGCTTCATACAGTCTGATCAGAATGTTAAACTGAAAACCTCATGTTCAGTATATACATTTTTTCCTAGCGGCTTTAGATCAATGTATGATTTTGGGATGTGCGGTTCATGCTCTTCTTTTTTTTTTTTTTTTCTTTTTGCACTAAATTATAAGTAAGGCTGTGTGCACACGTCACTTTTTTTTTTCGTGGTTTTTTCCCGGTTTTTCGCTATAAAAACGCTATAAAATTGTGAAAAAAACGCTCACATTAAGCATCCTATTTAATAGAATGCAATCCGCATTTTTTGTGCACATGCTGCGTTGTTTTCCTGAGCGGAAACGCTTTCCAGAAAAAAGCCCAGCATGTTCATTAAATTTGTGGAATAGCGGGGATTCTGCACACCTAGGAATGCATTGATCCACTTACTTCCCGCATGGGGCTATGCCCACCATGCGGGAAGTAAGCAGATCATGTGCGGTTGGTACCCAGGGTGGAGGAGAGGAGACTTTCCTCCACGGACTGGGCACCATATAATTGGTAAAAAAAGAATTAAAATAAAAAATAGTTATATACTCACCTTCTGATGGCCCCCGGAGTCTTCACGCCTCTCAGCGGTGCACGCGGCCGCTTCCGTTCCTATGGATGCTTTGTGTGAAGGACCTGCGATGATGTTGTGGTCACGTGACCATGACGGCATCGCAGGTACTGAACACAAAGCAGCTATAGGAACGGAAGCCGCCGTGTACACCGCTGAGGAGATCGGGGGCCATCAGAAGGTGAGTATAACCATTTTTAAATTTTTTAAATTATTTTTAGCATTATATCTTTCTACTATTGATGCTGCATAGGCAGCATCAATAGTAAATAGTTGGTCACACTTGTCAAACACTATGTTTGACAAGTGTGACCAACCTATCAATCAGTTTTCCAAGCGATGCTACAGATCACTTGGAAAACGCTAGCATACTGCAAGCTAATTATGCTTGCAAAACGCTAGGAATATGCATGCCAATTCCGCATGCGATATACTCACGGCAGGAGTTGCAGAATTGCCGCGGAAATTTCCTCAGAAATTCTGCAACGTGTGCACTTAGCCTTAATAGTCACATTTGCGTATCTCTGCAGGCTTTGTGCCAGTCACACAACTGCTAGATAAAGATACGCTATTTTTTAAGCCAATAGAAAACTATGATTTTTTTATCGCCTTGCTGTCACACTCCAAATGCGGAGTAATGAAGATTATTTCCCCTGCTAAATTGTCATATAAGATTATCTCTACCCAGATTGCACCAGTCACACAATTGCTAGATAAAGGTGCACTATTTTTTAAAGCAATAGAAAATTATGATTTTTATTTAGATTGCCTTGCTGAAACACTCCAAATGCAGAGTAATGAATACTATTGCCACTGCTAAATTGTCACCCAAGATAATCTCTACCTGGATTGCGCCAGTTGCACAACTGTTAGATAAAGATATGCTATTTATTAAACCAATAGAAAATTATGATTTTTTTTCAGATCGCTTTGCTGACACACTCCAATAGCACACTAATTAAAATGATTTCCACTGCTAAATTGTGAGGTTTGATTATCTCTGCACGGATGGCGCTGGCAGCCTTTAAATATCCCCTATGATGCTGTAAGGCCAGCCAATCAGAGTAATGCCACAACAAAGATGGCGCCAGCATTACTGTGATTGGCAAGCCAGCCCAGCATGTTCATTGGCTGCAAATAAAGCGCCAAACATGCTAGGCGGGTCACTCAAATATACCGAGACAAATAACTAATTGCTCGTCAAATAATGAATAGCCCGAATACCGTACTATTCGTGCGAGTAACTAATAGTGCCCAATGTATTTGCTCGTCACTAGCTGTGAACTGTTTAAGCCAGATAGAAGCATTCATCTTAAAGGGTCAGTATCCGATATTGAGAATTGTGGACTTGGCCTGTGTTATGCAGGGGCCATATGCTGTGTTGAATAAAATCTTTTGACTTCATGATTACATTTGTTCCTCTTTTTATATCCAGTTCTGGAAAAGCATTCCTTGGACAAATGAACCTGAGATGGTCCTGTACCAGAACAAAATATGAGAAGGTTTGAAATGGCTCTAAGATCCAAAGTACACCACATCCTCTGTGAACAAGGTGAAGGCAGTGTGATGGCATGGGCAGGCATGGCTTCCAATGGCACTGTGTCACTATTGTTTATTGATGATGTGACTGAAGACAGAAGCAACCAGAGGAATTATGAAGTGTACAGGGCTGTACTTTCTGCTCAGATGCAACCAAACGCCATACCCCTATTCCTGACATACAGCCGTCCCCAATGCAGAGCCATTGCCAGTCAGTGCTGGGGGCACGGTTACAGCTGCCACTCTGTATTCTCAGAGAGGTGACTGCAACAGCACCGGCGCCGCCCCTGTGACTGAAAACGAATGCTGCAAAGAAGAATAAAGTTTATTTTCTCCCCACAGCGTTCGGCTACATGCAGGTGTCGAGCATGTTAGTAACCCTATTAACCTGCATAGTGACCTCATATCTGCAGGTTAATAGAGTCTTTTTTTTCTGGTGACATGTTCCCTTTAAGGCAAAACTTAAGGCAAAAAGACCCACAAACAAGCAACAACTGAGATCAGCTGTAGCAAAGGACTGGAAAAGCATCACAAAGGAGGAAACCCAGTGTTTGGTGACCTCCATGGCTTCCAGAATTCAGGCAGTCATTGTCTGCAAAGGACTCTTTAGAAAGTATTAAAAATTGACATTTGATTTATTGTAAAGTTAATTTGGCCAATTACTTTTGAGCGCCTGAAATGGTTGCAATTCCTAAATGTTTCACAGGAAATTTTTGTTCGTTTTGATTAAACTTGAAAGTCTACAATTCCGTTGCATCTCAGTGGCATGCGGAGCCCAAATCACGAGGATTCGATAACTGTCCAAATATTTCTGGAAGCACACATTTGGCTAATAAGAAAAAAATGAAAAAGTAAATGAGAGTGATTGCTTTCCAGGGAGAGATTGCACACTTTTAAGATTGCGCGAACAGCCTCCCTTTATCGAAATAAAGCCAAAAAAACTGATATTTATGCATTGCCACTATAATATGCTTAAAGGCCTTTCTGGAGTTTGAACTTTGAATGTAAGGAATGGGCTGCAGTACTACTCATGGCCACTACACAATCTACAGAGCAGTGACAGTTTCAGTGGGCCCTTCAATCATCAGACTTATGGAAGTACCAGGCATTGCTGTTCTGATAATGATGACCTAACACAGGGACAAGACACCAATATTAAAGTCCCTTAAAACCTCTTTAGTAAACATATTGAGTAAGATTTACTCTAGTTTACTCTTGGTTACATAGCTGTACTTTGTTATGTAATCACGTAGATAAGAGCAGGTGTCAGTCTGAAGTCAGGAGAGTAGAGAGATTTTACCTGTTGTGTTTGATTCACAGAAGACTACATATAGTGATATAAATTGCAGGGCACAGCATTAGTTGCATTGATCTTTCCATTTGATTTTATTTACTGTCAGCAAGCAGAGATATTGAAAATGACTATGAATTGAAAATTGTCTAAGTTTCCATTATAGCATTATTAATCTTTATTTACAGAAGACCAGGCAAACCTTTAAAGAGTAAAACCACATCTATCTATTGAGGTGTTATCGTTTTTGCCAGGATCTAAGATAACAGTAAGTAAATACAAAATTATTAATGGCGTAGACAAATCATATCGTCTGTGCAAAAGAGGAGACAATGGTATGCAAACAAATTACCGGAACAGTTCATAAAACTAATCCATTCTTTTATAGTTTATTTAAAGTTGTGCGGTGTATATTTTATATCTTTTATATTCACAAATTGTTTTAAAATGAACTGTGCCATGATAAGCACTTCTGGAGATGTCACATCTTTAAAGGCAAGCTTGCTCAATTCTCTGTTACCACACACAAATACAAGAAGCGATGCCAAATTTCGAAATGCTTTCTATGCTCTTATCTATTTAGTACTTTGGATAAAAACTATCTTCCTTACGACTGCTTTCTGGAACTACTTATACTTGTAAGTGAAACTATCCATTGGGATTTTCCTTCGTCTGGTTTGGTTTGGTGAGCCAGGAATGTGAAGTATTGGAATGAATACAGACCCACACCCTGTCTATTTCATTTCCATTGGTTTGGGGATATACAAAAATACAAATACAAGTGGAAACTACAAAGGCCAAAAACAGTCAACGCTTAAGAGCTACTTTTTTTCGTTTTACAAAAACATTCACGTCAGTTTTGTCAGGACAAATACATATTTATTTTTAGCATCCGAAAACAGGCCCAATTGTGTTTCCAGAATATCTGGGTTGGGCTGGATCCCTTGTGTGCTATTTATTGAAGCAACGTCCAAGTCATGGATTACATATGGCAATCATCACTCCCATAGCTTTAGTATAACTCTTTTTACACCATCAGCTTAAACTGTCAGTTATGCCAATATTCATTTTGAGTGTTATTTCAAGTAGACTTTTTGTACAATCCATGATATTGTCATAGAAGGGTTTCATATTTTTTAATTTTTAAATTGGACCTAGGCTAAACATTGATAGATAGCTTACAGCTGTATGTACTGATGCCAAGTTACAACTTTACCGCTGACTGACAGCTAGTCTCAATTATATTAAACACTTTAATAGAAATGGGCCTACTATTGTAAGTTATTGTTTTTTTATAATTGGAGTATATTGCTCTTAGTAATTAAAAATTGGTCTGGAGAACCATGGTATACTGAAATCCTAAATGGTTCATTTCCTGTTATAACCCTTATAGGATTTAAAAAAAAAAAATGGGCCAAAAGAGGTGAATGATTCAGCACTACCACTTGGGTGATCGAGTATGGGTTTTGTTAAGGAAGCACTCCTATCAAACTTTTTATCCTCTTAAAATATTATATAGCAATTGTGTAGCTACAATTCTATGACAGCACATGATTGTAAACGGACTAGCTGAATCCAGCTAAGATCTATGTAGAAACAGTAAGTCTCTTTTCCCTGTATGAGTTTTCATTAGAACTCCAATTCTATTCTCTGCAAAGTCCCTGGCAGGGAAGGAGAGGAGTAGCTGAGCTGAGTGGAGTTGAAAAAGGGGGTAACGTATGCTGGGAAAAGAGACTTCCAGTTTCTACACTTAGCTTAAAAGGATTCAGCTAGTCTGTATTTAATCATGTGATATAGACTTAATGGAAAATAGAAGAATTAACTGGGTAGAAAAGCAAAATGAGCAATTGTAAGAACACAGTGCTATACACAGTAATATGATTATTGCAATATATTAAGAGGATAAAAAGTTTGATGGGAGTGCTACATTGGTCAGATTTCAGAATATCCAAGTAGTCTTTTCAGCCAATAACATGCCTCTGCTGTACAATTCTCAGGCCAGTAATTGGCTGTGGAAGTCATATGTGCAGTTGACATCATCACCTGTTTATTTTGCTGTAGCAATGATGTCTCTATCTATGTGACCACTGCAGTTAATCACTGGCCTTAGTTGTGTTCAGCTGAGGTCAGTAATTGGCAGCAGCAATGACATAGATAATCGAGGACTTCATTGCTGCACTACAATAAACATAGCTAGGGAAAGATTACAGAGGCAATGGCACTGAAAATGGGCAAAGGGGATTTAGCCCATGAATAATGGGCCTTTTATTTACTTTTTGAATCTTTCAAAATGCCTGTTACAATCTTTATAATAGATCCGTTATTACTTTATAATAGATCTATTATTACTAGAGATGGGTGGATTTGACAAGATTCAAATAAGCCAAATTGCGAGATTTTTACAAGGAAGTTGGATTTGCAGCTAATTTATTCTCCCCATATTGAATGTCTCTTATTATACTCTAGAGTGTAGAGAAACCCCACAGCATAATATAGATAAGAAGTAGAAAAAATATTAAAAAAAACAAAAAATGCTTACCTTATCCCTCACCTTCACAGCTCACTGTCCCCCGTATAGTCCTCAATGCCTTTTCTTATCACCGCCGCGTTCTAAAACCATGGACATTTTCATGCTAGGCCAAGACTTCCGGTTGAAACCAAGCCTGCATATTCACGTAGTTAGGTCCTGGTGCCAGTCGGCCACCATTTTGCTGATTTCTGGCTTAGCTAATTACAAAAAATATGCACTATGTATGCATGGAGTTTTGCAAAATTGGATGAAAATCTATTCCACTCGAACTACATTTTCCCAGCTATAATTATGCATCTTGCATTTTATTTGTTTTCTAGACAGATAGATAATTCAGCATGCAGCTATATTATGACTGTCAAAAAGCAACAGAAATGTCATGAAAAATAAAAATGAACAGAGACTTATGAAAAGATGGAATCAACATTTGGGATCAAAAATAGCTTGGGATTTTATCCTCATTATTATTATATTCATTAGAGATGATCAAATCTTTTGAAATTAGAATTTGCCAGGTTCCTTAAATTTTTCCCAAATATTTGCAAATAATTGGCTACAAATAACAGGTACTCATAATGCCCTGAAAAGACATGTATAACACTGAGGTCTTCTACGGTTGTGTCTAAAAACATTCAATTGATTTTACTTACTTAGATAGCCGCATTAGTTGCACAGCGCTTTACAGACATCATCATCACTGTCCCCATTCAGGCTCACATTCAAAATTCCCTATCAGTATGTCTTTGGAGTGTGTGACCCAGAGGAAACCCACACAAACATGGGGAGAACATACAAACTTCTTGCAGATGTTGTCCTTGGTGGGATTTGAATCCAGGACCCCAACACTGCAAGGCTGCAATGTTAACTACTGAGCCACAAATTGCTTTAACCCCTTAACGACCGCTGATACACCTTTTAATGGTGGCAATTATGGAGTAGCTGAGACACCAGAGAACATGATTTGGGTCGGTTTTTACCAAGCCCGGTGTTGCGATCACCATTATTAACGGTATAACGGCGAGCACAAAAAAAAGTCTGATTTTTCCATTTAATTTCTCTCTCCTCTGATATGATTGCACACCAGAGGAGAAAGAAATAGGATCCCCCGGTCCCCCAATCACCTCCACTGGTAACTCTGGTGTCCAGGCATCCCCCCATGCAGTCCCCCGGGCCGCCAGCGCCATCTACCAGGAGAAAATGGTGGGCGCCTGCTGAGATCTGCTGGCCGGCACCCGGCAACAATAGGAAATTTCTGTTTTTTTCATACATAAACGCAAGTTATATCGAAGAAATTTTATTGCTATCATGAAGTACAATATATCACGAAAAAACAGAATCAGTGGGATCTGTTGAAGCATTCCAGAGCTATAGTGTCATAAAGTGACAGTGGTCAGAATTGTAAAAATTAGCTTGGTCATTAAGCAGCAAATTTGCTCTGTCACTAAGGGGTTAACATAAACACAGCCTTAGTAATGTCAAGGCTCCTTTACCATAAAAATAAATGATAAGTAGTAAATAACAGCCCATTTAATAACACAATGCATTAACAGAATTTTCTTGTTTTTTAAAATAAAAAAAATGGAATAAAAAATGTCCTTTTTAATAATTTTAGACCAGGCAGACCATTTTGTGCAGAACACTGACTGCTATGAATTAGACGAGGGATGGGTCACATATTCTGTAAGGCCCTTTGGTTCTTCCCCCTAAAATTGGAACATATAGGCCAATTGTGGCCTGAATTCCATAACTTTTCTAAACTACTGTTGTATGTATTGATACTAATAATCTCTCACTTGGTTTTTACCATTTTAGGTGATTTCCTTGCATTTTTTTCCTTATTATTATTTAATAGTTCTGAGCTAGAAGATTTACAAAGAACTCCAAAAATATTAGCAATATTTATGAACTATAACTTCTCTATTACGATCATCATATTCTCTGAAAAGATCAAAGTGATTTTGACAAAGTCCCAAATTTTTCAGAGAATTCATTGCCTGTCATCCCTTACTACTCTTATCACTCACGCCAGTCTGCAATGACGTTCTGTATACAAAGTAATTGATATTAGCTTTGAAGTATGGGATTAGACTTTGCCAGATCCCAGCCACAGAATAACAAACAATACAGGTTCAACAGGAGTTCTCATCAGTGATTCATTTTTCAAGCCCAATTTCACTGCCACTTACACAAGAAACATTGAACTCATAGTATTTGCATAGATAGAGGAGATTTATCTGGTGTCCTAGTGACTGGAGTATCAGACAGTTTGCAAAATTCCATTTTTAGGAGATTATAGTCAAAATTTGCTGCCTTTCAAACAGGAAAGATATATATCTTGGTTCAATGTTAGCCAGTAGATAGAAAAATATGTAGAATTGAGAGTCCTCAGTGGTTGATACCTTTTAATGGCTAACTGAAAAGATGGTAACAAATTGCAAGCTTTCGAGTAGTCTGGAAAGCTTGCAATTTGTTACCATCTTTTCAGTTAGCCATTAATAGGTCTCAACCACTGAGGACTCTCAATTCTAAATATTTTTCTGCCTTTTAAAGGCATTGTTTTGTTCCATGTATGTGAATGGACTAACCATAAAGCTATTTAAACCATTCAGCTTTCTTTCCCCTTTTATGTTCATGCTTTTCATTATGATTAGTAACCAAAAACAGAATGAAATGATTTTTTGTATAATTTATGGCAATGGAATTTTCCTAAGGACTATTTATTTCTATACTTTTTCTTAAGACTTCTCTGCCCTATACCACTGGCAGTGTAGTGTAAAAGGTAATTTTTGGTGTAGTAGATACATAAAAGTATTACAGTAAAGCACCATAATGTAGTTTTCATTCTAATGAACTATATGAAGTCGAAAAACAGATATACAATTTTATGGCTGTTGTTCTCTTTTAAGCATGAGTAAGCCAGGAATGTCCAGTATTTTGCTCATTATTCCGATCTGTCTGGTTTTAATCAATATTTCTCAGGCTTTGAAGGCCTAATGCATAAAATCATATGATAGAAACTGAGATGTCAACAGTGTTTCTTCTTGTGTTGTAAAATAGAACTTTAGAATTAAATATTTATATACTTGCTATGATTTTGTGTCTTTTCTAACTAAACCTAAAGACTTACAGTACTTAAAAATCCAAATTGTCAAATTGAGCATACAACCAGATAATTTTCCCAAGAAAAAAAGTAGATAAAAAATATTGTAATTGTTAATATGCATGTCTTTCAAACATTAATGTCAAATATGAAATATATGTTCAACTGAAGTATGTAATTTTGTCTAGTACATTCAAACAAACTTTCTGCATTAGCTTTACACAATGGTTTTGCAGCACTATATATTTTTCCTGTTGATATGTTTTTAATCTATTCCCCATGCCGTATAAATGATTTCCAATATTCTTAAAAAGTGGCAGAAAGTAGAGGATGCATTAAAACATGAAAATACCTTATAATTGCCAAGAAAATTTCCCAACAATCCAGTGCTACCACTCCATTAGTTCCCTCAGTCTTTGCTATATCATGATTCCTCCACTCGGTGTGGTGAGTGGTAGCGGTAGGGCCACACTGAGGTAGGGCCACACTGAGCTGTCAGTATTGGAAATGCCTGAGTCTGGGTGATTGTTTGGGAGGTCAACCAAACTCCCAGGTACCCTTTTTACTCCTCAGATAAAGTACTACTAAATGTGGAACTACTTTTCCAAAACCTGTTGTTAGCATTAGCTTTCACTGACTGTGGGTCTACAGCTAACTTTATTGATTCAGGACTGGTTCTGAAATTAGAATTCGAGACAGTTAGGTAGGGAAGATCCATTCAGATGTTTGCTATTGACAAGACACCGTTACTCCAAAATCTTGCTGTCCAGCGGTTAATGGTGGAGTTCACACTTAGAGTGGAAACATTTCACTCTGAGTCCATCTCCTGCTTTGTTTTGGATAATTTGCCTTGTTTAACTTGTTCTTCAGCATTCTGTTTCTGATCTACTGCTGCCTCACTTTTGACCTTGCATCTGACCATCAATTTGCCTAGCCCCTTTGTCTTGATCTACTACCTTCTGGAATACTGACTGCTGACTTTGATCTGACTACAAGTTTTCCTTACCCTTTTGTTTATGACAAGCCCTCTTGGTATCTGACCCTGGACCTCTTAACTACCCAGCCTCAAGAGTGGTGACTAGCATCACATTTCTAGGTCAGAATTCCAGGAAGGTAGCGGATCAAAGTAAAGAGGCTAGGCAAATGGATGTTTAGAGGCAAGGTCCAAGGTCAGGCAGCAAAAGATCAGAGACAGAACACTGAAGAACAAGGAAAAAAAAAGAAAAACGTACAACACTGACAGCTCAACATGCCCAGCCTCGGATGGAATGGTTAAGTTGTCTATTACAATATTGACAGCTCAGCATGCGCCTGTCGCAGTTTGGACAGCTGAACTGCCACACACCATGCTGAGTGGAGAAATTGTGACATGTTAGCTGTTTTGCAGTGATGTTCTTAATACTGTCACATATATATATAGAGATAAGCATGTCTATCCACGGAGGATAGAGTTTAATTTCCCAAAACTTGTGATTTCACACAAATTTAAACATTTTGAGGTTCAATTTTCTATTCATGAAAAAAAACTCGACCAGCACCAATTCTCACACTCCTAAAGCATCATAGAGCATGCTAACATCATTTTGGGTTGCTGCACTGGTCTTTCCATATTGCCCTGCAACTACAGACTATAATACTTTGTACATTATTAGTCACTACCTGGACCATCATTGATCCGCAATTCCCAATGGAACACATTTTAGAAGTCATTTCACTTCTCCAGAGTCACTATATATGTCTCTCTTCTGTAATGTGAAAGTGTGATCAGCCAGGTTCTTTCTCTCTGTCTCTCGCCTGTAGAGTATAAGCTCTTATTGTCAGTGGGGTCCTCGCTTTCTAATTCCTGTAAAACGTAAAGTCAATGGGTTTCTCTCATTCCTTTCCCGCATGTGTATTTTCCAAGCAATTACAAGAGATTCGTTCAAATTTATTCGTTTGCTGAGACAAATAAATAAGACATTACTATAGGAAAGAATTAGTTATGACTCTTGGCAGAAATATGGAAAAATTATAGCTCTCAAATATGGTGATGCAAAAGCGTTTTTTGCAAAGAAAAAGTGTCTTTTATTGCATGACAGCAGCCAAATGTAAAAAAAACTATATGAATCTGGTACCACTGTAATCGCACCGACCCAAAGAAAAAAGTTGTGTAATCACTTATCACAAAGAATGTCGTAAACATGTTTTTAAAAAATCTTCACCTGCTGTTGATTTGTTCATTTTGCCTTCCAAAGATCGCAGAAAGGTTCAGCTCACATTTATCCTGCGCTCTACGCTATGTACTTAGACCAGGGTTTCCATGTAAATCTGAAACACATGATTCAGATGGAACCCCCGGCATAAGACTTCCTATAATGAGGCAGATGGAGCACTGTGGACGCCATCTGGCCTGTGATCTGGCGGTGCCCATCTTTTTAAATGTGCATAAAAATGCAGCTAAAAAGAAGGACACCGCTGAACAGAGGCCAGACGGATTCCATAGTAACTCTGTTGCCTCATTATAGTGATTAGATCTGTCAGGGGTTACATCTGAATCACGTCACTCGATGGAAATCCCGATGTAAGTCACAGCATACAGCGCAGGATAAATGTGATAAAAAATGTTATGTAAAATGTTCCCAACAAAAGCTTCAAATCAAGCTACATGTATGTCATGTGTCAATGGATATATAGGGGGCTTCCATGCTACTGGTAGTACAAAGGCTCTGTAAAAGTGAAATGGCTCTTCGCACCCAAATAGAAATTCAGCAAATTCTACACTCCCAAAGCCAAATGCCCCTGTATATGGAGTCCTTAAGCTATTTTAGAAAAATGTCTGCTCCAAGAGGCAAATAGTGCTCCATCCCTCCCAAGTCTCACCATGTGGCTAAGCAGTATTGTATAATCACAAATGGGATATTGCCACATTCAGCAGAAATTGTGTGACAAATTTTGGTGCAATTTTTCCTGTTTTCCCTTGTGAAAATGTAAAATGGGCTAAAACAACATTTTTATGGTAAAAATGTAGTTATTTTTTCTTCACTGCCCATTGATATAAAATTCTGCGACACACTTGTAGTGTCAAAATGATCACTGCAGCCTTAGATAAATTCATTGAGAGGTATGGTTTGTAAAATGGGTCACTCATGGGGGGTTTTGCTGTTCTGGCACCTCAGGAGCTCTTCCAGTGGTTCATGGCACCTGCAAACCATAACAGTAAAATCTAAACTATAATATGGTGCTCAATCCCTTCTGAGCTTTCCACTGTGCCTGAAAAATAGTTCCTGACTACATGTAGTGTATTGGCGCACTCAGGAGAAATTGCACAACAAACTGTAAAGTCCATTTTTTCCTATTAGCCTTTATAAAAATTAAAAATTTGGGGCTAAAATAGCATTGTATTGGTAAAAATGTATTTTTTTTTTCACTGCCCAATGGTATAAAATTCAGTGAGGCACATGTGAGGTCCACATGCTCACTGCATCCTTAGATTAATTCATTGGGGTTTAGTTTATAAATTTATGTCATTTATTGGGAGTTTCTGCTGTTCTGGCCTCATGTGCCAGTGTGACATCACACCCTTATACCATTCTAGCAAAATCTGAACTCCAACATGGCGCTTCTTCCCCTCTGAGCTTTGCACTGTGCCTCAAAAGTAGTTTTCGACCTCATATGGGGTATTGGTTTACTCAGGAAGAATTGCACAACAAATTGTGTGGTCCATTTTGCTCCTGTTATCCTTATCCTTGTGAAAATAAAAAATTTGGGGATAAAAATAAATTTTTGTTCGAAAAATTTGATATTTTATTTTCACTGCTCAACATTATAATTCTGTGATGCACCTGGGGATTCAACGTGCTCACTACACACCTAGATGAATTCCTTGAGGTGTCTAGATTTAAAAAAGTTTTAACTTGTGGGGGTTTCCACTGTTTAGGCACATCAGGGGCTTTCTAAACGTGACATGGCATCCGCTATAGATATCACCCAGATTTGAGTTTCAAAAATCAAATGGCGCTTCATTCCTTCTGAGCCCTGTCTTGTACTCAAACAGTAGTTTTCCATTGCATATGGGGTTTTGGCATACTCAGGTAAACATGAATAACAAATTGTACAGTGAATTTGTTCATGTTACCCTTGTAAAACTGCAAAATTTGGTGCTAAAACAACATTTTTTGGGGGAAAAATATAATTTTTTATTTTCTTTGCTCAACGTTATAAAATTCCGGGAAGCATCTTACAGATGCGCCATTTCCAGGGTGGCTGCGGACTGGTATTTGTAGCCGAGGGGGGGCCAATATCCATGGCCCCTCTCTAGGCTATGAATATCAGCCCGCAGCTGTCTGCGTAGCCTTTCTGGCTATAAAATATAGGGGGACCCCATGTCATTTTCTTGGGGGTCCCCCTATTTTAATAGCCAGTAAAGGCTATGCAGACAGCTGCGGGCTGATATTCATAGCAGGCTACAAATATTGGCCCCCGGCTGTCGGCTTTTCCCCTCTGGCGCAGAAAATTGCGCGGGAGCCCACGACGGTTTTTTCCATTTTTTTTTTAAATTCAACGCTCATTAAGGTCTCTTTCATACTTGCGTCAGCACATGGATATTGGGCCCCCCGGCTGCAAATACCAGTCCGCAGCTGCCCCGGAAATGGCGCATCTGTAAGATGCGCCAATTCCGGCACTTAGCTCCTCTCTTTCACTCCCGTGTAGCGGTGGGATATGGGGTAATAAGGGGTTAATGTCACCTTGTTATTGTAAGGTGACATTAAGCCGGGTTAATAACGGAGAGGCATCAATTAGACGCCTATCCATTATTAATCCAATACTAGTAAAGGGTTACCAAAACACATACACATTAGGAAAAAAGTATTTTAATATTCTTCATTTCACCACACTTACCATACTTCAGCACCAGCAAAAACTGTAAAATAATAAACTGCATGCTACCTGTCTGCCATAGTCCAATTAATAACGAGTGTCCCACGATGATCTCCCCAATAGAACAGTGATATCGGGTGATGTCACTGCTCTATAGGACCTTCAGTGACACACTGACAGGAGACAATGGCTCCTGCAGTGCATCACTGAACTATAGTAACATCTGAGTCTCACTTTCTGGCAATTGCTGTGTGGGAAAATTTCTCACACAGCAATGGCATAAAGTGAGACTAGGGACTATTTTTTTACAGTGCAGAATGATACCTTCCTCCCGTCATTGTGTTCCTGGAGCCCCTGGAGAGCGGTCGCCTCAGCAGATACTGCCGTTCTCCACGGGAGATCGTCGTGGGACACTTGTGGATTTCTGCGGACAGGGTGTATATTGGTTGATTGCTATTTTAATCTTTTTTACAGATGACACTGGCTTCGGGGAGCAAAGTGACAAGTAATGGTGAGTATGTAATCTATGTTTAATGTACAGTATGTCTATATGTATGTATTGTATGTATGCATGTATGTAATGTATGAATGTATTGTATATAGTATGTATGTATGTATGTAGTATGTATGTAGTATGTATGTCGTATGTATGTAGTATTATGTAATGTATGTAGTATGTATGTAATGTATGTGATATGCATGTAGTATGTATGTAGTATGTATGTAGTATATATGTAATGTATGTAGTATGTATGTAGTATGTATGTAATGTATGTAGTATGTAGTATGTATGTAATGTATGTAGTATGTATGTAGTATGTATTTAGTATGTATGTAATGTATGTATGTATGTAGTATGTATGTATGTAGTATGTAGTATGTAGTATGTATGTATGTAGTATGTAGCATGTATGTAGTATGTATGTAGCATGTATGTAGTATGTATGTAGCATGTATGTAGAATGTATAATTAACACAATTTCCAGAATCATTATTGCGACACCCATTTGTCACAAAGTACTATTATTATCTTCCTTAACTGTGCCATATCATATCAAGAGAACCAAAGGAAGCTTTGTTTCATTATAAAATTAGTAAATTTTTATTTGTAACAAAAACACAATAAAAACGTTATTAAAAGATACAAGCACATGACATGGTAATGACAGTGCATACAACACAAAAGTGCAAGAAAAGACACCAGGACTAATGTGATACCCCGCATGAACCATTAGTTGTATATATCCATAGTTATAATGTCAATACGGTGCAGGCAAGCTTTAAACCCCATATGCTATTCCAAAGGGGGAAGTTTCCCTCTGCATGTACTGCCCCATGTATGGCGTTAGATGTGTGAATACCTATCACTGGAAGGTTATCAGCATTCAATGTGGTCAATAATGCCAATGGGCTTTCAGGCCATAAAAGTGCTGAATCAAAAAATCCTGTAATAGGGATATGGGGGAAGAATGTCTCACCTGATGCGGGGGCACTCCAGAATGCACCCCGCATCTGGAGTGCCCCCGCAGTGATAGGTATTCACACATCTAATGCCATACATGGGGCAGTACATGCAGAGGGAAACTTCCCCCTTTGGAATAGCATATGGGGTTTAAAGCTTGTCTGCACCGTATTGACATTATAACTATGGATATATACAACTAATGGTTCATGCGGGGTATCACATTAGTCCTGGTGTCTTTTCTTGCACTTTTGTGTTGTATGCACTGTCATTACCATGTCATGTGCTTGTATCTTTTAATAACGTTTTTATTGTGTGTTTTTGTTACAAATAAAAATTTACTAATTTTATAATGAAACAAAGCTTCCTTTGGTTCTCTTGATATGATATATAGAATGTATGTAGTATGTATGTAGTATTTTTTTTTTTTTACATTTAACACATTAGCCGGATGATGGGACTACTGCTGTCCCATCATTGACTAATGTGTCAATCAGTCAGTGTAGCAGGCATCGTCTGATGGGACTTGTAGTCCCATCGGACGATGCTTGCAAACATGCACAGAGCCCCAGCAGCCCGCACAGAGCCCCGGCAGGCAGCACAAAGCCCCGGCAAGCCCGCACAGAGCCCCGGCAGGCCCACACAGAGCCCCGGCAGGCACCACAGAGCCTTGGCAGGCCCGCACAGAGCCCTGGCAGCCCACACAGAGCCCCGGCAGGCAGCACAGAGCCCCAGTAGGCCCGCACAGAGCCCCGGCAGCCCGTACATAGCCCCGGCAGCCCGCACATAGCCCCGGCAGGCATGCACAGACCCGCACATAGCCCCGGCAGGCATGCACAGCCCCACGGCAGCCCGCACAGAGCCCCAAGACACCCGTACAGATCCCCGGCAGGCCCGCACATACCCCGCACGCGCACACAGACACGCACAGTGTCCACCCACGCACCGCCCACACTCTTCCCCCCTCTGGAACAGGATGTAGAAGCACAGAAAGGGCTTATTTACATTCCGATATTTGTGTCCCATTGACTTGCATTGGTATTAGGTATCGGTATCGGCGATATCCGATATTTTTTGGATATCGGCCGATCCAATACGATACCGATACTTCTGGATATCGGAAGGTATCGCTCAACACTACTTCTAACTTAAACCTTACAAAACAAAAAAATATGTTTCAAAAACTGTGCTGATGTACAATAGACATGTAGTAACTGTTATTTTTAAACTATTTTCTGTGACATAACTCTATGGTTTAAGGGCATAGAAATTAAAAGTTTGAAAATTGCATAAAATTTCAAATTTTTTGCCAAGTTTCCGATATTTTCACAAATAAATGCAAGTCATATCGAACAAATTTTGCTGCTATCATGAAATGCAATATATCATGAAATAACAGTCTTCAAATCAATGGGATATGTTGAAGCAATCCATTGTTATTATCTCATAAATTGACACTGGTCAGAATTGAAAACATTTGCCTGGTCAGGAAGGTGAAAACAGGCTGGGGGTGAAGGGGTTAACTCATATACAATTAGACAATTCTCAGGCATCAAGGTTGAGGGAAACGACTATAGTAGCGCCACTGCTCCTAGCTGTGCAAACTAGACTGCATATCAATGACACAAAACATGCATGAGATTTAATGCCTACTTTCTGTGTAGTTAAGTCCTTCACTATAAATCACCAGAATTAACTTGATATAGAAATAAAAATACTGGCTAGGACAGCTACACAATATTGAATCTTGGTATGGAGCCTTTACAAAACTAAACAGTAAAGATTCCAGAATAAGCCTTCTAGTAAATTTTCTGATCAGTATGTGTGTATCAGTGTGTGTGTATGTTCTGGCATACATTTCCTTTCTGTTAATTATTTCAGAGGTGGCTTGCTTTAAGGTGCAGTTGAGGACAAGCAAAATTTTGTCAGGCAGTATTAGCAGAGGTGTGCATATGGTACTTCTCTATTAACAGACGTTTAGCTATAAGATCCTTACAAAAAATATTTTTTTATCAAAAACACATATGAAACCGTGTCACCAGGACTCTCTTTCATGTCATGAGGTAAGGGAGATGACATGCAAAGATATTTAGAAGTAAGATACTTAGGGCTGGATTAATTAAGAATGGCATTGTGCGTCCCAGTCTTACTAAAGGGTACATTCAAGGAAGACGAGCCAAATTCATTAGGAGTAACACCTTACAACTGCTGTGCGTCTCCGCCAGAAATATTACTCCAGCTTTTTTAATAAATCAGGACAAACCCGATAAAGATGTTTTAAATGCTTCAAAACGTGTTGACAAATAAACACCTGATTTAAATATACTTCATTGTCCTTTCAATGCCTGATGGAACATTGGCAGCATGGCATTATATCCTTTTTTATCACTTGTCTACATCAAAAAGCTTCTTGTTGAAGTGTTGAAAGCCAACTGATGCAGCTTTTTCACCACCAGAGCATGGTTATATCATATATGTCCTGATTATAATATTGGGCCAATAAAAAGTCTAGTGTTAGAAGATGTCTGACCAACTTCTATTAAAATCCTTTTATTAAAATAAATTGGTAAAATATTTTTTAATAATAATTTCTTCTCTAGACTTCTAGAAGATTCCTAGAATATGAGAAAGCATTTATTTGTATTATTTCAATATTGTGAAGTATTCCACAGAGATGTACAGAAAATGTAATGTTTCTCATCAGCACCTGCTCACCAGTGAAGTTTGCAGTCACTTTCCAATGTCCCTTTCAGTCACACATTTACAGTGAAGACACTTTTAAAAATACTAATTAATAAACTATTTTCTTGGAGAGTACCCATACATATATAGACAATGAACGACCGTTATTTAGGTTTTAGAATTAAAGGTTATTCTACCATTACATCTGTTAGCAATCATCACCCTGATTCGTTATCACAATGCCCATTCATAAGTGTTTGGATTTCAATGTGAGAATGGTATTTCTGCAACCTGCTTTGGATTTTAGGCTGAACCTCAGAAAGTAACATTCTAGTAATCCCCATGGATTTCACAGAGAACACAATAAATTGACTAGTCCTCATTGGATAAAATGTATGTCAATGGCAAAAATTCACTTTTCGGCCATGTTTTTTATGCCAGTGAATTCTCTAATAAATATAATCTCTCTAGTTTACCAGGTAAATTACATTTGCATCAAAGTTATTCATTGCAAATTGAATGTTCTATATTTTTGAATTTCTGCGTCACATTCATCTTCTTGTGCCTACTTCACTCTGGGCCGTTGCTTCCTTAACCAGGCCAGATGCCATGCAAATTGTAACATTGTGCCATTACGAGATGCATTGCAACGGCACATTACTGAACATAGAGATGTTTGATACCACTAGTCTTGGTGCAATTTGTGATATTGCAACATTACAATTTTTGTGGCATGAAGCCTAGCCAGAGCCTTTGATTACAAAAGTAATGACATCTCTACATGCACCAAGATGAAATGGTGTATCGGACATCAATGGCCTAGTTATATCTGAAGTCCAAGCCCAGAGTAAGGCAGATCAAAGAAAAAGTGCTGGCTGGGATAAGGGAAAAGAAGAGCCAGAGAACAGGCTGCTGGGAAGCCTGTCAAGGTAAGCACTGATGTAAATTTTTTTATGAGCTTTGCCAGGTCTCTATTTAGTAAAATGACAATCAGCTGAGCTAATTGCAAAACAAATACATTTTCTGGAGAATACTAATTTTTCCAAAATTTGAGGACAGTTCAACTCCATTAGAAAAAAAATTGTTCCTCTGTAGTAAATAAATATCGAATTAAATCAGATGTGTGAAGATGCCCTAAACATTCTTACTAGAAATTGTCTGTAATAAAGCAGAATGCTGTCCAATTTTAATATCTCTCTTGAACTGTGGCAGTTATGTGAATATTTTAGTGGACATTTATTACAATGCATAGCTGAAGCACCTTTGTGCCAATTCATCGGAACTGGTATAGCACAAACTTCTGCTACACTAGTCTTGTTACAGCAAAGCAGCAAATTCATTAAGAGGTGCATGCCCCTTAATTAACTCAGAGCATCTTCTGAGTGGTATGCACTTCCGAGCACCATGCCAAAAATGCAATTCCAGTCAAGGACTGTAATAGCATTGCTGGCATACAAATTGCTAGTATGTTTGATTAATTTGATGGGCAAGTGTGACCACGCCCCGTTCTGCCCCTGCTCCACCCAGCTCCCGCTATTTTGAGCAGAATGAAAATGCCAAAAATGAAAACTGCTGTGCAATTCCACATTGTACAAAAACTTTGTGACTTTTGAAATCTTTTAAGCCATTTTTCTGGCTTAAAAGCTTTGATGAATCGGCCCCCATATCTAACAGAAATCAAAAGATGTATTGCACCCAAATTATTTCCAGTAGTTATATTTCAGAATAATCATCAAAGATGTGGAAGAAAATCCACATTATGAATACGCTCTAAATTATTTTTTTACAGAAAAAGGTGAAGAGCACCATTTTTGACCAACTAATAGCGATTGGTTCTTTGCATTAATAATAATGTAAGTCATCTTCTGTTCTTATAATAATCATGTCTGCATTATGCAATTCAACATTGAGGAGGCCATACGACTTCAATAACTGACCTCAGTAGCATAGCTACAAAGGTGGCAGAGGGTGCGGTCACCCTGGGCCCCGCACTCAGAGGGGTCCACCCATAGCTAAGCTACCCTTAACTATATCAGCATGCTTTGCATGCCAATATAGTTAAGCTCTGCGGTAGAGTAGGGAAACACAATCTTCCTGCACTACCACTGTCTGTTCTGTAGAGGGGCATGTGCCACCTAGGATGCTGGGTGACGGCACTGTACCTGCTGCCTCCAGCATACTGCAGACATGCCCATATTGCAGGACGCACGATGTCAGGATGCACTGTGCTGCTTCTTCCCTCCATAGAGGAGCAAGACAGCAGACAAGATGGCTCTGTTAGTAGGAGCACAGGCTGCAGGTGCCTGTATCCGGGCCGGAGGTGACTGCACCTTGCAGTGAGGCGGTGGCTCCCCTCCTGACAAGTCCTGGAGGATTCTTGTCTTGTATCTGTTTCGCTATGAGGTACAGTAGATTTATCCCAGCTGCTTGAACTTTTAAACAGATCAGTGACTGTCAGTGCAAATTGCAAGAGCATCACCCAATATATAAAGGACTTCAAAGCAGCTGCCATAAATCTCATTGTGCCTCAAAAAGAGTGACAGACAAGACTGGTCAGTATCTGACCCAGGCTGCAGGACATCATAGATAAAAATTAGTGATGAGCGAATATACTCGTTACTCGAGATTTCCCGAGAACGCTCGGGTGTCCTCTGAGAATTTTTTAGTGCTCTGAGATTTAGTTTTCTTCACCACAGCTGGATGATTTACAGCTACTAGCCTGCTTGATTACATGTGGGGATTCCCTAGCAACCAGGCAACCCCCAAATGTACTTAGCCTGGCTAATAGCTGTAAATCATTCAGCTGAGGCGATGAAAACTAAATCTCCGAGCACTGAAAAATACTTTGAGGACAATCTCGAGTAATGAGTATATCCGCTCATCACTAATGAAAATGTGTCTCTTTCCCTCTTCATACATCATATATATATAATGTAATGTGGTCCTGTAGCCGGGGTCAGGGTCCTATTAGTCCAGTGTCTGTGTCAGCTCATCTCAGTAAATACAAGGTGACAAACATGAAAATCCCATTATAAAGCCTTTTATAAAAAAAAATCCCCACAAAATTGAAGATAAATATATATGATAAAGGGCCAAATAGAAGAAAATAGGAACAGCCACTAGGTGTGTATAGACAATCACATATGGATGCATATGTATACTGAGTCTGGACAACATGGCCCCCAAAAGGGGGAGAAGAGAAAAAGTGAAGAGAAGACTTAAAAGGAGGTGCACTTTCTTCTTTACATGTGTGATATTTTACCTCCCCCCTCTTTCTTCAGCTTCCCTCTTTCTTTTCATTCTCCTCTTTAGGGTCTTGTCCAGAAAAGAGTATTCCTTTTAGGGTTACTTGGATACATTCAGAAAGATATACCCATGTGATGGACTCTATACGCACCTGCTGGCTGTTTTTATCTTCTGCACATTGCAGCCCACAGAAAAGGACAAAGACCAGAATCCAAGGTGTAGGAGACAATGTGGGGGTCATTACACAACATGGGAGCTAATTTGGGGTCCATTGTACAGCATGGGAGCTAATTCAGGGTCCATTATACAGCATGGAGCCATTACACAGCCTGGAAGCTAATGCAGGGCCATTATACAGCCTGAGAGCTAATGCAGAGCCCATTATACAGCCTGGAAGCTAATGCGAGGGCCATTATACAGCATTGGAGCGAATGCATGGGCCATTATACAGCCTGAGAGCTAATGTGGGGGCTATTATACATCCTGTGAGCTAATGCGGGGGCCATTATACAGCATGGGAACTAATGCGAGGGCCATTATCCAGCCTGAGAGCTAATGCAGGGGCCATTATACAGCCTGGGAGCTAATGCGGGGCCATTATAGAGCATGGGAGCTAATTTGAGGGTCATTACACAGCATGGGAGCTAATACGAGGGTAATTATTAATTATGATAGCTAATGTGAGGACCATTATACAGTGTGGGAGTAAATGTGAGGGCCTTTACACAGCGTGGGAGCTAATGCGGGGCCATTATACAGCATGGAAGCTAATATGGGGGCCATTATACAGCATGGGAGCTAATGTGAGGACCATTATACAGATTGAAAGCTAGTGTGGGCGATACTGTGGGGGCTGTCAAACTGGAGTCACAAAGGATTCATTATTACTATGTAAGGGGCACAGTGATGGCATTATTGTGTGGGGAAGTATGAGGAACATTGCTTTTTTGCCACACAGGAGGTGCAGTAATAGGGTCACATACGGTGGCAGCAGCTCAGAATTGGAATATTAGCAGGATGAGGAGTTTGTGAAAGGTGGGGATAGATTGGGACGATGCTGGAAATGTGAGAAGTCAAAAGTGTTTTTTTTTTTTAATCTCTGCAGACGTGTCCTGGCTGGAGAAGTCATCATGTTGGTCTGAGCAAGATGGAAAAGATGGGAAAAGTCAACAACTCCATAAGAAGGAACATCAGCTGTAAGTCACTATCTGTTACTGTACTGTAATCTCTTATATGTTCTGCAGCACTGGTATCTACCACTATATAGTCATCATCTGGCGGTAGTGTTGGTCTTTACAGTATGTACTGATTTATTTTCAATTACATCAGGATCATCTGCTGAGGTTCCCCTATACCCATGATTAATTTGTGCCACCATAGTTGTAAGCAAGGCTTAGGGGCCCACTCAGATGTTTCACCCCCCCCAGCTAAACCCCTAGCTACGCCTCTGACTGACCTCATTTACTATCTTATCCCCCTTTTCACAAGCATATATATTTTGAATTAAAGGAGAGGTGAGTGAGCCACTTCTGAATGTGGCTATCTCATGAATACAAATGAATGGGACTTTGAAATTCTTTATGTATCATGCTCATTCACCTTGAGAGGCCAGGAGGACCTTGCACACATTGGATCATCAACTGGACCTGGTAAAATCTGTGAGTTTTGTCAACTTTTTTCTAACATGTTTAGACTTTTAAACTCAAAATGAATTGGTAAAAATCTACTGACATCACATGAATTTTGACCCAAGCTCCACGTTTTGAATGTGAAAATACACCTCCTATAGAAAATATTGATTATGACACATATAGAAAAGAAATACAATTATGTCTCAATAGGCTATCTTCATACTACTTTTCAGAAGTCAATTGGGCTTTCCTATGGGAGCTCTGACCCCTTTTATAGCAAGATTAGTACTGTTGTCAGAAATACCTGAAATTGGACAAAATTGGATACAATTCCCTGCCCCCACATAACAATTATGCCAAGGTTACATATCAGACTTCATTACTTTAGAATTATAGTTAGTGTTGAGCGATACCGTCCGATACTTGAAAGTATCGGTATCGGATAGTATCGGCCGATACCCGAAAAGTATCGGATATCGCCGATACCGATACCCGATACCAATACAAGTCAATAGGACACCAAGTATTGGAAGGTATCCTGTATGGTTTCCAGGGTCTGAAGGAGAGGAAACTCTCCTTCAGGCCCTGGGATCCATATTAATGTGTAAAATAAAGAATAAAAATAAAAAATATTGATATACTCACCTCTCGGACGCAGCCTGGACCTTACCGATGTAACCGGCAGCTTCCGTTCCTAAGAATGAGCGCTTGAAAGACCTTAGATGACGTCGCGGCCTGTGATTGGTCACGTGGCGGTCACGTGACCGCTCACGCGACCAATCACAGGCCGCAACGTCATCTAAGGTCTTTCAAGCACTCATTCTTAGGAACGGAAGCTGCCGGTTACATTGGTAAGGTCCAGGCTGCGTCGGAGAGGTGAGTATATCAATATTTTTTATTTTTATTCTTTATTTTACACATTAATATCGATCCCGATACCGATTCCCGATATCACAAAAGTATCGGATCTCGGTATCGGAATTCCGATACAGCAAATATCGGCCGATACCCGATACTTGCGGTATCGGAATGCTCAACACTAATTATAGTATATTTTCTATGCAATACACAGCATGTATGGAATTTACAAGTGTAATACCTAATAATGATCTTCTTGACCACTTGACTCTGATCAGAGTTTGATCAGAATGTCGTTTCCATTTGCATTGTGAGTAGAGTTTGGGATTTCCAGATGTTTTCGCCTGATTCAACAATTGCAAGTTATTTCTCAAAAAGTCACAAAATTGGTTAATGACAGGAAAAAGTCATTTTCTTAAATGTCAGCAAATATCAAAAGCAAAAAAAAAAGAAAAAGAAAAGTGACGTAGAAAACCAGCAAATGATGAATCGAAGCCAATGATTACATGGGGAAGTGGAAATGGAATTTCAATTTCTAGGAAAGTCTGTCAATTTTATAGGACATGTTATTTTTTAGCATTTTATAACATTCATGGCTTTTCAAATGGATCTAGCAGCCTGGGAGACAGAGAAATGCAAAAGCTCTTTGTCTTAGACGGCAGATATAAGAAGCAAACAGCAGGAGCCATAACACCTCTGTTATTGAGAAGCAAAATCTACTATATAATATACTGAGCAAAATAATTATGTTCATATAAGTGGGTACAAATTAAAAAAAATGCTACATTTATTAACCCCTTCACCCCCAAGGGTGGTTTGCACGTTAATGACCGGGCCAATTTTTACAATTCTGACCACTGTCCCTTTATGAGGCTATAACTCTGGAACGCTTTGACGGATCTTGGCGATTCTGACATTGTTTTCTCGTGACATATTGTACTTCATGTTAAAGGTAAAATTTATTCGATATAACTTGCGTTTATTTGTGAAAAAAATGGAAATTTGGCGAAAATTTTGAAAATTTTGCAATTTTCCAACTTTGAATTTTTGTGCCCTTAAATCACAGACATATGTCACGCAAAATACTTAATAAGTAACATTTCCCACATGTCTACTTTACATCAGTACAATTTTGGAACCAAAATTTTTTTTTGTGACGGAGTTATAAGGGTTAAAAGTTGACCAGCAATTTCTCATTTTTACAACACCATTTTTTTTTAGGGACCACATCTCATTTGAAGTCATTTTGAGGGGTCTATATGATAGAAAATACTCAAGTGTGACACCATTCTAAAAACTGCACCCCTCAAGGTGCTCAAAACCACATTCAAGAAGTTTATTAACCCTTCAGGTGTTTCACAGGAATTTTTGGAATGTTTAAATAAAAATGAACATTTAACTTTTTTTCACACAAAATTTATTTCAGCTCCAATTTGTTTTATTTTACCAAGGGTAACAGGAGAAAATGGACCCCCAAAGTTGTTGTACAATTTGTCCTGAGTACGATGATACCCCATATGTGGGTGTAAACCATTGTTTAGGCGCATGGCAGAGCTTGGAAGGGAAGGAGCGCCATTTGACTTTTCAATGCAAAATTGACTGGAATTGAGATGGGACGCCATGTTGCGTTTGGAGAGCCCCTGATGTGCCTAAACATTGAAACTCCCTACAAGTGACACCATTTTGGAAAGTAGACCCCCTAAGGAACTTATCTAGATGTGTGGTGAGCACTTTGACCCACCAAGTGCTTCACAGAAGTTTATAATGCAGAGCCGTAAAAATAAAAAATCATATTTTTTCACAAAAATGATCTTTTCGCCCCCAATTTTTTATTTTCCCAAGGGTAAGAGAAGAAATTGGACCCCAAAAAATGTTGTGCAATTTGTCCTGAGTACGCTGATACCCCATATGTGGGTGTAAACCATTGTTTGGGCGCATGGCAGAGCTTGGAAGGGAAGGAGCGCCATTTGACTTTTCAATGCAAAATTGACTGGAATTGAGATGGGACGCCATGTTGCGTTTGGAGAGCCCCTGATGTGCCTAAACATTGAAACTCCCTACAAGTGACACCATTTTGGAAAGTAGACCCCCTAAGGAACTTATCTACATGTGTGGTGAGCACTTTGACCCACCAAGTGCTTCACAGAAGTTTATAATGCAGAGCCGTAAAAATAAAAAATCATATTTTTTCACAAAAATGATCTTTTCGCCCCCAATTTTTTATTTTCCCAAGGGTAAGAGAAGAAATTGGACCCCAAAAAATGTTGTGCAATTTGTCCTGAGTACGCTGATACCCCATATGTGGGTGTAAACCATTGTTTGGGCGCATGGCAGAGCTTGGAAGGGAAGGAGCGCCATTTGACTTTTCAATGCAAAATTGACTGGAATTGAGATGGGACGCCATGTTGCGTTTGGAGAGCCCCTGATGTGCCTAAACATTGAAACTCCCTACAAGTGACACCATTTTGGAAAGTAGACCCCCTAAGGAACTTATCTAGATGTGTGGTGAGCACTTTGACCCACCAAGTGCTTCACAGAAGTTTATAATGCAGAGCCGTAAAAATAAAAAATCATATTTTTTTCACAAAAATGATCTTTTTGCCCCCAATTTTTTTATTTTCCCAAGGGTAAGAGAAGAAATTGGACCCCAAAAAATGTTGTGCAATTTGTCCTGAGTACGCTGATACCCCATATGTGGGTGTAAACCATTGTTTGGGCGCATGGCAGAGCTTGGAAGGGAAGGAGCGCCATTTGACTTTTCAATGCAAAATTGACTGGAATTGAGATGGGATGCCATGTTGCGTTTGGAGAGCCCCTGATGTGCCTAAACATTGAAACTCCCTACAAGTGACACCATTTTGGAAAGTAGACCCCCTAAGGAACTTATCTAGATGTGTTTTGAGAGCTTTGAACCCCCAAGTGTTTCACTACAGATTATAACGCAGAGCCGTGAAAATAATTTTTTTTTTTTTCTCAAAAATGATTTTTTAGCCCCCAGCTTTGTATTTTTACAAGGGTAACAGAATAAATTGGACCCCAAAATTTGTTTTCCAATTTGTCCTGAGTACGCTGATACCCCATATGTGGGGGGGAACCACTGTTTGGGCGCATGACAGAGCTCGGAAGGGAAGGAGCGCCATTTGGAATGCAGACTTAAATGGATTGGTCAGCAGCCGTCACGTTGCATTTGCAGAGCCCCTGATGTACCCAAACAGTACAAACCCCCCACAAGTGACCCCATATTGGAAACTAGACCTCCCAAGGAACTTATCTAGATGTGTTTTGAGAACTTTGAACCCCCAAGTGTTTCACTAAAGTTTATAGCGCAAAGCCGTGAAAATAAAAATTCTTTTTTTTTTTTCACAAAAATGATTTTTTAGCCCCCAGTTTTGTATTTTCACAAGGGTAACAGGATAAATTAGACCCCAAAAGTTGTTGTCCAATTTGTCCTGAGTACGCTGATACCCCATATGTCGGGGGGAACCACTGTTTGGGCGCATGACAGAGCTCGGAAGGGAAGGAGCGCCATTTGGAATGCAGCCTTAAATGGATTGGTCTGCAGGCGTCACGTTGCATTTGCAGAGCCCCTGATGTACCCAAACAGTACAAACCCCCCACAAGTGACCCCATATTGGAAACTAGACCTCCCAAGGAACTTATCTAGATGTGTTGTGAGAACTTTGAACCCCCAAGTGTTTCACTACAGTTTATAATGCAGAGCCGTGAAAATAAAACATCTTTTTTTCCCACAAAAATGATTTTTAGCCCCCCAAATTTTTATTTTCCTAAGGATAACAAGAGAACTTGGACCCCAGAAGTTGTTGTTCAATTTGTCCCGAGTACGCTGATAACACATATGTTGGGGTAAACCCCTTTTTGGGCGCACGGGAGAGCTCGGAAGGGAAGGAGCACTGTTTTACTTTTTCAACGCAGAATTGGCTGGAATTGAGATTGGACGCCATGTCGCGCTTGGAGAGCCCCTGATGTGCCTGGACAGTGGAAACCCCCCAATTCTACCTGAAACCCTAACCCAAACACACCCCTAACCCTAATCCCAACGGTAACCCTAACCACACCCCTAGCCCTGACACACCCATAATTCTAATCCCAACCCTAATCCAAACGTAAATGTAATCCAAACCCTAACCCTAACTTTAGCCCCAACCCTAACTTTAGCCCCAACCCTAACTTTACCTCCAACCCTAGCCCTAACCCTAACCCTACCCCTAACCCTAACCCTAAACGTGACTGAAATACGTGGCACTGAAATACGTGGCACTGAAATACGTGGCACTGAAATACGTGGCACTGAAATACGTGGCACTGAAATACGTGGCACTGAAATACGTGATACGTGGCACTTAAATACGTGGCACTGAAACACGTGGCACTGAAATACGTGGCACTGAAATACGTGGCACTGAAATACGTGGCACTGAAATACGTGGCACTTAAATAAGTGGCACTGAAATATGTGATATGTGGCACTTAAATACGTGGCACTGAAATACGTGGCACTGAAATACGTGGCACTGAAATACGTGGCACTGAAATATGTGATACGTGGCACTTAAATACGTGGCACTGAAACACGTGGCACTGAAATACGTGATACGTGGCACTGAAATACGTGGCACTGAAATACGTGGCACTGAAATACGTGGTACTAAAATATGTGGCACTGAAATACGTGATACGTGGCACTGAAATACGTGGCACTGAAACACGTGCCACTGAAATACGTGATACGTGGCACTGAAATACATGGCACTGAAATACGTGGCACTGAAATACGTGGCACTGAAATACGTGGCACTGAAATACGTGGCACTATGACTGTCAGAAAATGTTCATTAAACGGTTAGGGGTGAGGTTAGGGGTAGAGTTAGGGTTAGGGTTTGGATCCCTTTATCACCTTGATGGTGGTGGGTGGCTTTTCAGTGTGTTTTCTGTTTTTTTCGATAAAAATGCATGCGTTTTTAACGCAAACAAACGCATGTGCTTAAAAACGCAAGAAAATACTGCAGGTTGTATTTCTGAAAATGAACGCATGCAGAAAAAAACCGCATGCGTTTGAAAACGCGACCAAACGCGTACAAAAAAACCGCATGCGTTTTCAATGTTAAATATAGGGAAAAAACGCATGCGTTTTTTTGTGCAAAAAACGCTGCAGACAAAAACGGAAGTGTGAAACCAGCGACGCTTTTTATAGCAAAAAAGTTTTTGCGTCTCCACATTTTGAGAGCTATAATTTTTCCACATTTGCTCCACAGAGTCATGTGAGGTCTTGTTTTTTGCGGGACGAGTTGACGTTTTTATTGGTAACATTTTCGGACACGTGACCGTTTTTGATCGCTTTTTATTCCGATTTTTGTGAGGCAGAATGACCAAAAACCTGCTATTCATGAATTTCTTTTGGGAGAGGCGTTTATACCGTTCCGGGTTTGGTAAAATTGATAAAGCAGTTTTATTCGTCGGGTCAGTACGATTACAGCGATATCTCATTTATATCATTTTTTTTATGTTTTGGCGCTTTTACACGATAAAAAGTATTTTATAGAAAAAATAATTATTTTGGTATCGCTTTATTCTCAGGACTATAACTTTTTTATTTTTTTGCTGATGATGCTGTATGGCGGCTTGTTTTTTGCGGGACAAGATGACGTTTTCAGCGGTACCATGGATATTTATATCAGTCTTTTTGATCGCGTGTTATTCCACTTTTTGTTCGGCGGTATGGTAATAAAGCGTTGTTTTTTGCCTCGTTTTTTTTTTTTTTTTCTTACGGTGTTTACTGAAGGGGTTAACTAGTGTGGCAGTTTTATAGGTTGGGTCGTTACGGACGTGGCGATACTAAATATGTGTACTTTTATTGTTTTTTTTTTTTAATTTAGATAAAGAAATGTATTTATGGGAATAATATATTTTTTTTTTTTTCATTATTTTGGAATATTTTTTTTTATTTTTTTTTACACATTTGGAAATTTTTTTTTTTACTTTTTTACTTTGCCCCAGGGGGGGACAATACAGATCGGTGATCTGTCAGTTTGCATAGCACTCTGACAGATCACCGATCTGATTGAAGTGCAGGCTGCTTCACAGTGCCTGCTCTGAGCAGGCGTCTGTGAAGCCACCTCCCTCCCTGCAGGACCCGGATCCGCGGCCATCTTGGATCCGGGTCTGGGAGCTGCAGGGAGGGAGGTAAGACCCTCGCAGCAACGCGATCACATCGCGTTGCTGCGGGGGGCTCAGGGAAGCCCGCAGGGAGCCCTCTCCCTGCGCGATGCTTCCCTGCATCGCCGGCACATCGCGATCATGTTTGATCGCGGTGTGCCGGGGGTTAATGTGCCGGGGGCGGTCCGTGACCGCTCCTGGCACATAGTGCCGGATGTCAGCTGCGATATGCAGCCGACACCCGGCCGCGATCGGCCGCGCTCCCCCCGTGAGCGCGGCCGATCGGCTATGACGTACTATCCCGTCGGCGGTCATACGGGCCCACCCCACCTCGACGGGATAGTACGTCAAATGTCGGGAAGGGGTTAAAGAAAAAAATACAATTTAAACATGTTGAAAATTCATCAGTACAAATCAATCAGCAGTAATATCATAAAGGAACAGACCTGCCAGCTTTGGTTATAATCATCTCAGTGCCTGCTTCGTGAAACTTCTTCCACAACTCCTTTTCGTGTAGATACACTTTAATATTTTCAATTGTCTGAAAACATAAAATTAAATTAATGTTATTCATTTAGCAAAAAGTTTTGTAAAATTTTTAACAATTGTAATATACCTTAATACTTTAGTGCTATTTGACATATATATGTCATGAGCATGTCACTTTGTGATCCATGATGGGTATGTATGTCATGTTGATTGCTTCTGTACCAATACAATCAGCATACACTGCAACCCAAATGTCTAGGATCGACATCCTCACTGATTCTCGCAGTTCAATCTCTCACATGCTGCTGTCAAGCGTGATTGCGACATGTGATGAGTTTGACAGAGGAAATCCATGCCTCTGTTAGCCCATCAGCATCCCTGCAGCGCGATGGCCAGTGCAGACTTCAAAAAGTACTGCTATGCACTACAGCCGATCATATCTTGTAGGGGAGGAGCCTGATAGGCTAACCTTAAACTCTGACACTGTGTAATACACGGCTCTATTATGGTAGTGCTGTGTATTAGTAAAGATTGCATGTGAAAGTCCCTTTCAGGAATAATAAATATTGGGTAAATTTTTTTTTAATTCTTAAAGGGCCACTGTCACCCCTCTCCAGCCGTTATAAACTAAAAGAGCCACCTTGGGCAGCAGTAATGCTGCATTCTAACAAGGTGGCTCTTTTAGTTTTAGGTTCAAGTATACCCAAAATAAAGCGTTTTGATACTTAGCCACAATACCAGTCTTTAGCCAGGGAGGCTGGTCCTCACTCCCCAGCTTGAACCGCTACTTTGCCGTCACTCCAATCTTCAGGGGCTTTCGTTGCCGCCCCCTCAGCGCTGTTTACGCTTCAAAACTGGTGCCTGCGCTGTGTACTACTGTGCTGCGCAGGCGCAGAGAGCTCTGGCCATCTGACATCACAGCCAGGCTTGCAGACTGCGCCTGTGTGGCCACCCTGCTTGTGAATCCCAGTCCCGCACTCTGCATAATGCATAACACAGTGCGGGGCTGGGATTCCAAAGGTGGGTGGCCGCACTGCCCGCGCAGGCGCAGTCTGCAAGCCTGGCTGGGACGTCAGACGGCCAGAGCTTACTGCGCCTGTGCAGCACAGTAGTACACAGCGCAGGCGCCGGTTTTGAAATGTAAACAGCGCTGAGGGGGCGGCGAAGACAGCCCATGAAGATTGGAGTGACGGCAGAGTAGCGGTTCAAGCTGGGGAGTGAGGACCCGCCTCCCTGGCTAAAGACCGGTATTGTGACTAAGTATCAAAACGCTTTATTTTGGGTATACTTGAACCTAAAACTAAAAGAGCCACCTTGTTAGAATGCAGCATTACTGCTGCACAAGGTGGCTCTTTTAGTTTATAACGGCTGGAGGGGGGGTGACAGTGGCCCTTTAAAGGAGAACAAACTCCTTCTCTAAAATTCCATTTTTACCAATAAAATCTGACCTTATTGTGGAAAAAATAACACATAGATAAAAATTGTCATATATTTGGAGTTTTCAATAGGTAACGTCATGTACTATAACACTATATCATTATTTATCCTGCACAGTGAACGCCACAAAAAAAAATAGAAATATCAATTGCAAAAAATTGCTATTTTTGTTCATCCCGCTGGACAAAAAAATAAATAAAAAGTAATCAAAAAGTTGCATGTATTCAGAAATGGTACCAATAAATACTACAGCTTTTCACTCAAAAACGAGCCTTCATAGAGCTCTGTAAATGTAAAAATAATGGTTGCAGCTCTTAGAATATGGGGCACTTTGTAGGAAAAAATGTAAAAAATGATACCACAATTGATGGATTTTGCTCATCCAGCCTAAAAAATGAATTAAAAAGTGATCCATGTGTTGTATGTATCCATAAATAGCATCAGTAAAAACTACAGCTTGTCCTGCGAAAACAACACTCACACAACTCTGTCTAGGGAAAAATAAAAAAATGTATGGGTCTATGAATATGGTAATCAACTAAATGTTTTTATTTTGTGTCTAAGAGTAGTAATACATAAAAAAAACTTCCGGTATATTATTTACGTATACATATTTAAATCAATTTATTTACACAGAATAAAGGTAATATGCCAATTAAACTGAATATTGAATAATAAAAACATACCACCTTAAAAAAAGTATTCTAAAAAGGCAGAAAACAGAAAGAAACCTATATAAATTTTGTATTATAATTTTGATGATCTACAGAATAAAAATTAGGACTTTACTAAACAATGTATTTGTGCAGTACGTGAATTGTGGATAATATAAAATATCAAAAAACAACATCAGTACTGTAACAAGTTATGGCGCATTGAGAAACCTGTGCACATTGGTCCGATATTGGACTGCTAACGCATGGACTGCCCTCGGGTCTCCTGACCTGAGTGTGACAGCTTCATGTATTTCTATAAGCACTGATGGACAGAGACAGAAAATGGCCCTCATGCAAGAACAATATATGGACCTTTGGCAGTCCAAGAGTTCATCATGATGCAAAATTCTACCTGCCTTGGAGGTGGAAATGGACCCCCTTACCTCTTGGGTCCCTGTGCGGCAGCACAGGTTGCACAATGATATGTCCAACCCTGTCTATGAGGCTGTCCCGCTAGGGCCGCTGCAGCCAGTCCATGCATTACTATACAATTTCAGTCCGATTTACATGGACATCTGAATGAGCCTTTATATGTAGCCGAAAATGCTGGCACTGACAATTACAATTTGTCTTGAAATAGAAAATCACTAATACAGCTTCATTGTAGAAAAAAATAAAGATACTATTGTTCCCGATAATTTGACAATGAAAAAAATGAAAAAAAATTGCTTTGCTCTAAAGTCATTGAAGGGATAAAAAGATGATAAGTTGACAAAACATTAGTCATCTCGCATAATATTAGTCAACAGTTCCTACTGTTCTGTCTCTGCCAAGTTTGACACTTTCCTTTAGTGCAACCGGATAGAAATTGTCGTAACCTCCATGACACTGACAGGATTGTGTATTTAACCTAAGTCTGTGTTTCAGACTCTAAGAATAGACTGACATAGGGATCACTCCTCCATCGGTCCTAATCATGAAAAATAATGAGAAATGTTGAGGAGAATCTGTGGGAATTACCAGAATGAATATGTTATAACATGCTGTCAGGGCCTTAAAGAGGATTACAGACTGAACCTAAAAATGCAATTTTTCGGCTAAGCAATAGAAAATGGAAATTAAACAGTAGATTTAAAACAAAATTCTAATTGTAGTAAATTATGACTTTGTAGATGCTGTAATGTGAGACTATTTTATTATAAATGTCAATCCCTCAATAAAGATATATCCTTGACTGTCATTGTGGAATAAAATATTTTAGAAAGGAAATGGTAACGTATTAATTAATTCTCTTTTAATATGTGAGTGAAGAATTATCTATGAAGTTAAGGTAGTACTACTTTTATTTGGATTGACCTGAGGCAGTAGTTGTATAAAGTAAATTAATAACGCTAAGATCCTGGCACTTAACATTGGGATATTTATAAGAATAGAGTCATATTAATGGCTGCAACCACAGGTGCTAAATGGGCCCCTGAAGAGCAAAATAAAGGGTCCAAAGGAAATGTAGCAAACATGCCAAAGAGCATATTTAATAATCCCCTTCTTCATGTAGCTATTAATATGAATGTGGGATTCCAAGCAGTTTCTCCTTTTATAACGTCCTGGAGAGTCACATGATGCATATCAGCAATTCCAAAAAGAATTATTGAGGAGAGTTGTAAAAAAAACGGCAGAATACTATAAAGTATCACACTCCCTTCCTACTCCTTTACTAAGTAGTTGAATATGTTTAGTAGCTGCATTTGTGGCTACAAGTATAACTCTATTAATACTTAAAAAAAAGTATTAAAGGGGTTGTCCACTACCTCCTCATGTTTAGCCTCATTAAAATATGACAATACTCACCTCCCATGCCAGCTCCGTTCCAGTGGTGTCAGCACTCGCTTTCTCAAAGCTATCTCGAGGTTGTTACTTCACACAAAGCCTGCGCCCAGTCAACACCAGCTTCACTGTCTCCACCTTCGGACGTATTGAACATCAAAAGAAAGGCATGGCTGTAGCTGCACTCTGACTTCTACTTGATATTTGATTTGTCCAAAGGCAGGAACAGTGACGCCTGTTATGTCTTATACTAGCTTTGGCTGGGTCTATTTTTTTGTCCCTCATCTGTGAGGCACCTGTGTTTTATATTTTGTTTGTGTTTCATATAGCTAATAAACCTTAAAATTTAGTGGATTTTAGTTCAGTTAATTTGTCTTTGGCATACAGTACAGACCAAAAGTTTGTAAACACCTTCGAATTTAAAGATTTTTCTGTATTTTCATGACTATGAAAATTGTACATTCACCCTGAAGGCATCAAAACTATGAATTAACACATGTGGAATTATATACTTAACAAAACAAATTATGTCTTATATTCTAGGTTCTTCAAAGTAGCCACCTTTTGCTTTGATGACTGCTTTTCACACTCTTGGCATTCTCTTGATGAGCTTCAAGAGGTAGTCAACGGGAATGGTTTTCACTTCACAGGCGTGCCCTGTCAGGTTTAATAAGTAGGATTTCTTGCCTTATAAATGGTGTTGGCACCATCAGTTGTGTTGTGCAGAAGTCTGGTGGATACACAGCTGAGTCTTACTGAATAGACTGTTAGAATTTGTATTATGGCAAGAAAAAAGCAGCTAAGCAAAGCAAAACGAGTGAGTCTATTCAGTAAGACTCAGCTGTGTATCCACCAGACTTCTGCACAACACAACTGATGGTGCCAACACCATTTATAAGGCAAGAAATCCTACTTATTAAACCTGACAAGGCACGCCTGTGAAGTGAAAACCATTCCCGTTGACTACCTCTTGAAGCTCATCAAGAGAATGCCAAGAGTGTGCAAAGCAGTCACCAAAGCAAAAGGTGGCAACTTTCAAGAACCTAGAATATAAGACATAATTTAAGTTGTTTCACACTTTTTTGTTAAGCATATAATTCCACATGTGTTAATTCATAGTTTTGATGCCTTCAGTGTGAATGTACAATTTTCATAGTCATGAAAATACAGAAAAATCTTTAAATGAGAAGGTGTGTCCAAACTTTTGGTCTGTACTGTATGTATTTTTGTATTCACCGAGGCACTGGGATCTAATATTTATTGAAGTGTTATCCAGCACACTACAAGTGATGATTATTTAACCCCTTCCCGACATGTGACGGTATAGTACGTCACATGTCGGGACCCCCGCTTTGATGTGCGCTCCGGCGGTGAGCGCACATCAAAGCCGGGACATGTCAGCTGTTTTGAACAGCTGACATGTGCCCGCAATAGGCGCGAGCAGAATCGCGATCTGCGCGCGCCTATTAACTAGTTAAATGCCGCTGTCAAACGCAGACAGCGGCATTTAACTACCGCATCCGGCCGTGCGGCCGGATATAAGCGCATCGCCGACCCCCGTCACATGATCGGGGGTCGGCGATGCTCCTCCATTGTAACCATAGAGGTCCTTGAGACCTCTATGGTTACTGATTGCCGGTGGCTGTGAGCGCCCCCCTGTGGTCGGCGCTCACAGCACACCTGCAAATCTGCTGTGTAGCAGCGATCTTATGATCACTGCTGCATAGCAGAGCCGATCGGGCTGTGCCTGCTTCTAGCCTCCCATGGAGGCTATAGAAGCATGGCAAAAGTAAAAAAAAAAAGTTTTTAAAAATGTGAAAAAAATAAAAAAAATATAAAAGTTTAAATCACCCCCCTTTTGCCCCAATCAAAATAAATCAATAAAAAAAACCCCCAACCTACACATATTTGGTATCGCCGCGTTCAGAATCGCCCGATCTATCAATAAAAAAAAAGCATTAACCTGATCGCTAAATGGCGTAATGAGAAAAAAATTCGAAACGCCAGATTTACGTTTTTTTGGTCGCCACGACATTGCATTAAAATGCAATAACGGGCGATCAAAAGAACGTATCTACACCAAAATGCTATCATTAAAAACGCCAGCTCGGCACGCAAAAAATAAGCCCTAACCTGACCCCAGATCACGAAAAATGGAGACGCTACGAGTATCGGAAAATGGCGCAATTTTGTTTTGTTTTGTTTTTTACAAAGTTTGGAATTTTTTTTCACCACTTAGGTGAAAAATAACCTAGTCATGTTAGGTGTCTATGAACTCGTAGTGACCTGGAGAATCATAATGGCAGGTCAGTTTTAGCATTTAGTGAACCTAGCAAAATAGGCAAGCAAAAAACAAGTGTGGGATTGCACTTTTTTTGCAATTTCACTGCACTTGGAATTTTTTTCCCGTTTTCTAGTACACGACATGCTAAAACCAATGATGTCGTTCAAAAGTACAACTTGTCCCGCAAAAAATAAGCCCTCACATGGCCAAATTGACGGAAAAATAAAAAAGTTATGGCTCTGGGAAGGAGGGGAGCGAAAAACGAAAACGGAAAAACGGAAAAAGCTTCGGGGGTGAAGGGGTTAAAGGGACATTTTTTATTTATTTAATGACGATGACCTGATTGGAAGCATTATTATAGCATTTTAGGAATTGAAAAATGGGTACATTGAATGAAACTTTCTAAGTTTAATGTGTCAAAGCTAAATATACGCCCAAAAATTAACTTGATACCTTGCTCCATATTCATTTTATGTTTTAGACACTGTAGGAATAATTCATCCAAAGGTTTATGCCAGAAATCTGTTGCACAAAAATATTAAACTTTATTAGCTCAACTATTTTGCTGAGTGATTTGAAGCTGAAGTGTTGAGACCTTGCAAATTTTAACAGATGCACTATAATTTCCCAGAAAGGCGTAAATTATAGAAAAAAGTTATGCCAACTCATCAGTATAGTACATTTTCTGCCCAAAAGATACACTAAATTCCTTTAGTGGCATCGGCATCTTAAAAAATTCTGCACATTTTACTGGACATTCGATTTAGACTGCTGTATCAAATCACAGTACTGATAAATTCCCATTATGTTGCATCTAGGGGGATTGGCTTTGTGACATGATTTAAACAAAAGAGAGTTTGGCTTTAATTGAGCAACTTTTTTGTGAAAATTCAGTTAACTGACAGGTGTCTAACGACAACCAAAACATACACTAATTTTATCATCCTGGAAGAACCACTGTGATAAGTCTACATTTCGAAAGTGTGAAATGGGTTGTTCGGTCTTCTGGTAAAAGTCTGCAGTCACTATAACATTTAATGTTTTACATAGTTGAATTTGAATTTCATAAATGACACCTATATTTTTTCTGCCCCTTAGTCCCCAAACCCACAGCATCCTTGGGCTCAGAAAGATATTTCACATTAAGAACTTCTTCCAGTTAGTCTATTGAAAGAGATGGACAGTCAGCCTTTGTACGTGTATGACACAGAGCTGGAAAAGATTGATGAGATTATTCAAACATCTAGAGGTGTTGCTGGCTCTGCTAGCCTAGTTGGTAGGGGCATTAACAGTAGTAGAGGCTCTCTAAGCCAGTGCACATCTCAAAGTGAGACTAAATTAGAGAGGATGGGGAGAAAATAGTCTACGAAATCTCCCACATCTTAGTCAAAGATGAAAATTATTATGATTATAGTGATGTTTCTGTGGTGGACTAGGCCTAGGAACTAGATAGGGATGCCAAAGAGGTATTCTCATCTGAGGAGGAAGATGTTGTCATCGGTGATACACAGCGAAGATGACGTGCAGCTGAAAGGTCCTCTGGTATAAAATCTGCTTCTTATACAATCTTCTTGGATCAAGTGGTGCTCTAGGTGGATATAGCTCAACAGCACCTTAATTCCTCGTGGTAGTGATAACTGAGTAATATGTGTAGTAATCTTGGATGTAGGAGGTCTTTTGCATGTTGCCAACAGACACAATTTGGTAGTCTGCAGGCGCTACAGGAGAAAATAAGCCATGGTTGTTCAAGTTCACATTCTCTAGAAACTACGACTCTCCATCAGCATGTAAAGTAACATCATCAGCTCATTTGGAAAAATCAATCCAGACAGCAATTAAAGCAAGCCTCAAATTGTCCTCCTATCCTTTCTCCTCATGCTTGTATTTCTGTCAGCCATGCCTCATCCTCAGGTACTACATGATAGATGCCATTATCACTATTGTCTTCCACCACTACTTCCTATCTTATTTCAAGTAGTCTTCCTTCTCCATTGCACCACCAGATATATCCCTAATATACAGGTATATATTTCCCAGTAACCACTTCTGTGTCAACTAAACTCTCACTTGGTCAAGTTACTGTTTTGAAGTCCCCTGCTGTACTACTTAATAGAGTCAGATGCCTTTCGAGAAATGATAGCGTGCGTTCAGTTGGCCACGCTGAAAAATACCAATCCACAATCATTTTTCAAACAAAGGGGTACCTGTACTGTACTCTCACGTACATGACACTCTCAACTTCTCTTTGAGTTACAATGTGCACTGCACTGTAGACATCTAGTAACAATTATATGGGTACTGCGGAATCTGATTGTGTGGGATAATATGACACTGAGACCAAAGTTGATGCAAATAGTTATATTTAACAAGTTTAACAAAACTAACAGGACACTTCCTGCAATAGTAACAAAACACAGCACAATATAGAATGATGCAAGTAAAGTAAAACTAACAGAGCACTTCCTGCAATTGTAACGAAAGCACAGCACAATATGGAAATGTACAGAGTAACTGAAGAGTGGGACACGACATCTAAAATAACCAGTCCAACAGTAATATAACACAGGTGTGTACAAGGCACTAAAAGTAGGAGTCCAGCAGAAAGTATGCGAGTAAGCACACCGCATTCAAGGAGGCAGTCCAGGGATATTAAGAATGGGCACGCACACTGTACTAAAGTGTAGAAGTCCAGCAATCATAAAGGTGGAAATGCACATGGCACTTAAACATGGAAGTCCAGCATTATACAGGAGTGGCATTAACAGGTCTCTATGTGTACCTTTTGGGCTGAAAGTCCAGCACAAGTCCAGTACCACAGCCCACATAAACACAGACCTAGAGGAGATGATGATGTCAGGATTCCTTACTGGCCACAGCAGTTCCAGGGGGGAATAGCTCCAACAAGAAGTCCAGACAGTAGCTAGGTTCAGACAGCATCAGGAAGACACACTGAGGACTGTAGGCAACAAATGCTGCCTATGACCCAAATAACACCTTCCCCACTGTCAAGCATGGAGGAGGAAACATGTTTTGGGGGTGTTTCTCTGCTAAGGGCACAGAAATACTTCACCGCATCAATGGGAGAAAGAATGGAGCCATGTACCATAAAATCCTGAGTGAAAAACTCCTTCCTCTGCCAGTACATTAAAAACGGGTTGTGGCTGGGTCTTCCAGCAAGACAATGACCCAAAACATACCACCAAGGCAACAAAGGAGTGGCTCTAAAAGAAGCACATTAAGGTCATGGAGTGGCCTAGCCAGTCTCCAGACCTTAATCCCATAGAAAACTTATGGAGGAAGTTGAAGCTCCGAGTTGCCAAGTGACAGCCTTAAAATCTTGATGACTTAGAGATGATCTGCAAAGAGGAGTGGACCAAAATTTCTCCTGACATGTGTGCAAACCTCACGATCAGCTACAAAAATGTCTGACTGTGCTTGCCATCAAGGATTATGCCACCAAGTATTAAGTCTTGTTTGCCAGAGGGATCAAATACTTATTTCTCACTGCAAAATGCAAATAAATTTATATAATTTATACAATGTGATTTTCTGGATTTTATTTTTGATATTCTATCTCTCAATGTTAAAATTAACCTACCCTTAAAATTACCAAATTTTTGGGATATAAGATGCACTTTTTTCCCCCAAAATTTGGGATGAATATGGAGGTGCGTCTTACAGTCAGAATATACTTACAAGTAGTGTGGTGGCAGCAGGAGTCGGGCAATTCTGCGGTGGTCACAGTCCGACGCTGCAGGTCGATGATCACACTCCCTTCCCAGGTTGATGCGGCAGGTTCAGCGGTGCTCTGTGGTGTGGGGGGCTCCGCTGGTATTTTTTGAAAGCCCAGAGGCCCCCGCACATCCATTCATGCGATGCTTGGCCCCCGGGAAAATGGCCACCGGTGGCGGTGCGTGCTCAGATTGCGATCTCGGCAACGGTATATTTTTTTCACTCTTATTTAAGAAGCCATTGCTTCTTTACTAGCTTCTGCTCCCTAAATAAAGGGATAATTTTTGCACAGACTGAGGGCATGCTGTTGCTTTTTCATTTTGCAAATAGCAAGCCTCTGCCAGATACCAAAATAGGCATAATTTTTGAGTGGCTTCTTAAGAAGTTGCCATTGCTTCTTCTCTGACTAAGTAGTGAATGTGTTGCTTGTGGGCTGATACCAAAGCAGAAATAATTTTGGATGACTTGTAAAAAAAATAATCGTTTGATCCCCAAACAGATATAATTTTTGCACCCACCCTTATGACCATATGAAAAAGCCACAGATTCTTCTGTGTGCAAACATGTGCATAAACACCTGCAAGGCAGGATTCTGCCACTAAAACGGGATAATTTTTTAGCTGTTTTTACAATTAAAAAGCATAAAAATTCTGTTATTGCTGTGCTTTGTTAAACAGTTTGCTTATTAACACCAGTCACCATCCATTGATATGATTATGGTTACTTTGACTTTTCTAATGAGGTATGGGTGTTAAAGAGCCTGAAAGAGGTTCAATATACTCCAACTAGATCTTAGAATTTTACATGTCTTTTCTGGGTAATAAAAAGTTCAGTAGTACTGATGATTAGTGTTGAGCGATACCGTCCGATACTTGAAAGTATCGGTATCGGAAAGTATCGGCCGATACCGGCAAAGTATCGGATCTAATCCGATACCGATACCTGATACCAATACAAGTCAATGGGACTCATGTATCGGACGGTATCCCTGATGGTTCCCAGGGTCTGAAGGAGAGGAATCTCTCCTTCAGGCCCTGGGAACCATATTAATGTGTAAAATAAAGAATTAAAATAAAAAATATTGCTATACTCACCTCTCCGACGCAGCCTGCACCTTACCGAGGGAACCGGCAGCGTTGTTTGCTTAAAATTCGCGCTTTAACTTCCTTACGTGAAGTCCCGGCTTGTGATTGGTCACGCGCCGCCCATGTGACCGCGACGCGACCAATCACAAAGCCGGAACGTAATTTTAAAATCCTGAAGGACCTGAAATTACGTCGCGGCTTGCTGTGATTGGTCGCGTCGCGGCCACATGGGCGGCGCGCGACCAATCACAAGCCGGGACTTCACGTAAGGAAGTTAAAGCGCGAATTTTAAGCAAACAACGCTGCCGGTTCCCTCGGTAAGGTGCAGGCTGCGTCGGAGAGGTGAGTATAGCAATATTTTTTATTTTAATTCTTTATTTTACACATTAATGTTGTTTCGATACCGATACCCGATACCACAAAAGTATCGGATCTCGGTATCGGAATTCCGATACAGCAAATATCGGCCGATACCCGATACTTGCGGTATCGGAATGCTCAACACTACTGATGATTCATAGAAAATCAATTCAATGCAAATAGGATTTTTGGAAAACAGTAATAATGAGCAAGTTTGTGCGTTACTTGAGATTTTTGAGCATGTTCAAGTGATCTCCGAGTATTTTGGGAGTACTCGGAGATTTAGTTTGTGTCGCCACAGCTGCATGATTTGCGGCTGCTAGACAGCCTGAATACATGTGGGGATTGCTTCATTGTTAGGGAATTCCCACATGTGTTCAGGCTTTCTAGCAGCTGTGGTGACACAAACTAAATCTCGGAGCACGCCTAAAGTACTTGGAGATCACCCGAGCGTAATGGGCATACTCACTCATCACTAGAAAACATTAATTGAACCTGACAAATATGAATTTCAATAGATTCGATTATCTTTAGTGGTACTACATTTAGGGTATGTGCACACGCTGCGGATTTTGCTGCGGATCCGCAGCGGATTTGACGCTGCGGATCCGCAGCAGTTTTCCCAAAGTTTACAGTACCATGTAAACCTATGGGGAAAAAAAAACGCTGTGCACATGCTGCGGAAAAATCCGCGTGGAAACGCAGCGGATTATTTTCCGCAGCATGTCAATTCATTGTGCGGATTCCGCAGCGGTTTTCAACCTGCACCAATAGGAAAGTGCAGTTGAAAAACCGCTGAGGAATCCGCAGAAGAAACCGCGAGAAAATCCGCAGTGAAAACCGCAGTGGTTTTGCACTGCAGATTTTCCAAATCCACTGCGGAAAAATCCGCAACAGAATCCGCAAAGTGTGCACATACCTTAAATCTGTAAGATACTGTACTATTTCTCAGCTGTGTTGTATTTAAGAGATTAACTAGGAACTGGCATAGAGTTATAGAGTATTTCTAAAACTAAACATACAAAATGGTAAAACATAATAAAATGGACATATAATAAATCTTTCCAAAAAATATAATAGCAAAATTTGCTGCTTATGAAATTGACTTTAGCAAGTTTCATCAGTCTTATTGAAACAAAGACTAAGTTGAATAATTAAATTCTCTGTTCAGGGCTTTGATACATGTTGGTGAGATAACAGCAAAAATAAATTAATAAATACAAATATAAATAAATAGTAGTGCTACCGTCTTTAAGGTATTGTCTCGAATACTGTTTTTTACTATTTTTACTACTTGTATGTGTAGCGCACTCTATTGGATTTGTTTACTGAACTTTCACTGCAGCAGGGATATAATATTTGCAGTATTTTGGAAGACTTGAGAAAAAATAAGATATCCATTAAGTGTGAAATTCAATTAACAGCTTCATTTGGCTGGTGTAATAAAAAAGAGCATTATATTAGTGACCTCTAACCTTCCAGAAGCCTCTCACTTAAACAGTGATTACTTCCTGACCTTAGGCCTTCAGTTCAGCCAACTTGGCTAACCTGTCCAAATATACAGGCAAAGAAAAAACTTGCAGTCCGGACAATAAAGAGAATGACAATAATGCTCAGAGATCACAATAATTGTGCTGTCTCCATTCCTAACATTTTGCATTTGATTCTTTAAAGATGCATACATTTAATGACAGATTGTTAAGAAAAATATTTAAAAAAAAGAGTATTTTCATAATCCGCTTTAGGGATTTTTCTGAATTAACTTGTATAGACGCAGTGTATTAGAGCTTCAAAAGATTTATTTACCGCTTAAGAGTCCAAAAAAGTTGATTGCAACCTTTTTAAGCAATTAATTATCTCCCATGTTGTCACCTAGCTTGAATAAAGATAGGCATAACTGAAAGATTAAAATGTATTACAGGCATATTTATTATTATTATTATTATTATTATTATTATTATTATTATTATTATTATATGATGTGGTACAGAGCACCAGAAATTGGCATGTGCATCTATGGTTCCCCAGTACAGAGCTACAAGATTTACATCTTCATCTGTTCAGCCTCCTGTACTCTTTGTTGCCTTATACATGTTATATATTTTTGTCTATTGACTTGATATCCCTAATTGTTAATTGTAGTGGAATTATAATGTGTTCTTAGTATATTATTATTATTATTATTATTATATTATAGTGTAATAAATAATACTAATACTATCACGACTTATAATAATAATAGAATGGAAATATTATTATTACTATTATTATTAGTATTAGAAGCATTAGTAGTAGTTGTAGTAGTAGTAGTATTAGGCAGCGTATTAATATTATTTATTATACTATAACTAAACAGTAAAAATATATTATAATTCCATTAAAATTAACAATTAGGGATGACAAATCAAAATAAACATATGTATATGGCAAAGAAGAGCTCAGGGGGTTTTTACAGAGGAAGATGCAAACTCTGTTGCTCTGTTCTAGAGAAGTATGGTCACATATTCCAGTGTATGATGCCCTGTACCACATTATTTCATGGTCATATTCTCCCCAAGAAGCCATGGTTTTATAATACAATACCTCCATAATACAGAATCCAAAACTGAATGAATTTTAGTTATGCTTTATATGCCTCTATGATAAATTAAGACCACGTGAAGGTTCAGTAGGACCTCATACACTTTCATAGACACTTTATTACAGGTTCCGATGATTCAGATGTTGTACAGAGCCATGCATAAGGCCAAAAAGAAAAAAAAGCCACCTGCCTGTAAGAGTTTGCAATCTAAAAAGGTTGAGGAGAAAGCTGAATGAAAGGAAAGGTAAAAATGGTAATTCAAAAAGTCAAATTTTAGAACGCAGAACTTTGACTGGTAGGTGCAGCTCTGAAGATCCTGCAGGTAGAATGAGAGGATGTAATGTAGGAGGATAATTATCATTAGCAGCAAGTAATTGGGTTGTAGATGTTAGAAGTACATTACCGTATTGCCATAGGCAACAAATACCCTAACTAAAAACCCTATTTAAAACATAACTTTTAATTCATATCCTTATTGTCATGATAGGGGGAATCTTAACTGTGTGTTAGTATTTAGCATTTTACCTATCAAAACTCAGAGGATATACACAGATAAGGTTCCCCATCATGGCAATTTATGGTTTTAATATTAGGGTATTTCCCGTTTATTCACTTCAAGGACATAAATTAAAGTTATGTCTTGAATAGGGTGTTTAGCTGTGTTTTTTTTTGCCTATGGCAATATGGTAATATAGCAATATAACCCTACGCTGATTGAAAAACAGTTCAAATTGTGCTATGTAGACAATAGAAGGGATCATTGTAGACTAGTATGTAATTACATGACAGGTTACTATTATAATGAATAAAAGAGAACACATCTACTATATAATTGTCTATGGGGTACTTCCGTCTGTCTGTCTGTCTCGGATATTCATTGGTCGCGGCCTCTGTCTGTCACGGAAATCCAACTTGCTGATTGGTCGTGGCAAAACAGCCATGACCAATCAGCGACGGGCACAGTCCGGCACCAAAATGGCCGCTCCTTCCTCCCCGCAGTCAGTGCCCGCTCCATTATCCCCTCCAGTTAGTGCTCACACAGGGTTAATGGCAGCAGTAACGGACTGCGTTATGCCGCGGTGTAACGCACTCCATTAATGCTGCTATTAACCCTGTGTGACCAAATTTTTACTATTCATGCTGCCTATGCAACATCAATAGTAAAAAGATCTAATGTTAAAAATAATAAAAAAAATAAAAAAATCATTATATACTCATCTTCCGCCACCTTTCCTGCTCCTCGTGAAGCTCCGGTGACCGCTCCATGCAAGCGGCAGGTTCCGGTGCTAAGGATGGTATGCGAAAAGGACCTGGCATGATGTCACGGTCATGTGACCGCGACGTCATCACAGGTCCTGCGCTCATACCAACCCTGGGACCGGAAGCTGCCACGTGCACCGCACACAGGGCCAGGACTTCAAGGGGCCTTCGGAAGGTGAGTATATGTTTATTTTTTTATTTTAAGTCTGTATACTACGTGGCTTTGTGCTGTATACTCCGTCGATGTGCAATATACTACGTGGCTGGGCAATATACTACGTAGCTGGGCAATATACTACATGGCTGGGCAATATACTACATGGCTGGGCAATATACTACATGACTGGGCAATATACTACGTGGCTGGGCAATATACTACATGGCTGGGCAATATACTACATGACTGGGCAATATACTACGTGGCTGGGCAATATACTATGTGACTGGGCAATATACTACGTGGCTGGGCAATATACTACGTGACTGGGCAATATACTACGTGGCTGGGCAATATACTACGTGACTGGGCAATGTACTATGTGGCTGGGCAATATACTTCGTGGCTGGGCAAAATACTACATGGACATGCATATTCTAGAATACCCGATGCGTTAGAATCGGGCAACCATCTAGTGTAACATAACAATTGATCACCTTGGTTGCTTTGTTAGCAGCATTTTTCATTGAAATTGTGAAATTAATAAAGACTATTTGTCTGGTTTCTTTAGAATGAAAAGTTATTTAGCCATAAATACAAAGCAGAATATAGAAAAGTGTTTTGGGAGTGCATTAGACTCCTTAGTCATAGTCACCTAGTGAGATATATTGAACTCAACCATTCTACTGATGTTTATTATAAAGGCAAATTAATAAAATAAAATAATAATGTATTTTATAGCTCTTGCCATGACTTGGCACTATAATGAAAGCTAAACCAGTACTATATGCAGCAGAAAGGCTGGCTTAGCACAATACACAGTATAAGACAGCCTTGTAGATAACACTTGTAAAAACTACTATGTAAAACTAAAGAAAACAGCATAAAAGCTGGAATGTATTACATTTATTATTTTATATCTCTATATCTGCCAAAAAAAGGTTTCAAAGGGCTCAGTTGGATAAAAAAAATTGCCTTTGATAACTTGAAATAATGATGTCAAGCTCATTTCATCTCACAGTGCACAATAGGCAGGTCATTAACATCACCTACTTACATGTGTAAATACATTAGCTCTTAAAACATTTCTGCAATTAAGTTTTAAACTTGGTGATGATTGCGGAGATCAACATGTTGGCAAATTAGTTCAATTTGGTATAGAATGAATAATTGTATAACTCAGTGATTAATCAAAGAATGCAGAATGTGTATTTGGTCTTGTGTGACAATTCAGAGTAATACACTTCATGTTGTTCTGATCCTTTAGAGAAACTATGTGAAATACTTTAGTCACCTATGAAGTGTACATTCAAAATAAAATATTTACTCAGACGATGCTTAAAGATGGCATTTTTGTTCCCTAGTATTGTATTGAAAAAAAATGTTTGCAAGAGATAAAACTTGAGGTAAGGATGTCAGATAGGTCTTCATTTTACAGGCACAATATAAATCCCCCCCCCCCATAAAGTGGGCCAAGTTATCATTATTCATTGATGTATTCGGTAGAGATGAGTGCATCAGGCAAAATTCAAATTTGCCTGTTCGGGGAGAAGTTATTCTCTGAAAATGTAATCACCCTTACTTTGCTCTGAGGTCGCTCTAGATCCGAGAGTTTAATAATTAAATGTTATAAAAAATGAAAAAATCCTGATACTCACCTCTTCGGCCTCTCTACTATTCTCCATCACCTGTCTGGTTCTTGTTTCATATTCTGATCTCTGCTGCTCACAGTGAAATCCTCTGGTCTCTCAAAATGGGCCGGGACTTCAGAAATGGCATAACATCTTGATATCTCAACGTGCGCCGTGACCTTACGAGTAAAACTGTCTTGGGCCTTGGAACTGGAAGTTCCAGCTCAGTTTGAGAGTCCCAGAGATTTCAGCAAGAGCAAAGGGGATCAGTAGATGCGAAGAGGACTGGACAGGTGACAGTGAGGAGCAGAGGGGCCGGAAAGGTAAGCTGAAAGGTAAGCATAAGTATTTTTTTGTAACCTTTTGATGGCCCTTCAAAGTTCAGAAAAATAGCAGCATATGTTTAGCCTATATAAATGAGTACATCTTTTTCCAACTGTATTGAAAATAATAATCATCTACATTTCCCACAAAAATAAATGTAGGGCACTAAGTAGTATACAATTTTTTAATGGAAGTCAGTGTTATAGATCTGATGTGTTGTAGCATTGGTTGCACTTTTTAAAAAGAACCTGTCAGCTTTCTTGACTTTTATTTTAGTAAATTCTCCATAGCATAATAATTATTTAGATTTATTTATGAACCACGCATTGTGTGGTTCCTCTACTTTTCCTCCTAGATACTAGATAGACATATATAAATAAATTAACAAGTAGATGTTACCAGTTGGAGATTTGCCTCTGCATAGCTTGACAGTCTCCAATCAGATGGTATCACGATACATATTTTTGATAGGGTGAATGGTGACACCCAGTTATCAATTTAGTCATATATTTCTTCGAGGAATTATAGGACAAAGACACCACTGGTCCTCTTAAAATGATCCCATGATTTCCTGTGCGGTGGACTCCGGTAAAATGGCCACCGGGCGAGGCGGCGCATGAGCAGATTGAGAGCTCGGTGCTGAGCAGCAGCATCACCCCACTCCTGCCTCCTGGATCCCTGCTTCACCACAGCCACCACCCCTGGTAAGCAATAAGACATATGGATTATAAGAAGCACCACCATTTTATAAAAAAAAAAAATGTTTTCCTATTTTTCTCCTCAAAATTTGGGGTGCGTCTTATAATCCAGAGCGTCGAGAAAAATATGGTAAGTGGGATTGATCACAGTCTGGCATATAAATGAGTTGCATAAAAGGATATTAATAATTTTCTATTATATTTTACCTATTCACATATGCCAAGTAACCCTTTTTTTAATTTCTTTTTTTTAGAACCATAATGGAGATGACTGATCCATATAACTGTAAAGTTTTATATTTACAGCAATGGGTTATGTCCTCTGTCCAGAATTAATTATGGGCTATGCTCTTATTACATGATATTCACTTACATGATATTGGTATTTTCAGTGTAATAGATACTTTTAAGCTCAGTACTCAATATTAGTAATTATGCAGTATTCTAAAAATCAATATTTCTAAGGATTATTTTTATGGAGCAGAAAGAATATTCTATTCAAATTTTAGAGCCTTATTTAAGCTCTGGACAATCAGCTTGTTGTTTTTGTCTTGTCACAGAAGGAAATATCTGGAATTTACAAGCAGTAGACATATTTCTCACTTACAATGAATTATGATTTAAGTGAGCTAGAAAAAATTGAAGCCTTTGAATTGACTTTGAAAAAAAAAAGAAAAATTAATTACACTGAAAGAAGTCTCACACTGCATGCCATGCGCAAACACAGTGGGCCCTAAGTACTAATATTTATAGACGTGTATTAGGAAATGACTTACACCCATGCACCTTATATATACAAACTATACATAAAGTAGTAAAACATGGCAGACATGCACAAAGATGTTGCATCATTTTCCACAACAGAAAACTATTGGCCATTTAACAAGTGCTCAAGCTGCAGTAGATTCTGCAAAGTTTTTTCTAAAGAGTAAAGTGCTGTCGACATTTTTTGCTCCACATACTTAACCCATTAATGTAGAGGGAATTTTTCATTTTTGCACTTTTTTTTAATCCGTTGGCTCCAACAGCTATTTCTTTATTTTTCCATCAACTTACGCTCCAGTTTTTTTTTTTTTAATTATTTTAGTGGTGAAAAAAATCTGAAACTCTTAAAAATTGTTTGTATGACCATTTTCTGAGACCTGTAACTATTTTTAATTTTCTGTTGACTTGGGTGAGTACTTGTTTTTGCAGCCTGAGCTGCCATTTTTATTTAAACCATTTTGGAGTACATTTGACATTTTGATTACTTTTTATTGCATTTTTTGGGGGTCGGGAGAAATGTGACTACCAAAAAAATATCATTTCTGGTGTTCTAATTTATTTTTCTTTTCAGCGTTTAACATTTGGTTTCAATAAATTTACATTTAGTTAGTTTGGATTTTTTTGGACACGGCAATACCAAATATTTATTTTTTTTGTTTGTCATCTATTTATTTTTTAAGGGTAGTTATTTAAACTTTTAGATATTTTTTATTTTGTTTTTACATTTTTTTTTTTATGTTTTTAGCCCCTTGAACTTACAGTCACTTGGTTGCTTCTGCTAAAACTTATACCATAGTATGCCAGTGTTCAGCATAATCGCACTTTTCCTATGAAGCCCATGTTAACCCAATGGTTCCCCACAATGAGGTCATTTAAATGTCACTGTCAGAAATTGGTAGTTGCATTTAAATGGATAAACTGCAGCAATCAGAACAAGCTCTGATCACCACAGTTACAGGCATATGCCGGCAATGTAACACAGCCAGCACTGCCTTGTATGAATCAGGCTCAGCTCCTGAGCCGGTTTCAATCTTTTATTTTTTGACCTATGGCTATGAAGAAAATATATGTCATGGATATTTAAACAGGTAAAGGGGTTTTCTTACCCATAAAGAAAACCTCAGCATGCTCCTATCATTTACAAACAAAAAACAGTAAAATATTTACCTTTTGAATATCAGGTCATTGCTGTGTTACCTGTGTGTCTTCTTTACATCCTTATCGTTGATGACATGTAATACAAGACAAGTGACTATGGCAGCTGATTGAAATCTGCTGAACTGGTTCACTATATTTGCTGACATTGCCAGCTCTCATGTTTCACATTACAGTGAAAGTGTAGAGAAGCACAGGCTATTTGTACACATTTGTAGCCTTTTGAAGGGCATACCGTATTTTTCAGACTATAAGACATACTTTTTCCCCAAAAAAATTTGGGAGTAAAATGGGGGTGCAAACGCAGGCTTACCGAGGGGTTGTGGCAGTGGTGTAGCAGCGTCCCTTCATCAGGGTACCGGCAGCGGCAGAAGTGTGGTGATGCTGAAGCTCGGTGTCGGCGGTGAGCAGTGCGAAGTGCATCATTAGTTTCCCTGCGGCCATCTTCCTGAAGCCGTGGGTTGCCGGAGGCAGCGCATGCGTGGATTGAGATCTTGGCTGTGCCTCTCGTGCTCCATTTTCCTGAGGCTGTGGGCTTCAGGAAAATGTCCGCCGGACGCCGTGCTTGCACAGATTGAGATCTTGGTGGCCCTCAGCTTCAGGAAAATGGCCACCAGAGGCCGCGCGTGCGCAGATTGAGATCTTTGTGGCCCTCGACTTCAGGAACATGGCCGCCGAGAAACCAATAATGCACTCGGCTCTGCTCACCGTGGACACCAGGCCGCAGCATCGCCACATTTCTGTCGCCGGCATCCTCAGGAAGGGCTCCATGCAACGCACTCTGCTCTGCATTACCACCGGCACCGGACCCGCAGCATCGCACCTCTGGGATACCCTGGGACTGCAGCATTGCCCCACTTCTGCCACTGCCGGCTTCCTGAGGAAGGGACCATCCCTCCTGTGACCCCGCTCTACCACTGCTGGCCCTCAGGTAAGATACCTTAAATTCGGAAGATAAGACGGACCTCCATCTTATAAAAATCTTTTTTTTTTGCTATTTTTCACCCCAAAATATGGGGTGTGTGTTATAGTCTGTTGCGTCTTACAGTCCAAAAAATACGGTATTTATGGGTAGCACTTTGTTGTGAATTAGACTTTTTTGGCTCCCTCTTGTGGTTACTAGTGATATGACTCTGGGATTGTCTTTCCTCAGTTTGGCACCCACCTGGGTCGTTAGTCCAGGGGAGTTGCTATATAAGCTTCCTGGATCCTTAGTCCAGTGCCTGGCATCATTGTAATCAGATCCTTTCTGTTTGCTCCTGTCTGCTGGTCCGGGTTCGTGCAAAATTAAGCTAAGTCCTGCTTCTTTGTTTTTTGGTGATTTGCTTGCTCTCATTTTTGTCCAGCTTGTACTATATGTGATTCCTGACCTTGCTGGAAGCTCTAGGGAGCTGGTGTTCTCCCCCCGGGCCGTTAGACGGTTCGGGGGTTCTTGAATATCCAGCGTGGATATTTTGATAGGGTTTTTGCTGACCATATAAGTCATCTTACTATATTCTGCTATTAGCTAGTGGGCCTCTCTTTGCTAAATACCTAGCTCATTCTTACGTTTGTCTTTTCCTCTTACCTCACCGTTATTATTTGTTGGGGGCTTGTATCCAACTTTTGGGGTCTTTTCTCTGGAGGCAAGAAAGGTCTTTCTTTTCCCTTCTAGGGTTAGTTAGTTCTCCGGCTGGCGCGAGACGTCTAGAACCAACGTAGGCACGTTCCCCGGCTGCTGCTATTTGTGGTGCTAGGATTAGATATATGGTCAGCTCAGCTACCACTGCCCTATGAGCTGGTTTTTTGTGCTTGCAGACTTAGTAATTATTTCTGAGACCCTCTGCCATTGGGGTCATAACAGTATGCCAGGCCAACATTGAATGTTTATGCATTGCTGAAGTGGGATTATAAGAAAGGAAATTCTGAGTTTTTTTTTTTTTCCTCTCTTCCTCCCCTTTACCTCTGAGTGGCTTGTGCTTGCTGCAGACATGAATGTCCAGACCTTGATTACAAGTGTAGACCAGCTTGCTGCTCATGTGCAGGGCATACAAGATTTTGTTACCAGTAGTCCAATGTCTGAACCTAAAATACCTATTCCTGAACTGTTTTCTGGAGACCGATTTAAGTTTAGGAATTTCAGGAATAATTGTAAATTGTTTCTATCTCTGAGACCCCGTTCATCTGGAGATTCAGCTCAGCAAGTTAAAATTGTTATCTCTTTTTTACGGGGCGACCCTCAGGATTGGGCTTTCTCGCTAGCGCCAGGAGATCCGGCATTGGCAAATATTGATGCGTTTTTTCTGGCGCTCGGATTGCTTTACGAGGAACCCAATCTTGAAGTTCAGGCAGAAAAAGCCTTGCTGGCTATTTCTCAGGACCAGGATGAAGCTGAAGTGTATTGCCAAAAATTTCGGAAATGGTCCGTGCTTACTCAGTGGAATGAGTGTGCTCTGGCCGCAAATTTCAGAAATGGCCTTTCTGAAGCCATTAAGAATGTGATGGTGGGTTTCCCCATTCCTACAAGTCTGAATGATTCCATGGCGCTGGCTATTCAAATTGACCGGCGTTTGCGGGAGCGCAAAACCGCTAATCCTCTGGTGGTGTTGTCTGAACAAACACCTGATTTAATGCAATGTGATAGAATTCAGACTAGAAATGAGCGGAAAAATCATAGACGTCAGAATGGGTTGTGTTTTTACTGTGGTGATTCTACACATGTTATATCAGCATGCTCTAAACGCCTTACAAGGGTTGTTAGTCCTGTCGCCATTGGTAATTTGCAACCTAAATTTATTTTGTCTGTGACTTTAATTTGCTCATTGTCTTCTTACCCTGTTATGGCGTTTGTGGATTCAGGTGCTGCCCTGAGTCTTATGGATCTGTCATTTGCCAAGCGCTGTGGTTTTGTTCTTGAACCGTTGGTAAATCCTATTCCTCTTAGAGGTATTGATGCTACGCCATTGGCGGAAAATAAACCGCAGTTTTGGACGCAGGTAACCATGTGCATGACTCCTGAACATCGGGAGGTGATTCGTTTTCTTGTTCTGCATAAAATGCATGATTTGGTCGTTTTGGGTCTGCCATGGTTACAGACCCACAATCCAGTCTTGGATTGGAAGGCAATGTGTGTGTCAAGTTGGGGCTGTCAGGGAATTCATGCTGATTCCCCGCCGGTGTCTATTGCTTCCTCTACTCCTTCGGAAGTTCCTGAGTATTTGTCTGATTATCAGGATGTATTCAGCGAGTCCAGGTCCAGTGCTCTGCCTCCTCATAGGGACTGTGACTGCGCCATAAATTTGATTCCAGGTAGTAAATTTCCTAAGGGAAGACTATTTAATCTGTCTGTACCTGAGCATGCCGCAATGCGTTCGTATATCAAGGAGTCTCTGGAGAAGGGGCATATCCGTCCATCCTCTTCCCCTCTTGGTGCGGGACTCTTTTTTGTGGCCAAGAAGGATGGATCTTTGAGACCTTGTATTGACTATCGGCTTCTGAATAAAATCACTGTTAAATTTCAGTATCCTTTGCCTCTGTTGTCGGACTTGTTTGCCCGGATTAAAGGTGCCAAGTGGTTCACCAAGATAGATCTTCGTGGTGCGTACAACCTTGTGCGCATTAAGCAAGGAGATGAATGGAAGACAGCATTTAATACGCCCGAAGTTCATTTTGAGTACTTGGTGATGCCTTTTGGGCTCTCTAATGCTCCCTCAGTGTTTCAGTCCTTTATGCATGATATTTTCCGGAAGTATCTGGATAAATTTATGATTGTTTATCTGGATGATATTCTGGTTTTCTCTGAAGATTGGGACTCACATGTGGAGCAGGTCAGGATGGTGTTTCAGGTTTTGCGTGAGAATGCTTTGTTTGTTAAGGGCTCAAAGTGTCTCTTTGGAGTACAGAAGGTTCCCTTTTTGGGGTTTATTTTTTCCCCTTCTGCTGTGGAGATGGACCCAGTCAAGGTCCGAGCTATTCATGACTGGACTCAACCCACGTCAGTTAAGAGTCTTCAGAAGTTCTTGGGTTTTGCTAACTTTTACCGTCGTTTTATCGCTAATTTTTCTAGCGTTGTTAAACCTTTGACGGATATGACCAAGAAAGGTTCTGATGTTGCTAACTGGGCTCCTGCAGCCGTGGAGGCGTTCCAAGAGTTGAAGCGCCGGTTTACTTCGGCGCCTGTTTTGTGCCAGCCTCATGTCTCACTTCCCTTTCAGGTCGAAGTGAATGCTTCTGAGATTGGGGCAGGGGCCGTTTTGTCACAGAGAGGCCCTGGTTGCTCGGTAATGAGACCATGTGCTTTCTTCTCTAGGAAGTTTTCGCCTGCTGAGAGGAATTATGATGTTGGCAATCGGGAGTTGCTGGCCATGAAGTGGGCATTTGAGGAGTGGCGTCATTGGCTCGAGGGTGCTAAGCATCGTGTGGTGGTCTTGACTGATCACAAAAATTTGATGTATCTCGAGTCTGCTAAACGCCTGAATCCTAGACAGGCCCGCTGGTCATTGTTTTTCTCCCGTTTTGACTTTGTGGTCTCGTATTTACCAGGTTCAAAGAATGTGAAGGCTGATGCTCTTTCAAGGAGCTTTGTGCCTGACTCTCCTGGAGTCGCAGAACCAGTTGGTATTCTTAAAGAGGGAGTTATCTTGTCGGCCATTTCTCCCGATTTGCGACGTGTGTTGCAGAGATTTCAGGCTGGTAGACCTGACTCTTGTCCACCTGACAGACTGTTTGTTCCTGATAAGTGGACTAGCAGAGTCATTTCCGAGGTTCATTCCTCGGTGTTGGCAGGGCATCCGGGAATTTTTGGCACCAGAGATCTGGTGGCTAGGTCCTTTTGGTGGCCTTCCTTGTCACGGGATGTGCGGTCATTTGTGCAGTCCTGTGGGACTTGTGCTCGAGCTAAGCCTTGCTGTTCTCGTGCCAGCGGGTTGCTCTTGCCCTTACCTGTCCCGAAGAGGCCTTGGACACACATTTCCATGGATTTCATTTCAGGTCTCCCGGTGTCTCAGGGCATGTCTGTCATCTGGGTGGTGTGTGATCGCTTTTCTAAAATGGTCCATTTGGTGCCTTTGCCTAAGCTGCCTTCCTCTTCCGATCTGGTTCCTGTGTTCTTTCAGAATGTGGTTCGTTTACATGGCATTCCTGAGAATATTGTGTCTGACAGAGGATCCCAGTTTGTTTCCAGGTTCTGGCGATCCTTTTGTGCTAGGATGTGCATTGATTTGTCGTTTTCGTCTGCCTTTCATCCTCAGACTAATGGACAAACGGAGCGAACTAATCAGACTCTGGAGGCTTATTTGAGGTGTTTTGTTTTGGCAGATCAGGATGATTGGGTGACCTTCTTGCCGTTGGCTGAGTTTGCCCTTAATAATCGGGCTAGTTCCGCTACTTTGGTTTCGCCATTTTTCTGCAACTCTGGTTTCCACCCTCGTTTTTCCTCGGGACATGTGGAGCCTTCTGACTGTCCTGGGGTAGATTCTGTGGTGGATAGGTTGCAGCAGATCTGGAATCATGTGGTGGACAACTTAAAGTTGTCACAGGAGAAGGCTCAGCGTTTTGCCAACCGCCGCCGCGGTGTGGGTCCCCGACTTCGTGTTGGGGATTTGGTATGGCTGTCTTCTCGATTTGTTCCGATGAAGGTCTCCTCTCCTAAATTTAAGCCTCGCTTCATCGGTCCTTACAAGATATTGGAAATCCTTAATCCTGTGTCCTTTCGCTTGGATCTTCCGGTGTCGTTTGCCATTCACAACGTGTTCCATAGGTCTTTGTTGCGGCGGTACGTTGTGCCTGTGGTTCCTTCTGTTGAGCCTCCTGCTCCGGTGTTGGTTGAGGGCGAGTTGGAGTACGTGGTGGAGAAGATCTTGGATTCTTGTCTCTCCAGATGGAGGCTTCAGTATCTGGTCAAGTGGAAGGGCTATGGTCAGGAGGATAATTCCTGGGTGGTTGCCTCTGATGTGCATGCGGCCGATTTAGTTCGTGCCTTTCACGCTGCTCATCCTGATCGCCCTGGTGGTCTTGGTGAGGGTTCGGTGACCCCTCCTTAAGGGGGGGTACTGTTGTGAATTAGACTTTTTTGGCTCCCTCTTGTGGTTACTAGTGATATGACTCTGGGATTGTCTTTCCTCAGTTTGGCACCCACCTGGGTCGTTAGTCCAGGGGAGTTGCTATATAAGCTTCCTGGATCCTTAGTCCAGTGCCTGGCATCATTGTAATCAGATCCTTTCTGTTTGCTCCTGTCTGCTGGTCCGGGTTCGTGCAAAATTAAGCTAAGTCCTGCTTCTTTGTTTTTTGGTGATTTGCTTGCTCTCATTTTTGTCCAGCTTGTACTATATGTGATTCCTGACCTTGCTGGAAGCTCTAGGGGGCTGGTGTTCTCCCCCCGGGCCGTTAGACAGTTCGGGGGTTCTTGAATATCCAGCGTGGATATTTTGATAGGGTTTTTGCTGACCATATAAGTCATCTTACTATATTCTGCTATTAGCTAGTGGGCCTCTCTTTGCTAAATACCTAGCTCATTCTTACGTTTGTCTTTTCCTCTTACCTCACCGTTATTATTTGTTGGGGGCTTGTATCCAACTTTTGGGGTCTTTTCTCTGGAGGCAAGAAAGGTCTTTCTTTTCCCTTCTAGGGTTAGTTAGTTCTCCGGCTGGCGCGAGACGTCTAGAACCAACGTAGGCACGTTCCCCGACTGCTGCTATTTGTGGTGCTAGGATTAGATATATGGTCAGCTCAGTTACCACTGCCCTATGAGCTGGTTTTTTGTGTTTGCAGACTTATTAATTATTTCTGAGACCCTCTGCCATTGGGGTCATAACAGCACTTATTCTTTCATACTGTTACTTCACCTACCTAATACAATGATCATTGTCTGATGCAATGTCCTTTAGTTCAGTGACTGATTTTGGTAGAAAATTATTAAAAAGAATCTGTCAGCAGATTTTTGCTATGTAATCTGACAGCACCATGAGGTGAGATCAGAGACCCTTGTTCCAGCAATGAAACACTTAGTTTACTGGGTGCAGCAGTTAGATAGAATCACATTTCTCTATGTTGCAGATCTAGTAGAGCTCTGAATGTTCAGCCCTGTATAACCTCACTCACATCACTGATTGGCAGCTCTTTTTCTGTACAATCTATGTTAACAAAAGCTGCTAAATCAGTAATGGGGGTGTGAATGGATTAAGGCCTTTTTCACACTTCAGTCTTTTTGTTTCCGTCCAAATCCATCGTTTTGTGAAAAAAACGGATCCAGCAAATGTTGCTGCTGGATCTGTTTTTTTCTCATAGACTTGTATTAGCGACGGATTCGTCGTAAATTCTGTGTCCGTCGGGCAGAGACAACACACATAGAAACGTTTTGTGTGTACGTCGTAAAATCGCCCAGCGACGGATCCTGCACTGTCCGTCGTTGGCTATAATGGAAGCCTATGGGCACAGGATCCGTCGCTGTCCATCAAAAACCACAATCCAGCGACGGATTACGTTTTTTCAAGCTGAGCATGCGTGGAAGGATTTCCATTCAGGGGAAATCTCTCTCTCTCAAAAAATTGATGTGTGAAAGAGGCCTAAGAGGCGCAAAAAAACTTTTCCTGTAGTGATCATAAACTCTTATTTAATATAAACTCTTACTTATTAAGAACTGATTGTATTGAAATAGCAAAACACAGCCCAGTAAGTGACATAACTGGAATCAGGCTGTGTTCCCCTACATCGTGGTGCTCTCAGATTACATAGCAAAAACCTGCTGACAAGTTTCCTTTAATATTTATACAGCATTATCAACTTCCATGACAGTTTACATAGCACAATTATTGGATAACTAGATGGTGGCCCGATTCTAACGCATCGGGTATTCTAGAATATGTATGTAGTTTATTTATGAAGTTATCAGAATAATGCAATTTATACACAGGATTCGGCTGGCCGCAACCAATTAGCGAAGCATGGTTCAAATTCTGCGCCAATTCCCGGGCGGACTGCGACTGTCGCTGATTGTTCGTGGCCGGGCGTGACCAATCAGTGAAGCCAGGGCCAGCTCCAGGTTTTTGAGGGCCCGGGCAAAAGAGTCTCAGTGGGCCCCCCTCTTTAACACATACCACAATTCATGACACACAGAGACAGCGGAGAAATATAGCACAGCCCACGTAGCGTATAATACAGCCTACGTAGTATATAACACAGCCACGTAGTATATAGCACAGCCCACGTAGTAAATAGCACAGACACGTAGTATATTGCCCAGACACATAGTATATTGCCCAGCCATGTAGTATATAGCACAGGCACGTAGTATATAACACAGCCATGTAGTATATAGCACAGCCACGTACAATATTGCCAGCCATGTAGTATATAGCACAGCCCATGTAGTATATAGCACAGCCCACGTAGTAAATAGCACAGACACGTAGTATATTGCCCAGACACATAGTATATTGCCCAGTCATGTAGTATATAGCACAGGCAAGTAGTATATAGCACAGACACGTAGTATATAGCACAGACACATAGTATATTGCCCAGCCACATAGTATATTGCCCAACCACGTAGTATATTGCACAGCCACGTAATATATTGCACAGCCACGTAGTATATAGCACAGCCACGTAGTATATAGATCAGAGATTTAGTTTATAACACTGCCCAGGCAGTATATAACCCAGGCCACGTAGTATAGAGCACAGCAATGTAGTATATTGCCCAGCCATGTAATATATACCACAGCCACGTAGTATATAGCACAGCCCACATAGTATATAGCACAGAGATGTAGTATATAACACAGCCCACGCAGTATCTAACACAGCCCACATAGTATATAGCAATGTGGGCACCATATCCCTGTTAAAAAAATAATTAAAATAAAAAATAGTTATATACTCACCTTCGTTGGCCCCTGGATCCAGCCCAGGCGTTTACTGATGCTCCTCGCGACGCTCCAGTCCCAAGAGTGCATTGCGGTCTCGCGAGATGATGACGTAGTGGTCTTCTGAGACCGCTACATCATCATCTCGCGAGACAGCAATGCATGGACCGGACCGTCGCGAGAAGTGGGAAAGGCGCCGGAAGGTGAGTATATAATGATTTTTTATTTTTTAATTATTTTTAACATTAGATCTTTTTACTATTGATGCTGCATAGGCAGCATCAATAGTAAAAAGTTGGTCACACAGGGTTAATAGCAGCGTTAACGGACTACGTTACACCACAGCATAACGCGGTCCGTTAACGCTGCCATTAACCCTGTGTGAGCGCTGTCTGGAGGGGAGTATGGAGCAGGCACTGATGGCAGGGGAGTAGGGAGCGGCCATTTCGTGGCCACACTGTGCCCGTTGCTGATTGGTCGTGGCCGTTTGACCGTGACCAATCAGCGACTTGGGATTTCAGACAGAAAGACGGAAGTGACCCTTAGACAATTATATAGTAGATGCCTTGACTATTTACAAAGCACAGCATAATACAGACAAATTTACCTGTGTTTGCTCTTTAAGTGCTGGAATATCATTGGAGGGACTCTTAAAGGGAATCTGTCACCATATTTGATCTATCTAATCTATTAATATGGGCATATAGGTTATAGAATGCTGAGGAAGTGATATCTATATGCCTCATATCAGATGCCTTGCTGTTGAGAAATCATCTTTTATCACTTTAGGTAAATGACCTCTTCCCGACTCTGAGGAGGATGGTGCCTGGAAGATAACTCTGCCTCCAGAGATTATTTTACATGAAGGTGGAGTTACCTGTGTGATGTGTAATGGATACCAGTGTGATATGTAATGGCCCCTCTCTACTCTTGTGAACTTGCTGCAGAGCTGTTTGGGATTATAACTGACACATCTACAGGTTCGTCTCAGATTCAGCTTCCAGCTTACAGACAGACAGGGCTGTAATATTGTTACAATATAGCAGAGCTCAGAGAGAAGCAAAAAATGTGTTTGCAAGAAAACAAATTTAAATTCTTCTGTTCTGTGTTAGCTACTCACATTGTTAACTCCCCTTTTTAGTTAAAATTAGTTCTGGAGGCAGAGTTATCTACCCGGCAGCATCCTCCCCATAGCCTTGAAGAGGTAATTTACATATAAGAAAAACATAGATTTCTCTGGAATAAGACATCAGATCGCAAACATCAAAGTATCATTTTATTCAGCTTCTTATGAGACCTGCATGGGTGTCAAGAGTATGCAAAGCAGTCATCAAAGCAAAAGGTGGCTACTTTGAAGAACCTAGAATATAAGACATATTTTCAGTTGTTTCACACTTTTTTGCTAAGTATATAATTCCACATGTGTTAATTCATAGTTTTGATGCCTTCAGTGTGAATGTACAATTTTCATAGTCATGAAAATGCAGAAAAAATCTTTAAATGAGGTGTGTCCAAACTTTTAGTCTATACTGTATGTTCCAAGTATTTATCCAGTAATTGTATATGAAATGCTACACAGTTAAAGGGTTTGTGGCTCAAGTCTGTAGTCACTTTATGTGCCAGCAGACTTGTGATTCTTCACAGCGCACACACACATCATGCTGTCAGGATACTCTGCTGCCTGCACCAGAGAGGGAGAGCGCATTACCAAAGTACGCAATTTGCATGCGGTCACGTGCCCACTAGACGAGAATGTCTAGTCAGAATGTGGCCAGAACTATGCAAATTGCTTTCTTGTGGTCACATGACTGCCCTCCTGACAGTACTCACTGTGTGCACTATAATTTACAAGTTTGCAACCACAGAGTGACTGCAGACTTGAACCCCAGAGTCACATAAATATATTTTAAAGTACTGTGCGTTCAGTAAAATAATCCCTAAGTAATATTGTAAGCAATTGCTTGAATATCAGTCATATCAGTACTGTGAATTTGTTCTAATGCTGTAGAATTTAATTGCCTGCAATAAAACTTAGTCCATGGAATCGATTCCAAACAATGTCGACCCAACATAGTTGTAGTGTAACCTGCATATGCTCAACAAGATAGGTTTGTCTTTGGGTTCATATGAGTATGTTCTTTTTCTTTTACAATTAAAAAGTCAATAAATAAAAGTCTCGAAAACATCTACTACATGACCTATATAATAATGACCTCCATTTACCTCAGAACTATCACAGAGATCTTTCGTTCTAAACATTTGGAATAAAAGCATCATTTTCTGGAAAAGTTTTCTAGTCATTATGACCATGTTGGGTATTATAAATATATTTTCTCATAAAAGCAAGGATCTGTCTCAATCTCTTTTACACAGAATGCGTCCAAAAATACAGTTATAAAACAAATAATTTACTATCATTGCCACAGGTGGCTGCATTTAAACCTCTTTTTTCCATTTATTCCTATTCCTCTACTTTCCAAAAGGCAGAAAAATGTTTTGAAACTATCCCTTTCCTACAAATTAAATGCATTTCATTGCACTGATAGACATCCAATGATGATGTCTTCCATGGAAAAATATACATGTGACCTTCCCATCACACTTACATTTCACTGCTACATACACAGACATATGTTTTCCTTTTACTTGTGGCATGTCTTCTATGTAGTAAATCAATGCATCTAAAGTATCAGCATAGGTTACATAGTCAAGAGGAAACCCAGGAAGGATCTTCTTAGTTATTATTTTACTGTGAACATAGCAGATTTATTTAATGAGATAGATCTATACGTTGCTGCTTATATAAGGTTGACACCTTTTGCAAAACTGTACAGATTGTCACCGTTCACATCATACCATGTCCCCCACCAGGGCTTGGAATTTTAATTTCCTTTCTTAGACACATATTAAATATTAGGGCCAATTTCATAGGCAGCCAATTAGACTTTCTGTATGTTTTTTCTTTTTTGGAGTGTAGGACCAAAGTGGTGTGCCCAGTGGAAACCCAAGCAACAAGAGCATTTTTTTTTCTTTTTCCTTTGACACATTCCTAATATCATTTTTAAGGTGGCATGTTTTTAACTGATATGTGCAAGACCTCCTTCCCATAAAACCCTATTGTGCACCATAGTACTGCCAGTGCCTGCACAGTTGCATGCAAGGTTCTAGATCTCGATTAAAGACGCACTGGAAACACAGTTTCTAAGTGGGAACTAAGTTTAGAAGATGACATCATATGGAAAAAGGTACAATTTATATACTTTTTATTACAGATTTTCATTACAGTTTTCGTGTTCCCATTCAAGTGCATTAGCACTATATTGAAAATATTCAGTATAACTTATATTTTATTCAGTGAAATCTCTTGTGTTTCTATGCACATTAGTCTATTGGGCAGTCTTACTTGCTCCTGCAGGTATCTCTGCATACTTAGTCTTACAGGAAAGACTGCCAATCACTAAATAGGTCCACCCAGTGGGTTCATCCTAATACAGAAACTATGGATCTCAACTAATAAAATACTAGCTTTACTGATGCAAATTGCCTCTTCTGAGAAAAAGAGGACTTAAACTCTATAGCGCCACCTGTTGGAAGTAGCGATCCTACAAGTCACAATCAACCCTTTAACGAGTCGTGCAATATGACTATAGAGTTTAAGTCCTCTTTTTCTCAGAAGAGGCAATTTGCAATATTTAATTTCCCAGAGGAGCATTGCAAGGCGAATAAGCCTCCTTACCTTGACAAGCCAGCTGGTATGTCACTCTCCATAAGGAGAAACGTTACCCCTAGACCCCAGTCCAGAGCCTCTCACCTAGCCAAATCAGTCCTCATCCTTCGCACTGACGAGGGCCGACAGCCCGAAACACCGTGTCTGCGAATTGAGATACTGATTTGGCTTTTATCCTAAGTCATATTGCACGACTCGTTAAAGGGTTGATTGTGACTTGTAGGATCACTACTTCCAACAGGTGGCGCTATAGAGTTTAAGTCCTCTTTTTCTCAGAAGAGGCAATTTGCATATTTAATTTCCCAGAGGAGCATTGCAAGGCAAATAAGCCTCCTTACCTTGACAAGCCAGCTGGTATGTCACTCTCCATAAGGAGAAACGTTACCCCCTAGACCCTAGTTTTACTGAAACATTTATCCCTAAAATATATATATATTTAATCATCTCCTCCAGCTCTATAATATCCTGCCTGCAGGTCAGACATTTTCACCATGTCCTTTAAACTGCCCTTCACCCTCAATTTAAAAAAACACCTATGTATCTCATTGGGAGCAAATCTATATAAAGGAAATGTGGCAGTAGGATCAACTTTCCAAATACATCTATATGGGCATGCAGGCCATAGAGAGTTGAGTAAAATGAAACCTTGATATCTGTGATGTGATGTCTTCTTCAAGAAAAAAAACACATTTTTGTTAATATTTAAACGAGCTGTTAAGATCTATGGGCTGAACTTATTTAAATGAAAGAAGTTGATACCAGTGTGTGATATGTAATGACTCACAGTCTGTTCTTCTTATTCAGATCTCATACTAGTAACTTTGAAATAACCTCTGGAGGGAGATTATCATGCAGATCAGTGTCCAGCCAATAGATCTTAACAACTCATTTACATATTAAGAAAAAAGTTGATTTCTCTGGATTAAGACATTGGATCCCAGACATCAAGGTATCATTTTAATCAACTTTCTATTGCCTACATACCCATATAAACCTTTTATTAGGGTGAATCTTACTGACAGAATCCCTTTATGTATTAGTGGGTATGGTAATAAAACCACAAGTACCATAAATACCTTAATGAATTACACATCACTCTATAATAAAGCATACTTTCATTTTCACAAAATAATGGTAATAGTGTAAGGAGATGGACATATTGCACTGCCCCCCTTGAAAACATCACCACTGCATGTAATGTGATGTGTAATCTGAGTAATGTCCTGTGTCTTGTGTACATCTTTTGTCATGTGAATAGTGTTGAGCATTCCGATACTGCAAGTATCGGGTATCGGCCGATACTTGCTGTATCGGAATTTCCGATACCGAGATCCGATACTTTTGTGGTATCGGGTATCGGGTATCGCAACAACATTAATGTAATAATGTGTAAAAAAGAGAATTAAAATAAAAAATATCGCTATACTCACCTGTCCGACGCAGCCGGGACCTCAGCGAGGGAACCGGCAGCGTTGTTTGTTTAAATTTCGCGCTTTTACTTGGTTACGTGAAGTCCCGGCTTGTGATTGGTCAGGGCGGCCATGTTGCCGGGACGCGGACCAATCACAGCAAGCCGTGACGAAATTACGTCACGGCTTGCTGTGATTGGTCCGCGTCCCGGCAACATGGCCGCCATTAACCAATCACAAGCCGTGACGTCACGGGAGGCTGGACATGCGCGTATTTTGAAAAGCGCGCGTGTCCAGCCTCCAGTGACGTCCCGGCTTGTGATTGGTTAATGGCGGCCATGTTGCCGGGACGTCACTGGAGGCTGGACACGCGCGCTTTTCAAAATACGCGCATGTCCAGCCTCCCGTGACGTCACGGCAACATGGCCGCCATTAACCAATCACAAGCCGGGACGTCACGGGAGGCTGGACATGCGCGTATTTTGAAAAGCGCGCGTGTCCAGCCTCCAGTGACGTCCCGGCAACATGGCCGCCATTAACCAATCACAAGCCGGGACGTCACTGGAGGCTGGACACGCGCGCTTTTTAAAATACGCGCGTGTCCAGCCTCCCGTGACGTCACGGCTTGTGATTGGTTAATGGCGGCCATGTTGCCGGGACGCGGACCAATCACAGCAAGCCGTGACGTAATTTCGTCACGGCTTGCTGTGATTGGTCCGCGTCCCGGCAACATGGCGCCGTGACCAATCATAAGCCGGGACGTCACTGGAGGCTGGACACGCGCGCTTTTCAAAATACGCGCATGTCCAGCCTCCCGTGACGTCACGGCTTGTGATTGGTTAATGGCGGCCATGTTGCCGGGACGCGGACCAATCACAGCAAGCCGTGACGTAATTTCGTCACGGCTTGCTGTGATTGGTCAGCGTCCCGGCAACATGGCCGCCCTGACCAATCACAAGCCGGGACTTCACGTAACCAAGTAAAAGCGCGAATTTTAAACAAACAACGCTGCCGGTTCCCTCGCTGAGGTCCCGGCTGCGTCGGACAGGTGAGTATAGCAATATTTTTTATTTTAATTCTTTATTTTACACATTAATATGGTTCCCAGGGCCTGAAGGAGAGTTTCCTCTCCTTCAGACCCTGGGAACCATCAAGGATACCGTCCGATACTTGAGTCCCATTGACTTGTATTGGTATCGGGTATCGGTATCGGATTGGATCCGATACTTTGCCGGTATCGGCCGATACTTTCCGATACCGATACTTTCAAGTATCGGACGGTATCGCTCAACACTACATGTGAAGTGTAAGATGTTTGGCTATGTAATGTGCTAATGTAAGGTATTATAATGCTTAGTGATCTGATGCATGAAAGTCATAGGTTAGGACTTAGGACATAAGGTAGTGTTTGCATAGAATGTATGGGAAGGGGTTTTCCCAGTAACAGACATAAGGGGAGGGTGTTGTGAATTTGGATTTTGGGCTCCCCCGGTGGCCGCTTGTGGAATTGGACTTGTCATCCTCTTTCCTGTTTCACCTGATTCCATCAGTAGTGGGTGTCGCTATTTAAGCTCATTTCTCTGGTGGTTTCTTGCCGGTCAACAATGTTATCTGATGCCTCTCAGTGCTTGTTCCTGCTTCTAGACAACTACTGATAAGTTGGACTTTTGTCCATGTTTTGTTTTGCCTATTTGTTCCAGTTCGCAGCTGAAGTTTTGTTACTGTGTCTGGAAAGCTCTCGTCGATCAGGGATTGCTACTCTGGCGTTATGAGTTAATGCCAGAGTTTAAGGTAATCTCTGGATGGTGTTTTGTTAGTATTTTTCTGCTGACCATGAAAGTATACTATCTGTCTTCTGCTATCTAGTAAGCGGACCTCAAATTTGCTAAGACTATTTTCCTGCTGCGTTTGTTGTTTCATCTGAACTCACCGTCATTATATGTGGGGGGCTACTGTCTTCTTTGGAATATTTCTCTAGAGGTGAGCCAGGTCTTATATTTCCCTCTGCTAGCTATTTAGGTCTTAGGCCAGAGCTGGGCATCTAGCGATAAATAGGAAATGCTACCTGGCTATTTCTAGTTGCGCGGCAGGCTTAGTTCATGGTCAGTATAGTTCCATCTTCCGAGAGCTTGTCCCTCTATAGGCTTGCTATGATCTCTGCCTGCAGAGATCATGACAGTTTGACCGGCCACTAAAGTGTTAAAGACCCAGGTTGAGAAAGGAGAGTTATAAGAAGTCTGCTGGAATTTTTTTTTTTTTTTTTTCCTCCAGTCTGCCTTAATGCAGTCTTTTTTCTCTCTCTCCTCCTAATCTCTGTATGCTCTGTGTGCACCTGACAATAATGGATTTCCAGAGTGTAACTGCGGGTTTGAATAATCTCATCACGAAAGTACAAAATTTACAAGATTTTGTAGTACATGCTCCGGTATCTGAGCCGAGAATTCCTTTGCCGGAGTTCTTCACAGGGAATAGAGCTAGCTTCCAGAATTTCCGAAACAATTGTAAGCTTTATTTGTCCCTGAAGTCTCGTTCAGCTGGAGACCCTGCTCAGCAGGTTAGGATTGTGATTTCCTTGCTCAGGGGTGACCCTCAAGATTGGGCCTTCTCATTGCCAGCAGGGGATCCTGCGTTACGCGATGTGGATGCGTTTTTTCTGGCCTTGGGCTTGCTTTATGAGGAACCTCATTTGGAACTTCAGGCAGAAAAAACTTTGATGGCACTATCTCAGGGGCAAGACGAAGCTGAAGTTTTCTGCCAAAAATTCCGTAAATGGTCTGTGCTTACTCAGTGGAATGAGTGCGCCTTGGCGGCAACTTTCAGAGAAGGTCTCTCTGATGCCGTTAAGGATGTTATGGTGGGGTTCCCTTTGCCTGCAGGTCTGAATGAGTCCATGACAATGGCTATTCAGATTGATAGGCGTCTGCGGGAGCGCAAACCGATGCACCATCTGGCGGTGTCTATGGAAAAGACGCCAGAAAGTATGCAGTGTGATAGAATTCTGTCCAGGAGCGAGCGACAGAATTTTAGACGGAAGAATGGATTGTGTTTCTATTGTGGGGATTCTACTCATGTTATATCGGCATGCTCTAGGCGTACAAAGAAGCTTGATAAGTCTGTTTCCATTGGCACCATTCAGTCTAAGTTTATTTTGTCTGTAACCCTGATTTGCTCTTTGTCATCCATTGCCACGGACGCCTATGTTGACTCTGGCGCCGCTCTGAGTCTTATGGATTGGTCCTTTGCCAATCGTTGTGGTTTTGATTTAGAGCCTTTGGAGACTCTTATTCCTCTGAAGGGGATTGACTCCACCCCATTGGCTAATAATAAACCACAATACTGGACACAAGTAACCATGCGTATCAATCCGGATCACCAGGAGATTATTCGTTTCCTGGTGCTGTATAATTTACATGACGATTTGGTACTGGGATTGCCATGGTTGCAGTCTCACAACCCAGTCTTGGACTGGAGAGCTATGTCTGTGTTGAGCTGGGGATGTAAGGGTATTCATGGGGACGTACCTTTGGTTTCTATTTCGTCGTCCATTCCCTCTGAAGTCCCTGAGTTCCTCTCTGATTATCAAGACGTCTTTGACGAACCCAAGCTTGGGTCGTTACCTCCGCACCGTGAGTGCGATTGTGCCATAGATTTGATACCGGGTTGTAAATATCCAAAGGGTCGTTTGTTTAATTTGTCTGTGCCGGAACATGCTGCTATGCGGGAATATATAAAGGAGTCTTTGGAAAAGGGACATATTCGTCCATCTTCTTCTCCCTTGGGAGCTGGGTTTTTCTTTGTCTCAAAAAAAGACGGCTCTTTGAGACCATGTATTGATTATCGGCTTCTGAATAAGATCACTGTTAAGTATCAATACCCATTGCCATTGCTTACTGATTTGTTTGCTCGTATAGAGGGTGCTAAGTGGTTCTCTAAAATTGATCTTCGTGGGGCGTATAATTTGGTGCGGATCAGGCAGGGGGATGAGTGGAAGACCGCATTTAATACGCCCGAGGGCCACTTTGAGTATTTGGTCATGCCTTTTGGTCTTTCTAATGCCCCTTCAGTTTTCCAGTCTTTTATGCATGATATTTTCCGCGATTTTCTGGATAAATTTATGATAATATATCTGGATGATATTCTGATTTTTTCTGATGACTGGGACTCTCATGTCCAGCAGGTCAGGAGAGTTTTTCAGGTTCTGCGGTCTAATTCTTTATGTGTGAAGGGGTCTAAGTGCGTTTTTGGGGTCCAGAAAATTTCCTTTTTGGGGTATATTTTTTCTCCCTCTTCCATTGAGATGGATCCCGTCAAGGTGCAAGCTATTTGTGACTGGACTCAGCCCTCCTCTCTTAAGGGTCTTCAGAGATTTTTGGGCTTTGCCAACTTTTACCGCCGATTTATTGCTGGTTTTTCGGATGTCGTTAAACCACTGACTGATTTGACCAGACAAGGCGCTGATGTTGCTAATTGGTCCCCTCATGCTGTAGAGGCCTTTCAGGAGCTTAAGCGCCATTTTGCCTCTGCCCCTGTGTTGCGTCAGCCTGATGTGAATCTGCCTTTTCAGGTTGAGGTTGACGCTTCGGAGATCGGAGCTGGGGCAGTGTTGTCGCAGAAAGGTTCCGACTGCTCCGTCATTAGGCCTTGTGCCTTCTTTTCTCGCAAATTTTCGCCCGCAGAGCGGAATTATGATGTTGGGAATCGGGAGCTTTTGGCCATGAAGTGGGCGTTTGAGGAGTGGCGCCATTGGCTCGAGGGGGCTAGGCATCAGGTGGTGGTATTGACTGACCACAAAAATTTGATTTATCTTGAGACTGCCAGACGCCTGAATCCTAGACAGGCGCGCTGGTCTTTATTTTTTTCTCGCTTTAATTTTGTGGTGTCATACCTACCGGGTTCTAAGAATGTTAAGGCAGATGCCCTTTCTAGGAGTTTTGACCCGGACTCTCCTGGTAATTCTGAACCCACAGGTATCCTTAGGGAGGGAGTAATTTTGTCGGCCGTTTCTCCTGATCTGCGGCGGTCCTTGCAAGAGTTTCAGGCGGATAGACCGGATCGTTGTCCGCCTGATAGACTGTTTGTTCCGGATGATTGGACCAGCAGAGTCATCTCTGAGGTACATTCTTCTGCATTGGCAGGTCATCCCGGAATTTTTGGTACCAGGGATTTGGTGGCAAGATCCTTCTGGTGGCCTTCTCTGTCACGAGATGTGCGAGTCTTTGTGCAGTCATGTGACGTTTGTGCTCGGGCCAAGTCTTGTAGTTCTCGGGCTAGCGGACTGCTGTTGCCCTTGCCTATTCCTAAGAGGCCTTGGACACACATCTCGATGGATTTTATTTCAGATCTGCCTGTTTCCCAGAAGATGTCTGTCATCTGGGTGGTCTGTGACCGTTTCTCTAAAATGGTTCATTTGGTTCCTCTGCCCAAGTTGCCTTCTTCTTCTGAGTTGGTTCCTCTGTTTTTTCAGAATGTTGTCCGATTGCACGGTATTCCTGAGAATATTGTTTCTGACAGAGGTACCCAATTTGTGTCTAGATTTTGGCGGGCATTCTGTGCTAGGATGGGCATAGATTTGTCTTTTTCATCTGCTTTTCACCCTCAGACTAATGGCCAGACCGAGCGGACTAATCAGACCCTTGAGACATATCTGAGGTGTTTTGTCTCTGCTGACCAGGATGATTGGGTTGCTTTTTTGCCATTGGCAGAGTTCGCCCTCAATAATCGGGCCAGTTCTTCCACCTTGGTGTCCCCGTTTTTCTGTAATTCGGGGTTTCACCCTCGATTTTCCTCCGGTCAGGTGGAATCCTCGGATTGTCCTGGAGTGGATGCGGTGGTGGAGAGATTGCATCACATCTGGGGGCAGGTTATGGACAATTTGAAGTTGTCACAGGAGAAGACTCAGCGTTTTGCCAACCGTCATCGTCGTGTTGGTTCTCGGCTTTGTGTTGGAGATTTAGTGTGGTTGTCTTCTCGTTTTGTCCCTATGAGGGTCTCTTCTCCTAAGTTTAAACCTCGGTTCATCGGCCCTTATAGAATATTGGAGATTCTTAATCCTGTTTCTTTCCGTTTGGACCTCCCTGCGTCCTTTTCCATTCATAACGTTTTTCATCGGTCGTTATTGCGCAGGTATGAGGTACCTGTTGTACCTTCTGTTGAGCCTCCTGCTCCGGTGTTGGTTGAGGGTGAGTTGGAGTACGTTGTGGAGAAAATTTTGGACTCTCGTGTTTCCAGACGGAAACTCCAGTATCTGGTCAACTGGAAGGGTTACGGCCAGGAGGATAATTCTTGGGTCAATGCATCTGATGTTCATGCTTCTGATCTTGTTCGTGCCTTCCATAGGGCTCATCCTGGTCGCCCTGGTGGATCTGGTGAGGGTTCGGTGCCCCCTCCTTGAGGGGGGGGTACTGTTGTGAATTTGGATTTTGGGCTCCCCCGGTGGCCGCTTGTGGAATTGGACTTGTCATCCTCTTTCCTGTTTCACCTGATTCCATCAGTAGTGGGTGTCGCTATTTAAGCTCATTTCTCTGGTGGTTTCTTGCCGGTCAACAATGTTATCTGATGCCTCTCAGTGCTTGTTCCTGCTTCTAGACAACTACTGATAAGTTGGACTTTTGTCCATGTTTTGTTTTGCCTATTTGTTCCAGTTCGCAGCTGAAGTTTTGTTACTGTGTCTGGAAAGCTCTCGTCGATCAGGGATTGCTACTCTGGCGTTATGAGTTAATGCCAGAGTTTAAGGTAATCTCTGGATGGTGTTTTGTTAGTATTTTTCTGCTGACCATGAAAGTATACTATCTGTCTTCTGCTATCTAGTAAGCGGACCTCAAATTTGCTAAGACTATTTTCCTGCTGCGTTTGTTGTTTCATCTGAACTCACCGTCATTATATGTGGGGGGCTACTGTCTTCTTTGGAATATTTCTCTAGAGGTGAGCCAGGTCTTATATTTCCCTCTGCTAGCTATTTAGGTCTTAGGCCAGAGCTGGGCATCTAGCGATAAATAGGAAATGCTACCTGGCTATTTCTAGTTGCGCGGCAGGCTTAGTTCATGGTCAGTATAGTTCCATCTTCCGAGAGCTTGTCCCTCTATAGGCTTGCTATGATCTCTGCCTGCAGAGATCATGACAGGAGGGCTTAGCGCAAGGACAAGAGTTTGAAGTGACAAGTGTGCAAAGCTACCATGTGGGTGAACTACAGCAAAGGAGATGATGGGACGATAAGATAGCTTGACTAGAAACTGACCGAAGAGGCAGAGTGGCCTTCTACCGTAAAGCGGTCCTTGGATTGGACGACGTATCACGAGAAACCCTGAGCTTGAGAAACGCTGAAGGTACGGATCTAAAGAGGACTGAGACTGTGGGAGTAGTGAGGATCCCGAGTGGTAGATCCAGGGCGCCCATAGCAATAAGATGCAGAGCCGCCGAGCGGGTATTGAGGAACTCGCTGAACTGTACTGTGGTGACGAGCTAGGCTATGACGAAGTAGGGCAAAGCAGTGTGCTATACCAGCCCTGAAGCAGACTACAGTGGAACAATGATGTCAGTGAGAAGGCTTCTTATAGTGAATGAAAAGTGCTTAAGATTGTGTACTCGCTATCTCTTGTATACAACCCTCATCAAGTTCAGTAAAGTTACCATGTTTGAACAGAAGTCTTTTTAGCTAATCTGTGGAACGCGTGGTCCTTGCCAGCCAATACCATCAGCTACTGGCAGCCTGAATGGGCACAAGGCCCTCTCAACACTCACACCCAGCCAGGACGCTCAATTATCTGTAGGATGCCAAAGCAAGTGGGGACAGAATCTCGCCCATAACTACCTCGCTTAGGCATCTTACAATAGTACAGGACACTGCAGTATAATAATTTTTCTAAATAACTCTATTATTGATTTGTGCTCATAACCCACAAAACGGACATCTCTAAGACTGTACTGCATGCTACTCTAAACTTAGCAGCATTCTTCTGCTGCTAGGCTACTGTTTTCAGTGTGGAAACGAGCATAGTAAAATTCTGACACTTTCTCCCACACTGAAGATGTTATCCTAGGGGAAGACGGGCACTGTTTATTATAGTGTAGTTCACAGCACAGACTATGGGTAGTCCGCATTGTGGTTCATTAGCAAACATTGCTAATAGAGTTATTTAAAAAAAATGATTATAATGCACCAGGGCCGGCGACATCACCCAGTGCACCTGGGAAAGTGCCGGGCCCTAGATGAACAAGGGTGCCCACTACTCGCCACTGGGAACACCGGCACACTATGAGGCCCATGAGGCTGGGGAGCCCGGTGCCAGTGCTGGCACCAGCCTTCCTCAAATACTCACCTCTCTCAGTTTCCCACAGCTCTGGTATATTCAGAGTCTTCTGTCTCTCTGTGACGTCTCCAGGCCGAGGGCACAATTATGTCACTACAGCATGCCCTCTGCCAAGCAGTACAGAGTGCCAGAAGATGCTGAGGAGACCGCAGCTGTGGGGAATGAGGAGACGTGAGTATTTGAGCCCTCTATGGGACCCATTAAACTATATGGAGCATGATATCGGGCCATTATACTGCATGAAGCATTATATGGGGCCCACTATACTGTATAGAGCAATATCTGGGGCCCATCTTAATATATACTTACCTTGTAATGTCTTCACATCCTGTTCCGCCCAGATGTGTCCGGGTCCCAGAATTCCAAGTAGCGGAAGTTCACCGGCCACCGTATTGGGAAACCCAAGTGATGGGTGTCTCAATGTGGAAACTGCTGGTGGTACCAACCTCTTGCGCGGTACCACCAGCGGAACACAGTCGCACCACACACACACTGTATATGCCGTACGCACCACACACACACACAAGCACACACTGTATATGCCGTACGAACCACACACATACACTGTATATGCTGTATGCCCCACACACACACATGCACACTGTATATGTTGTACACAGCCTCTGGCGCGGTACCACCAGTGGAACACCATCACGAACACGCCACCGTTGGGATCAGCTGAATGATTCACTGACCGCCGCCATCTTTGTACAGTAGGATTGCATGCGCAGTTTTAAAGTGACCACCGCGATATCTGTCTGCACAAAAATGGCAGCGGTCTGATTTACTGCATCTGCGCAAATCCCGCACAGGTGCAGTGAATCATTTGGCTGATCCTAGCAGCAGATGCGTGACGTGTCTACAGGCAGAGGAAGCCGGTCACATTAAAGGGGTTTTCCCACGAACGAAAGTTCATTTTAAAAATTGTCTGTGTCTGACCGTGCATCTCCTTGGCAGGGGAGGAAGCAAAAGCCAATACTGACATTACAGCAGGGGATCACAGAGGATTCATTTTGTCAGGTAAAATATTTCACTGACTGTTTTTAAACAATATTTAACCTCACAAAATGTATACTCTGCGATTTCCTGCTGTAATGTCAGTATTGTCTTTTGCTTCCTCCCCTGCCCAGGAGCTGTGGTATGTTCTGTACACAGTCAGACACAGACAATTTTTAAAATGAACTTAAAAAGCACATATCAACGCCAACATGGCTCCTCTTAAAAAGTATGCCAATGACAATGAAAGGAAAGCAGCAAAGGCACAATGTGGAAGACAACAACGGACAAATGAGACTCTTGAAGAGCAACAGCATCGCTGGGACAAGAAAAATGCATATAGCACATGGGGTAGACAGGTCAAAGAAGAGAGCACAGACAGATAGGTGGGTGAGCACATGAGGGGGAGAGATTCGTAATGCTGCACAGCCTGCCCCCATCGTGACATTACTGCCCTCATGATCTGATAGCATCGGGCCTCCATCTAGTTATACTATATTGAGCAATATATGGGGCCCATTATACTGTATGGAGCAATATATTGTGCCATTATTCTGTATTGAACAATATATGGCACCATTATACTGTAAGGAGCATTATATGGGGCCATTATATACTATATGCAGCATTATATGGGGCCCGGTAAACTGTATGGAGCAATATATAGGGCCATTATACTGTATGAAGCAATATATGGGGCCATTATATACTATATGGAGCATTACATGGGGCAATTACACTTTATGGAGCATTATATGGCATCATTATATACTATATGGAAAAATAAATGGGACCCATTATACAATACAGAGCATTATACGGGGCCCATAATAGTGTATGGAGCAATATATGACATAATACTGTATGTAGGACTATGTGGTACCCATGATACTGCATTGAGGACTTTGTGGTGCCCATAATACTGTATGGAGGACAATGTGGTGCCCATAATACTGTATTGAGTACTATGTGGTGCCCATAATATTGTATGGAAGACTGTGGTGCCCATCATACTCTATGGAAGACTATGTGGTGCCCATAATACTGCATGGAGCACTATGTGGTGCCCATAATACTGCATGGAGGACTATATGGTGCTCGTATTACTGTATGGAGGACTATGTGGTGCCCATAATACTGTATGGAAGACTATGTGGTGCCCATAATACTGTACGGAGAGCTATGCAGTTCCCATAATACTGTATGGAGGACTATATGGGGCCCATAATACTGTACGGAGAACTATGTGGTGCCCATAATACTGCATGGAAGACTATGTGGTGCCCATAATACTGCATGGAGGACTATGTGGTGCCCATAATACTGTATGGAGGACTATGTGGTGCCCATAATACTGTATGGAAGACTATGTGGTGCCCATAATACTGTATTGAGCACTATGTGGTGCCCATAATACTGTATGGATGATTATACTGTCCAGTCTAAAATAGGAAGTCTGCAGTCACTCTGTGTGACTGCAGACTTTGAATCCCCCAAGCACACACATTGTGCGCTGCGAGAATTTGTTGATTTCTGAGCTTTTGTAGAATTTACAATAGATATCACTCATGTAAAGTAAGAAGTAAGTTAAATGTTTGTCACTGTACTATACCTATATTTCTTATCTGAGCATCATGAATGTGTTATGTGTTAAAGGGGCCCATTGATACTCTTTCACCCAGGGCCCACGAAAACCTGGACCGGTCCTGTCCTGCACTATTAGCATTTTCTTGTGAAGTCCAAAGAATGCCTTAATTATTTGAGTAACAAAAATATTTTCAGCAAATCTCTATTTCTAATTCTTGGAATATTTAGCTACTATCATATATACATTATATTTTGATTATATATTAAATAAAAAGTAAAATTAATATTTACATATGTATTCTATAATTTTATATATTTTGTTGAAGTCCCAACTGTGATAGATTCACATTAGTGTACACTATCACAAGTAAAATTCAAATTATTATGGAAAGAGAGTAAAAAGAGTAAAAAAAATGTAAATTAAATATAACTTTTAATAATAATTATTAAAAATATTGTGACTGCTTTGTTAAAATGACATTAATTCCTGAAAAATTGTTCAGGTAAAACTGCTTGAACTCGAGTGAGTGCTCAAGAATTACACAGCTAGTTCCCTGAACTGTTAGCAGCAACTTTATGCCTGTGGGAAATGACAGTCCTCCTAAGAATTAGCCCTCTAGAATCAGGAGACTGTGCTATCCTTAATTATTCTGTCTTTATGTAGGTCAGAGCAAATCTATCCAGATGCGCGTTTCGCAAATGTAGTTTGCTTTTTCTAGGGGCCAACATTACATTAGTGCAATTCTCTTAATTTCAGCCAAATATTAAAATGAAGGGGAAATTAGTGACATTTCCCACAGACATAAAATTGCCTCTAGTTGGTCAGAGTTATAGCTGTGTAATTATTGAGCTCACAGTTGAGCTCAAGCAGCTTTACCTGGACTATTTTTAGGAATTAATACCATTTCAACAAAGCACTCACAATATAAAAATCATATTTTATTCACGTTCAAATACTCTATTCAACTTCACTATTAATATGAACATGTGTATTCTATCTTATTCTAATTTTAATCTGCGTTACAGATGAAAATTACCCATACAAGTCTATCAAACCATGGAAATCATGAGTATCACACAAATTCCATCAATGTGTTGTCCTTTTTTAACATTAGTAACATAGTAACATAGTTAGTAAGGCCGAAAAAAGACATTTGTCCATCCAGTTCAGCCTATATTCCTATATTCCATCATAATAAATCCCCAGATCTACATCCTTCTACAGAACCTAATAATTGTATGATACAATATTGTTCTGCTCCAGGAAGACATCCAGGCCTCTCTTGAACCCCTCGACTGAGTTCGCCATCACCACCTCCTCAGGCAAGCAATTCCAGATTCTCACTGCCCTAACAGTAAAGAATCCTCTTCTATGTTGGTGGAAAAACCTTCTCTACTCCAGACGCAAAGAATGCCCCCTTGTGCCCGTCACCTTCCTTGGTATAAACAGATCCTCAGCGAGATATTTGTATTGTCCCCTTATATACTTATACATGGTTATTAGATCGCCCCTCAGTCGTCTTTTTTCTAGACTAAATAATCCTAATTTCGCTAATCTATCTGGGTATTGTAGTTCTCCCATCCCCTTTATTAACTTTGTTGCCCTCCTTTGTACTCTATTGTACTTAACATTGTAATGGGTAGAAAAAGTTTTATAATTTTTCTTAATTTTTTGGCGTAGAAAAAAGTAACTGATAAAAATGGACACCTTTTATAAACACTGATGGAAATCTAATCCAGCAAACTTATGATAATTAGTCTATTCGTTAAATATACAAAACAAAAATGGACATCTGGATAAGATCTTTTTATGTACAAATGGCAAACTATGAGAGCATCTATCCTTAGAATGAAGACCATCAGTTTGGGTACGGAGCACAGCTGAATGCAAAAGTCACTACACTAGGGAGAATTAATACCAATGTGTGAAATTTTAAAATTACTTTTATGGGTCTTTTATGTTAATTCTATAGTTTTCTCTCCAAAGAATATATTTCCCACGCGTCCAGTTTTGACTGTGTGCGGTGTGATCCCTTAAGACCAAATTCTTAACACATATGAAGTTAACAGACTTCTAACAATTGTTCATTTTTGGTCCTACCTCTACAAATAAGCTATATTTTCTACCACCTACAGTTATCTGAGCAAGCAGTCAGTCTATAGTCTCTACCAAGGTGACAGAAAAAGAATTAGGGAATGCAGCTTCGAATTCAAGGTTTTAATCCTAAATTGCAAATAAAATCAGTGGAACAATGTTCAGGAGGATCTGTCACCATAGTTCACACTACAAACTGAAAATGTTTTTTAATAGGTCTTTCAGGCCTAATGAGGTTGATGTTTATACTTTGAAAATCCATTTCAGATTAACTGTAAGATTCTAAAATAAAAACTAGTATTTTACAAGACCATCAAGAGATAGACTGAAAATGCTCATATTAATGTTCCGTCGGAAACTTATCAAAAAGGATTGTTCAGACATTCTAACATATCATTTAAAATTAAGCACACAATTCCCATCAGGACTAACATATCTGTTTAATGATGTATACAGTTTGTACTTTGTGAGCATCACAATCGCTTTCAGTCACCTGATGGCACAGGATCCAAGTTTATTGCATACCATTTCAGTGTCTAAAGAAAGTTTGCTGCCATAAGAGATACAAAGACTATGGAACTGATTCATTAAGACTGGCATTGTACATACCAGTCTTAATGAAAGGGCATGGTGGGGGTTAGATGCCCCAAATTCATTAGCAGGTGGATGTCAACTAATCAATTCTGCACATCTTCCCAGTGGCATGCGCCTTGCCAGAAATGCTACTCAAGTCAGGAACTGGAGCAATATTTTTGGAGCAAGTCATGCCACTAAAGTGGCAAATTCGTCTGCCCTGTTCCGGACATGTTTGGTCCACTTTGCCAGGGATGATGAAGACATGAAAAGTTGCAAAATTGTTGCACAACAATGCATTGCACAAAAATGTTGTGACTTTTCAAAGTTTCATATGCCTGAAAATTAGTGTGAACACTTTGATAAATCATCCCCTATCTGTTTTTGGCATTTAAATAGTGGTCACTAATGTTTTATACATTGGATTACCTTCAACAAATATTCAGTGGGCTAATAATTGTCTAGACAAATAGAAAACAAGTTCAAGCAGGGTAATAAAAAAAGTCTAAAGTTCTCAAGATGAGTATTTCATGTGTTTTTGATGATGCAGATTTTCTGCAGCACTTGTGTGCCCATTTGCTAAATTCGGTTAATTGCATTTTTTTCCTTGCGGTTTTTAGTGCGTTTTTTACATGTGTTATCACGTTTTACCAGCTGTGGTTCTTGTCTGTTTTTTTAAATGTGCTATTTTAATTAAAACTACTTTGTTCTGGAAATTTCCTGTTAGTTAGCTTTGATGAAAATGTATTGATAAAGGAATGTGTGGAGTGCATGCATTTTTAGTGTGCTTCCGCTAAGGAAATGCACAAAAAATGCCTATAATGTCTTTACTTGCGGATTTTGCTCATCTCATTCAAGTCTAATCCTCAAATAAAATGCATATTTTCAGCAAGAAAAAACTAGATTTCAATAAATCCCCTTCACTTGGCTGAAACTGTTAGACGCTGTGTTTTTTGTGTAGCGATAATACACAGCATCAAAAACTCATGAAATACTTATGGTGGGAGTTTAGCCTTAAGTTAAATGTGTAGTGACTTGGTTTGCCTATAATTAAAGAAAAAAAAATGTATAACCTATAAGGAGACCTCACGTCAGAGTGCAGAAGGATTGTCTGCTGGGTATGCACATGAAAATACTGCAGCAGACAGTTTTGCATATTACTACCAAATCATACTTCATAGTGATAGGTTGTATTGACCCATTGTTCAATTTGGAGGTATGACGATGGGTAGAGGTTAACCCAACAGAAAATTGCACCCAGAATATTTGTTAACATTATCATTTATTAGTATGTGTTACAGAAAACTATTACAAAGTCCATAAGCCATCCATATACCGCCAAAACCACTGAAAATTACCAATTAGGGAACACTATGTTGCTTGTTGATATATATATATATATTGCTTTTAACTTTTTTTTGCCTTTGTATATGATATTGCTAGCACGAACAAGTTCTCCTTTCTTTGTGACTTTTCATGCTGCATAACAAGACCAGGTTGTGTAGTTTGTCTGTATTCCACCTAAAGGAGAGCAATTTACATCCCATGATAGGGTAGAATAACATTCACATTTTACCTGCTCGGGATCCTGGCTCTGCGGGCTGTTTAGTGAGTTGCTTAGCCCTGCTACTCCCATTGCTGGAGATCCTGCTGCAGCCTCTACATGTCCAGCTGTTTGGGCTGTTGTAAAGCCGTCTTCACCCTCAGGCAAGCTTTTCTCCTGGAGCATTTCCTTTTTAAACAGAGAAAATTTGTGTTATTCAATACCTTACACACTGCAAGATGAAAGCAGAGGTGTAAAAAAAGGTTAAAACTGAACACATTCCCAAAAGATTCATACCCTTAAATGGAAAAGGCCAATATGAACTTGAACAAAACAGTTACAGTCAACTAAAAAGAGTCAGTGGGCTACAGGCACTGCCTTCAACACCCTCAAGAGCCATATAAGTAATTTTATGAGTGAAGCAAAACCAAACCGCTATTAAGACAGTGTAATAAAAGATTAGACAGGCAAATACCTAAGCTGATCAATACAAAGATTAGCAGTTTTCATCAAATCTCTTAAATTAAGTATACATTTAATATTTTGAAAAGTTTGGGGATCAACATTTAAAAACGATCATTGAAGCATACATTGCTATACCCATGGGTTCATTATTTTCATAAAATAGTATTCTCACACAAAGGGTGCATAAGAAAGATAGAACCTTCCCCTAGGTTCATGTCAAAAAGTAATTTCATCAATTCAAGACCATTATGCAAAGGTTCATATCCATACACTTCCTAGTCTTCCACCACAGCACTACTCGTCTAAAAGTAGAGGAAAAAAAACACCAATAGGGATCATAACAAGGTATTTTTTACCTCAGTGAACTATTACCTTGGAGGACTGGGGACCCTCACTGCAATGTAAGGGCTGGAGCTTAGGAAATGTTAACATTGCACCATAAGCTGCTCCTTTATGATATAACTCGATAACATTTTATCTATTTAAATTGACACGATATGTGCCCTTAAAAGTAAAACATAGAATAAATAAATGAATGCCTATAATTGACTTTGACAATGGTTAAATCTCACAAGTATATGGAATATAACCTTTGTGTCCATAAATTTAGCGGATTCTAGTGCCCTAGATTATTGAAATTACAGGAAAATAAAGTGACAGATATAAGTTGCCACATTATTTTTTTAATTCACATTAAATGTTTTATCTTCAATAATCTACTAGTAAATAACAATGAAACGTGAATGCATTGGGGTATTGCTGACAACCAGTAGTGTTCATGCCATTCAGTGACTTATACCAAGTTACTATGGATAAATGCAATGAGAATTTACTCTAATGGAAAAATAATCTTTCACGCATTCAGATGTAACATTGGAAAAAATATGCAAAATCAAATTTTTTTTCCCCCCCTGTGGAGCACTGGAGGAAGAATTTGACATTCATTCAGAGCATCAACACCTACTATCAAGTAAGGACATTAATGACAGTAGACGATGGCAAGATGAAAAAGCTTTATATGGTGATAGAAGAGAAAGATAGATGAAAAAAAAGTTTACATAATGATAGCAGTGTCAGGAGTAAATGACTGAAGCACTCCTCATCCCTGGTTCATTCTTCCCCTCCCCTGTCATCAGCAGTTCTCTTGGGGAAGAGAAGTGTGGAGGAAGAACCACAAAAGCGGATACTGCCCAGAGATACAGGAAAGACTGCAGCTGAGAGAAGGAAATATTCATTCTGAAGAATCTGGTTCTGACTTCTATCTTATACAATCGTTCATGAATGTATAAATTAGTTCAGTAGATTTACACTTTTTTTTCCGTTTGCAAATAGAAAAAGTCTGTTACCTAATAACAGATAATGATTGTAATAAAGGGGAATGCAACAATAATATATGCACACGTTAGAAAAAAAAAAAAAAGAAACAAAAACAGCCAAAACTTATAGCGTGCGCTTACAATTCATTAAGTGTTTAGGTAGATTAAAATTATTTCTTTAAAGTGTTCAACCTCTTTAAATCATTATTGATATCATATAAAAAATTATGCTAATTAATAGTGCCTGTCTACATATATATTTATATATATATATATATATATATATATATATACATATATATATATATATATATATATATATATATATATATATATATATAGTAGTGTATTCATATTTATAGTATATAAGTGGTCAGAATTACAAAAATAAGTTTTTCCAGTGCTCCTAATTCATCATACATACCAATTGCATAGTTAATTAAGACAATGTGTCTTCCTCTGGTGGGATAAGGGAAAATTGTTTATTCTGTCAACTACTATACATTGCATAATTAATGCAGTCAATTTTAATAATAGAGGGTGAATTAGATTTCATCTGGATAAAAAATTATTTTTTATAAATTAAGGGTTAAAACTGATCTCTTCATATTGTAGATCAAAGCAGCAAACAAGTTCATGTCAATGGCAGATGCACTTTAACTTCTTGAAGTTAAGAGCCTTATTAAAAAGTTACGTTTACACAACTAAATGAGATGAATCTTTAATCTTTATTTTATTTACATATTTTGGAGAAGTACTCGAGCCAATGGCCTGTAGTGTTAGAAAACAGGGATTGTGTGTCCTGCCAGTCTAACATGCAAGGGGTATTACCATGCTCAACATGTGGAGTATTTCTTCTTTTATGAGACAGCTCCAGATTTTTTCCCTAGAACATTTTCCTAGCTGGATTTTAGTCAAGACGGCCATAATTTAATTTTCTTGTAATGAAACAAAACTGGTTAGGGGTCTTTTTTTCAAAGCATTTTACACTTTGTCTGGCACTTCAATGTATAAAGAATGTATGGTTTGAAACTAATTGAAAAATGTGTTAGTGAATAATTGTTACAGCGAATTAGAAAAATATAATCACAAAAATAAGTATGAATTACATGATGTGCTGTGATGATAACAGTGATGGTGCTGATAATGATGCTAGCAAAAATATTTTAGGGTGCCACAACTTGTGACCATGTTGCATTGTTTGGGTGCATCGGTGCTGCAAAGACGACTTTACGCTTGTTGTTAACATTATTGACCATTTTCCTAAACAGCTTATCAAATATTAATTCAACTGCAGTCTAGGATGACGTTCAATATAAATATATAACAGTTTCTCAATTCTGAACCCAATAGTTTTGACTACAAAATAGTGCTATGTAAAATTACAGTTAGCATATATACAATTGTGAATTTCTTCAAAAACTCATGCTGTTTAAAAATTGTTTATTTATATAAAGTGTAGGTTTATGCATGTGTGTGTGTGTATATATATATATGTGTGTGTATGTATATGTGCCTGTGTGTATGCATAGTATGTATATGTGTCTCTGTGTATGTATAGTACGTATATGTTTATGTGTATGTATATGTGTGTTTTGTATTTCTTGATACATACATTATTTGTTTATTTTACTTAGCCTTTATGGAAGGTCAAACTTTTTATTTATTTATCATGTGATCATAACAATACGTGCTTGTGTATAGTGTGCATATTGATATAAAGAGGAGTGTGTATATAAATTCTTAATCGTCCTGTTTTTTACTTTACCATAGTGCCTGTGTGTCAATAATGTGCAGCATATATTATATATATATATATATATATATATATATATATATATATATTTGTGTGTGTATTAGCCAGAAGATACAAATAATAGAATCCTAATAAGACTATATACATGCAAGTGTAAGGCAAAAAGCATCTCTACTAAGATTGGACAGAGACTGGGGAACACAATAAAGAGCCATCATTGCTGCAGCACAGTTCAATCTGATGTTCATCAGCCTTGACTTTTGCTATGGTTCATGTTTTCCATCTTAGAATTGTCTTTAAAGCTCTACTTAGGGGAGGAAATAATAGAAAAAGTTCCATTTAGATTTCTAACATGTGGCTTTATAGATACCTTAGCACGGAAATATTCTTAATTTAGGCCTGGCAGCTGCATAGTTCAGTCAGGCTAGCAGATTCTTCACATAATCCATATAATTGGAGCAACATGGGATTTGTACCTCAATGTAATGGTTTCCTGGGTGAACTGTCTGTTTCAGCAGGAAAAAGTCTATTTCACGTTGCAGTAACAGCCATTTAATGATAGAGGAAACGGCATCCCGCCACCATTTTAATGCACACAGAAGCTTACTAAGAGACCCCTTCTCTTAAATAGTTTTCAAATTTCAAGAGGAAATTGGATGTTTTATGAAACCCTAAAATATTTCGATAGTAATGTTTTGAATTTAATCTTTATTCAATGTTGATTCTCTTAGCAATTCGTTATTCTTTCAAACCCTAAATGAAAAATATTATCTTTTACATAACCTAAATTGCAAAATCAAACTTACCAATTCTTTAGAATACTTTTAAGTTCAAAATTGACTTTGTGTAGTAGTGATAGTATTTAATTATGTTTGTGTTTTTTGCCAGCTGGAATTTTTTTAGATTTTTTTTAGATTTTTTATTTACTATTTCACATCTGAAATACTTCTGTAAATTATATATTTAATTTTAGGTTCATATATGCAGTTTATATGATTTAACTTTCACATCAGCATCTTCTACTTTTCCATAGAATTGTAGAAGAAAATGTATACAGGATTGTAGGTCTTTTTGTAGTGATTTAGTTTTTTTCATAAAATCAATGTAATTTAGTGATCATTTAAGTTTATTATACAATTTATTATAAAATGGCACAGTATAATGGTAAAAATATATTGTCATTCACACCATAATGCAGTTTAGTGGAGACTCAAAATTGTATTTTTACAAATCGGAGGTGGAGCTTGTGGTGCTTGCAAAATGTATCTGCAATGCAATAAAAACCAGTAATGGAGCTGGTTACTAAATGTTCAGCTATGCACAACAAGTATTTTATCTTACCCTGTTCTTATGCAGTCCAAACATGTATGTTGCATATGAAAATAAGCTGAATAATAATTGACTTCAACAGTAAATCGCAAATAGTTTTTTCATGGTACCTTTTGTAGAGCACAGGTGTGTCAATCAAAATGACTGACCCACCTTCACAGTCACTTGCTGAAGCAGCAATTTCAACACGGCATGTTATGGGCCCACAAGGACTGAAGGATATGGCCCTCTAATGGCAGCCAAGAATCTTTGAGAAAACAAGTTTGAATTTTATTTGAGAGAGGTTATTCACAATTGCTGGTATTTACTATTACACCACATAAAATTGTAGCTTAATGCCCTGAACAATATTACCATTGGGTCATTATTATTCCATTTAAGATCCTGAGTAGCTAACCTAGATGCCTACTTGTACACCCTAAAGTTAACATTCATAAATGGTAATACGTCAATATTGCAGCTTTGCCGAAAAAATAAATTTTTAAGACTACTCCTATTCTAATTTCAAGAGAGCTAGTGAAACGGATGAATCTTCTTAAAGATTCTATCTTTTATCTCATTAAACTAAACCTTTAAAGTATAACATGTAATTGGTGGCAAGCGTCAAAATAAAATTGTATGCATTTCATTGATACCATTGATCAATTGCACTTAACTAAACTATTGAGGATATCCATATTTAAAGAAACATCAAATTCTTAATAATTTAGCATTCTGTGGAGCTTTTGCTTAGTTAAGTATCCATGTGGTAAAGAAAGGTGTCATAATTATAGATGCTAGGGTTATTGCTGGGGGTGATGTCTATATTTTATTTTTGGTTCTAGTGTAGAAATTAGAACAATTCTTCAACCAAAGATAAACTAATATATCACTAAGGATAATATTACAGTGGCTGGCCTGATGGCCTTTTGCCATAGAATATTTTGATAAACTCTCAGACTGGTGTTTGTTTTCTTGCAAATGTGCATTTGGGATAGTCGCATACAGGAAAATATATTTATCAAAATTCCCTATCTGCAATATTTTATTTTATCAGATATTTTTATGGTGGCAGAATTTCCACAGTGCAACTTGAATCATTTTTATGTATATAAAAGTAATACAAAAGCATAAAATAGGAATCATAACATTGTTTTTAGCATTTGCCTTTCTAGACTATTGAAGTCCCAAAGGCTAAGTACTTAGACATTGAAAAATAGAGTGTAATATGTGAAAGCTGTTAGTACAGATGTCTTATACAGTAAGTAATAGAGCACCATTAAATTAATGCCTTGTGTAAGTGAGATGAATGAGGTTCCACCTGGAGAAAAACACTATTGTTTAAATATTAGGTTAAACTGAAGACTGATCTTTTCTAATTGTATATTAAAGCACCAATCAAGTTCACGATATCGGTTTTAACATTTTAATAAATAGTAACATTTAGACAGCAAGAATAAGTGTTTTGCCTAGTGTATATGTGTAACTTTATGTTCTGACAAGCAGGAGGTTCCAGTTTATATAATTCATGTTGCATTTTTTCACCAGTAAAGTAGTTTAATATTTCTTTTACATATGCATATTTTTTTTGCATCTGTATGTGTGTGCGTTTTTTTAAATATTTTTTTCTTATATATTGATAAGCATGTGTCTTCTGAATTTTTTTTATTACTATCTACTAAATCAAATTCACGATATAAATTAATTTATTCATTTAGTGGTTTGTGTGAATTCAATAATATTTATATTTTTTTTCTGCATGTCAATAAATGATTCTGAAATTTGACTAGTCTTAAATATTTGCTATGTATGTCATGTATACTTTGTATAAATTAGAAAACAAATTGTCTTCATTAGGGAGATCAGTGTTAGTAAAGATCAATTAGCCACAAGAACCTTGAACGGTGTATATATATATATATATATATATATATATATATATATATATATATATATATATATATAGTACAACTAGGAAAAATAAATTCTAGAGTGTGATAAAAATTTGGTTATAGCCATATGATATGTTATTTTTTTTTCATTCGTTTATATATAAAATGTGACAAAATTATCTGTGCTGTCACATTTGATAGATCAACTTCCAATTAGAAATTCTATGTCAATAGTATTTCTAATTGGAACTCTGCTCTGTCAAATGTGATAGTGATAGCTCAGATAATGTACAGTATATGTGTGTGTGTATATATATGTAGATATACACATATATATATATGAACATACATATATGTATGAAACATATTCATATTACTATATATAATTATCTAACAATTATATTTAATCATATATATATTATATATACAGCTATGCATGTATTTAACCATGTATATATAAAGATATATATATGCATATCACATATATGACAGTATACTAACAATATACTATGTCTAAATTACAGCATACATTTTTCTCCGTGAAAAAAATCTGACCAGGAACGTGAAATCACATATCGGTGTAAGTGTGCAAAGACTAGGATTAAAGGAGACTCCTCTTAAACTTGGACAGAGACTGGAGAAAAAAACAATAAAGATAAGGTATGACAGCAGCGCTGTAGGACCTGGTGCTCATCAACCTAGACTTTTACTGGAGAAAGGCAGTTTTCATTCTTAACCAGGCAGGAATGAGAGATGTGTGTGTCATGCATAGTGCAGCCAACAGCCAGCAAAAGTCATTGCTAGAGAATCAATGTCATGCGGTTTTACAGGTGACTTGTATCACCTCCTTTGAGGTAAGCATTTTCTCTTATTGCTTGATAACAAAACATATTTTATCTAGAAGAAATAGAGACTCCCATCTGACAGTCACAATTTTGTATAAAGCAAGGTATTTTTTTCCTATTTTACAGAATTGCCGTTAATGGAGAACATTGATTCAAAGATATCATGAATTGCGTGCCATTGTTCACAATATTGTGGTAATGCAGTGATGCCGCCAAACCTACTAAATCTCCTGTGACATATGTTTATTATTCTCTTTTTCAACATGTTGTTTATCAAATGTCTGCTTTAATAATTTTATTATTTTTTTTCATGCTGATGAATATTTTTAATTATTAAAATATCTATTGATTTATACAAATAAACAGCTATATAGAAAATGTGGTTAAATTAAAAATGGAATTGTCATGATAGTTACCCATTGTCTTATTTTTTGGGTTGTGGTAAACTTATCTACTGTAAAATATAGTGTAATAAAAAATGTGATATTTTGATTGATTGATTGATTTCGTATTATAGATAAGTTAGTTTAAGTTAGTTATAATTTACTAAAAAACTACACTGAAAAAATAAGATATTGAAAAAAAAACATACGCGTAAGTCACAAGAATATTAAGTTGATAAGATGCAGAGAGAATATTTAAATTTGGAGTTAAATTAATACTTGGTATTAAAAAAAATCTGTAAATGAGTGATTAAATACTATAATTACTGAGGAAAATTGATAATAACGTATTTTATATGCAGTGCAGTAAAAATATTTATTTACTACACTGTATAAGTTGTAATATTTTTCTGCATCTTGTTTATATTTGATTTAAATAACATTGATGCACAGTTTTATGGAAGCAAATATAGATAGATATTTAGATAGATAGAGGTTTAATAAAAGGTGACCAACACTTTGTAAGGAAAGCTACTTAGAAAATTGTAAAAATACGTTAAAAAAAAGCAGACGAAAGGTCAAGGTTACGGCCAGTATTACAGTATCAAATATTCTAATTGCTGAATCAACTTAATTAGCAAATAAATCAACACACTACACATATGCTAGATAAAGCAATATTAACAATCAGTTTTATGATATCTATCATCTTTCTTAGTTATCAGTAGCGTAAACTGAAATCACAGGTTGTAAGTGATTATAGTGTACCAGACATGCAGGATTCTTATTCTACAGCGTTTGTTCAGACCATAACGTGGTGGCAAACATAGAATATTTTCCAGGTTTTCCTTTGTCTAGAGTATATTTCTGTAATATAGAACACTTGTAGGCCCATGTCGAATGGAAAATCTGCTAGTAGTTCTGCAGCGACCGCTTCTAGGATAACCAGGCCCAACCAGCATTCATAGGACAAAGATTTTGTAGTGAAAGGATGTGGCAGTCTAAGGAGGAGGAGAAGGGGGCTGGGGAATGCAATACAAAATTTGTAGTCTGTTGTACCTGCAGAAGGTACCATAAGGATCACTTAAGGCAGTGTTTACTCTGCTGCGATGGGCCTCTGAAACCGTTATCATACCAGTGACTCTTAAAGACTTTAAAGTTAAGATTGTTTGTCAGATAATTTCAATTCTAATGGTGCTTAATGATGCATGGAAGATTACAGAGCGTGCTTTATTTGATTTTCCTGACCACTCTTCACAACAGACAAGGTATAATGTATTACACACAAACATCTCACAATGCCAGTGATGAACGACATGCAGCCGTATATACTCCTCTTATCTTCCTAACACATATGCAGGATTTACAAGCAAAATCAAAAGACACAAAAGTAAAGGAGATGTTGAACACTTACACTGGTTTTACAATGTCCAAAGTCTGACACTTCACTTATATGTAACTTGCATCCAGATAAAGAGAAGGAACATGCCCTGAGACAAGTAGCTGAAAGCACAATGTCTTGGATCCTGTCTTCGTGCAGGGAAGAAGCTGGGCCAGACGCAGGTTGGTTCTGAATAGGACCGAAGATAATACGGAAGCTGGAAGCTGAGAGATGAGGGTTTTGACAGGAGGTTTAGAAACAGCTGGTGGTACCGGTGAAAGGGTTCCTGTCCAGTGCAAGCATCCTGATCACTGATCACACACAGCAGAGAGGAGACATTCCCAGATCCCACAGAAACTTTTCCTTGATCTTCTCTAAAAAATGTTTCTCAGAGATAGAATTTTTGGCCTTCTTTCTCCCTCCCCTTTGAGTCTCCCCCTCCTGCTGACGTTGCTGCTGTCAATCAGTCCCAGTAGAACTCTGTTCCAGCAATATCATGCACACAAAACTTAACTATTTTAGTCCTTCATATATTACTATGCTACTGCTTTATGAAAGCAGCTCATAATCTAATTCCATTGACCATTTCAATTCATAACTTACACCTATCCTTCTAAACTCCCTCGTGCTGGGGAAGGAAAACAGGACTTGCTACGTGCATAGCGTGACTCAGAATTATGAGTAATTTACAGACTCCTTGCTATTATGTGCAAATAAAAAGAATACTTGGTTAATTATTTAATGCAAAAAATGTAATTTATTCCATGTTAAGAAAAACTGTACTACAATACAGTAGGTATATGCTTTTTTACCAGAAAAGTATTTTATTAGAATAGAAAATAATACCAAAAAATGAACCTTTAAACTACAACTGGTCATCACATCTTTCAATGAATCAGTACTACATACTAAATCATTCTACAATCCATATAGATACTGTATGCGTATATATATGTATATATATATATATATATATATATATATACATACTTTTTATTTTTATTTTTTATTCTCAGAAGTCATAGCAATAGTACGATAGTATAATTTTAGCATCTACTACCTATAGAAATCAATTAACAATAAGTAAAAGCATTACAGTAGTGATTGAAAAAGAAATAAAATAATAGCTTGTAGGAAGGCCTCAGCTTCGGCATAGTTTCTCTTTCATCTGGCGGGCAAACAAAGACGAATTGTCTGCATGTGAAATTTGGTTTTGTCAGTCGCTATGCACATCTTTATGTCTCCTTCATACATATTTTAATATTATTAGCATATTATATAAGACTATCCTATGTAAGCAACTTACATATGCAGGCTATATATTCTAGCCAAATCCTGGTTGTTACAAGTAAGGCTATAAATTACGAGACGGTGATTTTACATAAAATAAATCAACAAAACATATAGCAAATAACGAACCCATGATAACTGACAAGATTTTTTGTTATTTATACAAAATTGTTATCAGGAATTGAGATTAAATAGAAATGTTACGTGTGAACTTATACGATTAGGGCTAATGAATATTCAGCATCCAATAAACAGCTTTGAGTGGGATGAAGACTGATGATGAATTTTTAATTTAAGGTCAAGAGGGTTGTTGCCCAGAGATGGAAATATGTTTTTTTTTTTTTTTTTGGTGAAATATGAACAATGGCAATGCTTCAGCAAACAGTTTGCTATATATCATTACACAAAGCAAACTATTCATTTAGTGCCAGCCGCTATTAAAGAGCCAAACATCGAGACAGTAATAAATAAATATTATGGAAAGGCTGTACAATGTCAAACTAATGCATTTTACTTCACTTCTAAGGCCATGCTTAACGGTATAGTGTGGGACTTGTATTCTGCAGAAATTGTCACAAACACACAGCAGCGTTCAGCAACGTTAGGACCACATAGATATGTACTGCTGGTGGATTTTTTTTTCTCATTTCCTTCCATACCTTACAATGGACTGTGATTGGAATACATTATCTGCTTCTAAGCCAGTGTCTGTGAAATATCTGAGATAGATCTGGTCTTTTTACAAACTGCTCCTATTACTACTTACTTGCTCACATACTGTTATGCTGTCATGTCAGAATTACCCAGAAATGTATTGGGTTTTACTATCTGCATTTAGAAATACAAAAAATCTGAACAGATAAATACATTATCAACGTACATAAAATAACGCTGTTATTGCATGGTTTGTCCACAGGAATCTGTATAAATAAGTAGATGGAAAGATAATAGAAATTGATAGATGATAGATAATACAGGTAGATAAAGATAGCTAGATTAATAGATAGATGTAGGTACTGTAAGTAGAAAGGTAATGACAGATAAATGAAAGATGTAGAAATAGGTACCATAGAATAGATAGACAGACAGACAGGCAGACAGGCAGACAGATAGATAGATCAATAGATAGATAGATAGATAGATAGATAGATAGATAGATAGATAGATATGAGGTAGGTAGATAGATAGATAGATAGATAGATAGATAGATATGGGATAGATAGATAGATAGATACTGTAAGTAGATAAGTATTAGATAGATAAATGATAGTTAGATACTATATGTAAATGAATAGATTACAGAAATAGATAAATAGATTATAGAGGTAAATAGGCAGATAATAAATAGATTGATAATACAGCTGTAGATGCTATAAGTAGATAAATAGATTATAGGAATAGATTGCTTATATATAGGTACTATAATCAAATGGGTATATTATACAGATGGATAGAGATGGTTGATAAAGGCGATAGATAGATAGATTTATTGATGGATAGATAGATGATAGATAGATAGATAGACAGATAGATAGATATGGATAGATAGATAAATAATAGATAGAAAGATAGATAGAGAGATAGATAGATAAATCGATAGATATGGGATAGATAGATAGATACATACATACATACATACATAGATAATTCATTGATAGATATGAGATAGATATGGGATAGATGATAGATAGATAGATAGATAGATAGATAGATAGATAGATAGATAGATAGATAGATAGATAGATAGATAGATAAGATAGATAGATATGGGGTAAATAGATAGCTAGATAGATAGATAGATAGATATGGGATAGATAGATAATAGATATTAGATAGACATAAATATACTAGACAGTTAGTAGTGATATAAAACATTAATGCAACATAACTATATATGGATTTCCATATAAGAAAAAATAGAGAAGTAAATTACAGTTCCAATTATTTTATTGTATTTAAGGTGCCATATTGATTAAGTGAAGTATGATTTATCCCAGTCAGTATAGTCAGTGAAATAGACTGGTTATAAAAATCCTGACTGAACATTCAATCTATTATACCAACTTCAAAAAAGTACACCAATGTGACCATGTATAGATGTATTGCATTACTTTTTGATTATTTGCACCTAGTGTAATATGTTATTAACTGTGTAATGTATGGTAACCAATTTCATAGCTTCGGAGTTTTAGCAGAATAGTGTTCTATAGGGAAATTCTATTAATAATCTTAAACAAGAATATATATATTACTTTACATTTTGCTAAAATAAACCCACCTTCCTTCACTCTCTCTATCATCAGTAAAAATGTATTCAGAGATATACTCTTACCAGTTCGTTGAATGCTGATCCTCTCAATCAGATGCACAAAGACCTTTATTTTTCCACAACCTCAAATTTACAAAGGCAACTAATTCTCCAGCATACCGATAGTATAAGAAAGACAATGCTATAAAACTACTGGTTCTTTATGGGCAAGATTTTATCAGATTTTCTTGAAAGAAAATTTAAACCAAACTCACTCCCACAGTCACGTGGTCTAAAAATTGGGAACAGAAGCAGGATAAAGTATACTGGGGTCAACCTTTTAATGAACCATTTTCCCACTCTCAAAAAAAACGTTCGTAGGAAAGATACAAAGATGTTTTGCTAAAAGCATGAAGAAATTGCTGCGGTAAGAGTCACAGATGATTTTCCTAATAGTTGTAGCTTTAGATATAATAAATATACATGATACATTTTATAAAGGTAAAACAAGGGTTTTTTTGCATGCAGAAAGCAAAGTGCTCCTATGTTTTTGAGCCATGAGGAATTTGATTCAATTAAGTAAATGCCCTTCATTAGTACAGTCATCCATTTACCTTGCAGGAGCCACCCCCTATTGCTTACCCTTAGAAATGTAACCATGCTAATTATGCTCATAACTTGAAATGTCTTGTCATGTTAGAACTTCAAGATGGTTTCCATAATAATTTTTAATCATTCTAGGAAGTGGACACATTAATAAATACGCTGCTCTTCAAAATCAAATGTCATGTTTATTTCTGGGAAGTGTTGCAGATCTATTAGACAAAGATCAAACATGGACATCCGTGAGAGCGATTGATTTAGTTCAGCTGTGGTTTGTGCCCCTTTTTTTTATTTTCTACTTATGTTGGTTTTTGCCATCGAGTGTTTTATCCATATACAACCTGTATTCACTATTAGGATGCAAATAATACATAGAAGTGGAAATAGTCATGTCGTACAGACCAGGAAAGTAGTATCTCTTCCAGAACCTGTTTTAGTAACTCGTTTAGACATTCCACAGTGAAATAACGTATTTATGCAGGATTTATCAGTGTCATCATTAATATTATTACTATGTCTTAAAAATGTGATTTAATTAAACCGGAGTGCAAATAGCCAGTGGAATTCATGAATAATTAAATTATTTTGTAATATTTTGCATATTGTAAACATTACTTTGTAGCATATGAACACAAGTACTTATACATAACAATCATAGGTAGAAATACCATTTTAAACACTATGAATTGCATTATTTGATATTAATGGTGTGTAAAAGATGAAGATTTTGTATTTTTGTACCTCTTTCTTGAGGTTTTCTCTACTAAAAAGATCTTCAAGGTGTGATCTGTCTCCGAGATCTAGGTGGAGGCCCAAGGTCTGTGTCAAGTTTACACTTTATATCTCCTTACCGTTAACAGTGATCTCTGCAAATGGAACCTTGAACTTTAAAGAAATTACAGCACTGTGTAAGTAAATTTTTTGTCAGCAGGGAGACACGACAAACACGCCACGAAAAGGCGACTTGTCTGCAGACATACTTATAAGAAACATCCAGCTTAACAGATATATTGTTTGCACTATATAGCTTCGTTACATACACTTGCTTGAATGGCTCTCACATATCCACAGAGGTTGTCCTCACATGATTATATAAGCTGAAATGTGGCATTTTATCCCTGTTTATGTTGAAACAATCATTACATTTCTTAACAACTAAATATATAAATGCCAATGATGCAAATTGTTTGATCAGGGTAGATCTTCTGAATACCCATAATCTCCTTCACTAACAGTCTAACCTTTATTATGCATATGTTCAGATATTGTTAAATACTTTCCTACTTTCCACGTGTTTTGTGGTCCACAGTTATTGACGAGGGTCCAAGTAAGTAAAAAAAACAACTCGGTTGTGTTAAACCAATGACTGTACAAGGGAGTGAGAAGTTTTCATTTCAGGACATTCCATCTACACACCTAGTAATCTGTGTGATGTGAAGATAATGGTCATCATGAAGCCTCAGTGTCTACACCCTTAAATAAGAACTACTAAAGGATTGGCAATTTATGACGAAGGGATTTACCTTATCTGATGTGTAGGTCAGGTTAAAAGACATGCTTTTAGTGTAAATTCAAGAATTTTGGACTCAATTTTGAAAGACGAATAAAGAGTGTAATTTATAGATTATGCAAAGGTTTTGAAGGAGAATTGGCTTCATTATGTGACCCAATGTGGTTTTAATTTTGTGAAAAACACTTGAGCTTCTAAGACTTATGTATATAGATAGATAGATAGATAGATAGTTAAGCAGTAAAGCATGACTGCGTGATTTTGAGCTCTCTGTCTTTCTAGCGCTACAATAGGTGATCTAAATTTTACATGAGCTTTGCACATTAAGCAAATAGCCCTATTTGCCCATTTTTACTCAATGCCAAGAGTCACCCAATAGCAGTGGGTTTTAGTGGCAGAGAAAAGCAAGCAAAAGCATTGATACATGGTAGGGCATCACTAGAAGATGAAGAAAACCCCTTGGCTAAGTAATAGATGTTAGTGACTCACAGCTCATGCGCATAACAATTTCCTTTGCAGAGAGGCTTTTAATAATTGCAATCTGATCCAAACTAATGCAATTAGGCAGTAATTTACCTATAGAAAAAAATTGGAGCCGTCAATTAATCAGTTGTTTTAAAAAAGCATACTGGTAATGTCATACATTTTTATAATAGATGTAACATAATAATGCATTTTTTACGCTTAGATATATAGTTATATATTATCATCATCATTAATAGTATAGCAGTTTTACATACAGACTAGCCAATAATTAAGAAGTATAAATAGAGTGACGTTCTCTATCTCTTCTTGGTTTACAGGCTTCAATTTATTGTATCACTCAGGGGTATTAATTAATGTAATAGTTGAAGTGTACAGTTCAAATCCCAATAGCTAGAAGACACCCTAAACATGACGCTTTCCTAAAGATGATGCTTTCTCTTAATAACCTGTGTCTAAAGGAAGTAGAAACCATGTTCTTGCATCATTTTCTATTTCCTCCTACTCAATGACTTTTAATTGAAGTGTGCCTACGAGGTTCTAAATGATTTAACTTGCCCTTAGTAATTAACCAGTAAAGGATGCAATATAACCAGGAGAAATGAATAGAAAGAAGTGAAAAGAAAAGTATGGTGCATTTTAAATCCCCCTATATTTTAAAAACCATATGATGCTTTTCCCTTTCTGAGCAAGGCACGTGTGATCTATAGAGGGGGCTATAGAAATCCTTGAAAATATATTTTTCATATTAAATCATAAAACTCCAAGTTCAGACATAGTTAAAAGATATTTTTAACAATAAAGTTTCCAGATTATGCTACGCTGTATATGTTTGCTGTAAAAGAATATACAAGTCATAATGGTCAAGTTGTCAAATTTATTGACTAAAACTAATGATGTCAGGCAATGGAATGAGTATTTTTTCTACCTTTTTAACTGTTTTTTTTTAAAAAAGGTAGCTAATAGTATGAATTAATTCTTAATTAATCAATTAATTAATGGACATTTGACAGAACCCCTTTATTTCAAATTCATGAAAAATGACATTAGTTTTTATGAACTAATCTTAAATATGGTGGTTAACAAGAATGGAGACATTTGGCACAGCTTTATCCATACTGGGGTTTGTTCATGTTTAGGTGCTTTGGAGAATCTTATTCCTAGATCCAGTGTTTTTTATTGGCCTTAAAATGAAAACTGAAAAAAATGCATTAGTCAACAATTTGAAACATACATGTCAAAATTTGCAATTTATTGTATAAATAAAATACCATAAACAGTTGAAAAGCCATAAAAGTAACATAATTTACCAGTGGTCTAATCACCATTTTATGGTCTAATGCTTTACACATACTCATCTCTTATATACATATATGAACAATATTAATTTTCAAGGTCACTAAGCTTAAGCTTCTGTGATACGGTAGAGCACAATTGCCATTTTGACATACCCCAAGAAAACTTTTTTCCCATAGCCTAAGAAAACTTTTTTTTAAGTATTATAACAAGTTTAAAGCACGAATGATATGTAAACAGACCAAGTGACTGCATACAAAAGCTGTCAATTCTCCCTTCTTTGAACTTTCTATTTTAAATTCCTATATAAGGATTGAGAAATAAACCAAAAATCTTCTTGATCCTAAAGCCAAAAATATTTAACTGCATCAACATGCTCTTTACTACTGGTAAATACTACTGGTTGCACATTATTTGTCATAAAATGGGACAGAATGTTTACGAACATGAAGAAAATGAATGTACAAGAATAATCTTGCTTAAATATTTAGCATATCACGCAGGGTCAGTTGTTCATTCATTGTGATCATTTGGAAACTTTTATTTGTTTAACCTTGTCAGGACGTGGAATATCACCTCGGTCAATTTTTATGGTAGTGTAATGTATATGCGTTGCTCCTAATAGACCATTCATATTCGTTAACATGCTAAAACCCAAATAATAGAAACAAAAATGCAAAATAGTAAGCTTAGATTTATAATAAAAATACAAATCAGATAATAACACTCAAAAATTAGAAAACAACACATTAATGATGCCCATTGTTTAACATTAGTGAAAAAATGCTAATTTGATTATTTTTTTCTTTTTCTGGTATTATGATATATTTGTAAATTGTATTTCTTTCTTTTCTTTTTTGTGAAACTCAAACTGTAAAAACAAAAGAATGGATATTTTTTATTCAATTTCAATTTTAAATAGTTTTTTTTAAATTCAAAGGAATAATGGAAGCATTATTGGTGATGATATAATTATTGTTAAAAAAAGAGTAAATATATTCAAATGTGTCAGTGTTGGAGGATTGTTGAAAAATGTTATGACCTGTGAGAAATAAAATGTTTGTATTTTTTGGGACAATGTAATAAAAAAATGAATCAGTAGATAGCTCGTAGAGGCCTGGAGGAGTAGAGTGAAGACAGTGTTCAATGTATGGAATCTTCCATGGTGTGAGGAGATGATTTGTTTGTTTTTCAAAGGCTGTGAAGAATGACCAAAGTAGATTGTCAGCGCTTTCACGATAGATTGCTAGGCACATTGAAAATGCATTGATCTGTTTTTTCACTTTGGCAATGATTTGCTTAAGAAAGATCAGCAGAGGGAGTGATTCTTATCTACCCATTGCTCCACTTTTTCTGACAAAAGGATGAAAGTGTACAAGATATTCTATGAATCTGTTACCCTGACTTATGTGATATTGAAGAATATTATTTTATTGTCCCTTATTTGATATTGTATATATTTCTGCTTACTTATGAATATATTGCTATATATCTTGCATATTATAAAAAAATCTAGTGTGAATTGTGTATAATTGTCATAAATAAAAATCTGCAATGTTTTTTACTTTATAAAAAAATAAAAAAAATTTAAAAAAATTCACTGGCTTGCCTCAGTTTTGGGAAAGAATGATTTGTGTGTGGTTAAAGAAATGACATTGGTTGTTACATATATGTCTTGCAGATTTCTTCGGATTGAGATGCATGATACTAAGTATGGTTTGAGGTACAGCAAAAGTGTAAGGACAGCCTTAAACCCCTTGTCAGCATCTGGTCGCAAAACAGCAGTTAATATAATATTAGATTTGCAGGATTTATCAGTGGTCTGGAAGTCCAGCATGGGTGGATAGCACTGGGCAAATCTAAATCCTTAATACAAAGACCTCAACAGCCTATTAGAGGCACTTGACTTCCATTTGGAAATGTTAACTTAATTTTACCCATTTTCGGTTACTGACCTGGTATCCACATCAGAAAAAAAAAATCTTGGCAAAAGATCAGAGATTCATTAATTCAGTATTATGTATTTGTGTATAAATTAATGAGTGAATTATGTGTATCATAAATAAAACAGACATGGCAGTGGATGCAGTGAATTTTAACGTGCTTTTGAACTTTTGAGTGACTTAAATATTAAAAGTTATTTCACAGACTTAGATAAAGAAAATGTGGTTTATATTTATTACAATGAACGAAACATCAATAATTTAGGACAACATTTGTTTACAATTAAGATTATGATTTTTTTTATATAGCTTTGATGGTTATTTCATCATATCACTACTCAGAGATCAACACGTAACACGTTTACTAGGTGTTTTAGCTTAAAGAATGATTACACAGGGATTTTTGGGGAGGGGGCAAAATGATTTCCTTTTATGGGACATTTCATAAGTTTTAAAGGGCTAAAGGGGTCTAGTTAAAATATTTTTCCCACAAAAAAAAGCAATGACAACGAGTAGAAAATTGGTAATAACTGAATGTGCATTGCATTGAATTAGGTGTTTAATAAGGAGTAAGAGAGGAAATGTGCAACAATGCCTACATTTAGGCTTGAACTTAATAATACAATATTTAGATATATAAACCTTTCATTAATATTTTGGATATACATAAGCCCACAAATGTATGTTTTATGTTTGCTAGAGTTATGGAATGTAAAATTGTTTTATGAAACAATAACATTAATTGATCTTGATTTGTTTCAGCCATTAATAGTACATGGAAATCAGAATGTCCACAAGTTTTATGGAACACTTGTGTTTATAGACTTTATTAATATAGGTACATTATATGCTTTTTTTTTATCAATGATAGAAAAAGAAAATCAAAATTGATTCAGGATAAAATTTTTATTCAAACATATATACAAAGTTAGTCAGAGACATTGACTGAGCAAATATATTCTAATCATGAACATAGCATGGCTGAAGCATAATAATCATTCCATCTACCTAGATGAATAGTTTATGTTCTTTAATAGAAAATGTTTTTTGACCAAGAGCCTTAAATAAGCTGGATTGCAGTAGATATTACACTGGGTCACAGGGTCCAGTAACAGCTCATTAGTGCTACTGAAATCAGCAAGTATTACACAATAGGGTACAAAAGTCAAGTAGTGATACCTGAGATGACGTACACATAGAGCAGAACAACAGGATCTCGCCTTAATCCACTGTCTGAAATGATTGATCCGGAACACTGGTTTGCGGCATCTTGAAACAATGCTTTCTAGTCGTAGAGGTCTGAAAAGTAGCTAGAACTTTCGATAATAAACTCATGGTTTGATTATTGATACATATTATGCATACACATATGGTTTATATAATGTATGACGATATAGAAAGGTAGGTCACATAAAGATGAAATGATAGTTGATATAGATATTAATATATAATCTAAGCAGATAGATGATGTTAAAAAAATTATATATATAAATAGATAAATAGATAGATGTTAGAAATATAAATTGATAGATGATGTTAGTTAGATAGATAGATGATGTTTGTTCGATAGATAGATATAGATAGATAGATAGATAGATAGATAGATAGATAGAGATAGATAGATAGATAGATAGATAGATAGATAGATAGATACTGTAGATAGATAAGTAGATAATGGTTGTTTAGATAGATAGATAGATAGATAGATAGCTATAGATAAATGATAAATAGATAGATAGATAGATAGATAGATAGATAGATAGATAGATATCAATATCAGAAGGGTTAAACTAACATATTTTGCACAGTTATTTTAAAATTCTAACAATTTACAAAAAAAAATCTTTTCTAGTACTATGCCCAGAGTATATTCTATGGGATAGATTTCTGGTCCAAAACTCTCTATTTTGCATCTTGGAATACATGAATCTATTTAATTTACTTAAGTCTTAATGAACACAGCTGCAATAAAGATCTGTATCGGATACCACAGAATTATAAAGGTACTTCCATTTCTTCTAGATTTTTTGAGGCTGAACCTAAAGCTTACTTTTCCAATGGATTTCACATATAAGTATATAATTACATATCATTCATAGAAATACTAAATAGAGGAGCAAACAGTGCCATAAGAAGCACCTGGAGGTCTGTGGCTCTCTTCAGGGTTTTGTGCCCAGTACTGCAAGGCATCGGTACTAACCACTGAGCCACCAAATCATTTACAACACTATTTTTGCTGTACATGAAAATATTTTATATACTTAATTTTTATGGGACTAAAGCAATCAGTTCAGAAGATGAAAGTTATTTCTATCAATTGTAAATGGTTAAGCTATAATAATAATTACTATTCTTGAAGGATTAATTCACATACTATATGAAAAAATATATGTGCAGCTAATCATATCATAAAATTTACAAAGAATATTGCTGATATGATTGTACTTTGATGACAAAATTCTAAAAGTAAAAATATCGCAGCAGTGGTCACATTGATTGATATGTGTATGAACAAATTTAGTAGCAGAAATACTATTTTTATTTTTTTTAATCTTTTTGTGTGCGTAAATATGGGTTAGTAAGTGGTACATGCCCTCAAGCCATATTTTTAAGGTCATGAGTATGGTTTAAAAATGGACTTGCCCTAAATATACATATATCAATGCAACCATTTTGCGACTCACAAAATCTTTCCCAGTCTTAATGATGAAAGAACTTATAGGCATGAAGTCGCTTTCCTCCCTTGTTCTTTTTAGGTACTTCAGTAAAAGAAGTAAAAAAAGCCAAACAATATGTTGCATGGAAAATATTTGTGCCCTTGATGATTTTTTAAAAACATTAAAATTTGGTTTAAAAAAATACAGACGCAATCCATAATTTAGAAACAGCAGTGTTGGATATTGAGCAGCACACCACACACCACCAAAACCACACCACACCACACCACATTGGACCTATACCTTCACCCTTGATGATGCTATGATTGTGGTGAAATGTCTCATTCTGTGATCTACTGCATAAATCTAGCACTGGGAATTCAGAGTTTTCCTTCCATATGTAATATGAATACAAATTTTCTTATTAATTTAACCTTATTTAATTACAAATATATTAATAATATACAAACATTCATTTCAAAATAAAGTTGACAAAAGACAAAATTACTTACCAAGCAGCAAGGTGCAGGGACACTAAAGTTATAGTTGTGGAACATGAAATAAGAGATAGTTGTTAGTCATTTCTTAAAGCATCTATAATATTTTATTCAGAATTTAAGAGGATATGAAACAGTGTACTTATAAAGTTCTTATAAAGTAAGTGTGAAGAGATAGTAATCCGTACAGGGTTGATTTATAAAACTATAGATAACAAGTTATATAATGTTCATAACTCCCTTGCCCTTTGATACCAATCATTCTGGTTGCACCTATGGGAAATTTAACTTTGTTGTATCATCTAATATGAGGAGAGAGCTGATTGATTAGAATCTTTTAAGGTGACCATATCCAGAAGAGGCAGCATCTTCTAATATATATAGAGCTGCCAATCTCCCATTGATTGATCTCAAAGTTCCAGACTAGTAAATCATCTGTGTGTGTTTTCAGTCCCCCCAACATAACCAGGGGTGTACAGAAGTATCCATGTCAAGAGCTGTCCTATTTCATATATTTATTGTCATTTTAGCTTCTCGAAGTCGAGCCAAGACACAAGCCTTTAACATCAGACATAGCATTAGAGGAGATTCAGGCAGTGGGCAGATTCCTTTATACTACTATAAAATATTACATATGACGCCATCAACTCTGGAAGGAACTCATTAGTTGGTAAAGAGCAACATTAATTCATAGCGTGTATATATAAGGATATTAGATAATGAGCAGTAATATGGACAGGGACTGATATGAGTAACAATGACTGTACCGCACTGCAAGATATGTTGACATCATATGAGTATTAAAAAATATAAATGCATGAAATAATAATTAAACTGTATATATTACATTTTATTTTTCAATCAAAATTTTGGAAGACCGTTTAGTGGCTGCAAATGTGTACATTTCATATCTATTAATATTTCTCTATAAATATTTCTATGTGCTTTCTTTGTTTTTAGTATTTTTTTACTTACAGAACTTTTTTAATGTAGGCTGGGTAGTATCTCCACAAATTGCATTTATAACCTTCCATTTGTGGTAGATTTTTGTGTTACATTAGGATCTAATTATTAAACATATCTAAGATTAATTGCATTTGTAACGTACAGTATCATTATTTCTTTTACAGTTTTAGACTATTTTAATGTATGCTAGAGAGTCAGGTTCATGCTGACTGTGTGCTGTAAGCACCCTAATAGTCAATACATTCATTTTACAAGCAAGTCAACTTCTGCTATGCCTTCATCATGCTCAATGGCGTGGTCTCCTGTTACAGAAAGCTTTGTGCTCCTAGGGTGCATTAATGCTCTTCATAAAACAATTCAGCCTCACTTCATTACATGGTAATGCTATTTTTCGTTAGCATCACGGTCAGTAGAGCAGGTACTCAACAAGAACGGGTCAGGAAATAGTATAGAGGCCGGTCCTGAAACAAGGGCCCACACTGAGCAGCTTTGCACGTTCATGGCCTCTGTAAGGAAACACAACTAATGTGATAATGAGAACAACAGAGTTATAGTACATAGGAGAGAAGAATGGTTAATTGAGGTAAGCATTGCAGCCTATACATATGGATGTCTGATCACAATCATGTATACATAGGAACAACAACATAATATTGATAGTCTTGCGAAGCAGTTTCGGCAAAAGTACAATCTGTGGCAATTTACAAGTAGAGCACTTGCAATTATTTGTTTCTTTAATCTTTCTAATTGTATTATTTGTATTATAGGTACTTGAGAACATGCACAAACGTAATATTGTTTTGCAATCAAGTCATATCATTAAAACATAAAAAATAAAAAAAAAGGGAAAATGTATGAAAAGCCCCAATATTGCACTATGGAGGGATGTCAAACTGTGCAGGTTCTATATTTCAAAAAGAACACATTAATATAAATAGGCACTGTGTGATGCTTGATTTCCAGCATAGTAGCATTATATCTACACACTTACTTGCAGATATTGCTACAAAAGGGAAAGTTTGCAGCCAGGTTATCCTCATTGACCCAACAATTAGGGATTGCCCAAAGTAAACTGCATTAAGCTGACTTCCGTGGCTCATTGTACAGTCCAAAGTAGCTACGGCTCGTAATATGACCTGCCGTGTCCAAATCCTCAGATTAAATATGGGAATAGCTATGGAGGATATTCAATAAGTTAAAACATAACTTTTAATAAATATATAAAATACTTGGACCCTAACAAAAACACATAATAGACAGTGTAACAAAGTGCTAAAGTGAACCAGTGCTAGAAAAGTTTAAAAGAATTGGAACAGTCTTACCAATTTGGACGGACAACTGGAAGAGGTCTCACCAGTTCTGTGGGGTGGGTGGTTCCAAGATGAATACACAATGCAGGGGCAAATAGGCCAAGGGTAGGGATAATTAATGTAACCACTGTCTTCCCTGTGAACCCTTAAAGAGCTCACAAGGACAGGCCCCAAGTGAGCCCTGCTATGGCCTCCCACCAACCACAGTATACCCTAATTGTCTCTTATTTCCCTACGTGTTTCAACTCCAATAGCGGAGAATCCTCAGGGGAGTTATATAGAAAAAATGTCAGTGGATCTATTAGAGATTCAAAACAAACAGTCCATCATAGTCCATACCCAGGGGGGTTAAATGGAAAAAATGCCGATGAGTCTCCTGATGAAAAAGAGACAGTCCATCAGAGTCCCTACTGGTCCGAGTATGTCTCCAAATAAGACGGATCCCGCAGTGGCTGGGATTCCGCCATGCAACAGCAAAAACTACGGATGTGTCCGCCATTTATCATCCTCTCATTGTACAGTCCATTCTACTGATCCAAAAATGATGCATTCCTTACAGAGAATTTTACTGGTAAAAAAACAGTACAATGAGCTGAGAAAACTGTACTGTATTGTGGGTCAGACTGTATTATTTCCCTATAAAAGGGCATTCCTATCTTGTACATTTATAGCATAGTCATAGTGTATGCTATAAATGTATAATAGATGTGCGTTTACCCATGGGACCTGCAGCTATCTTGATATTGGGGACCTTGTTGAAGGGGTGCCATAGCTCATTGCTCACAAAGAAGCTGTGATACTCCACTATGTTCCACAGCAGTCCTGGGCATCATGATTTCTTCTTCCTTCCCCTAGGACTGCCGCACTTTGTTGTGCTTCTAATCAGGTTTTGCAAGTTGCCAGGAGTGGCTCATTGACATCATCTCCTAAGACTTAAATAAAGGGAATCTGTCACCACATTTGATCTATCTAAACTATTAATATGGGCATATATATTATAGACTGCTTAAAAAAGTGCTAGCTCTAGGCCATATCAGATGTCTTGTTGTTGAAAAATCATCTTTTAGCACTTTGCTCCCCATTTTATTTCAAATAATCTCTGGAGGCAGAGATATATTCTGGGGAGTGTCTTCCCCAGAGCCTGGAATACCTCATTTACATAAAGTGATAAAAAAAGATGATTTCTCAAAAACAAAGCATTTAATATGAGGCACACAAGTAGGACTTTTTTCAGCAGTCTATAACCTGTATGCCCATATTAATAGTTTAGATAGGTCAAATGTGATGACAAATTCCCTTTAAGGCCCATTAACACACACATGTATCTTGGGATTATATGCTCCACCATCTGTGCTGTTTGTATTTGATATTTGTGCTTCCATAGATCCCTGCTGGGTTCAACTTCATGTGTCCTGCTGATCCTGAGATTCCAGGTGAACCTTTACAGTTCTTGCTGCCTACAGTATGTGCTTTCCTGCTTGCTGTATGTATTGACACCCATGATCCGTGTGCTCACTTGGACTTATGCCATAGAGGATCCACCTCACTTGGTGAGCCTTAACACATCAAAAGAGAAAATATTAGGCTAGAGGGAAAAAAACAACTGATGGCTGATTTTCAGTAACCATATTATTATTATTATCACTAGCAGAAATGGTAAAGATAACATGTATTCAGGTAACACATGATCCACTTTTCACAATAGTTGATAGCTATGGCTCACCTCCTCTCTTCTCTGGACAATGATATCTACACGATTCTCAGAAAATATCTAGAAAACTTTCCTAGGCAATTTAGTAATAGCATCTCAGTCAAGGCGGCTGCCCCCACAATTATTTGAAAATAAAATACAACAATGTACAATCAGAGAATAAAAACAGATTTGAAATTAAGAATATATTTCATCTGGTTTTATTTATAAAAAATACTTTCATTAAGTCAAAGTGGGTATGTACCCCATCATAAGGGCATGTTGCCCCATCATAAGCTGATAGAAGGGTGTTATGATCCTGATGGCAAGGATCGCAAACTGACCTGCTAAGTAACAGAAATCCTTAGGACAAGCTCTGGGGATGTGGGAGCTATACTGACCGCAACCCTGATTCTATCAATACACACTATAGGCAGCCGTGGAGCGTTACCTAAAATCCTAGACGCCTCGTCACAGCCTGAGAAACTAGCTACCCCTAGAGAGAAAGCAAGCCTCACTTGCCTCAGAGAAATCACCCCAAAGTTTTAGACAGCCCCCCACAAATAATAACGGTGAGTTAAGGGGAAAACACAAACGTAGAAATGAAAACAGGTTTTTTAGCAAATGAGGCCCGCTAACACTAAATAGACAGAAGACAGCAAGGGATCTGTGCGGTCAGTATAAAATGCTATAAAAAATAATCCACGCAGATTACAAGAACCCCCACACCGACTCACGATGTGAGGGGCGAAACTCTGCACCCCAGAACTTCCAGCAAGCGAGAATATTACATATAAGCAAGCTGGACAGAACTCATCATATACAGAGAAACATTTTCAAGGAAATAATGAGCAAACATGAACTAGCAAGACTTAGCTTCTCAGGAGGAGACAGGTCACAAGGAAAGTCCAGAGAGATCAGAACCAGTACTGAATACAACGACAGCAGGCAAAAAGTGAAGGTCCAGGTGGAGTTAAATAGAGGCCAGACTAGCAGAAAACGAGGCAGCTGGATTCCAGCTACAGACCCGCAGTAAGCACTAAAGGCCACCAGAGGGAGCCCAAGAACAGAACTCACACAATACCACTCATGACCGCAGGAGGGAGCCCGAGAACGGAATTCACAACAGTAACCCCCCCTTGAGGAGGGGTCACCGAACCCTCACCAGAGCCCCCAGGCCGATCCGGACGAGCCAGACGAAAGGCATGAACCAAATCAGCCGCATGGACATCAGAGGCGACAACCCAGGAATTATCCTCCTGACCATAGCCCTTCCACTTAACCAAGTACTGAAGCTTCCGTCTCGAAATACGAGAATCCAAGATCTTCTCCACCACACGCTCCAATTCTCCCTCAACCAACACCGGAGCAGGAGGATCAACAGAAGGAACCACAGGCACCACATACCTCCGCAATAATGACCTATGGAACACATTATGAATGGCAAACGATGCTGGGAGGTCCAAACGAAATGACACAGGGTTAAGGATTTCTAAAATCTTATAAGGACCGATGAAACGAGGAAACCTTCATAGGAACGAAACGAGAAGACAGCCATACCAAATCCCCCACACGAAGTCGGGGACCCACACAGCGACGGCGGTTAGCAAAGCGCTGAGCCTTCTCTTGTGACAACGTCAAATTGTCCACTACGTGGTTCCAAATCTGTTGCAACCTATCCACCACAGAATCCACCCCAGGACAGTCCGAAGGCTCAACCTGACCTGAGGAAAAACGAGGATGAAAACCAGAATTGCAAAAAAAAGGTGAAACCAAAGTAGCAGAACTAGCCCGATTATTGAGGGCGAACTCAGCCAATGGCAAAAAGGACACCCAATCATCCTGATCACCCGAAACAAAACATGTCAGATAAGTTTCCAAGGTCTGATTAGTTCGTTCAGTTTGGCCATTCGTCTGAGGATGGAAGGCCGACGAAAACGACAAATCAATGCCCATCTTAGCACAAAAGGACTGCCAAAATCTGGACACAAACTGGGATCCTCTGTCAGACACAATGTTCTCCGGAATCCCATGCAAACGAACCACATTCAGAAAAAACAGTGGCACCAAATCGGAGGAGGAAGGCAGCTTAGGCAAGGGCACCAAATGGACCATTTTAGAAAAACGATCACAAACCACCCAGATGACAGACATCCTCTGAGAGACTGGAAGATCCGAAATAAAATCCATGGAAATATGCGTCCAAAGCCTCTTTGGGACAGGCAAAGGCAAAAGCAAACCACTGGCACGAGAACAGAAAGGCTTGGCCCGAGCACAAATCCCACAGGACTGCACAAAGGAACGCACATCCCGCAACAAGGACGGCCACCAAAAGGACCTAGCCACCAAATCCCTGGTACCAAAAATTCCAGGGTGACCCGCCAACACCGAATAATGAACCTCGGAAATAACTCTACTGGTCCATCTATCCGGGACAAACAGTCTCTCCGGTGGGCAACGGTCAGGTTTATTGGCCTGAAATTCCTGCAGCACCCACCGCAAATCAGGGGAGATGGCAGACAGAATCACCCCCTCTCTGAGGATACCAGCCAGTTCAGAAACTCCCGGAGAGTCAGGCACAAAACTCCTAGAAAGGGCATCAGCCTTCACGTTCTTTGAACCTGGAAGGTATGAAACCACGAAATTGAAACGGGAGAAAAACAGCGACCATCGAGCCTGTCTAGGATTTAACCATTTGGCAGACTCGAGATAAGTCAAATTCTTGTGATCCGTCAAGACCACCACACGATGTTTGGCTCCCTCAAGCCAATGTCGCCACTCCTCAAATGCCCACTTCATTGCCAACAACTCCTGATTACCAACATCATAATTCCGCTCGGCAGGCGAAAACTTTCTTGAAAAGAAAGCACATGGCCTCATCATAGAGCCATCAGAGTTTTTCTGCGACAAGACAGCCCCTGCTCCTATCTCAGAGGCATCAACCTCGACCTGGAAAGGGAGAGAGACATCCGGCTGACGCAAGACAGGAGCCGAAGAAAACCGACGTTTCAGCTCCTGAAAGGCCTCCACGGCCGCAGGAGACCAATTGGTCACATCAGAACCCTTCTTGGTCAAATCCGTCAAAGGCTTAACCACACTAGAGAAATTAGTGATGAAGCGACGGTAAAAATTAGCAAAGCCCAAGAACTTCTGAAGACTCTTCACTGATGTAGGTTGAGTCCAGTCATAAATAGCCTGGACCTTTACTGGATCCATCTCAATAGTGGAAGGAGAAAAAATAAAGCCCAAAAAGGAAACCTTCTGGACTCCGAAGAGACATTTAGAGCCCTTCACAAATAAGGCATTGGCACGCAGGACCTGAAATACCATCCTGACCTGCTTCACATGGGATTCCCAATCGTCAGAAAATACCAAAATATCATCCAGGTACACAATCATAAATCTATCCAGATACTCTCGGAAGATGTCGTGCATGAAGGACTGAAACACGGAAGGTGCATTAGAGAGCCCAAAAGGCATCACCAAGTACTCAAAATGGCCTTCGGGCGTATTAAATGCCATTTTCCATTCATCGCCCTGTTTCATACGCACAAGATTATACGCTCTTCGAAGATCTATCTTGGTGAACCAACTAGCCCCCTTAATCCGAGCAAACAGATCGGACAGCAATGGCAAAGGATACTGAAATTTGACCGTGATGTTATTTAGAAGGCGATAATCTATACAAGGTCTCAGAGAACCATCCTTCTTGGCCACAAAAAAGAACCCCGCACCCAAAGGGGACGAGGACGGGCGAATATGCCCCTTCTCCAGAGACTCCTTTATATAACTCCGCATAGCGGTATGTTCTGGTACAGATAAATTGAAAAGTCGTCCCTTAGGGAACTTACTACCAGGAATCAAATTTATAGCACAATCACAATCCCTATGAGGAGGTAGGGCACTGGATTTGGGCTCATCAAATACATCCTGGTAGTCCGACAGAAATTCAGGGACTTCAGAAGCAGTAGAAGCAGCAATTGACACCAAAGGAGCATCGCCATGAATCCCCTGGCAACCCCAACTTGACACAGACATTGCTTTCCAATCCAGGACTGGATTATGAGCCTGCAGCCATAGCAGACCCAACACGACAACGTCATGCAAATTATGTAACACAAGAAAACGAATAACCTCCTGATGTACAGGAGTCATGCACATAGTCACTTGAGTCCAGTACTGAGGCTTATTCTTGGCCAATGGCGTAGCATCAATTCCCTTTAGTGGAATAGGAAATTGCAAAGGCTCCAAGATAAAACCACAGCGCCTGGCAAATGTTAAATCCATCAAGTTCAGGGCAGCACCTGAATCCACAAAAGCCATAACTGAGTAGGATGACAGGGAGCAAATCAAAGTAACAGACAAAATGAATTTGGGCTGTACAGTACCAATGGTGACAGATTTAGTGAACCTATTTGTGCGCTTAGAACAATCAGAGATAACATGAGTAGAATCACCACAGTAAAAGCACAACCCATTCTGACGTCTGTGATTCTGCTGTTCAATTCTGGTCAGAATCCTGTCACATTGCATAGACTCAGGCTTCTGCTCAGAAAATACCGCCAGATGGTGCACAGGTTTGCGCTCCCGCAAACGCCGATCAATCTGAATGGCCAACGACATAGACTAATTCAGACCCGCAGGCGTGGGGAACCCCACCATAACATCCTTAATGGCTTCAGAAAGACCTTTTCTGAAAATTGCTGCCAGGGCACACTCATTCCACTGAGTGAGCACAGACCATTTCCTAAACTTCTGACAGTAAACCTCTGCTTCATCCAGACCCTGAGAGCCAGCAAAACCTTTTCTGCCTGGTCTATTAGATTAGGTTCCTCATAAAGCAATCCAAGCGCCAGAAAAAACGCATTCGCATTTAGTAATGCAGGATCTCCTGGCAGCAGAGAGAATGCCCAATCTTGAGGGTCACCACGTAACAAAGAAATAATAATTTTAACTTGCTGAACAGGGTCACCAGAGGAACGAGGTCTCAGAGAAAGGAATAATTTACAATTATTTTTGAAATTCAAAAACCTAGATCTATCTCCAGAGAATAACTCAGGAATTGGTATTTTAGGCTCTGACATAGGACTGTGAACTACATAATCCTGGATACCTTGTACCCTTGCAGTGAGATGATCCAGACTAGAGGACAGACTCTGAATTTCCATGTCTGCAGCTGAATTCTGAACCACCCAGAGATTAAGGGGAGGAGAGAAGCTAGCCACACTGCAGAGGAAAAAAAAAAAAATGAACTCAGGATCTCTCTTATCCCTATTTTGCGATGCATTAACTCTTTTATGGCCTGCTGTACTGTTATGATCCTGATGGCAAGGATCGCAAACTGACCTGCTAAGTAACAGAAATCCTTAGGACAAGCTCTGGGGATGTGGGAGCTATACTGACCGCAACCCTGATTCTATCAATACACACTATAGGCAGCCGTGGAGCGTTACCTAAAATCCTAGACGCCTCGTCACAGCCTGAGAAACTAGCTACCCCTAGAGAGAAAGCAAGCCTCACTTGCCTGAGAGAAATCACCCCAAAGTTTTAGACAGCCCCCCACAAATAATAACAGTGAGTTAAGGGGAAAACACAAACGTAGAAATGAAAGCAGGTTTTTTAGCAAATGAGGCCCGCTAACACTAAATAGACAGAAGACAGCAAGGGATCTGTGCGGTCAGTATAAAATGCTATCAAAAATAATCCACGCAGAGATTACAAGAACCCCCACACCGACTCACGATGTGAGGGGCGCAACTCTGCACCCCAGAACTTCCAGCAAGCGAAAATATTACATATAAGCAAGCTGGACAGAACTCATCATATACAGAGAAACATTTTCAAGGAAATAATGAGCAAACATGAACTAGCAAGACTTAGCTTCTCAGGAGGAGACAGGTCACAAGGAAAGTCCAGAGAGATCAGAACCAGTACTGAATACAACGACAGCAGGCAAAAAGTGAAGGTCCAGGTGGAGTTAAATAGAGGCCAGACTAGCAGAAAACGAGGCAGCTGGATTCCAGCTACAGACCCGCAGTAAGCACTAAAGGCCACCAGAGGGAGCCCAAGAACAGAACTCACACAATACCACTCATGACCACAGGAGGGAGCCCGAGAACGGAATTCACAACAGAAGGTTTTGGTGGAGACACGGAGGTCGTCAGGCACCCACATCCTCTAGCTGAAATTGCATGGACCAGGGATCGTCCCACCTGTGTCACACAGAGAGGAGGTAATCACAAGCTTAGGAAGATGACAGTCCATTGAGCTACAAGGCCAGTTGACCCAAGCATCACAACCTGGCTTCTCCAAACATCTCCATGGAGCCAGGTGACCGGCATGTCAAAATCCTGGCTTTCTCCAAATGTATCAATGGTTCAGCGATGGTCAATGGAGATCTGTATTCTTAAACCGGGGTCCAGGTCCCCTAAGATGTTTCCTGTAGAATGATAGATCTGTGTCACTTGTGATGGAGCAATGATGTATTGGCAGCAGTCCTGTAGGGTCCCCTGGATGTTTGGATGTCTTGCCAGAATCTCTTTCTGTCTCTCAGTCTCTCTGTCTCTCAATACAGCATGTAACCTATTTTTATATTTAACAAGTGTCCTTCATTCAGTATTGACATAAAGGGTAAGAATTGAGATGAGATCAAGTGGCATTACTTGATTATTTAGTCTATTTGCATAGTTTTTCCTCCTCTGCTATTTATATGTTCTTATTATGGTATGCTATTTTTGATTTTAAAAAAAGTATTACTAAGTACCATGTGTTATTTAAATGCACTTTTGCTTTTTACTTATTTAATTACAGCAGGGTTTATGTTTATTTTGCTTTTTGCAGGTTTTGTATGCTTTATGGCCAATGTGAACATGCGTTTATGTGCTGCATGTATACCAACTTAATCTAAGCTCAATCTTTGTATTGCTGTTGTAGTGACCAGTACGCTGTAGTGACCAGCATGTTGCAGTCACCAATACGTTATGCCGAACCCATGCTTCTGGAGGCATGCACATGTAAGTTAAGTGGGCTCTCATCGCTTCAGAAATGCCAAACATGGACGCAATATGTAGTTTAGGTACACTGTGAGGCTCAAAAGGGAGGGGGCATTTGCATTTTGGAGAGCAGAATTTGCTGAATTTCTTTTGGCCGGTGAGGAGCCACTTCGCTTTTCCAGAGCCTTTGTGCTACCAGTAACGTGACAGCCCCATATATTTCCATTAACAGAGGGCTTTATTTTTTGTGGACTGAGTTGAAGCTTTTATTGGGAACATTTTACATAACATTTGTGCTCACATTTATCCAGTACTCTAAGCTAAGCACTTACTTTGGGGTTTCCATCTAAATCTCCCAGTGACTTGATTCAGATGAAACCCCTGAGGGATCTATTCACTACAATGAGGCAGCAGAGTGACTCTGGACTCAGTCTGGCCTCCATTCAGCGGCGTCCTTCTTTTCAGAAGAACACAAAACTGTGACCAATGGCACTTTTATGCAATCCTAAAAAGACAGACACTGCCGGATCACAGGTAAGACGGTGTTCATAGTGCCTCCATCTGCCTCATTATAGGGAATCTTCTGCCAGGGGTTCTGTCTGATTCACGTGTTTCAGAGATTTACATGGAAACCCCGGTGTAAGCGCTCAGCACAGAACGCAGGATAAATGTGCGCTGAGCGTTACTGCGATCTTTTGGAGGCTGAATGAAAAAAACAGCATATGAAGAATTGGTTTTATTTATTTTTTACGCCATTCCTCATGCGGTATAAGTGATTAGGTGACTTTATTCTTCAGTTCGATGCGACTACAGCGATACCAGATTTATATCGGGTTTTTATGTTTGGCAGCTGTCACACGCTTTTTATTGCAAAAAATAGTTTTTGCATCACCACATTTTGAGAGCTATAATATTTCCAGATTTTGACCTACAGAGTCATATGAGTTCTTGTTTTTTGTGGGACGAGTTGACGTTTTTATTGGTACCATTTTCGGGCACATGACATTTTTTGATCACTTTCTATTCTGATTTCTGTGAGGCAGAATAAACAAAAATCAGCAATTTCTTTTTTTTTGAGGGGGGGGGGTTATGCCATTCCGTGTGTGGTAAAATTGATAAGGCAGTTTTAGTCTTCAGGTCAATATTATTACAGCGATAACTCATTTATATAGTTTTTTTTATGTTTTGCCACTTTTATACTGTAAAAACTATTTTATAGAAAAAATAATTATTTTTGCATTGCTTTATTCTGAGAGCTATAACTTTTTTTTTCGCTGATAACGCTGTATGGTGGCTTGTTTTTTCCTGGACAAGATGATGGTACCATTTTTATTTGTATCCGTCTTTTCGATTGCATTTTATTCCACTTTTTGTTTGGCAGTATGATGAAAAAGCTTTGTTTTCTGCCTTGTTTTTTATTTATTTTTTATGGTGTTCACTAAAGGGGTTAACTAGTGGGACAGTTTAATAGGTCGGGTCGTTGCAGATGCGGCGATACCAAATATGTGTACTTTTATTGTTTACATATTTTTTTCATTCAGATATTTATTTAGAGATACAATATCTTGATTCTTTTATTGTTTGATTTTTTTAAAATATTTTTACAATTATTTAAAAACTTTTTTTTTTACTTTTTTCTACCCTTTTTTAATTTGTCCCAATATGGGACTACAATTTTTTGCAGGCTGCTCACTTCTACAGCATGGGGATGCAGCAGCTCTGAACTGACAGACAAACTTGCTCATCATGCACTGGGCATGATCAGCAATTTCCTAGGTCTGGAGACCCAGATGTCATCATGCCGCAGGGTTTCCAATCCAAAGGCAGAGGGCTGTCAGCCCTTTGCTGGCTACTGTAATGCTGTGATTGTGTTTGATCGCAGCATTTCGGGGGTTAAAGTGCCAGGAGCGGTCACGGCACTTATTGCCGGGTGTCAGCTGTCAGAATCAGCTGACACCCAGCGGCTATCGCCCGCAAATCCCCTTTGAGAGCAGGCAATCGAGCAAACGTATTAATCCGTCCCTGGTAAAATAGGCCCAGGGCACATGGACGGACTATTACGTCTGATGTCAGAAAGGGGTTAAGATACAATGCTGTTTCCACAGGTTTATAATGTCTTGCTGAAATGTATACCCTCATTTCATCTTCATCATCCTGGTAGATGGCAGCAGATTTTTTTTCAAGAATGTCTCTTCTCTTCAATGATATGACATTTTCCAGTGCCATATGCTGAAAAACAGCCCCCTACTATGATTTTCGTACCTCCAAACTTCACTGTTGTTATGTTTTTTTGGGGGTGATATGAAGTGTCTTTTGGTATTCAAACATGGTGTGTATTATGACATCCAAGGAGTCCAATTTTGGTATCATCTGACCAGACTATATTCTCCCAGTATTTCACAGACTTGTCTAAATGTTGTTCAGCAAACTTTATCCATGCTTGAATATGCTTTTTGTTAAGCAATGTAGTCTTGCACGGTGAGTGTGCACACAGGTCATGAAGGTTGAGTGCATTACTTGTTGTGTACTTTGAAACAATTGCACCTGCTGATTCCAGGTCTTTCTGTAGCTTTCAGCAGGTGGTCCTTGGATCTTGGACAACTCTCCTAATAATTATTTTCACTCCTCTATCTGAACTCTTACAAAGAGCATCTGATCGTGGCCAGTTTAGGGTAAAATAAGGTTTTTTCCACATCTGTATTATGGCCCCAATAGTGAGCACTGGAACTTTGAGTAGGTTACAAACTCTTCTGTAACCAATGCCATCAGTGTGTTTTGCAGCAATAAGGTTGTGAAGGTCTTGCGGCAACTCACTGGTTTTACCCATCTTAAGATGTTTCTAGTGTAACACTTTGGTAATGAAATACCTTTTTATATGCCATCAGTTGAACCAGCTCATATTATTTTTTAGAAAGTGGCAGAATTGCTTTCTAATTACTGATAAATTTCAGTTGGAGTCATGAATTAAAACGGATTTTTGCACCTCTGTTGTTCATGTGTTCAACACTTTTTCCTCTGTCATATCTGATTATTACACTTAACTAAATTTATGAACATTAATGGATTGATATTTTTATCTGTGTGGTTTGGATAGTTGTTACTGACCTCTGGTGAGAATTTCATGTCAATAGTGCAGCGCCCCAGAGTCCTGGTCGTTGCAGTGCTGTGGCTTCGCCGCTAAGGGGAGCCATGGTACGTTCGATGGCACCGAAGGAGTTCCTCCAATCAGGTATCACAGACACCAATATGTTTCACAGCTGGGCCTCCGGGGGGAGCTAAGGGTGCTATTCATTAGGCCACTCCCCACCATAGTGGGTAAACTGGGGGTCAGGCAGGAAGTTAGAGAGAACGCTGACGGGATTGAACGGAGCAACACCCTGTGGCAGGGGGTGTTGTGAAGGGAGAGACTGTAGGGTCTCTGCCAGGGGTGGGATCCTGGCAGAGGCTTGGCATTGAAAGAACGTAACGGGTCCGCGCAGGCTCCTGGAAGCGGCGGGACTCAGGAAAGGACTAGAAGCGAGACAGATTGTGCTGAGTGAGAAACGAGATCAAGCAGAAGGAGAATACCAGCAGGGGTTGTGCTGAAAGAGGCAGCACCTTGCTGAGGCGCAATACCGGTGGCCGGAACGCCGAGGGAGTGGATTAGAATACAGCTTCAAGCCATACTCCAAACAGCGGCAGGGCAGTCGGTCTCAGGCTGGCTGTCTACCACATATCGCCTATGAAGTCTTGGGGGGCAATTGCGGGAGAGGGGCGACTCTAGGGTCCCGGAAGAACTCCAGGCCTACCTGACAAACGGGTGCCATTCCAACCTGAATACAGGGAAGGGGTGGATTACAGAGGAACATCAAATCGAGTTGTGAGGGAACTTAAGAAACAGACACAACCGTTGTGGGGTCACTTTCCGTGAGCACAGCAGGGAAGAACTACAACACATAGCGCTAGAAGGAAGGCACAGATTTCCACCTGAGAGGAGGACTCTGGAGGTGCCATTGGACCGGCCGGACTTGCGCAGCCTGGTGAACCGTGTTCTGGACTGAGGACTCAGAGATCTCCAGTAAAGAGGTAAAGAGACTGCAACCTGGTGTCCTCGTTATTTACCGCGACTTACACCCCACAACCGCACCGTTACATCGCTACCATTACTACCACCTATTTCACCGGACGTCCCCCACTGACGGACAGGGCCACGGACCGGGTCTAGCCACCGTGACAACCCCGAGACTGAGAACTAGAGGCCCGGCTCCGGGTACCCCTCGGCCCTGCGGCGGTGTGGGGGCGCGCCGCAATAACACCTTTAGAAATATGTTTACCTAGAAAATTGATGACGTGTTCAATACTTATTTCACTCGCTCAATAGAACAAAAATTTAAATGGTCACAGGTACAAATTCACTAGGTGGACTCAAAAAAGGAAAGTAGAAAGTAAAAAAAAGTTTTAAAAATTATTTTAATCCCTTTCTGACATTGGGAGTAATAGTACGCCGATGTCGGACTCCCTTCCTTTGATGTGGGCTCCAACGGTTTTGAACAGCTGACATGTGCCTGCAATAGCAGCTGGTGGAATCGCGATCCACCCACAGCTATTATCCAGTTAAATGTCGCTGTCAAACTCTGACAGCGGCATTTAAATCACGCTTCCCACAATCATGCTGGAAATATGCACACCGATGAACCCGTCACGTGATTGCGGGTCGCCGGTGTGTTGGGATGACAACCTGAGGTCTCTTGGAGACCTCTATGGTTGTCAGTGCCGGCTTGCTGTGAGCGCCACCTAGTGGTTGGCACTCATAGCAAGTGAGTAAATCTGCTATACAGAGACGATCTGAACATCGCCTCTATGTCGAAGAGCCGAACCGGTTGTGGAAGCTTCTAGTCTCCTATGGAGACTAATGAAGCATGCCAAAAGTAATAAAAAAAGTTTTTACAAATATGAAAAAAATAAAAAATGATAAAAGTTCTAATCACCCCCCTTTCGCCCCATTCAAAATAAAACAATAAAAATAAAATCAAACCTACACATATTTAGTATCAGCGAGTTCAGAATTGCCTGATCGATCAATAAAAAAAGGATTAACCAGATCACAAAATGGCGTAGCGAGAAAAAAGGTCAAAACGCCGCAACATTGAATTAAAATGTAATAACAGAAACGGCATAATTGAAAACGTCAGCTCGGCACGCAAAATAATGAGCCCTCACCCAACCCAAGATCACGAAAAATGGAGATGCAATTTATTTTCACCACTTAGATAAAAAAGAACCTAGACATGTTTGGTGTCTATGATCTCATAATGACCTGGAGAATCATAGTGGCAGTTTTAGCATTTGGTGAACCTAGTAAAAAAGCCAAACAAAAAACAAGTGTGGGATTGCACTTGTTTTGCAATTTCACCATACTGAATTTTTTTCCCGTTTTCTAGTACACGACATGGTAAAACCAATGGTGTCATTCAAAAGTGCAAAACCAAAGTTATGGCTCTGGGAAGAAGGGGAGCGAAAAGCAAAAATGCAAAATCAAAAAAATACTCCTGGGGTTAAGGGGATAAAAAACCACAAATGTTTGAATCAATCCTCTACAAAAAAAATATAAATAAATACACATTATCTGGAAAAGTCCAACCTATCAAAATATTAACTTCCAAAACCACTATGGAAAATGCCATAAAATACATTATTTAACCCCTTAACCCCAAAGGGTGGTTTGCACGTTAATGACCGGACCAATTTTTACAATTCTGACAACTGTCCCTTTAAGAGGTTATAACTCTGGAACTCTGACATTGTTTTCTCATGACATATTGTACTTCATGATAGTGGTGAAATTTCTTTGATATTACTTGCATTTATTTGTGAAAAAAATGGAAGTTTGACGAAAATTTTGCAATTTTCCAAATTTGAATTTTTATGCCTTTAAATCACAGAGATATGTCACAAAAAAAACTTAATAAGTAACATTTCCCACATGTCTACTTTACATCAGCACAATTTTGGAACCAAATCTTTTTGTTGTTAGGGAGTTATAAGGGTTAAAGGTTGACCAGCAATTTCTCATTTTTACAACACCATTTTTTTTAGGGACCACATCACATTTGAAGTCACTTTGAGGGGTCTATATGATAGAAAATAACTAAGTGTGACACGATTCTAAAAACCACACCCCTCAAGGTGCTCAAAACCACATTCAAGAAGTTTATTAACCCTTCAGGTGTTTCACAGGAATTTTTGGAATGTTTAAAAAAAATGAACATTTAACTTTTTTTCACAAAAAATTTAATTCAGCTCCAATTTGTTTTATTTTACCAAGGTTAACAGGAGAAATTTGACTCAAAAAGTTGTTGTACAATTTATCCTGAGTATGCCGATACCCCATATGTGGGGGTAAACCACTGTTTGGGCGCATGACAGAGTTCGGAAGGGAAGGAGCGCCATTTGACTTTTCATTGCAAAATTGACTGGAATTGAGATGAGACGCCATGTCGCGTTTGGAGAGCCCCTGATGTGCCTAAACATTGAAACCCTCCACAAGTGACCCCATTTTGGAAAGTAGACCCCCAAGGCACTTATCTAGATGTGTTTTGAGAACTGTGAACCCCCAAGTGTTTCACTACAGATTATAACGCAGAGAAATGAAAATAAAAAATCCTTTTTTTTCCACAAAAAATATTTTTTAGCCCCCAGGTTTGTATTTTCCCAAGGGTAGTAGGAGAAATTGGATCCCCACAAATAACCCCATATTGGAAACTAGAGCCCCCAAGGAACATATTTAGATGTGTTGTGAGAACTTTGAACCCCCAAGTGTTTCACTACAGTTTATATCGCAGAGCTGTAAAAATTAAAAAAAAACTTTCCACAAAAATTATTTTTTAGCCCCCGGTTTTGTATTTTCCCATGGGTAACAGGAGAAATTGGACCCCAAAAGTTGTTGTCCAATTTGTCTTGAGTACGCTGATACCCAATATGCTGGGCGCATGGGAGAGCTCGGAAGGGAAGGAGCAGTGTTTTACTTTTTCAATGCAGAATTGGCTGGAATTGAGATCGGACACCATGTCGCGTTCCGAGAGCCCCTGATGTGCCTAAACAGTGGAAACCCCCTAATTCTAACTGAAACCGTAACCCAAACACACCCCTAACCCTAATCCTAACCCTAACCATAACCCTAACCACACCCCTAACCCGAACATACCCCTAGCCCTAATCTCAACCACACTCCTAACCCCAACATTCCCCTAACCCTAATCCCAACTCTAGCCACACCCCTAACTCCAACACACCCCTAACCCTAATCTCAACCATAACCCTAACCACACCCTTAACCCTAATCCCAACCCTTATTCCAACCGTAAATGTAATCCAAACCCTAACTTTAGCCCCAACCCTAACGCTAACTTTAGCCCCAACCCTAACGCTAACTTTAGCCCCAACCCTAACCCTAACTTTAGCCCCAACCCTAACCCTAACTTTAGCCCCAGCCCTAAATCTAACTTTAGCCCCATCCCTTACCTTAGCTTTAGCCCCAACCCTAACCCTAACTTTAGCCCCAACCCTAACCCTAACTTTAGCCCCAACCCTAACTTTAGCCCTAACCTATCCCTAACTTTATCCCCAACCCTAACCCTAACTTTAGCCCTAACCCAAACTTTAGCCCCAACCCTAACCCTAACTTTAGCCCCATTCCTAACCCTAACTTTAGCCACAACCGTAACCCTAACTTTAGCCCCAATCCTAACCCTAACTTTAGCCCCAACCCTAACCCTAACTGTAGCCCCAACCCTAACTTTAACCCTAACCCTAACTTTAGCCCCAACTCTAACCCTAGCTTTAGCCCCCACCCTAACCCTAACTGTAGCCCTAACCCTAACTTTAGCCCCAACCCTAACTTTAGCCCCAACCCTAACTTTAGCCCCAACCCTAACCATAACTCTAAGCCTAATGGAAAAATGGAAATAAATACATTTTTAAAAAATTGTATTATTTTTCCCTAACTAAGGGGGTGATGAAGGGGGGTTTGATTTACTTTTATAGTGGGATTTTTAGCGGATATTTATGATTGGCAGCCGTCACACGCTAAAAGACGCTTTTTATTGCAAAAAATAGTTTTTGCGTCTCCACATTTTGAGAGCTATAATTTTTCCATATTTTGGTCCACAGAGTCATGTAGGTATTGCTTTTTTGTGGAATGAGTTGACATTTTTATTGGTACCATTTTCGGGCACGTGACATTTTTTGATCGCTTTTAATGCCGATTTTTGTAAGGCAGAATGACCAAAAACCAGCTATTCATGAATTTCTTTGGGGGGGGGCATTTATACCATTCCACATTTGGTAAAATTGATAAAGCAGTTTTATTTATTTTATTCTTCGGGTCAGTACGATTACAGCAATACCTCATTTATATAATTTTTTATGTTTTGGCGCTTTTATACGATAAAAACTATTTTATACAAAAAATAATTATTTTTGCATCTCTTTATTCTGAGGACTATAATTTTTTTAATTTTTTTGCTGATGATGCTGTATGGCGGCTCGTTTTTTGCCGGACAAGATGACGTTTTCAGCGGTACCATGGTTATTTATATCCGTCTTTTTGATCGCGTGTTATTCCACATTTTGTTCAGCGGTATGATAATAAGGCGTTGTTTTTTGCCTCATTTTTTTTTACGGTGTTCACTGAAGGGGTTAACTAGTGGTACAGTTTTATAGGACAGGTCATTACGGATGTGACGATACTGAGTATGTGTACTTTTATTGTTTTTTTTATTTAGATAAAGAAATGTATTTATTGGAACAATATTTTTTTTGCACATGTAAATTTTTTTTTAAACTTTTTTACAATGCCCCAGGGGGGATATCACTGCATAGTAACAGATCGCTGATCTGACACTTGGCAGTGCACTGTGTCAGATCAGTGATCACACAGGCACTTCAGGGAGGTTTGCTGGCGCCTGCTCTGAGCAGGTGCCTGAAAGCCACCTTCCTGCAGGACCCAGAAGGCCCCCCACAGTCAATTTTGATTCGGGGCCTGCAGGGAGGAGGAGGTAGGAGACCCTCGGAGCAACGCGATCACATCACGTTGCTCCGAGCATCTCAGGGAAGCACGCAGGGACCCCCCTCCCTGCACGATGCTTCCCTGTGCCGCCGGAACGCTGTGATAATCTTTGACCATAGTGTGCCAGGGGTTAATGTGCCGGGAGTGATCCGTGACCACTCCTGGCACATAGTGCAGGATGTCAGCTGTAATAATCAGCTGACACCCGGCGGTGATCGCCCGTGAGCGCGTGCGATCGACTATGACGTACTATCCCGTCACTGGGAATTGAGTCCCAGGTAACCTCGACGGGATAGTACATCATATGGGATTAAGGAGTTAAATACCATAATTACTGTTCTTTGTTCATTTCACTTCCCCCCCCAAAATAGAATTAGAAATAATCAAAATGTCATGCACCTCAAAATGGTATCAATAAAAATATCAACTCACCAAACAAAAAACAAGCTCACATACAGGTCCATCAATTTTTCTAAAACACTAATATATAGATTAAGAAATAACTACCGTATATACTTGAGTATAAGTGGACCCAAGTATAAGCCGAGGTACCTAATTTTCCCACAAAAAAATGGGAAAACTTATTGACCCGAGTGTAAGCCTAGGGTGGGAAATGCAGCAGCTACTGGTAAATTTCAAAAATAAAAATAGATATCAATAAAAGTAAAAATTAATTGAGACATCAGTAGGTAAAATGTTTTTGAATATCCATATTGAATCAGGAGCCCCATAAGATGCTCCATACAAAATTCGCCCCATATAATGCTGCATCAAGGTTGATTATGCCCCTATAAGATGCTCCATAGAAACATTTGCCCCATGTAATGCTGCATATAGGTTGATTATGGCCCCATGAGATGCTCCATAGAACAATTTGCCCCATATAATGCTGCATATAGGTTGATTATGGCCCCATAAGATGCTCCATGGAAAATTTGCCCCATATAATGCTGCTTATAGGTTCATTATGGCCCTATAAGATGCTCCATAGAAAATTTTGCCCCATATAATGCTGCATATAGGTTGATTATGGCCCCAAAAGGTGCTCCATAGAAAAATTTCCCCATATAATGCTGCATATAGGTTGATTATGGCCCCATAAGATGCTCCATAGAAAATTTGCCCCATACAATGCTCATCATATCAGTGCAGTTTATGCTGATATGATTACTATATATCTGCTGCAATAAAAAAAATAAAGTGACATACTCACCTCTTGTCGCTGCCCGCTGCGCCTCAGCATCGCCGGTTCTCTGCAGTGACTGTTCAGGCAGAGGGCAAGCACTAACCACATCATCATGCCCTTTGACCTGAATGTCACAGCCGGAGGACGCGGAAGACAGTGCGGCGGTGGAACGGGGACAGGAGAATATCACAAGTGCCGGTGTCTTGAGCAAGCAGCGGCACAGGCACCTGGCCCCCATAGCGCGCCGGTGTCCCAGCCTGCTCAGGACACCGGCACTTGTCCCGGTGCCAATGCCGACTGCGACCCTGTCAGCAGCCACCAGAACATTTACCGAGGCTGCAGGGGAATGTAGACATGTTCTGGAGATGCCAAGGACCTCCGCACTGAGACTCTTGTATAAGCCAAGGGGGTCTTTTTCAGCAAAAAAAAAAGGGGCTGAAAAATTTGGCTTATACACGAGTATATACGGTAATAAGTTTGGCATTAAACTAATAACTTTAGTATCGCCCTAATCCAACTTATGCGAAGAATCTTACTGCCAGATCATTTTTACGACACACTTCATAAAGCAATATCTAAAAAACCATGTCAGAATTGCATTTTTTCACCACTATTTATTTCCTTATTTTCCAATATATTATATGGTAAAATGAATTGTACCGTTCAAAATTACAACTCATCCTGCAGAAAACTAGCCCTCATATGGCTATGTGGGCAGAAAAATGAAAAAAGGTTATGGCTTTTGGCAGAAAAGGAGGAAAAAACTAAAGTTCAAAAATGGAAATTGGTGGTAGCAGGAAAGGGTTAAAGATATAACCATTGTTTGTTACTCTCACAGGCTATTTTGCTTAGGACTTATTACCAAACTCCATAGCAAATAATTCTAGGTTTATATATCAATATCCACATTTGGATAGATATTTAGAAATATGCAGATTAAAGTGAAAAGAAAAAAATTAGATTACTGCCAAAACTCTTATCTAAGTTTAGGAATAGGAGTTATTTATTGCAGTAATGGCAGATCAATTTAGACTACATGGGGTACAGTACAGGGTAATTCAGTCTAGCAGCACATAATAATGTCATTAGATGTAACATATATTATAATAGATATTTATAATGTAGTAGTTTTGTTCTTTTCTTTGAAGTACTGGAACAAAGCATACTTGGCACACGGCAAGAAAAAATGCCAAGAGGCACTCACCATGTTCCAGTATACTTTTATAAAGAAAGAGCTAACATTTATATAAATTGAATCAAACAGTTAGACAACTGGTTTTAATTTTGTAGACAAAGTGTCAGGGGCGTACATAGAAATCATAGATCCATTCCTCATAGCAAAAATTATGATTGGCCCCCTCCCTCTCTTACTCCCCCAAAAAACAAAATATTCAGCGGAGTAGGCTGGTTTATATCTCCCAACTGTTATAACCAAGAGGAAGGAGATGCATTGCGGCTTGTGCACAGAAATTATATTCCCCTTGAAGCCTGTTCTTGTTCTTATCCACAATACCCCTTTCACCAATATTATAGAGTATGATGCTCCCATAAATGTCCTCACCCACACAGACAATATATGGCATATTTTTTCCTAACAATTTCACCCCACTGACCCCCACGCAGTACCCCCTCCATTTTTTCTTTCACCTTCCTTTCCCTCCTCTTGTTTTTGGTATACTAATAAGGATATAAAGATACGCAGTCAATCTCAAATCTTTTTTCTGAATTTTATGTAATGTTGAATCGTATTTAACTCATTGATATGTACAATAGACAGCCTTGTGTACCCAGTACACAGAATAATGAATACCGGTTTCCTCTTCTGTACAGACCAGATGTTCTAGGAAGGATCTGCGCATGCGCACCTTTCCTGGCAAAGCACGCGCACAGTAGAGGAGCTTTAGACTGCACAGACGCAAATAAGATAAGAGCGAGCATCCCCTCCTTCAAATGTGTGTGCTCCTGACAGGTTATAGTTACACTGTACAGACGCGATCGATAGGTCTCTGGCATGATGGAGGACGGATGCAGCGTGGAATGGATGAGGTTGGGTGATCCCGGAAGAATTCATTTATTGGTAACACAATAAGGAACTACCAGGGGATATCATCTGCCGATTGTTAAGATGTAATACCCCTTCTGACTGGCTAAAAGCTATAAACGCCCTCAATGATTATCACTTTGTACTGGATGTGACGGAATAGCTATAGTGTAATATGATTTTATTGGTGTGAATGATTGGAAATACCCATTGAGGAGTGATTGGATGACATTTGTTAGTGATGTCAGCATCAAGGCTTTAGAAGATCAGCCTGTCTGTCATCCAGCTTATTACAGCCTCATTTCATTTCTCCTGATGATGCCAAAGACGAATCATGTCAGGGAGGTTAATGGCTGCTTAATTTTATTCAACATATACTAGGTAGAAATATGTACTGAATGTAATATGCAGTAAGTCATAGCAATATAATGTGATAGCTAGGAAATCAATTGATAAAGAGACTGCTTGGCATGCAAAAAATAAGCCCTCACCCTGCCCCAGATCCCAAAAAATGGAAATGCTACGGGTCTCGGAAAATGGCGCCCTTTTTTTCTGCACAGATTTTGGATTTTTTTTCACCACTTAAATAAAAAAACCTATACATATTTGGTATCTGCAAACTCATAATTGCCTGGAAAATAGTAATGGCAGGTCAGTTTTAGCATTTAGTGAACATGGTAAAAAGAACAAAACAATTGTGGAATTGCACTTTTTTGCAATTTCACCGCACTTGGAATTTTTTCCCCATTTTCCAGTACGTTACATGTTAAAATCAATGGTATTGTTCTAAGGTACAACTCATACCACAAAAATCAAGCCCTCACACGTCCATATTGACAGAGAAATTAAAAATGTTATGGCTCTGGGAAAAAGGAGAGCAAAAAACAAAAATGGAAACTCCCATGATCGTGAAGGGGTTAATGGATAAAAATATTGGGACACCTTCACATTACACCTACAGGAGCTTTATGACATCCAATTATAATTTTTCTCCCCTTTGCAGCAAAAATAGCTTCCACTTATTCGGGAAGGCTTTGTACAAGATTTTAAGTGTGTCTGTGGAAATATTTCCAATTTATTGAGAAGAGTATTTGATATTCAAAGGACAGTCTGTAAAAAAAGGGCATTTTTTTTTCCCTGTCCGTAAAACTTTTTAATGCATCTGTAATTTTTTTTCAAGCTGGATAGACTTGTACAGATGTTTTTAACTGCATTTTTCACCCTTTTACAGCTTACAGAGAATGTAGCTAATGTCTCCATTTAGGATTTATGGTCTGTAGACATATGGCACAGACCATATGGGCAGCACGGTGGCTCAGTGGATAGCATTGCAGCGCTGGAGCCCTGGGTTCTAATCCCACCTTGGACATCATCTGCAAGGAGTTTGTATGTTCCCTCCATGTTTGCATGGGTTTCCTCCGGGCACTCCGGTTTCATCCCACATTCCAAAGACATACTGATAGGGAATTTAGATTGTGAGCCCCATCGGAGACAGTGATGATAATGTGTGCAAAGTGTAAAGCGCTGCAGAGAATGTTAGCGCTATATGAAGATTATTATTATATGGCAATTAAAATCATAATGATTTATTATGATTTTCCAAAGTTGGATGTTTGTGTTTATGTGAGAAGCTGCCCATAAAAACCTATACCCGAAACCTGAACCTGGACCCCATTCACTTCAATGGGGGCCCCAGACATCTAGCTTTTGCCATGCTGTCATGTGCATGACAGCGCGGCAAACACTGCTTCTGATCGGTGGTAAATTCAACACCGCCAGTTAGACAGCCGTGGTTCCCACGCTGTCAAAAGACAGCATGAGCACATAGCACGGTGGCGCAGTGGTTAGCACAGCAGCCTTGCAACACTGGCGTCCTGGGTTCTAATCCCACCTTGGACAACATCTGCAAAGAGTTTGTATGTTCTCTCCGTGTTTGCGTGGGTTTTCTCCGGGTTCTCCGGTTTCCTCCCACATTCCAAAGACATACTGATAGAGAATTTAGATTGTGAGCCCCATCGGGGACAGCGATGATAACGTGTGCAAAACTGTAAAGCGCTGCATAATATGTTAGAGCTATATAAAAATAAAGATTATTATTATAGCTCTGATCTGAGTTATAAAGTTTATCACTGGTCACTGGTGTCAGCTGATGCTTCAATCAGCCAATGCCTGTTGCCACTAATAGCCGTGAGGGCAGGAGCAGCTGATATGAGTATTCATCAGCCGGCACTGTAAATAAACAATTTTTTTTTAAAACGGCATGGGTTCCTCTATATTTTTGATAGTCAGCCAGGCAAAAATCACAGTAGGGTGCTGCAACCCTCAGCTGCCAGCTTCAGCAAGGATGGTTGTCAAGAATAGAGGGGTCCCCATGCCGCATTTTTTAATTATGTAAATTAAATAATTAAAACATTATGTGGGGTCCCCACCATTTTTGACAACAAGCCTTGCTAAAGCAGACAGCTGGGGGCTGATATTCTCAGTCTGGTAAGGGGTCATGGATATTGGCATCCCCAGCCTAAAAACACCATCCCGCTTCCACCCCAGAAAAGGTGTTTTGTCCTGCTCGCTCTTCCCACTTACGCTGTAGAGGTGGCAAGTGGGGTTCATATTTGTTTGGTTGATGTCACCTTTGTATTGTCAGGTAACATCAAGCCCATGAATTACTAATGTAGAGGTGTCTACAAGACACCTGTCCATTACTAATCTTATAGTTATATGGTACATAAAGAAATAGCCAGAATAAAGTCTTTTATTTGAAATAGAACAAAACACTAAGTTTTTTATTTAATAATAACAAACACAGTTATACTCACCAAACGCCTGAATCCATCATCACCTGTAATAAAACAAAAATAAAAAACAATATCCTTCACCTGTCCATCGTTCTGTCCCATGCCGTAATCCATATAAAACAGTTTTCAACTGGACGATGCCAAGATGTGACCATCCAGGCTGAGAATCAATGGCGAATGAGCTTCTACAAGTGCAGCATCAGTGACTAGCGGTGATGTCATTGAGGTTACTGCCGGACACTGAGACTGCGTTTCCAGCTGGGCTGAACTGCAGTGACCTCGGTGAGATCCCCGCTAGCACCGTGAGAAGGTTTCATGGTGCAGAGGCGAGTCCACCGCAGTTCAAATACACCGCAGTGAAATTCTCCTAGTGAACTGCAGTGAAAGCACCTCTGCATCGTGAGACTTTCCCATGGTGCTAGAATGTGTAGTATTCAGAGGCGTAGATATCTAATAAATTGGGAATTTCATAAAATCCTGAAGAGCTGACAACATCACAAAACCCAGCCCATGTAAGGTCATTAAGGGGGATTTTGTGAGTGTAACTTGCATGCTGATAAAAAAACGAGGCAAATTATGATCTGTGTGAGTTACATATCAGTGTATGCACGATCCTGTTCACTGGACATTTCAAATCAAAGTGCTCTCCCTCCTTCGCTAGATGAGCCATCACTGTGACCAGTGTAGTAGGTTTCTTTTGTCAATCCTGTTTATTTTATGTAATTTTATATCCTGTATTGCTTTTTCCCTTTGTAAAATCTTTTGTATATTTTTTATAAACACTGCCTATCATTCTTGATTATATGTAAAATTTAACAGTTCTATTCCTTTTGTTTTGTAAACTGCACCCCGAAGTCATACGCTACCTGTCAGGTGTCCAATTGGCCTGTATAAATGAATGGTGGTGTCAGTGAGTAGTTCTTGGGCTATTGTGGAGCTAGCAGTGACTGTACGGGGTATATATATATTCCATGCTTTGGAATTGGAGGTGTATATAACATACGCTCATTGTTAGTCTCCCAATAACCAGCCTACTAGCAGAAACAGCCAGCGGCCTCCTCCTCAGCTGTGATCTTTGACAATTGGTGGCAGTGGTGGGATTCTGCGTGATCTCTCTGGTGTCATCCCTTGACAGAGAACATACAAACTCCTTGGAGATTATGTCCTTAGGGGAATTTGAACAAAATACTCTAGCACTGCAGAGCAATAGTGTTGAGCAGGCAGTAAACTGCTTGGGTGCTTGGTACTTGAATTGAGCTCTTTGTAATGCTCAGGTGCTCAATTAGAGTACAATGTGCATCAATGAAGAAGGCAAGGATTTTTCAGGCACACAAGAGGGAGAGAGAATTCCTGGCTTCAGTGCTGCAGTGCTCAGGCACCCGATCACTCGAGCACTATGCGATGCTTGGCACTTGATCGAGCATTGAAATGCTTGATCAAGTATCGAGCAGTGGCAAGCACAATTGCCCATCACTATAAAGCAACAGGGCTAACCACTAAACCACTGCGCTTTCCAAGGCATTTGAAGTAAGGGCTTTGTGTGGGTTAGTCAAGTTCTTCCACACAAAACTCATTCAACCACACTTTTATGGACCTAGCTTTGTGCAGTAGGGCACAGTGATGCTGGAGCAGAAAGGAGTCTTCAATAAACTGTTCCCATAAAGTAGGAAGATTACATTTGTAAAAAAAATTAGCATGTTGAAGCATTAAGATTTCAATTCACTGGAACAAAGTGTCCTAAGTTAAACCCTGAAGAAAATAAAAATGCATTATTCCTGCTCCAAGGTAACTTTGTAGTTAACACAATGTACTCAGGTGAACATTTTTTCCTTGCCATTTGCCAAACCCAAACTACTCCACACAAAAACGTGATTCATTTCAACAGTTTGCAAATAGTCTCATCAAAGAAGAAGACAGGAGCTCTAGTGCCCCTTATTGAAGCTTGGAATCCTAAAATTAAATATTTATCATTCCACAGAACATGTTTCCAAAATAATGAAAAGCAATTACAATAATGTCATTTTTATGCACTTAAAAAAATAAAAATAAACATCACAAATCAGCAATTAACAGACATATTTGTGTCCTTGTAATCATAACTAGAGATGAAGCGAAACTTTCAAGGTTCAGTTCAGATTGGTGAACCTCCTAATGTTTGCTGAACATGTTCACCAAACGTTTAGTCACGAGCACCATTACAATTTTTCATATGGTGCTTGTGCTGACGTTAGTGAGTTGAACTGAATTAATTGGCTGTGTACTCCCAGGACCTTTCTGATGGCACCACGAGCATGAGAAAGTTCTCTGGTCATAGGAGTTCACCGTGAGATACTGAGCAGCGGTAGCCCACATTGCTTAGTGTCTCTGCTGGATGGCAGGCTGTTTAATCTCATCATGCAACAATGCAGCCTGCCATTGTAGGGGGATGCAAATGTGTATATTGTTCCCTCTTCTCCCCAACCCCTTTAAGTATGTGTAATATGTTATTGATGTGTATGTACACGGTGGAACTGCTACACATAAAGTGTATTGTCACCATGTACAAGGGCATTGCTATACTTTTTGTATATTGCTCTGATTGTATACATATGTCTACATGCTTTGCATACACATGTTGGTTAGGGAAAGTAAGTGCCCCGGGCCCGTATAGTGCTAGGGGGAGTAGTACCCGAGTTGTCCACTAGATGGAACATAGACATAGTGATAGGTATAGTTAGAATAGGAGGGGCACACAGGGGATAAGTATAGTGTAGCTTCCTGTTTTAGTTAGTTGTGGTCTGGGTGTCCATGCAGCTCATATCGGGGCTAGCTAGCCCCCATAACATCCTTTGCGAAGGATTAGGCCCAGCAAAGATATCCAGGGGGCCAGTACTAAGAAGAGAGAGAGAGAAAAAATACAGCAACAGTAGGAACAGCAGTGCAGTAATAGTGGGACTGGAGCTGCTGAACAGAAGAAGGTTGAGCCGTTTGAGAGAAAGTGCACTGAGATGTGGCAGATTTTTGCATGGGGTGCCATTCTCAGAACTGGGGTGAAATGGCAGGGAATGCCCCCATGAAAGGGCAGAAATACTGGACTTTAAGGACACTGCGGAACTGTATAGTACAAACCGGCCCCAACGCAGGCTAAGTGACAGGCAAGAGACAGAGGCACTGATGCCCAATGCTGTAACAATGTGTGCCCTGGATGACAAGTTGCTGAGTACAGATGTTGAAGTTGAAGTGAAACCATACTGTGACTCTTTATTCTTGGAATCGTCTGCAGAGGTAACTGACCCGTACCAGGAAGGCCCTGATGGTGTAGAGGAGCAGCACCGAGGTACTCAGAATGAAATGCGTGTCTGTATGCAGGAGGGGGTCCAGAGAATGATACAGGGATTGCTGTCAGCCATGGCTACCTCCCTGGCTCACCCTGACTCCTACAAGTGGCATAGTCGGCATGATCTCACTACCCCATATGGTGGTGAAGCCGGTGCAGCAAAGAAAAAAGAGAGAACTGTGATTGATGTGACTAAAGAAGAAACTCCGGAAGGAACGGATGCCCGGGAGGTGAGGAGAACCCTGGAAATGACTACCACTGATGTGACAAAGATGGTGGCTGGGGAAACAATGAATGGCACCAAAATGGGAGGTTACTGCTGTACTTGCACCCTTTGTGGGCGTACCCGTGCTGAAATGGCACAAAGAACCTTCAAGCGACACCTCCGTAGGATGCGCCAAAGACCCCTAGCCCCACACCTACTGAAACTATTAGAAAGAGAATAGGAGGAACAACAGTAAGCGACCTGACCCTGGAACGTGTGGGGCCCAGAAGAGAGTCACAGGTGCAGCTGTGCGGTATCATTGTACGATTCACCAGCAATGCATCGCTCGTGTGGCTCTGGAGGAGACAGCCGCCTAGAATGGCAGTGGCGACAGGAGAGAGGTCGGGCCCAGTCCATGTCATGGAGTAGCGAAGACTGGGGTACACTGCCCTTACCTGAAGTCTGCAGACCTCGGCGGCCACCTGAGATCATACATCATCCAGATGGAGGCATGCAACAGAGCACGGTGGGGCAAAGCAAACAACATTGGGAGCCCATGGAGTTGGAGCCAGGAAGTCCATAGAATCTGGGGCAGGCAGCTGAAAGGCCAAAGCCCTCACGACCATGGGAGCCTGCACTGGAAGATAGGCCACAGCCGGGACTACTTCCGGAAAGATCAGTCCACGCCACCTCTGTGGAAGGAAGCAGCAGCTGTGGAGAAGACGTGATTCATTGATGACTAACTGAAGTGGTGAGTGAGCCTCGTCCAGTGGCCCAAGTGAGGGAGACCCTGTTCTCATCTTCTGCTCTCGGAGCCCATCCCAAAGTGTTCCCTGCTGCCGCCACTGCTCCATCCATGGCAAAAGAGAAATAGGTCCTGGGGTGTACGACAGCTCTCCGGGTGCTGGAGGGGAGGAGTCACGACTCCCAGGTAATACTGCTGTGGGAAACACTGCACATAGCAGCAAGGGAGCTGATCAGAATGCCAGGTTACTAACCAGGTTACAAACAGGACCTGAATCATGTGACAGAGTGGGAGGTGGTCAGGGGCGGTACAGAGAAGTGATAAAGACTAAAGAGTTGTAAAACAAGCAAAGATCGGAGCCAGGAGATCACAACGTACCAAAAGGGAGAGATGGGATTGTCAGAAGTGAAGTCAGAGGTCAGAAATCCAGGAGAACAAACAGAGTAACTCTTGGAGAGCAAGGGAAACACTTTGCAAACCAGGCACACACTCCATGGGTCAGGCACACAGACTAGAAGAACGTATAGCTGACAGCGAAACCTAGACTGGAGTGAGTATAAATACTCAGATTGAAAGGTAGGCCAACAAAGTTAACCCTGATAGAACAGGACATTAGCCATGTCCTAACCATGACAGGAGGTATATCGCAAGCGCCCAGGCTTCTCAGGGAGCCTCACATCCTGCACGCCTAAATGAAGGTCCATTTCCATCCCCAGACCACTGGATCCCCAGTGTAGTGGAGGAGAAAAAGGAAAGGGAGAAGGAGGTCTGGGCTGAGTTGCATCGGCCTGGAGGTGACACTACGGCTGCACTTTCAGTAAGCTTGCATATGTGGAGTCGGGCCGAGGGTACGGCTTTATTCGGGAGGTCAAGACCCATCACAAGGACTCTGTGAACGCGGCCTCGGTGAAGTTTGGAAGGCTCCTGGAGGAGAGACTGAGTCTCCTTCTACAAAGAGAATTGCCCTAGGGGCTATTATGCTGTGGCCGTTGCCTTATGCACCTCAAAGGAGATGCAGCAACATGCGGGATTGAGATTCATCTAATTAGACTCCCGCAGGGTCCTGGTCCATTGTCAACCCAAATTGTTTCATCTGGGCAATCCGTGGCTCCTGCGGCTGCAGAGCCACCCTTATCCCAAAGATTGGGGATGAGACATAAGAGACATGACGGCTCCATTTGTGGTACCATTGCACTGTATACAAGATGGAGAAAGGACTGTTCCACATCCTATTGGGGCAAAGGGGAAGCCCTGCTTTTCCCCTCAATATAAAGGGGAGTTTCATCAGTAAAGTGATGATTTTATGAAACCTGTGCCCACTGTGCGCCTAAAGATGCTGTTGCACTGTGCAGTTATCTTTTTTTCTCTAGAGGTAGAATCAAAGCTTTTCTGTACCATAAAAAAACAATTACAAATGCTGCTTCACATCTGCACCAAAAAAGCATCAAATATGAGGGAAAAGGCATAAAAAAATACAGCAAAAATGTAACACATTTTAGTGGTGGTAATTAAGGGGCCTTATTTCTTAGTGCTGATTTTTAACAGCATTGAGGTAAAAGTATGCAGTGCTGTCCATCGGGTGCAATTCTTGCGGGTGACAGCTGTATTTAACAGCTGACACCCTGCGGTATTGGCACAGGTGCTGATCATTGCCATGGTATGGTGGCCTATAAGATCCTGCTGTAAGCAGGAAGTTTAAGGCTATGTGCCCACGTTGCAGAAAGTATGCAGAATTTTCCTGATCAAATCCGGACTCCCTTGGCAGGATATACGCTTGCGTTTTATTTTTTGCGTTTATTTTCACATTTTTAACGAAAATATGTGTTGTATTTTTTTCACAGAATTTTTGCGGATTTTTAGCATTTTTTTTCTAATGGTCCAAATACAATTCTATAGCAGCAAAACCGCTAATTTTCTGCTAAATTAATGAAAATGCTGCTTTTTTTCCGCAAAAAAACAGCGTGGGAACAAAAACTGCGGAATGCATTAAAATAATGGGATGCTTTATGTAAGTGTTTTCTAAGTGTTTCCGCAGCAGAAAACCGCCATAAAAACGCTTAAAAAACGCTAAAAATCCGCAACGTGGGCACATAGCCTTACAGCGTGAGACCAATGAATAAAGCAAACATTATTCATGTTCCACAATGGGACTAAGGGAGAAAAGTAAAATAAAATATGTAAAAAAGCATACAAAAAAGCACAGATCCCACAAATCACGAAAACTTGTTTCACGACTAAAAACGCAGCATTTACATTGAAACAAAAATAAACTAAAAAAAGTACACATAATTGCCATTGTGGAGTCTGGAATGATCTGAACTGTAAAACAGTGATGTTACTTATTCCAAATGGCAAACATCGTAGAAAAAAATAATAAAAAACACTCAAAAAATGTTACTTTTTCATCATACTAAAATACAATATTTTTTAGAAAAAGTGATCAAAAAGTCATATTAAAAAACAAATGGTGCAAATGAAAACTCTGATCCAGCAAAAAACAAGCCCTAACATGGCTCATTTGGCAAACAATTTAAAAAGTTACAGATCTCAGAATATGGTGATGCAAAAATAAATGCATTTTTATAAAATATTGTGTTTAGCCTGTAAAAGTAGCAAAGCATAAAAAAATATAATTTTAGTATCGCTGTAATCATACTAACCAGACGAACAAATTGGTCTTATCACTTTTACCGCATGCTGAACAGCGCAAAAAATAAAAACAATAACTGAATTATTGTTTTTTGTTTGAAAAATCTGATTAAAAAGCGATCAAAAAGCGATATGTGGGCCAAAATGGTACCAAAGAAATCTTCAACTGGTTGAGCAAAAAATAAGCCCTCATGCAGTTCTATTTGTCAAAAAATAAGTTCAAAATATGGTGACGATAGAAGAGAAAAATTCCAATATAAATCCGGTATCACTGTAATCACACTGATGTGAAAAATAAAGCTGTCATCACTAATGCTGCACAGTGAACCACACAAAAATAAAAATAACTATTCTTGTACTGCTATTTATTCTTTGTGCTTCCCAAAAATCTGAATATGGCTCGGCTCTCATTTATCCTGTGCTTTCTGTTGAGTGCTTATGTCGAGGTTTCCATGTAAATCTCAAAAAATGTGATTAAGACGAAACCCCTGCCAGAACCACTCACTTATAAGGCAGATGGAGTCCCTTTGAACTTTGTCTGGTCTCTGTTCCGGTGGTGTCCCATCGTTTTAGGCACAATTGTGGTTGAACACAGTTCTGTGCATGCCTGTAAAATCGACACCACTGGAATAGTCACCAAACGGAGACCAAAGTGTCTCCATTTGCCTCATTAGAGTGAGTGGTTCCATCTGGGGTTTCTTCTGAATGACAATTTTTGGGGATTTACATGGCAACCCCGATGTAAGTGCTCAGAATGAAACGCAAGAATGTGGTCTCAGCCTTATACTGAAAACGATTAAAAAGTTATGTACTCCAAAATGTTACCAATAAAAAACTCTAACTTATCCCGCACCAAACCAGATCCCACTTAGGTCCATCATCTGTCAATGGAAAGATAGGGATTCCCATGTTACTGGTAGAAAACAGACTCTGTAAAAGCAACACTGCTCCCACCCCCAAATAAAATCCAGTGAATTCTGCGCTCCCAACTCCAAATGCCTCCCTCCTTCTGAGTCAAATTGTGCCTAAACCACAGTTAGCGGCCACATTTGCCATTATTGTAGCTGGGAAAGTGCACTTAATAATTTAAGGTGTACATGACTCCAGAAGCACAAGCTGGGCACAATGGATGAAGGCACTACACTGTATGGTGGCACAATGTATGGTCTCTAAACTGGCAGATTTGCAATTCTCCAGGAAAAAAAGCCTGGTGTGTTAAAAAATAGTCACCGCAACAGGGTGCTGTACCTATCATCATATGAGTTCTTTCTCTTGGCTTAGCATCTGCTTCATTCATGTGTGCGGTTAGCACAGTTTAGTTGCAGAGCAAGCTCTCTCCACGTGCTATCATCCCTGTGACATTTAACAGGGTATAATACTTAGCAAACTCAGAGCTCTACCTCTCTGTGAAGTTAACAGACATAGGTTTTCTGCGTCCTGTCCATACTGTGTGGCATTAACATAGTGTGTCTAAGGTAACGCTCGCTGTTTTGTTCCGTCATTGTTTACACTAGCAGCAGTTATACATCTCTGCACGGTGGACCCCGAGTTGCGATTGCACTTTAATTTACATTTTAGTTAGTGTAATCCACCAACCCTAACAATATATTTAAATGTGGTATCACTCAATACTGAACAAAACTATAATATAAGCACACAATTTATCCTACACAGTAAGGCCGGCATCACACTAGCGAGTTTTACGGACGTATGAGCGCAGAAAATACGTCCGTAAAATACGCATTACTTATGGCCCAATGAATCTCTATGGGGCTGCTCCTATCAGCCGTATGTTACGCATCCGTAATATACGGTATTGTACGGCCGTAGAAAATCGCAGCATGCTGCGTTTGTCAGCGTATTGCGCAAAAAATACACCAATGAAAGTCTATGGGGGCGAGAAAAATACGGATTACATATGGACCAGCAGTGTGACTTGCGAGAAATACGCAGCGGTGTTCTATAGAAAAGCCGGTAATTCAATTGCCGGCTTTTTCTTTCTCCTTCCCAACCCGACATGATATGAGACATGTTTACATACAGTAAACCATCTCATATCCCTTTTTTTTTGCATATTCCACACTACTAATGTTAGTAGTGTGTATGTGCAAAATTTGGGCGCTGTAGCTTAAAAAATAAATGGTTAAATTGCGGAAAACATTGGCGTGGGCTCCCACGCAATTTTCTCCGCCTGAGTGGTAAAGCCAGTGACTGAGGGCAGATATTAATAGCCTAGAGAGGGTCCATGGTTATAGGATCCCCCCCCCCCCCAGCTAAAAACATCTGCCCCCAGCCACCCCAGAAAAGGCACATCTGTAAGATGCGCCTATTCTGGCACTTGGCCACTCTCTTCCCACTCCTGTGTAGCGGTGGGATATGGGGTAATGAAGGGTTAATGTCACCTTGCTATTGTAAGGTGACATTAAGCCAGGTTAATAATGGAGAGGCGTCAATAAGACACCTATCCATTATTAATCCAATAGTACGAAATGGTTAAGAAAACACACACACATTATTAAAAAGTATTTTAATGAAATAAAGACACATGTTGTTGTAATATTTTATTAGACTCTTAATCCACCTGAAGGCCCTCGTTCTGTAAAAAAGGAAAAATAAAAAATCAGCAATATCTCATACCTTCCGTCGCTCAGGTCAAGTCCCACGAAGTAAATCCATCTGAAGGGGTTAAATCATTTTACACCCAGGAGCTTTGCTAATACATATATGTTTAATGCAGCTGCGGTTGACTTCCTGGACATTCAACTGGAGGTTGATTCTGACCGGCGCATCCAGACGGACGTATTCAGGAAGCCAACCTCTGTGAACTCTTTACTGCACGCTACCTCTGCTCACTATCCAGCCACAATCAGGGCCATCCCGGTCGGACAGTTCCTCAGGGTGCAGCAGATTTGCTCATCTGAGGTGAAATTTGAATCGCAGGCTAGTGACTTAAAAGAGAGGTTTCTGGCCCGCGGCTTTAGCCGGAGATCCGTTAAAGTTGGATACGATCCTGCCAGAAAACCCCCCCATAGCCATTTACTACACTCTACTAAGCGACGTAGTGCTGTGAATGGGAATGCCCCTATTAGGTTTATTTCTACTTACAACCACGAATGGGAGAGCATGCGTTCCATTCTTAAGAAACATTGGGCTGTCCTCCAAACAGAATCCTCTCTGGGTGCCACCCTGGGTAGTCTTCCCCTTATGACCCCGAAAAGATGTAAGAATTTGAATGATATGTTAGTTAGGAGCCACTATACTCCTGCTCCAGTAAACATCTTTGGCATAGGTGGCCCCCGCCCGGATTCTATGCCGTGTGGGCACTGTCTTGCCTGCGCCAATGTCCTGCGCTGCTCAAACTTCACTTCCAGTGACGGTTCTAAAGAATTTCAAATAAGACAATGTATAACCTGTGGTACTACTAATGTGATATATTATGCCACCTGTCCATGTCCAAAGGTATACGTTGGTCTTACCACCCGTGAACTTAGAGTTCGTGTACGGGAGCATGTGCGGGACATTGGCGCGGCCAGGACAGTTCCCACCACGACAGATCTAAAGACAATCCCCCGTCACTTTAAGTCACATCACAATTGTGATGGGAGATTACTTTCTGTTAGGGAGATCGACGTACTCCATTTGAGCATCAGAGGCGGCGATAACAAAAAACGTTTGGCACAGATCGAAACCAAGTGGATTGTCCTGTTCGACACCCTGACCCCTCCGGGTCTTAATGAATCTTTGAGTTTTGCCTCTTATTTGTAATATGATTTGTTCTGATTAATTCTCTGGTTTGTTGTTCTCCTGTTCTCTTGTCCTCTTAACCTGTTGCATACCACCATTCTTGTCGGAGTTATCCTTTTGCTTTTAATTGTTTTTGTTTTTTTATTATTTATTTTGAATTTTCATAATATTAAACAAAGACAAGAGTACACGAACATATAGCTCAAGAGGACCAATAATATATAGTGACGAAAACTTAGTATATTGAGTCCGCAGGATCAAAACCGGAAGTGTCTAAGGATCCTGAGAGCAAATTTACTTATATTCATGGTAAGGGGCTAACATATGTCAAGTAGTAGTTCGTGTATCTAAAAACAAAACAGTAAGACAAAAATCAACATATATCTAGAACAATAAGACTAAAACAAATGAGCAAAACTAGGGGAGTGTAACACGACATCCACTAAATAAAACTGCTGGGTTGAGACATAAGAACAGATGAAGTCACAGAAAGCATGAAGAAATGATTTTATGTAGTCAGGTTAATCATTAAAGCCAGGGTAAATAATATATAGAATGATCAATTTATTTGAGCTCGAGTCCATCGCAGTGTATCGTAGATGATCTAAAAGGTCAAGTTTACTGGGAGAGAAGGAAAACAACCAGCAAAATTATGGGAGGCTAGGTACAGCATGTTGCCAGGGTAGCCATGTGTGGAGGAACTTATCGTGTGTCCGCGCGTCCCAGCTGGATAGTTCCTCCAACCTATGGATGTCCTGAACTTTTTTCACCCATTCACTAAAGTGAGGGGGAGATGTTTGTCGCCAATATAAAGAAATCAAATGTTTAGCTGCGGCTATCAGTAGTGGAAGTAAGTCATGTTTCCTAGGATTGTAAGAGTTTGTAGGGAGTGATAGTAGAACCTCTTGAGGAGTTAGATTTCGTGCTATTAAACCTATCTGTCGGAAGTAATCAAAGATTTCGTCCAAGAATTTAGAGATAATTGGACAGTACCAAAATATATGGGCTAAAGAGCCCTTGGATTTCATAAATCTCCAGCATAATGGAGAGTCAGACAGGCCCATATGATAGAGTGACTCAGGGTTCTATACCATCTAGAAAGGACTTTAAAAGCATTTTCTTGCAACAATACACATCTTGAGAAACCATAGCCAATCTGTGTTATACTGGACGTCCAATTTAAATTTTGCAATTATATGTTGTACATGGTGTGTTTGTAAAAAGTCTCGGGGTCGTTTCTTGAGGCCAGTTATCCACGCATTTAATCTGGTTGGAAAGTAAATGTGAAATAGGGAGCGCTGGTAAAGATTTCCATAGATCAAAAGCGTCTACATATTCTGGCTCAATGAGCCAGGGAATAATATTCAAAGGAATGCTATCTAGGAAAAGGCAATGTGGCCATTTATTTGGGACAAGCGCTCTTCTGATAGCCAAGGTATTATTTGTTATTATCTCTAATGAACCTTGCGGGGGGGGTAGCGGAGGTCCAAAGATATATCTCCGCCTTCCTTCCTAATAACTTAAGTTCGAGATTAGGGATTTCTTGATCAGTTCTAATTTTAAATAGATTCATCCATCGGGCTAGGTGGATTGCCTGATAATAAGTCTTAAGATTTGGAAGTCCAAGGCCACCTGTCTTTCTTGGGAGGGAGAGGATTTTAAATGGGAGTCTGGCTCTCTTATCTTTCCACACAAATCTAGTAATCAATCTGTTAGCAGTTACAAAAAAGGATTTGGGGAGAGGTATGGGTAGCATGTTCATATGGTAGAATATTTTTGGTAGGGTATAGGATTTGATTATATTTATCCTACCAATCCACGAGAGGTATGGTGTGATTAGTATTTGTACATTATCTAGAGGTAGAAAATTATGTTCGTAGAGAGTGGATGGATCTTCAGTGAGAAAAACTCCTAGGTACTTCAGTTTTTCAGTGGGCCACTTAAAGGGGGTATTCTTTTTGAGTTCTGAAACTACTTCTTTTGTTGTCGAAATGTTCAGAACCTCCAATTTATGCATATTGACCCCTTCATGACTGTGGGATTATTCGTTTTTCCGTGTTCGTTTTTCACTCCCCTCCTTCCCAGAGCCATAACTTTTTAATTTTTCTGTCAATTTGGCCATGTCAGGGCTTATTTTTTGCGGGACGAGTTGTACTTTTGAACGACATCATTGGTTTTACCATGTCGTGTACTAGAAAATGGGAAAAAAATTCCAAGTGCAGTGAAATTGCAAAAAAAGTGCAATCCCACACTTGTTTTTTGCTTGGTTCTTTGCTTTTTTGCTAGGTTCACTAAATGCTAAAACAGACCTGCCATTATGATTCTCCAGGTCATTACGAGTTCATAGACACCTAACATGTCTAGGTTATTTTTTACCTAAGTGGTGAAAATAAATTCCAAACTTTGCTAAAAAAAAATAAATTGCGCCATATTCCGATACTCGTAGCGTCTCCATTTTTCATGATCTGGGGTCGGTTGAGGGCTTATTTTTGCGTGCCAAGCTGTCATTTTTAATTATTCCAATTCGGTGCAGATACGTTCTTTTGATCACCCGTTATTGCATTTTAATGCAATGTCACGGCGACAAAAAAAACGTAATTCTGGCATTTCGATTTTTTTTCTCGTTACACCGTTTAGCGATAAGGTTAATGCTTTTTTTATTGATAGATCGGGTGATTCTGAACGTGGCGATACCAAATATGTGTAGATTTGATTTTTTTTATTGATTTATTTTGATTGGGGCGAAAGGGGGGTGATTTAAACTTTTATATTTTTTTTATTTTTTTCACATTTTTTTAAACTTTTTTTTTAAACTTTTGCCATGGTTCAATAGCCTCCATGGGAGGCTAGAAGCAGGCACAGCACGATTGCCTCTGCTACATAGCAGTGATCTGCTGTTCGCTGCTATGCAGCAGAAAATCAGGTGTGCTGTGAGTGCCGACCAAAGGGTGGCGCTCACAGCTACCGGCGATCAGTAACCATAGAGGTCTCAAGGACCTCTATGGTTACAATGTACAAGCATCGCCGACCTCCGATCATGGACGGGGGTCGGCGATGCCGTCATTTCCGGCCGCCCGGCCGGATGCAGTAGTTAAATGCCGCTGTCTGCGTTTGACAGCGGCATTTAACTAGTTAATAGCGGCGGGTGAATCGCCTCTATTGCGGGCACATGTCAGCTGTTCAAAACAGCTGACATGTCCCGGCTTTGATGCGGGCTCACCGCGGAGCCCTGCATCAAAGCAGGGGAGCTGACATCGGACGTACTATCCCGTCCGATGTCAGTAAGGGGTTAAAGTTAGAAACGATTCCAAACTCATCAAGTAGCGTCAGAAGATTAGGGAAAGCTGTTTTGGGGTTTGAAATTAAAATCAAGAGGTCATCCGCAAAAGCTGCTGTCTTAAATTCCAATTGGTCTATTTCTAATCCTCTAATCACCTCCTATTGTCTTATTCTCTGTATTAGGGTTTCTATAACCAACACAAAAAGGGTGGGGGAGAGAGGGCAGCCCTGTCGAGTGACATTCCCAATCACGAAGGAGCTCAAAAGCAACCCGTTGACTCTAACTCTAGCAGTTGGAGTAGAGTACAGCGTCATAATGGCATCAATGAGAGGTGGGGGAAAATCAAACTTCCATAGAGTGCAAACCATATAATGCCAACTGACTCTATCGAAGGCCTTCTCGGCATCTGTCGATAGTATAGTCAACGGGATGCCAGAACGCCTGGAGTGTGAAATGGCTAAGAGAATTTTTGTGGCATTATCTTTGCCTTCACGTCCTTTAACAAAACCCACCTGGTCAGGGTGAATTAGGGAGCCTAGGACAGTGCTAGTTCTAGATGCAAGGATTTTTGCCCAGAATTTTAAGTCTGAGTTTAATAAAGAGATGGGGCGGTAGTTGCCGCATAGGCTACCATCTCTCACCTCCTTAGGGATCACAGAAATATGTGCCTCTAAGGTCTGTTTGGCTGGTGTGTTTCCTGCTAGAAAATAGTTAAACAGTGAGATTAGATGAGGGAGGAGGAGATCTGAATTTTTTTTATAATAGGACACAGGGAAGCCATCTGGGCCCGGTGTCCTATTAATTGCCATCGTCTGTAAAGCATCGCTAATTTCTTGGGGAGTTATTTGAGATAAAAGCACCTTATGGTCCTCGGCTTGGATTTTTGGGAGGGAGAGGGAAGCCAGAAATTCCTGGATCCTGTCCGCCGTGGCTAAGTGATCTTTCATAGGTTCGGGTGGGTCTTGCTTTTAATTGTTTTTAACTGGTTTTTCCCTTTCATTATCAGTAAAACCTCCTATGGGCCTTGTCCTATCTCCCCCATGGATCCAACTTACGAGCATCCTTGCCATCTGCAAATATGAATAAAGAACTCGCTGTTTATTATTTATTTATTATCTTTGTATTTCTTGTATTGTGCGAATGGATTCTTATGTATTTACATAGCTATCTACACTATTTATATATAATAAGTGTGTTCCCTTTAAGAATAGAACTGTTTGTACTATGGGATATGGCTCCCCTTTCCCTGTTCGCGGCCATTACATCTTTAGCAGCAGGCTCTTCTTTGATGGCAGTGCACATCACGCTGTGTACGCTCAGCTCCGGCATGTGGCATGTCTTTTTGCTTTGTGTGCTCACTCTGGGACCTTCTCCCGGCGCGTGCGCACTTGATTTGATGCCCTGCCTCCATGCTCAGACCCGGCCATCGCAGTGCGCATGCGCTGCTTGTGCCATTACAATTGGCTAAAGATACACATGTGACCGGGGTCGGGGGGGTTATTAGAAGGTCCTGTATGACGCTTTTCCACATCCTCTTGAGAAAGCGGCGTGGCAGTGCCTCGAAATGCGCGTCCGGGGTCCTCTGTCCGGCTGTGCCTCTCCTATTCACCCCTTTTTTGGTAAGCCTACTTCTTATTACCGCTATGATGCCATAGATAGTTGATAACTGTTCTCTTGAGCTGAGATATGTGATCTATTTACCGGTTCTATTTTTCTACATGGGCTTACTGATGTTTACACCTTGTGTGGGGATTGCACTGTGGCTTTTTTCCCCCTGGGTTATTACTTAGTATTACGGGGGTGCATTGGAGCGGTCGCTCTCCTTCTGTTTTTCATTGGAATGTAAATACTATGACATATTACTGATGGTTATTTTAATATTTATATTAATAAAGATTTTGTCTATATATAATCCCACTATTGGCATAAAGTACAATGTGTCATGGAACTGCAATCTCAGAACTTACAGGTGTGTAAAGGAGTTTCTTAGTGACAGAGCCAAATTTTTGAAATCTGACCACTGTCACTTTATGTGGTAATAACTCTGGAACGCTTCAACAAATCCCAGTGATTCTGAGACTGTTTTTTCATGACACATTATACTTTATGATAATGGTAAATTTAGGTTGATATGCTTTGTGTTTATTTATAAAAAATATCAGAAATTTGAGAAAAATGTTAAAAAATTAGCATTTTTCAAACTTTGAATGATTATACCTTTAATCATACCACAGCAAAACATTAATAAATAACATTTCCCATATGACTGCTTTACATCAGCACCATTTGTAAAATGTTATTTTATTTTGTTAGCATTTTAGGAGGTTTTAAAATGTAGCAGTAATTTTTCATTTTTTCAAGGAAATAAACAAAATGTATTTTTTTAGGGACCTATCCATGTTTGAAGTGCCTTTAGGGGTCCCACATATTGGGAAACCCCCCCAAAAGTGATACCATTTTAAAACAGCACCCCCTGACATGTTGAAAACTGCAGTCAGGTAGTTTATTAACCCTTCAGGTGATTTTCAGGAATTAATGCAAAGTGGCATGACAGAAATGAAAATGTGTATTTTTACCACCTAAATGACGCTAACTTCTGAACAGGTTACAACCGCCGTCAGAATGTAAGGCCGCTATTTGGTCGTGAATTGCCATCGCAAACATCAAGACCACACAATCATGATCTGAGGGCACCAATTGGGATAAAGAAGAAGCCCCCACACTCTGTTAACCATTAATAAAATGTAGTCACTATTGACAGCAGCATGTAAGGGGTTAAACAGATATGGACGATGCAAACACTCATCGTGGCTGATGCAGCAAGTTGTCAGCTATAGTGGACAGCTGGCAGCTGGTGGATTGTTACATGTATGGGGATGCTATTCTCTTATATCTCAGGTCAGTTAGAAGACGTATTGGCGGTCATTAAGGGGTTAAAGTTATTGCTTTGTAAAGTGGCACCAGATTTGATTTTTTTTCTGTGTAAAACTCAATTTTTTTGTTTCTCCAGTTCTGATGGTTATATAAAAATATATAGAATGTGGGCATAGGCTTAAGTGACATGTATGGACTTAACACATGTTGAAATTTTAAAAATGGTGTGTTTTATTTAATTTTTAGTTCTACCCACTCTTTTACCCACCAGTGTTAATTTTTAAGCATTTTTACTTTTAAATTCACTTGGACGCCAAATTGCATGAAGGTGCCTGCATGTGTAAAGTGCTGAGTGGCAATTTGACAATGCGCCAGTTGTCTCCGTTCAGAAAATATATAGGTATTTGAGGATGCTACCATTTTATTACTTAGTAATTTAGACTTTATTTGTACACATCAAAAGTACAAAAATTGTCTTGGCCAACAGAGGCACAACATATCAAGAAACCCCTCAGAGCAAAAGGGTTACAGATTTGAAACAGATGTTCCACCTGACTTTTCAAATTATATATATTTTTTTAGTTGCATATCTTTAATCTGATGAGTCTGGTGTACTTATGTTGAAAATGTGTTTTCCTGCTATTAAAAAGAGCAATTTATGAGTCCAGCTGAAGCAAGACCTGGACACATAAAATGCTTCTTTTGAAAGAATTATACTGACATTTTGACGTGGAATTTCAAAGTAAGTACACCATCCTCATTGGGTCCAGGAGATATAATTAATAATGTATGCAGTTTGTATTGTAAAATATGGCAACAGATCCACTTTAAAACGATTTCAATAATTTTTAGTTTAGTTTATTCCATTTAATTTTTAGTTTATTTTCTACTACATCTGTTTCCAACCTTTCACTTTCTCTCCTCCTGTCATATTATAAAACTTTTCAGACTGTAGCCCCAAATAAGTAAGAATTTTGATTTAGCTCACTATTGTCTGACATGCAAAATTCATCAATTATTCTACTTTTCTATGGTTGTTTTGTATCATATACCTCACATGGTATTTTGTCTGATGCGGTTTAGAACCTGTAGCTGTAAACATTTTTTTGTTGGCTGATTTTCTCATTTGCCTCAACATAAAATAATATAAAACAATGCTATCAATGCTATAATGTATAGTACAGAAAACTCATTTAGCTGCAGATAGTAATATAGGATTTTGCATATGTTTAGTTGAAAATTTAAGCAAATTTACACTGTGTTCTATTAAAAGATACATGAACGCTAACATTGTTGGCTTCCTCATAAAGGAAAGGCATAGTTCATAGTCAGCATTCTAGCTAATCCATAAATTTTACTATGACTTTTAACAGGCCACAGAATTTTACATATATAAACATGTATATTGATATAGTCTACTTAAATTACAGAGCTGCATAAAAAAATACTGTGGTTCTAGGTAAGTAGAATAGCAAGATTCATAGAGGGTGGTCTGATTGTGTGCTGTTTCTTAGACCACTGTCTGTATAACCCACATTACCAGGATATGTTGGGGATGGAATTTCCATATGTATGCCTATATATTTTTACTAGTCATATATATACTTTGAAATATAGACAGGAAAATAGCATAGCTATACACCATTATATTAACCCTAGAAAATCAGAATGTTAATTCTCATGAGTGGTAATTTAGTCATGCATCGATTTAAAAACAAGCAGTTATAAAAAATAAAGGGAAATATGTGGAAGCAGTACACTTCTTTAAAAACTTTATTCCAAGAGTACTTTGTTAATATTGCATTTTCTTTGTAATACTAACTTATCAACCTTTTAAACATTTAGCATTTTATCAAAGATATTTACAGTATGAGAAATTAGTAAATGCTTACTATGTGCTTCTTCAACATACCCACATTCTACTGTTTGCATCCCCTTAAAATCTCTGCTAATACTTTGAAATAAACATACAGGATAGATTTGGGAGACTTAATTTAAGTGGAATTTAATTTTACTTGAATTTTTCAAAAAATCATTGTATTCTCCAGAATGCAGATTTTTTTTTTAATTTGCTAAACACGAATTCCGTAAAATGGCAGCCAGCTGCAGATGCCATTTTGTTGAACTTTAGAGAGCCAGCATAAGGTTAAAAAATATATAATACTCACTTCACTGCTAATCTGCCTGCCCCCTCTCCATTTAGTGCCCTCTGTCCGCCATTCGGTTCTCAAGGTGTCTTCTTTCCATAGTCACGCACCAGTATCTTAACTCTAGAACAGGGCTTTCAGCTACAGCCAGGCCTCAGAGGTCATGGCGCATTGAAATGATAAGACATAACCATGTGCCATGACCTCTGAGGTTCAGTCGTGACCAAAAGTCCTGTTCTAGAATGAAGACATCAGATCTCAGAAGTTACACTGCGTCTTCAAATCATGACCTCATGATGCACCCTGATCTCCGAGGCTTGGTCAATACCAGAAGCCCTACTTTATAGTAAAGTCCAGCTGGGTGAGAAGTGGGCAGAGGATGCTGGAGCAGGGGAGCGATGAGATAAGTAATATGTTTTTGCTTTTTTATATGTGATAATTATTATACTCTGGGGTGTAGCGATCTCCAGAGCATAATAAGAGATAGTCAATTCTCAGAGAGAAACTTTACTGGGAATCGAGATTCTTTGTAAAATTAATGTGATTTGGCAAATTTGAATCTCTTTAGATCCACTCATAACTTATGTAATTGCATAGATATTGGATAGCAGTCATACCTAGGTTCTACTTTCATATGGTTTCTGGGCCACATAAGAAGACCAAGAATTCTGAATGGTACATGCATAATATATGGCGGATTTTTACAGTGGCTGCATAGTAGACCTTAGTATACATGTATTAAAAACATGTACTTTAAGTCACATTGAACATCAGAAATTGGGAGACCAGTGGTAAAATCTTTAGCCCCTGCTATGTATGCAAAGTAAGGACTAACTTACTTCTGCTATAAGACATCAGCTCTATTCTCAATTCATCTTATAGGTGGTCATGGCTGAGTACTGCATTACAGCTATCTCCTCTTCCTCTTAGATTAGAACAGTAACATTTTTAGTAAAATATGTATTAGAAATCACTATGAGTAACCACATCAAACAACAACATTTAGACAAATGTATTATTTGTACATGAGTCTGGCGTTAGGAGGTCCAGTTGCCAGGGCCACCACATCCTAAGGGTCCCCAAGCATCTACAGAAGAAACTACATTGAAAATAGCAGTTCTGCATTATTAGTCTACTTTCCGATGTTGAGAGTGTTGTAAGACCTTTATATACATCACACTCATGTGACTGTGATGTCATCACAGGTCCTATTCACTACAGGTGTCTAAAAGAACTGAAGAAGAGAAGATTGACTGGTAAGTTTGTGTATGACTGCATGTGTGCGTGCTGTGTGTACATGGCTGTATGTATTTGCTCTGTATATACATGTGTCTGAATGTACAGTGCAGACCAAAAGTTTGGACACACCTTCTCATTTAAAGATTTTTCTGCATTTTCATGACTATGAAAATTGTACATTCACACTGAAGGCATCAAAACTATGAATTAACACATGTGGAATTATATACTTAACAAAATAGTGTGAAACAACTGAAAATATGTCTTATATTCTAGGTTCTTCAAAGTAGCCACCTTTTGTTTTGACGACTGCTTTGCACACTCTTGGCATTCTCTTGATGAGCTTCAAGAGGTAGTCACCGGGAATCAGGGCCGGCTCCAAGTTTTTGAGGGCCCCGGGCAAAAGAGTCTCAGTGGGCCCCCCCTTTAACACATACCACGATTCATAATGCCCAGATACAGCAGAGAAATATAGCTATAGTACAATGCCAGATTTCACTTCTTACATGAGTGATAGCTATTGAAAATTCTGCAGTGTATATATACAGGACACGAGGAGCGGTACTGTGCAGTGTATATATACAGGACACGAGGAGCGGTACTGTTCAGTGTATATATACAGGGCAGTGATGGTACTGTGCAGTGTATATATACAGGACAGGAGGAGCGGTACTGTTCAGTGTATATATACAGGACAGGAGGAGCGGTACTGTGCAGTGTGTATATACAGGACAGGAGGAGGGGTACTGTTCAGTGTATATATACAGGACAGGAGGAGGGGTACTGTTCAGTGTATATATACAGGACAGGAGGAGGGGTACTGTGCAGTGTATATACAGGGCAGTGATGGTACTGTGCAGTGTATATATACAGGACAGGAGGAGTGGTACTGTGCAGTGTATATATACAGGGGAGTGATGGTACTGTGCACGGTATATATACAGGGGCGTGATGGTACTGTGCAGTGTATATATTACAGGGGAGTGATGGTACTGTGCAGTTTATATATACAGGACAGGAGGAGCGGTACTGTGCAGTTTATATATACACAGGACAGGAGGAGTGGTACTGTGCAGTGTATATATACAGGACAGGAGGAGCGGTACTGTGCAGTGTATATATACAGGACACGAGGAGCAGTACTGTCCAGTGTATATATACAGGGGAGTGATGGTACTGTGCAGTGTATATATACAGGACAGGAGGAGCGGTAGTGTGCAGTGTTTATATACAGGAGGCAGGAGGAGCGGTACTGTGCAGTGTATATATATACACAGGACAGGAGGAGTGGTACTGTGCAGTGTATATATACAGGACAGGAGGAGTGGTACTGTGCAGTGTGTATATACAGGACAGGAGGAGCGGTACTGTGCAGTGTATATATACACAGGACAGGAGGAGTGGTACTGTGCAGTGTATATATACACAGGACAGGAGTGGTACTGTGCAGTGTATATATACAGGACACGAGGAGCGGTACTGTGCAGTGTATATATACAGGGGAGTGATGGTACTGTGCAGTGTATATATACAGGACACGAGGAGCGGTACTGTGCAGTGTATATATACAAGGCAGTGATGGTACTGTGCAGTGTATATATACAGGGCAGTGATGGTACTGTGCAGTGTATATATACAGGGCAGTGATGGTACTGTGGCTGTGCAGTGTATATATAGAGGGCAGTGATGGTACTGTGCAGTGTATATATACAGGGCAGTGATGGTACTGTGCAGTGTATATATACAGGGCAGTGATGGTACTGTGCAGTGTATATATACAGGGCAGTGTTGGTACTGTGCAGTGTATATATACAGGGCAGTGATGGTACTGTGGCTGTGCAGTGTATATATACAGGGCAGTGATGGTACTGTGCAGTATATATATACAGGGCAGTGATGGTACTGTGCAGTGTATATATACAGGGCAGTGATGGTACTGTGCAGTGTATATATACAGGGCAGTGTTGGTACTGTGCAGTGTATATATACAGGGCAGTGATGGTACTGTGGCTGTGCAGTGTATATATACAGGGCAGTGATGGTACTGTGCAGTGTATATATACAGGGCAGTGATGGTACTGTGCAGTGTATATATACAGGGCAGTGATGGTACTGTGCAGTGTATATATACAGGGCAGTGATGGTACTGTGCAGTGTATATATACAGGGCAGTGTTGGTACTGTGCAGTGTATATATACAGGGCAGTGATGGTACTGTGGCTGTGCAGTGTATATATACAGGGCAGTGATGGTACTGTGCAGTGTATATAAACAGGGCAGTGATGGTACTGTGCAGTGTATATATACAGGGCAGTGATGGTACTGTGCAGTGTATATATACAGGGCAGTGATGGTACTGTGCAGTGTATATATACAGGGCAGTGTTGGTACTGTGCAGTGTATATATACAGGGCAGTGATGGTACTGTGGCTGTGCAGTGTATATATACAGGGCAGTGATGGTACTGTGCAGTGTATATATACAGGGCAGTGATGGTACTGTGCAGTGTATATATACAGGGCAGTGATGGTACTGTGCAGTGTATATATACAGGGCAGTGATGGTACTGTGCAGTGTACAGTGCCTACAAGTAGTATTCAACCCCCTGCAGATTTAGCAGGTTTAATAAGATGCAAATAAGTTAGAGCCTTCAAACTTCAAACAAGAGCAGGATTTATTAACAGATGCATAAATCTTACAAACCAATAAGTTTTGTTGCTCAGTTAAATTTTTATAAATTTTAAACATAAAAGTGTGGGTCAATTATTATTCAACCCCTAGGTTTAATATTTTGTGGACTAACCTTTGTTTGCAATTACAGCTAATAATCGTCTTTTCTAAGACCTGAGCAGGCCGGCACAGGTCTCTGGAGTTATCTTGGCCCACTCCTCCATGCAGATCTTCTCCAAGTTATCTAGGTTCTTTGGGTGTCTCATGTGGACTTTAATCTTGAGCTCCTTCCACAAGTTTTCAATTGGGTTAAGGTAAGGAGACTGACTAGGCCACTGCAACACCTTGATTTTTTGCCTCTTGAACCAGGCCTTGGTTTTCTTGGCTGTGTGCTTTGGGTCGTTGTCTTGTTGGAAGATGAAATGACGACCCATCTTAAGATCCTTGATGGAGGAGCGGAGGTTCTTGGCCAAAATCTCCAGGTAGGCCGTGTTATCCATCTTCCCATGGATGCGGACCAGATGGCCAGGCCCCTTGGCTGAGAAACAGCCCCACAGCATGATGCTGCCACCACCATGCTTGACTGTAGGGATGGTATTCTTGGGGTCGTATGCAGTGCCATCCAGTCTCCAAACGTCACGTGTGTGGTTGGCACCAAAGATCTCGATCTTGGTCTCATCAGACCAGAGAACCTTGAACCAGTCAGTCTCAGAGTCCTCCAAGTGATCATGAGCAAACTGTAGACGAGCCTAGACATGACGCTTTGAAAGTAAAGGTATCTTACGGGCTCGTCTGGAACGGAGACCATTGCGGTGGAGTACGTTACTTATGGTATTGACTGAAACCAATGTCCCCACTGCCATGAGATCTTCCCGGAGCTCCTTCCTTGTTGTCCTTGGGTTAGCCTTGACTCTTCGGACAAGCCTGGCCTCGGCACGGGAGGAAACTTTCAAAGGCTGTCCAGGCCGTGGAAGGCTAACAGTAGTTCCATAAGCCTTCCACTTCCGGATGATGCTCCCAACAGTGGAGACAGGTAGGCCCAACTCCTTGGAAAGGGTTTTGTACCCCTTTGCTAGCCTTGCGACCCTCCACGATCTTGTCTCTGATGGCCTTGGAATGCTCCTTTGTCTTTCCCATGTTGACCATGTATGAGTGCTGTTCACAAGTTTGGGGAGGGTCTTAAATAGTCAGAAAAGGCTGGAAAAAGAGATAATTAATCCAAACATGTGAAGCTCATTGTTCTTTGTGCCTGAACTACTTCTTAATACTTTAGGGGAACCAAACAGAATTCTGGTGGGTTGAGGGGTTAAATAATAAATGACCCTCTGAAAAGACTTTTCACAATTTAAAAAAAAAATAAACAAAGAAATAACATTCTTTTTTGCTGCAGTGCATTTCACACTTCCAGGCTGATCTACAGTCCAAATGTCACAATGCCAAGTTAATTCCAAATGTGTAAACCTGCTAAATCTGCAGGGGGTTGAATACTACTTGTAGGCACTGTATATATACAGGGCAGTGATGGTACTGTGCAGTGTATATATATTTCAACAGCCGCGCAGCCCAGGCCCCCAGCACCTGTCCTTTATATATATTATATATACTGTCATACAGGCTGTATAGATACAGTATATACATATACAGGACAGGTGCTGGGGGCCTGGGCGGCTGCTGAAGTATATAATATACAGTATATCAGCTGTGGCCGCCCTAGGTCACCCAGACTGTCAGAATACAGCGATACATCACACTCACTCAGGGCGGGTAGCAGCTCCTCCGGAATCTGTGGCTGCCTGAATCTGATAAGTTCAGCAGTCAGTGAGGGGGCGGGCGGGAGAGCAGAGCATGAGAATGTGCTCTCTCCATCCACAAACAGTGTCACGCTGGCTGCCTTCTTAACCCCTATGTGCCTGGCCCTGCACTGACAGTGAGAAGATGCTTGTGCCAGCACAAATTGAACGGCCAGATGGATCTCTGACAGCGTGAGTGGGCCCCCCCGTCTCGACAGGGCCCCGGCACTTGCCCGGGTGTGCCGGGTGCTGACGCCAGCCCTGCCGGGAATGGTCTTCCAACAATCTTGAAGGAGTTCTCAGAGATGCTTAGCACTTGTTGGCCCTTTTGCCTTCACTCTGTGGTCCAGCTCATCCCAAACCATCTCGATTGAGTTCAGGTCTGGTGACTGTGGAGGCCAGGTCATCTGGCGACGCACCCCATCACTCTCCCTCTTGGTCAAATAGCCCTTACACAGCCTGGAGGTGTGTTTGGGGTCATTGTCCTGTTGAAAAATAAATGATACTCCAACTAAACACAAACTGGATGGAATAGCATGCTGCTGTATGCCTTCAATTTTGAATAAATCCCCAACAGTGTCACCAGCAAAGCACCCCCCACACCATCACAAATCCTCCTCCATGCTTCCCGGTGGGTACCAGGCATGTAGAGTCCATCCGTTCACCTTTTATGAGTCACACAAAGACACGGTGGTTGGAACCAAAGATCTCAAATTTGGACCCATCAGACCAAAGCACAGATTTCCACTGGTCTAATATCCATTCCTTGTGTTCTTTAGCCCAAACAAGTCTCTTCTGCTTGTTGCCTGTCCTTAGCAGTGGTTTCCTAGCAGCTATTTTACCATGAAGGCCTGCTGCACAAAGTCTCCTCTTAACAGTTGTTGTAGAGATGTGTCTGCTGCTAGAACTCTGTGTGGCATTGACCTGGTCTCTAATCTGAGCTGCTGTTAACCTGCGATTTCTGAGGCTGGTGCCTCATATAAACTTATCCTCAGAAGCAGAGGTGACTCTTGGTCTTCCTTTCCTGGGGCGGTCCTCATGTGAGCCAGTTTCTTTGTAGCGCTTGATGGTTTTTGCTACTGCACTTGGGGACAGTTTCAAAGTTTTCCCAATTTTTCGGACTGACTGACCTTCAATTCTTAAAGTAATGATGGCCACTCATTTTTCTTTACTTACTGTAGCTGCTTTTTTCTTGCCATAATACAAATTCTAACAGTCTATTCAGTAGGACTATCAGCTATGTATCCACCAGACTTCTGCACAACACAACTGATGGTCCCAACCCCATTAATAAGGCAAGAAATCCCACTTATTAAACCTGACAGGGCACACCTGTGAAGTGAAAACCATTCCCGGTGACTACCTCTTGAAGCTCATCAAGAGAATGCCAAAAGTGTGCAAAGCAGCTATCAAAGCAAAAGGTGGCTACTTTGAAGAACCTAGAATATAAGACATAATTTCAGTTGTTTCACACTTTTTTGTTAAGTATATTAATTCCACATGTGTTAATTCATAGTTTTGATGCCTTCAGTGTGAATGTACAATTTTCATAGTAATGAAAATACAGAAAAATCTTTAAATGAGAAGGTGTGTCCAAACTTTTGGTCTGCACTGTATGTGCTCTGTGTATGTATATGCCTGTATGCATTTGTATTTGCTCTGTGTATACATGTGTCTGTATGTATGTTCCCTCTTCATGAATGTGTCTATATGTATGTGATCTGAGCATATATATATATATATATATATATATATATATATATAATGTAAAAGAATACACCAGCGCTACCTCCCAGAGGCACTGAGCCGCAGGAACCAAGACAGAACAGAGGCTTCAACTGTCAGAAAGAGAATACAATGTAAAAGAAAACTGGATCCGCGCTACAGTGCTGCAAAAACAACTCGAAAAAAATATAAATATATATATATATGTATGTATGTATGTATGTGTTCTGTGTGCATACTTATGTTTCTGTATGTATGTGCTCTGCGTATACATATTTTTATGTCAGAATGTGCTATGTTTTTGCATACGTGTGTGTGCTATGTTTATATACATACTGTATGTGTTTGTATAACATGCAGGGTGCATATATGCAACATACAGTGCTTGTGTCGCATTCTGTGTGTGTGTGCTATCCACATTTATAAACACTGACAGGGCAGAAAACAGTTCATAGCTGTAAACCTGTCAGCAATCACCCACTGAACCAACAAAATGATGCTCATTCATAGAGTGATTGGATTGTTTATGCCAGAATAAAAATCATTGTTCTCACCAGCACATCAGCCAGGAGGAAACTGCAGATATAATGCTGATAATATCATATGTTTGGGCAGAGGCGTAGCTAGGGTTTCAACTTAGGGGGGGGTAAAACATCTGAGTGGGCCCCTAACCAGCTAACCCTGATTACAGCTACGGTTGCGCACTCTAATTGTGAATATAGGGGAACCTCAGAATATGACCCTACTGTTATTGAAAATAAATCTATATACAAAAACGAACATTGACTTTACCGCCATATTGTGACCATGTGCAACTTTGATGGTCACAATACTCTGAGTGCCCATATAACAATGATGCTTAAGTGCCCACTTAACATTTAATAATGCCCCCTAAGTTCCCCCATGTACTGCTCCATTATACACAGTATGGTGTAGAGCTTCCCTATACACAGTCTAAGGACCCCACAGCTCCCCTATACACAATATGATGTTCCCACTGCTCCCCTTTACACAGTATGATGTTCCCACTGCTCCCCTATAGATAGTATTAGCCCAATGCTCCCCTATACACAGTATAACGCTAACAAAACTCCACTATGGAAAGTATAATGCCCCCCAGAGCTCCCCTACATACAGTGTAATGGGCCAACAGCTCCCATATGCACAATATGCCTTCACAGTTCCCAATACACAGTATGGTGGGTGCACAGCTCCCGTCAAACAGTATGATGTCCCCTACAGTTCCCCTGTATACAGTATGATGGGCCCACAGCTCCCTTATACACAGTATGATGGGCCCACAGTTCCCTTATACACAGTATGATGGGCCCACAGTTCCCTTATACACAGTATGATTGGCCCGCAGCTCCCTTATCACATCATGAGCCTGCAGCTTCCTTATACACAGTATGATGGACTCACAGCTCCCTTATACACAGTATGATGGGCCCGCAGCTCCCTTATACACAGTATGATGGGCCCGCAGCTCCCTTATACACAGTATGATGGGCCCGCAGCTCCCTTATACACAGTATGATGGGCCAGCAGCTCCCTTATACACAGTACGATGGGCCCGCAGCTCCCTTATACACAGTATGATGGACCCGCAGCTCTCTTATACACAGTATGATGGGCCAGCAGCTCCCTTATACACAGTATGATGGGCCAGCAGCTCCCTTATCACAGTATGATGTGCCAGCAGCTCCCTTATGCACAGTATGATGGGCCCGCAGCTCCCTTATGCACAGTATGATGGGCCCGCAGCTCCCTTATACACAGTACGATGGGCCCGCAGCTCCCTTATACACAGTATGATGGACCCGCAGCTCTCTTATACACAGTATGATGGGCCAGCAGCTCCCTTATACACAGTATGATGGGCCAGCAGCTCCCTTATCACAGTATGATGGGCCAGCAGCTCCCTTATGCACAGTATGATGGGCCCGCAGCTCCCTTATACACAGTATGATGGGCCCGCAGCTCTCTTATACACAGTATGATGGGCCCGCAGCTCCCTTATACACAGTATGATGGGCCCGCAGCTCCCTTATACACAGTATGATGGACCCGCAGCTCCCTTATGCACAGTATGATGGGCCCACAGCTCCCTTATACACAGTATGATGGACTCACAGCTCCCATATACACAGTGTGATGGACCCGCAGCTCCCTTATACACAGTATGATGGGCTCGCAGCTCCCTTATACACAGTATGATGGGCCCACAGTTCCCTTATACACAGTATGATGGGCCCGCAGCTCCCTTATACACAGTATGATGGGCCCACAGCTCCCATATACACAGTATGATGGACTCACAGCTCCCATATACACAGTGTGATGGACTCACAGCTCCCTTATAAACAGTGTGATGGGCCCGCAGCTCCCTTATACACAGTATGATGAGCTCGCAGCTCCCTTAGGCCGGGGACACGCACAACGTATTAAAAAATGTTCCATTTTTCACGGACGAGAATCGCACAAATGTTTCCAAAACAGTGATCCGTGTGCAGTGCGAGGATGCGATTTCCTCGCATCAAATTATCCGTGTGACATCCGTATGGCGAGATTTTCTCGCAGGCTTGCAAAACCAACATCTAATGGATTTTTCGGCTCAAATGTTCGTTTAAACATATATACAGTATATATATATATATATATATGTCATTGAGACACACATATATATATATATACTGTAATTATATTTAATTCAGCGCTAGATATCCTAAAAGCCGGTAATTCAATTGCCGGCTTTTCATTTCTCCTTCACAAACCCGACATGATATGAGACATGGTTTACATACAGTAAACCATCTCATATCCCTTTTTTTTTTTGCATATTCCACACTACTAATGTTAGTAGTGTGTATGTGCAAAATTTGGGTGCTGTAGCTTGTAAAATAAAGGGTTAAATCGCGGAAAAAATTGGTGGGGGCTCCAGCGCAATTTTCTCCGACAGAGTGGTAAAGCCAGTGACTGATGGCAGATATTAATATTTCCCATTTTCTAGTACACATCATGGTAAAACAATGATGTCGTTCAAAAGTACAACTCGTCCCGCAAAAATTAAGCCCTCACATGGCCAAATTGACGGAAAAATAAAAAAGTTATGGCTCTGGGAAGGAGGGGAGCGAAAGACGAACACGGAAAAAAGGAAAATCCCAAGGTCATGAAGGGGTTAATCCAATAGAAAGAAATGGTTAATAAAACACACACACATTATTTAAAAGTATTTTAATGAAATAAAGACACAGGGTGTTTTAATATTTTATTATACTGGTAATCCACCTGAAGACCCTTGTCACCTGAAGCAAAGTTAAACAAAACAAACAACAATATTCCATACCTTCTGTCATTCCGTCAGTCCCACGATGTAAATCCATCTGAAGGGGTTAAATCATTTTACAGCCAGGAGCTGTGCTAATGCACCCGCTCCTGTCTGTAAAATGTTGTGAATGAATGGAGTGCAGGGGAATGTCCTGTAGTTACCTTGATTCGCGGTGATGCGCCCCCTGCTGGATGTCCTCATATGAACTCGAGCGTGGGAAAAAGGCTCGAGTTCATATGAGGACATCCAGCAGGGGGCGCATCACCGCGAATCAAGGTAACTACAGGACATTCCCCTGCACTCCATACGTTCACATTTTTTTAAATCTGAATTCACAGATTCCTGTGCGGATTTACTGCGGATTTCCTGTGTTTTTTGTGCTGATTTCACCTGTGTTTTACCACCTACGGAATCCTATACAGGAGCAGGTGTAAAACGCTGTGGAATCCGCAAAAAGAATTGACATGCTGCGGAAAATACAATGCATTTCCGCGCGGTATTTTCCGCACCATGTGCACTGCAGGTTCGGTTTTCCATAGGTTTAAATGGTACTGTACACCAGATAGAAAACTGCTGCGAATCTGCAGCGGCCAATCCGCACCGTGTGCACATAGCCTGAGAGTGAGAAAGAGGCCAGAACGAGGCTCCCACAGACTCACACTGATTAGTGACGTCTGCGCTGCTTCATAAAACACTGGAGCCTCGGACAGGTCACAAACTGCAGGCGCCGGAGCCGAGCGGAGACAAAAACAGATGAAAACTCCAGAAGATGAGTATCAGACAGGGGGCAGGGGATGCAGACTTTCAGCACCGCTCCAGCAATGAAATAAAAAATAATGCTGGAGTGGTACTGTAAATGTGATGCAGCTCTTGGTTACTATATGGGGGCTTCGTATACTAATACTCATAAAAGACCCAGGTGGTACGTATCAAAAGCCCCCTACCCCCCCCCCCATCTCCAGCCTCCCCAGACAGCAAATATTATGTGATGGAGTACATATAGTATCACAACTAAACATTATAATATTCAGCCCCCAGTGACCTTTCCCCCCTCCCCCACTTCAGCCCCAATATCCCAATCATCTCACATCCACCCCCTCAGTGCCCTGTAAAACACCCCCATGGTCTCACATTTACCCCCCAGTGCCCTGTCTGCCCTCCCCCTCTTCAGTACTCAATACCCCCATGGTCTCACATCCACCCCTCAGTGCCCAGTCCCACCTCACCCACCTTCTGCCCTCACAACACCCAAATGGTCTTACATTCACCCTCCAGTGTCCTGTCCCCCCTCACTCACTTTCAGCCCCCACAATACCCCAATGGTCTCACAGTGACATACCTGAATTTAATAAACCTATTAAGTTCCATCCCCACTTACTGATAACGTTTGCACTGCAGGCAGGACCAGGAAGTGTAAGTGAAATGCAAGATGTGGGCACTAGGACCCAGCGTGCCTGAGCCAATCCCAGCGTGCACAGAGTGAAGAAAAACTGCAGCCAGGGAAAAGCTTCATCATCAGGTCAGACAGGCGAAACCATTCACAGCAGGAGGGAGACTGCAGCCGGCCACTGTGCTAGCACCGTGCAGAGTCTCCGTCAGACGGGAGCAGACATTATACTGCTCTGCTCTTATGCGGTGTTCTGGCTCCCAGTGGGCCCCTTCCTGTGACAGGGCCCGGGGCGATGGCCCCCTCTGCCCCCTCAGTAGCTGCGCTACTGTGTTTGGGGACAGATTGATCTACTAGTAATCGTTCTGTGTCCATCATTCTTCATAAGACTGTGTAAAGAGGCTGGGAAACAAGCGCCGAACGACTTAAATATTGTCAACCTCGCTCGTTTAACGGCCTGGAGTCAGCTCATGTGATGGTACAATGTATTAGCATTTGGGATCCACTTTTAACTTTTGTCCAGAGTCCCACTCAGGCTGGTGGCGCATCATATCATTGTGGTTTTGTCTGAGCAATTAGCATGAATTGGGAGTAACTTGTGACTTAGAAGAACTCAGCAAAACTTTTGGTGAGCACAGTACGCCGGTGAATAAATAATGAGTTATGATGAAGGATGGCTCATGCAAAACAATTTTAGAATTGCATGACTAACATTTGTTATTGTCAGTTTTTACAAGCAAGTTTTACAAACAAATGTTTTAAATATTAGAGCAGTTGAAATCAGAAAATAGACAAAAAAGAATGTAAAAAGTCATCTTAAAACAATAATGAAACCAAAATCAAAGCATTAAGAATAGTTTTGTAATTTTGATTCTGAAAATGCATTATAGGGTTTAAGACACAAATTTTTTGAACAGTCTATGCTTCTCTTAATACATCCCAAAACTTTGTTTGCCTTTTTTGCTGCTGCATCACACTTATGTGATCTATTAGTATACCCAAGTCTTTTTCACACATGCTGTTGCTTAGTTCTTTTCATGCCATTTTGTATATTTCATTTTTGTTTTTCTTTCCAGGTTGTAGAATCTTGCATTTCTCCCTGTTAAATACCATTCTATTAGTCTAGGTCCTTCTGAATCCTTTCTCTGTCTTCTCCAGCAATTCCTTCTAGCTTAGCATCGCCTGCAAATTTGATTAATTTACCTTCAGTTCCCTTATCTAGATCATTTATAAAAATGTTGAACAACACTGGGGTCAGGTCAGAGCCTTGTGGTACCCTACTTAAAACACAATTGGACTTGCAACCGTTTATTACCACTCTTTGAGTACGATCACTGAGCTAGCTGTGAATCCACCTAACCGTAGTTTTATCAATCCCATACTTGACCATTTTTTCAATAAGAATAGTATGAATTACTTATCAAAAGCTCTTCTGAAGTCGAGATAAATTATATCTACCGCATTTCCCTGATCCACCCAGTAATTGATTCCATCATAGAAGGAAATTAAATTAGTCTGGCATAACTTGTTTGCTACAAACCCATGTTGGCTCTAGTTAATTACTGTATTCTTATTAAAGTACTTACATACTTTAATAATTTGTTCAAAGATCTTTCCTGGTATAGAAGTAAGGCTTACTGGCCTGTAATTTCCTGGCTCCATCTTATTTAATTTTTTGAAGATAGGGACAACGTTTTCAAAATTTCTACATTTTTTTAATTAATTCAGATTAGCTAAGTGTTCTCTTGTCATCTCTCTGTTTATAGATAGCAATAGCACCGTGAAGATCAGTTGATGTTACATTTGCTTAGAATGCAGATGCAAAATAGAAATGTAAAAGTTCAGCCTACTCAACATAATTTTTGACCAATTCATCATTTTCATCCTTGACATTTTCATCCTGATATCCTAATTTCCCCACTATCATTGACAATCATTTTTCACCTATACTGCCCTCATAGAAAATAGCTACAATTTTACAATTAAAGAATTTTAAAAAAGCTCCACAAGGGCACAGTGTCATTTTAACTTTGGCAATCATGGTGTCCCAATACCAGTGGTAGTTCTCATAAGAGAAAGCCTCAGTGCTTCTATATCACAGCCAGCCATAGTGAATGGCCAATAGACAGCTAAGGTACGAGTCCAAGTGTCTCAATACCAGTACACTCACATATAACTCTTTCATCCTGTGCCACTGTGCAATAAAGGGGGAAGATTTCTGGAGACATAATCATAATATTCCATGTAATTCAAGATTATCCATTCAATTTGGGACATTAGGAATGTCTGAGCCATCCATATGCTTCACAATTAGAAATAAGAATAATAACTGTGATGTCATTGAGGTCTGGAAACATGCTCCATATTCATCCAAAATGTTTTCACACGTATAGGATCTTTTAAGAATTTTTTTTTACTTAAGAGAAAAACATGAAATGGTGTTTCTGTTGGATATCAGCCTTTAATTACATGTTTGAGAACACTACATCTTTTTAAGCTGTGTGTTGTAAGAAAAACATTGACTTTTAAAATATACTTCGCAGAGCATATGTATTGAATGTATGTGTAGTTCTGGTAGAGGGAATGCTCAGCTTGGTGGTAAATCAGACATCTCAATTGAAATGTTATGTGAACCACTAGAGGATTGAGTGATCTTTGTCCAGCTTCTGGTGTCAAATTTTTCTAATGTGTAAAACAATGCTGTGTGTGGAACTCTATTAGGGTAAAATTCAAGTTGAGGTCCAAGATTTGAAAAATGAATTTGTTTCTAGAAACAGCAACACTGTCCGTGTCTAATATTTAAAGCTCTTAACCATTCATGTCAACTGCAATATCAGGTATACCTGTGTACAGATTCTCTTGTTTTAAATTCTGGAGAGCTTCTTTAACAACATCCCCACCATCCTCTGGGAACAGAAATGCTCTTTGATCCATGTATGATTAGAGTTCAAGAATAATAATTGTCTAGTGCTCATGCTTATAGCTAAGTTTTGACTTGCTATTACATGTCTTAATGACTTCATATATACATCTCATAAAAAATACCTGTTTACACAAAGGTAGAATTTGACATAGCTCTAGATCTAAATACCCAGGTAAAAAGTAGTGGCTTGTTAGCAATCATAACCTGTCACCAGCCTTTTCCCATATAAAGTACGGCTACCACCATTAGAACATTTTTTTCAACATAATGGATTGCTGCAAAAAAGTCCTCAATCCAGTCTGCAGATCAAAAAAAATAGCTTTTATTATACTTACAGATGGGGCTGTCCGGTACGATTTATATCTCTAGTCTAGATCCATCACCTCTTCTCTTCTTGCTTTTGCCATACTCCTTTGCTGCACTCATTCACAATGAGTCCTCCATCGCGTTCCTGTACAGACATGCTTCTATCTGTCCTGCCAAGTGTAGAGCAAAGTACTGTAGTGCGTAAGCACCAGGAAAGGCCAAAGAGCACCAATGACCCAGAAGTAAAGTTAGCCATGAACACTACAGTGCTTTGCTCTGCCCTCAGCAGGGCAGAAAGAAGTGCACCTGTGCAGAAGCGCATTGGATGAGACTGTGTAAATGACGCAGGACACGTCATCTACATGAAGCAGTGAAGGAGGACGGCAATCGCAAGAAGAGAGCAGACGCCGGATCAAGCATAATAAAATACATTTTTTAGGACTTGCAGACTGGATTTGGGACTTTTTTGCAGCATTTACAGTATGCTGTAGAAAAAGGCCATAATGGTGGTGACCGTAATTTACATGGCAAACAATTGGTAATAGGTTCCTTTTAAATTGAATTCAAACTCTCTGGCTTCGTTGAATTGTACCGAAAAATTTAATTTAAGTTGAATAAATTCACTGTGAATCGCAATATTAAAAATCTCTAATTGCCTGGAATATACATGGATAACACTCTGAGGTCTTCAAGAAGTATATTAAACCTGTTTTGAGCGCTGAACTTGTTTTGAGATCACAATGCAAGAAGTACACTTTCTGTGGCAAACATGCCTTGGATTCAGGATTTTGTTTTAGTAACAAGTAAAATTAGCACTGAGGGATTTAATATTGCCCTCCATGTTTGCAGAGTATGAAGATACATACAACCCCCACATGAGCATCCTTAGGAAAATTGGGGCTGATCTCCAACCCATATTCCACAGAGACCACAAATTGAACAACATATTCTCAAAACTACCACTTCTCTCCTACAAACAGCACTCTAGCTTAAGGAATCTCCTTGTCAGAAGTGTTCCTCTCATCACCATCAGTGACGGGCACATTCCCATGTAACAATAACCACAATAACCACAGTATTACCCACAAATACAGTCCTCATACCAAACACAAATCGGAACTATAAGGTCATGGACTTCTTTTCATGTACATCTTCCAATGTGGTGTACATGATACAATGTACAATCTGTCCTGGATGTATCTCTATTGGGGAAACCATGCAAAAACTACAAACAAGGATGAATCTACACTGACACACAATCAGGAATGAAATGAACACACCTGTGGGAAAGCATTTCTCTAGACCTGGACACTGTATAACAGACTTAAAAGTCTTAATACTAAAAGGGTAATTTTATGGATGACGGAAAGAAAAATTTGAGAATTCAAACTGATAAAGATATTCAATTCTTTGACACCAGGACTTAATTTAACACCTGGATTTATGCCTCAGTACATGGATACAATTCACACCTCCACCAGACATGTGCATGCAATAGCAGCAGGTGGAATCGTGATCCACCCGCCGCTATTAACTAGTTATATGCCGCTGTCAAACACTGACAGCGGCATTTAACTACCGCTTCCAGCCATTGTGCCGGAATTGCACGCATCGCTGACCCCCGTCATGTGATCGATGGTCATCGATGTGTCGGCATGACAACCAGAGGTCTCCTTGAGACCTCTATGGTTGTTGATGCCGAATTACTGTTAGCTCCACCCTATGGTCGTCGCTCATATCAATGCAGGAATTCAGCTACATAGGAGCGATCAGAGTATCGCTTCTATGTAGCAAAGCCAATCAGGCTATGCCAGCTTCTAGCCTCCCATGGAGGCTATTGAAGCATGGCAAATGTTAAAAAAAGTTTTAATAAATATGAAAAAAAATAAAAAAATATAAAAGTTTAAATCACCCCCCTTTCGCCCCATTCAAAATAAAACAATAAAAAAAATCAAACATATACATGTTTGGTATTGCCGCATTCAGAATCTCCTGATCTATCAATAAAAAAAAGGATTAACCTGATCCCTAAACGGCGTAGTGAGAAAAAAATTCAAAATGCCAGAATTAAGTTTTTTTGGTCGCTGCGACATTGCATTAAAATGCAATAACGGACGATCAAAAGAACTTTATCTGCACAAAAGTGGTATCATTAAAAATGTTAGCTTGACATGCAAACAATAAGCCCTCACCCGACCAGAGATCCCGAAAAATGGAAACGCTACGGGTATCGGAAAATTGCGTAATTTATGTTTTTTTTAGCAAAGTTTGGAATTTTTTTTCACCACTTAGATAAGAAATAACCTAGACATATTTGGTGTCTATAAACTCATAATGACCTGGAAAATTAACATGGCAGGTCAGTTTTACCGTTTAGTGAACCTAGTAAAAAAGCCAAACAAAAAACAAGTGTGGGATTGCACATTTTTTGTAATTTCACCACACTTGTAATTTTTTTCCCGTTTTCTAGTATAAGACATGGTAAAACCAATAGTGTTTTTCAAAAATACAACTCGTCCAGCAAAAAATAAGCCCTCACATGGCCATATTGACGGAAAAATAAAAAAGTTATGGCTTTGGGAAGGAGGGGAACAAAAAACGAAAAAGGGCTGCGTCTTGAAGGGGTTAAATGTTGTGCCTTTTTCTTATTAATTTATTTGTAATCCTGCCTGAAGATGGAGCCCCTGTGCTCTGAAAGCTTGCAAACATCTATTATTTTCTGGTTAGCCAAAAAAGGTATCATTCCGAGAATACTTTTGTCATCATTGGAAAAAATGTAACAAAACCAATACAGTGGGTAAAGTTAATGAACATGCTCCTAGTGGAACTGGCACAACTCTCTACATCATCAAAAACCTACAGAAAAAAGGCCTATAGCCATGTGGGACAAAATATGAAAACTACAGATATGAATAAAAATATACCTTTTATTGGATTCCAATTTAAAAAGACAAGAATAGAAATCACAAATAAGTGTAGGTGAGAATACAAAATTAGATCTGGAGGTGAAAATCCAGCTATTGCACCAACTCTGCATACATTCCCTTAAATAATGCCGCGGACCCATTAAATGGACGTCAGCTACTGAATTACTTGAGTCTAGTTCTGCTGCTGCTTAAACAGCTGTGTGATAAATATATGTTATATTATGGACTGTGCTAAAAGAGTAAACTTGCAGCAAAGCAGAACCACACTGAAGACAATCATGTATTGTTAACCATATATGGGGGAAAGGAAACAATTAGAGGAAGGCGAGAGGAAGAAAAAAGTATCATGAAGCGTGACATGATTCCTCTCCTTAAGTGTGGGAAAATGTGCAGGAAAAGTGAATTAAGTGCTTACCCATCTTGGTGACCATGCCAGATAATCATCCAGGACAGTGCCCCAACGGCCAACACACGTTTCGCTCTTTGGGCTTCTTCGGGGGGCAGTATAGAGTGGCATAATGTGTACCTATTTATAGCACTGTGCCCAGGTGTGTGTACTCAGCGTCTTGTGGTCCGGCGGCGCATGAGAGGCTGATATCCCTGCCGCATGCACATCCCCTCCGGCCATCCAATGGCGATGCGGGTGAAGGAAAAGTTTCCTGTGACATCAGTGACCTGCATCACCATTACCAAGATGCCTTCAGCGGCGTAAGCAGAAAGTAACCACACGCGCATGCGCACCCCGCAGCGGCCATTATACAAAAGAGCACACAGTATGGGCAATTATCTCCAAAGATCGATAGTCATAAAATTAAAATAAATACATGTACAGGAAAGCGGGGAGATGCACAGAAGCTGCAAAAGGATGCATAAAAGGTAGCCAAGATAGCTATATATGAATATAAACAGTACATACTGTATATGACCAGCACCAGAGGGACAAATATTTTGTGGCCAATAGATACCAACACAAGTTAAAAAAATATATGTAATGCCCATAACATCAATATCTAAACATAAGTCGTCATTAGTCATAATAATGAATACAAAGACATAAACGTATTGATTTAAAAAGTCCCACTGGTCCAGTCTCATCAGATGTTAAAATGGATATTCCGTCCATAAGATTATATTTGATGGATTGTTCATCTACTTCCCAAAGCAACCCCATACTCCTGAACATGGAAGACGATGGAAATGAACCACAGTTATTGGCAATTACTAAAAATTAATAAAAGAAGAAATAAAAGGTGAATACAATGATACACACATAAAATCCAGAGAAAAGAGAAGAGGAGGACATGAAAGAAACATCTATCATAGAAAGAAGGTAATGGATAATTTTTTTATTCAATCCATTGTGAGACATAGTCCCCAATGTGACGATCCACTGACACTCCAGCGGCGCCAAAATGCGTTTTTGACCCCACCCCTTGTACCACAATGTACACGATCAACACCTTTAACACATTGCTGGATTGCAATTATGCCGCATCTTGAAGTGTCGGGCGATCGTTTTCAAGATAGTAAAGTCTTCCGCCTCCCTAGCTGCCAAAATGTCACGGATATGCTCCCTGACTCTAATGCGAAATTCCTGTGATGTTAAGCCCACATAGCTGAGGCCACAGGAGCACGTAGCTAAATATATCACGTAGCTAGTGTTACATGATATATACGGTAGCTTGTGATCCGGTAGTCACCACTACCATCGCCCGATAAAAAGGATGTTGCCTGAGCACAAAAGTAATCAGGAGGATTAGCCACATAATGACGTCTTACTAATAGATCTCTCAAATTTCTTCTCCTCCTTGCTGTAAGCAGGGGGCGATCAGGTAAGGTCTTTTTAAGTGTAGGTTCAGATCTCAATGTGAGCCAAAGTTTGCACAAAAATTTGACGTATCAAGGACCATTGAATATTATAGGTTGATAAAAACCTAATTGGTGGATCACCATTTACCAGTTTACGGAAGGTAACAAATAATTGACTGTGCTGTGTTCTCCTGGCATGGAAGTAGCCATGCCTCACACATCTCCTGCTGTATCCCAGATCATGGAACCTCTGGGATAGGTCCTGGGCCTGGTCCTCAAAGATACCATCAGTAGAACAAATTTGTTTTATTCTAAGAAATTGGCCTGTAGGGGTAACCCGTATCGTAGAAGGCAAATGTGCTGATGTTGCGTGAAGGAGTGCATTTACTGAAGTCTCCTTACGGAAAACGTCAGTTTGGACAGTGCCATCCTCACGCACCACCCGACCGCAAGTCGCTGAGTACACACACCTCTGCAAAGTACTATAGATACACATTATGCCACTCTATACTGCCCCCCGAAGAATCCCAATGAGCGAAACATGCATTGGGGCACTGTCCTGGATGACTATCTGGCATAGTCACCCACATGGGTAAACACTTTATGCACTTTTCCTGCACATTTTTCCACACTTTAGGAGAGGACTCATGTTATACTTCATGATACTTTTTCTTCCTCTCCCTTTCTCTAACTACTGTTTCCTTTCCCCATATATGGTTAACAATAAATGATTGTCTTCCATTTGGTTTCTTCTTTGCTGCAAGTTTACGCTCTTGGCATAACATAACTTATATATTTATCAAATAGCTGTTTAAGCAGCAGCAGAACTACATTCAAGTAATTCAGTAGCTGACATCCATTTAAGTGAATGTATGCCGGATTGGTGTAATAGCTCCAGGTCTAATTTTGTATTCTCACCTACACTTATTTGTGATTACTATTCTTGTCTTTTTAAATTGGAATCCAATAAAAGGTATATTTTTATTCATATCTGTAGTTTTCATACTTTGTCCCACATTGCTATAGGCTACCCTTTTCTTCTGTAGTTTCTTTTTGTCATCATTGGGCAAAAAAGTATTCATAGAGTGTGAAGAATAAAGAAAAGGCTGTTACTAAAGTGCTGGTAGTGCACACTGAATGTCAATACAGGTACATGCCTTTATATCACTTGAATCTTTAAATGCTTATACACAGACTACTCCTCACTTTTTCACTGTGCTTCAGCACTGAAGTAGTACACCACAATCAGATTAGGCTTTTCAATATCCAAGGTGGAATGAGCTAGGGGTTGTGACCTCCTAATCCTACAATGTACAAGCATAAAATGGCGCTCAGTGGCTGGCCTCAAATCTTTTATGCTGGCTGTGATAGCCATACTGATTGGCTGTGCTAGACTTTGTGATGTGACAGCTGCAGGGCGTTATGGGGAAGCCTGTGCGGCTGCACCTGACATCATTAGCATACTGTATGAGTTATCAGCAGTGTAAGAAATGGCACTGAGAATTTTTTAGGGGGGTTGATCCTTGCAAATCAAATAGCAGAATTTTCAAATTTGCGTGGACCTGTGAATTTTGCTAGGTTCACTAAATGCTAAAACTGACCTGCCATTATAATTCTCCAGGTCATTACGAGTTCATAGACGCCAAACATGTTTAGGTTATATTTTATATAAGTGGTAAAAAAAAATTCCAAAGTTTGCTAAAAAAAAAAAAATTGCGCAATTTTCAAATACCTGTAGCGTCTCCATATTTTACGCTCTCAGGTTGGCTGAGGGCTTATTTTTTGCTTGCTAAGCTGACGTTTTTACTGATACCATTTTGATGCAGATACATTCTTTTGATCGCCTGTGGGCGGATCATGATTCGAAACAGCTGACATGTCCCGGCTTTGATGCGGGCTCACCGCCGGAGCCCGAATCAAAGCTGGGGTTCTGCCATCAGACGTACTATTCCGTCCGATGGCAGAAAGGGGTTAAAAAAGGGAAAGTAAAAAACAAAAACTGAAAAACAGAAAATGACCCAGGGGTGAAGAGGTTAAATGCACTTCATATATGAATATACAAGCATAAAGTATAGGAGACTTTGTCACCTCTATTTCTTCATAGATTATAAGCTCTTGTGAGCCAGACATTTCTATTGCTTGAATTATTAAATATCTCTGTCATGCCTTATTTTGTTTGTACACGTACTCCCTGCAATGTAAAGCTACACCTATTAGTAAAGTTCTTGTTAGCAGAGTACAAATGTTAGTTAATGAGCCTGCCTCAGCTTGGTGTTCCTCTTTAAACATACCACTATCGGAGATTAAGGACATGCAGCTCCACAGGTGTTTTCTTGCTTTATGGCTACTTTGGCAGAGAATTGCATCATAAACCATTGATTTGCACGAAATACACCTAGTACAGAATAATCTAACTAAAATGCCCTAATTACACAATAGCTTTTAAATGAACTTGTTAAAATCTAATTAGACAGAGAGAAAGCAGACAGGAATATGTAGCAGTAATTATGACCAGACATGTACTAACATTAAAATGCCTATGATTACAATAATGATTGGGCTCCTATTATTTTCTAGTTTAATTACATTTTTCTGTAAATTTACAGTAGTGTAAAGCAAAATTAATTTGAGAAACTTGTCATGGAAAACAGTAAGTCTGAAAAATCCCTTGTTGTATGGAAAACAGTAAGTCTGAAAAATCCCTTGTTGTATGGAAAACAGTAAGTCTGAAAAATCCCTTGTTGTTGAGGTGTTCCAATTTCTACATTTTTGTTATCGGGTCTTCACATTTTTTGCAAGATGAACAATTTTGTTATATACAGTAAACTCATAAATAAGAGCCACTTGTGATGCCGCTTGGATTTAATTATTTGGCCAGTTCATTCACATATTACCAATGTGCTTTTACCTGTTAATGACACTGTTGGGCATTTTATTCGTTATCTGGAAATGGCGATAAGTTTTGTTACATTATTCAAATTATTTTAAAAGTGTCTTTAATCCTGTGTTTCAAAGGTATTTATTTTATTACCACTTGTAGAATTTTTTTTTTTATTTTCAGCTTATTAAAAGGTTGTTTCTTATTTACCCTAATTCATGCAAATGCTAGTTAAATTGCCCTCTCATTGGCCAGTATTATAATTCATTCCTAAAACATTTAGTCATGCAACCCAAAATGTACAGCAAGGATCCAGAAATGGATCCACCTGTGATAGCCTCTGAAAAGTTTTTCATGGAAATGCCATGACCTGGGACATGCCCCCTGAAGCCGAAAGACAAAACTATGAGTCAGGCAGATGTTGTTCTGTTTGGATTGGTTTTTATAAGTCATTTTAAAGTGTTATAGGTAAAATCAGAGGGGTATCTAGGTTTTCTGGCACCTGGAGCAAGGATTCAGTTTGTCCCCCCCCCCCCATACCCACCCAAGGGACATATGCGATTTGCACACTTAGTCACATGCCGACAAGCTGCTCTCCCTAATTCTCTCAATGTTCAGTGAAAAATTGAAAGAAGCAAGAAGAAAAGCTCATTGTCACATGACCCTAAGCATAAAAATTGCATATGAGTGAAGTGACTGGGACCTGTAAACAGTGAGAATATGACACACTGTTAGGATTGGCATGCTACAGGGCTTTATTTATAATTAAAGGGTTTGTCTAGGTTTGAGAGGAAAGTCTGCAGTCACTCTCGGTGACTGCAGGCTTCTGAATTCGTAAACAGCACATGCACTGCACACTTTCAGGATTCTCCTTTGCCAGTGGCAAGAGTGGACGGTCATGTCAGCACACATATACAATTTATATACTTCAGGCCACATTCAGACTAAATGTGTTCAGCCTCACTCAATTCATTTTCGCTGAGTGAAGTCACACCTACACGTATTTTTTACTTCAAATAGATAGTTGTATACATGTGGAAATACCTATTTTGTTTCATCTATTTTTACTATAGTGGACATGGTGATTTATCCTTGTATTAATGTGATTGTCTTTTATGTTTTCGTATATGCCTTTGTATGATATGTAAGCTACATTATTTATGTAATTACATGCTAGATTATGTCGTTATTATATATGCTGAGTTCTATCTTTTTGATAGCACACTGGACTATGTGTTTAATGCACACACCTAAAACTTCGTATCTAACTCATTATCCCTTCACCAAAAATGCCCTTGTCATGTGGTCATGTGCCGAAAATACACCTCCAGTGATGTATATGACTGAGGAATGAGCGCTTCTTCTGTTGGTCTGACACGCATGCGCCAAGTAATAGTCCCCCTATGATGATTACTGTTGAGCAGTGTGCACTCTTCCTTTTCTGCCGATGCTGGGTATCTATGAAGACGAGTCTGCAGCAATGCTTGCTCCATGCCTCCATCCTGACATGTTGGATGGGGATGTGGACTTACAGAGTGTGACGCTGATCTGTGCATATCCGGCTTCTGGTCTGACCAGCAGTAGCGCCACTTTCAATCCGCTGCCCCATTGGTTAGCTATTAGTTAGTCTTTAAAACAGCTGCCACTAGGGTTGAGCAAAACGGATCGGTCATTTTCATAAATTGCCGACTGTTGGCAAAGTCGGGTTTCGTGAAACCCGACCCGATCCCAGTGTGGGGTCGGCCACGCGGTCGGCGATCTTCGCGCCAAAGTCGTGTTTCGTATGATGCTTTCAGCGCCTTTTCTCAGCCAATTAAGGTGGACGCAGAGTGTGGGCAGCATGATGACATAGGTCTCGGTCCCCACCATCTTAGAGAAGGGCATGACAGTGATTGGCTTGCTTTATCCGGCGTCACAGGGGCTATAAAGGGGTGTGCACGCCGACCGCCATCTTACTGCTGCCGATCTGAGCACAGGGAGAGGTTGCTGCCGCTTCATCAGAAGCAGGGATAGCGTTAGGCAGGGTACATTAACCCCCAAACCGCTTGTGCTGTAGAGATTTCCACTGTCCAACACCACCTTTTCTTTGCAGGGACAGTGGAGGCTAGATTTCTCTTCATCAGCTATGTAGCTTACTGGGCTGCCCTAGAAGGCTCCCTGATAGCTGCATTGGTGTTTGTACACCGCTGTGCAAACCAACTGCTTTTTTAAAAGCACAAATCCTGTTGCTCCTTCCTTTCTGCACAGCTATCTTGTTTGTTTGTCCACACTTTTTGTGTGCAGCAGTCCTTTTTATTGCTGCCTGCCATACTTTTCAGAGATTATTGTAGGGAGATAGTAATTGTAGTACGGTCCCTATTATTTATTTTTTTATATATCTTCCAGCCACTTTCAGCCCCTGAGACTGTGTAGTGTAAAACAGTGGGCCTGTATTTTTCTGCACTGTCCCACACCTGAAAAGGGAGATTAATATTGCCAATCAGTGCATCTGTGCCAGTCGTGTCTGTGGTATCTCTGTCAGTCATTTTGTGCCACAGAAACTATACTGTAATATAGTGGGCCTGGTTTATTCACTAGTCTCCCATATAAAAATAAATAAATAAAGGGAGAATAATATTGCCAAATCTGTGCATCTGTGCCAATCCTGTCTGTGGTATCTCTGTCAGTCATTTTGTGCCACAGAAACTATACTGTCATACATTGGGCCTGATTTAATCACTAGTCTCCCATATAAAAAAAATAAAAATAAAGGGAGAATAATATTGCCAAATCTGTGCATCTGTGCCAGTCGTGTCTGTGGTATCTCTGTCAGTCATTTTGTGCCACAGAAACTATACTGTAATATAGTGGGCCTGATTTATTCACTAGTTTCCCCCAAAAAAATAAAAATAAAGGGAGAATAATATTGCCAAATGTGTGCATCTGTGCCAGTCGTGTCTGTGGTATCTCTGTCAGTCATTTTGTGCCACAGAAAGTATACTGTCATACATTGGGCCTGATTTAATCACTAGTCTCCCATATAAAAAAAATAAAGGGAGAATAATATTGCCAAATCTGTGCATCTGTGCCAGTCATGTCTGTGGTATCTCTGTCAGTCATTTTGTGAAACAGAAACTATACTGTCATACATTGGGCCTGATTTAATCACCAGTCTCCCATATAAAAAATAAGAAATAAAGGGAGAATAATATTGCCAAATCTGTGCATCTGTGCCAGTCGTGTCTGTGGTATCTCTGTCAGTCATTTTGTGCCACAGAAACTATACTGTCATACATTGGGCCTGATTTATTCACTAGTCTCCCATATAAAAAAAATAAAATAAAGGGAGATTAATATTGCCAAATCTGTGCATCTGTGCCAGTCGTGTCTGTGGTATCTCTGTCAGTCATTTTCAGCCACAGAAACTATACTGTCATACATTGGGCCTGATTTATTCACTAGTCTCCCATATAAAAAAAATAAATAAAGGGAGAATAATATTGCCAAATCTGTGCATCTGTGCCAGTCGTGTCTGTGGTATCTGTTGTGAATCCGCTTTTTGGGCTCCCCTGGTGGTTGCTGGTGGTACTGGTGACTTGTGTGTGCTTTGCTGTCTCAGTTCACCTGCTCCCATCAGTGTTTGGGAGTTTCCTATTTAGCCTTTCTCTCCAGTCATTTCCTTGCCGGTCATCATTGTAACCAGAGCCTTCGGTTGCATGTTCCTGCTACTAGTCTGCTGATCAGCTAAGTGGACTTTGTCCTTTTGTTTTGTATCTTTTGTCCAGTTTGCAGTTTTTGTTATTCTCTGTAGCTGGAAGCTCTTGCGGGCTGAAATTGCCACTCCTGTGTCATGAGTTGACACAGGAGTCTTAAAGTAATTTCAGGATGGTTTTTGAAAGGGTTTTCAGTTGACCGTGAAGTCCTCTTTTGTATCCTTCTGCTATCTAGTAAGTGGACCTCTCTTTGCTAAATCTACTTTCATACTGTGTATGTCTTTTCCTCTTAACTCACCGTTATTACATGTGGGGGGCTGCTATCATCTTTTGGGGTATTTCCCTAGAGGTAAGCCAGGTCTGTTCCTTCCTCTACCAGGCGTAGTTAGTCCTCCGGCTGGCGCGTGGCATCTAGGAAGTCGTAGGTATGCTCCCTGGCTACTATTAGTTGTGTGGTAGATTTAGCTCACGGTCAGCTCGAGATTCCATCACCCAGAGCTCGTCCGTTATTTTTGTGTTCTGATGTTTCCCTGCCATTGGGAATCATGACAGTATGACCGGCCAATGTTAAAGTTATTGGCAGAAGAAAGGAGAGAAAAAAGAAGTCTGTAAAATTTTTTTTTTTTTATTTCCCCCTATGCTTGCTCCATAGTTGGATCAGTTGTATTTCAGCTCTAATTACAGCCTTTGCCTTTCTCTCCTTCTAATCCTTGAATGGCTCTGATCTCACCTGTTTAAAGATGGACCCTCAGAGTTTGGCTGTAGGTTTAAATAAACTTGCTACCAAGGTTCAAAATTTACAAGATTTTGTTATACATACTCCGATGTCTGAACCTAAAATTCCTACACCAGAGGTGTTTTCCGGAGATAGATCTCGGTTCCTGAATTTCAAATATAATTGTAAATTGTTCCTTTCTCTCAGACCTCACTCCTCTGCAGATCCTGTCCAGCAGGTTAAGATTGTAATCTCTTTGCTGCGAGGTGACCCTCAAAATTGGGCATTTTCATTGACACCAGGGGATCCTGCGTTGCTCAATGTGGATGCGTTTTTTCTGGCTTTAGGGTTGCTTTATGAGGAACCTAATTTGGAGATTCAAGCTGAAAAAGCTTTGATAGCCCTATCTCAAGGGCAAGATGAAGCTGAGATATACTGCCAAAAATTTCGTAGATGGTCTGTGCTTACTCAGTGGAATGAGTGCGCCCTAGCGGCAAATTTCAGAGAGGGCCTTTCTGATGCCGTTAAAGATGTTATGGTCGGGTTCCCTGCACCCACAGGTCTGAATGAGTCCATGACAATGGCTATTCAGATTGATCGGCGTTTGCGGGAGCGCAAACCCGTACACCATTTGGCGGTATCTTCTGAAGAGACGCCAGAGAAAATGCAATGTGACAGAATTCTGTCCAGAAGCGAGCGGCAGAATTATAGGCGTAAAAATGGGTTATGCTTCTATTGTGGTGATTCTGCTCATGTTATATCAGCATGCTCTAAACGTACAAGGAAGGTTGACAAGTCTATTTCAATTGGCACTTTACAGTCTAAATTTATTCTGTCTGTAACCTTGATTTGTTCATTATCAGTTATTACCGTGGATGCCTATGTGGACTCTGGCGCCGCTCTGAGTCTTATGGATTGGTCCTTTGCCAGGCACTGTGGGTTTGATTTAGAGCCTCTGGAAGTCCCTATACCTCTGAAGGGTATTGATTCTACGCCTTTGGCTTGTAATAAACCACAATTCTGGACGCAAGTGACTATGCGTATGACTCCAGACCATCAGGAGGTGATTCGCTTCCTTGTGTTGTACAATTTGCATGATGTTTTGGTGCTTGGATTACCATGGTTACAATCTCATAACCCAGTCCTTGTCTGGAAAACAATGTCTGTGTTAAGCTGGGGATGTCGGGGGGCTCATGGGGACATACCTTTGGTTTCCATTTCGTCATCTATTCCCTCTGAGATTCCGGCATTTTTGTCTGATTATCGTGATATTTTTGAGGAGCCAAAAATTGGTTCACTCCCTCCCCACAGAGATTGTGATTGCGCCATAGATCTGATTCCTGGCAGTAAATTTCCAAAGGGTCGTTTGTTTAACTTATCTGTACCTGAACATGCTGCTATGCGAGAGTATATTAAGGAGTCCCTGGAAAAGGGACATATTCGTCCTTCTTCATCTCCTTTAGGAGCTGGTTTTTTCTTTGTATCTAAAAAGGATGGCTCTCTGAGGCCTTGTATTGATTATCGACTCCTGAATAAAATTACAGTCAAATATCAGTATCCATTGCCTTTGCTGACTGATTTGTTTGCTCGCATAAGGGGGGCTAAGTGGTTCTCTAAGATTGATCTTCGTGGGGCGTATAATTTGGTGCGAATTAAGCAGGGGGATGAGTGGAAAACCGCATTTAATACGCCTGAGGGCCATTTTGAGTATTTAGTAATGCCTTTCGGCCTTTCTAATGCACCTTCAGTCTTTCAGTCCTTAATGCATGATATTTTCCGTGAATATTTGGATAAATTTATGATTGTGTATTTGGATGATATTTAGATTTTTTCTGATGACTGGGAGTCTCATGTTCAACAGGTCAGGAGGGTTTTTCAGGTTTTGCGGGAGAATTCTTTGTGTGTAAAGGGTTCAAAGTGTGTTTTTGGGGTTCAAAAGATTTCCTTTTTGGGGTACATTTTTTCCCCTTCTTCTATTGAGATGGACCCTGTCAAGGTTCGGGCTATTTGTGACTGGACGCAGCCTACTTCTCTTAAGAGTCTTCAGAAATTCTTGGGCTTTGCTAATTTTTATCGTCGATTTATAACTGGTTTTTCTGGCGTTGCTAAACCTCTGACGGATTTGACCAAAAAGGGTGCTGATGTTGCCAATTGGTCCCCTGCTGCTGTGGAGGCCTTTCGGGAGCTTAAGCACCGCTTTTTGTCTGCCCCTGTGTTGCGCCAGCCTGATGTTTCTCTTCCCTTTCAGGTTGAGGTCGATGCTTCCGAGATCGGAGCGGGGGCGGTTTTGTCGCAGAAAAGTTCCGACTGCTCAGTGATGAGACCTTGTGCGTTCTTTTCTCTAAAATTTTCGGCCGCCGAGCGAAACTATGATGTTGGTAATCGGGAGCTTTTGGCCATGAAGTGGGCATTTGAGGAGTGGCGTCATTGGCTTGAGGGTGCCAGACATCAGGTGGTAGTTTTGACTGATCACAAGCATCTGATTTATCTAGAGTCTGCCAGGCGCCTGAATCCTAGACAGGCACGATGGTCGTTGTTTTTTTTCTCGGTTTAATTTTGTGGTTTCATACTTACCGGGTTCTAAAAATGTTAAGGCAGATGCTCTTTCTAGGAGTTTTGAGCCTGACTCTCCTGGGGATTCTGAACCTGCTGGTGTCCTTAAAGATGGGGTGGTTTTGTCTGCTGTCTCCCCTGATCTGCGACGTGCTTTGCAAGAATTTCAGGCGGATAGACCTGATCGTTGTCCGCCTGGTAGACTGTTTATTCCTGATGATTGGACCAGTAGAGTCATCTTGGAAGTTCATTCTTCTTCGCTGGCAGGTCATCCTGGAATTTTTGGTACCAGAGATTTGGTGGCTAGATCCTTCTGGTGGCCTTCCCCGTCTCGGGATGTGCGTGTTTTTGTGCAGTCTTGTGATGTGTGTGCTCGGGCCAAGCCTTGTTGTTCTAGGGCTAGTGGGTTATTGTTGCCCTTGCCTGTTCCGAAGAGGCCTTGGACGCACATCTCTATGGACTTTATTTCTGATCTCCCTGTTTCTCAGAAGATGTCTGTCATCTGGGTGGTGTGTGACCGTTTTTCTAAAATGGTTCATTTGGTACCATTGCCTAAGTTGCCTTCCTCATCTGAGTTGGTCCCTCTATTTTTTCAAAATGTGGTTCGCTTGCATGGTATTCCGGAAAACATCATTTCTGACAGGGGAACCCAGTTCGTGTCTAGATTTTGGCGGGCATTCTGTGCCAGGTTGGGCATTGATTTGTCTTTTTCGTCTGCATTCCATCCTCAGACTAATGGCCAGACGGAGCGAACTAATCAAACTTTGGAGACTTATTTGAGGTGTTTTGTGTCTGCGGATCAGGATGACTGGGTTGCCTTTTTGCCGTTGGCAGAATTTGCTCTTAATAATCGGGCTAGTTCTGCCACTTTGGTTTCTCCTTTCTTTTGCAATTCAGGGTTTCATCCTCGTTTTTCATCTGGTCAGGTGGAATCTTTGGATTGTCCTGGAGTGGATGCGGTGGTGGAACGGTTGCATCAGATTTGGGGACAAGTGGTGGACAATTTGAAGTTGTCCCAGGAGAGGACTCAGCAGTTTGCTAACCGCCGTCGTCGTCTTGGTCCTCGCCTTCGTGTTGGGGACTTGGTGTGGTTGTCTTCCCGTTTTGTCCCTATGAGGGTTTCTTCTCCTAAGTTTAAGCCTCGGTTCATCGGTCCTTATAGGATTTTGGAGATACTTAACCCTGTGTCCTTTCGTTTGGACCTCCCGGCATCTTTCGCTATCCATAATGTATTCCATCGGTCATTGTTGCGGAGATATGAGGTACCGGTGGTTCCTTCTACTGAACCTCCTGCTCCTGTGCTGGTGGAGGGTGAATTGGAGTACGTTTTAGAGAAGATCTTGGATTCCCGTATTTCCAGACGGAGACTTCAATATCTGGTTAAATGGAAGGGCTATGGTCAGGAAGATAATTCTTGGGTAACTGCCTCTGATGTTCATGCCTCGGATTTGGTTCGTGCCTTTCATAGGGCTCATCCAGATCGACCTGGCGGTTCTCGTGAGGGTTCGGTGCCCCGTCCTTAAGGGGGGGGTACTGTTGTGAATCCGCTTTTTGGGCTCCCCTGGTGGTTGCTGGTGGTACTGGTGACTTGTGTGTGCTTTGCTGTCTCAGTTCACCTGCTCCCATCAGTGTTTGGGAGTTTCCTATTTAGCCTTTCTCTCCAGTCATTTCCTTGCCGGTCATCATTGTAACCAGAGCCTTCGGTTGCATGTTCCTGCTACTAGTCTGCTGATCAGCTAAGTGGACTTTGTCCTTTTGTTTTGTATCTTTTGTCCAGTTTGCAGTTTTTGTTATTCTCTGTAGCTGGAAGCTCTTGCGGGCTGAAATTGCCACTCCTGTGTCATGAGTTGACACAGGAGTCTTAAAGTAATTTCAGGATGGTTTTTGAAAGGGTTTTCAGTTGACCGTGAAGTCCTCTTTTGTATCCTTCTGCTATCTAGTAAGTGGACCTCTCTTTGCTAAATCTACTTTCATACTGTGTATGTCTTTTCCTCTTAACTCACCGTTATTACATGTGGGGGGCTGCTATCATCTTTTGGGGTATTTCCCTAGAGGTAAGCCAGGTCTGTTCCTTCCTCTACCAGGCGTAGTTAGTCCTCCGGCTGGCGCGTGGCATCTAGGAAGTCGTAGGTATGCTCCCTGGCTACTATTAGTTGTGTGGTAGATTTAGCTCACGGTCAGCTCGAGATTCCATCACCCAGAGCTCGTCCGTTATTTTTGTGTTCTGATGTTTCCCTGCCATTGGGAATCATGACAGGTATCTCTGTCAGTCATTTTGTGCCACAGAAACTATACTATAATATAGTGGGCCTGATTTAATCACTAGTCTCCCATATAAAAATAAATAAATAAAGGGAGAATAATATTGCCAAATCTGTGCATCTGTGCCAGTCGTGTCTGTGGTATCTCTGTCAGTCATTTTGTGCCACAGAAACTATACTGTAATATAGTGGGCCTGGTTTATTCACTAGTCTCCCATATAAAAATAAATAAATAAAGGGAGAATAATATTGCCAAATCTGTGCATCTGTGCCAATCCTGTCTGTGGTATCTCTGTCAGTCATTTTGTGCCACAGAAACTATACTGTCATACATTGGGCCTGATTTAATCACTAGTCTCCCATATAAAAAAAATGAAAATAAAGGGAGAATAATATTGCCAAATCTGTACATCTGTGCCAGTCGTGTCTGTGGTTTCTCTGTCAGTCATTTTGTGCCACAGAAACTATACTCTCATACATTGGGCCTGATTTATTCACTAGTCTCAAATATAAAAAAAATAAAAATAAAGGGAGAATAATATTGCCAAATCTGTGCATCTGTGCCAGTCGTGTCTGTTGTATCTCTGTCAGTCATTTTGTGCCACAGAAACTATACTGTAATATAGTGGGCCTGATTTAATCACTAGTCTCCCATATAAAAAAAATAAATAAAGGGAGAATAATATTTCCAAATCTGTGCATCTGTGCCAGTCGTGTCTGTGGTTTCTCTGTCAGTCATTTTGTGCCACAGAAACTATACTGTCATACATTGGGCCTGATTTATTCACTAGTCTCCAAAAATGAAAATAAAAAAATGAAGGGAGAATAATATTGCCAAATCTGTGCCAGTCGTGGCTGTGGTTTCTCTGTCAGTCATTTTGTGCCACAGAAACTATACTGTCATACATTGGGCCTGATTTAATCACTAGTCTCCCATATAAAAAAAATAAAAATAAAGGGAGAATAATATTGCCAAATCTGTGCATCTGTGCCAGTCGTGTCTATGGTATCTCTGTCAGTCATTTTGTGCCACAAAAACTATACTCTCATACATTGGGCCTGATTTAATCACTAGTCTCCCATATAAAAAAATATAAATAAAGGGAGAATAATATTGCCAAATCTGTGCATCTGTGTCAGTCGTGTCTGTGGTTTCTCTGTCAGTCATTTTGCGCCACAGAAACTATACTGTCATACATTGGGCCTGATTTAATCACTAGTCTCCCATATATATATATATATATATATATATATATATATATATATATATATATAAAAAAGGGAGAATAATATTGCCAAATCTGTGCATCTGTGCCAGTCCTGTCTGTGGTATCTCTGTCAGTCATTTTGTGCCACAGAAACTATATTGTCATACAGTGGGCCTGATTTATTCAGCACTCACCCACACATAAAAAGGGAGATTTATATTCACAACAAGTTAACATACTAACATACACCTTCTGCCTTGTTTTTCAGTACCATATAACGGTTGTTAGTTTGGTTACATTTTCCCAAGAATGAGGAAGGCTGGTGGAAGAGGTCGAGGTCGTGGCCGTGGGCGGTCATTGCCATTTGGTAATGCTGATGGTGGTGGTGGTGCTGGTGGAGCATCGGGTGGTAGAGGGAAAATCAAAATAGCACCTAAGTCTCGAGTTGTTGAGCCAGCGTCATCGTCCGGCTACACAAGGCCTCGAACGCTACCTTTTGTTGGAGTAGGAAAACCGCTGTTAATGCCGGAGCAGCAGGAAAAAGTTTTGGCTTTCCTTGCTGACTCTGCCTCTAGCTCTTTCGCCTCCTCTTCGGATAGTTCAAAATTGAAAAGTAGCCAGTCGTCGGTGGATGTTCCCAGTCAGGAACAAGTTGATTCCTTGTGTCCTTCCCCCAAAACAACAATGAAGGATGCGTCAGGCGACACAACAGTTTACTCCATGGAGCTCTTTACACATACCGTGCCTGGGTTAGAAAGGGAAATAGTTAACAGCCCACTAGAAGATGATTCGGACATGGAGTGCACTGATGCACAGCCACAGCTAGATTGTCATGCTGTTCCATCGACTCACATCACTACATTGCCCTCGCAGTGTACTGAGCCAGAAACTGACCCAGATGAGACGATGGTGCCCATTCCCGAACGTTATAGCACCTTACGCGGTGACACAGAGATAGCTGAACATGAGATTGAAGAGGATATAATAGATGACCCAGTTGTTGACCCAGATTGGCAGCCATTGGGGGAAGAGGGTGCCACTGGCAGTAGCTCAGAAGCGGAGGAGGAGGATCGGCAGCAGCCATCTACATCACATTTGCTTTCATCTGGCAGGCCTGTCTCTGGCCAAAAAAGTTTGGCAAAACCAAAACCAGTTTTAGGACAGCGTGGCCATCTGGTAAAAGTAACACAGCGTGCAATGCCTGAAAAGGTATTCCATAGTAGGAAGAGTGTAGTGTGGCAATTTTTTACCCAAGATCCGAATGATGAGTGCAAAGTTATCTGTAAGAAATGCTCAAAAACATTTAGCAGAGGGAAGAATCCCCACAATTTAAATACAACATGCATGCTCAGACATGTAACCAGCATGCACTTGCAAGCCTGGAATAACTCCCAAACGTCCCCTACCGTTGGTGCACCTGCTCAGAATCCAGGTAGTCAGCAATGCTACATCGCTTCCCCCACTGTAAGCCCACCGGTTAGAACAACAACAGCAGCAAATGTGGAGGTGTCGTCGCTAGGGTAAAGCAGTCAGGGAATCAGAAGTTTATTGGTAGGAAACACAGCATGTAGGCCTACATCGAGAATACCATCACCAACCCTCTCTCAATCCGCCATGTCCACCACCACCACCACTGCAAGTCCCACCATATGCACCTCGCCAGTCCAGCTCACCCTCCAAGAGACTCTCATTAGGAAAAGAAAGTACTCACCCTCTCATCCACGTACACAGGGTTTGAACGCCCACATTGCTAGACTTATATCGTTAGAGATGATGCCCTACTGCTTGGTTGAAAGCGAAGCTTTCAAAGCCTTGATGGCCTACGTAGTACCACGCTATGAGCTACCCAGTCGACACTTCTTTTCGAGAAAAGCCATCCCAGCCCTCCACCAGCATGTCAAAGACCGCATTCTCCATGCACTGAGGGAATCAGTCAGTAGAAAGGTGCACCTCACAACTGATGCATGGACCAGTAGGCATGGTCAGGGACGTTACGTGTCCATCACGGCACACTGGGTTAATGTGGTGGATGCAGGGTCCACAGGGGACAGCCACAGTGGGACAGTTCTGCCTAGCCCATGGTCTAGGAAACAGTTGGCTGTAGGCGTTCACCACCCCTCCTCCTCCTCCTCTTCCAGCCGAAGCGAAAGCTCATCCACAGAGCGCAGTCGCACGACCACTCCATCCGCAGCTGCCAGTGTTGCACATGAGGTGTCCCATTATGGAACAGCTAGTGGTAAGCGTCAGTCATGGCTGGGCAGTGTACATCTTGAGGCAGGCAAGGTAGTCAGTGATAACGAGAGGAATTTTATTGCTGCCATAGCCCTTTCAGAACTGAAACACATACCTTGCCTGGCTCACACCTTGAACCTGGTGGTGCAGTGCTTCCTGAAAAGTTATCCGGGGTTACCAGCCCTTCTCCTCAAGGTGCAACGACTTTGCTCTCACATCCGCCATTCGCCCGTACACTCCAGCCATATGCAGAACCATCAGCGATCGTTGAAGCTTCCCCAGCACCGCCTAATAATCGACGTTGCTACAAGGTGGAACTCTACAATGCACATGCTTCAGAGGCTGTGCGAACAGAGGCGTGCTGTCATGTATTTGTGGGAGGATACACATACACGGCAGGCTGTTGGATGGCAGACATGGAGTTGTCTGCTGTGCAGTGGTCGAAGCTTCAAGACCTCTGCCAAGTCCTTCAGTGTTTTGAGGAATGCACACGGCTGGTCAGTGCGGACGACGCCATCATAAGCATGAGCATTCCACTAATGCGTCTGCTGATGCAAAGTTTGACGCACATTAAGGAGCAGGCATCTGCAGCCGAGGATGACAGTCAGCCATTGTCTGCTCAGGGAAGTCTCGGGGACGAGGTTGCGGACGAAGAGGAGGAGGAGGAGGAGGAAGATGGGGATGATTATTTATGGGAGGAGGAAGCATCTCAGTGGGGAATAGAAAGTGTTGGTGGTGCAAGGTCAGGTACAGTTTTTTGAGGGAGACAAGTGATGTGGATTTGCAAGAAAGTGCTCCTCAACCCAGCACAAGCATAGATTTGACACCTGGAACATTGGCCCACATGGCTGATTATGCATTGCGTATCCTAAAAAGGGACCCCCACATTATCAAAATGATGACCGATGACGATTACTGGTTGGCCTGCCTCCTGGATCCACGCTATAAAGGGAAATTGCAAAATATCATGCCACATGAGAACCTTGAGCAAATATTGGCTACCAAACAAGCAACTCTTGTAGACCGTTCAGGCATTCCCAGCACACAGCGGTGGTGATGGTTCTCACATGAGCTGTAGGGGCAACATGCAAGAGGTGTTAGAGGGGCACAAATCAGAAGTGGCGTTGGACAGAGGGGTTTTATGACCAGGTTGTGGAGTGATTTCGCAATGACCGCAGACACGACAGGTACTGCAGCATCAATTCAAAGTGACAGGAGACAACATTTGTCCAGTATGGTTACTAACTATTTTTCCTCCCTTATCGATGTTCTCCCTCACACGTCATTCCCCTTTGATTACTGGGCATCTAAAATAGACACCTGGCCTGAATTGGCAGAATATGCATTACAGGAGCTCGCTTGCCCAGCTGCTAGTATGCTATCAGAAAGAGTATTCAGTGCTGCTGGTTCAATACTGACCGAAAAAAGGACTCGTCTGGCTACCAAAAATGTTGATGATCTAACCTTCATTAAAATGAACCAATCATGGATTTCTAATTATTTTGCTCCACCTTTCCCTGCTGACACCTAGCTTTTCTGTAAAAAGGTCTTGCTTTTGGACTCGTCTTACTGACTGCTCCAATTTCTCCATTTGCAGCTGCTGTATGTCCACCATAGGCCTTTTTTACACCTCCCTAAATGGGCTGACTCCCCCCACGGGGCCGTGGTCACCACTTGGCGCAAGCACCCGTGCGAGTGCCGTTTGGCTGAACAGGTGGGTGTGCCCACTTTTGGGCGACGGCACTGGCACAGGGTCCCTCATAGTACAATGAAGTGTCTCTGGCGGTGGTGGTGCACACCCAACATCAGACAGACTGTCGCAACATGAGGGGCCCTGGGCCAGTACCGCCGCCCACGAGAGAGTGTTCCCCCCAGCTCAAACAGTGCTTTACCACTTGCAAAATTACCTCTCACTGCTCCACCACTGTTTAGTCTGTGCTGTTAAATCCTTCAATGGCACTGCCAATACCAATTTGTTGGCATGATTGTCGATAGTAAAAATATTCAGGGGCCCTGCCCTACATTTACACCAGTTAATACTTTGCGCCAACTACCACTGTCTGCAAGTCAGCAGAGGAGCCCACCCCTATACCTAGGTATGCCACCTGTTTATTTGTGATTTTTTTTTTTTTTTTTGCCAGACAATTATCTCACTTTATTATTTAGGCCTACTAACTGTGTCAGACACTCCTTACAGTTGTCCTCCACTGAACAAAGCTAGGCCGCCTGCGTACTCCTGTAACCTATTTTTAACTGCATTTTGCCTATTACTTTTTTGGGCCTACTAACTGTGTCTGCCCCTCGGTGAAATCGTCCTCCGCTGACCACACCAATGCTGCCTGTGTAGCCCCTGTAGCCTAATTTAAACTGCATAGAGCCTGCTTTTTATTTTAGGCCTAGGAAGTCTGTCTGCAGTCCCTCCTTGCAATTGTCCTCCGCTGAACACACCAATGCTGCCTGTGTTCCCCTGTAGCCTAATTTAAACTGCATAGAGGCTGCTTTTTGATTTTATACCTAGGAAGTCTGTCTGCGGTCCCTCCTTGCAATCGTCCTCCGCTGACCACACCAATGCTGCCTGTGTACCCCTGTAACCAATTTAAAACTGCATAGAGCCAACTTTTTTATTTAACACATACTACCTTTGTCTGTCCGCGTCACTCAATCCCACAGTCCTCCACTGAAAAAGCTGAGCTTCAATCTTCAGGCTTTCAGCCTGTATTTAGAATTTAAAACTGCATTTGGGCTACTAGTTTGGGTGGGCCTAGTAACGGTGTCTGCCGCTCTAGGGTTTTCTCCTGTTTGGTTTTCCAGAGCTTCAATTTTCAGGCTTTCGGCCTACATTTTAAATATTAAACTGCATTTGGCCTACTACTTTGGTTGTGCCTAGTAACGGTGTCTGCCACTCCTTGCTTGTCTCCTCCACTGAATAAAGCTTAGCTTCAATCTTCAGGCTTTCGGCCTACATTTCAAATATGAAACTGCGTTTGGGCTACTAGTTTGGGTGGGCCTAATAACGGTGTCTGCCGCTCAAAGGTGTTCTCCAGGTTTACTTGCCCGAGCTTCAATCTTCAGGCTTTCGGCCTATATTTGAAATATGAAACTGGATTTGGGATACTAGTTGGATTGGGCCTACTAACGTTGTCTGCCGCTCCCTGGTGTTGTCCTCCACTGAACAAAGCTGAGCTTCAATCTTCAGGCTCTCATTAAGTAGTTGGTAATATAACACTGCAGTTGGCCTACTAGTTTGGTTGGGGCCTACTAACGGTGTCTGCCACTCCAAGATGTTCTCCAGGTTTACTTGCCTGAGCTTCAATCTTCAGGCTCTCATTAAGTAGTTGTTAAAATAACACTGCAGTTGGCCTACTAGTTTGGTTGGGGCCTACTAACGGTGTCTGCCGCTCCAAGGTGTTCTCCAGGTTTACTTTTCTGAGCTTCAATCTTCAGGCTTTCGGCCTATATTTGAAATATGAAACTGGATTTGGGATACTAGTTGGATTGGGCCTACTAACGGTGTCTGCCGCTCCCTGGTGTTGCCCTCCACTGAACAAAGCTGAGCTTCAATCTTCAGGCTCTCATTAAGTATTTGGTAATATAACACTGCTTTTAGCCTACTACTTTGGTTGGGCCTAGTAACGGTGTCTGCCGCACCTTGGTATTGTCCTGTGTTATTTTCCTGAGCTTCAATCTTCAGGCTTTCGGCCTATATTTGTAATATTAAACTGCATTGGGTCTACTAGTGTGGTTGGGCCCTTAAAACGGTGTCTGCCACTCCTGGGTTTTCTCCTGTTTTCTTTTCCTGAGCTTCAATCTTCAGGCTTTCGGCCTACATTTTAAATATTAAACTGCATTTGGCCTACTACTTTGGTTGGGCCTAGTAATGGTGTCTGCCGCACCTTGGTGTTGTCCTGTGTTATTTTCCTGAGCTTCAATCTTCAGGATTTCGGCCTATATTTTTAATATTAAACTGCATTGGGCCTACTAGTGTGGTTGGGCCCTTAAAACGGTGTCTGCCGCTCCTGGGTTTTCTCCTGTTTTGTTTTCCTGAGCTTCAATCTTCAGGCTTTCAGCCTACATTTTAAATATTAAACTGCATTTGTCCTACTACTTTGGTTGGGCCTAGTAACAGTGTCTGCCGCACCTTGGTGTTGTCCTTTGTTATTTTCCTGAGCTTCAATCTTCAGGCTTTCGGCCTATATTTTTAATATTAAACTGCATTGGGCCTACTAGTGTGGTTGGGCCCTTAAAACGGTGTCTGCCGCTCCTGGGTTTTCTACTCCACTGAACAAAGCAATGCCACCTGGTTAGTCCTGTTATCAATTTTGAACTGCATTTAGCCCACTTTATTATTTGGGCCCATATCTGTGTTTCCTCCTCATCCTGCCCATTGCCCAGCCAGTGCTAGATGACTCTTGTGGTACATTGACCCAGACCACTACATTCCCCTTGCACGCTACACAGCCACAATCTGACCCTGCTGAAAGTCAGGTTCCCCTTCCTGCATACTATACCACCTTACACAGGGACAAAGAGGAAGGTGCAGATGAAAGTGCAGGTTCCTTCATCAGGTGGGGGGGCATACTCGTTGGCGACGTCACTGGCACAGGACCCCTCAGAGTACGCAAAAGTGTCGCTGCCAGTGGGAGGCACCCCTGCCGTGCAAACACACCGCCGTACTTTGAGGGGCCCTGTGCCAGTGCCAATGCAAACGAGTGGGCCCCCCTGCTTGCTCAGGATCACAGCACTTGCAAAGTTGAAATACTTACCTCTCACTGTTCCACCGCCGTGACGTAGTCAACGTTTCCTGGGCCCACTAAAAAATTGAACCAGCCCTACCCCCCACAACTTTAGCCAAATGACCCCCAATTTCCAATGCCTAACTATTATTATAAAGTAAATTAAGATTGACAAGCTTCAGTAACAAGAATGGATGTTTTGTCATTACAATGGGCACTGTAGGTGTTTTCCTGGCCTCCACTCACTGCCGACTATGCTTCCCCATTGACTTGCATTGGGTTTCGTGTTTCAGTCGATCCCCAACTTTTGGCGATAATCGGACGATTACACTTGACTCGACTTTTGACAAAGTCGGGTTTCACGAAACCTGACTCGATCCTAAAAAAGTGAAAGTCGCTCAACCCTAGCTGCCACTGTTGCTAGTTATTAGAGTATATAGACCGCCGCTGTACTTTATTATTATATAAATCCCCCCAGGAAGAAGCTAAATGCGAAACGTGCATTGGGGTCAGTGCTACCATTTAGGTTGTATTGAATAAGCCTTTTTTTAATGCACGTTGAATTGCCATGCTTTAATATTGTTCTATGCCACTGAGGTAGTCAATCTCTTCTGTTAGCAAAGACTTTCTGTGTGCGCTATGTACTGGTATTTTTTCTGCACCACATTTTATGGTGATTTTTGCACTTGGCACTTTATAAATGACTGATCTCCTTTTGACATGAACAAACTCATTTTACATGTCATGTGTTTTCCAAGTGTGGATTTGATCCATTTGTACTTAAAGATATTGGTCATAATGTGAACATGATATGATACATGATATGAGTATATTGTACTAAATTATATTTGTGCTAACTGATCATAATGTGCACATAATATGATTATATCTGGTATTTATTTCTATGTACTCCATGAGATAGAGCATGTGTGTTTACATTATTTTAGGATTTTTTTCTCCCCTTTATTGAACAGCATACTTACCTTATTGTGTGTCCGTCAGGCATCTCCCAGTTTCAGATTAAGCTTGTTGGAAAGGCTGCTTTTTACCATCCTGATGTGTGTAGCAATCTTTGCATTTGTTTTCCCTAATTTTTAAAATGTTTTCATGTATTTTTTGTGTAATAATACAAACATTTTTCAAATAAATTTAATGGGGCTTTAGCTTCCCTTTCTTATAGTGTATTTTTAGAAGTATCAGGGTTGAGGAAAGGACAAATTCTAGAAATATTATTTTTGAGTTGGATGCAGCAGGAGGTGGTAAGGGCTTTTATGTGTGGTTTAATTGACATTGCAGAGTCAAGGGTTATAACAAGGTAGCAGACTTGTGGTGCATGGGAAAATGTCATTTATTGTGATAGATAGTAGTGATGAGAGAATACTTTCGGAACAATTCGTTATTTGCACGAATAGTATGGCATTTGGGCTATTCTTTGGACTATTCTTTACTGGGCAAATAATTTGTTATTTGCCTAGAAATAATATTAGAGTGACCCGCACAGCATGTTTGGCACTTTATTTGCAGCCAATGAACATGCTGGGCTTGCTTGCCAATCACAGTAATTCCGGCGCCATCTTTGGTGTGGCATTACTGTGACTATCTGGTCTTACAGCATCATAGGGGATATGTAATCCCTGTCAGTGCCATCTTGAACACATTACAGCCGGAAACAGCATAGTGTGAGTGTAGGGAGAGTGAAAGCAGCGTATAGGGAGAGTTTATGATTACAAAAAGCTTTTTAAAGAGCTGTTGGGAGTGAAGACTATTTTTCTGTTAAGTGGAGATAGCTAGCATAGTGAAACATTTAATAAGAGGGAGAGGGAAATGCAGGAACCTGGGTGTTATTGCAAGTGCATGCTGCAGATCTCTGCTAGCTTGCATTGTGTTGTATAGTGTAGGGACAGACTGTGGGATTAGGGAGAGAGACAGAGTTTCATGTTTTGTACCATAATATATAAAACAGCTCTTTTTAGAGGCAATTAATATCACTCAGTATTAGCATATACTAAACAAATTTTTTTGGAGCTACATGATATTAATGTGTACCATCATATACTAAACTCCTTTTTTTTACAGCTAGATAATATTTCTCAGCCCCAGTATATACTAAATATCTTTTCTAAAAGCTAATTGCTAAATAATATTTCTCGCCTATTGCAGAAAAGGCTAATATTTATCTAGCAGTTGTGCGACTGGCGCGAAACCTGCGGAGATGCGCAAACGTCACTATTTACCAGTAATTTCCCTGAGACTGCTGTTGGCATGTGTCATAAAGGCAATATAAAAAAATGTATTATATTAGTTAAATAAATAGCACATATTTATCCAGCAGTTGTGCGACTTGTTCAAAGCCTGCAGAGTTACACAAATGTCACTATTTACCAATGCCAATAATTTAACTTACTCTGCTGTTGCCATGTGTCAGAAATGTGATATAAAAAAATAATTTTCTATTGGTTAAATATCATATATTTATCTAGCAGTGGTGCAAAGCCTGCAGAGATACGCAAACATCACTGTTTACCAGTAATTTCCCTGAGTCTGTTGTTAGTTTGTGTCATAAAGGCGATATAAGAAAAAATGTATATTGGTTAAATAAATAGCGTATAATTATCTAGCAGTTGTGCGACTGGCGCATAGCCTGCAGAGATACACAAACATCACTATTTACCAGTGCCAATCATTTTCCTTACTATGCTGTTGGCATGTGTCATAAAGGTGATATAAATAAAAAAAAATCTATTGGTTAAATAAATAGTGTATATTTATCTAGCAGTTGTGTGACTGGCGCAAAGCCTGCAGAGATATGCAAACGTCACTATTTACCAGTGCCAAAAATTTTCCTTACTCTGCTTTTGGCATGTGTCTTAAAGGCAATATAAAAGAAATAGTAATTTTCTATTGGTTAAATAAATAGCATATATTTATCTAGCAGTTGTGCGACTGGTGCAAAGCCTGCAGAAATACGCAAACATCAGTTTTTACCAGTAATTTCACTGAGTCTGCTGTTGGCGTGTGTCATAAAGGTGATATAAAAGAAACAGTAATTTTCTATTGGCTAAATGAATAGCATCTTTATCTAGCAGTTGTGCAACTGGCGCAAAGCCTGCAGAAATACGTAAACCTCACTATTTACCAGTAATTTTCCTGAGTCTGCTGTTGGCATGTGTCATAAAGGCAATAGAGAAAAAAAATATTTTTTTATTGGTTAAATAAATAACGTATATTTATCTAGCAGTTGTGCGACTGGCTTAAAGCCTGCAGAGATAAGCAAACGTTAGTATTTACCAGTCTGCTGTTGGCATGTGTGATAAACGCGATATAAATATTTCTCAGTTCCAACACCACAATTTACCAGTACCAAAAATGTAGCTTACTTTGCTGATCGCGTGCTTCATAAAGGCGATATAAAAAAATTGCGTTGCGTAAAATAAATAGTGTATATTTAACTAGCAGTTGTGAGACTGGCGCAAAGCCTGCAGAGATACACAAATGTCAATATTTACCAGTAATTTCCCTGAGTCTGCTGTTGACGTGCGTCATAAAGGTGATATTAAAAAAATTCTATATTTATCCAGCAGTTGTGTGAATTGTGCAAAGCCTGCAGAGATACGCAAATGTCAGTGTTTACCAGTAATTTCCCTGAGTCTACTGCTGGCATGTGTCATAAAGGAGATATAAATAAATATATATTGGTTAAATAAATAGCATATATTTATCTAGCAGTTGTGTGACTGGCGCATAGCCTGCAGAGATACACAATGCTCCGCCTGCAATGCATCCTCTTTCATTCCAAGCAGTGAGCTTTTCAGAATGCAGAGAAGCGGGATGGTGACCCTAATTATGGCGTAATCACCGCTCACCATCTTGGTGGACTCCTCAAAGTTTTGCAGGATGGTACATATGACTGACATCCATGTCCACTCCTGAGGTTTTATGTGTGGCGTCTGAACTGAATACGATGGCCTTGTTGATGCTGGTAGTCAACAACTGCCCTCTTCTGCTCAGAAATCCTTGCCAACATATGGAGTGTAGAGTTCCAACCCTTGGGGACATCACACACCAGTAGGTGAGCCGGAAGCTGCAATGCTGCTGAAGCAGGGCAAGGGCGGCTGAAGCTGTAGCTGACTTTCTAAAATGGGCACACAGTTGGTGTACTTTCATAGGCAGATCCGGCAGCTCCGGGTAGGTTTTGAGAAAACGCTGATCCATGAGGTTAAGCACATGGGCCAGGCAAGGCACGTGTGTGAGCTCGCCTCACCCCAGAGCCGCTACCAGGTTCCGACCATTGTCACACACAACCATGCCTGGCTGTAGGTTCAGCAGTGTCAGCCACAGATTTGACTGCTCTTTCAGACCTGTTCACAATTCTTCAGCATTGTGCGTTTTGTCACCTAAGCAGTTTAGCTTCAGCACAGCCTGTTGGCGCTTGGCTGAGGCAGTGCTGCAGTGCTTCCAGCTTGTGACTGATGTGCTACTTTCGGAGATGGAGGCTGAAGAGGAGGCATAAGAGGAGGTGCAGGAGCTGTAGACTGTGGGGGCAACCCAGAATGATGTAGGGCACACAATCCTCAGGGTTGGGAGGACGTGTTAACCCAGTGTGCTGTACCCAGCGAGATGTACCGTCCCTGCCCACAAGCACTTGTGTTGTGAATTCTGTTCTTGGGCTCCCTCTGGTGGTTATAAGTGGTAGCGCTGCTGTCTGTCCTTCACAGCAGTTATCAGGTGTGTCCACTCTGGACTGGGCTATTTAGTCTGGCCTCACCCTTTAGTCAGTGCCAGTTGTCCATTGTATTCTGGAGGATTCACATCCCTTCATGGTTTCTCCTGCTTCCTGGTCTTTTCACCAAGATAAGTTCTGCTTGTTTTGCAGCCCACATGTTGTGGACCCTCATTGTTCAGTGCATTTCATGTTTTTTCTTGTCCAGCTTAAACTGTGTAAGGATTTATGCAGTAAAGCTGGAATCTCTGGAGAGGCAGATATACCCTCCATATCTTTAGTTAGATGTGGAGTTTTTTTTGTATTTTCTGTGGTGGATATTTCCTAGTATTTTAATACTGACCGCATGGTTCTCTGTCCTATCTTTCCTATTTAGCTAGATTGGCCTCTTTTGCTAAATCCCTTTTTCAGCCTGTGTATGTTTTTTCCTCTCCTCTCACAGTCAATATTTGTGGGGGGCTGCTTATCCTTTGGGAATTTTCTCTGAGGCGAGATAGTTTTCCATTTTCTATCTATAGGGTTAATTAGTCCTCCGGCTGTCTCAAGGTGTCTAGGATCAGTAGGTACATCCCACGGCTACTTCTAGCTGCGGTGTTAAGTTCAGGGTCCGCGGTCAGTATAGATACCACCTTCTCCAGAGTACGTCCGATGCTACTCCTGGGCCACCAGATCATAACAGTACAACTGGCCAACAATGAGTTAACCGAATCTCAGAAGAAGGGAAAGAAAGTGCTGAGCCATTTTTTTTCTGTACTCTGTTGTGTTTTTTTTCCCCTCTTTACCTCTGGGTGGTTCAGGAGTTTGGCGCTGACATGGATGTTCAGGGACTTGCTTCTCGTGTGGATCAACTTGCTGCTAGAGTACAGGGTATTTCTGATTTTATCGTTCAGACTCCAGCTTTAGAGCCTAGAATTCCAACTCCTGATCTGTTTTTAGGGGACAGGTCTAAATTTCTGAGCTTTAAAAATAACTGTAAACTGTTTTTTGCTCTGAAGCCCCGTTCCTCTGGTGAGCCCATCCAGCAGGTTAAAATTGTCATATCTCTGTTGCGTGGCGACCCCCAGGATTGGGCATTTGCCCTGGAACCTGGGAATCCGGCGTTGCTTAATGTAGACACCTTTTTTCAGGCGCTTGGGTTATTGTATGATGAACCTAACTCTGTAGAGCATGCTGAGAAAACCTTGTTGGCCCTGTGTCAGGGTCAAGAAGCGGCAGAATCATATTGCCAGAAATTTAGAAAATGGTCTGTGTTGACTAAATGGAATGAGGATGCTTTGGCGGCAATTTTCAGAAAGGGTCTTTCTGAATCCGTTAAAGATGTTATGGTGGGGTTCCCCATGCCTGCTGGTTTGAGTGATTCTATGTCTCTGGCCATTCAAATTGATCCGAACTTGCGTGAGCGCAGAGTTGTGCACACTATGGCGTTGTCTTCCGAGCGCAGTCCTGAGCCTATGCAATGTGATAGGATTGTGTCTAGAGCTGAACGACAAGGATTCAGACGTCAGAATAGGTTGTGTTTTTACTGCGGCGATTCTGCTCATGTTATTTCTGATTGCCCTAAGCGTATCAAGAGAATCGCTAGTTCTGTTACCATCAGTACTGTACAACCTAAATTTCTGTTATCTGTGACCCTGATCTGCTCATTATTGTCATTTTCTGTCATGGCATTTGTGGATTCAGGCGCCGCTTTAAATTTAATGGACTTAGAATTTGCCATGGGTTTGGGTTTCCCTTACAGCTAGTGTTGAGCGATACCGTCCGATACTTGAAAGTATCGGTATCGGATAGTATCGGCTGATACCCAAAAAGTATCGGATATCGCCGATACCGATACCCGATACCCGATACCAATGCAAGTCAATGGGACACCAAGTATCGGAAGGTATCCTGATGGTTCCCAGGGTCTGAAGGAGAGGAAACTCTCCTTCAGGCCCTGGGATCCATATTACTGTGTAAAATGAGGTCCTAAATTCCTAGAATGAGGAGTTTAGGGTCTGAGAATGACGTCACGGCTTGTGATTGGTCGCGTGGCGGTCACATGAGCGGCACGCGACCAATCAGAAGCCGTGACATCATGGAAGGCCCTAAACACGCTCATTTTAAGCAAAGAAGGCTGCCGGTTACCAGCGGTGATGTCCAGGGGCCTCCGGAGAGGTGAGTATATCAATATTTTTTATTTTAATTCTTTATTTTACACAGTAATATGGATCCGATACTGATTCCCGATACCACAAAAGTATCGGATCTCGGTATCGGAATTCCGATACCGCAAGTATCGGCCGATACCCGATACTTGCGGTATCGGAATGCTCAACACTACTTACAGCCTTTGCAGAGTCCTATCCCTTTGAGGGGCATTGATGCTACACCATTGGCTAAAAATAAACCTCAGATTTGGACACAGTTAACCATGTGCATGGCGCCAGCCCATCAGGAAGATTGTCGTTTTCTGGTGTTGCATAATCTGCATGATGTTATTGTGCTGGGGTTTCCATGGTTACAGGTGCATAATCCGGTGTTGGATTGGAAATCTATGTCTGTGACTAGTTGGGGTTGTCAGGGGGTTCATGATGACGTTTCTTTGATGTCAATTTCCTCCTCCCCCTCTTCTGAAGTTCCTGAGTTTTTGTCAGATTTCCCGGATGTTTTTGATGAGCCCAAGTCCAGTTCCCTTCCACCGCATAGGGACTGTGATTGTGCTATTGACTTGATTCCAGGCTGTAAGTTCCCTAAGGGCCGACTTTTCAACCTGTCTGTGCCAGAACATGCCGCCATGCAGAGTTATGTTAAGGAGTCTTTGGAGAAGGGGCATATTCGGCCATCTTCTTCTCCATTGGGAGCAGGTTTCTTTTTTGTTGCCAAGAAGGATGGCTCCTTGAGACCCTGTATTGATTATCACCTCTTGAATAAGATCACGGTCAAATTCCAATACCCTTTGCCTTTGCTCTCTGATTTGTTTGCCAGGATTAAGGGTGCTAGTTGGTTTACTAAGATTGACCTTCGAGGGGCATATAATCTTGTTCGTATTAAGCAGGGCGACGAATGGAAAACTGCGCTCAATACGCCCGAGGGCCATTTTGAATATCTTGTGATGCCATTCGGACTCTCTAATGCTCCATCTGTGTTTCAGTCCTTCATGCATGATATATTTCAGAATTATCTTGATAAATTCATGATTGTATATTTGGATGATATTTTGATTTTTTCGGATGATTGGGAGTCTCATGTGAAACAAGTCAGGATGGTATTTCAGATCCTTCGTGATAATACCTTGTTTGTGAAGGGGTCTAAGTGCCTCTTTGGAGTACAGAAGGTTTCTTTTTTGGGCTTCATTTTTTCTCCCTCATCTATAGAAATGGATCCGGTTAAGGTTCAGGCCATTCATGATTGGATCCAGCCCACATCCGTCAAGAGCCTTCAGAAATTTTTGGGCTTTGCTAATTTTTATCGCCGTTTCATTGCCAACTTCTCCAGTGTGGTTAAACCCCTGACCGATTTGACGAAGAAAGGCGCTGATGTGACGAATTGTGTTATGACCCCAATGGCAGAGGGTCTCAGAAATAAATACCAAGTCTGCAAACACAAAAAACCAGCTCATAGGGCAGTGGTAACTGGGCTGACCGTATATCTAATCCTAGCACCACAAATAGAAGCAGCCGGGGAACGTGCCTACGTTGGTTCTAGACGTCTCGCGCCAGCCGGAGAACTAACTAACCCTAGAAGGGAAAAGATAGACCTTTCTTGCCTCCAGAGAAAAGACCCCAAAAGTTGGATACAAGCCCCCAACAAATAATAACGGTGAGGTAAGAAGAAAAGACAAACGTAAGAATGAACTAGGTATTTAGCAAAGAGAGGCCCACTGACTAATAGCAGAATATAGTAAGATGACTTATACGGTCAGCAAAAACCCTATCAAAATTTCCACGCTGGATATTCAAGAACCCCGAACCGTCTAACGGCCCGGGGGGAGAATACCAGCCCCCTAGAGCTTCCAGCAAAAACAGGAATCACATTTAGTACAAGCTGGACAAAAAATAAGAGCAATGCAAATAACCAAAAAACAAGGAAGCAGGACTTAGCTTAATTTTGCACGAACCAGGACCAGCAGACAGGAGCAAACAGAAAGGACTGATTACAACGATGCCAGGCACCAGACTGAGAATTCAGGAAGTCTATATAGCAACACCCCTGGACTAACGACCCAGGTGGGTGCCAAACTAGGGAAAGACAATCCCAGAGTAATACCACTAGTGACCACAAGAGGGAGCCAAAAAAGTCTAATTCACAACAGAATTGGTCCTCTGCGGTCGTTTCTGCCTTTCAGGAGCTTAAACACCGATTTACTTCTGCCCCTGTGTTGCGTCATCCGGATGTTTCTCTTCCTTTTCAGGTTGAGGTTGACGCTTCTGAGATTGGGGCAGGGGCCGTTTTGTCTCAGAGGAATTCTGATGGTTCCTTGATGAAACCGTGTGCCTTCTTCTCTCGAAAATTTTCGCCTGCGGAACGCAATTATGATGTCGGTAATCGTGAGTTGTTGGCTATGAAGTGGGCATTTGAGGAGTGGCAACATTGGCTTGAGGGGGCTAAACATCGTATTGTGGTCTTGACCGATCATAAGAATCTGATTTACCTCGAGTCTGCCAAACGGCTGAATCCTAGACAGGCCCGATGGTCCCTGTTTTTCTCCCGTTTTGATTTTGTTGTCTCGTATCTTCCGGGTTCTAAGAATGTCAAGGCTGATGCCCTCTCTAGGAGTTTTTTGCCTGATTCCCCTGGGGTCCTTGAGCCGGTCGGCATTCTGAAGGAGGGGGTGATTCTTTCTGCCATCTCCCCTGATTTACGACGGGTTCTTCAGGAATTTCAGGCTGATAAACCTGACCGCTGTCCAGTGGGGAAACTTTTTGTTCCTGATAGATGGACTAGCAAAGTGATTTCTGAGGTTCACTGTTCTGTGTTGGCTGGCCATCCTGGGATTTTTGGTACCAGAGATTTGGTTAGTAGGTCATTTTGGTGGCCTTCTTTGTCATGGGATGTGCGCTCCTTTGTGCAGTCCTGTGGGACTTGTGCGCGGGCCAAACCTTGCTGCTCACGCGCCAGTGGGTTGCTTTTGCCTTTGCCGGTCCCTGAGAGGCCTTGGACGCATATTTCTATGGATTTTATTTCAGATCTTCCGGTTTCCCAGAGGATGTCGGTTATCTGGGTGGTTTGTGACCGGTTTTCTAAGATGGTTCATTTGGTACCTTTGCCTAAATTACCTTCCTCTTCTGAGTTGGTTCCATTGTTTTTTCAGCATGTGGTTCGTTTGCATGGCATTCCGGAGAATATTGTGTCCGATAGAGGTTCCCAGTTTGTTTCCAGGTTTTGGCGGGCCTTTTGTGCTAGGCTGGGCATTGATTTGTCTTTTTCTTCCGCATTTCATCCTCAGACAAATGGACAAACCGAGCGAACTAACCAGACTTTGGAAACTTATTTGAGATGCTTTGTGTCTGCCGATCAGGATGATTGGGTGGCTTTCTTGCCATTGGCCGAGTTTGCCCTTAATAATCGGGCTAGTTCTGCTACTTTGGTTTCACCTTTTTTTTGTAATTCTGTTTTTCATCCTCGTTTTTCTTCGGGGCAGGTTGAGCCTTCTGATTGTCCTGGGGTTGACTCTGTGGTTGACAGGTTGCAGCAAATTTGGGCTCATGTTGTGGACAATTTGGTCTTGTCTCAGGAGGGGGCTCAGCGTTTTGCTAACCATCGGCGGCGTGTGGGTTCCCGGCTTCGGGTTGGGGATTTGGTCTGGTTGTCTTCCCGTCATGTTCCTATGAAGGTTTCTTCCCCTAAGTTCAAGCCTCGGTTTATTGGTCCTTACAGGATTTCTGAGATTATCCATCCAGTGTCTTTTCGTTTGGCCCTTCCAGCCTCTTTTTCCATCCACAATGTTTTTCATAGATCTTTGTTGCGGAAATATGTGGTACCCGTCGTTCCCTCTGTTGATCCTCCTGCCCCGGTGTTGATTGATGGGGAGTTGGAGTATTTTGTTGAGAAGATCTTGGATTCTCGTTTTTCGAGGTGGAGGCTTCAGTATCTTGTCAAGTGGAAGGGTTATGGCCAGGAGGATAATTCTTGGGTTGTTGCCTCTGATGTTCATGCTGACGATTTGGTTCGTGCCTTCCATTTGGCTCGTCCTGATCGGCCTGGGGGCTCTGGTGAGGGTTCGGTGACCCCTCCTCAAGGGGGGGCTACTGTTGTGAATTCTGTTCTTGGGCTCCCTCCGGTGGTTATAAGTGGTAGTGCTGCTGTCTGTCCTTCACAGCAGTTATCAGGTGTGTCCACTCTGGACTGGGCTATTTAGTCTGGCCTCACCCTTTAGTCAGTGCCAGTTGTTTATTGTATTCTGGAGGATTCACATCCCTTCATGGTTTGTCCTGCTTCCTCGTCTTTTCACCAAGATAAGTTCTGCTTGTTTTGCAGCCCACATGTTGTGGGTCTCATTGTTCAGTGCAGCTCAAGTTTTTTCTTGTCCAGCTTAATCTGTGCAAAGATTTATGCAGTCAAGCTGGAATCTCTGGAGAGGCAGATATACCCTCCATATCTTTAGTTAGATGTGGAGTTTTTTTGTATTTTCTGTGGTGGATATTTCCTAGTATTTTAATACTGACCGCATGGTTCTCTGTCCTATCTTTCCTATTTAGCTAGATTGGCCTCCTTTGCTAAATCCTGTTTTCAGCCTGTGTATGTTTTTTCCTCTCCTCTCACAGTCAATATTTGTGGGGGGCTGCCTATCCTTTGGGAATTTTCTCTGAGGCGAGATAGTTTTCCCTTTTCTATCTATAGGGTTAATTAGTCCTCCGGCTGTGTCGAGGTGTCTAGGATCAGTAGGTACATCCCACGGCTACTTCTAGTTGCGGTGTTAAGTTCAGGGTCCGTGGTCAGTATAGATACCACCTTCTCCAGAGTACGTCCAATGCTACTCCTGGGCCACCAGATCATAACACACTTGTCCACATGTCCGTGGTTAGGTGGACTTTCCCAGTAACAGCATTGCTGAGGGCACGGCTAATGTTGTGGGACAGGTGCTAGTGTAATGCCAGGACGGCACACCGGGAGAAAAAGTGGCCGCTGGGGACCGAATACCTTGGGACGGTTGCCACCATCAGGTTGCGGAAAGCTTCCATCTCAATGAGCCTAAAAGGCAACATTTCAAGGGCAAGCAGATGAGAAATTTGTGAATTTAGTACTGCGGCCTGTGGGGTGTTGGAGGCGTACTTCCGCTTGCTTTCCATTGACTGTGGTATGGACAACTGAAGGCTGCGCTGGGACAAAGAAGTTGATATGCTTGTTGATGGTGCTAGTTGAGTCTGGGTAATGGCAGGTGCAGGGCAGGAGGCATCTTCACATGCACCGTGGACAGGGGATTGTCTTTCACCCACAACAGTGGAAGAAGCAGTGAGTGTACCCACAGACACTGTTCCTGGTGCCTGTGGTTTGGCCCAGAAAGTCAGGTGCTTTGCTGCCATGTGCCTGATCATGCTGGCTGTGGTCAGGCTGGTAGTTTTGCTACCCCTTCTGATGCGGGCATGGCAGGTGTTGCAAATGGCCTGTTTGGGGTTATCGGCAGACTCTTTAAAAAACAACCAGACTCGAGAAGACCTTACAGTTGGACTGGCAACTTCCATCATGCTGGTGATGCGTGGAATGGTTGGCCACCTTCTGTCTGCAGACACCACACGGCGCCTTCCTGACTTTTGGGGTACTACGCCTTCATCTGCCTGTGTGCTGCTGTCCTCGCAATGCATGTCCTCTTGCCAAGTTGGGTCAGTTACTATATCATCCACCACCTCTGCTTCTACTTCCGCACCCTGGTCCTCCTCCTGAGCTTCTGGAAATCGTATCTCATCATCGTCCACCTCTTGTGACATGTTAACACCGTCGCCTTCGTGTGACCGTGGCTGCTCAAATATTTGGGCATCGCTGCATGGAATGTCATCTTGCCTTGCTTCAAGTGGACTGGGAGAGAGGCACGAATCGATAAATGGAAAAGTGAACAACTCTTTGGAGTGTCCTAGTGTTGGATCAGTTGTCTAATGGCACTCAGCATGGTGGGAGGAAGGAGGATCAGGGTGCGGAATATGCGGTCCAGAGTCACGGCTACTCAGACTTAACTGCGCGGAAGACAGGGTGCTGGTGGTGGTGGCAAAGTGACTAGAAGCATTATCGGCCATCCAACCAACCACCTTTTCATGCTGCTCTGCTGTTCTGCTGTGCCGTATGAATTCTGACAGGAATCTGTTGCGAGAAGATGTGGGTGTTTGTTGTGGCCCACTTTCAGCTTGCCAACAGCCTCGACCTCTGCATGCACCATCACCATCTCATCCACTTCCCTGTCCCTTGCCATGCGCCTTTCCCATTTTAATAAGTAGGTGAATGCAAGCCTTGACTCTAATCTAATGACACAATTTGTAGGCCACAGATATATGAGGTGTGTCACAGAGATACCAGACTGTTCAATACGTGGCCTGTATTTTTAAATTTTTACCCCAAAATAGTGTTTAGACCTAGTGTAGAAGACAGCAATGTAGGCCTGAAAAGCAACTATTTGGAGAGCACAGATAGACCAGGAGTCTGACGGAGATACCACGCTCTTCAATATGTAGCCTGCATTTTTTTTATTTTACACCCCAACATAGTGTACAGAACTAGGGTAACAGACAGAAAATAAAGTGGAATTTGGCCTGAATTGCCACAATTTGTAGCCCACAAATAGATCAGGAGTTTGACAGCGATAACAGACTGTTCAATACATGGCCTGTATTTTTTTATTTTTTACCCCAAAATAGTGTACAGACCTAGGGTAGCGGACAGCCAAAAAAGTGTAATGTAGGCCTGAAAAGCAACTATTTGTAGAGCACAGATAGACCAGGAGTCTGACGGAGATATCACACTCTTCAATATGTGGCCTTGAGTTTTTTTATTTTATACTGCAAAATAGTGTACAGAACTAGGGTTACAGACAGCAAATACAGTGGAATTTAAGCCTGAATTGCCACAATTTGTAGGCCACAAATAGATCAGGCATCTGACAGTGATACCAGACTGTTCAATACGTGTCCTGTAATTTTTTTATTTTTTACCCCAAAATAGTGTATAGACCTAGGGTAGCAGACAGCAAAAAAGTGGAATGTAGGCCTGAAAAGCAACTATTTGTAGAGCACAGATAGACCAGGAGTCTGATGGAGCTATCACACTCTTCAATATGTGGCCTTGAGTTTTTTATTTTATACCCCAAAACAGTGTACAGAACTAGGGTAACAGACAGCAAATACAGTGGAATGTAGGCTTGAATTGCCACAATTTGTAGGCCACAAATAGATCAGGCATCTGACAGCGATATCAGACTGTTAAATGTGTGGCCTGTATTTTTTTACTTTTTGCCCCAAAATAGTGTATAGACCTAGGGTAGAAGCCAGCAAAAAAAAAGTGGAATGTAGGCCTGAAAAGCAACTATTTGTACAGCACAGATAGACCAGGAATCTGACGCAGAAATCACACTCTTCAATATGTGTCTTGGATTTTTTTTTTACATTTTTTACCCCAAAATAGTGTATAGACCTAGGGTAGAAGACAGCCAAAAAAGTGGAATGTAGGCCTGAAAAGCAACTATTTGTGTAGCGCACAGATAGACCAGGAGTCTGACGGAGATACCACACTCTTCAACATGTGGCCTGTATTTTTTATCTTATACCCCAAAATAGTGTACAGAACTAGGGTAACAGATAGCAAATAAAGTGGAATGTAGGCCTGAATTGCCACAATTTGTAGGCCACAAATAGATCAGTCGTCTGACAGCGATGTCAGACTGTTCAATACGGGGCCTGTATTTCTTTATTTATTTTTACCCCAAAATAGTGTAAAGACCTAGGGTAGCAAACAGCATAAAGAGTGGAATGTAGGCCTGAAAAGCAACTATTGCTGAAGCACAGATAGATCAGGATTCTGAAGGAGATACCATACTCTTCAATATGTGGCCTGGAGTTTTTTTTATTTTTTTTTACCCCAAAATAGTGTATAGACCTAGGGTAGCGGACAGCCAAAAAAATGGAATGTAGGCCTAAAAAGCAACTATTTGTAGAGCACAGATAGACCAGGAGTCTGACGGAGATACCACATTCTTCAATATGTGACGTGTATTTTTTTATTTTATACCCCAAAATAGAGTATAGAACTAGGATAACAGATAGCAAATACAGTGGAATGTAGGCCTGAATTGCCACAATTTGTAGAACACAAATAGTTCAAGCATCTGACAGCGATACCACACTGTTCAATACGTGTCCTGTATTTTTTACATTTTTTACCCCAAAATAGTGTATAGACCTAGCGTAGCAGACAGCAAAAAAGTGGGATGTAGGCCTGAAAAGCAACTATTTGTAGAGTAGAGATAGACCAGGAGTCTGACGGAGCTATTACACTCTTCAATATGTGGCCTTGAGTTTTTTTATTTTATACCCCAAAATAGTGTACAGAGCTAGGGTAACAGACATCAAATACAGTGGAATGTAGGCCTGAATTGCCACAATTTGTAGGCCACAAATAGATCAGGCGTCTGACGGCAATACCAGACTGTTCAATACGTGGCCTGTATTTTTTTTTTTTACCTCAAAACAGTGTATAGACCTAGGGTAGCAGACTGCCAAAAAAGTGGAATGTAGGCCTGAAAAGCAACTATTTGCAGAGCACTGATAGACCAGGAGTCTGACGGAGATATCACACTCTTCAATATGTGGCCTGGAGTTTTTAATTTTTTTTTACCCCAAAATAGTGTATAGACCTAGGGTAGCAGACAGCAAAAAAGTGGAATGTAGGCCTGAAAAGCAACTATTTGTAGAGCACAGATAGACCAGGAGTTTGACGGAGATACCACACTCTTCAGTATGTGGCCTGTTTTTCTTTTATTCTATACCCCAAGATATATATGCCAGAAATCTCCTTGCCAGCCCAACCTTCAGCCACTGCTACTGCAGTCTGTGTTGAGTGGGGGTGCCAAAAAAATCATACAGGTCCTTCTAAAAAAATTAGCATATAGTGTTAAATTTCATTATTTACCATAATGTAATGATTACAATTAAACTTTCATATATTATAGATTCATTATCCACCAACTGAAATTTGTCAGGTCTTTTATTGTTTTAATACTGATGATTTTGGCATACAACTCCTGATAACCCAAAAAACCTGTCTCAATAAATTAGCATATCAAGAAAAGGTTCTCTAAATGACCTATTACCCTAATCTTCTGAATCAACTAATTAACTCTAAACACATGCAAAAGATACCTGAGGCTTTTAAAAACTCCCTGCCTGGTTCATTACTCAAAACCCCCATCATGGGTAAGACTAGCGACCTGACAGATGTCAAGAAGGCCATCATTGACACCCTCAAGCAAGAGGGTAAGACCCAGAAAGAAATTTCTCAACAAATAGGCTGTTCCCAGAGTGCTGTATCAAGGCACCTCAATGGTAAGTCTGTTGGAAGGAAACAATGTGGCAGAAAACGCTGTACAACGAGAAGAGGTGACCGGACCCTGAGGAAGATTGTGGAGAAGGACCGATTCCAGACCTTGGGGAACCTGAGGAAGCAGTGGACTGAGTCTGGTGTGGAAACATCCAGAGCCACCGTGCACAGGCGTGTGCAGGAAATGGGCTACAGGTGCCGCATTCCCCAGGTAAAGCCACTTTTGAACCATAAACAGCGGCAGAAGCGCCTGACCTGGGCTACAGAGAAGCAGCACTGGACTGTTGCTAAGTGGTCCCAAGTACTTTTTTCTGATGAAAGCAAATTTTGCATGTCATTCGGAAATCAAGGTGCCAGAGTCTGGAGGAAAGACTGGGGAGAAGGAAATGCCAAAATGCCTGAAGTCCAGTGTCAAGTACCCACAGTCAGTGATGGTGTGGGGTGCCATGTCAGCTGCTGGTGTTGGTCCACTGTGTTTCATCAAGGGCAGGGTCAATGCAGCTAGCTATCAGGAGATTTTGGAGCACTTCATGCTTCCCTCGGCTGAAATGCTTTATGGAGATGAAGATTTCATTTTTCAGCACGACCTGGCACCTGCTCACAGTGCCAAAACCACTGGTAAATGGTTTACTGACCATGGTATTACTGTGCTCAATTGGCCTGCCAACTCTCCTGACCTGAACCCCATAGAGAATCTGTGGGATATTGTGAAGAGAAAGTTGAGAGACGCAAGACCCAACACTCTGGATGTGCTTAAGGCCGCTATTGAAGCATCCTGGGCCTCCATAACATCTCAGCAGTGTCACAGGCTGATTGCCTCCATGCCACGCCGCATTGAAGCAGTCATTTCTGCCAAAGGATTCCCGACCAAGTATTGAGTGCATAACTGAACATTATTATTTGATGGTTTTTTTGTTTGGTATTAAAAAACACTTTTATTTGATTGGTCGGGTGAAATATGCTAATTTATTGAGACAGGTTTTTTGGGTTATCAGGAGTTGTATGCTAAAATCATCAGTATTAAAACAATAAAAGACCTGACAAATTTCAGTTGGTGGATAATGAATCTATAATATATGAAAGTTTAATTGTAATCATTACATTATGGTAAATAATGAAATTTAACACTATATGCTAATTTTTTGAGAAGGACCTGTATTCTCCTGGGTGCCAACCTCCACACACAATCAGGAATTCTCTATGATTATAATTGTAGGGACCTTCTGGGTATTTTGTAGTTTACATCGGTCTATGCTATCATGCGAGCAGATCTCTGATGCTCATGGAATAGAATGTGTAAACAGAATGGCCCATTTGAGGTCCCCCACAGTCAGTTTGATGTTTGGAAATTTTGGATGCGGAGGGAAACAAGGGTGATTGGGGTGCCACCTCTGAGGATTGTAATGTATGAGATGTTAAGGTGGAGGAAGAGGAGGTGAGGCCACTTGATGCAGTGAATACCATCCACTGGCGCACATGCTCTTTCTGAGCAGCATCTACAAGGCATACCGCTGTGCGGCTGCCAAAAAAAGGGAGTCGAGTAGGCAGGCAGTTAACAGATGTTGTCAGTGGTCTTTGGATAGGATGAGACGGTGTTTGATCAGTTGAGCTTTCATTCACATTAACGTCGAACACCAAGCCTATTCTCCCTTCCACCACGACCATGATTTTTCCCACTCATGTTGTAAGTAGCCTTCTCCTCTTGTACCCTGCTGCTTTACAACTTTAGGCCCAGAGCTGTCAGTCACCTGTTGCTAAATGAATAATCACTATTTGTTTTCTTAGATAGTGTGCCTGAGCAACACTGTTATACCTAACGATTTTAAAGTGGAAATCTGGCCCTATGATTTGCCACTGAAACACAGTTTTATCACAAACTATTTGGAGTAGCTAATTGGGCCTCGTGGCAGCACCACTATATTAGGCCTAACAATTTTTACGTGGAAATCTGGCCTTTTGATTTGCCACTAGTGTTGAGCATTCCGATACTGCAAATATCGGGTATCAGCCGATATTTGCTGTATCGGAATTCCGATACCGAGTTCCAATATTTTTGCGATATCGGAAATCGGAATCGGAAGTGTGCGGTGCGTATGGTTCCCAGGGTCTGGAGGAGAGGAGACTCTCCTTCAGGCCCTGGGATCCATATTCATGTAAAAAATAAATAATAAAAATAAAAAATATTGATATACTCACCCCTCCGACGGACCCTGGCTCTTAGCGGTGCCTCCGTTCCTAAGAATGCAGGGAGTGAAGGACCTTCGATGACGTCGCAGCTTGTGATTGGTCGCGTGAGCGGTCACATGAGCGGTCACGCGACCAATCACAAGCCGCGATGTAATCGAAGGTCCTTCACTCTGCATTCTTAGGAACGGAGGCAGACGCTTGGACCGGTGAGAACCGGGGCCGTCGGAGGGGTGAGTATATCAATATTTTTTATTTTTATTCTTTATTTTATACATGAATATGGATCCCAGGGCCTGAAGGAGAGTTTCCTCTCCTTCAGACCCTGGGAACCATTCCGATATTTTGTGTCCCGTTGATATGCATTGGTATCGGGTATCGGTATCGGCGATATCCGATATTTTTTGGATATCGGCCGATCCAATCCGATACCGATACCTTTGCATATCGGAAGGTATCGCTCAACACTATTTGCCACTGTAACACAGTTTAGGCACAAACTGTTTGAAACAGCTTATTGGCCCTCCAGGCTGCAATCCCAATATTTGCCATAACAGTTTTTAAGTGGAAATCTGGCCATCTCATTTGCCACAGAAACACAGTTTTAGCACAAACATTTGAAGTTGCTAATTGGGCCTTGTGACTGCACCACTATATTAGTCCTTACGATTTTTAAGTGGAAATATGGACTTCTGATTTTCCACTGAAATACAGTTTCAGCACAAACGATTTGGAGTAGCTAATTTGGCCTTGTGGCTGCACCACTATATTAGGCTTAACAATTTTTAAGTGGAAATCTGGCCTTCCAATTTTCCACTGAAACACCGTTTTAGCACAAATGATTTGAAGTAGGTAATTTGGCCTCGTGGCTGCACCACTATATTAGGCCTAATGATTTTTAGGTGGAAATCTGGCCTTCTGATTTGCCACTGAAACACAGTTTTAGCCCAAACGATTTGAAGAAAATAATTGGCCCTCCATGCTGCAGCCCAATATTAGTCCTAATGATTTTTAAGTGGAAATCTTGCCTTCTGCTTTGCCACTGAAACACAGTTTTAGCAAAAAACGATTTGCAGTTGCAAATGAGAGTTTTGTAGACTGCCACACAGTTTTTACACACTTCGATGATGGAAGATCTATTTCACATAGGGCAAGTTCAATTTCAGCAGCAGCAGCACTAGCACAAGAGCGACTTCTCTGCCCTGTGACATTGAGCAAATGGCACCAGCAAATCAGGATTATATGGCCATGGACATGTAACTTCGGCAGCCAAACACAGAAGACCTTGTGTCATGACATCATGGATGGTTTCTGCACCTTGTTTGATTGCTGGGATCAACACACAAAGTTAAGAGAAAAAAAAAGTGTGCACCGCACCTATAATCTCTTCAGACACTCCTCTAACCTCTCCACTCTCCTCCCCTCATCAAACACTTCCCCAAAGTAGTACGAAAGCATTAGTGGAAATTTCGATGATTTACCGAAATGTGATCGACTTTTGCTGACTGTGAGTAAAAATGCTTGTGAAATTGAACAGGAATCCAAATGTGCTATGTTCGTGCCGAATTTGAGATTGGCAAACGTTTTCCCAACACGTTTGCTCATCTCTATTCACAGGTATACAGTATATTGTGAACGACACTTCCATTCCACAGATACACTCCTGTGTGATCCAGCTAGTCTGATCTGAAGTTATATGATTCAGAAGTGTAGCAGAGGGGCACGGGAAACAGGTGAAGATGGAATAAGTAAATATTTTACATTAAAGACATGTTTGAAAAGGGCTATGTGATAACACTTTTGTGAAGGGAATGCTTCTTTAATCCAGTATTCTTGTCTTCCCAGTATTGATGGTTCGTGCAGTATTTCATCTTTATTAGACCTGCCTCACCCTAGCACAGACTTGAAAATATTATTTTGCATTTAAAATGATAAGCAATTGAGTAAGTCACCTATTCAACCTGGTAGAAAATGTTCAGACCATGGTAAAAATAAATAAATAAAAGATTCACATGTGCCATATATTGTATAGATTTCATTTATTTTATATATTCCTCCCATCTGTATGGATGCACATTATTGAGATGATATATTTGATTTTAAGTATCACATAGAATGTATGAAATTAGCCTTTTATGTGAAACACATAATTCTGTTCACATAAAACAATTGTGCACAATAGTTGGAGGATGGCAAACTTTTAACCTACAAAGTAAAAAAGAAAACATCAGCTGCATCCTATCCCTATACAGCAATGAATCATGAAACATTCCTGGTAAACTCATCATGTCCCCATGGAAACCATATCTTTTGAGAAGGAAGAAAATGGCATGTATATGACATGCAAAGCTGCAGTTTTGCTTGGATTCTTTCCTGATATTGTGTTCAAAGATTTTTTCAGGTATAATGCAAGAAAGCATAAGAAAATCCAATGCCTGGCAGATAAGTAAAGCCAGTTGTAGATGCTTAGATTGGTGAGAGTTGATGATGTGGATGAAGAATGTAATCTAAGTGACTAATAAGCTCTCTAGGGAAGAATAAATATTGTCATTTCACATAGAACAGCTGTCCATTCTATCGTCCATTGAGTTCTCCAGGATCATAAGAGTTGTAAATCACCATTTTTGTTTTGTTTTACAATACTCTTTAGACTTCTCAAATGCAAAGATCAAATATCAAATTCTATATACTAGGCCTATTTTCCATCAGTTAGAAGACATATCTAAATTTTGGAATACCAAGCATAAAATGTATTTCTTAGGAAAATAAAAGGCAAAATCATTAAAATCAATCAAATCTTTTTATGTCCATCTTTATCACTGTTTCAAAATGTATACAATGTGTGAAAATATATTATTTGCCACACTGCTGCTGTAGACCACCTTCCACCTTCTTCATTTAGGCCCTGTTTACATCTGCACTGTTGATTCCATTATGTGCCATGTCCATAGTGCATCACCATCCAAATATAATGCGTCATCCAAGCAGTGTGACTAAAAGACCCCAATAGGGAGTTCAGTTAAAGAATACTGCAAGATCAACACTGATGGTGTATCATACTGTTGTACTACAGAAATGGTAGAGCCTTATCCCTTTAAGGATCAGGCAATGTTTCATTTTTGTGCTTTTGATTTTTGCCTCTGCTTATTCCAAAAGCCACTAATGTTTTTTTCCTTTTCCTTTGAAATAGCCATGTGAGGACTTGTTTTTTTGTGGGACAAGTTGTACTATTGAATATTACCATCCCTTTTATCATATGATTTACTGGAAAGCTAGACAAAAAAATTCAAAGTGTGTCAAAATAGCAACAAAAAGTTCTATTCTGCAACTGTTTTTTTTTTTTAATTTACATCATTGATTTTACTGTACAAAATTACCTGGCACTATAATTCTCTAGGTCAGTACAATTACACAGATACCAAATATATATAGTTTTTGATTTATTTAGGTTGTGAAAAAAAATCAGAAATTTGTTTAAAAAAACATTTTGCTTGTGTAGCCATATTCCAAGATCTGTAATGTTTTACATTTTTTCACATAAGGAGGTTTTATGGTTTGTTTTTTGCTCCCCGAGTCAATGTTTTTATTGATTTCATTTTGGGGTTTATACAATGTTTTGATTGCCTGCTATTATTTTTTTGTTGTTGCAATGGCTGACTGCAATCCTTTAGTTTTATTTCCTTTTCTTGTTACGTCATTTACCGATCAGATTAATTTATTTGATAATTTGATATATTGCACTTTTACGAACACAGCAATACCAAATATGTGTTTTTTATTCCCTTTTTAATGGGGAAAAGGGGTTGATTTTAATTTTTATATTAAATTTATTTTTTTAAACTATTTTCTTACTTTTCACCGTATTTGTTAGTCCACTTAGGGGACTTGAACAATCTTATTATCTGATCACTTATGCTATATACAGTAATGCTACAGCATTTCTGTATATTGTCGAAATCACAGTTTCCTATGCCAGCCACGGGTTGGTTTTCACAGGAATACTGTAATAACTAGCCAAGGGGTCTTTAGCAGACTCATTGATGGGACAAAAAGTTGCTCCCCGCTGCCGGCATGCGTGAAATGCCACTGCCAGAGTTTGACAGCATTATTTACCAGGTTAACAGCCACAGGTGGAGCTCTGCTCCACCCGCACCTGTTAGGCCAGAGTCACATTTTTGTATCACATCAGATATGAGACCATCGGAGGCGATATGCTAATGACCCTCGGCTCCTGCTCTGCTGCGTGTGTGAGCCGAGTGTCAATGCTCTGTGCTCCAATCCTCTCGCATAACAGGATCGGAGCACAGCTGAGGAGGAGATGTAGAAATTAATTTCTACATCTCCGCTGTTGCCAGTGTCCGCAGGATTCGCACTGCACTTGGGTGATATTCGAGTGCAGTGCAATGCTTCAAACGCACCCATAGGTTTAAATGGATGCATGTGATCCGAATCTTGCATGCAATTGTAAATCATGCACCGAGGGTGTTGTTCCAAATACAGCAGAGTCATGGGTGGGAAAATGACCAATTTCTCACAGTCCACTTTCTGTAACTATTTTACTTAGAGATGTAATTATTCCTACTTGGTTTTAATAACCAAACAAAGAGAACACATCAAACAAATATTTCGCCAGAAGGCTATATCTTCTGTACTGAACAGCTCGACACTCAAGAGAACTGTTTATGTTATATTCTCTAAATAAATTTACCTGTTGGTGTGCCCATCTGTAGAGGCCGCCATTACCTTACTACACCCTGAGAGAAGCTGGTTTAATTAAATGAGTGCAGAGCATGGGCTCGCCTGCTGTTTAGCACAGTGATTCACGATCCTAAGAATATATACTTCTATTCCTATTTCCCAATCAAATACTCCCTTCCCTTTTTGGTGTAATCTCAAGAAAACTAGAGGAAAAGTCCATCCTCGACTATATTAAGAATATTCCAAAATTAACCATATTTACATACATATCAGCAAAGGTGCCGTGAACAAAGTCTTTTGGGGCTGAACCACTGCTCCGTTTTATATAGTTCCACAGAGAATCCTTTTCCAGCAGACAAATAGAAAACACCAGTCTTGTCTGGGGTTCACTGCGTGCTGTGTCAGCATCAAAGATTAGCATAGAGTATTCAGTCACTGAACCGCAAGAGAACGTGGTCCGTAAAGTTAATATACCTAACTAGCTAACTATAGGCCTTGTATCTCTTGGATCCCAAAATATATTGTGATGTGTGCACATTTACATAATGCGGCATTGCAGTGGGCTTTGGTGTCCTTTGTGGGGTTTGCTCCGAACAAAATATTCAGCACACGCAGACAGATGCGGAGCTCCTCCAGCCGGTGAGAAATGCCAAGGATGCTTGTGGTGTGACTCTTTCACGGAGCGTAGCACCTTTCTCTCCGGATCCCAGTCCCTTCTGTTCCTTAACAGGTTGTTCGGCAGGAATTCCCTCACATCAGGACAGGTTTGGCTCCCGGACCAGCTCAGCTTCAATCTACTGCTGATTCTAACTCAAAGGGATGCTGTCACAAGAGGATATAGTCGGATCCCTGTCCAGCACAGCCTCACTCACCCCTTATTCCTGCAGACCCTGCACAAGATGGCCGTGCTTCCTTTTCCTGTGTTTCATTTTATAAAACCCTCCTAAAACATCTTATACAGTCTCTTAACTATGTTCAACAACATCGACATCTTGTGGCCAAACAACAACAACAAAATTAGCTATAAAGAAGCAAATATATTTATAGCAAGTACAGAGATTATTCAGGCGTGCGTACAAGTATCCTCAATTATGCTGCCATGGTGGACTGACACACATCTCACACAATCACATACTGCAGTTTTTTTTCCATCTGATCGTGATCTGATCAGGGCAGGAAAAAAAATGCCACTGAGATCACAAGCATAGGATTGCATTTTTATGAATTTGCAATCTGTCTTTTAATTGGATTGCATTTGTCCAATTTAATTGCAAATGGGAGGGAGCCCTTAGAGGCTGATGATGGCTGAATAACACAACCATCATCAGCTGGGAAAGATGCAGGCTTGGTGTGTGAGTCCACATCAAAGGCATGGCAATCACTTATGATGGAAATAGTACATCATAAGTCATTAAGTGGTTAAAGTGAGTATCTGACTCCCATAATAAGTATTAAAAAAGCTATCCAGTCAAATAAGGGACATAGTCCTGATTAAAGTCATACTAGCACTGTACATTTTAGTGTGACTGTGCCTGAGAAGATTGCAATGTAAATGACAGGGCTTCAGTACATCTTTGCCATAGCTAAGGGCTCAGTGTAACTTTACACCCCCTCAGGTGGCATTTTGGGGACATCTCTTGTTTCTGATTGGTAGCACTAAGTTGCCCAGAACAAGCTCTACCTACAATCACCTCGCATGTCTGCACTTGTGCACTAAAACTGGCTGGGCCCAGCTGCGCTCAATGTCAGTGAAACATTACACACAGTCTGGATGGACAAATTCTCCTTCATTGATTATTTCTAAAGAAAGCAAGCAGCTTCAGATAAAAGCCAGGGAGGAGAACGTGCCCACCCACATTGTGTGTGTACCTACACGGACACTGTGTGTGAGCCACTGGTCTCATAACGTGTCAATGCGCATGCACAGATACACAGGCTTATTTCAGGCAGTGCTCGTTCTGGGCAAACAAGTGCAATCAGTAGCACAAAATTTCCAGAAAATGCAATTGAGGTGGTGTAACAGTTCTCTGAGCCTTTGGCCATGTCAAGGGTGTTCCAGAGATCCATAGCTTGCTATGTAGAGGGCTAAATCCTCCTATACAACTGTAGAGCTAACTGAATATGCAGTTTAGTGTGTGAATGAATCTTTTTAATGCTGCAATCCATAAGAAAAATATCTGACCTATATTTTGCAGCTATTACTATTAACCCCTTTCTGCCATCTGACTTACTACCCCGTCGAGGTGACCTGGGACTTAATAGTACGTCATTACCGATCAGCCGCGCACTCAGAACAAATTGCACAACAACTTTTGTGGTCCAATTTCTCCTGTTACCCTTTGGAAAATAAAAAATTGGGGGCAAAAAGACAGGGTTAGGGTTGGGGCTAAAGTTAGGGTTAGGGTTAGGATTACATTTACAGTTGGGATTAGGTTTGGTAATAGGGTTATGGATGTTTTTCAGGGTTATGGTTGGGATTAGGGTTAGGGGTGTGTTGGAGTTAGGGGTGTAGTTAGGCTTATGGTTAGGGTTGGGATTAGGGATGTGTTGGCATTAGAGTTGGAGTTACAATTGGGGACAACAACTTTTGGGGTGCAATTTCTGTTGTTACTCTTGGGAAAATAAAAATTCGGGGGCTAAAAAAATCATTTTTGTAGGAAAAAAAGATTTTTTATTTTCACGACTCTGCGTTATAAACTGTAGTGAAAACCTTGTGGGTTCAAAGTTCTCACCACACATCTAGATAAGTTCCTTTGGGAGTCTAGTTTCCAATATGGGGTCACTTGTGGGGGTTTTCTACTGTTTAGGTACATCAGGGGCTCTGCAAATGCAACATGATGCCCACAGACCATTCCATCTATGTCTGCAATCCAAAAGGCGCTACTTCCCTTCCGAGCTCTGCCATGCGCCCAAACGGTGGTTCCCCCCACATATTGGGTATCAGCGTACTCAGGACAAATTGGACAACAACTTTTGGGGTCCAATTTCTCCTGTTACCCTTGGAAAAATACAAAACTGGGGGCTAAAAAATAATTTTTGTGAAAAAAAAAAAGGATTTTTTATTTTCATGGCGCGGCATTATAAACTGTAGTGAAACACTTTGAGGTTCAAAGTTCTCACAACACATCTAGTTAAGTTCCTTGGGGGTGTCTAGTTTCCAATATGGGGTCACTTGTGTTGGGTTTCTACTGTTTAGGAATATCAGGGCTCTGGAAACACAATGTGACCATTCCATCTAAGTCTGCATTCCAAACGGTGCTCCTTCCCTTCCGAGCTCTGCCATGTGCCAAAACGGGGTTCCTTCCCATATATGGGGTATCAACATACTCAGGACAAATTGGACAACAACTTCTCCTGTTACCCTTGGGAAAAAAGAAAACTGGGGGCTAAAAAATCATTTTTGTGGAAAAAAAAAGTTTTTTCTTTTCACGGCTCTGCGTTATAAACTGTAGTGAAACCCTTGGGAGTTCAAAGTTCTCACAACACATCTAGATAAGTTTCTTAGGGGGTCTACATTCCAAAATGGTTTCCACTGTTCAGGCACACCAGGGGCTCTCCAAATGCGACATGGCATCCTATCTCAATTTCAGTCAATTTTGCATTGAAAAGTCAAACGGTGCTCCTTCCCTTCCGAGCTCTGCCATGCGCCCAAAAAGTGGTTTACCCCCACATATGGGGTATCAGCGTACTCAGAACAAATTGCAAAACAACTTTTGTGGTCCAATTTCTCCTGTTACCCTTTGGAAAATAAAAAATTGGGGGCAAAAGGATCATTTTTGTGAAAAAATATGATTTTTTATTTACGGCTCTATATTATAAACTTCTGTGAAGCACTTGGGGGTTCAAAGTGCTCACCACACATCTAGATAAGTTACTTAGGGGGTCTACTTTCAAAAATGGTGTCACTTGTGGAGGTTTTCACTGCTTAGGCACACCAGGGGCTCTCTAATTGTGACATGGCATCCAATCTCAATTCCAGCCAATTCTGCATTGAAAAAGTCAAACAGCGCTCCTTCACTTCCAAGCTCTGCGGTGCGCCCAAACAGTGGTTTACCCCCACATATGGGGTATCTGTATACTCAGGTTAAATTGTACAACAGCTTTTGTGGTCCAATTTCTCCTGTTATCCTTGGTAAAATAAAACATATTGGATCTAAATAATTTTTTTGTGAAAAAAAGTTAAATATTCATTTTTTTAAACATTCCAAAAATTCCTGTGAAACACCTGAAAAGTTAATAAACTTATTGAATGTGGTTTTGAGCACCTTGAGGGGTGCAGTTTTTAGAATGGTTTCACTCTTGGGTATTTTCTATCATATAGACCCCTCAAAGTGACCTGAAATGTGATGTGGTCTCTAAAAAAAATGGTATTGTAAAATGAGAAATTGCTGGTCAACTTTTAACCCTTATAACTCCCTAACAATAAAAAATGTTGGTTCCAAAATTGCGCTGATGTAAAGTAGACATGTGAGAAATGTGACTTATTAAGTATTTTGTGTGACATATCTGTGATTTAAGGGCATGAAAATTAAAAGTTGGAAAATTGCGAAATTTTCATAATTTTTGCCAAATTTCCATTTTTTTCGCAAATAAACGCATGTATTGTCAAGGAAATTTTACCACTAACATGAAGTACAATACATCATGAGAAAACAATGTCAGAATCACTGGGATCCATGCAAGCGTTCCAGAGTTATAACCTCATAAAGGGACAGTGGTCAGAATTGTAAAAATTGACCCGGTCATTAACATGCAAACCACCCTTGGGGGTTAAGGGATTAAATAATAATGTAGAGGCTCTTGTGTTTGCATTGCATATACAAGTTTTATTTCATGTACAATGGATGAATGGAGGAAAGCGTTATCTCCAGGCAGACACATTTTCTAGTAAAGAAAAATTGGAATATATGTCATGAAGTAATTACTGAACCCAGATGGGCAATAGAAGAGGGGAGCTTTGGCAGTCATCCACCATCAGGTTTATGAGACTTCATTTTGTGAGCGTGTTCACATGCATGTGATAACTTATATATACATGTATATACATATACTGAATATGTATATTGTAGAAATGCACTATATGTATACAGATCTGTCTGCCGCAAATCAACATCAAGTCAGATTCCTTGAAATTCGTGGGTCTTGGCAAATTTGAACGATTTGCAATTCGATTAGTGCAGATTGCTTAAAAAAATGCTTTCTAACATTCATACATTCACATATTTCTGAGGATTTCATCTGCCAGAGAGCGGGCTCGTGACTTCAGGAGAAGCTGTGTGGTACAGGACTGAACTTAGCATAGTAGCATTTTGGGGGGACTATGAATTTTTGTTCAATTTGCGAATAATTTAAAACAAAAATATTCTAATTAAAATTCAAAAATAGTTCACATTTTGCTAATGTTTTAAGCTGATGCACATAAAAAACGCAGCATAACCATGTGTTTGAATGCATTTTGGCATGCATTTGCGCATGCAGATGATATGCTGCGCACAGATACGCTAATGTGAACTTAGCCTAACATAGGTGGATCTGTATCCTGAAGAAATAAGTTATGTCTATGTCTGGAGAGTGCAATATTATAGCATTTTGTACTGACAGTATAAATGTTCATGCTTAGTTTCTTAGGTTAACAACTGAACAAAATTGAAAAGTGTCAACCATATTTCCCCAAAAGAATATGCTCATAAGGGTTCGCTTACATCTGTGTATATAAATTCTTTCAGCCAGAAAAGTTGGCAAGTATCAGGAGAGTGTCATGCATTTTATTTCTCTCCTAGCATCCGTATGTCATGCAAGTGTGTGTGTTTTTTCCTTACCTAACATTCATTTAATATATGTTTTTAACATCAGCTTTTACATACAGTAATTCTCTATGCAATATCAAGCTAGTTTTCTAACTAATACAATAATCTTATAAACAGAGATAGATAGATAGATAGATAGATAGATAGATAATACTTAGAAATATGTCAGTGATATATTTAATCAGTGATTTGCATGTGTAATTTTCTGTACTTGTTTTTAGCTAATAAATTAATGCAAAAAATTGTATTTTTAATAACCAGCTGTGGGAAAGAAATTTTGTGCTTGTGTTTTTGTTCTGGAAAGGGGGCAATAAACATTGAGCTTCCCAGGCTGTTAACCCCTTTCCCACCTTGGACATATCCATACGTTCCTATGACCTGGACCTTATTAACCTGGGCTGTATGGATACATCAGGTTAATTTTGCACGCACGCGGGCTTAGCGCGCATGATTGTCACCATATATCAGCTATGACAGTTGACACTCAGCACTCAGTGCCAGGAGTGGTTCTGCACCTAAATGCAGTGATCAAACTTGATCGCAGCATTTTGAGAGCAGGCAGAGGGAAGATAGCTCCTCTGCCTTTGGATCGGAGACTCCACAACATCATCGAGGGGTAGCGATTGTCACCAGAGCTAGCAAAGTTGCTTCATCATGCTCATAGCATGACCAGCAACTTTATCTCTCAGTGCAGCACTGAAATTTGCATATCATAGGGATGCTCCTGCATCCCTATGCTATACAAGCGATCAGCCTGCAAAAATGAAAGTCCCATTTATATTTCAATTTTTTATTGTTTTTTTTTTATGGGGAGTAAGGGGGGTCATTTGATCTTTGATATTTTTTCCATTTTTTATATTTTTAAAAACATTTTTTTTAGTTTTTGCATGCTTCAATAACCTCAATGGGAGACTAGAAGTTGCAGTACTTTGATCGCTTCTGTTACAAACAGTCAATGATCAGATCACCTGTGTGTAGCAGAAATGCTCACTTGCTGTGAGCACTGACCACGGGGCAGGACTCATAGCAATCTGGTAATGACAACCATTGAGGTATGCTGCAGACTTCTGGTTGTCATGCTGACAAATTGGTGCCCTGCAACCATGTGACAGGGTGACTGATGTGTGGGATTAGTGTCACGATTCCGGAAGGCGCAAGTTAAATTCTGCTGTTAGAGATTGACCGGCATTTAACTAGTTACCAGCTGCGGGTGGATCGCGATTCCACATGTGGCTGTTGCCACATGTCGCCCTGAAAGGTGCAGGGTCACACCAAACATGGGGAGTCTGACATGGTTGTACTATTACGCCCAACATCGGAAAGGGGTTAATGAATATACAGGGGGCTTCACGTTACTGGTAGTACAAAGGCTCTGGAAAAGCAAAAGGCTCCTCACCCCTGAAAAGAAATTCTGAAAATTCTGCGCTCCCAAATCCAAAAGCCTCCCTCCCTTCTGAGCCCCACAGTGTACCTAAAACACATATAGCGTCCACTTGTTTGGCATTTCTGAAGCGATAAGAGCGCGCCTAACTTACGAGTGCATGTCTCAGGAAGCATGAGCGGGGCATAACGTACTGGTGACTGTCATGTGCTGGTCACTGCAACGTACTGGTCACTATAGCATGCTGGTCACTACAATGGTAGTTTGCAATTTTCACTCAGCAACATTTATTGCTGCTTGTTTATGGAAAACACCTATGGAGTCAAAATAATCATTACACCTGTAAATAAATTCCCAAAGGTCAAAAATTTCCAAAATTGGGTCACTTGTGGGAGGGATTTCGCTTTTATAGGGCTTAGAGGCTCTGTATATGGAGTCTGCAAAGTATCTATGCTCCAGGAGGCAAATAGCGCTCCATCCCTCCAGAGTCTCGACGTGTGGCTCAGCAGCCCTGTTCCACCACAAATGGGATATTACCCCATTCAGTAGAAATTGTGGAACAAATTTTGGTGCTATTTTTACCCACTTTTTGTGTGAAAATGTAAAATCTGGGGCTAAAACAAAATTTTGGTGGTAAAAATGTAGTAATTTTTTCTTCACTGCCCAATGGTCTAAAATTCTGTGTCACACCCGTGGTGTCAATATGATCACTACACCCCTAGACAGATTCATTGAGAGGTGTAGTTTGTAAAATGGGGTCACTTATGGGGGTTCTGCTGTGCTGGCACCTCAGGGTCTCGCCCAGTGGGTCATGGCACCTGCAAACCATAACAGTAAAATCTGCTTTGCACTGTGCCTGAAAATTATTTCCCAATTACATGTAGGGTATTGGCGCACTCAGGAAAAAATGGACCTCTGTTTGCTGTAACAAAAAATTCCTATTAGTAGTTAGAAAAATTAAAAACTTGGGTTAAAACAAAATTTTAGTGGTACAAATTTTATTTATTTTTTTCTACACCTCTCAATGGTATAAAATTCTGTGAGGCACATGTGGTGTCAATATGATCACTGCACCCCCAGATGAATTCATTAGGTAGTGTAGTTTGTAACATGAGTTCACATTTGGGGGGTTTCTGTTGTTCTGGGCTCTGCCAATGTGACATGGCACCCTACAACCATTCCAGCAAAATCTGAATTCCAATATGAGCTTCTTCCCTTCTGAGTTTTGCACTGTGCCTCAAAAGTAGTATTCCCCCACATATGGGGTATCGGCATACTCAGGAGAAATTGCACAACAAATTGTATGGTGCAGTTTCTCCTGTTACCGTTGTGAAAATAAAAAATTGGGGCTAAAATAACATTTTTGTGAGGAAAATTTAATTTTTTTTATTTTTGCAACTCAATGTTATAAACTTCTGTGAAGCACCTGGCAGTTCAAGGTGCTCATCACACATCTAAATATATTCCTTGAGGTGTCTAGTTTCCAAAATAGGGTAAATTATGGAGGGTTTCCACTGTTTAGGCACATCAGGGGCTCTCCAAACGGGATATGGCACCCACTAAGATTCAAGGAGGAAATTTTATATCCAAAAAGTCATATGACGCTCCTTCCCTTATGAGCCCTGCCGTGTCCCCAAACAGTAGTTTTCTCCCTCATATGGGATATCAGTGTACTAAGGAGAAATTGATCTACATATTGTAAGGTGCAATTTCTCCTGTTACCCTTATGAAAATACAAAGTTGGGACTAAAAAACATTTTTGTGGGGAAAATGTGATTTTTTTTATTTTCACAGCTCAATTTAATAAACTTCTGTGAAGCACCTGAGTGTTCAATGCGTTCACTACACATCTAGATAAGTTCGCTGATGGGTCTAGTTTCCAAAATGGTTTCACTTGTGGGGGATTTTCACTGTTTAGGCACATCAGGGGTTCTCCAAACGCGACATGGCGTCCGGTAATTGTTCCCGAAAATTTTACATTCAAAAAGTCAAATGGTGCTCCTTCCCTTCCGAGCTATGCCGTGTGCCCAAACAGTGGTTTTCTCCCACATATGGGGTATCGGCATGCTCAGAAGAAATTTCACAACATGTTTTGGGGTCCAATTTTTGCTGTTACCCTTGTGAAAATAAAAAATTGGGTCTAAGTTAAATGTTCATCTTTTTCCACATTCTAAAAATTCCGTGAAGCACCTGAAGGGTTAATAAACTTCTTGAATGTGGTTGTAAGCACCTTGAGGGGTGCAGTTTTTAGAATGGTCTCACTTTTGGATATTTTCTATCATATAGACCCCTCAAAGTCACTTCAAGTGTGACGTGGTCCCTAAAAAAATTTTGTTGGAAACTTTTAACCCTTATAATTTTCTAAAAAAAAATTGTTTCAAAAATTGTGCTGATGTAAAGTAGACATGTGGGAAATGTTAGTATGAAACATCTCTCTGATTTAAGTGCATAAGAATTCAAAGTTTGAAAATTGCTAAATTTTTCAAATTTTTGCCAAATTTCAGTTTTTTTCACAAATAAATGCAAGTTATATTGAAGAAATTTTACCACTGTCATAAAGTAAAATATGTCAGGAAAAAAACAATCTCAGATTCAGTGGGATCCGTTGAAGTGTTACAAAGTTATTACCTCATAAAGTGATACTGATCAGAATTGTAAAAATTGGCCTGATCATTAACCACCTAGGGGGTAAAAGGGTTAATATCAACTCACAGTTGTCTACTTAGCCTTTACTGCTTTTAAAAAAGGGGAGAACCAAAGAAAATGATGTGAGGTCCCCCCTATTTTTAATAACCAGCAAAGGCAAAGCAGACAGCTGTGAGCTGACATTAATAGGCTTGGCTGCTCCCGGACTAATAATGCTAGCCCTTTGCTGCCCCAGAAATTAGGCATCCATTAGATGGTCCAATTCTTGCACTTAGCCTCTGCTCTTTACGATTGCCCTGGTGCATTGACAATAGGGTAATAGTTTTGGGGTTGATGTCAGCTTTATAATGTGCACTGACATCAAGCCCAGGGGTTAGTTTTGGAGAGGCACCTATAACACACCCCCATTACTACTACCGTAGTCAAAAGAGATAAACACACACACAGAGAAAAGTCCTTTAATTGTAAAAAGCACTCCCCGACTCTCTTTTAGCCATTTGATACCATTAAAAAGCACACACACACTGAGAGTAGCTTGTGAATCCGGCTACTGTGATGAGTGCTGAAGTCAGTAAGGTTATCGCAGTTCACCGCTGATGAACTGCAGTAACCTTACTGACGCCACCGCTCTCAGTGTGAGAAATAACTCAGTTTACACTAAGTAAAAAAAACACACAATTGGAATGAGATATCTATAAATCCCATTCATTTTGCTGGAACTGTAAAGGTACCTTCACACGAAACGACTTTGTAACGATATCGCTAGCGATCCGTGACGTTGCAGCGTCCTGGCTAGCGATATCGTTTAGTTTGACACGCAGCAGCGATCAGGATCCTGCTGTGATGTCGCTGGTCGCTGAATAAAGTTCAGAACTTTATTTGGTCGTCCGATCACCGTGTATCGTTGTGTTTGACAGCAAAAGCAACGATACCAGCGATATTTTACACTGGTAACCAGGGTAAACATCGGGTTACTAAGCGCAGGGCCGCGCTTAGTAACCCGATGTTTACCCTGGTTACCAGTGTAAAATGTAAAAAAAACAAACAGTACATACTTACATTCGCATCCCCCGCCGTCTGCTTCCCACACTGACTGAGCGCCACAAAGTGAAAGTGAAAGCACAGCACAGCGGTGACGTCACCGCTGTGCCCTGCTACTGCCGGCGCTCAGTCAGTCAGTCAGTGCAGGAAGCGGACGCTGGGGGACGCGAATGTAAGTATGTGCTGTTTGGTTTTTTTACATTTTACGCTGGTAACCAGGGTAAACATCGGGTTACTAAGCGCGGCCCTGCGCTTAGTAACCCAATGTTTACCCTGGTTACCCAGGGACTTCGGCATCGTTGGTCGCTGGAGAGCGGTCTGTGTGACAGCTCTCCAGCGATCAAACAGCGACGCTGCAGCGATCGGCATCGTTGCTCGCTATCGCTGCAGCGTCATTTCGTGTGAAGGTACCTTAAGACGCTGCGTCATAAACTCAAGTACAAAAGGTGATAACAGCAGAATCACCTCCCAGGAGTGTAAAAATGTGAAATCTGCAATATGAGAGTGACTAACAATAAAATAAAGGTATTCATTAACCTAAGCATAGCTCCTACTGAGTTAAGGCCTATGATTTTGCAGATGGACATGCACAATTTAATTACAATTTTCAGTATATTATTATTAACAATTGAAGACCTGTTAAAGTGATGAAAAAAAATCAAGATTGTGCTTATGTGTTGTATGTATTTGTTTTCCAGATGGTAAAAACGGTTATCTGATGAAGGTTGCAGATGTAGCAAGTGTTACCATTGCCAGCAAAGCAGGTTGCTGTGATAATCTTGATGAGAATAGATGATCGTTAAATGTTAGAGAAGCTAAACGTTGCCTCATTTTTTCTATCATAATTTGTGATACACTATACCATTATTTAAAATCATATTATCAGAATTTTTAGAATTGTTTACTTGTCATATAGTTAGCTGAAAAAGACACAAATACAGTATAACATAAACTCAGTTGAATAGTAAAGTGTAAGAACTAGCCTGTAAGGTAATGTCATCACTGAAAAGGCTGCAGTGGTCACAAGGGTACTGCAACACTTTCATAGAACTGATCAGTGGGGGTGTCAAGAGTCAGACACCCACTAATTAATTATTAGTGGATTATATTAGTGGATTGTCCTAAGAATAGGCCATCAGTTCTAAACTCTTTAAAGGGAATCTGTCACCAGGTTTTTGCTTCCCATCTGAGAGAAACTTGTTGTAGGGTCAGAGAGCCTGATTGCAGCGATGTGTCACTTACTAGGCTGCTTACTACAGTTTTGATAAAATTACTTTTTTATCTGCTACAAATCTATTAGTTTTCTGAATGCTGAGCTCTGTATAATCTCGATCACACCACTGGTTGGCAGATTGCACTGTGCATAGGCAGAAAGCTGCCAATCTGTGATGAGGGTGAGGTTACCCAGAGCTCAAGAATATGGAGGACTACATGGCACTAGGTTTACTAGTCCTGTAGTGATAATCAAATGCTGATAAAATAGTGATCAAAACTACAGCAAGCAGTTAATGGGAATCAGGGTCTCTGTTTCTTCATTATTCTGCTGTCAGTTTAGGTGGTAAAAATCTAGTGACAGATTCCTTTTAATATATAAACTCTTTTAAGTAAATTTTAAATTATAAACTATATAGATTTGTAAATGTTTAATGGACATCATTGCACATTTAGCTATTACTAATCTATAAATCTCATGCTCTGAATGTATAGATATAGATATACTGCCTGTCAAGTCATACTTGGTAATCTGTGGCAGTATCAAGTTCTATAATTAAATTCTAATGAAATTTTGCTGCAGCGATAGTACAAGAGTGCAGGAAAAGACAATGACACAATGCAACTTAGTGATGTTTCTATTACGGGTAATAAAAGTTTTTTGTTCACCCACTAGATTCTGTTTCTTTTTTGCTTCCTGAAATTAAAGGAAAAAAAAAGTACAAATACTAATTAGTTGTTGGAAATAAATCCAGCCCTTAGAGGAGGAAGGAAATTCCACAGAATAGAAAAAAATATCCAGAATAATGAATAGCTTCGACTGACCATATCCTAAGGAGTAGAAGATTAATGTGCAAAGTCCTCTCAATAATGTGGAATAAATCTCAGTGCAATGCTATAATGGAGGAATCAATAGGATTATGAGGTTAAACCAAAGTAAACCTGAGTGACAGATGCAAAATAAATTATATTGTCTGGACATGCTGAGGTTAAGTGAAATACAATAAATAAGAGAAGTGAACAGCCCAAAGCACAAGAATATCAGCATAGACAGACAAATCTGTATTATCTTTTCTGCCTAACTTGAATTCCATTCTATTTTTAAGAAAACTAAAGACACTTATTATCTGATTTTTTTGGCAAATTAATTTTAGTGTTTCAAAAACTCATTGACTGATTTCTGTACTTGATGTCTCAGTCACATAAATAATAGTTACTCATGTATTGGTTCACATCAACAAATTAGCAATTATGGAGTATAAATATACCCCTTAAAGGGAACCTGTCACCAGGTTTATGCTGAGCTATCTGAAGGCTGCATAAAGTAGTGGCCGACCCTGATATCCACTGCATGTCACTTATCTGTCAATATGATACAGTTTTCATAAAGTCAAAGGATATTATATATCCTAGTATTCAGGAGCTGCAAGCTTCCTGCTTTTGAACTGTCAGTCAGCGGCTTGAGGGTGGGGTAAGTCAGTAACTCACAAATACATTGGATTCCTGGTTTTGTGGTTTTGCCACAGTGCTTTCGCCTATGGGCACCACCTCAGAAGGAGTACCACCTCAGCGGAACAAAATTTACGCTTTTCACGCCTTATGTTTTACACTCCATTTTTATTTTATACCTCATGCATCCATCGAGTATCTAACATTATACAGTGAAATTTGCCATATTGATGTTATTTTTATATTTTTAATGTACCTTGTATGCCTGACTGTGTGCTGGTTCAATCATATTTTTTTTACTTGGCCTCCCATGTATGTTCGAATACTATACTGTATTTTACTCTTCTGTTAGCACTACCTTTTTTGTGTGACTCTTCTTTTAATCTTGTCAATTTTCAATAAATTATATTTTACAATTTATCAGTTTGTTTTTCAGCTTGCATACTATTGTACACTATTATTATTTTATCTTTTTTGTAGAGCACCATTGATTCCATGGTACTGTACATGAGAAGGGGTTACATACAATACACAACTATAAATTACAGTGAAGAAACTATCAATGACAGACTGGTAGAGAAAGGAGACAGGCCCTGCTCTTACAGGCTTACAGTCTACAAGATAATGGTGAAGGAGACAGTAGGTTGGGGGGTTTATAGCAGTTCCGGTGGTGGTGAAGTGACAGCGGGGTCATTGCAGGCTGTAAGCTTTCTTGAAGAACTGGATTTTCAAGTTCCGTCTGAGAGTTGTGAATGTGGTGGATAATCGGACATGTTGGGGCACAGAATTCCAGATAGTAGGGAGAAGTTTTGGAGGTGATTGGGTGAGGATCATAAGTGTGGAGGAGAGAAGGAGATCTTGGGAGGACCAGAGATTACATGTTGGAAGATATCAGTAGATTAGCTTGGAGATATACGGATGAGACAGATTATGGACGACTTTGTATGTCAATGTTAGTAGCTTGAACTGGGGAATTTGGAGCCAAAGAAGGGATATGCAGAGGGGAGAAGCAGAGGATTATCGTGGAGAAAGGTGGGTTAATCAGGCAGCGAAGTTAAGGACAGACTGGAGAGGTGCGAGAGTGTAAGCAGGAAGGCTCCAGAGGAGGAAATTGCAGTAGTCGAGGTGGCAGATGATGAGTGCATGCACTAACATTTTAGTAGATTGAAGTTCGGAGAAAGGATAGATTCTGGAAATATTTTTCAGTTGGAGGCAGCAGCAGATGGCATGAGCTTGGATGTGCGGTTTGAAGGACAGGGCAGAGTTAAGGGTTACTCTGAGGGAGCAGACTTCCGGTACAGGCAAGAGCAGGATATCATTTATTTTGATAGATCAGGTAGGGGGGTTAGGTGAAATGTAGAGAAGTGATTAGTTCAGTTTTGTCCACATTGAGTTTTAGGAAGCGAGAGGAGAAGAAGGAGGAAATGGCTGATGCACACAATAGAGTATGTACCTACAATTTGCAAATGATTTAGTGCAAATGGACTGAAAGTTATGTCTGATAGATGACAAGGGCACAGGAGATGTTCCCATGCCATTTGCAGAATGAGTTGCCTGTTACATACAGCTACTTTTCTGCTCTGTGCTAAGACTGAACATAGTGAAGATCCTAGCAGTTTAACTATTCAAATGTCGTTATCAATAGTGACAGTGGCATGTGAGGGTGAAAAAAATTAAACACTATTCCTTATTGGCAATTTTTTTAATCTTGGCACAAAAAATTAAGAAAAAATGATTAACGAGACAGATTAATTTTTACAATGTGCAAATAAAAACTACAGCTTGTTACACAAAAACAAACCCTTATACAGATCTGTAAATAGAAAAATGAAAAAGTTAGAGCCCTTTCAATATGACAACCAAACAGTAAGCAATTTGTTTTTCAGTTATTTTTCTTGTGAAAAAGTTTTAAAACATAAAGAAATATAAATTTGGTATAGCCATAATCATATTGAGCCACATAATAAAGTTAATATGTTTGGAAAAATAACATTAAAAAGCAATTTCAGATTTAATGTTTTTTGTTCAAGGCTTCAACAGCAAAAAAAAGAATTTAAGAGTGATTTCAAGCTCTTATACAGTTCCTTAGATGGAAAAATGTTTTTGTTCTTTCTTTAAAGCCAGTTTTTGTGCAAAAGTAGCAAATCATAAAAAAAACTAGTTACATCCAGAAATATTTGAACAGAGATACAAGTTTTGGCATTTCAGCTGTTCACCAACACATATTCAAGATATACAGTAGTAATGTAATCAATTTGGGCTTAAAGCGCAGACTCTCAGCTTGAATTTGAGGGTATTCACAACCTAAGTGGAGAAAGGGTTAAGGAATTACAGCTGTTTAATATGTATCTGCCTTTTCTAAAGGGACCAAATGTAAATGGACAGTTATCTCAAAAGCTCTATAAAAGGCTGATGGGGTTATTCCCTCATTAATCCATCATTAGTGTTGAGCATTCTGATACCGCAAGTATCGGGTATCGGCCGATATTTGCTGTATCGGAATTCCGATACCGAGATCCGATACTTTTGTGGTATCGGGTATCGGTATCGAAACAACATTAATGTGTAAAATAAAGAATTAAAATAAAAAATATTGCTATACTCACCTCTCCGACGCAGCCTGGACTTCAGCGAGGGAACCGGCAGCGTTGTTTGCTTAAAATTCGCGCTTTAACTTCCTTACTTGAAGTCCCGGCTTGTGATTGGTCGCGCGCCGCCCATGTGACCGCGACGCGACCAATCACAGCAAGCCGTGACGTAATTTTAGGTCCTTCAGGATTTTAAAATTACGTTCCGGCGTTGTGATTGGTTACGTCGCGGTCACATGGGCGGCGCGACCAATCACAAGCCGTGACGTCACGGGAGGCAGGAGATGCGCGCATTTTAAAATGTGCGCGTGTCCTGCCTCCCGTGACGTCCCGGCTTGTGATTGGTCGCGTCGCCCATGTGACCGCGACGCGACCAATCACAGGCAAGCCGTGACGTAATTTTAGGTCCTTCAGGATTTTAAAATTACGTTCCGGCGTTGTGATTGGTTGCGTCGCGGTCACATGGGCGACGCGACCAATCACAAGCCGGGACGTCACGGGAGGCAGGACACGCGCGCATTTTAAAATGCAAAATCACGAAGATTTAGTCACTGTCCAAATACTTCTAGACCTAACTGTACATAGATTTGGTATTTCTGTGATCATACGATATGTGTTATGACCCCAATGGCGAGGGTCTCAGAGGAACGTGGAAGTCTGCAGAATACAAAAATCCAGCTCATAGGGCAGTGGTAACTGGGTTGACCATATATCTACTCCTAACGCCAACACTAGAAGTAGCCGGGGATCATTCCTACGTTGATTCTAGATGACGCGCCAGCCGGAGAATCTAGCTACCCCTAGTAGAGGAAAACAAAGACCTTTCTTGCCTCCAGAGAAGGGGACCCCAAAGCTGGATAGAAGCCCCCCACAAATAATGACGGTGAGGTAAGAGGAAATGACAAACACAGAAATGAACCAGGTTTAGCACAGAGAGGCCCGCTTACTAATAGCAGAATAAAGAAAGGTAACTTATATGGTCAACAAAAACCCTATCAAAATCCACACTGGAAATTCAAGAACCCCCGAACCGTCTAACGGTCCGGGGGGAGAACACCAGCCCCCTAGAGCTTCCAGCAAAGGTCAGGATATAGATTTGCAACAAGCTGGACAAAAATACAAAACCAAAACAAATAGCAAAAAGCAAAAGGCAGACTTAGCTGATATAACTGGAACCAGGATCAGTAGACAAGAGCACAGCAGACTAGCTCTGATAACTACGTTGCCAGGCATTGAACTGAAGGTCCAGGGAGCTTATATAGCAACACCCCTAACTAACGACCCAGGTGCGGATAAAAGGAATGACAGAAAAACCAGAGTCAAAAAACTAGTAACCACTAGAGGGAGCAAAAAGCAAATTCACAACAGTACCCCCCCCTTAGTGAGGGGTCACCGAACCCTCACCACAACCACCAGGGCGATCAGGATGAGCGGCATGAAAGGCACGAACTAAATCGGCCGCATGAACATCAGAGGCGACCACCCAGGAATTATCCTCCTGACCATAGCCCTTCCACTTGACCAGGTACTGAAGCCTCCGCCTGGAGAGGCGAGAATCCAAGATCTTCTCCACCACGTACTCCAACTCGCCCTCAACCAACACCGGAGCAGGAGGCTCAGCAGAAGGAACTACAGGCACAATGTACCGCCGCAACAAGGACCTATGAAATACATTGTGAATAGCAAACGACACAGGAAGATCCAGACGAAAAGATACAGGATTAAGGATTTCCAATATCTTGTAAGGCCCAATAAAACGAGGTTTAAATTTGGGAGAGGAGACCTTCATAGGAACAAAGCGGGAAGAAAGCCACACCAAATCCCCAACGCGTAGTCGGGGACCCACACCGCGGCGGCGGTTGGCAAAGCGCTGAGCCTTCTCCTGTGACAACTTCAAGTTGTCCACCACATGATTCCAGATCTGCTGCAACCTATCCACCACAGAATCCACCCCAGGACAGTCAGAAGGCTCCACATGACCCGAAGAAAAGCGAGGATGGAAACCAGAGTTGCAGAAAAAAGGCGAAACCAAGGTGGCGGAACTAGCCCGATTATTAAGGGCAAACTCAGCCAACGGCAAGAATGTCACCCAATCGTCCTGATCAGCAGAGACAAAACACCTCAAATAAGCCTCCAAAGTCTGATTGGTTCGCTCCGTCTGTCCATTAGTCTGAGGATGGAAAGCAGACGAAAACGACAAATCAATGCCCATCCTACTACAAAAGGATCGCCAGAACCTGGAAACGAACTGGGATCCTCTGTCTGACACAATATTCTCAGGGATGCCGTGCAAACGAACCACGTTCTGGAAAAACACAGGAACCAGATCGGAAGAGGAAGGCAGCTTAGGCAAAGGAACCAAATGGACCATCTTGGAGAAGCGATCACATATCACCCAGATAACGGACATGCCCTGAGATAGCGGAAGATCAGAAATGAAATCCATGGAGATATGTGTCCAAGGTCTCTTCGGGACAGGCAAGGGCAAGAGCAAACCGCTGGCACGAGAACAGCAAGGCTTAGCTCGAGCACAAGTCCCACAGGACTGCACAAATGACCGCACATCCCTTGACAAGGAAGGCCACCAAAAGGACCTGGCCACCAGATCTCTGGTGCCAAAAATTCCCGGGTGACCTGCCAACACCGAGGAATGAACCTCGGAAATGACTCTGCTGGTCCACTTATCCGGGACAAACAGTCTGTCAGGTGGACAAGACTCAGGCCTATCAGCCTGAAATCTCTGCAACACACGTCGCAGATCCGGAGAAATGGCTGACAAGATAACTCCATCTTTAAGAATACCAACAGGATCAGCGACTCCAGGAGCATCAGGCACAAAGCTCCTAGAAAGAGCATCGGCCTTCACATTCTTTGAACCTGGTAAATACGAGACAACAAAATCAAAGCGGGAGAAAAACAATGACCAGCGGGCCTGTCTCGGATTAAGGCGTTTAGCAGACTCGAGATACATCAGATTTTTGTGATCAGTCAAGACCACCACACGATGCTTAGCACCCTCGAGCCAATGACGCCACTCCTCAAATGCCCATTTCATGGCCAACAACTCCCGATTGCCCACATCATAATTTCGCTCGGCAGGCGAAAACTTCCTAGAGAAAAAGGCACAAGGTTTCATAACAGAGCAACCAGGGCCTCTCTGCGACAAAACGGCCCCTGCCCCAATTTCCGAAGCATCCACCTCAACCTGAAAGGGAAGTGAGACGTCAGGCTGGCACAAAACAGGCGCCGAAGTAAACCGGCGTTTCAACTCCTGGAAAGCCTCCACGGCAGCAGGAGCCCAGTTAGCTACATCGGAGCCCTTCTTGGTCATATCCGTCAAAGGTTTCACAATGCTAGAAAAATTAGCGATAAAACGACGGTAGAAGTTAGCGAAGCCCAAGAACTTCTGAAGACTCTTAACTGCCGAGGGCTGAGTCCAATCAAGAATAGCTCGGACCTTGACTGGGTCCATCTCCACAGCAGAAGGGGAAAAAATGAACCCCAAAAAGGGAACCTTCTGTACACCAAAGAGACACTTAGAGCCCTTGACAAACAAAGAATTTTCACGCAAAATTTTAAAGACCAACCTGACCTGCTCCACATGCGAATCCCAATTATCAGAAAAAACCAAAATATCATCCAGATAAACAATCAAAAATTTATCCAGATACTTCCGGAAAATGTCATGCATAAAGGACTGAAAAACTGAAGGCGCATTGGAGAGCCCAAAAGGCATCACCAAGTACTCAAAATGACCTTCGGGCGTATTGAATGCGGTTTTCCATTCATCACCTTGCTTAATGCGCACAAGGTTGTACGCACCACGAAGGTCTATCTTGGTGAACCACTTGGCACCCTTAATCCGGGCAAACAAGTCAGACAACAGCGGTAAAGGATACTGAAATTTGACAGTGATCTTATTTAAAAGCCGATAATCAATACAAGGTCTCAAAGATCCGTCCTTTTTTGCCACAAAAAAGAATCCCGCACCAAGAGGGGAAGAAGACGGACGAATATGTCCTTTTTCCAGAGACTCCTTGATATATGAACGCATAGCGGTATGTTCAGGTACCGACAGATTAAACAGTCTTCCCTTAGGAAATTTACTGCCTGGGATCAAATCTATAGCACAGTCACAGTCCCTATGAGGAGGCAGTGCACTGGACTCAGACTCACTGAAGACATCCTGATAATCAGACAAATACTCCGGAACTTCCGAAGGCGTAGAAGAAGCAATAGACACAGGCAGGGAATCCTCATGAATACCACGACAGCCCCAACTAGAGACTGACATAGCCTTCCAGTCCAGGACTGGATTATGGGTCTGTAACCATGGCAGCCCTAAAACGACCAAATCATGCATTTTATGTAAAACCAGGAAACGTATCACCTCGCGGTGTTCAGGAGTCATGCACATGGTAACCTGAGTCCAATACTGCGGCTTATTTGCTGCCAATGGTGTAGCATCAATACCCCTAAGAGATATAGGATTTTCTAATGGTTCAAGAGTAAATCCACAGCGCTTAGCAAATGAGAGATCCATGAGACTCAGGGCAGCACCTGAATCTACAGACGCCATGACAGGATAAGATGACAGTGAGCAAATCAAAGTTACAGACAGAATAAATTTAGGTTGCAAATTACCAACGGTGACAGGACTAACAACCTTAGCTATACGTTTAGAGCATGCTGAGATAACATGTGTAGAATCACCACAGTAGTAGCACAAGCCATTCCGGCGTCTATGAATTTTCCGCTCATTTCTAGTCAGGATTCTATCACATTGCATTAAATCAGGTGTCTGTTCAGACAACACCATGAGGGAATTTGCGGTTTTTCTATCACATTGCACCGAATTAGATGTCTGTTCAGACAACACCATGAGGGAATTTGCGGTTTTGTGCTCCCGCAACCGCCGGTCAATTTGAATAGCCAGTGCCATAGTATCATTCAGACCTGTGGGAATGGGAAAACCCACCATAACATTCTTAATGGCTTCAGAAAGGCCATTTCTAAAATTAGCGGCCAGTGCACACTCGTTCCAATGTGTCAGCACGGACCATTTCCGAAATTTTTGGCAATACACTTCAGCCTCGTCCTGCCCCTGAGACATAGACAGCAAGGCCTTTTCTGCCTGAATCTCAAGATTGGGTTCCTCATAAAGTAAACCGAGCGCCAGACAAAACGCATCAAGATCAGCCAATGCCGGATCTCCTGGCGCCAGCGAAAAAGCCCAATCCTGAGGGTCGCCCCGTAAGAACGAAATAACAATTTTTACTTGCTGAGCAGAATCTCCTGATGAACAGGGTCTCAGGGACAAAAACAATTTCCAATTATTCACGAAATTCCTAAACTTAAACCTGTCTCCGGAAAACAGTTCAGGAATCGGTATTTTAGGTTCTGACCTAGGATTTCTGATAACATAGTCTTGTATGCCCTGCACACGAGCAGCCAGCTGGTCCACACTTGTAATCAAGGTCTGGACATTCATGTCTGCAGCAAGCATAGCCACTCTGAGGTAAAGGGGAAGAAGAAAAAAAAAAAAAAAACTCAGAATCTTCTTTCTTATAATCCCTCTTCTGCAATGCATTAAACATTTAATACTGGCCTGGCAAACTGTTATGACCCCAATGGCGAGGGTCTCAGAGGAACGTGGAAGTCTGCAGAATACAAAATCCAGCTCATAGGGCAGTGGTAACTGGGTTGACCATATATCTACGCCTAACGCCAACACTAGAAGTAGCCGGGGATCATTCCTACGTTGATTCTAGATGACACGCGCCAGCCGGAGAATCTAGCTACCCCTAGTAGAGGAAAACAAAGACCTTTCTTGCCTCCAGAGAAGGGGACCCCAAAGCTGGATAGAAGCCCCCCACAAATAATGACGGTGAGGTAAGAGGAAATGACAAACACAGAAATGAACCAGGTTTAGCACAGAGAGGCCCGCTTACTAATAGCAGAATAAAGAAAGGTAACTTATATGGTCAACAAAAACCCTATCAAAATCCACACTGGAAATTCAAGAACCCCCGAACCGTCTAACGGTCCGGGGGGAGAACACCAGCCCCCTAGAGCTTCCAGCAAAGGTCAGGATATAGATTTGCAACAAGCTGGACAAAAATACAAAACCAAAACAAATAGCAAAAAGCAAAAGGCAGACTTAGCTGATATAACTGGAACCAGGATCAGTAGACAAGAGCACAGCAGACTAGCTCTGATAACTACGTTGCCAGGCATTGAACTGAAGGTCCAGGGAGCTTATATAGCAACACCCCTAACTAACGACCCAGGTGCGGATAAAAGGAATGACAGAAAAACCAGAGTCAAAAAACTAGTAACCACTAGAGGGAGCAAAAAGCAAATTCACAACAGATATGATCATGGCTCCTGGAAAAAAAAAATAATATAAAACTGAAAAAAATGGTTTGTCATAAAGGTCAAAACTGTGAACTAAGCCTTATTGCAATCTTTGAGCGGCAGAATGAACGAATCAACAGCAGTTCAAGAATAGTTTGTTTTTTAACGTCATTCACTGTGCGGTATAAATTATATGACAGCTTTATTACTCAGGCCATTATGATTACAGCAATAATGATTTATATAGATTTTTTAGGCCGTGCTACTGTCACCCACTAAAAAAATATAGTTACTTACCGATAACGCTATTTCCCTGAGCCCATGACAGCACCACGGAGAGAGGGGATCCGCCCCCAGGGACAGGAAACCTACAGATAAAAAGGCGGTACCTCTCTGCTGCATTTTACAGAGCATCAAACAAACTTCAGATTAACACATGAATAACTAATAAAAATATTTATCATTACTTATGAAACGTAATGGGCACACTGCATGGCAAAAATTTTTTTTTAAACATAAAGTTAATGAAACTAAGTGTGCACACCCACACTTGAAGGGAGGGAATATACGGGTATCGTTATGGGCTCAGAGAAATACCGGTATCAGTAAATAACTAAATTTTTCTCTTTCTCCCATGATGGCACCACAGACAAAAATGCAGAGATATGCAGATTAGGGGGGACCACTGCTTCCAGAACCCTTTTCCCAAAGGTAAGGTCTGAAGAGGAGGCTAGGTCCAGCCGATAGTGGGTAAAGAAAGTAGAGGGGGAAGACAAAGTAGCGGCTCTACATACAGTATCTGTTCTATCGAGGCACCAGCTCTTTCTGCCCAGGAAGTTGCCACTGCGCTAGTTGAGTGGGCCTTTATTTTCTCTGGAATGGCTGCCCCACTTGAGGAGTATGATATCGTGATAGCATCTCTTATCCACTTTGCAAACATGCTCTTGGATGCTTTCTGCCCCTTCCGTTGACCCTGGAAACAGACAAGGAGAGACCTATCCTTCCTACACTCCGGTGTGGCCACTAGATATTTGATTATGCATCTCCTGACATCTAAGGTATGCAGAGCTTCCTCACTCCTATTTTTGGAGTTGGGACAGAAGGAAGGGAGGGATATCTCCTGACACCTGTGAAACCGATACACCACTTTTGGAAGGTAGGCCGGGTCAGTTTTAAGAACAACTCTATCCTTTAAAATCTGTGTGAAAGGTGGGTATGGTGACAGTGCCTGGATATTGCTGACTCTACGGGATGATGTTAGCGCTACGAGAAGAGAAGTCTTAAGTGATAACATTTTCAGCGAAGCTTCCGATAGAGGTTCAAAAGGGGGGGGTTTAGTTAGAGCTGAGAGGGCCAAATTCAGGTCCCAAGGAGGGGCATCATGAGAGAGGATGGGTCTTCTTGCAGCCTTGATAAATCTAGCTATCCAGCGATTCCCCGCCAGGTCAAAATTATATAGGGCTCCTATTGCCGCAACCTGAACTTTCAAAGTATTTGTTGCCAGCCCTTGTTCCAGACGTTTTTGTAGAAACTCTAATATGGCTGTGAGTGGAACCTCCCCGCCCAAACTCGCACCTGAAACTGACAAAAAACATTTACAGATTCTCCCATATGATCTGGAGGTTACAAGTTTTCTACTCTGTAAAAGAGTGGCAACTAAATTTGGTGAGAACCCCCTATTGCTCAAAAGTGTCTTTTCAAATTCCATGCTGTCAAGTGTAAGTTTTTTAATCGTGGATGCACCACCGACCCTTGGGAAAGAAGGTCCCGGAGATCTGGGAGAACCCAAGGTTCGGAGCTGGACAACATCCTCGACCAACCATGTTCTTCTCAGCCTGAAGGGGGCTATCAAAATTACCCTTGCCCTGTCCTCCCAAACTTTCCTCGGAACTGCTGGAATCAGGGCATTTGGTGGGAAAGCGCATGCTAGATGGTTATTCCAAGGGATCATAAGAGCATCTAGAGCAACTGGGTTCCCCAGGAGATTTATTGAGCAGAAGGTATTTACTTTCCAGTTCTGATTGTTTGTGAACAGGTCTATGGCTGGACATCCCCATTTTTCTGCGATTTGATCGAATACCGTTTGCTTCAACTCCCACTCGCCCTGTCTCAGCTGGGTTCGGATTATACAATCTGCTGTCCGATTCTCTGCCCCCTTTATGTGTAGTGCTGACAAAGAGCTCAAGTGGTCCTCGACGAGCTGAAAAATTGAGCCTGCCACGTTCATTAGCGGGCGGGACCTGGTGCCCCCTGATGATTTATGGTGGGACTGGAGAGTGTTCAGAAATTGTATAACGGCGAACTTCACAGCTAAAAGTTCTTTCACGTTCGAGGATGCTGATCTCAACTCCTTTATCCAAACCCCCTGCGCTAACAGCTCATTCAGGTGAGCCCCCCAGCCTCTGGGACTTGCATCCATAGTCAAGACCTGTGAGATTGGCAAAACCCAGGGAACACCCAGAACTAAATTCATCCACCATTGCAGCGAAAGAACTGTCTCTGATGAGATGGTTAAACGCTCCTCTAAATTTCCTTCTAGAGAAATTTCCGCAGCTAAAGTTTCCCACTGTAGTTTTCTGGTATGGGCTTGAGCCCACCAAACAGCTGGGAAACACGAAGTCATTGTCCCTAGGAGTGACATTGCCTAGTGGAGGGGCTGCCCCTTATTTGTGAGACCAGTTCTACCATGTTTTGAACCGTTCGATCTGGGAGACGACATTCCTGTTTGCTCGAGTCTAGTATGATGCCTAGGTACTCTTGTACCTGACTCGGCATGATCCTGGATTATGGCAAATTTAGAAGCCAGCCTAGGTTGGTTAAAGATCCCATGACTCTGTCTAGCTGGTCTCTGCAGTGACGAGGGGAATTGCCTACTACCGGAAAGTCATCTAGGTACGGGTCTATCGTGATATTTTGCTCCCTAAATTGTGCCATTACCTCTGCCACTATCGTGGTGAATACCCTTGGGGCAATGGCCAACCCAGATGGGAGGGCTTTGAACTGCTAAGGTTTTATCTTCCCTGTATTGTGACTGCTACCCTGAGGAATCTGCGATAGCTCTTGTGGATGGAGACGTGATAGTATGCATTCTTTAGGTCTAACACAGTCATGAAACAGGACGGAAATAGCATTTTAACCACTGATTTTATTGTTTCCAAATTGAATGGCTGCACCTCCAAACATTTGTTTAGCTTTCTTAAGTTTACAATTGTCCTGAATGTCCCGTCTGGCTTTCTCCTTAAGAAAAGAGGGGAATAAAAACCTTTGCTTATTTCTTGGCGGGGGACCTCCTGAAGAATGGCCTTCTCCACTAGGCCCAGAATTTCTTGTCGTAAGGTCAGTTGTTCCTCTTTTGAGGGTCTTTGCGGGGTCACGAATCACGATGAATGATGAGGGGGGGAATGGACATTTAGTCTTAGTCCCGATTTTATTGTTTCCAGAATCCACACACTGCTGGATATTTTTTCCCAGGCTGGGAGAAAGGAAGATAACCTCTCCCTCAACTGGGAAACACCCTTAAAAGGGTATTTCCTTTTTGGAGTAAGAAGGCCCTTTTTTTCTGGCTTCTTCCATTCTCTCTTAATCAATGATTGAATTTTCTCATTTTATGAGAACGACCTCCTAGTTTTCTGCTCTAGACCACTAAACATTACATCTTGAACAGTTTTCTTGGGCCGAGGGTCCACTAGACCCATGGTGGTTCTAACTGCTTTTATTAGACTGTCTGTTTCCCCTATTGGAAAACAGCTATGACCACCTTCCGAGGATGACGATGAGGAAGAAGATGATGACCTAGGAGAACTTGAGTTGTTTACATCGCTCTCACTACTACTAGACCCATACTCTGGGGATCTATCTTTGGTTTGTCGCCGATTTTTCTCTGATTTTTGCAGGGATTTAAGGGTGTCCTCCACCTGATTTTTAATCAAAGACCTAGGGTCTGAAGCAAATTTCGGGGACTACTCGGAAATTGCCTGCTCTATACAAGAATTGCACAGTCTCTTCCCCCAAGTAGTGGGTAGTTCCTCTGTACAGAGCGCACAAATCCTATGCTTAGACTTGGTGGTACACTTCTTCCCCTGTAAGAAAGAAGGAAAACAGGACCCTAATTACAAAGTGGACTTTCATGAAGTTCACTAACCATCCCAGCAGAAAGAAGGATACCAGATTCGAGGGGAAAGCATTCCCAAAGATGTATTCACTTTTCCGCTTGCGATCACGCTGGAGCCCTTACTGTGTTGAGAGCCTGAGTGGTTGCTGCCACTGCGTCTAAGGGAAGAATCCTTTTCCATCTGCTTCTTCTGCTGTCGCAGCTGCAGCTGCAGATGCCACTGCTGTTGATGCCGCTGACGCTGCTGGCTAGGATGGGGAGACTGAACCTGTGAGGCCTGCTCCTCTGGAAGCTCATGGTCACTCATGCCAGTATGGCCGTCAGGTTCCATGTGAGCCCCGTATACAGGCACTTCCGCTGTTTAAATCTCTATTCCAGGACCTCCCACAGCCTCTGTTCCAGGAGGGAGAGCTGCGTGCCCGGCCACAGCGTTCCCAGTGATACATTGCGCCCTCCGCATTATTAGAGGCCTCGCGCATGTGCAGTACTGGTTTCTCAGTAAAGCATTGCAGCTTGCTGCATGCCTCATAAGGGTGCGACTAAATGATTCAGAATTACACTCTATACATTGGTAATGTGGTAAATGACTATTCTAGCATCTGGTTTGTAATGCAATATCTTCATAGTTGTATAGAGGCCCCTTTCCAACAACCATCACTCCAGTGTTCTTATGGCACTTTGTGTTTGTTAACTGTGTAAGAAGGCTAATGGATGGTTAGAATACCCTTGAAAACCCTTGTGAAAGTATGTTAGCACAGCTGAAAACAGTTTGGCTGATTAAAGAACCTATAAACCTGGCCTTCCTTTGAGCTAGTTGAGAATCTGGAGCATTACATTTGTTGGTTCCATTAAACTCTCAAAATGGCCAGAAAAAAAGAACTTTCATGTGAAATTCAACAGTCTATTCTTGTTCTTAGAAATGAAGGTTATTCCATGCGAGAAATTGCCAAGAAACTGAAGATTTCCTACAATGGTGTATACTACTCCCTTCAGAGGAGAGCACAAACAGGCTCTAACCAGAGTAGAAAGAGAAGTGGGAGGCCCCGCTGCACAACTCAGCAACAAGACAAGTGCATTAGAGTCTGTAGTTTGAGAAATCAATGCCTCACAGGTCCTCGACTGACAGCTTCATTATATAGTACACGCAAAATGCCAGTGTCAACATCTACAGTGAAGAAGCGACTCCGGAATGCTGGCCTTCAGGGCAGAGTGGCAAAGAAAAAGCCATATCTGAGACTGGCTAATAAAATGAAAAGATTACTATGGGCAAAAGAACACAGACACTGGACAGAGGAAGATTGGAAAAAAGTGTTATAGACAGACGAATCCAAGTTTGAGGTGTTTGGATCAAACAGAAGAACATTTGTGAGACACAAAACAACTGAAAAGATACTGGAAGACTGCCTGACGCCATCTGTCAATCATGGTTGAGGTAATGTGATTGCCTGAGGTTGCTTTGGTGCTGGTAAAGTGGGAGATTTGTAAAATGTAAAAGCGATTTTGAATAAGGAAGGTTATCACTCCATTTTGCAACGCCATGCCATACCCTGTGGATTGGAGCCTATTTCACCCTACAACAGGACAATGACCCAAAGCACACCTCCAAAATATGCAAGAACTATTTAGGGAAGAAGCAGGCAGCTGGTATTCTATCTGTAATGGAGTGGCCAGCGCAGTCACCAGATCTCAACCCCATTGAGCTGTTGTGGGAGCAGCTTGACCTTATGGTACCCAAAAAGTGCCCATCAAGCCAAACCAACTTGTGGGAGGGGCTTCTGGATGCATGGTGTGAAATTTCTCCAGATTACCTCAGCAAACTAACTGCTAGAATGCAAAAGGTCTGCAATGCTGTAATTGCTGCAAAGGGAGCATTCTTTGATGAAAGCAACGTTTGAAGGAGAAAATTATTATTTAAAAAAAAATGTTTCACCGCCGGGTGAAACATATGTTACCTCCCCTTACAACCAAATATGGGTAAGTGCACATCTTTAACGTATTGAATGGTGGGCTATGGATTTCATGTCCCAATTTGGGAGGATACATGTTGTGCATTGGGCACTATTTATCATAACGCCCTAGCTATCACCAACGTTTACTTTTTGCACCATATACTCATGGTAGGGATGCTTTGCATTGTGTGGCATATTGTTTAACCCGGCATACCAATAGACCTCCTTCCTCGAAACCTCTGTGTCAGTATATACTGACTATTATGTGTATACACTGAATTGTTTTTAGAGATCTTGTCATTGCACAATTTGTTTAAATAAAGGTTAATTGTTGGTTTTTATATGATGTTGTGGATTCTTATACTCCTTGTTTCTTGGTTTGCATCTGATCGGAGTTTTCCAATAAAACGGACCCGCTGGGGAGGTCCAGGGAGGGATACATACCCTCAGCTACAGATTAAACTGGTGTCTTCTGATTTTATATATATAGAGCTGTTGTGGGAGCAGCTTGACCTTATGGTACCCAAAAAGTGCCCATCAAGCCAAACCAACTTGTGGGAGGGGCTTCTGGATGCATGGTGTGAAATTTCTCCAGATTACCTCAGCAAACTAACTGCTAGAATGCAAAAGGTCTGCAATGCTGTAATTGCTGCAAAGGGAGCATTCTTTGACGAAAGCAACGTTTGAAGGAGAAAATTATTATTTAAAAAAAATAAAAAATTTCGAACCTTGTCAATGTCTGGACTATATTTTCAATTCATTTGGCAACTCATTTGATTAATAAAAACATGAGTTTCATGGAAAACACAAAATTGTCTGGGTGACCCTAAACTTTTGAACGGTAGTGTATATCTGCAAAATTGTGGGAACTGACACCTGTTTACATGAATATGGCACCAGACACACCATCAGTAAATAAATACATAATCAGAACCACCTTCAGTATATCAATATGTTTCCACAATTAGTACATGAATACGTGACCAGAACCACCATTAATGCATGAATGCATCACTAGATCCACCACTAATCCATGAATGCATCAACAGACTCACTGTTAGGGTTGGCGGATCGCACTAAATATAAATTAAGATGAAGTGCGATCGCAACCCGGGGTCCACCGTGCTAGTATGAACAATGGCGGAACAACACAGCGAGCGATAGTTAGCTCGCACTGAGTTAAATGTCCCTCAGTCTTTAGCACACAAGGACACGAGGCTGTGAAACAAAGAGTGAAAAATTTAAAGGTATATGAATGCATTCCGTACCCACTGTATATGAGTAAAACAGAGAACCTAAAGCTATGGAAACCAAGATATATGATAAAACTTAAAATAAATATATAAAAATCTAGAAAATTTGAGAAATAATAATGAGGAAAGGTACAATGCACTAAAATGCCTTTATTACATAGATATATATTTATACAGGGCAACAATAGGCAACTCAAAAGTGTGCCTGTAACTGGAAAAAGAAAAAAATTCATACATATATGTAAGAAAGTATAAAAACATATATGTATATATTATGTATATAAATAACAATTTTAATAAAAAATCTGTATATAAAAAGATGGCCGTAAAAAAAGGGGGGGATACTAGCACTGAGCAAACTAAACAAAGTACAATCATAAAATATATATATGCAAAAGCGTGTATAGTAAACACATACTACATATAAGGTGCACACAATGAGTAATAAGGTGCAAATAAAAGTGCAAAGTGTAATAACAGGCTGGTTTAAACAAAAAATATATATATAAAACCAACTAAGTGATAAAAAATATAAATGAACACACAAAGTGTTGGAGTGGTGAGGGATGAACCCTAAATCACAAAACTTGCTCAATGTGAAGTGTCCGGTCAACAATTATTAAAATTGTTATTTATATACATAATATATACATATATATATGTTTTTATACTTTCTTACATATATGTATGAATTTTTTCTTTTATACTCTGCCCTCTCTGTGTCCGTTACAATATTGGTGCTATTTTTGCTGTTAAATTTTATCATTTTGTCCTCCAGTTACAGGCACACTTTTGAGTTGCCTATTGTTGCCCTGTATAAATATATATCTATGTAATAAAGGCATTTTAGTGCATTGTACCTTTCCTCATTATTATTTCTCAAATTTTCTAGATTTTTATATATTTATTTTAAGTTTTATCATATATCTTGGTTTCCATAGCTTTAGGTTCTCTGTTTTACTCGTACACCGAATGGTTTGCCATTCATCTAATAAGTAGTGGTCTTCTTGTAATTGTACATTTTTACACAATCCTTGCATTATTACTATTGTAGCCCAACTGTGGCTTTATTATTTTCATTTATTTGATTGACCGCTACTTCTGTCCCACTGTATATGAATACATGACCAGAACCAAGAGTACTTGAATACAAGGCCCAAGCTTAATAAAATGATCAATTGTAATATCAAGTCAGCCCCATAAATAATTGTATCACATGAACCTACAACCCTACAACTCACAGTATGTCATTAACATTGATAAGGAGATACTCGGAGTTGTTATTAGCAGTCATCATCAAACTGTGGACCACACAGGAACCACAGTACTGATGAGACTTAGTCAGTATCACAAATAAACATTTACATCCAGGTACCTTATAATCTTCTATGGAGTTGTCTAATTATTTTCATCTCCATCTTGTCTAGATGACTTGATGACTTTTCATATCCACAGCTAGTCTCTGAAAACCTCCCTCTTCTCTTCTCTGGTCTTTTGCAGCACATCCACACACGGTGCCCATAAAAATAAGAGTGATATTAAAATGCCCTCTGCATAAAAATATCTGTTCAAATTATGACCTAAATAAGCCTACTATGGTGTATGGCCTACAAACTGTCTACCATTGTCATCTATAACTGTCACACCACTCGCCCTTATGAACCATGGCCTATACCATAGCTGTCCCCTCTTTAATTTTCCATTACACTTTCTATATCTCCACACTGTCCCCCCATCATGATAACTCATATTGTGCCTCCATTTCACACTGTCCCCTCTTTCATGCTGCCCACAAACCATCCCTCTTCAAACTGTAACCACTCCTCACACTGTCCCCCTACACTGTATAATGGTCACCACAACCACCCATACTGTAAAATATCCACAACAAGCAGCCACCAATATTTAGTATGGTCACCACCACAGCCCCCCATATATAGTATGATGTACACCACAGACCCCCATAAATAGTATGATGTCCAAAATAGCCCCATGTATACTATGACTGCTCCCACAGTCTCACATGTATACTATGATGGCCCCACAGCATCCCATACAGTATTATGGCCCACAAACAGCACCCCTAACAGTATGGTCACCAGAGCCCCCAGTTTAATGACCTCCACAGCTCGATATACAGTATGGTCATCACAGCTCATTCTATACTTTGCTGTCCACCCTTCACAGCCTCTCATTTCATGTCCCAAATGCACAGTACCTCATTTCATGGCACCCACAGAACCCCTCATTTTATGGACTCCACCGCACTGCCTCTCATTTCATGCCCCCCTGCACAGCCCCTCATTGTATTCCCCCTGCACAGACCCTCATTTTATTCCCTCCATCTGCACAGCCCCTCATTGTCTTCATTCCCATCTGCCCAGCCCCTCAATTTATTCCCTCACATCTGCCCATCTTAACTGCCCCTCAGTTTCTTTCCCTCATCTGCATAGCCCCTCATTTTGTTCCCCCATCTTTGCAGCCCCTCATTTAATTCTCCATTTGCACAGCCCCTCATTTTTTCTCCTAATCTTCACAGCCCCTCAGTATATCCCCCATCTGCACAGCCCCCCAGTTTATTCCCCGAACCTGCACAGCTACTTTTTTTATTCCTCCATCAACACAGTCCCTCCCCTCATTTTATTCTCCCCTGCACAGCCCCTAATTTTATGCCCCCCTGCACAGTAATATAAGAATAAAAAAGCTTATACTCACCTAGTCCAGGCTCCACATCGACCATCCTCTTGTGTGAAGTGCAGCGTTGGATGCTGGATGGCACGATGATGTCACTCCATCGTGCCATCAAAATCTCGTGCCTGTGCCGTCTCCAATAAGGCGCAGGCCAAAAGTGGCCTGCGTCTTGCTGGAGTTCCTGAAAGAGTAGGGGAGATTTGAGCTCCTCTGCTCCTGTCACAGGGTGGCACACACAGCTGCCGTGCCTGTGCCATCTCCAACAAGGCGCAGGCCAAAAGTGGCCTGCATCTTGCTGGAGTTCCTGAAAGAGTAGAGGAGATTTGAGCTCCTCTGCTCCTGTCACAGGGCGGCACACACAGCAATTGCATTTCTGTCTGACAGACACGAATACAAGTGAGAGCAGGGAGGAAGCAATGGCTAAGGCGTAGGCAGAGAGAGGAGTGAGCAGTGTCAGTGACTGACACCCCTCACCTCCATGTCTGCACCCCGGCCATCACTGTGCTGAATGTCATTGCAGGCATTCAGCAATTTTTTAATTTCAAAATGCGACCCTCCCCCATTGGGTAAGCAGGAAATAGCACCCTAGGCAGGTGCCTACCCTGTCTACTCCTTGTTCCGGCCCTGGTTGTTACATTCTGTTCAGAGCAGTTATAAACAAAATGGCTGAGTTATTATGCGCAGAAATGTAACAGCTCACAAGTTGTGTCCCAAAGAGATTGTGACAGGTTCGGGAGAGACCAACTGTCAACTGTCATGAAGGGGAGCTTAGTCTCCAGAAACGCGTTGAGATTCTTACCCATATGGTTTGTGCTGAAGTTTGTATCCTCCATGTCTAAGTTTGTGAATAAAGTAAACTTTTTTCACGGATTCGGTGAAGCTGGACATTTTCTTCTCTTAGAGACCAACTGTACATCAGGGGGTACTGACGTCACAGCCACTGCCGGTAGTGAGGCGCTATGGGAAGTCTTCACCAAATTATTTATCTGACCCTGCAACTGACAATGCGATGAATCCAGACTCTGACAACCCTTCGCCAGATCCTGAGTCATCTGCATCAAATTCGCCACCTAGCCACAAAGCATGTGAACAGGATCCATACTGGCAAAAAAGAAAAATGTAGTGGCCAGATGTAATGTGACGCTAGTCACTTCTCACAGCCAAGCCATGAGTCAGAGTGGTCAAGGGGTCCAAGGTCAGAAGCCAGGAGAGTACATCATAAACAGAATGAAGAGAAAAAAGCATAGTCAGGTAATATTCCGAGGTCAGAGTACCGGGAGGATAACGGATCAGAGCTGAAGAGGTTAAATAGGTGTGTAGTCAGAACAAAGTCCAAGGTCAGGCAACAGATCAAACATATAGAACTCAAGACACAGAGAGCACAGCACAAACCTCACAAGATGAATGTACGTCTGGCAGTGTTCTGTGAAACTCAGCTCAGTTAAGAAGCATGGCCATTAGGTAGAATAATGAACACATGAGACAACCGATGCCTCACAGTCTCAGATAGGATAGTCGAGCTGTCAGTCAACTCACTGACAGCTCAGCAAGCCCCTGTACCAGATTGCATGGCCAAGCTGGCAATTACTGTACTGACAGCTTCAGCACACCCCTATACCAGATTGGACGGCCAAGCTGTCAGTAACTGCATCCCAGACACACTGAGGGATGGAAACATGACAGAGAATATAATTATTACTAGATGGTGGCCCGATTCTAACGCATCGGGTATTCTAGAATATGCATGTCCACGTAGTATATTGCCCAGCCACGTAGTATATTGCCCAGTGATGTAGTATATTGCCCAGTGACATAGTATATTGCCCAGCCACGTAGTATATTGCCCAGCGACGTAGTATATTGCCCAGTGACGTAGTATATTGCCCAGCCACGTAGTATATTGCCCAGCCACGTAGTATATTGCCCAGTTACGTAGTATATTGCCCAGCCACGTAGTATATTGCACAGCCCAAGTAGTATATTGCCCAGTGACGTAGTATATTGCCCAGCCACGTAGTATATTGCGCAGCCCACGTAGTATATTGCTCAGCCACGTAGTATATTGCCCAGTGATGTAGTATATTGTGCAGCTACATAGTATATTGCCCAGCCACGTAGTATATTGCGCAGCCCATGTAGTATATTGCGCAGCCACGTAGTATATTGCTCAGTGATGTAGTATATTGCGCAGCTACGTAGTATATTGCCCAGCTACGTAGTATATTGCCCAGCCACGTAGTATATTGCCCAGCCACATAGTATATTGCCCAGCGACATAGTATATTGCCCAGTGATGTAGCTTATTGCCCAGCCATGTAGTATATTGCACAGCGTCGGAGTATACAGCACAGAGCCACTTAGTATACAGAGTTAAAATAAAAAATAAACATATACTCACCCTCCGTAGGCCTGTTGAAGTCCTGGCCCTGTGCGCGGTGCAGGCATCAGCTTCCGGTCCCAGGATGTGATGACGTCGCGGTCACATGACCGTGACGTCATGGCAGGTCCTTCTCGCGCAGGACCTGTGATGAAGTCGTGGGCACATGACCGTGACGACCGCAGGCGGCAGCTTCCGGTCCCAGGATGGTATGCCAGAAGGACCTTCCATGACGTCACGGTCATGTGACCGCGACGTGATCACAGGCCCTGCGAGAAGGACCTTCCATGACATCACGGTCATGTGACAGCGACGTCATGGAAGGTCCTTCTCGCATGGCCTGTGATCACGTCGCGGTCACATGACCATGACATCATGGAAGGTCCTCCTGGCATACCATCCTGGGACCAGAAGCTGCCGCTTGCATGGAGCGGTCACCCTAGCGACGCTAGGAGCACGAAAGGTGGCGGATGGTGAGTATGGCTGTTTTGTTTTATTATAATTTTTAACATGACATATTTTTACTATTGATTCTGCATAGGCAGCGTCAATAGTAAATAGTTGGGGACACACAGGGTTAATAGCAGCGGTAATGGAGTGCGTTACATCGTGGCCCTGTTACCGCTGCCATTAACCCTGTGTGAGCTGTGACTGGAGGGGAAGGGGATTATGGAGAGGGCGCCTGGCAGTGACTGCTGGGGAGTAGGGGAGGGACTGATCGGACTGTGCCCGTCGCTGATTGGTCGCGGCAGCCATGACAGGCAGCTGGCGCAACCAATCAGCGACTTGGATTCCATGACAGACAGAGGCCGCGACCAATGAATATCCGGGACAGACAGACGGAAGTACCCCTTAGACAATTATATATATAGATACATGTGAGCACACACACACACTGCTATATACATGTAAACACACACACTTCTATACACATGTGGCCCACGCAGTATATGCGTATTTTCGTTTATGACCCATTCTAAGATAGAAACACAGGGAGATGCCACCCATACAGGGAGAGGCAGGCACACACCCTACACAATGGCGGCACTTGACAGCAGTGGAAGACAATGCCCGTCGCTGATTGGTCGAGGCCGGCTGATTGGTCGAGGCCACAGAGACTGTGCCCATCGCTGATTGGTCGAGGCCTGGCGGCCTCGACCAATCAGCGACGCGGGATTTCCATGTCCCGGTAGTATATGGACAATGATGATTCCAGAATTCGTGGCAGACTGTGCCCGTCGCTGATTGGTCGAGGCAACCATTATGACATCATCATCGCCATGGCAACCATTATGACATCTACGTCGATACTGTGCCCGTCGCTGATTGGTCGAGGCCCAGGCGGCCTCGACCAATCAGAAACGCGGGATTTCCAGGACAGACAGAAAAACCCTTAGACAATAATATATATAGATTTGTTTTTTGTATTGAGATTTGATGTTCATATGTTGAGAATGCTAGGTCTCAGCTAAAATGCAGTCTAATACTTTATAAGACTCCTGATTTAGATTTCTGCCAAATGTGGTGTAGATTGGTCTAGTTGCTTAGCCATGCATTAAAAAAACTGACAACATTATACGTTTCTATATATATATATATAAAACATATATGTATACCTGTGTATATATACTTAACAGTGGATATATAAAAGTCTACCTCTGTTAACATGGCAGGTTTTTTTTGTCATGTCAAGTATTCATACCAATAAGAATTATTTCAAAACTATTTCTAAAGGCTTTGTAATGGCCCAGCCAGAGCCTACATCTCAATCCAATTGAAAATCTACGGGTTGACCTGAAGAGGATTGTATTAAGGAGATGCCCAGTCTGACAGATTTGGAGCAATGCTGCAAGGAAATGTGGGCAAAGATTACCAGCTTTACATGTGCCCATTTAACCAAAAAACTCGGCCTAATTCCAATTAATAAATTCTTACAAAACAACGGAAGCACATGCCAAATAGAAAAAACTTCAACATATTTTTATTAAACATACATTGTAACAATACACTTAAAAATTAAGGGGATTTTCTTTTTTGTCTACATGTGCCCAGCTGAATCCTACCAAAAAAATACTGAATGCTGTCATAACTTTAAAGGATGCTTCAACAAAGTATTAGTTTTGCTGTGTGTATTTTTATTCAACCACATTATTTGAGTTCTTTATTTTTCATTCTCTACCTGAAAAGATTTCAGTTTATTTTTCAATTGAATTTTATGACATTAAAGATGGAAAAAGTTCTGAAATGATTCTTCCTAGAATGATTTTTTTACATGACAAACTCCTGGCATTTTAAAAGGTGTGTGTAGTCTTTTTATATCCATTGCATCTATCTCTCTTGGAATAAAGATGACTGTATTTTGCTGATTATAAGACGCACCAGATTATAAGATGCACCCAAAAATTTGGGAGGGAAATTAGTTAAAAAAATATTTTTTTAATAAAATGATGGAGAGCCCTATAATTTGTTTTTATGGCAGCTTACCTGACCAAAGTCAGCGCTGCCGTCTACCAGGAAAATTTTGAGCACTTCATGTTTCCCTCTGCCTACCAGCTTTTTAGAGATGAAAATTTCATTCTCCAGCAGGACTTGGCACCTGTCCACACTGCTAAAAGTATCAATTCCTGGTTTAAAAACAATAATATCACTGTGCTTGATTGGCCAGCAAACTCGCCTGACCTTAGCCACATAAAGAATCTATGGGGTATTATTAAGAGGAAGATGAGTGACACCAGACCCAACAATGCAGATGAGCTGAAGGCTGCTATCAAAGCAACCTGGGCTTCCATAACACCTCAGCAGTGCCACAGGCTGATCGCCTCCATGCCACGCCGCATTAATACAGTAATTTATGCCAAGGAGCCCCGACCAAGTATTTAGTGCATTTACTGAACATACATTTCAGTAGGCTAACATTTTGGATTTAAAATCATTTTTTCAAGCTGATGTAATAAAGTATTCTTATTTACTGAGATAATAACTTTTGGGTTTTCATTGGCTGTAAGCCATAATCATCAACATTAACAGAAATAATAACTTGCAATAGATCACTGTTTGTATTGATTCTAAATAAAATATGAGTTTCACTTTTTATACTGAAGAACTGAAATAAATTGACTTTTTGATGATATTCCAATTTTGTGAGATGCAACTGTATGTGTCTGTATGAAGGTGCTTTGTGTATATACATATGCCTATATGTATTTATGTTCTTTGTGCTTGCATGTGTCTATATGTATGTGCATGTGTATATGTGCTCTGTGCATACATATATATCTCTGTATGTGTTAACATGTTGGCAATCTCCCAACAAATTAGCAAAACTCTGCTCATTTATGGGGTGATTGGATTGCTTGTGGCAGGGCAAAAATCATAGCTCTCAGCTGCACATCGCCCGGTGTAAACTCCAGATGTGCAGCTGATAAAATGATACTGTATGGGGACAAATATTGATTTACTGTTCCCATCGTTCATCATCAACCTGTGTAAAAAGGACAGTACAAAAGCACCACACTTTTTCAATATTATTTATCGCGCTTGTTTAATGGTCTGAACTCAGCGCATGTAAATGCAACTGAAACGTTTGAGTGTGACAGTTTAAAATATTAGCATTTAGGGCCCAATTTAAATTTTTGCCCAGGGCCCCGCTTTGTCTAAAACCGTCCCTGAATGCAGTGTATTGTACTTTTATTACCACAGATGGATCAAATGTGAAAAAGATAACATTCAGTCCCACAAGTTGTCGTTTGGTCACCCTTTGTGACTTTGGATAAAACAGTTTATCAAGAAAATATTTGTATTATTGGAAAGGAAAAGTTGTGCTGCATACTGTACTATTTTCCCAGTCAAAACAACAAATCGGATGGTCGGACCTGATCGATTCCTTTATAGGTCAATGGAATCTTCCAATGCTTAGACCAGGTTCATACTGCGTTAAAGCAGCCCGTTCATAGCGTTAACGGGCTGTGTTAACGCTATAGCATACACGCCATCGCGTTATGCTATACAGCTAGCGCAGATTATTCATCTGCGCTAGCGGTGATGGAGCCTCAGATGCTGCAGCCCGCGTCCGAGGCTCCGTCACTGAATGACGGCACACCGCTACCGCATGCTTATTATGGCATGCGTTGGCGATGCGCCCGATAATAGGGGTTAATGGCAGTGTTAACGGACTGCGGTTCACCACATTATGCCGCGGTGTAACGCAGTCCATCTAACAGACTGCCATAATGCAGTGTGACCCCAGCCTTATAGTTTCTCTTGTTTGACCGATTGGATGCTGCATAAACTTGTTTACCTGTCCCCTGAAATGTATTTTATAAATGTGGTTAACATACAATTTAAATCAAGTTTTACTACAGAAATTGTAATGGAGGACTGAAAAGTGTGCATATAGTCCACAATGGAACCATCATAGGCAGATGATGTCTTTAAATTACCGCATTCATAGAATGAAGCCAATCTAGAGCACATATGACACTTGTTCCAAAATCTTTAGGGGGTGATAAATATTTCAGCACATTTAGCTGTTTTAAACTATTTACCATGAACATTTGGGTGTGTTTAAATGTGCACCAGGCCTTTAACTTTTCAAATCAATTGATCTGAAATCTTGAGTCATAGCATCTTCAGTTTACATTAGCTCAATGCCCAGATGAGCATATGGCGGTGTAGTAAAATAGTTGTTTGGGCTCTTGTGCATTTATTCAGCTTTTGTCAGTGGTATGCCTGATTTAGTTCTTGAATTAGAAACAAGGGATAAAACTGTATATCTAATGTTATAGCATATTAGATCTGTATTGGGTATCATTTCCTTTTAATATACAGCATAAAGTAAGATTGTTTGCAATGTCAAACAATCTTCTAATGTAGAACTGGCTCCTTTTTATCCATTCGACAAACTTTACCTTAAATTTACTATGCAGTGACTTACGGCAGGAAATAGTAAAATCAAATTGCTGAGTACACTTAACAATTCTCGTAAACGACTCAGGCACTAGTGAATCCTATCCACATTCATATCTCACAGTATGGTATTTCTAAGTGATGTAATACTTTAAATGAGGACAGTTGTAATCAGCATTAGTGTTACAAAGTACAGCACAGTTTCTATTGATCAGACATTCCATCCATGTAACTGTTCTGCATGGCTTATGGGTTGACCTTAAAGGTGATACCCAGGACTTTAAAAAAAGGCATGTAGTTGCTAACAGAAGCAACTTCCTGCCTATTTTCCCCTGCCCTGGTCAATGACCACTCTTGCCAGAGATGCAGCTACTCCCTGTCAACAGAGCAGCAGTTTATCTTCCTGTTGACAGGGCGGGACTAGTGGTGTCATGATGATTGACAGCTGGCTTCCCCCAATTAGGCAGCTGGAGCCCACTGTCAATCAGCTTGGCGCCAGTAGTCTCGCTGTGTCAACGGAAGAGGAAAATGCTGCTCTGTTGACGGAGTAGCTGAATTTCTGGCAGGAGCAGTCAATGACTGGTGCTGGGTATAACAGACAGGTGGTTGACTTTGTTAACAAGTACATGCCTTTTTTTCTAAAATCCCGGATATTCTCTTTAAAATATAAGATTCAGATTACTCATAAAACAACATTTAACCCCTTCACTACATCTGCTGTAAATGTACGGCATCACGATCAAATGTGGGTGTCAGAACTATACGACAGTTGATACACTGCAGCAACACCCATGGACTGATTGTGGGCGTTTAACCCCTTTGATGTTGCTGTCAATAGTGACAGTAACATCGATCAGCATCGCAGAAGGAGGGAGCTCCCTCTCTGCTCTGAACCACACAACAAGATTGCGATCACGTTGGGCTGATGGTTTCCATGGTGACCTCAAGTTGAAAGATGGTGTCACTCAGGTATGGTGGCCTGTAAGCTCCTGCAGGCTGACACACCTCTTCCCTGTCTGTGAGATGCTGATATAATGCCCTGCAATGCAAAAGCATTGCAGAGTGTTTGATCAGTGATTAGTGCGGGGAAAGTTGATGTAAAAATGGTAAAATGTTTAACAAAGTTGTAAAAATATTTTTAAAAATCACAATATAAAGATACCATATTTGGTATTGCTGCGTCCGGAACGGCCAAACATACAGCTCTGGAAAAAATTAAAAGACCACTGAAAAATGTTCAGTTTGTCTGATTTTTCTCTTCATGGGTATATTTTTGAGTAAAATGTAAATTTTTCTATTATTTTATAAACTACTGACAACATGTCTCTGAATTTCCAAGCAATAAATTTTGAATTTTTTTTCTGAAAAGCAGAAATGGTCAAAATGGCAAAAACAAACAGTGCTTTCAGACCTCAAATAATGCAAAGAAAACAAGTTCATAATGATTTAGAAACAACAATACTAATGTTTTAACTCAGGAAGAGTTCAAAAATCAATATTTTGTGGAATAACCATGATTTTTAATCACAGCTTTCATGTGTCTTGGCATGCTTTTCACCAGTCTTTCACACTTTTCCTGGGGCAAAAATTTAAGCAGTTATTTGTTTGATGGCTTGTGACTATCCATCATCCTCTTGATTACATTCCAGAGGTTTTCAATGGGGTTCAGGTCTGGAGATTGGGCTGCCCATGACAAGGTTTTGATATGGTGGTCTCTTAATTTTTGCCATAGCTGATAAACAAATTAACTCCTTCAGTGAGCACTGTAAAAAATAAACATGAAACATGAACACAATCAAAAAGTTGAAAGTAAATAAAAACATTGCTGAAAACATGATCCTGTCCCACAGAAAAAATGCTGCCATACAGCTCCCTCAACACTAAAATAAAAACCTATAGCTTGCAGAATAAAGAGATCCAAAACAATAATTTTTTGCATAAAATAGTTTTTATCGTTTAAAAGTGCCAAAACATAAAAAATTATAAAAATGTGGTATCGCTGTAATCGTACTAACCTAAAGAGTAAAGTTGTATTTTCACTTTTACCTCATGGTAAATGACATAATTAAAACAAATTCCTGAATTGCTGGTTTTTGTTCACTCTGCCTCACAAAAATTGGAATAGAAAGTGATATATACATATATATATATATATATATATATATATATATATATATATATATATATATATATATATATATAATAAATCAAGCCCACAAATGACTCTGTAGGCATAAGTATAGAAAAACTATAGATCTCAACATACGGCAATGCAAAGACTTTGTTTTGCAAAAAAAACAAAGCATTTTCTAGGCCCATTTCACACGTCTTGGTGTTTCCGGTACTGAAAAAAACAGTGGTGTCAGATCCATGGTCTGAGTCTATGTGCAATCCATGTGTACGCATGTAACATCCGTGTGTTTGTGTGCTGTCCGTATCCATGTGTCCTTGTGCTGTCAGTGTTACACATATGGAATGAAATGCAACATAGAAATTAAAGAGTGCTATGTATTAAAGATGTTCAAAGATAGAGATAAATAGGCACGAGGAAGACAGATAGATATACAGTTAGATAGATAGAAATATGTCAGTGTAATATATAATCAATGCTTTGTTTGTGTAGTTTTCTATTCGTGTATTTATTGAATAAAAATAGCATGGGGTTCTCCTTAATTTTATTAACCAGCAAAGGGAAAGCAGACAGATGGGAGCTATCTGGGGTGGCCAAAGGCTGATGTTATTATTCTGGTAGGGGGACAATATCCATGGTCCCTTCCCAGCTTATTAAGATTAGCTTTCAGCTGTCTGTTTAGCCTATTCTGGTTATTAAAAATAGGGGGCACCCCACATCATTTTTTGGGGGTCCCGCCTTTTTAGTAACCAGTAAAGGCTACGAAGATGGCTGTGAGCTGATATTAATAGGCTGGGAACCTTTATGGATATTGGCCCCTTCCCAGAATAATAACACCAGCTTCCAGCTGTATACTGTCCTCAGTTAATAAAAATAAGGGTGACTCCACACCTATTTTTTTATTTATTTAATTTATGCACTGACTACAGCTGTCATCAGCACCGCCTGGTCTCGCTGATCACAGGGAGACAAGGCGAGGATGATGACAGTAGAAGCTACTGCTATTCCCAGATGGCGGGTGCTGACTACAACTGTCCACAGCATTGCTTAGCCTCACTGATCACAGGGAAACCAGATGAGGATGATGATAGTTGTAGTAAGCAACCAGCGTCTGGGAAAAGCGCTAACTGTACTGCTTTTCCCAGCAGCCACAGAACTACATTTGTGTACGTGTCACATAGATGTCAAACGGATGTAATATGTGCGTCATGAGCGCGCATGTGTGGTGCCATAAAAAAATAAAACATGTCTGCAGTTTTTTCACACAGACACACGGTCAGTGGGGTAAACCTGACATGTGTGTATCACCATTGAATACAATGGGTGTGAATGTGTCCGTATTCACAGTTCCTAAAAAATGGAAAGCATGCAGAGCTAAAAAACGGACATGTGAAGGGGGCCTAAGTGAGTGATGGCAGCCAAACATAAAAAAATATAAATCTGTAATCGCACCGACCTAGAGAATGAAGTAGTTTAATCACTTATACTGCATGAGAAATGGTGTAGAAAATAAATAGACCCAATTCTTCAACTGCTGCTGATTTGTTCATTCTGCTTCACAAAGATCGCAGTAAGGATTGGCTCATATTTATCCTGCATTGCATGCTGGTTGCTTCATACTGGGGTTTCTGTGTAACTCTCTGAATTACATAAGTCAGATGTAACCCCCAGCCAAAGATGCCATATAATGAGACAGATGAAGGCATTGTGGATAGTGATGGGTGAACCTGTACAGGAATGTTCGGGGTCCATAATGAACACCTACTGTTGGGGCACGGACCCTGAACACAGACTTCTCCAGGCAGTCCGTGACTGTTCAGGTTTGGCACCCCAAGCATCTGGTGTTTCCCCTACTATTATCTGCATGACAGGATGTGAAACGCAGGTAGCCTTGATTGGTGGTAAGATTATTATTGGTGGTCAGAGTGCTGCGGTTCCCACGCTGTCAGATGACAGTGTGAGCCAGCAGATGAGACCGGCGGTAAAAAGTTAACCTTTGGTCACAGAGGCGTCGGGTGGTGTGAATACTACTCCCATCAGCCTACCCCTGTTGACATAGAAAACAGCAAGAACAGGCACCACTGATAGGAGTATTCATCAGCTAGTGCCTGCGCTATAAATAAATAAATTTAAAAAAAGGCATGGGATCTGTTCTATTTTGGATAACCAACGCAGGTAAAACTGACAGCTGCAGGCTGCAACCCTCAGCCGTCAGCTTTATCATAGCTGGTTATCAAAAATAGAGGGGTTCCCACACTGTTTTTTGAAAATATTTAAATAAATTGCATGAATCCCCCCATTTTGAAAACCAGCCAAGCTAAAACAGATAGCTGGTATTCTCAGGCTGGTAAGGGGCCATGGACATTGGCCCCCATCCTAAAAATAGCATCCTGCAGCTGCCCCAGAAAAGGCTCATTTGCCCTCTGGTGGTGGCAAGTGGTGAAATATTTGTGGGGTTGATGTCACCTTTGTATGGTCAGGTGACATCAAGCCCTGCAATTAGTAATGGAGAGGCGTTTATAAGACGACTATCCATTATTAACCTTATAGTAATATTGTAAATAAAAAAGCCAGAATAAAGTCCTCTATTTTAAATAAAAATCCACACCATGTTTTACATATTTTTTTTAAAAATAACAAAGTTATACGCACCTTATGTCCATTCTATTGAAGCCCTTGTTTCCTGTAAATAACAGAAAATAATAAACAACCATAATACTCATCTTTCACCCATTCCATCAAAGAAAGAAAGAAAAGAAAAATGCTTAACAACCATATCCCTCACCTGTCTGAAGTGAAGATGACCCAGGCCATAATCCATGTCTGCGTTATGTGTTTTACATTCTGGACAGTGCAATGATGCGACCGTCCAAGCTGAAAACCACAAGAGAATGAGGTGCTGCGAACACAGCCTCAGTAATTAGCGGTGACATCATCAAGGTTACCACAGGTCACTGAGGCTGTGTTCCCAGTGGCACTTCACTGTGAGCCATGAAAATGACCTCAATGAGATCACCACGAGTACTGTGACATAATAATCTTACCGCCGATGAGAGGCAGTGTTTGCCCCGCTGTCACGCAGGTGACAGCATGGCAAACAACAGATGTTCGTGCCCTCCATTCATTTGAATAGGGTCCAAGTTCGAGTTCGGGTACTATTCTGGTACACGAACACAACTTTTTAAAAAGTTTGGCCAAACCCACCGGACTCGAACATCAAGGGGGTTGCCCTTCAGTAATTGTGGATACCATATGGCCTATGATCTAGCGGTCTTTTTAAGAATGCACAATTGCGCTATACTAATGCATAGTTTTGTGCACCTCTGAATAGAAAGACACCCCTGAACAGAGGCCAGACAGAGTACAGAGTAATGGTAGTGAATGGATCCCTAAGGGTTTAACCCCTTAACGACCGCCGATACGCCTTTTAACGGTGGCCGCTAAGGGTACTTAAACCACAGCTCCGTTAATTAATGGGGCTGTGGAAAAAGTGAATAGCGCCCCCCAGAGTCGGATTTTCTCTGGGGTCTTGGTTGCCGGGGGTAGCCGAGACCCCAGAGAACATGATTCGGGTTTTTTTTACCGACCCCCGAGTTGCGATCGCCGGTAATTAACCATTTACCGGCGATCGCAAAAAAAAAAAACATGATCTCCCTTTTAATTTCTCTGTCCTCCGATGTGATCACACATCAGAGGACAGAGAAATGGGGTCCCCGATAGCCCCCGATACTCACCTGTCTCCCCCGGTGCTCCTCGTGGCTCCCGATGGGCGCCGCCATCTTCTTCCGGCAAAAAAATGGCAGGCGCATGCGCAGTGCGCCCGCCGGCCGGTACCCGGAGGATCTTTGGGGTCTCGGCTGCCGGGGGTAGCCGAGACCCCAAAGAACATGATCGGGGTCGGTTCTTACCGACCCCTGTTTTGCGATCGCCGGTAATTAACTGTTTACCGGCGGTCGCAAAAAAAAAAAAAGAAAAAGCGATAGGTAATTCTCTGTCCTCTGATGTTATCGCACATCAGAGGACAGAGAAATAGGGGGATTCGGGGACCCTGCTATACTAACCGGTGTCCCTGGGTCCTCCTGCGTCCCCTCCTGCCCGCCGGCTTCTTTCTATGGAAAGAAAATGGCGGGCGCATGCGCAGTGCGCCCGCTCTCTGCTGCCATCTGCCGGCCGGCAAGAGAGATGAGTTGGGGCTAAAATTAGGGTTAGGGTTAGGGTTGGGGATAATTTTGGGTTAGGATTGGGGCTAAATTTAGGGTTAGGGTTAGGGCTAGGTTTAGGGCTAGGGTGAGGCTTCTTTCACACTTGCGTCGGTACGGGGCCGTTGCAATGCGTCGGCCCGACGTACCGACGCACGTTGTGAAAATTGTGCACAACGTGGGCAGTGGATGCAGTTTTTCAATGCATCCGCTGCCCAGTCTATGTCCTGGGGAGGAGGGGGCAGAGTTACGGCCATGCATGAGCGGAAATGGCGGACGCGACGTACAAAAAAAAGGTTACATTGAACTTTTTTTGTGACGACGGTCTGCCAAAACACAACGGATCCAGTGCACGACGGACGCGACGTGTGGCCATCCGTCGGCAATACAAGTCTATGGGCAAAAAAGGCATCCTGCGGGCACATTTGCAGGATCCGTTTTTTGTCCAAAATGACAGATTGCGATGGATGCCACACGACGCAAGTGTGAAAGTAGTCTTAGGGCTAGGGTTAGGGTTGGGGCTAAAGTTAGGGCTAGGGTTAGGGTTAAATTTAGGGTTAGGGTTGGGGCTAAATTTAGGGTTAGGGCTAAAGTTAGGGTTAGGGCTAGGGTTGGGGCTAAAATTAGGGCTAGGGTTAGGGTTGGGGCTAAAGTTAGGGTTAGGGCTAGGGTTGGGGCTAAAGTTAGGGTTAGGGCTAGGGTTAGGGCTAAAGTTAGGGCTAGGGTTGGGGCTAAAGTTAGGGCTAGGGTTGAGGCTAAAGTTAGGGCTAGGGTTGAGGCTAAAGTTAGGGTTAGAGTTGGGATTAGGGTTTGGATTAGGGTTGGTATTAGGGTTAGGGTTGGCATTAGGGTTACGTTTGGGATAAGGGTTAGGTTTGGGATTAGGGTTAAGGTTAGGGTTGGGATTAGGGTTAGGGGTGTATTGGGATTAGGGTTAGGTTTGAGGTTAGGGTTGAGATTAGGATTAGGGGTGTGTTGGATTTAGGGTTTTGATTAGGGTTATGGTTAGGGTTGAGATTAGGGTTGTTTTTGGGTTAGGGTTGTGATTATCATTAGGATCGGGTTGGGATTAGGGTTAGGGGTGTGTTGGGGTTAGGGTTGGAGTTAGAATTGGGGGTTTCCACTGTTCAGGTACATCAGGGGGTCTCCAAACACGACAGCCAATTTTGCGCTCAAAAAGTCAAATGGTTTACCCCCACATATGGGGCATCAGCGTACTCGGGATAAATTGGACAACAACTTTTGGGGTCCAATTTCTCTTGTTACCCTTGTGAAAATAAAAAATTGAGGGCTAAAATATCTTTTTTGTGGAAAAAAAAATAATTTTTTATTTTCACGACTCTGCATTATAAACTTCTGTGAAGCTCTTGGGCATTCAAAGTTCTCACCACACATCTAGATAAGTTCCTTGGGTGGTCTAGTTTCCAAAATGGAGTCACTTGTGGGGGGTTTCTACTGTTTAGGTACATCAGGTGCTCTGCAAACGCAACATAACGCCCGCAGACCATTCTATCAAAGTCTGCATTCCAAAATGTTGCTCCTTCCCTTCCAAGCTCTGCCATGTGCCCAAACAGTGGTTTACCCCAACATATGGGGAACCAGCATACTCAGGACAAATTGGACAACAACTTTTGGGGTCCAATTTCTTTTGTTACCCTTGTGAAAATAAAATATTGGGGGTTAAAAAATCTTTTTTGTGGAAAAAAAATATTTTTTATTTTCACGACTCTGCATTATAAACTTCTGTGAAGCACTTGGGCATTCAAAGTTCTCACCACATATCTAGATAAGTTCCTTGGGGGTTCTAGTTTCCAAAATGGGGTCACTTGTGGGGGGTTTCTACTGTTTAAGCACATCAGGGGCTCTTCAAACGCGACATGGTGTCCTATCTCAATTCCAGCCAATTCTACATTGAAAAAGTAAAACGGCACTCCTTCTCTTCCAAGCTCTGCGGTGCGCCCAAACAGTGGTTTACCCCCGTATATGGGGTATTGACATACTCAGGAGAAATTTCCCAACAACTTTTGTGGTCTAATTTCTCCTGTTACCCTTGTGAAAATAAAAATCTGGGGACAAAAAGATCATTTTTGTAGAAAAAATGCAATTTTTTATTTTCACGGCTCTACGTTATAAACTTCTGTGAAGCACTTGGGGGTTCAAAGTGCTCACCACACATCTAGATAAGTTCCTTAAGGGGTCTAGTTTCCAAAATGGTGTCACTTGTGGGGGGTTTCCACTGTTTAGGCACATCAGGGGCTCTCTAATTGTGACATGGCATCCAATCTCAATTCCAGCCAATTCTGCATTGAAAAAGTCAAACAGCGCTCCTTCACTTCCAAGCTCTGCGGTGTGCCCAAACAGTGGTTTACCCCCACATATAGGGTATCGGCGTATTAAGGAGAAATTACACAACAAAATTTATGGTTCAATTTCTGTTTTTACACTTGTGAAAATAAAAAAATGGTTCTGAAGTAAAATGTTTGCAAAAAAAAGTTAAATGTTCATTTTTTCCTTCCACATTGTTTCAGTTCCTGTGAAGCACATAAAGGGTTAATAAACTTCTTGAATGTGATTTTGAGCATCTTGAGGGGTGCAGTTTTTAGAATGGTGTCACACTTGGTTATTTTCTATCATATAGACCCCTCAAAATGACTTCAAATGTGATGTGGTCCCTAAAAAAAAAATGGTGTTGTAAAAATGAGAAATTGCTGGTCAACTTTTAACCCTTATAACTCCCTAACAAAAAAAATTTTGGTTCCAAAATTGTGCTGATCTGAAGTAGACATGTGGGAAATGTTATTTATTAACTATTTTTTGTGACATATCTCTGTGATTTAAGGGCATAAAAATACAAATTTTGAAAATTGCAAAATTGTAAAAATTTTCGCCATATTTCCGTTTTTTTCATAAATAATCGCAAGTAATATCGAAGAAATGTTACCACTAACATGAAGTACAATATGTCATGAAAAAACAATCTCAGAATCAGCGGGATCTGTTAAAGCGTTCCAGAGTTATAACCTCATAAAGTGACAGTGGTCAGAATTGTAAAAATTGGCTCGGTCATTAAGTACCAAATTGGCTCTGTCTCTAAGGGGTTAAATAGAAACCACAAGGTAAGTTCTCAGCATAGAGCACATGATATACAGTGGGTACAGAAAGTGTTCAGACCCCTTTAAATTTTTCACTCTGTTTCATTGCAGCCATTTGGTAAATTCAAAAAAGTTCATTTTTTTCACATTAATGTACACTCTGCACCCCATCTTGACTGAAAAAAACAGAAAAGTAAAAAATTTTGCAAATTTTATAAAAAAGAAAAACTGAACCACCAACTCACAATAGCATACAGAACAGTCCAAGCAAATACTCAAGATGGTGCGAATTACAGAGTCTCACTCTTCCACTGACCCGTGGGAATAATGGCAGATGTTACGTCAGAGCTCCCAGGGTCGGCTAACCCACCTATGATGCACACACAGAGAGGAGGTAACGACAAGCACAGAAAATGACAGTCCATTGAGACCATACAAGGTACTAGGCCAGTTGACATGAGAGTCACAACCTGGCTTATCTGAACATCTCCATGGAGCTAGGGGACAAGCGAGTCCCGATCCTGGCTTTCTCCCAACGTATCCATGGTTCAGCGATGGTCAATGCAGCAGATCTGTATTCTTCCAACCGGAGCAAAAAACCCTTTGGTTTTTTCTTATAGAATGATAGATCTTTGTCCCTCATGATGGTGCCATGATGAATTGGCTGCAGTTCTGTCTCTCATCTGTTGGATGTTTTGCAGAATGTTCAGCTGTGTCACTCCCTCTCAGTCTCTCTGTCTTTGAGTCTCTTTACACAGAGGCATGTAACCTATTTTTAGATAAGGGGAAGAATGGTGAAGACCAAGTTGCCTTGCTTGATTATGTAATCTATTTGCATAGATTTTCCTCCTCTGTTTTAAAAACCAACAAACTATCTGGGCTAGACAATGTATAATTAGCATATCAGTAGACCTAACTATTCATCAAGGATAAGAGCACACTATGTTATATCCAATATCAGCTTACAAGTCAATATTCCACGCTTAAGGTACCTTCACACTAAACGACTTTGCAGCGATAACGACAGCGATCCGTGACGTTGCAGCGTCCTGGATAGCGATATCGTTGTGTTTGACACGCAGCAGCGATCTGGATCCTGCTGTGATATCGCTGGTCGTTGCTGAAAGTTCAGAACTTTATTTGGTCGTCAGATCGGCGTGTATCGTTGTGTTTGACAGCAAAAGCAACGATGCCAGCGATGTTTTACAATGGTAACCAGGGTAAATATCGGGTTACTAAGCGCAGGGCCGCGCTTAGTAACCCGATATTTACCCTGGTTACCATTGTAGAAGTAAAAAAAAAAAACAGTACATACTCACCCTCTGATGTCTGTCATGTCCCCCGGCGTCCGCGCTGCTGCTCAGAGCTTCCTGCACTGATTGTGTCAGTGCCGGCCGGAAAGCAAAGCACAGCGGTGATGTCACCGCTGTGCCCTGCTACTGCCGGCGCTTTCACAGTGCAGGGAAGCGGACGCCGGGGGACGCGAATGTAAGTATGTAGTGTTTGTTTTTTTACATTTACACTGGTAACCAGGGTAAACATCGGGTTACTAAGCGCGGCCCTGCGCTTAGCAACCCAATGTTTACCCTGGTTACCCGGGGACTTCGACATCGTTGGTCGCTGGAGAGCTGTCTGTGTGACAGCTCTCCAGCGACCACACAGCGACGCTGCAGCGATGCTGCAGCGATCGGCATCGTTGTCGATATAGCTGCAGCGTCGCTTAGTGTGAAGGTACCTTAACACAAGCAAAAGTCTGTTTTCTTGACCCACCAGAAATCAACACTTAAGTCCAAAAGCCAATATACAGATAACAAGTCAATTCATATTGGTTTGCTAAAAATAGTCATCTGGGTAATTAAGATATAATCTGGTTTCTTCACACTTTTTGTTACCTTTTGCCTGAAAATAAAGCCCCATGTTCTCCTTATATGGATTGTGTCTGCCTATGACACTGCCACACTGCCCCACAATGCTGAAGGGTACTCAGGAGAAACTGCACAACAAATTATATGGTCCATTTTCTCCTGTTATCCTTGTGAAAAAGCAAAATTTCGGGAGAAAGGAACATGTTTGTGGGAGAAAACTGTTTTTTTTATTTTCAAGGCTCAACGTTATAAAATTCTGTGAAGCACCTGTGGCTTCAAGGTAATCACTACACCTCTAGATATACCTCAAAGTCATTTAAAATGTGATATGGTCTCTAAAAAGAACGGTTTTGTAAATTTTGTTGGAAAAATGAGAAATTGCTGATAAACTTTTAACCCTTCTACCTTCTTAAGAAAAAAAATTTTGTTTAAAAAATGATGAAGATGTAGAATAAACATATGGAAAAATGTTATTTATAATTTATTTTGTACAGCATGACTAAGTGGTTAAGGATATAAACAGCAAAAGTTTGAATATTGTAAAATTTTCACACATAAACACAAAAAATATCTACCTAAATTTACCACTATAATATAATACAATGTGTCTCGAAAAAACTTTCTAACTGGGGTTCGCTGAAGCATTCCATTCATGAAAAACATGAAATAAGGATAAAATGGAGTGTACATATTTCTAAAAAATACAAAAGTCTTTAATAATTAACAAACAATTCAAAAACATGTTAAAAAAGAGATGCAAAAGGACAGCCAAAAATGCCACCCATCCATCATACAAGATCAATGTTAAACATACAGTTGTGCTCAAAAGTTTACATATCCAGCAACATTTTTGCTTTCTTGGCCTTTTTTCAGAGAATATGAATGATAACACCAAAACTTTTTCTCCACTCATGGTTAGTCATTGGGTTAACGCATTTATTGTCAAACTACTGTGGTTTCTCTATTTAATTCATAATGACAACCCAAAAATTTTAATTTTCACAAGGGTAAGAGGAGAAAATGGACCACGCAATTTGTTTGTTCAAGCATAGATATGGGCAAAATACACTTCTGACACCATATCACATTTTAAGAGCCCCCAAAGTGCCAAAACAACAGAAACCCCCCTCAAAATTACTCCAGAAGTAATTTATCTAGGAGTGTGGTGAGCCTGTTTAACCCACAGGTGAGTCACAGAATTTTAAAACAAAACATTGGACTGTAAAAATTATGTTTTTTTCCACCAAAATATTGCTTTAGCCCCAATTTTTTCATTTTCAAGAGGGTAGCAAGAGAAAACAGACCACCTAATCTGTTGAGCAACTTTTTCTGAGTACAGTGATGTCCCATATGTGAGGAAAAACTACTGTTTGGACACAAAACAGGAAGATTTTAATTTTCAAAAGGACTAGAAGTGGAAAATGGACCACATATTTTGTTACACATTTTTTCCCAAGTTCACCAATAAGTAGGGTACATAGTGTTCAGTCACAAGGTGAATGCACGAACACTGCCGGAAAAAGCTGAAGACTGCCGAGTGCAGTGAATACCACCGGAAGGTAATGAGCGGCCCCGGAACCCCGGAAGCACATGCAGCCAGGAGACAGCTGGACTGGAGGATGCGTCGCTGGACAGGTAAGTATAATTATAATGTTTATTATTAATTTTATGCTTTTTTTACAGCTGCTCCCCGCCCCATACCATATCTGTAAAGTCCAAGTTCGTGGTTTGGACGCAAGTTTGTGTCATCTCCGGCCCTGAGCGTGAACTTTGCAAAAAAACTCTGGTGAACCCACCGATACCGATCATCGGGGGTTCGCCCATCACTACCTGTATGCAATCAGAAACTACATTTCAGGCATGATGCAAAGCTCAGAAGGGATGGAGCGCCATATTGGATGGTAGATTTTTCCCGAATGGTTTGCTGCTGCCAGGTTACATTGGCATAGTCCCTGAGGTGGCAGAAAAGTAGAGACCCCCATAAGTGACCTAATTTTACAAACTACACCCTTCAATTAATTCATCTTGGGTTGCAGTGAGGATATTGACACCACAGGTGACACAACATTTTATACTATTGGGCGGTAAAGAAAAAGTGATACAATTTTTACCACTAAAATGTTGTTTTAGCCCCCAAATTTTAATTTACAAAATAGCTAATAGGAGAAATGGACCACATAATTTGTTACCCAATTTCTCCTATTAATAGTCTATTAATACCCTATAGGTGGTCGGAAACTACTTTGCAGGCACGGTACAAAGCTCATAAGAGAAGGAAAGCCATATTGCAGTGCAGATGTTGCTGGAATTTTTTTTGTGGGTGCCAGGTCAGATTGACAGCCTCTGAGGTGCCAGAACAGCAAAGACACCTATAAATTACCCTATTTTATAAACTACACCCTTCAATGAATTCATCTAGGGCTGCAGTGATTATATTGACACCACAGGTGTGTCACAACATTTTATACTAATGAGTGATGAAGAAAACATAATTACATTTTTACCAATGAAATGTTGTTTTAGCCCTAAGTTTTTAATTTGCAAAAGGGCTACTAGGAGAAAATGGACCACATAATTTGTTATGCAATTTCTCCTGAGTTTGCCAATGCCCCATATGTGGTTGTAAACTGCTTTTCTTTGTACCATGTTATACCAGGATGTGAATTTTTGGGAAGGGCATAAACAGATCTTTGCAAAAAATATGCCATGAAGAATTGCAATGTAAAAGGTTTTTTTTTTAAAGACTAAGGGTTGAAGGAAGTGTAGTTACTTTTATGATAGTGTGGCTGATACGGTATATAAAACAATATAAAATTATTATAAAGAGAATTTATGTCTTTAGTGGTAAAGCTCAATGTTGAACTTCTCAAATGTTCTGTAATGTATAAAGATGAAGATTGCCAGATGAAATTTCTGTTCCATGTTCAATAAACGTATTTGCTTTAGGCTGTTTTCACACTAGCGTCGGTACGGGGCCGTCGCGCTGCGTCGGCCCGACGTACCGACGCATACTGTGAAAAAAATGCCCGACGTGGGCAGCGGAAGCAGTCTTAGGACACTTCCGCTGCCCCATTGCAAGGACCGGGGAGGAGGGGGCGGAGTTTCGGCCGCGCATGCGCGGTCGAAAATGGCGGTCTCGACGCACAAAAAAAGTTACATGTAACTTTTTTTGTGGCGGCGGTGCGCCAAAACACGACGCAACTGTCGCACGACGGTTGCGACGTGTGGCACTGTGTCGCAATGCGTCGCTAATAAAAGTCTATGAAGAAAAAATGCACCCTGTGGGCAACTTTGCAGGATGCGTTTTTTATTCACAACGACGCATTGCGACATGCAGTGCACGACGCTAGTGTGAAAGTAGCCTTATTTACATATTCACCATTACTTACCATGATTTTCAGGATGACACTACTGAGTCATTATTAAATGAGTGGCTTAACATCTTGTCCCATGGTTTACTGGTGAAGCAAATATCTCTGACAAAACTATGTACTGTACTTGTTGCTTTGCAGGATGGTGGATCAGTGCTGGCACAAATCACTATATGCACCACCTGCCTTGTCAAATCCTATTAAAAGCATTGGCATGGTATTTCATGCACTGACAATGCCAATGTTACTGCTTTTACAGCTCCATTAGGTAAGTTTTGTTTTTGTAGGACTTTATTTGGAATTATCTCTGCTGCAGATGTATTTAAGTGAATTAGCAGACATCCTAGAAGGATTGAAGAATTAAAGAGTTTTTAATGATTATGCATTACATTATTGAGTACAGCAAAAAAAGAACATGGTGCCCAAGTGAATTATCAAGAATTAGGACATATTTACTGAATATCATATTTTCCAACATTTCTTAATGGAATTTGCTTGAATGACAGGATATTTCAAACTTGGAATGCAGCATCGTGTTCTAAATGGCAGGATAGTTTGTCCTTTCAGTACAGTTTAGAAAATAGAAACACAATTTTGGTTAGATTTGACATCTGAGGACAACTGGCTTCTAAATTTGTTTAATTGTACATTTGTAATTAAAATCAAATAATAGTTTCATACCAGATTACATTACTTTTTTTTGTGAAACCTCAATCTTATGGGATTAGTATCCCTGTTGCCATGGGTAATATGACTTAATATATTCTGTATTACATCGTTACAAAGGTTGAATAAAGACCTAGGTCCATCAATGTGAACCTTTCTCCACCAATTGTACATTTCATCACTACTTTAACTATAACCCGCAATATTATGTGTATCAAGGAAATCATCCAGCCCTTTTTTAAAAGCTGTTATATTGTCTGCCATTACTACCTCTTGTGGTAGGGCATTTCACGGTCTGACTGCTCTTTCCCTTTCCCGTTTTCTGCCGGAATCTCCTTTCTTCCACCCATAATGAGTGCCCCTAATCCTCAGTATGGTCTTTGGAAAGAATAAGTCTTGTGTCAGTGTTTTGTACTGGCCACACATATATTTATACATGTATATGAGATCTCCTGTGAGGCATCTTTTTTCTTAGCTAAACAAGCCCAACTTTTCCAACCTCTCATCATATCAGAGGCCTTCCATCCCTTGTAATAATCGAGTTGCCCATCTTTTAACTGATTCTAACTTCTGAATATCCTTTTTAAAATGTCGAGCCCAAAACTGGATCCCATATGCTAGATGTGGCCTCACCAGTTATTTATAAAGAAGTAATAATACGTTGAGATCGCAGGATTTTATATCTCTATTTATACATCCTAAAATCTTGTTTCCTTTTGCGGCTGCTGCTTGACATTGATTACTGCTGCTCAGCTTACTTGTAATGAGAATGTATTTCATCACGCTGCAATTATCCATGCTGCAAACAGGCAGACATTAGACATACTCCATAACCACAGGACAGTTTCTTTGCACAGGCCACTCACATGCATGTACTTTAAATACCCCATCTTTCACTAACACACAAGTCATGAGACATACCACACATCTAGGACACAATTACGCACTTCATTTACACCTTCGACACATGCCATACTCGACACAAACACTTGTTAATATGAAAAAGAAAACATACCTCACGCACCAACCAACACACTAGAAAAATGCAAATATTAAATTGACAAGCACCTCTTAGCAACAGCCAGGTTAAGCCTTGCCTAGGCACAACTTTCTGAAGGATCAGCACTAGTGATGAGAGAACATGCTCAGATTACAGTTATCTTGGGCATGCTAGGATAATATATTCGAGTCCCTGCAACTGCATGTTTTGTGGTGGTAGATGGCCAAACAAACAAAATCCCAGCATGTGTTGCGGTCGTCTACGTTATCCGAGCATGTTCGCTCTTCACTACTCAGCACCCCATCAATTAAACTCACTGCAAAGCCCCTCTAAATTTTTCCCACCTTTAATTGTGTTATTTTCAAGAGCTAACCTCCTGATTCTATTTGGTATCACAAATTTGTATTAATTTTTTGTCATCGGTTTGTGAGCTACCACTTTTGTTTCAAAACTGAGCTTATCTTTAATTGACAATCCACATTTGTTCCTCTACTTTCTTCTGAGTGCTGCCTTTAGAAATCTCCTGTCATACCAGTTGATGGCCATGATTGTAGATAGAGATGAGCAAATTTTTTGAAAACTAAGTTTGCCAGCTTCACCTACTGTACTCTTAGGACTATAGGACGCACTCTTTCTCCCAAAAAATTGTGAGGAAAGTGGGCGGTGCATCTTATAGTGCGAACGCAGGCAGAAGTGCGGCGATGCTGAGGAGCAGTGGGCGATACGGCGTGCACCTGAGCAGGGTCCCTTCCTCAGGAGAGGTGACACTGTGTCCCGGTGTCCATGGAGAGCAGAGCCAGGTGAATCACAGGTTTCTCAGTGGCGGCAGACATCTTCCTGAGGCCGCGCTTGCACAGATTGAGTTTTCTGCTTCCCCAGGCTTCAGGAAAATAGCCGCGGGAGGCCACGCGTGCGCAGATTGAGATCACGGTGGCCATTTTCCTGAAGCCGAGTTCGCAGATTGAGATCTCGGCTTCAGGAAAGTGGCCACCATGATCTCCATCTGCACACACGCTGCCTCCTGCGGCCATTTTCCTGAAGCCCTGGGAAGCAGAGAACTCAATCTGCGCATGCACGGCCTCAGGAAGATAGCCACCAGCACCGAGAAACCCGTGATTAACCCGGCTTTGCTGCTTGCCTTGGATACCAAGCCATGGCATCACCACACCTGAGGAAGGGACCCTGCTCAGGTGCACGCCGTACCACCCACTGTGCCTCAGCATCACCACACCTCTGCCGCCACCACACCACTGCCACAACCTCCTGTGGACACCAGGCCACGGCGTCGCCCACCTTAGCAGGAAAGGACCCTGCTAAGGTGCAGTCCCCACAGCCCACACCAAACATCAGCACCGTCGAAACCGGACCGGACTTATCCTGAGGAAGGGACCATGCCTCCTGTCACCCTGCTGTACCACCGCCAGCCCTCAGGTAAGATACTTTAAACTCAGATAAGATGGACCCCCATCTTATAAAAATCTTTTTTTCTGCTATTTTCACCCCAAAATTTGGGGTGCATCTTATGGTCGGGTGCGTCTCATAGTCTGAAAAATATGGTAATTTTTCAAAAATATTTTATTTGCTTTGAATTGATTTAATTTGAATCATAATTACTGCAAATCAATCAATTGTGCTCTAAAGATATGTTTGACACTCTGAAATCTCAGAGAACTGTATCTAACCCCTTTAAAGTTTTTTAATGTTAACTGTCACGCCATTCTGTCTGTATCTAGTTTTCGGCTTGACAATGCATGCCTTTGCTTTAACCCTTTCCTCCTTTACCCCTAATTGAGCTGGGATACTGTTGGCTGTTACCTGTATGGAGCCTTCTCAGTTCCCTCCTTTGCTCGTAGCCGTACATGGATGGTTAGCTCTTTGCTCTGCTGCATGACCATCCACTTGTGCAGTCACTAGTTGCTGCTGTGGAAGCTTTCCGCCAGTTGTGAGCTCATTTGCAGCTGGTGCATGACATTCCATGTGTGTCTGGGCATGCAGTCGCTGCCAGGTGCCCTGAGCTTCAGTTCCTGCACTGATTGTGCTGTAATGGTTTCTGTTTGTGCTAAGGGCAGGCCCGGCCACACCTCCCCTGCTTTTATCAGGGTTAGACTGTGTACTTGAAATGCTGTCCCCAGCCAATTACTGAGGGGCAGCTCCTATATAAAGTTCCCCTACCCTATGGGGGGGCCTGAGCTACTCACAAAGCTCCTGAACTTTGCTATGTGTGTTTGTGTTCCTGCACCTCTCCTGTCTATGTTTTGGTACCAAAGTCCTTGCCTTTATTCCTGTTTTGTTCTGTTCTGGCGCTTGTCCTGGAGGCGGTATATCCTCCTGATGTCCTTCCTGTGACCGATGTCCTGATGTAACTGATGCCCTTGGCTGCCACGCCAGTGTCCCAGCCGACGACCTGGGCTGAAACGTCAGTGTCCCAGATGTCTATCTGGTATTCCTGAAGTCCTGATGCCCTGCCTGTGTCCTGATGTCCTTCCTGTGTCCAGATGTCCTGATGTCCTGTCTGTACCCTGATGTCTTGCCTACATCCTGATGACCTTGTGTACCCAGATGTCCTGCCTGTGTCCTGATGTCCCGCCTATGTGTTTCTCGGTGATCCGTTGGTGCCTTGGGGTCCACTGGGTGGTACCCTTCTGGGAGGTGTGGAATCGGGAGCCTGACATCATTATGTTTTGTTTATGAACTGTGTGACTTTACTTTAGTAAACTTTACTTTCTCTAAAATTACCTGAAGTTGTGCGGTGTAATCAAGTCCTAGGTGTCTCTTCCTTGTCCACATGCTCAGCTGCCACAGAACCCCGGTCTCTGTCCTCCCCTAGTTTGGGTAGGCCCGGGTCCCCCTCTGTGGAATAAAGGGTCCGTATTGCGTCCCAAGGGACATGCGCCCCACACCTTCTGAGGTCGGTCGGCTTGGGGTCGTCTATGGGCTGGGCCGCTTCAGCGGCTGCAGCTGACCGTGACACTAACACAGCCTTAGAAATATAAAGGTAACCTCAACATATACAGCTATGGGTAATTGGATGGTAACTATTCACTATTGCGCTATTAAACACACTGTCTGTAAAATGTAAGTATTTTATGACTTTATCTTGCTATCTCTGTGGCTAAGCTATGAACTGCAATTTCCCCTCATTATCCAGATTCACCACAAAATGGCTGTTGCACTCCTTGCTTCTGCTTTTACAGTGGCTATATTAGTGCGTCGTTATTGACTGTGCTATTCCATGTGATGTGATAGCTGCAAGGAAGCATGGCCAAGCATGCCCTACCACAACAAATATCATGTTATCCTTCTCTGGCTGGTGCAATATTCTGCAATATGTAAAATCATGTGAAGTGAATTGTAAATTTTTTACATTTGCTGAGTTCAAAGAATTCCTAAAAGATAGACATAAATACAATTCACATCTGTAATTGTAAATGCTACTTGTTTAATCTATTGAAATAATGTCATTGAAAAGTACCCATACAACAAAACCTGTGAAAATCCAAGTGTATCTAACTTGTTGGGCAGCAGCAATATATTTAGTTACCGTATTTTCCGGTGTATAAGATGACTTTTTAACCCCTAAAAATTGTCCCAAAAGTCGGGGGTCATCTTATACGCCGGGTACGGGTGCACAGAGCGATCCTGGATGGTTCCCCGGGTCTGAAGGAGAGGAGACTCTCCTTCAGGCCCTGGGATCCATATTCATGTAAAAAATAAAGAATAAAAATAAAAAATATGGATATACTCACCCCTCCGATGAACCCTGGCCCTCAGCGGTGCAAGCGTCTGCCTCCATTCCTAAGAATGCAGTGAGTGAAGGACCTTCGATGATGTCGTGGTCACATGAGCGGTCACGTAAGCAGTCGCTTGACCGCGACGTCATCGCAGGTCCTTCACTCACTGCATTCTTAGGAACGGAGGCAGACGCTTGCACCGCTGAGGGTCAGGGTCCGTCGGAGGGGTGAGTATATCCATATTTTTTATTTTTATTCTTTATTTTTTACATGAATATGGATCCCAGGGCCTGAAGGAGAGTCTCCTCTCCTCCAGACCCTGGGAACCACACGCCGTATAAGATGACTGGGCGTATAAGATGACCCCCGTCTTATACGGCGGGTATATCCCAAATTCCATAATTTATATGGAAAAGTTGGGGGTCGTCTTATACGCCCAGTCGTCTTATACACCAGAAAATACGGTAGTCCCACACCATTGAAAAAATTGAATTATGACTGAGTTATGTGACTAGCACTTTTTTGGAAAGAAAGATGAAAACAATGCTTGGTCTATGATTGTATGTAACTTCAATTACTATTAGAATAGGCGTGATTAGATGTTCGCATTTTTGTCACAGTTTGGAATTGCATATCTGTTTACTTTTTTATTTAATGGATTATTACAAATTTAATTTGATAGTTCTTTATCTTTCCATATTGCCTGAATGAAGAGGGAAGTTTTATGTCTGGACACAGCTGGGTGAGACTACATATTTACAACATACTTCTAGAAGTTAGCAACAGGAATACTAATTTCATTGGGATTATACTCTTTAATAGGTGTATCCAACACACTTAATTGGACTTCAGCCAGTTACATAATTTACTGAATCATCATAGTTTAGCCATGTTTAACCTCTTAACACATTTTAACACATAGGTACAGTACATCCAGATGTAGAGTAAATTTGTACATCATGAGTTATGCCTGTGTCACCCATAATGGGAGGCAGCTGTAATATACAACTAAGTGTCTGCTAAATCTGCTGGGACCGGTAATGGCTGCAATCCCAGCAATCATAACCACAGCATATGGGAAATTTGATCTCATAATTTTACCTTATTTATATAAATTGTATTGATTAAAAGAACCCACACATGGTTCTCAGCACTAATTGACTAAATACAAACAAAAACCCGTGCTCATAACAAAAACTACTTAAAAATTGGGGTGTCCTAGGCATCCCTGGTGTGTCCACTGAACTCACACCTGCCTGACTGTGGGGGTTGACACCCTAGATACTCGTAGTAACACCTCCCCAGTTCCCCTTCCTGATTTTGATATCCAAAAAGGCTATCTCCTCCTTTTTGATCTCTGAGGTGAAACTGAGGCCTATCTCATTGTGATTCAGTTCTTTCAGAAATTCACCGAATTGGTCCTTAGTCCCTGTCCATATTACAAACACGTCATCTATGAACCTATACTATACAGATATCAGGTCCTGCCACCAGTTTGTGTCATCCCTAAATACGACAGTCTCCTCCCACCAGCCCAGGAACACATTTACATACGATGGGGCAGAGGGACTCCCCATCGCAGTGCCCCTGAGCTGGTGGTAGTGTCTGCCATCAAAAGTAAAGGCGTTATGCGTGAGTGTAAACTCCAGAAGAGACAAAACAAAGCTATTATGTTCGCCACAAGCTACTGATCTCTGCTGTAGAAAGTACTCGACACCCCTGATTCCCACTTCATGTGGTATACTGCTGTACAAGGCCTCTATGTCGATAGATGCCAACCATGAATCCTCCTCAAGATGAATATCTTCTAGTTTAAGTAGCAAATCCACCGTGTCCCTTAGATATGATGGAATAGAGACAACAAAGGGGCGTAGGATCTGATCTATATATACTACAATTTTGTAATAAAGAATCCACCCCCGAGACAATAGGTCGTCCCTTAAGTGGATCAAGCCCCTTGTGGATTTTAGGGAGAGCGTAAAATGTTGCTACCAATGGAAACTTGGGAAACAAAAAATCATTCCGCCTTAGAGATCAAACTATTGGAGAGAGCCCCCTCTAGAAGTCTTATAAGCTCTTCCCCAAAAGTGCCTAATGGATTACAGGTCAGTATCTCATATGTCCTATTGTCATGTAAGATGGAGTTGCACATTGCCCGGTAGTCTGAGTGGTTCATAATCACCAGGTTGCCCCCTTTATCTGAGGGTTTTATTATTACCTGGTCATTTTTCTTCAGGGTCTCTAAGGCCATTCGCTCACCTTCTGACAGATTTTCCCCTTATCCCTTTCTGAGTTTTTGAATTTTTTAAGATACCTCTCAACCAGCAATGAAAATATATCTATATTGCCAGTATCCCCCTGTGGTGGCATTTTTACACTTCTATTTTTCAGGGTTGTGAATGGACCCTTCCCATCTTTGGGGGCTCTGTCGTTCTCCCGTATGAGATCTAAATGCCTGATAACCTTCCAAATCTTCATCACTGAGGCCCTGTTGATAACACTCTTCCCTACCGTTATGCTTGAAATTTTTTTTCCATTTCAGTTTCCTACAGAACAAATTGAGATCTTTTACTCACTCAAAACAGTTGAATTTATTTGTTGGTACAAAATTGATGCCTCTTGACCAAATGCGTTGTTCATTCATAGTGAGCGTGTGCGAGGACAGGTTTAGAATTTGTCCCTTGACTAATTGAATTGGGCTCTGAGATGGTATCCTGTTCTCGCACCCTGCTCCAAAAAAGAAGACGATGAGGAGGAGGAGGAAGAGGGCTGCATAGGTGCCGAGACCACATTGGATGCTAAAAAAGAGGTTGTCATCCCCATGCCATCCATTGGGCACTTTTGGGGAAGAGCTTATGAAACTTCTCGAAGGGGCTCTCTCCAATAGTTTGATCTCTAAGGCGGAATATGATTTTTTGTTTCCCAAGTTTCCGTTGGTAGCAACATTTTACGCTCTCTCTAAAATCCACAAGGGGCTTGTTCCACTGAGGGGACGATCTATTGTCTCGAGGGTGGATTCTTTATTACCAAATTTTGGTATATATAGATCAGATCCTACGCCCCTTTGTTGTCTCTATTCCATCATATCTAAGGGACACGGCGGATTTGCTACTTAAACTAGAAGATATTCATCTTGAGGAGGATTCATGGTTGGCATCTATCGACATAGAGGCCTTGTACAGTAGTATACCGCATGAAGCAGGAATCAGGGGTGTCGAGTACTTTCTACAGCAGAGATCAGTAGCTTGTGGCGAAGGAGAAAAAAATGAGACGCGTTGCACAAAATTTGGCCAAATTATGTCTGCCCATCAACCAACGTCAAGGTGGTCTCTGTGTATTGATTTATCTGTGATATACTGCAGTAAGAGCACCTTAGTATCTGCATTTTTTTATTCTAGAAAAATTCTGAAACCAAGATGTGTGCGTCAGAGAAAGTGTGCTTCCTGGCTCGTGAGTTGGACAAGCCACGAGCTATATTTTTTTGCTTTTCTTTTGAATTTTTTATGTATTTATTCTTAAAATTTTTAAAGACCAGAAAAATATAAACAATCCAAAAATTTGGCATTATCATTATTTTATTGAATCATGATATATGAATTTTGTTGATTACACTGAATAGTGAGTAGTGTTTGAAAAAAAATCCAGAAATGCTTTGTTACTTTAAATCCCAAAAATGTAGTAAAAAGTGTTCAAGTTGTATTTACTTGAGATGAGCGGATCGATCCTCTATGGGTAGAGTTTCATTTGAATTTCCTAAAATTCACAGTTCCGCATGAATTTGAAATTCGATTTGCGATTCGCCAAAAAAAAAAATCCGCCCATAACCATCTTCTACAATGCTGAAGCGTCAGTCAGTGATTTAATGTTACTTTGCCTGGCCATTCTGTATTCGCCATAAGTCCATGCAGCTGTTACATATGATATCACATCTGTTGCATTCGCGGTCAGTACCTGGGTCATCAGGGATCAGCAGTTCCCAGTGGAGTACAGTCAGGCACAGGACTGGCAGCTTTTACAGCAGAGTCAGTATCCATTCTTATATTTCACTTGGTACGTGGCACATTTATGATATTGAAATCTTTCTATTCCCGCTCTCCAGGACTGCAAGCCAGTGAATTTGGATTTCAAAAGATCTGCCCATCTCTATAATTTACCACAAAATTGTACCAATAAAAACTACATCTTCTCATGCAAAAATTAAGTCCTTATGTAGTTTAATTAAGAGAACATTGTAATACTTATGGATCTCGAATATGGCATTTATTTTAAACAGTGTTTTTATTGCACAAAAGTTATAAAACATAAATAAATCGTATCAAATTGGTATCACTGAATAAAGAATAAAGAAAAATGTACATGTGCAGCATATGAAAAGAATAACATTTATAACTTAAAAATGTTGACAGAATTGCTTTGTTTATTTATTTCTCAGAATGAAGAGTAAAATTAGCTAATAAAGTATATGTACCCCAGTATGGTGCCACTGACAAATAGAACTCTACCTGCCAAACAAACAAATTGTCCTACTGTAATGTCAATTAAAAAATTACAAAAATGGCTAATGGAATGCACATCTAATACATCATAAATAGTGATGAGCGAACCCTTGGATGTTCGCTGGATTTGGATACACTTTTTAAAAAGTCTAGTTTGGAACTTGACCCGAACGTGACCCCAGACTCCAAACACCATTAAAGTAAATGGGGACTTGAACTTCAGTGCTGTAAAATGATTGTAAAATGGTCGGATTAAGGGTTAGGGGGCTGCTAAAGGAAGCTAAATGGTAGTAAAAGGAAAATTGCTCTGCAAACAAATGAGGATGTGATAATGACTTAAAGGGGTTATTTCACCATATCAATCATGGTAAAACAGGAAGTAAATTAATAATTAAACAAAAGAAAAAGAGGCTAAGCCTCTGCCAGCTCACCGATACCACAGGTGCGCGGAACTCGCCCTGACCTGACGTGCAGTGGATACAATATATGGAATGAAGTGGTAGTTCCAGCGCCTTAAAATTCAAGGTCTTTATTTTCCAAGTTAAAACTTCATAGTCATCAAAGTATCTTGTGATAAAGATCTTAGTTGATCGAAACGCGTTGCTTATACCTTTCTTTTTCGCTGCCTATGCATCCATGATGTACAAGGATTCTTTGTTGTCTATGAAGTTTTAACTTGGAAAATAAAGACTTTGAATTTTAAGGAGCTGGAACTACCACTTCATTCCATATATAGTAAATTAATAACTTAACCCCTTAGTGACAGAGCCAATTTGGTACTTAATGACCGAGCCAATTTTTACAATTCTGACCACTGTCACTTTATGAGGTTATAACTCTGGAACGCTTTAATGGATCCTGCTGATTCTGAGATTTTTTTTTCGTGACATGTTGTACTTCATGCTAGTGGTAACATTTCTTCAATATTACTTGCGATTATTTATGAAAAAAATGGAAATATGGTGAAAATTTTTAAAATTTTGCAATTTTCAAATTTTGTATTTTTATGCCCTTAAATCAGAGAGATATGTCACACAAAATAGTTAATAAATAACATTTCCGACATGTCTACTTTACATCAGCACAATTTTGGAAACAAATTTTTTTTTTGTTAGGGAGTTATAAGGGTTAAAATTTGACCAGCAATTTCTCATTTTTACAACACCATTTTTTTTAGGGACCACATCACATTTGAAGTCATTTTGAGGGGTCTATATGATAGAAAATAACCAAGTGTGACACCATTCTAAAAACTGCACCCCTCAAGGTACTTAAAACCACATTCAAGAAGTTTATTAACCCTTTACGTGCTTCACAGGAACTCAAACAATGTGGAAGGAAAAAATGAACATTTAACTTTTTTTGCAAACACTTTAATTCAGAACCATATTTTTTTATTTTCACAAGTGTAAAAACAGAAATTTAACCATACATTTTGTTGTGCAGCTTCTCCTGAATACGATGATACCACATATGTGGGGGTAAACCACTTTTTGGGCACACTGCAGAGCTTGGAAGAGAAGGAGCGCCGTTTGACTTTTTCAATGCAGAATTGGCTGGAATTGAGATTGGATGCCATGTCACAATTAGAGAGCCCCTGATGTGCCTAAAAAGTGGAAACGCTCCACAAGTGACACCATTTTGGAAACTAGACCCCTTAAGGAACTTAACTAGATGTGTGGTGAGCACTTTGAGCCCCCAAGTGCTTCACAGAAGTTTATAACGTAGAGCCGTGAAAATAAAAAATCGCATTTGTTTACACAAAAATGATATTTTCACCCACAAATTCTTATTTTCACAAGGGTAACAGGAGAAATTAGACAACAAATGTTGTTGTGCAACCTCTCCTGAGTACGTCGATACCCCATATGTGGGGGTAAACCACTGTTTGGGCTCACTGCAGAGCTTGGAAGAGAAGGAGCGCCGTTTTACTTTTTCATTGTAGAATTAGCTGGAATTGAGATCGGATGCCATGTCGCGTTTGGAGAGCCACTGATGTGCCTAAACAGTGGAAACCCCCCACAAATGACACCATTTTGGAAACTAGACCCCTTAAGGAACTTATCTAGATGTGTGGTGAGCACTTTAAAGCCCCAGGTGCTTCCCGGAAGTTTATAACGTAGAGCCGTGAAAATAAAAAAGTCACATTTTTTCTACAAAAATGATCTTTTTGCCCCCAAATTTTTATTTTCACAAGGGTAACAGGAGAAATTAGACAACAAATGTTGTTGTGCAACCTCTCCTGAGTACGTCAATACCCCATATGGAGGGGTAAACCACTGTTTGGGCGCACTGCAGAGCTTGGAAGAGAAGGAGTGCCGTTTTACTTTTTCAATGTAGAATTGGCTGGAATTGAGATCGGATGCCATGTCGCGTTTGGAGAGCCCCTGATGTGCCTAAACAGTGGAAACCCCCCACAAATGACACCATTTTGGAAACTAGACCCCTTAAGGAACTTATCTAGATGTGTGGTGAGCACTTTAAACCCCCAGGTGCTTCACGGAAGTTTATAACGTAGAGCCGTGAAAATAAAAAATCCTTTTTTTTCACTCAAAAATGAATTTTTAGCCTGCAATTTTTATTTTATCAAGGGTAACAGGAGACATTGGACCACATAATCTGTTGACCAGTTTGTCCTGAGTACGCTGATACCCCATATGTGGGGGGAGGGCACTGTTTGGGCACCCATCAGGGCTCGGAAGGGAAGGAGCGCCGCTTGGAATGCAGACTTTGATGGGATGGTCTGCAGGTGTCATGTTGCATTTGCAGAGATCCTGATGTACCTAAACAGTAGAAACCCCCCACAAGTGACTCCATTTTGGAAACTAGACCCCCCAAAGAGCTTATCTAGATGTGTGGTGAGCACTAGGAACCCCCAAATGCTTCACAGAAGTTTATAATGTAGAGCCATGAAAATAAAAAAAATCATATTTTTTCCACAAAAATGATCTTTTCACCCCCAAATTTTTACTTTCACAAGGGTAACAGGAGAAATTGGACCCCAAAATTTATTGTGCAATTTATGCTGAGTAGGCTGATACCCCATATGTGGGGGATAAACCACTGTTTGGGCGCATGGCAGAGCTTGGAAGGGAAGGAGCGCCGTTTTGGAATGCAGACTTTGATAGAATGGTCTGCAGGCATTATGTTGCGTTTGCAGAGCCCCCGATGTACCTAAACAGTAGAAACCCCCCACAAGTGACCTCATTTTGGAAACTAGACCCCCCAAGGAATTTATCTAGATGTGTGGTGAGAAATTTGAATGCCCAAGTGCTTCACAGAAGTTTATAATGCAGAGTCGTGAAAATAAAAAATATTTTTTTTTCCACAAAAAAATATTTTTTAGCCCCCAAGTTTTTATTTTCACAAGGGTATCAGGAGAAATTGGACCCCAAAAGTTGTTGTCCAATTTATCCCGAGTACGCTGATGCCCCATATGTGGGGGTAAACCACTGTTTGGGCGCACGGCAGAGCTCAGAAGGTAGGGAGCACCATTTTACTTTTTGAGCACAAAATTGGCTGTGGCGTTTAGAGACCCCCTGATGTACCTAAACAGTGGAAACCCCCCAATTCTAACTCCAACCCTAACCCCAACACACCCCTAACCCTAATCCCAACCTGATCCATAATCCTAATCACAACCCTAACCCCCAAAACACCCCTAACCCTAATCCCAAAGCTAACCATAACCCTAATCAAAACCCTAAACCCAACACCCCCTAATCCTAATCTCAACCCTAACCTCAAAACCTAACCCTAATCCCAATACACCCCTATCCTTAATCCCAACCCTAGCCTTAACCCTAATCCCAAACCTAACCCTAATCCCAAATGTAACCCTAATGCCAACCCTAATCCAAATCCTAATCCCAACTCTAACCCTAACTTTAGCCCCAACCCTAGCCCTAACCCTAACTTTAGCCCAAACCCTAACTTTAGCCCTAAACCTAGCCCCAACCCTAACCCTAACTTTAGCCCCAACCCTAGCCTTAACCCTAGCTCTAACCCTAATCCTAGCTCTAACCCTAACCCCAGCCCTAACCCTAACCCTAAGGCTATGTGCACATGTTGCGGATTTTGCTGCAGATCCGCAGCGTTTCCGCAGCTGTGGGTCCACAGCAGTTTCCCATGAGTTTACAGTACAATGTAAACCTATGGGAAACATAAAACGCTGTGCCCATGCTGCGGAAAAAACCACACGGAAACGCAGCGGTTTACATTCTGCAGAATGTCAATTCTTTCTGCTGATTCCGCAGCGGTTTTACACCTGCTCCATAATAGAAAACCGCAGGTGTAAAACCGCAGTGGAATCCGCACAAAAACCGCGGTACATCTGCGATAAATCCGCAGGAAAAACGCAGCGTTTTGGTCCTGCGGATTTACCAAATCCGCTGCGGAAAAATCCGCAGAGAACCATTCTATGTGTGCACATATCCTAACCCTAACCCTAACCCTACCCCTAACCCTACCCCTAACCCTAGCCCTAACCCTAGCCCTACCCCTAACCCTACCCCTAACCCTACCCCTAACCCTACCCCTACCCCTAACCCTACCCCTAACCCTACCCCTAACCCTAACCCTATTTGGAAAATAGAAATTCATACATTTTTTTTATTTTATTATTTTTCTCTTACTAAGGGGGTGATAAAGGGGGGGTTATTTACTATTTTTTTTATTTTGATCACTGTGATAGGATCTCACAGTGACCAAAATAAAAAAAGAGGAAGAATTTTCTTCTGCCGGCCAGCAGATCATGGCGGGCGCACTGCGCATGCGCCCGCCATTTTCTTACCGGAGCAAGAAGCCGGCGGCCAGCAGAAGAAGCAGGAGGACCCAGGGACACCGGTAAGTATAACAGGGTCCCTGAATCCCCCTATTTCTCTGTCCTCTGATGTGCGATCACATCAGAGGACAGAGAATGACATCGCTTTTTTTTTTTTTTTTTGCGGTCGCCGGTAAACAGTTAATTACCAGCGATCGCAAAACAGGGGTCGGTAAAAACCGACCCCGATCATGTTCTTTGGGGTCTCGGCTACCCTCGGCAGCCGAGACCCCAAAGAACATCCGGGTGCCGGGCGGCGGGCGCACTGCGCATGCGCCCGCCATTATTTCCCCGGAAAAAGATGGCGGCGCCCATCGGGAGCCACGAGGAGCACCGGGGGAGGTAGGTGAGTATTGGGGGGCTATCGGGGGCTATCAGGGACCACATTTCTCTGTCCTCCGATGTGCGATCACATCGGAGGACAGAGAAATTAAATGGCAAATCGCGTTTTTTTTTTTGTTGCGACCGCCAGTAAATGGTTAATTACCGGCGATCGCAACTCGGGGGTCGGTAAAAAAAACCCCGAATCATGTTCTCTGGGGTCTCGGCTACCCCCGGCAACCGAGACCCCAGAGAAAATCCGACTCTGGGGGGCGCTATTCACTTTTTCCACAGCGCCGTTAATTAACGGCGCTGTGGTTTAAGTACCCTTAGCGGCCGCCGTTAAAAGGCGTATCGGCGGTCGTTAAGGGGTTAAACATTTTAACAGTGTCCTCACAGGGACTGAGGCTTGTTACTGAGAGTCCAGTAAAAAAGTTCACCCACAGAGCATGGGACACAGTACCCCTACTGAATCTTATAAAAAAGTTCACCCACAGAGCATGGGGAAGAGTACCCCTACATTAGCAGCTTACAAATTTCACCCACAGTGCATTGGGCACAGTTCCCCTACAGAATCTTATAAAAAAAAATTCACCCACAGAACATGGGGCAGAGGACCGCTACATTAGCAGCTTCCAAATTTCACCCACAGATCATGTTTCCACATTTCCCCCACAGAAGCTGATAACAAATTTCACCCACAGGGCATGTTTCCACATTTCACCCACAGGAATAGGCGGAAGAGGAGGTAGCGAACACAGTTTTCTTTTTATTTGGGGAGGAAGAATCCAAATGAAACAAAAGGCAAACAGAGTTGAAGACTTGCTGAGTGTGGCTGTTATTGGTCAATTCCTTTGATTCCTTTGGGATCTATGCCTGGTTCATTTTAAGGAATGCTAGCTTCCCTGCGTTGGATGTGGATAGGCGGATGTGCCTGTCTGTGATTACACCCCATGCCGTGCTAAACACAAATTTCAACAGTACACTTGCCAACTTGCCAAATGGCAATCCAACACCTCCAAGGCATAAAGGGCAAGCTCAGGCCATGTGACCAATTTGGAGACCCCATAGTTAAATGGAGCAGACCCATCTGTTAGTACATGGAGTTGTGTGGACACATACTTTTAAACTATGTTGTAACTCTGCCTCCTGCTAATTGTAATCGTATCAGATGGTGGCGCCGGATGTTGTGGCATGCTCATAAAGTTTTGCCACATTTCAGCCATACTAATCCTGCCTTCCGAGGTGCTGGTGGTGTCCTAGGTGTATTGGCAACTTCCACCTTCGCTTCTGCCTTGTTGTTCAACTGAGTCCCCGCTGTCAGGTGGGAAAGCAGCAGTAGTTTTTCTACCAGTGTGTGCTTCTATTCTCGCATTTTGTGATCCCTCTCCAGTGATGGAAGTAATGATGATACATTGTCCTTGTAGCCAGGATACAGCAGGGTGGCTGTTGTGAATTCTGCTTTTGGGCTCCCTCCGGTGGTTGTAGGTGGTAATGCAGTTGCCCCTGAGTTGCAGCCCTGGTCAGGTGTATCTGCTGATTGCAGATCTGACTGGGGTATTTAGGCGTGCAGGATTCATTAGTCCTTGCCAGTTGTCAATTGTTGTTGGGAGGTGTAGGACCTCTGCCTGGTTCCTCCTGCCTTTTTGCCAAATCAGCAAAGATAAGTGTCTGGTTCTTTTTCCCTGTGGCACACATGTTGTGTGCTTCACAATTCAGTGCTATTCTTTGTGTTTTCTTGTCCAGCTTAGATTGTGTCAGTATTTTCTCAGTCTTGCTGGATTCTCTGGAGTGGCAGATATACATTCCATGTCTTTAGTTAGATTGTGGAACTTTTTGTATTATCTGCTGTGGATATTTTTGGAAGGGTTTTAATACTGACCGCCTAGTTATCTGTCCTATCCTTTCCTATTTAGCTAGAGTGGCATCTTTTGCTAAATCCTGTTTTCTACATGCGTGTGTCTATTCTTCTCCTACTCACAGTCATTATTTGTGGGGGGCTGCCTATCCTTTGGGGGTCTGCTCTGAGGCAAGATAGCATTCCCATTTCCATCTATAGGGGTATTTAGTCCTCCGGCTGTGTCGAGGTGTCTAGGGAGTGTTAGGCACACCCCACGGCTACTTCTAGTTGCGGTGTTAGTTCAGGATTGCGGTCAGTACAGGTTCCACCGTCTCCAGAGAAAGTTTCATGCTGCTCCAAGGTCACCAGATCATAACAGTACAACTGGCCCATAATGAGTTAAATGCATCTCAGAAGAAGGGAAGAAAAGTGTTGAGCCATTTTTTTTTCTGCAGTCTGTTTTGTCTTTTTTTTCCCCTCTTTATTTATGGGTGGCTGAGGAGTCTTGTGCCAGCATGGATGTTCAGGAATTAGCTTCTCGTGTAGACCAGCTTGCTGCTAGGTTACAGGGTATTTCTGATTATATTGTTCAGACTCCAGCTTTAGAACCGAAGATTCCTACTCCTGATTTGTTTTTTGATGATAGGTCCAAATTTGGGGGGTTTAAAAATAATTGTAAATTGTTTTTTGCTCTGAGACCGCGATCCTCCGGTGATTCCATTCAGCAGGTTAAAATTGTCATCTCCCTGCTGCGTGGTGATCCACAGGATTGGGCATTTTCCCTGGAATCTGGGAATCCGGCCTTGCTTAATGTAGATTCCTTTTTTCAGGCTTTAGGTTTATTATATGATGAACCTAATTCTGTGGATCAAGCAGAGAAAACCTTGTTGGCCCTGTCTCAGGGTCAAGAGGCGGCAGAATTGTTTTGTCAGAAATTTAGAAAATGGTCTGTGTTGACTAAATGGAATGATGATGCTTTGGCGGCAATTTTCAGAAAGGGTCTTTCTGAATCCGTTAAAGATGTTATGGTGGGGTTTCCCACGCCTTCCGGTCTGAGTGATTCTATGTCTCTGGCCATTCAGATTGATCGGCACTTGCGGGAGCATAGAACTGTGCGCGCTGTGGCGTCGTCCTCAGAGCCAATTCCAGAGCCAATGCAGTGTGGTAGGATTTTGTCTAGAACGGAATGACAAGGATTCAGACGTCAGAATGGGTTGTGTTATTATTGTGGCGACGCTTCTCATGTCATTTCAGTCTGCCCTAAGTGGACAAAGAGGATTGCTACCATCAGTACTGTACAACCTAAATTTCTGTTATCGGTGTCCTTGATTTGTTCATTGTCATCATTCTCTGTCATGGCGTTTGTGGATTCAGGCGCCGCCTTGAACTTAATGGATTTTGAGTTTGCCAAGCATTGTGGTTTTCCCTTGCAGCCTTTGCAGAACCCTATTCCTTTAAGGGGGATTGATGCTACACCCTTGGCTAAAAATAAGCCTCAGTTTTGGACACAGGTGACCATGCACATGGCGCCAGCCCATCAGGAAGATTGTCGATTTCTGGTGTTGCATAATTTGCATGATGTTATCGTGCAGGGTTTCCCGTGGTTGCAGGTACATAATCCTGTATTGGATTGGAAATCTATGTCTGTGACTAGTTGGGGTTGTCAGGGGGTTCATAATGATGTTCCTTTGATGTCAATCTCCTCTCCTTCCTCTTCTGAAATTCCAGAGTTTTTGTCTGATTTTCAGGATGTATTCGATGAGCCCAAGTCCAGTTCCCTTCCACTGCACAGGGACTGTGATTGTGCTATTGACTTGATTCCAGGCAATAAGTTTCCTAAGGGTCGACTTTTCAACCTGTCTGTGCCTGAACATACCGCCATGCGGAGTTATGTTAAGGAGTCTTTGGAGAAAGGGCATATTCAGCCATCTTCTTCACCATTAGGAGCAGGGTTTTTTTTAGTTGCTAAGGCTACGTTCACATTTGCGGTCAGCGCCGCAGCGTCGGGCGCCGCAGCGGCGCCGCATGCGTCATGCGCCCCTATACTTAACATGGGGGCGCATGGACATGCGTTGTGCTGCCGACGCTGCGGCGCACAACGCAAATGTGAACGTAGCCTAAGAAGGATGGCTCCTTGAGACCTTGTATTGATTATCGCCTCTTGAATAAGATCACGGTCAAGTTTCAATATCCTTTACCTTTGCTTTCCGATTTGTTTGCTAGGATTAAGGGGGCTAGTTGGTTTACTAAGATTGACCTTCGGGGGGAATATAATCTTGTTCGTATTAAACAGGGTGATGAATGGAAAACTGCGTTTAGTACGCCCGAAGGCCATTTTGAATACCTTGTGATGCCATTCGGGCTCACTAACGCTCCATTTGTTTTTCAATCCTTCATGCATGATATCTTCCGGACTTATATTGATAAATTCTTGATTGTATATTTGGACGATATTTTGATTTTTTCCGATGATTGGAAGTCTCATGTGGAACAGGTCAGGATGGTATTTCAGATCCTTCGTGACAATGCTTTGTTTGTGAAGGGGTCTAAGTGTCTCTTTGGGGTGCAGAAGGTTTCTTTTTTGGGCTTTATTTTTTCTCCCTCATCTATGGAGATGGATCCGGTTAAGGTTCAGGCCATTCATGATTGGATTCAACCCACATTCGTGAAGAGCCTTCAGAAATTTTTGGGTTTTGCAAATTTTTATCGCCGTTTCATTGCTAACTTCTCCAGCGTGGTTAAACCCTTGACTGATTTGACGAAAAAAGGCGCTGATGTGGCGAATTGGTCCTCTGCGGCTGTCTCTGCCTTTCAGGAGCTTAAACGCCGATTTACTTCTGCTCCGGTGTTGCGCCAACCAGATGTTTCTCTTCCGTTTCAGGTTGAGATTGATGCTTCTGAGATTGGGGCAGGGGCCGTTTTGTCTCAGAGGGATTCTGTTGGTTCTTTGATGAAACCGTGTGCCTTCTTCTCCCGCAAGTTTTCGCCTGCTGAATGCAATTGTGATGTCGGCAATCGGCAGTTGTTGGCTATGAAGTGGGCATTTGAGGAGTGGCAACATTGGCTTGAGGGAGCTAAGCACCGTATTGTGGTCCTGACCGATCATAAGAATTTGATTTACCTCGAGTCTGCGAAACGGCTGAGTCCTAGACAGGCTCGATGGTCCTTGTTTTTTTCCCGTTTTGATTTCGTGGTTTCGTATCTTCCGGGTTCTAAGAATATTAAGGCTGATGCCCTTTCTAGGAGTTTTTTGCCTGATTCTCCTTAGACCCTTGAACCGGTCGGCATTCTGAAAGAAGGGGTGGTCCTTTCTGCCATTTCCCCTGATTTACGGCGGGTTCTTCAGGAATTTCAGGCTGATAGACCTGACCGCTGTCCTGTGGGGAAATTGTTTGTTCCTGACAGATGGACTAGTAGAGTGATTTCTGAGGTTCACTGTTCTGTGTTGGCTGGTCATCCTGGTATTTTTGGTACCAGAAATTTGGTTGGTAGGTCCTTTTGGTGGCCTTCGTTGTCACGTGATGTGCGTTCTTTTGTGCAGTCCTGTGGGACTTGTGCACGGGCCAAGCCTTGTTGTTCCCGTGCTAGTGGGTTACTTTTGCCATTGCCGGTCCCTGAGAGGCCCTGGACGCATATTTCTATGGATTTTATTTCTGATCTTCCGGTTTCCCAGAGGATGTCGGTTATCTGGGTTGTTTGTGACCGGTTTTCTAAGATGGTTCATTTGGTGCCTTTGCCTAAATTGCCTTCCTCTTCAGAGTTGGTTCCGTTGTTTTTTCAGCATGTGGTTCGTTTGCATGGTATTCCGGAGAATATTCTGTCCGACAGAGGTTCCCAGTTTGTTTCTAGGTTTTGGCGGGCCTTTTGTGCTAGGCTGGGCATTGATTTGTCTTTTTCTTCTGCATTCCATCCTCAGACAAATGGCCAGACCGAGCGAACTAATAAGACTTTGGAGACTTATTTGAGATGCTTTGTGTCTGCCGATCAGCATGATTGGGTGGCCTTTTTGCCATTGGCCAAGTTTGCCCTTAATAATCAGGCTAGTTCGGCTACTTTGGTTTAGCCTTTTTTTTGTAATTTTGGTTTTCATCCTTGTTTTTCTTCTGGGCAGGTTGAGCCTTCTGTCTGTCCTGGTGTGGATTCTGTGGTTGACAGGTTGCAGCAGGTTTGGGCTCATATGGTGGACAATTTGGTGTTGTCTCAGGAGGAGGCTCAACGTTTTGCTAACCGTCGTCGGTGTGTTGGTTCCCGGCTTCGGGTTGGGGATTTGGTTTGGTTGTCTTCCCGTCATGTTCCTATGAAGGTCTCTTCCCCTAAGTTTAAGCCTCGGTTTATTGGTCCTTATAGGATTTCTGAGATTATTAATCCGGTGTCTTTTCGATTGGCGCTTCCGGCCTCTTTTGCTATCCATAATGTCTTCCAAAGATCTTTATTGCGGAAATATTTGGTACACGTTGTTCCCTCTGTTGATCCTCCGGCCCCCGTGTTGGTTGATGGGGAGTTGGAGTATGTGGTTGAGAAGATTTTGGATTCTCGTTTTTCGAGGCGGAGGCTTCAGTACCTTGTCAAATGGAAGGGTTATGGCCAGGAGGATAATTCTTGGGTTTTTGCTTCTGATGTCCATGCTGCTGATTTGGTTCATGCTTTTCATCTGGCTCGTCCTGATTGGCCTGGGGGCTCTGGTGAGGGTTCGGTGACCCCTCCTCAAGGGGGGGGTACTGTTGTGAATTCTGCTTTTGGGCTCCCTCCGGTGGTTGTAGGTGGTAATGCAGTTGCCCCTAAGTTGCAGCCCTGGTCAGGTGTATCTGCTGATTGCAGATCTGACTGGGGTATTTAGGCGTGCAGGATTCATTAGTCCTTGCCAGTTGTCAATTGTTGTTGGGAGGTGTAGGACCTCTGCCTGGTTCCTCCTGCCTTTCTGCCAAATCAGCAAAGATAAGTGTCTGGTTCTTTTTCCCTGTGGCACACATGTTGTGTGCTTCACAATTCAGTGCTATTCTTTGTGTTTTCTTGTCCAGCTTAGATTGTGTCAGTATTTTCTCAGTCTTGCTGGATTCTCTGGAGTGGCAGATATACATTCCATGTCTTTAGTTAGATTGTGGAACTTTTTGTATTATCTGCTGTGGATATTTTTGGAAGGGTTTTAATACTGACCGCCTAGTTATCTGTCCTATCCTTTCCTATTTAGCTAGAGTGGCATCTTTTGCTAAATCCTGTTTTCTACCTGCGTGTGTCTATTCTTCTCCTACTCACAGTCATTATTTGTGGGGGGCTGCCTATCCTTTGGGGGTCTGCTCTGAGGCAAGATAGCATTCCCATTTCCATCTATAGGGGTATTTAGTCCTCTGGCTGTGTCGAGGTGTCTAGGGAGTGTTAGGCACACCCCACGGCTACTTCTAGTTGCGGTGTTAGTTCAGGATTGCGGTCAGTACAGGTTCCACCATCTCCAGAGAAAGTTTCATGTGGCTCCAAGGTCACCAGATCATAACAGGTGGCCACCCAGTAATCTGCACTGGTAACAATATCAGCAACTAGGCGGTCATTCCGCAGACACTGCAGCATGTATTGGCTCATATGTGCCAAACTGCCCAGAAACAGTGACAAGCTGTCCTAGCTGAGAGCTATATTGTTTGGGTACTCTGTAACCCTCCAGCCACGCTCCAGTGATGTCCATGAGCTTATCTGAATGCCACTCTGCTGTGAAAATGGTTGTCCCTGTTCCCACGCCTCCTCCTTCTCATCATCATCCTTCCAAACTGTCCACTGGCTGCACAGTTGGGTACCTGGCCGATATTGGGACAGTAACCCACCCTCGAGCCCTGTGTGGACGTCAGACATGATAATGGTGTGAATTGGCTCTTCTCCTCCTCCTGCTCCTCTTCCTCCTGTGCCACTACCTCATCCATCATGGCCTGAATTGTTTTTTCCAGCAGGCATGCAAGTGGTATAGTGACACTGATGATGGTGTCATCAGTGCTGGCCATAATTGTGAAATCTTCAAAACAGCGCAACACAGCATGTCCTGCATAGAGGTCCAGTTATTGATGGTGAAGTGGTGTTCTGCAGAGCGACTCAGCCATTTGTGCTGCAGCTGAAACATCACTATTGCCTGTTGCTGCTCGCACAGTCTCTCCAGTATATACAAGGTCTAGTTGCAAATCAGCCGGTGAGCGGGAAGGCAGAAGTGATGCTCCAGCTCAGATAGGCGAGCAGCAGGGTGAGGATGGTGAAAGTTCTCACACACTGCCTGCACTTTCAGCAGCTGCTCCGCCATGTGTGGGTAGTTCTTCAGTAAGCTCTGCACCATCAAATTTAGCACATGCACCAGGCAAGGGATGTGCACCAATCAAAATTTTTCCTGTTATTGCAAGCCACCAGGCCAGCTTTAAGGTTCACCTGCACCAAACACTCATCTGTCTGCTGTTTGATCCCAGTCCACAGCTCCTGCGCATTGTGGGATTTGTACCCCTAACAGATGAGTTTCAGAACAACCTGCTGATGTTTGCCCCTGGCTGTGCTCAATTTGGTTATGCAGGTCTTCCTGTGACTGAATGAGGAGGTGGTGGAGAAAGCAGAGTAGGAGAAGAAGGCAACCTGGATAGATAAACATCCAGCAATACTAGATGGTGGTAGAACATGAGCTAGTACACATTTGCCTCTGTCCCAGCCGCCACTACATTTACCCATTGGGCAGTCAGGAAGATGTAACATCCCTGGCTGTGCTTACTGGTCCACATATCGGTGGTTATGTGGACATTGCCACTGATGACGTTCCGCAATGCATATCTGATTTGGTACGCAACATGTTTGTGCAGGGCAGGGATGGCCTGCCTGGAAAAGTACTGCAGGACAGCCTCTGCCATCAGTTTTTAACCCCTTCACGACATGCCTCCTACTAGTATGGCGCATGTCGTGTCTCCCCCTTTGATGTGGGCTCCGGCGGTGAGCCCACATCAAAGTCGCGACATGTCAGCTGTTTTGTACAGCTTACATGTGTGCGCAATAGCGGCAGGTGGAATCGCGATCCACCTGCCGCTATTAACCAGTTAAATGCCACTGTCAAACACTGACAGCAGCATTTAACTACCGCTTCTGGCTGCGTGGCCAGAAATGCGCTCATTGCCGACCCCCATCACATGATCGGGGGTCAGCGATGCGTCAGCATAGTAATCAGAGGTCTCCTTGAGACCTCTATGGTTACTGATGCCGGCTTGCTGTGAGTGCCACCCTGTGGATGGCGCTCATAGCAAGCCTGCAATTCCGCTACATAGGAGCGATCTGACGATCGCTCCTATGTAGCAGAGCTGATCGAGTTGTGCCAGCTTCTAGCCTCCCATGGAGGCTATTGAAGCATGGCAAAAGTAAAAAAAGAATATTTTAAAATATATGAAAAAAATAAAAAATATATAAAAGTTTAAATCACCCCCCTTTCACCCCATCCAAAATAAAACATTAAAAAAAATCAAACATACACATATTTGGTATCGCTGTGTTCAGAATTGCCTGCTCGATCAATAAAAAACAAGCATTAACCCGATCGCTAAACAGCGTAGCGAGAAAAAAATCTGAAATGCCAGAATTACGTTTTTTTGGTCGCCGCGACATTGCATTAAAATGCAATAATGGGCGATTAAAAGGATGTATCTGCACAAAAATGGTATCATTAAAAACGTCAGCTCGGCTCGCAAAAAATAAGCCCTCACCTGACCCGAGATCCCGAAAAATGAAGACGCTACGGGTATCAGAAAATGGCACAAATTTTTTTTTAGCAAAGATTTGAATTTTTTTTCACCACTTAGATAAAAAATAACCTAGACATGTTTGGTGTCTATGAACTCGTAATGACGTGGAGAATCACAAAGGCAGGTTAGTTTTAGCATTTAGTGAACCTAGCAAAAAACTAGTGTGGGATTGCACTTTTTTTGCAATTTCACCACACTTGGAAGTTTTTTCCCATTTTCTAGTACAAGACATGGTAAAACCAATGGTGTCATTCAAAAGTACAACTTGTCCTGCAAAAAAAAAGTACTCACATGGCTATATTGACGGAAAAATAAAAAAGGTATGGCTCTGGGAAGGAGGGGAGCGAAAAACGAAAATGCAAAAACGAAAAAGGGCTGCATCTTGAAGGGGTTAAAATGCTGCCAGAATGGCAGCACTTCAAAGGCCAGTAAGTTGGAAATGCTGTCTTTCTGGAGCATGGCTTGTGGGGGGCAATGGGTGTATCTCCTCCTTCTCTTGAGGATTTGGAGGATGGAAAGCTCAACACTTCCATGGGATGGTGTGGAGATGCTCTGTGACACTGGTGGTGGCAGTGGTGGTGATGTTGATGCTGTCACATCCTCTCTTTGAGGAGAGGCAGGTGACCCTATTGATCATGAGTGGGAGAAAGAGGCTGAGACCATAGCAGAATAGAGAGCAGGAGGAGGCTTAGACCTGTCATGTTTTTAAGGTGTGTACTCCACTGCACCTTGTGCTTGGAATTCAGATGCCTAGTCATACAGGTGGTGCACAGGTTCAGAAAATGTATACCTCGCTTCAAGGTCTGATGGCACAGAGTGCAAACCACCTTTTGCTTTATGGCAGCACAATTCCAGAAGAAATGCTACACCAGGGAGCTCCTTTGAGCTGTCTTTGGTGTGCTTATTTTAGTGGCACGGTGGGCAGTAGCAGCTGACATGCTAGCTAGGAGCTGCCCGCTGTGCCTTTGCACCCTACTCCCTTTTTTGCTGTGCTGTTCTGGCAGCATGGCCACCTACTCTTCCTCCGAACTGCACATATTATTAGGATGGCTTCCGCTCCATGTGGTGTCTAGCACCTCATCATCCCCCGCATCATCTTCCATCAACTCCTCATCCCTGCCCTCCTTGCCAGTCTGCACACCGCACAAAGATTTTGCCATTGGCAAATGAGTTTCTTCATCACCTGATATATGCTGCGGTGATCCACTGACCATATGCACTAGCTCTCCCATGTACTAATCCTTCAACCTAACAAGTGGTTGGGCATCAGTGTACTCAGTCTCGTTGACTTCAGGGTCAGGGCAATGTGGATGGGCCACAAAACCACAGACAGCGGACTCATCAAAAGGTAGAAGAGTCTGCTGCATGACTTGGGGCTCCGACTGCTTGGCTGAATTGTAAGGGTTTGATGTGGGAGCTGGATGATCATGGTCCTCAGGTGCCAACAGTGCCCTCTCTGCAGTGAACTGGATGGAAGATAATGTGAAGCAACTGGAGCCACTCTCAGCCATCCAATCCAACACCTTTTCAACATCTTCTGGCCTCAAAATTTGTGCAGTGTCATATGAAAGGACGCAAATGGTCCCATCACCTGTGTGCACAAGAGGAAGATATTGTATTTGGGCATGTAGCAGATACAGAATGACTACGTCCTCTACCGGCATCAGCTACACCAGCATCAACAGCTATGCCATCACCACCATGGCCATGGTACTTATTTGATGCTCTCCTCATTTTTGCAAGTGTTTTTTCTAAACAGTACTCGCAAAGTGATGGTGGAAGAGTCAATATATTTATTTGCAACAGTACTAAAAAACACACAGCTGTCCTGAAAATGTATTTCTGGCCTAAAAATGGCAAATAGACAGCTGATGCCAGTTATTTTTTTCCCAGATTACTAAAAAACACAACCCAGTCCAGAAATATTATTTTTCAGGTCTAAAAATTTCAATGAGATGGCTGATTCCAATAATTTTTTTCACAGACTACTAAAAACACAAACAAGTTGCGAAAAAAATATTTTTTGAGCCTAGAAATGGCAACTTGATGGCTGATTACAGTTACTGTATAAACTCGAGTATAAGTAGACCCGACTATAAGCCAAGACCCCCAATTTTGCCACAAAAAACTGGGAAAACTTTTTAACTTGAGTATAAGCCTAGGGTGGGAAATGCAGCAGCTACTGGTAAATTTCAAAAATAAAAATAGATACCAATAAAAGTAAAATTAATTGAGACATCAGTAGGTTAAATGTTTTTGAATATCCATATTGAATCAGGAGCCCCATATAATGCTCCATACAGTTCATGATGGGCCCCATAAGATGTTCCATACAAAATGCGCCCCATATAATGCTCCATAAAGTTCATGATGGGCCCCATAAGATGGTCCATGCAAAAAATATGCCCCATATAATGCTGCACAAAGTTTAATAATGGACCCATAAGATGCTCCATATTAAAATATGCCCCATATAATGATGCATAAAAGGTTAATAATGGCCCCATAAGATGCTCCATAAAATGATATGCCCCATATAATGCTCCATAAAAGTTGTTGGCCCCATAAGATGCTCCATAGAATAATATGCCCAATATGCTGCTCCATAAAGGTTGATGGCCTCATAAGATGCTCCATAGAATAATATGCCCCATATGCTGCTCCATAAAGGTTGATGGCCTCATAAGATGCTCCATAGAATAATATGCCACATATGCTGCTCCATAAAGGTTGATGGCCTCATAAGATGCTCCATAGAATAATATGACCCATATGCTGCTCCATAAAGATTGATGGCCTCATAAGATGCTCCATAGAATAATATGCCCCATATGCTGCTCTATAAAGGTTGATGGCCTCATAAGATGCTCCATAGAATAATATGCCCCATATGCTGCTCCATAAAGGTTGATGGCCTCATAAGATGCTCCATAGAATAATATACCCCATATTCCTCTCCCTATAGGTTGATGGCCTCATAAGATGCTCCATAGAATAATATGCCCCATATGCTGCTGCGATTAAAAAAAAAATGACATACTCACCTCTCGTCGCGGGGGGCCAGGTGCAGGTGTCCAGAGCAGACAGAAGTTATCACACTTGTTAAAAAAAAGCAAAACTTTCGGTCGCTACTGTATGAACTGTTGATGAAAATTTACATCACAACAGGCACAAGCTCTTCCAGGTGTAAAAAGTTTTAAAAAAGATAGACTAATCATTTTTCATCCAGAAGTATCTAATGTACAACTCCAATTCCAAAAATGTTGGGACTCTGTAAAATGTAAAGAAAACTAGAATGATTTGGAATTCTCTTATCTCTTGTAGCCATATTTTATTCACTAAAGAACATAAAAGACATATTAGAAGTTGAAAGTGGAGCACCCCCACGCAAGGGCAATGGGTTACTCGGCACCGGGTCCTTCAGTTCTCAGCGGGGATGTCACGGTGGCCCGACCCGGTCCGTGGCCCTTTGAGGGACGTCCAATAAAGAAAGGAGTTTTTATGGTTTTGGGAAAGGTCTTTAAAGGGGAAGTGTTCGTGACGCCACCTGTGGTATTCGGTCAGGGTGACCGAAGCTGCTTAGGGGTCCGCTGGGGTGATGTTATGGCAGCTTGATGGTATACCTTCCCACAGGTGAAGTGTATCCCCAGGGCTTCCCAGAGTGTAGATGGTGGATGGTTTGAGGTGCAGTGAATAACGAGGACACAAGGATGCAGTCTCTTTACCTTTACTGAAGGCTTCAGTGTCCTCAGTCCAGAGCACCGGATCACAGGGTAGGCAGATTCCAGCCGGTCTGAAGGCAAATCCAGAGTCCCCTTGTTCAGGTGGAATGCAATAGCCTTCCTATGCGCACAGTAACACAGTAGGTCCTCACTTGCATAAGCTCTAATCAGGTCCTTACTGTTATTACTCTTCTCACTGTTCCCTGTGGTCAGATAGAACAAAACACGTATGACTGATGGCCTGAGGCTTTTATAGGGACCCTAGAGACCCCCCGGCCCCCACAAGTTGCCACCGTGTCTCCTGTGTATAAAGGTCAGGCAGCCAACGTAGAAATAACTGTCCTGCCAGTCTCTGAAGTAAATCACAGAGCTCCTTACTCCCTCAGTATTCTGGCCACCGGATCGTGCACCAGAAGGATGCAGCTTCTCTCGGCCACTCTCATCTCTGGTATCCACTTGTTGCTATGCCTTCGTTTCTCACTCACAGCAATACACTTCCTTTCAATGTCTCTTTCCTAGGATGCTACCGCACGTGGGGCAGGCGCAGCTCCGTGGACCCTCGTCTTCCTCAGACCGTAGTCTGGATCTGACTGGAACTCCCTCCAGCCAGCTCGGTCTGGAGACCTTTCTCTCTCGGCCTCCAGCCAGGAACCCTACTCTCTAACTTTTCCCTCCAACTACCAGTTTTACCTAACTGTGAGGAGTGGCCTAGTAGATAGAACCTTTGCTCCCCCTGGTGGCTGGAGTGTGAAGTGTGTTGTGTGTGGTTGTGATACCTGGACAGAAGATCTCCTTTATTGCCTTCAGACGTAATATTGCTCCCCCTGGTTGAAGAACAACATTACTGCAATGGCCAGGAATCCAGTACTCCTGGACAGGGAAAAGAAAACAACAATTACAGGTTAGCAAAAGACATGCAAAATTTTGAATGCTATAAAACAAGTTAACATAACTGTGCTTCCCTTTATGGGAGGTGAGAGCACTTGAACGTTGCAAATCGTGTTGAGCGATACCTTCCCATTTCGGAAAGTATCGGTATCGGATTGGATCGGCCGATATTAAAAATATATCGGCTATCGCCGATACCGATATCCGATACCAATGCAAGTCAATGGGACCAAAATATCGGAATTAAAATAAACCCTTTCTTTCCTTGTAGGTTCATTCTACATGAAGGAAAACAACTAAGAATAATGTAGGATGTATTGGGGGAGGTGGCGGAGACATTAAAGGCATAGAGGTTTAGCCCAATCAAATAGAATAGCAGGAATTTTAATTTTTTTTAAGACGTTCGGAGTTACAAAGATATTGACTATGTTAAGATTTTTTTTATTTTGTCAGATATTGATGTTTCACTACTTCCATGCCCTTCACCTTCTTTTTTACTTCTCTGACACTTTCTTCTTCATCATCCTCAGCAGCAGCATCTTTGACATCAACTTCTTCTTCACCTTATTAATCTTCTTCTTCATCTTCTACCTATTATTTTTTTTTTGTTACATTCTTCATATTCTTTTTATTAAACTATTATTCTTCTTCATATTCTACTTCTTCATCATATTCTTATTTGTGACAGGCATTCCTGTAGTTGTTATCTATAACAGTTTGAAGATTACACCTTCCATTCTGCCTGTCACAAAAGAGTTACAACAGGATTTGTCTGCGTTCAGTTAGGCCTGCAGCAGCAGGCTTTTTCCAGGGGCACTACAAGGAGGAGCGGACTCACCCCCATACACTGCTTAGTCTTCTTCTGCTTATAATTTAGATAATATCTTTTGCTTTGATGTTAGTTTTGTGCTTAATGTTCTTCTGCTCTTTGTTCTGCAGCCTCTTGTTCTTCTGCTTCTCAGTCTTCCGGGTCGTCATCTTTAGGGTCTTGAACTTGGAAATGTTGCAGAAGGTACAAGAAGGCTGAGAAAATGCCGATAAACAGCTGATGGAACTGGAACTCGGATGGCTACCCAAAGGTCCAAGAGCCAATGGAACTACCGAGGACCAGCTGATGTTACTGGAACCCGGTTACTAAGCAGGAGGTACCCATGCCAGAAAGCACTACCAAGGACCACCTGACATTGGTGGAACTCGGATACCCAGAAGGAGACACCTAAGCCAAAGGCTCTGCCCGGAACCAGCTGACGGTACTGGAACCAGGATGGGGAGCAGAAGGTACAAGAGCAAAAGCCACTGCCGAGAACCAGCTGACGGTACTGGAACCCGGATGGGTAGCTGAAGGTACAAGAGCCAATGGAACTACCGAGGACCAGCTGACGTTACTGGAACCCGGTTACTAAGCAGGAGGTACCCGTGCCAGAAAGCACTACCAAGGACCACCTGACGTTGGTGGAACTCGGATACCCAGAAGGAGGCACCTAAGCCAAAGGCTCTGCCCGGAACCAGCTGACGGTACTGGAACCAGGATGGGGAGCAGAAGGTACAAGAGAAAAAGACACTGCCGAGAACCAGCTGATGGTACTGGAACCCGGATGGGTAGCCGAAGGTACAAGAGCCAATGGAACTACTGAGGACCAGCTAACGTTACTGGAACCCGGTTACTAAGCAGGAGGTACCCGTGCCAGAAAGCACTACCAAGGACCACCTGACGTTGGTGGAACTCGGATACCCAGAAGGAGGCACCTAAGCCAAAGGCTCTACCCGGAACCAGCTGAAGGTACTGGAACCAGGGGGACCTATTCAAGATGGTCATCCTAGAGCCCCAACTAGCGGTGTTGGAGCCAAGGGTCAGCAGGGGGAGCAGAGTGTAGGCCGAAGCCTGCACTGGAGGCAGCTTATTGTCTGTTGTGTCTGCGTGGCATTTGCAGGACACGTTGCCGGCTACACAGCAGGGGAACAGCTGGTGTTACTGAACCCCACTGACACAGTGGCGGGTGTTTTTCTCTGTGCAGCCAGTACTTCCGGGCACCAACTGGCGGTGTTAGAGCCCAGTGTCAGCAGGAGGAGCAGAGGAGCAGAGTGTAGGCCGAAGCCTGCACTGGAGGCAGTTTAATATCTGTTGTGTCTGCGTGGCGTTTGCAGGACACGTTGCCGGCTACACAGCAGGGGAACAGCTGGCGTTACTGAACCCCACTGACACAGTGGCGAGTGTTTTTCTCTGTGCAGCCAGCACTTCCAAGAACCAACTGGCGATGTTAGAACCCAGGATCAGCAGGAAGAGCAGAGGAGCAGAGTGTAGGCCGAAGCCTGCACTGGAGGCAGTTTAATATCTGTTGTGTCTGCGTGGCATTTGCAGGACACATTGCCGGCTACACAGCAGGGGAACAGCTGGCGTTACTGAACCCCACTGACACAGTGGCGGGTGTTTTTCTCTGTGCAGCCAGCACTTCCGAACACCAACTGGTGGTGTTAGAGCCCAGGGTCAGCAGGAGGAGCAGAGGAGCAGAGTGTAGGCCGAAGCCTGCACTGGAGGCAGTTTAATATCTGTTCTGTCTGCGTGGCATTTGCAGGACACGTTGCCGGCTACACAGCAGGGGAACAGCTGACATTACTGAACCCCACTGACACAGTGGCGGGTGTTTTTCTCTGTGCAGCCAGCACTTCCGAGCACCAACTGGCGGTGTTAGAGCCCAGGGTCAACAGGAGGAGCAGAGGAGCAGAGTGTAGGCTGAAGCCTGCACTGGAGGCAGTTTAATATATGTTGTGTCTGCATGGCGTTTGCAGTACACGTTGCCGGCTACACAGCAGGAGAACAGCTGGCATTACTGAACCCCACTGACACAGTGGCGGGTGTTTTTCTCTGTGCAGCCAGCACTTCCGAGCAACAACTGGCGGTGTTAGAGCCCAGGGTCAGCAGGAGGAGCAGAGGAGCAGAGTGTAGGCCGAAGCCTGCACTGGAGGCAGTTTAATATCTGTTGTGTCTGCGTGGCAATTGCAGGACACGTTGCCGGCTACACAGCAGGGGAACAGCTGGCGTTACTGAACCCCACTGACACAGTGGCGGGTGTTTTTCTCTGTGCAGCCAGCACTTCCGAGCACCAACTGGCGGTGTTAGAGCCCGGGGTCAGCAGGAGGAGCAGAGGAGCAGAGTGTAGGCCGAAGCCTGCACTGGAGGCAGTTTAATATATGTTGTGTCTGCGTGGCGTTTGCAGGACACGTTGCCGGCTACACAGCAGGGGAACAGCTGGCGTTACTGAACCCCATTGACACAGTGGTGGGTGTTTTTCTCTGTGCAGCCAGCACTTCCGAGCACCAACTGGCGGTGTTAGAGCCCAGGGTCAGCAGGAGGAGCAGAGTGTAGGCTGAAGCCTGCACTGGAGGCAGTTTAATATATGTTGTGTCTGCGTGGCGTTTGCAGGACACGTTGCCGGATACACAGCAGGGGAACAGCTGGCGTTACTGAACCCCATTGACACAGTGGTGGGTGTTTTTCTCTGTGCAGCCAGCACTTCCGAGCACCAACTGGCGGTGTTAGAGCCCAGGGTCAGCAGGAGGAGCAGAGGAGCAGAGTGTAGGCCGAAGCCTGCACTTGAGGCAGTTTAATATCTGTTGTGTCTGCGTGGCATTTGCAGGACACGTTGCCGGCTACACAGCAGGGGAACAGCTGGCGTTACTGAACCCCACTGACACAGTGGCGGGTGTTTTTCTCTGTGCAGCCAGCACTTCCAAGCACCAACTGGTGGTGTTAGAGCCCAGGGTCAGCAGGAGGAGCAGAGGAGCAGAGTGTAGGCCGAAGCCTGCACTGGAGGCAGTTAATATCTGTTGTGTCTGCGTGGCATTTGCAGGACACGTTGCCTGCTACACAGCAGGGGAACAGCTGGCATTACTGAACCCCACTGACACAGTGGCGGGTGTTTTTCTCTGTGCAGCAAGCACTTCCGAGCACCAACTGGCGGTGTTAGAGCCCAGGGTCAGCAGGATGAGCAGAGGAGCAGAGTGTAGGCTGAAGCCTGCAGTGGAGGCAGTTTAATGTATGTTGTGTCTGCGTGGCGTTTGCAGGACACATTGCTGGCTACACAGCAGGAGAACAGCTGGCGTTACTGAACCCCACTGACACAGTGGCGGGTGTTTTTCTCTGTGCAGCCAGCACTTCCGAGCAACAACTGGCGGTGTTAGAGCCCAGGGTCAGCAGGAGGAGCAGAGGAGCAGAGTGTAGGCCGAAGCCTGCACTGGAGGCAGTTTAATATATGTTGTGTCTGCGTGGCGTTTGCAGGACACGTTGCCGGCTACACAGCAGGGGAACAGCTGGCGTTACTGAACCCCATTGACACAGTGGTGGGTGTTTTTCTCTGTGCAGCCAGCACTTCCGAGCACCAACTGGCGGTGTTAGAGCCCAGGGTCAGCAGGAGGAGCAGAGTGTAGGCTGAAGCCTGCACTGGAGGCAGTTTAATATATGTTGTGTCTGCGTGGCGTTTGCAGGACACGTTGCCGGCTACACAGCAGGGGAACAGCTGGCGTTACTGAACCCCATTGACACAGTGGTGGGTGTTTTTCTCTGTGCAGCCAGCACTTCCGAGCACCAACTGGCGGTGTTAGAGCCCAGGGTCAGCAGGAGGAGCAGAGGAGCAGAGTGTAGGCCGAAGCCTGCACTTGAGGCAGTTTAATATCTGTTGTGTCTGCGTGGCATTTGCAGGACACGTTGCCGGCTACACAGCAGGGGAACAGCTGGCGTTACTGAACCCCACTGACACAGTGGCGGGTGTTTTTCTCTGTGCAGCCAGCACTTCCAAGCACCAACTGGTGGTGTTAGAGCCCGGGGTCAGCAGGAGGAGCAGAGGAGCAGAGTGTAGGCCGAAGCCTGCACTGGAGGCAGTTTAATATCTGTTGTGTCTGCGTGGCATTTGCAGGACACGTTGCCGGCTACACAGCAGGGGAACAGCTGGCATTACTGAACCCCACTGACACAGTGGCGGGTGTTTTTCTCTGTGCAGCAAGCACTTCCGAGCACCAACTGGCGGTGTTAGAGCCCAGGGTCAGCAGGATGAGCAGAGGAGCAGAGTGTAGGCTGAAGCCTGCAGTGGAGGCAGTTTAATGTATGTTGTGTCTGCGTGGCGTTTGCAGGACACATTGCTGGCTACACAGCAGGATAACAGCTGGCGTTACTGAACCCCACTGACACAGTGGCGGGTGTTTTTCTCTGTGCAGCCAGCACTTCCGAGCAACAACTGGCGGTGTTAGAGCCCAGGGTCAGCAGGAGGAGCAGAGTGTAGGCCGAGGCCTGCACTGGAAGCAGTTTAATATCTGTTGTGTCTGCGTGGCATTTGCAGGACACGTTGCCGGCTACACAGCAGGGGAACAGCTGGCGTTACTGAACCCCACTGACACAGTGGCGGGTGTTTTTCTCTGTGCAGCCAGCACTTCCGAGCACCAACTGGCGGAGTTAGAGCCCGGGGTCAGCAGGAGGAGCAGAGGAGCAGAGTGTAGGCCGAAGCCTGCACTGGAGGCAGTTTAATATATGTTGTGTCTGCGTGGCGTTTGCAGGACACGTTGCCGGCTACACAGCAGGAGAATAGCTGGTGTTACTGAACCCCACTGACACAGTGGCGGGTGTTTTTCTCTGTGCAGCCAGCACTTCCGAGCACCAACTGGCGGTGTTTGACCCAGGGTCAGCAGGAGGAGCAGAGGAGCAGAGTGTAGGCCGAAGCCTGCACTGGAGGCAGTTTAATATCTGTTGTGTCTGAGTGGCGTTTGCAGGACACGTTGCCAGCTACACAGCAGGGGAAAAGCTGGCGTTACTGAACCCCATTGACACAGTGGTGGGTGTTTTTCTCTGTGCAGCCAGCACTTCCGAGCACCAACTGGCGGTGTTAGAGCCCAGGGTCAGCAGGAGTAGCAGAGGAGCAGAGTGTAGGCTGAAGCCTGCACTGGAGGCAGTTTAATATATGTTGTGTCTGCGTGGCGTTTGCAGGACACGTTGCCGGCTACACAGCAGGGGAACAGCTGGCGTTACTGAACCCCACTGACACAGTGGCGGGTGTTTTTCTCTGTGCAGCCAGCACTTCCGAGCACCAACTGGCGGTGTTAGAGCCCAGGGTCAGCAGGAGGAGCAGAGTGTAGGCCGAAGCCTAATTGGAGCAAATTGAAAGGGAACCTTTAAACCCCCCCAGGCGTTAGTAAGTAGAAGAGCCACCTTGTGCAGCAGAAATGCTGCACAAGGAAAAGGTGGCTCTTTTAATTATGTTTCTTGCACACGCTGAATGAAATACTTCTAAAATTTTGCCCCTCATACCGTGAAACCGTCTCGGAGGCGGGACTTTCCTTCTCAATGAGATGAAGCACAGCTGTAAAAAATACCCCCTTGGTGCTGGGCGCAGCCCCCTGAGCGTTGTTTTTTTGTGTTCCGGAGTCTGCGCTGTTGTGTTATCCCTTGGCCATGCACTGTTACTGCGCATGCCCATGAATCCCAGCCCCGCAGTTTCTTCTGATTTATTCACACTGCGGGGCTGGGATTCATGGCCTTGCGCAGTTAATATCTTCGCCTCTCAGTCATGTCCTTATGCCTGCTTTAGACTGTGTGGCGTCAGCTGATCCCTTATCGCATGCCATGGCCGTGAAGCCGAACAGTCTGAAGAAGGCGGAAGGTGATGAGTGAGGTGCGAAGATATGCACTGCGCATGCCCATGAATCCCAACCCCATAGTGAGAATAAATATGACACTTCTTAGTGATCTTGGGCAGGGTGGTCACACAGGAGCAGCCATCCTGACAACAAATGATGTCAGAAGACGGGCAGCGCTAAACGGACAGATTCAAACAACACAGAGGAGGCGGCGCACGCCACCAAGGGGGTTGCTGCGTGTCATTACGAAGGAAAGTCACACCTCCGGGTAATCGGTATCAGAAGACACATTTTATAAGTGTTTAGTTCTGCATGTGCAATGAGTATAACAAAAAGAGCCACCTTGTCCAAATGCAGCATTTTTGCTGCACAAGGTGGCTCTTTTAGTTACAAATGGCTGGGGGGGCAGGTTCACTTTACTTTTTGTTGTAGTGTCTGCATGGCGTTTGCAGGACACGTTACCGACTACACAGCAGGGGAACAGCTGACGTTACTGAACCCCACTGACACAGTGGTGAGTGTTTTTCTCTGTGCAGCCAGCCCTTCCGAGCACCAACTGGCAGTGTTAGAGCCGAGGGAATCAAGGAGGAGCAGAGGAGCAGAGTGTAGGCCGAAGCCTGCACTGGAGGCAGCTTAGTGTCTGTTGTGTCTGCGTGGCGTTTGCAGGACACATTGCTGGCTACACAGCAGGGGAACAGCTGACGTTACTGAACCACACTGACACAGTGGCGAGGCGAGTGTTTTTCTCTGTGCAGCCAGCACTTCCGAGCACCAACTGGTGGTATTATAGCCCAGGGAATCAAGGAGGAGCAGAGTGTAGGCTGAAGCCTGCACTGGAGGCAGCTTATTGTCTGTTGTGTTTGTGTGGTGTTTGCAGGACACTTTGCCGGCTACACAGCAGGGGAACAGTTGGCGTTACTGAACCCCACTGACACAGTGACGAGTGTTTTTCTCTGTGCAGCCAGCACTTCCGAGCACCAACTGGCGGTGTTAGAGCCCAGGGAATCAAGGAGGAGCGGAGTGTAGGCCGAGGCCTAATTGGAGCAAGTTGAAAGGGAACCTTTAACCCCCCCAGGCGTTTGTAGTTGAAAGAGCCATCTTGTACAGCACTATTGCTGCAAAAGGAAAAGGTGACTCTTTTTATTATGTTCCTTGTAAACGCAAAACTAGACACTTATGTAATGTGTCCCCTCACACCGTGAGACTGTCCCGGAGGTGGGACTTTCCTTCGTAATGGGACACAGCACAGCCGTCATTCCTCCCCCCTTGGCGACGTGCGCCACCTCCTCAGCGTTGTTTGATTCTGTCCCAGGGCCTGCGCTGTTATGTTATCCTTTGGCCATGTGCAGTTAGCGCTGCCCGTCTTCTGACATCATTTGGTGTCAGGCTGGCTGCGCCTGTGCGGCCGCGCTGCCCGAGATCCCAACTCGCAGTGTCGTCTAATGTAATCACACTGTGGGCCTGGGGTCCATGGGCATGCGCAGTGCATATCTTCGCCTCTCACTCCCCTCCTTCCGGCTTCTTCAGACTGTGCGGCGTCATGGCCGTGGCATGCTATTAGGGATCAGCTGATGGCGCACAGTCTGAAGAAGGCGGAGGAAGATGAGTGAGAGCCTGAGGTGAAGATATGCACTGCGCATGCCCATGGATCCCAGGCCCGCAGTGTGATTAAAGCAGAAGAGACTGCAAGGCGGAATCTCGGGCAGCGCGTCCGCACAGGCACAGGCAGCCTGACAACAAATTATGTCAGAAGATGGGCAGCAGTAAGTGCGCATGGCCAAGGGATAACATAACAGCGCTGGCTACGGGGCAGATTCAAACAATGCTGAGGAGGCGGCCCACGGCGCCAAGGGGGTAGGAATGATGGCTTTGCTGCATCCCATTATGAAGGAAAGTCCCACCTCCTGGACGGTTACACGGTGTGAGGGGACACATTTCATAAGTGTTAGGTTCAGCGTGTGCAAGAGGCAACTTTTCCTTGTGCAGCATTACTACTGCACAAGGTGGCTCTTTCAGTAACAAACGCCTGGGGGGGACAGGTTCCTTTAAATTTCAGTAGTTGTGTCAGCGTGCCGGTCGCAGGACACATTGCCGCAACACAGCAGGGGAGCAGCTGGCGTTACTGAACTCCAATAACAGAAATTACAGAGGAGCAACTATTGACTGTGCAGACAGCACTTCCGGGCAGCAACTGGTGGTGTTTAAGCCCAGGGACAGCAGGAGGAGCAGGCTGGAGGTATTGCCGCAACACAGCAGGGGAGCAGCTGGTGTTACTGAACCGCAATAACAGAGGAGCAACTGTTGACCGTGCAGACAGCACTTCCGGGCAGCAACTGGCGGTGTTGGAGCCCAGGGACAGCAGGAGGAGCAGGCTGGAGGTATTGCCGCAACACAGCAGGGGAGCAGCTGGCGTTACTGAACCCCAATAACAGAGGAGCAACTGTTGACTGTGCAGACAGCACTTCCGGGCAGCAACTGGTGGTGTTGAAGCCCAGGGACAGCAGGAGGAGCAGGCTGGAGGTATTGCCGCAACACAGCAGGGGAGCAGCTGGCGTTACTGAACCCCAATAACAGAGGAGCAACTGTTGACTGTGCAGACAGCACTTCTGGGCAGCAACTGGCGGTGTTGGAGCCCAGGGAATCAAGGAGGAGCAGAGGAACAGAGTGTAGGCCGAAGCCTGATTGGAGGAAGTTGAAAGGGAACCTTTAACCCCCCCCAAGGCGTTTGTAGCTGAAAGAGCCATCTTGTGCAGCACTAAGTATGCAAAAGGAAAAGGTGGCTCTTTTAATTATGCTCCTTGCAAACGCAGAACTAAACACTTATAAAATGTGTCCCCTGATACCGTGAGACCGTCCTGGAGGTGGGACTTTCCTTCATAATGGGATGCAGCACAGCCATCATTCCTACCCCCTTGGTGCAGTGCGCCGCCTCCTCAGCGTTGTTTGAATCTGTCCCGGAGCCTGCGCTGTTATGTTATCCCTTGGCCATGCGCACTTAGCGCTGCCCGTCTTCTGACATCATTTGAGATGAGTGAGATCCTGAGGTGAAGATATGCACTGCGCATGCCCATGGATCCCAGGCCCACAGTGTGATTAAAGCAGAAGAGACTGCGAGGCGGAATCTCGGGCAGCGCGTCCGCACAGGCGCAGGCAGCCTGACAACAAATGATATCAGAAGATGGGCAGCGGTAAGTGCGCATGGCCAAGGGATAACATAACAGCGCTGGCTACTGGACTGCACCAAGGGGGTAGGAATGACGGCTGTGCTGCGTCCCATTACGAAGGAAAGTCCCAACTCCAGGACGGTCTCACGTGTGAGGGGACACATTTTATAAGTGTTAAGTTCTGCGTGTGCAAGGAGCTAAACTAAAAGAGCTACCTTTTCCATGTGCAGCATTACTGCTGCACAAGGTGGCTCTTTCAGTAACAAATGCCTGGGGGGGACAGGTTCCCTTAAATTTCAGTAGTTGTGTCAGCGTGGCGGTCGCAGGACACATTGCCGGGTACACAGCTGGGGATCAGCCGACGTTACTGAAACCCAATAATACTGGGTCATGTGTTTTGACAGTGCAGCCTGCACTTCTGAGCATCAACTGGCGGTGTTGGAGCCCAGGGATTACAGTTCAGGTGGTAGAAACATGAATGCAACAGGAGACCTGGAAACTGTAGCCAACCAATTATTTAATCTGGAAGAGGAGTGGCAAATTCCTGCGAGATCCAGGTCCTGTTCATTTTAAGAAAAGTAATCCGGTCAACGTTATCGGAGGATAGTCGCATGCGACGGTCTGTTAGTACACCACCTGCGGCACTAAAGACGCATTCCGATAATACACTAGCAGCAGGGCAAGCCAGCACCTCCAATGCATACTGGCTTAGCTCTGGCCATGTATTCAGCTTACAGACCCAAAATTTGAAGGGGGAAGAGCCGTCTGGGAGTACAGTAAGAGGGCAAGACATGTAGTCTGTCATCATCTGACGGAAATGTTGCCTCCTGCTGACTGGAGCCGTCTGTGATGGTGTAGACATGTGTGGCGGGCACACAAAAGTGTGCCACAGTTGGGCCATACCTTGCCTTGTGCTGAGGCACTGATTCTGCTCCCTCTTTGTGCAGAGCTTCCTCCACTGCCTCGACGCACTGAGCTGCTTTGTAAAGCACTAGCAGCACTGCTCTCACTTGGACTGGAGAAGATGATGGAATTCACCAGTGTGTCTTGGTACTCCTGCATTTTACGCTCCCGGTTCAACGGTGTTATGAGGCTTTGTAAGTTGTCCCAGTAGCGAGGATCTAGGAGAGTGTACACCCAATAATCAGCCGTGTTCAGAATGTGGGCGATGCAGCGGTCGTTTCTCAGGCACTGCAGCATGTAATCAGCCATGTGCTGCAGACTGCCAACTGGTCAAGAAACGCTGTCCCCTGCTTGAGGCGTGATCTCTGCCTGCTCTGCATCACCCCACCCTCGCTCTACACACTGACTACTGGAGAATTGTGTAACTCCCTCCTCTGGACCGATGTATTCCTCCTCCATTGACTCCTCCTCATCCTCCTCACAAAGTGTCCCCTGCCTAGGCCTTTGTGAGGAACCACGTAGCGATGACTGTCCAGAAGCTGATGGAATTGGTGACTCCTCATCCAACACCTCTTCCACAACATCATCCCTTAGCGCTTGCAGTGTTTGTTGAAGCAGGCAGATAAGGGGGACAGTCATGCTGACTAGTGCATCATCTGCACTCGCCATCCGCGTGGAATCATCGAAGGAACGTAAAACCTGGCAGACATCCTTCATAGTGGCCCACTCAGTGGTTGTGAAGTCTGAACGGCGCGGAGTGCGACTTCTTTGCGCCTGATGCAGCTGGTACTCCATTACTGCTGTCTGCTGCTCACACAACCGCTCCAACATATGTAACGTGGAATTCCACCTGGTGGGTAGGTCACATATGATGCGATGTTCGGGAAGGTGGAATCGGCGCTGCAGAGCTGCAATGCGCGATCTTGCCTTGCTGGAACGCCGCAAGTGAGCTCACTCTAGGCAGACCTTGTGCAGCAGTGCATCAAGATCCGGATAGTCCCTCAAAAAACTCTGCACGACCAAGTTGAGCACATGAGCCAGACATGGGATGTGAGTGAGGTTGCCTAGGGCCAGAGCTGCCACCAGATTTCAGCCATTGTCACACACTACCATGCCTGGCTGGAGATTCGCTGGCACAAACCACACGTCGCTCTCCTGCTTGATGGCATTCCAGAGCTCCTGCGCTGTGTGGCTTCAATTCCCCAAAGAAATTAATTTCAAGACGGCCTGTTGACATTTGGCCACAGCTGTGCTCATGTTGGTGGTAACAGGTAAACGTTCACGGGTCCATGTGGAGGTGGACTGTGACGGCTCCTGCAGCGATGATTCTGAGGAACTTATGTATGAGGAGGAGTCAATACGGACAGACTGGATTCCTGCAATCCTTGGAGTTGGCAGAACACGTCCTGCGCCACTCGCACGATCTGTACACGGCTCAACAACATTAACCCAATGGGCAGTGAGGGAAAGGTATCGCCCCTGTCCATGGTGACTGGTCCACGCATCGGTGGTGAGGTGGACCTTGCTACTGACGGCGTTCAGTAGTGCGTGTTTTATGTGTCCCTCCACATGCTTGTGCAGGGCAGGGACGGCTTGCCTGCTGAAATAAAAGCGTCTGGGCACATTGTATTGTGGGACTGCCAATGCCATCAAGTTATGGAAGCTGTCAGTCTCCACCAGCCTGAATGACAGCATTTCAAGGGACAGTAGTTTTGGAATGCCAGCATTCAGAGCCTGTGCTCGGGGGTGGTTTGCAGAGAATGGCCGCCTTTTCTCCCATGCCTGTGCTACCGATGGCTGTAGACTGGGCTGGGAGTGTGAGGATGACTGGGAACGTAGTGCTGTGGGTGGAATTACTGTGGGTCTCTGGACAACAGTGCCAGAGGTTCTTCCATGGCGATCCTGTGAGGAAGCCGAACCAGCTGTGTGTGAGCTGGAGGAAGAGGCAACAACACGAGCTGAAGAGGTGGTAGGTGCCGCAGTTGGTTGGCCTAGGTCTTCAGTGTGTTTTTGTAACTCCACCGTGTGCTTGGTCCGCACATGTTTCCACATATTTGTGGTATTGAGGTTGCTGACATTTTTCCCTCTTTTACTTTCTGATGACACACCTTGCATTTGACAAAGCAAATGTCATCTGCAACTGTGTCAAAAAAGGACCAGGCACTGCAAGTCTTGGGAGCACCCGTCTTGGCTTTTGGAAGAGGCATGCTCCTAACGGGTGCCGAAGTGGAGGCTACGAGAACCGCAGTCTTCCCCCTCCCTCTCCCTCTTTGGCCCATTCGGGGAATCTCTTCCTCAGAGCTGCTCCCACCATGTTCCTGTACCTCACGCCACGATGGGTCAAGGACCTCATCATCTACACTACCGCCTGCCACCAACTGCTCCTCCTGGGTAGTCTCGGCAGCACAGTACGCACCAGAAAGTGGCACCTGAGTCTCATCATCAGATGCGTACTGCGGTGTGGTGAAAGGAGGCACTGGCCCACCCGCCTCTTCAGAGTCAGAGAGAAAAAGCTGTTGGGTATGTCTCTCTCTAGCTACTTAGTTGCATATGAATATATGCTCCCATTGACTTGGATTTATATATATATAATTATTCATCTCTCCATTTGGCCCCATTCCATATGGCTCCCTCTTTATCTAGCCTTCCCTGTATTCCGATGGCCATTTACATGGCTCGCCTCTACCTCTCCTCACTCTTCCTGCTGGTACCGGCATTGTTATTCTGCCCCTCCTCTTTATCTTTATTTTCATTGCTTGCTCCTTTCCTCTTTCTACTTGTTGTCCACAACTGCGCATGCGCAACGCGGTCCTATCCGGAATCGCGGTGTGCGCACGCGCAGTCTACATTATGGACGCCGGACTCACCTCGGCCACTATGTCCGGTTTGATTGCGCAAGAAAAAAGAAGAAAAAAGAGATTGGACTAATATAGGCTCGCACAACCACATGATATAGAAAAATAACAAAACTTTTATTAAACACCACAACGCGAGTATAAAAACACTTAAAATCACAACAATTATGTGTGAAACACCCCTATTCCATCATGATATGTCTGCCAAAAATATTCACATTGATGGATACAACCAGGCTAACATCTAAAGGTAACATCACATGTTTACACATATATACACCATAACCATAAAGGACATCTGTATGATAGAAAGTGATGGAACAAAAAACCAAAAAATAAAAAACATATATACAATGGTATACAGATGGTCGCTATACTCCCTATTAGTAAGTCCCTGCACCATAAAGGGATAGCATGATAAACTGGTAAAGTATAGCATGAATATATGTGCAGGACTAACTATATAACATGTATGTGGGATGAGGCCCAGAAGAAAGCAAAGCTCCTATATAAGTAGGAAAAGCAGTACAATGCCATAAATACTCAGCTGAATCTGAGATTAAACCAGTTTGGAGCCGAAAAACTTCTTGGCTACAATAGCCAGGCAGATCCACATGCCATCCGCATGAATGACCGGCATGAAGCAGGAGTGGGGTGTGGGAAGAAAGCCTCGCTTTCCACCTGGTAATCCTGCTCCTGACACAGCAGTATGTTATTATTTGATTGGCTCTGATATTTAACCTGGTCACATTCACCTCCGGGCCACTTCCCCTGACGAAGCTGCTGCGGCAGCGATACGCGTGTGGCCTGCTTTCCCCACAACTCCCCCTCCCCTTTATTCTTAGGTTATTAGACCTGACTTTCCATCTTGATAGGGAGTGACTTTTTGGAGCCTTGCTTCTTATACATCTCCGGTGTACGCTCACAGTTTATCCTGTTTATCTAGTGACCCCAGGAATAGGGGACTCTGTACCTTGACCCTGCCACCAGTGACAAAATCAGGTTGTATCCATTTGGATTGTACATACTGCTTTCCTTTTGGGGCTTTTTCAGTTTTTAAGGATATTTATCCTGGCTCTTAATAACAGAGATATCCAAGCATTTGTTGACCTGTGATATATAGACTGTAGGTCTGGACTGAATATAGATCCCATGTAGGGTTTGTATTTCTGGGTACACGGAGTTTAACATATATATAACAGTATTTGTCATGTCCTTTCTGCTATTATAAGGGGCTTAGGTTGTTGGGGTGTGATCTTTGTACATATTTTTTGTACTGTGTTTTAAATGTTTTTATGCATATTGTGAGGTGTTAATAAAGGTGTTTGATATATTTTTTATTAATTGTGGTTGTGCATACTGCGGCGCGCCCCCACACCGCCGCAGGGCCGAGGGGTACCCGGAGCCGGGCCTCTAGGTCTCAGTCCTGGGGTTGTCACGGTGGCTAGACCCGGTCCGTGGCCCTGTCCGTCAGTGGGGGACGTCCGGTGAAATAGGTGGTGATAACGGTGGTGTAGCGGTGCAGTTGTGGGGTGCAGGTCGCGGTAAATAACGAGGACACCAGGTTGCAGTCTCTTTACCTCTTTAATGGAGATCTCTGAGTCCTCAGTCCAGAATACGGTTCACCAGGCTGCGCAAGTCCGGCCGGTCCAATGGCACCTCCAGAGTTCTCTTCACAGATGGAAATCAGTGCCTTCCTTCTTAGCGCTGTGTGTTGTAGTCCTTCCCTGCTGTGCTCACGGAAAGTACCCCACAACTGTTGTGTCTGTTTCTTAAGTTCCCTCACAACTCGATTAGATGTTCCTCTCTTATTCCATCCCTCCCTGTTATTCAGGTTGGAACGGCACCCGTTTGTCAGGTAGGCCTGGAGTTCTTCCGGGACCCTAGTGACGCCCCTCTCCCGCAATTGCCCCCCAAGACTTCATAGGTGATATGTGGTAGACAGCCCACCTGAGACTGACTGTCCTGCCGCTGTTTGGAGTATGGCTTAAAGCTGTATATTATTCCACTCCCTCGGCGTTCCGGCCACCGGTAATGCGCCTCAGCAAGGTGCTGCCTCTTTCAACAAAACCCCTGCTGGTATTCTCCGTCTGCTTGATCTCGTTTCTCACTCAGCACAATCTATCTCGCTTCTAGTCCTTTCTTAGGGCACCGCCGCTATTCTGAGCAGGCACGGTCCCGTTGCGTTCTTTCAATGCCAAGCCTCTGCCAGGATCCCACCCCTGGCAGAGACCCTACTGTCTCTTCCTCCACAACACCCTCTCTCACTAGGTGTTGCTTCGTTCAATCCAGTCAGCGTTCTCCTCTAACTTCCTGCCTGACCCCCAGTTTACCCACTATGGTGGGGAGTGGCCTAATGAATAGCACCCTTAGCTCCCCCCGGAGGCCCAGCTGTGAAACATATTGGTGTCTGTGATACCTGATTGGAGGAACTCCTTCAGTGCCATCGAACGCACCATGGCTCCCCTTAGTGGCGAAGCCACAGTACTGCAACGACCAGGACTCTGGGGCGCTGCACTCCCCCCTGGTTAAACACAGTACTCCGGGACTGGGAAGAAAACAACAATACAGGTTAGCAAAAAGACATACAAATTTGTTGAGTGCAAAACAATAAGCATACTTGAACAGGCTTCCCTTTATGGGAGGTGAGGACACTTTAACGTTACAAAACATAATCAAATATCATAGCAACAGGCTACAATTTACTCTCATTACCCAACCGGGTATTCTACTAAGTGCAAATGCTGGAACAATAAATTAACATTGCCTTTAAGAAACATACACTCTTAGTTTATCAAAGGCCTTCCTATAATCACATTACAGGGCAAGGTAACTCTTCATTCTCCTACTTTTGAACCTGCAGGACCGCCTGTCCCTATGGCACCAGACCTACTGCCTCTCCTTTCTTTTACAGGACCGCCCCGTTCAGCCAGGGCCTACTGCCTTTCTCTACTATACATAGTATAGACATAACATTCCTTTCAGTTTGAGAACATGGAGCCCACTCTGCCTGGCTCCTATAAGGACTCACTCACTAACCCCTACGGGTCTACTTTCTGTCCTTAGTAACGAACTAACTTTCTATGGGGACGCAGGGTTTACCTTCTATCCTCACCTTCATTATTACTTTCTTACGTTTCTATCCATGCAGAACTCTAGTCTACCTCAACAGGCTTTCTGCATCTTTCCTTTTGAAGAACATTATTCAAGCTTCACATTTCAAACATATTAAACACATATAACTTTTCATGTAAAACGGTTACATTTCTTGCAAAGCATCATCATGACATTACTGTTCCAAAACAGTATCACTTTCAGGTTCAATTCCAACCTCCCCTTTAAGAGGAGATCAAGTCTTTCTGAGGTAGCTCTTCTTCTCAGCCTACCAGTCCATACCAGAGCTCCGGAATGGCATCTTCGCAAAGTGTCTTTAACTAAAACCAGTAGGAAGCACCTTTAAGAAGGTGCAAACTATTTACAGGAAAGTTTGAATCATGCACAGTCCATGATTACTGCAGTTCGTGTAACTTTGTGCAAAACTTCAAGAAAACAACAATAGTGACCCCGGGTCAACAAAGGGGTCACCTTTTAAAGTTTACCCTGAACGGGTTTAGCAGCAACAGGAACAAAAGAACAAACAGTAACTATTTACATTTTCAGGTTTCCAAGGTTTACTCTTTCTCAGGTGGCTTGGGCTCCTGCCCCCCGGCCACTGTGGTGCCAGTGTCCGCGGTTCGAACGTGCAGATGAACTCGACTGGCCAACTCGGTGGCCGCTACCAGGCGCGCCGTTGCGATGGTGACAAGGTCGGGTGCTCCTGGGACCAGGTCCGAGGTGGTAAGGGTCGCGGCTCCAAACATACACCGCCGAACATTCTGTGCATACCACCCGAGCGGGTTCTGGTGGCGGCTGTAGGTCACCTGATCCCCCTTTTGCAATGGTTCTCCACTTCGGCCACAGCAGGGAGCCCTCACGTTACAGTGCGCAACAAAAACGTCAGTATCCAATCCCGGCTCGTGTATGAGGCCCCACCCCCTTCTTGCATGGTAGGCCAACACAGTGCCCCGCCTTATCACGTCTCTGTCATCCCATGCCGGAGGGGATTGTTGTATTTTCGATGGACCCATCGGCTCGGCCTCTTTCCGGCCTTTCCACTGTAGAATCAAGCACTGTCTATATTGTTCCCACGTAAGCACCGCAAGAGTGGACCCGTTCTCCTGGGATCCATCTGTCCCAACCCAGGGGCTGTCCCACCGAAGAACTACTCCATCTAGACTCACATCCACGGACTCCCCCACTCTAGTCGACAGCGGTGGCACCATCCTCCCCAGGTCACCAGGGGATAACACCATTAACCCTGCCGAGAAGGGTCGACCTTTACTGAGATGGAGGTGGGTCGTGGAAGCGGACTCGTGAGGGGGAGCAGGGGCGTCTTCCGTACCTACACCTGATGTGGTTCCACCGATGTCGATCCGGTCCGCTGACAAGAACGCTGGAGTCGGCTGCTGCTCGGACCGCGGCTCTTCCGATGCGGCCCCCGAACGCTGCTCCGCTCGCTGTGGTTCCTCCTCCACGGACTCCAAGGTCAGGGTTGGTGGACTCAGCTCTGCTATCTGTTCCAGGAGTTTCAGGTCCTCCGGCTGCAGGGGACATAAGTCCGTCTCCGGTGAAGAGGGGCAAGCCGGAGTCGCATCTTCCTCGCTCAGGCACTTGCTGTTCATCATCGCTGCCTGATAGTCGGTGGCAGTGCATGCACCTGACTCCGCCATTTCTCCGAGGTCTGGCTTCTCCATCTCCCGCTTCCCGCTGTTGCAAATCAGGAGGTTGTCTTCTGCTTTGGGGCAGGTCATCTCCTTGCAGCCCGAAGCGCAGAGGGCGGTATCCATTTCTCGCGCCATTCTGGTAGTCTCCTCCCATAGCACGCCCTCCTTCTTCTCCAAAGTAGCAATGGCGGCGGCCTTTGGCGGGAACTTCTCTTGGTCAATGGTAACACACAGTCTCTCAATAAAGCTACAGTTCATGCACAACAAATCACAGTCTCTAGGCACACATGACCTGATTCTTCAGGCTTAAGTAGATCCTGTTCGTGACGCCAAGTCTGCGGCGCGCCCCCACACCGCCGCAGGGCCGAGGGGTACCCGGAGCCGGGCCTCTAGGTCTCAGTCCTGGGGTTGTCACGGTGGCTAGACCCGGTCCGTGGCCCTGTCCGTCAGTGGGGGACGTCCGGTGAAATAGGTGGTGATAACGGTGGTGTAGCGGTGCAGTTGTGGGGTGCAGGTCGCGGTAAATAACGAGGACACCAGGTTGCAGTCTCTTTACCTCTTTACTGGAGATCTCTGAGTCCTCAGTCCAGAATACGGTTCACCAGGCTGCGCAAGTCCGGCCGGTCCAATGGCACCTCCAGAGTTCTCTTCACAGGTGGAAATCAGTGCCTTCCTTCTTAGCGCTGTGTGTTGTAGTCCTTCCCTGCTGTGCTCACGGAAAGTACCCCACAACTGTTGTGTCTGTTTCTTAAGTTCCCTCACAACTCGATTAGATGTTCCTCTCTTATTCCATCCCTCCCTGTTATTCAGGTTGGAACGGCACCCGTTTGTCAGGTAGGCCTGGAGTTCTTCCGGGACCCTAGTGACGCCCCTCTCCCGCAATTGCCCCCCAAGACTTCATAGGTGATATGTGGTAGACAGCCCACCTGAGACTGACTGTCCTGCCGCTGTTTGGAGTATGGCTTAAAGCTGTATATTATTCCACTCCCTCGGCGTTCCGGCCACCGGTAATGCGCCTCAGCAAGGTGCTGCCTCTTTCAACAAAACCCCTGCTGGTATTCTCCGTCTGCTTGATCTCGTTTCTCACTCAGCACAATCTATCTCGCTTCTAGTCCTTTCTTAGGGCACCGCCGCTATTCTGAGCAGGCACGGTCCCGTTGCGTTCTTTCAATGCCAAGCCTCTGCCAGGATCCCACCCCTGGCAGAGACCCTACTGTCTCTTCCTCCACAACACCCTCTCTCACTAGGTGTTGCTTCGTTCAATCCAGTCAGCGTTCTCCTCTAACTTCCTGCCTGACCCCCAGTTTACCCACTATGGTGGGGAGTGGCCTAATGAATAGCACCCTTAGCTCCCCCCGGAGGCCCAGCTGTGAAACATATTGGTGTCTGTGATACCTGATTGTTGTGAATTTGGATTCTGGGCTCCCCCGGTGGCTACTGGTGGAATTGAACTGGTGTCTTCATCTTCTCTGTTCACCTGTTCCCATCAAGATGTGGGAGTCGCTATATAACCTTGCTTCTCTGTTAGTTGCTTGCCGGTCAACAATGTTATCAGAAGCCTCTCTGTGCTTGTTCCTGCTCCTAGACAACTACTAGATAAGTTGGACTCTTGTCCATGTTTGTTTTTGCATTTTTTGTTCCAGTTCACAGCTGTAGTTTCGTTACTGTGTCTGGAAAGCTCTTGTGAACAGGAATTGCCACTCTGGTGTTATGAGTTAATGCCAGAGTCTTAAAGTAATTTCTGGATGGTGTTTTGATAGGGTTTTCAGCTGACCATGAAAGTGTCCTTTCTGTCTTCTGCTATGTAGTAAGTGGACCTCAAATTTGCTAAACCTATTTTCATACTACGTTTGTTATTCCATCTTAATTCACCGCCAATACATGTGGGGGGCCTCTGTCTCCTTTCGGGGTATTTCTCTAGAGGTGAGCTAGGACTTATATTTTCCTCTGCTAGCATTATTTAGTCCTCCGGCTGGTGCTGGGCATCTAGAATCAACGTAGGCATGCTACCCGGCCACTGCTAGTTGTGCGTTAGGTTTAGTTCATGGTCAGCTCAGTTCCCATCTTCCAAGAGCTAGTTCCTATATATGCTGATGCTATGTTCTCTTGCCATTGAGATCATGACAGTTTGACCGGCCCATTAAAGGGTTAAAATCCTTGGCTGAGAAAGGAGAGAAATAAGAAGTCTGCTGAAATTTTTTTTTTTTTTTTTTTTTTCTCCTTCTAATCTTTGAATGGCTCTGTGTCCACCTGTTTGTAATGGATCTTCAGAGTGTAACTGCAGGTTTGAATAATCTCGCCACGAAGGTGCAAAATTTGCAAGACTTTGTTTGTCATGCACCTGTATCTGAGCCGAGAATTCCTTTGCCGGAATTTTTCTCGGGGAATAGATCTGGGTTTCAGAATTTTCGAAATAATTGCAAATTATTTTTGTCCTTGAAATTCCGCTCTGCCGGAGACCCTGCACAGCAGGTCAGGATTGTGATTTCCTTGCTCCGGGGCGACCCTCAAGACTGGGCTTTTTCATTGACACCAGGGGATCCTGCGTTGCTCAATGTGGATGCGTTTTTTCTGGCCTTGGGGTTGCTTTATGACGAACCTCATTTGGAGCTTCAGGCAGAAAAAACTTTGATGTCCCTATCTCAGGGGCAAGATGAAGCGGAAATTTACTGCCAAAGATTCCGTAAATGGTCTGTGCTTACTCAGTGGAATGAGTGCGCCCTGGCGGCGACTTTCAGAGAGGGTCTCTCTGATGCCATTAAGGATGTTATGGTGGGGTTCCCTGTGCCTGCGGGTCTGAATGAGTCCATGACAATGGCTATTCAGATCGATAGGCGTTTGCGGGAGCGCAAACCAGTGCACCATCTGGCGGTGTCCACTGAGAAGTCGCCAGAGAGTATGCAGTGTGATAGAATTCTGTCCCGAAGCGAGCGGCAGAATTTTAGACGGAAAAATGGGTTGTGTTTCTATTGTGGTGATTCTACTCATGTTATATCAGCATGCTCTAAGCGCACTAAAAAGCTTGATAAATCTGTTTTCATTTGCACCTTACCGTCTAAGTTTATTCTATCTGTGACCCTGATTTGCTCTTTGTCATCTATTACCACGGACGCCTATGTCGACTCTGGCGCCGCTTTGAGTCTTATGGATTGGTCCTTTGCCAAACGCTGTGGGTATGATTTAGAGCCTTTGGAGACTTCTATTCCTCTGAAGGGGATTGACTCCACCCCATTGGCTAATAATAAACCACAATACTGGACACAAGTAACTATGCATATTAATCCGGATCACCAGGAGATTGTTCGCTTTCTGGTGCTGTATAATCTACATGATGATTTGGTGCTAGGATTGCCTTGGCTGCAATCTCACAACCCAGTCCTCGACTGGAGAGCTATGTCTGTGTTGAGCTGGGGATGTAAGGGGGCTCATGGGGATGTACCTGTGGTTTCCATTTCATCATCTATTCCCTCTGAAATTCCTGAGTTCCTGTCTGACTATCGTGACGTCTTTGAAGAATCCAAGCTTGGTTCGTTACCTCCGCACCGAGAGTGCGATTGTGCCATAGATTTAATCCCGGGTAGTAAATACCCAAAGGGTCGTTTATTTAATCTGTCTGTGCCTGAACATGCTGCTATGCGAGAATATATAAAGGAGTCCTTGGAAAAGGGACATATTCGTCCATCGTCATCTCCCTTAGGAGCCGGTTTTTTCTTTGTGTCAAAAAAAGACGGCTCTTTGAGACCATGTATTGATTATCGGCTTTTGAATAAAATCACTGTTAAATATCAATACCCATTGCCATTGCTGACTGATTTGTTTGCTCGCATAAAGGGGGCCAAGTGGTTCTCTAAGATTGACCTTCGTGGGGCGTATAATTTGGTGCGAATCAGGCAGGGGGATGAGTGGAAAACCGCATTTAATACGCCCGAGGGCCACTTTGAGTATTTAGTGATGCCTTTTGGTCTTTCAAATGCTCCGTCAGTTTTCCAGTCCTTTATGCATGATATTTTTCGCGATTATTTGGATAAATTTATGATTGTGTATCTGGATGATATTCTGATTTTTTCGAATGACTGGGACTCTCATGTCCAACAAGTCAGGAGGGTTTTTCAGGTTTTGCGGTCTAATTCTTTGTGTGTGAAGGGTTCTAAGTGTGTTTTTGGGGTACAGAGGATTTCCTTTTTGGGATATATTTTTTCTCCCTCTTCCATTGAAATGGATCCTGTCAAGGTTCAAGCTATTTGTGATTGGACGCAGCCCTCTTCTCTTAAGAGTCTTCAGAAATTTTTGGGCTTTGCTAACTTTTATCGTCGATTTATTGCTGGTTTTTCGGATATTGCTAAGCCATTGACCGATTTGACTAAGAAGGGTGCTGATGTTGCTGATTGGTCCCCTGATGCTGTGGAGGCCTTTCGGGAGCTTAAGCGCCGTTTTTCCTCTGCCCCTGTGTTGCGTCAGCCTGATGTTGCTCTACCTTTTCAGGTTGAGGTCGACGCTTCTGAGATCGGAGCTGGGGCAGTGTTGTCGCAGAAAAATTCTGACTGCTCCGTGATGAGGCCTTGTGCCTTCTTTTCCCGTAAATTTTCGCCCGCTGAGCGGAATTATGATGTTGGGAATCGGGAGCTTTTGGCCATGAAGTGGGCTTTTGAGGAGTGGCGCCATTGGCTGGAGGGGGCCAGACATCAGGTGGTGGTATTGACTGACCACAAAAATTTGATTTATCTTGAGACCGCCAGGCGCCTGAATCCTAGACAGGCGCGCTGGTCATTATTTTTCTCTCGGTTTAATTTTGTGGTGTCATACCTACCGGGTTCTAAGAATGTTAAGGCGGATGCCCTTTCTAGGAGTTTTGAGCCTGACTCGCCTGGTAACTCTGAGCCCACAGGTATCCTTAAGGATGGAGTGGTATTGTCAGCCGTTTCTCCAGACCTGCGGCGGGCCTTGCAGGAGTTTCAGGCGGATAGACCGGATCGTTGCCCACCTGATAAACTGTTTGTTCCTAATGATTGGACCAGTAGAGTCATCTCTGAGGTTCATTCTTCTGCGTTGGCAGGTCATCCTGGCATTTTTGGTACCAGGGATTTGGTGGCAAGGTCCTTCTGGTGGCCTTCCCTGTCACGAGATGTGCGAGGCTTTGTGCAGTCTTGTGACGTTTGTGCTCGGGCCAAGCCTTGTTGTTCTCGGGCTAGTGGATTATTGTTGCCCTTGCCTATTCCTAAGAGGCCTTGGACGCACATCTCGATGGATTTTATTTCAGATCTGCCTGTTTCTCAGAAGATGTCTGTCATCTGGGTGGTGTGTGACCGTTTCTCTAAGATGGTCCATTTGGTTCCTCTGCCCAAGTTGCCTTCTTCTTCCGAGTTGGTTCCTCTGTTTTTTCAAAATGTTGTTCGTTTGCATGGTATTCCTGAGAATATCATTTCTGACAGAGGGACCCAATTCGTGTCTAGATTTTGGCGGGCATTCTGTGCTAGGATGGGCATAGATTTATCTTTTTCGTCCGCTTTCCATCCTCAGACGAATGGCCAGACCGAGCGGACTAATCAGACCCTGGAGACATATCTGAGGTGTTTTGTGTCTGCTGACCAGGATGATTGGGTTGCTTTTTTGCCATTGGCGGAGTTCGCTCTCAATAATCGGGCCAGCTCTGCCACTTTGGTGTCCCCGTTTTTCTGTAATTCGGGGTTTCATCCTCGATTTTCCTCTGGTCAGGCGGAATCTTCGGATTGTCCTGGAGTGGATGCTGTGGTGGAGAGATTGCATCAGATCTGGGGGCAGGTGGTGGACAATTTGAGGTTGTCCCAGGAGAAGACTCAGCTTTTTGCCAACCGCCACCGTCGTGTTGGTCCTCGGCTTTGTGTTGGGGATTTGGTGTGGTTGTCTTCTCGTTTTGTCCCTATGAGGGTCTCTTCTCCTAAGTTTAAGCCTCGGTTCATCGGCCCGTATAGGATATTGGAGATTCTTAATCCTGTTTCCTTCCGTTTGGACCTCCCTGCATCCTTTTCTATTCATAACGTTTTTCATCGGTCATTATTGCGCAGGTATGAGGTACCGGTTGTGCCTTCCGTTGAGCCTCCTGCTCCGGTGTTGGTTGAGGGTGAGTTGGAGTACGTTGTGGAGAAAATCTTAGACTCCCGTGTTTCCAGATGGAGACTCCAGTATCTGGTCAAGTGGAAGGGATACGGCCAGGAGGATAATTCTTGGGTGAATGCATCTGATGTTCATGCCTCTGATCTGGTTCGTGCCTTTCATAGGGCCCATCCTGATCGCCCTGGTGGTTCTGGTGAGGGTTCGGTGCCCCCTCCTTGAGGGGGGGGTACTGTTGTGAATTTGGATTCTGGGCTCCCCCGGTGGCTACTGGTGGAATTGAACTGGTGTCTTCATCTTCTCTGTTCACCTGTTCCCATCAAGATGTGGGAGTCGCTATATAACCTTGCTTCTCTGTTAGTTGCTTGCCGGTCAACAATGTTATCAGAAGCCTCTCTGTGCTTGTTCCTGCTCCTAGACAACTACTAGATAAGTTGGACTCTTGTCCATGTTTGTTTTTGCATTTTTTGTTCCAGTTCACAGCTGTAGTTTCGTTACTGTGTCTGGAAAGCTCTTGTGAACAGGAATTGCCACTCTGGTGTTATGAGTTAATGCCAGAGTCTTAAAGTAATTTCTGGATGGTGTTTTGATAGGGTTTTCAGCTGACCATGAAAGTGTCCTTTCTGTCTTCTGCTATGTAGTAAGTGGACCTCAAATTTGCTAAACCTATTTTCATACTACGTTTGTTATTCCATCTTAATTCACCGCCAATACATGTGGGGGGCCTCTGTCTCCTTTCGGGGTATTTCTCTAGAGGTGAGCTAGGACTTATATTTTCCTCTGCTAGCATTATTTAGTCCTCCGGCTGGTGCTGGGCATCTAGAATCAACGTAGGCATGCTACCCGGCCACTGCTAGTTGTGCGTTAGGTTTAGTTCATGGTCAGCTCAGTTCCCATCTTCCAAGAGCTAGTTCCTATATATGCTGATGCTATGTTCTCTTGCCATTGAGATCATGACACCTGATTGGAGGAACTCCTTCAGTGCCATCGAACGCACCATGGCTCCCCTTAGTGGCGAAGCCACAGTACTGCAACGACCAGGACTCTGGGGCGCTGCACATACCATATTGGTCTATACGGTGTATAAGAAAGACATAGCTGAACTGGAGCGGGTGCAGAGAAGAGCGACCAAGATTATTAGAGGACTGGGGGGTCTGCAATACCAAGATAGATTATAGTGCAGCGCCCCAGAGTCCTGGTTGTTGCAGTAATGTCATTCTTCCACCAGGGGGAGTGATATTACGTCTGAAGGCAATAAAGGAGATCTCTTTACCAGGTATCACAAACCACACGACACACTTCACACTCCAGGCCGCCAGGGGGAGCCATGCTCCTATTTATTAGGGCACTCCTCACAACTAGGTAAAACTGGCAGTCTGGACAGGAAGTTAGGCAGAAGCGAGCTGGGCTTCACCCAGTAAGCTGCTATCTGAGCTCCTCTCAGGTAGTGGGTCCCTGACATGGGTGGGATCCTGTCAGAGGCCTAGGCAGAAGGTCACGGAGCTGCACCTGCCCCACGTGCGGCAGCATCCTAAGAAAGAGACATGGAAAGGAATTGTAGCATGTGAGAAACTAAGTCATAGCCAAAGGAGAGGAAACCAGAAGGAGTTCTGCCCTGCAAATGGCTGCCTCCTTTCTGAGGCGCAGGATCCGGTAGCTGGAACACCGAGGGAGTCATTGTCTCCAAGCCTGGCTCCAGAGACCGGCAGGATAGCTAGTTCCATATTAATTGCCCGACCTTTTACCCAGGAGGCACGGTGGCAACTTGTGGGGGCCGGGGCATGATAGAGTCCCTGTAAAAAGCCTCAGGCCATCAGTCATATAGGTTTGTCCTATCCTATCCATCAAGGGGACAGAGAGAAAGAGACATAACATCTAGAACACCAACATCAGTTGTGAGGACCTTACCGAGAAGCTCAGCAGGAAGGGACTACAACACTCAGGCGCTAGAGGAAGGCTATTGATTTCCACCTGGATAAGGGAGACTCTGGATTTGCCTTCAGAACGGCCGGACTTTGCCTGCCCTGTGGTCTGTACCCTGGACTGGGGACGCTGAAGCCTTCAGTAAAGGTAAAGAGACTGCAACCTTGTGTCCTCATTCTTCACTGCGCCTCACACCATCCATCACCTACACTCTGGGAAGCCCTGGGGATACACTTCACCTGTGGGAAGGTATACCATCTAGCTGCCATAACGTCACCCCAGTGGACCCCTAAGCAGCGTCGGTCACCCTGACCGAATACCACAGATGGCATCACGAACATTATCCCTTTAAAGACCTTTCCCCCATTTACATCGGACGTCCCTAGGGCCACGGACCGGATCAGCCACCGTGACATCCCCACCGAGAACCAAGGGACCCGGGACCGAGTACCCCACTGCCCTACTGGGGGTGATCCAATTACACTTGAGGCTATTTAGTTTGGAAAAACGAAGGCTAAGGGGTGATCTTATTTTAATGTTTAAATATATGAGGGGACAGTACAACGACCTTTCTGATGATCTTTTTAATCATAGACCTGAGACAGGGACAAGGGGGCATCCTCTACGTCTGGAGGAAAGAAGGTTTAAGCATAATAACAGATGCGGATTCTTTACTGTAAGAGCAGTGAGATTATGGAACTCTCTGCCGTATGATGTTGTAATGAGTTATTCATTACTTAAATTTAAAAGAGGACTGGATGCCTTTCTTGAAAAGAATAATGTTACATGTTATATATACTAGATTCCTTGATAGGGTGTTGATCCAGGGAACTAGTCTGATTGCCATATGTGGAGTCGGGAAGAAATTTTTTTCCCCAATGTAGAGCTTACTCTTTGCCACATGGGTTTTTTTGGCCTTCCTCTGGATCAACATGTTAGGGCATGTTAGTGGATCGCCCCGCAAGGGCCGTGGGGTACTCGGTTGTTATGATCCGGTGACCTTGGAGCCGCATGAGACTTTCTCAGGAGTAGGTGGAACCTGTACTGACCGCAAACCCTAAACTGTCACCGCAACTAGAAGTAGCCGTGGGGTGTACCTAACACATCCTAGACACCTCGACACAGCCGGAGGACTAAATACCCCTATAGATGGAAATGGGAATTCTATCTTGCCTCAGAGCAGAACCCCAAATGATAGGCAGCCCCCCACAAATATTGACTGTGAGTATTAGAGGAAAGACACACGCAGGCAGAAATCAGGATTTAGCAAAAGAGGCCACGCTAGCTAAATAGGAAAGGATAGGACAGAATACTAAGCGGTCAGTATTAAAACCCTAAAATTATCCACAGCAGATAATACAAAAAATTCCACCATCTAACTAAAGACATGGAATGTATATCTGCATCTCCTGAGAATCCAACTTGACTGAAATATCCAAACACAGTCTAAGCTGGACAAGAAAAAACATTGAATAGTACTGAATTGTAAAGCACACAGCATGTGTGCCGTAGAAACAAAACCAGACACTTATCTTTGCTGATTTGGCAGCAGGGCTGGAGGAACCAGACAGAGATGCAAAACCTCCAAGAACAATGGACAACTGGCAAGGGCTAATGAATCCTGCACACCTAAATATCACAGTCAGAGCTGCAATCAGCAGGGACACCTGCCCAGGATTGCAACCCAGGGACAACTGCATTACTACCAACAACCACCGGAGGGAACCCAAAAGCAGAATTCACAACACTCGGTACCGGCTCCTACGGTTCACAGGGGAATGTCACGGTGGCTGACCTGGTCCATGGCCCTGGGATGTCCGTATAAAAGGGAAAGGTCTTTAAAGGGATAAAGTTTATGTTTGTGACGCCACCTGTGGTATTCGGTCAGGGTGACCGACGCTGCTTCAAGGGGTCCACTGGGGTGATGTTATGGCAGCTAGATGGTATACCTTCCCACAGGTGTGTAGATGGTGGTATGGTGAATGGCGCAGTGAAGAACGAGGACACAAGGTTGCAGTCTCTTTACCTTTACTGAAGACTTCAGCATCCACAGTCCAGGACACCAGATCACAGGGCAGTCAGAGTCCGGCCGGTTTGGAGGCAAGTCCAGAGTTCCCTTATCCAGGTGGAAATCAGTAGCCTTCCCTTGCGCTGGTGTAGTCCCTTACTGCCTATAGCTTCACATAAGAGTCTCACAGATGTGATGTTTCGCTCTCTCTGTCCCCCGAATAGGATAGGACAAAATCCATATGACTGGTGACTTGAGCCTGTTTTTAGGGTCTCTTAGATAACCCGGCTCTGTAGGTGCCACCGTGCCTCCTGGGTGTAGGTGCGGACAGGTAACCTGCATTTAGCTGTCCTGCCAGTCTCTGAAATAAGGCGTAGAGGTCCTTATTCCCTCGGTGTTCCGGCTACTGGGATTTTGCACCTCAGAAGGAGGCAGCCTGAGCGGGGCTGGTCCCCTTCTGGTATCCTCTCATTTGCTTCGACTTCCTTCACGCTCGCTGCAATACAATTCTGCCTTTCAATGTCTCTTTCTGGGACCTGCAGCTCTGAGGGCATGCACAGCTCCTTTAACCTTCTGTCCTCCTCAGACTACTGTCTGGAACTTTTTCTAACTTTCCCTACAGACTACCAGTTATATATATATTTGGGGAGTGTCCTAATAAATAGGAGCAGAAGCTCCCCCTGGTGGCCTGGAGTGTGAATGTGTTGCAGATTTGTGATACCTGGATGCAGTTATCCTTTCTTGCCTCCAAACGTAGCATCACTCTCCCCGAGAGGAAAGCAATTCCACTGCGATGACCAGAACCCTGGGACACCGCATTAGGTTAGGCTATGGGTTGAACTAGATGGACTTAAAGTCTTCCTTTAACCTTAATAACTATGTTACTATGTTACACAGGAGAGCTGACCGATCCCTTAAATACTACACCACAAAGGAGAGCTGACAGATCCCTTATATACTACACCCCACAAGAGAGCTGACAGATCTTCTATATACTACACCACACAGGAGAGCTGACAGATCATCTATATATTACACCACAGGCGAGAGCTGACAGATCCTCTATATACTGCACCACACAGGAGAGTTGACAGATCCTCTAAATACTACACCACGCAGGACAGATCCTCTATATAGTACACCACACAAGAGAGCTGACAGATCCTCTATATACTACACCACTCAGGATTAGTGTTGAGCATTCCGATACCGCAAGTATCGGGTATCGGCCGATCCTTGCGGTATCGGAATTCCGATACCGAGATCCGATATTTTTGTGGTATCGGGTATCGGAATCGGAAGTCCCCACAGTGCTAAAATCACTATAATGTAAAGTGGGCGGTGCGTGGGCGGAGACTGCGTGTCTCTGTGCGGGCGGGGTCTGTGCGGGCCTGCCAGGGATCTCATTCTATGCGGCCGGCGCTGCCCAGGCTTGATGCGGCGTGCCGGGGCTTGATGCGGCGTGGGAGGGCTCTGCGGCGTGCTGGGGGGGTCTATGCGGCGTGAAGGGGTCTAAGCGGCGTGCTGGGGGGTCTATGCGGTGTGAGGGGCTCTCTGCGGCGTTCTGGGGCGTCTATGCGGCGTGCTGGGGGATCTATGCGGCGTGAGGGGCTCTCTGCGGCGTTCTGGGGCGTCTATGCGGCGTGCTGGGGGGTCTATGCGGCGTGCTGGGGGGTCTATGCGGCGTGCTGGGGGGTCTATGCGGCGTGCGGGGGTCTCAGCGGCGTGCGGGGGTCTCTGCGGCGTGCTGGGGGGTCTCTGCGGCGTGGGGGGTCTCTGCGGCGTGGGGGGGGTCTCTGCGGCGTGCGGGGGTCTCAGTGCGGGCATCGTCCGATGGGACTACAAGTCCCATCGGGCTATGCCTGCTACACTGACAGTGATTGACACATTAGCCAATGATGGGACAGTAGTAGTCCCATCATCCGGCTAATGTGTTGAATGAAAAAAAAAAAAAATACTCCATACATACATTCTACATACATACATACATATAGACATACAGTACATTCATACATTACATACATGACATACATTACATTAAACATAGATTACATACTCACCATTACTTGTCATTTTGATCCCCGAAGCCAGTGTCATCTATAAAAAATGTGAAAAAAACAAACAACCAATATACTCCCTGTCCGCAGAAATCCACGAGTGTCCCACGACGATCTCCCGTGGAGAGCAGCAGCATCAAATAATGCGACCGCTCTCTAGGGGCTCAGAAACACAATGACGGGAGGAAGGTATCCTTCCGCCACTGTATTCCTCCGCCGCTGTAAAAAAAAAAAGTCCCTAGTCTCACTTTATGGCATTGCTGTATGAGACATTTTCCCATGCAGCAATTATATAAAGTGACACTTTGAACTCAGGTAACCTCAGTGATGCACTGCAGGAGCCATTGTCTCCTGTCAGTGTGTCACTGAGGGTCCTATAGAGCAGTGACGTCACCCGATGTCACTGTTCTATAGGGGAGATCGTCGTGGGACACTCGTTATTAATTGGACTACGGCGGACAGGTAGTATGCGGTTTATTATTTTACGTTTTTTGCAGGCGCTGAAGTATGGTAAGTATGGTGAAATGAAGAATATTAAAATACTTTTTCCTAATGTGTGCGTGTTTTATTAACCCTTTTCTTACTATTGGATTAATAACGGATAGGCGTCTTATTGACGCCTCTCCGTTATTAACCCGGCTTAATGTCACCTTACGATAGCAAGGTGACATTAACCCCTTATTACCCCATATCCCACCGCTACACGGGAGTGGGAAGAGAGGGGCTAAGTGCCGGAATTGGCGCATCTTACGGATGCGCCATTTTCGGGGCGGCTGCGGACTGGTATTTGTAGCCGGGGGAGGGGGCCAATATCCATGGCCCCTCTCTAGGCTATGAATATCAGCCCGCAGCTGTCTGCGTAGCCTTTCTGGCTATAAAATATAGGGGGACCCCACGTCATTTTTTTGGGGGGTCCCCCTATTTTAATAGCCAGTAAAGGCTACGCAGACAGCTGCGAGCTGATATTCATAGCAGGCTACAAATATTGGCCCCCGGCCGTCGGCTTTCCCCCTCTGGCGCAGAAAATTGCGCGGGAGCCCACGCCGTTTTTTTCCATTTTTTTTTTTTTTAAATTCAACGCTCATAAAGGCCTCTTTCACCCTTGCGTCAGTACGGGTCCGTCGCTATGCGTCGAGCCGACGTACCGACGCACGTTGCGAAATTTGTACACGACGTGGGCAGCGGATGCAGTTTTTCAACGCATCCACTGCCCATTCTGAAGTGCGGGGAGGAGGGGGCAGAGTTTCTGCTGCGCATGCGCAGTAGAAAATGGCAGACGCGACGGACAAAAAAACGTTCACTTGAACGTTTTTTCGTGCAGACGGTCCGCCAAAACTCGACGGATCCGTTGCAGAACGGACGCGACGTGTGGCCATTCGTCGCGATCCGTCGCTAATACAAGTCTATGGGGAAAAAAAATGCATCCTGCGAGCACATTTGCAGGATCCGTTTTTTTCCGCCAGATCCGTTTTTTCAGTCGGATCCGTTGTTTTCCGCCAGATCGGTTTTTTTCCACCGGATCCGTTTTTTTCCGCTAGATCCGTTTTTTTTCCGCCGGATCCGTTTTTTCCTGCCGGATCCATTTTTTTCCGCCAGATCCGTTTTTTCTCATAGAGTTGTAATAGCGCCGGATTGCGCCTGATGGCCACACATTTCATCCGTTTTTTGCAGGATTCGTAAAAAAAACTTTCCGCCGGACGGAAAACTCATAGGAACGTTTTTTGTCCGTTATTTTTCATGCATGTTTCCATTCAAATCATGCACATTTTCCGTTTATTTATTTTCCAAAAACCTCATCAAAACCTGCATCAAAACTAAACTGCATGAAAAACCGCACCAAAAACCTGCATCAAAAACAGCATCAAAAACTGCACCAAAAACCTGCAGCAAAAAAAGCACCAAAAACTGCATCAAAAACTGAACCAAAAACTACATCAAAAACCACACCAAAAACATGCAGCAAAAAAGCACCAAAAACTGCATCAAAAACCGCATCAAAAACTGCACCAAAAACCGCACCAAAAACCTGCAGCAAAAAGCACCAAAAACTGCATCAAAAACCGCATCAAAAACTGCACCAAAAACTGCATCAAAAACCGCACCAAAAACCTGCATCAAAAAAAGCACCAAAAACTGCATCAAAAACTGAACCAAAAACTACATCAAAAACCGCACCAAAAACATGCGGTTTTTGATGCAGTTTTTGGTGCTTTTTTGCTGCATGTTTTTGGTGCGGTTTTTGATGTAGTTTTTGGTTCAGTTTTTGATACAGTTTTTGGTGCTTTTTTTGATGCAGGTTTTTGGTGCGGTTTTTGATGCAGTTTTTGGTGGTTTTTGATGCGGTTTTTGATGCAGTTTTTGGTGCTTTTTGCTGCAGGTTTTTGGTGCGGTTTTTGATGTAGTTTTTGGTTCAGTTTTTGATGCAGTTTTTGGTGCTTTTTTTGCTGCAGGTTTTTGGTGCGGTTTTTGATGCAGTTTTTGATGCGTTTTTTGATGCAGTTTTTGGTGCTTTTTGCTGCAGGTTTTTGGTGCGGTTTTTGATGCAGTTTTTGGCGCAGTTTTTGATGCAGTTTTTGGTGCTTTTTTGCTGCACCAAAAACCGCACCAAAAACCTGCAGCAAAAAAACACCAAAAACTGCATCAAATACTGCACCAAAAACTGCATCAAAAACCTGCAGCAAAAAAGCACCAAAAACTGCAGCAAAAACGGCATCAAAAACCTGCAGCAAAAAAAGCACCAAAAACAGCACCAAAAACCTGCAGCAAAAAAAGCACCAAAAACTGCATCAAAAACCGCATCAAAAAGCTACATCAAAAACAGCACCAAAAACTGCATCAACAACCTGCAGCAAAAAAGCACCAAAAACTGCATCAAAAACGGCATCAAAAACCTGCAGCAAAAAAAGCACCAAAAACTGCATCAAAAACCTCAACAAAAAGCTACATAAAAAACAGCACCAAAAACTGCATCAAAAACCGCACCAAAAACCTGCAGCAAAAAAAGCACCAAAAACTGCATCAAAAACTGAACCAAAAACTACATCAAAAACCGCACCAAAAACCTGCAGCAAAAAGCACCAAAAACTGCATCAAAAACCGCATCAAAAACAGCACCAAAAACTGCATCAAAAACCGCACCAAAAACCTGCAGCAAAAAAAGCACCAAAAACTGCATCAAAAACTGAACCAAAAACTACATCAAAAACCGCACCAAAAACCTGCAGCAAAAAGCACCAAAAACTGCATCAAAAACCGCATCAAAAATTGCACCAAAAACTGCATCAAAAACCGCACCAAAAACCTGCAGCAAAAAAGCACCAAAAACTGCATCAAAAACTGCATCAAAAACAGCACCAAAAACCTGCAGCAAAAAAAGCACCAAAAACTGCATCAAAAACCGCATCAAAAAGCTACATCAAAAACAGCACCAAAACCTGCATCAAAAACTGCACCAAAAACTGCATCAAAACCTGCATAAAAAACTGGTGCAGTTTTGATGCGGTTTTTGATGCAGTTTTTGCTGCAGGTTTTTGGTGTGGTTTTTGATGCAGTTTTTGGTGCAGCATTTGATGCAGTTTTTGGTGCTTTTTTTGCTCCAGATTTTTGATGCGGTTTTTGATGCAGTTTTTGGTGCAGTTTTTGATGCGGTTTTTGATGCAGTTTTTGGTGCTTTTTTGCTGCAGGTTTTTGGTGCGGTTTTTGATGCAGTTTTTGGTGCTGTTTTTGATGTAGCTTTTTGATGCGGTTTTTGATGCAGTTTTTGGTGCTTTTTTTGCTGCAGTTTTTTGGTGCTGTTTTTGATGCAGTTTTTGGTGCAGTTTTTGGTGCTGTTTTTGATGTAGCTTTTTGATGCGGTTTTTGATGCAGTTTTTGGTGCTTTTTTGCTGCAGTTTTTTGCTGCAGTTTTTTGGTGCGGTTTTTGATGCAGTTTTTGATGCAGTTTTTGGTGCTTTTTTGCTGCAGGTTTTTGGTGCGGTTTTTGATGCAGTTTTTGGTGCGGTTTTTGATGCAGGTTTTTGGTGCGGTTTTTGATGCTGTTTTTGATGCAGGTTTTTGGTGCGGTTTTTCATGCAGTTTTGATGCAGGTTTTGATGAGGTTTTTGGAAAATAAATAAACGGAAAATGTGCATGATTTGAATGGAAACATGCATGAAAAATAACGGACAAAAAACGTTCCTATGAGTTTTCCGTCCGGCGGAAACAGTTTTTTTTAAAGAATCCTGCAAAAAACGGATGAAATGTGTGGCCATCAGGCGCAATCCGGCGCTATTACAACTCTATGAGAAAAAACGGATCTGGCGGAAAAAAATGGATCCGGCAGGAAAAAACGGATCTGGCGGAAAAAAAACGGATCTGGTGGAAAAAAACGGATCCGGTGGAAAAAAACAGATCTGGCAGAAAAAAACGGATCCAATGTAAAAAAAACGGATCTGGCGGAAAAAAACGGATCCGGTGGAAAAAAAACGATCTGGCGGAAAACAACGGATCCGACTGAAAAAACGGATCTGGCGGAAAAAAACGGATCCTGCAAATGTGCTCGCAGGATGCATTTTTTTCCCCATAGACTTGTATTAGCGACGGATCGCGACGAATGGCCACACGTTCAAGTGAACGTTTTTTTGTCCGTCGCGTCTGCCATTTTCTACTGCGCATGCGCAGCAGAAACTCTGCCCCCTCCTCCCCGCACTTCAGAATGGGCAGTGGATGCGTTGAAAAACTGCATCCGCTGCCCACGTCGTGTACAAATTTCACAACGTGCGTCGGTACGTCGGCTCGACGCATAGCGACGGACCCGTACTGACGCAAGGGTGAAAGAGGCCTTTATGAGCGTTGAATTTAAAAAAAAAAAAAAATGGAAAAAAACGGCGTGGGCTCCCGCACAATTTTCTGCGCCAGAGGGGGAAAGCCGACGGCCGGGGGCCAATATTTGTAGCCTGCTATGAATATCAGCTCGCAGCTGTCTGCGTAGCCTTTACTGGCTATTAAAATAGGGGGACCCCCCAAAAAAATGACGTGGGGTCCCCCTATATTTTATAGCCAGAAAGGCTACGCAGACAGCTGCGGGCTGATATTCATAGCCTAGAGAGGGGCCATGGATATTGGCCCCCTCCCCCGGCTACAAATACCAGTCCGCAGCCGCCCCGAAAATGGCGCATCCGTAAGATGCGCCAATTCCGGCACTTAGCCCCTCTCTTCCCACTCCCGTGTAGCGGTGGGATATGGGGTAATAAGGGGTTAATGTCACCTTGCTATCGTAAGGTGACATTAAGCCGGGTTAATAACGGAGAGGCGTCAATAAGACGCCTATCCGTTATTAATCCAATAGTAAGAAAAGGGTTAATAAAACACGCACACATTAGGAAAAAGTATTTTAATATTCTTCATTTCACCATACTTACCATACTTCAGCGCCTGCAAAAAACGTAAAATAATAAACCGCATACTACCTGTCCGCCGTAGTCCAATTAATAACGAGTGTCCCACGACGATCTCCCCTATAGAACAGTGACATCGGGTGACGTCACTGCTCTATAGGACCCTCAGTGACACACTGACAGGAGACAATGGCTCCTGCAGTGCATCACTGAGGTTACCTGAGTTCAAAGTGTCACTTTATATAATTGCTGCATGGGAAAATGTCTCATACAGCAATGCCATAAAGTGAGACTAGGGACTTTTTTTTTTACAGCGGCGGAGGAATACAGTGGCGGAAGGATACCTTCCTCCCGTCATTGTGTTTCTGAGCCCCTAGAGAGCGGTCGCATTATTTGATGCTGCTGCTCTCCACGGGAGATCGTCATGGGACACTCGTGGATTTCTGCGGACAGGGAGTATATTGGTTGTTTGTTTTTTTCACATTTTTTATAGATGACACTGGCTTCGGGGATCAAAATGACAAGTAATGGTGAGTATGTAATCTATGTTTAATGTAATGTATGTCATGTATGTAATGTATGAATGTACTGTATGTCTATATGTATGTATGTATGTAGAATGTATGTATGGAGTATTTTTTTTTTTTTTCATTCAACACATTAGCCGGATGATGGGACTACTACTGTCCCATCATTGGCTAATGTGTCAATCACTGTCAGTGTAGCAGGCATAGCCCGATGGGACTTGTAGTCCCATCGGACGATGCCCGCACTGAGACCCCCGCACGCCGCAGAGACCCCCCCCACGCCGCAGAGACCCCCCCCACGCCGCAGAGACCCCCCAGCACGCCGCAGAGACCCCCGCACGCCGCTGAGACCCCCGCACGCCGCATAGACCCCCCAGCATGCCGCATAGACCCCCCAGCACGCCGCATAGACCCCCCAGCACGCCGCATAGATGCCCCAGAACGCCGCAGAGAGCCCCTCACGCCGCATAGATCCCCCAGCACGCCGCATAGACGCCCCAGAACGCCGCAGAGAGCCCCTCACGCCGCATAGACCCCCCAGCACGCCGCTTAGACCCCCTCACGCCGCATAGACCCCCCCAGCACGCCGCAGAGCCCTCCCATGCCACATCAAGCCCCGGCACGCCGCATCAAGCCTGGGCAGCGCCGGCCGCATAGAATGAGATCCCTGGCAGGCCCGCACAGACCCCGCCCGCACAGAGACACGCAGTCTCCGCCCACGCACCGCCCACACTCTCCCCCCCCTCCAGAAACCCATATAGAAGGACAGAAAGGGCTGATTTACCGTCCGATACTTGAGTCCCATTCACTTGTATTGGTATCGGGTATCGGTATCGGATTAGATCCGATACTTTGCCGGTATCGGCCGATAGTTTCCGATACCGATACTTTCAAGTATCGGACGGTATCGCTCAACCCTACTCAGGATAGATCCTCTATATACTGCACCACACAGAAGAGCTGACAGATCAGCTATATACACCACATAGGAAAGCTGACAGATCCTCTATACTGCACCACACAGGAGAGTTGACAGATCCTCTAAATACTACACCACACAGGACAGATCTTCTATATAGTACACCACACAAGAGAGCTGACAGATCCTCTATATACTATACCACACAGAAGAGCTGACAGATCTTCTATATACTACACCACACAGGGGAGAGCTGACAGATCCTCTATATACTACACCACACAAGAGAGCTGACAGATCCTCTGTATATTACATGACACAGGAGAACTAGCAGATCCTCTATACAGCTATGGCAAAAATTAAGAGACCACTGCAAAATGTTCAGTTTGTCTGATTTTTCTCTTTATAGGCATATGTTTGAGTAAAATGTAAATTGCTCTTTTATTCTATAAACTTCAGAAAACATGTGTCTGAATTTCCAAGTAATACATTTTGTATTTTTTTTTCAGACAAAGAAAAATGATAAAAAAAAACCAAACAAACAGTGCTTTCAGACCTCAAATAATGCAAAGAAAACAAGTTCATAATCATTTAGAAACAACAATACTAATGCTTTAACTCAGGAAGAGTTCAGAAATCAATGTTTTGTGGAATAACCATGATTTTTAATCACACCAGTCTTTCACACTGCTTCTGGTGCAAAAATTTAAGCAGCTCTTCTTTGTTTGATGGCTTGCGACTATCCATCATGCTCTTGATTAGATTCCAGAGGTTTTCATTGGGGTTCAGGCCTGGAGATTGGGCTGCCCATGACAGGGTTTTGAAGTGGTGGTCTCTTAATTTTTGTCAGAGCTGTATACTACACCACACAAAAGAGCTGACAGATCCTCTATATACTACTCCACACAGGAGAGCTGACAGATCCTCTACATACTACACTGCACAGGAGAGCTGACAGATCCTCTATATACTACACCACACAAGAGAACTGACCGATCCTCTATTTACTGCACCACCCTGGAGAGTTGACAGATCCTCTAAATACTACACCACACAGGACATATTCTCTATATACTACAGTGAACCACACAAGTGAGCTTCAGATCCTCTTTATACAACACCACACAAAAAAGCTGACAGATACTCTATATATTACACCACACAGGACAGATTCTCTATATACTGCAACACACAGGAAAGCTGACAGATCCTTTGTACACACCACATAGGAAAGCTGACAGATCATCTAAATACTACACCACACAGGAGAGCTGATAGATCTCTATATTCTACATCAAATAGGAGAGCTGACAGTTCCTCACAAGTGAGCTTCAGATCCTCTTTATACTACATCACATGAGAAAGCTGACGGATCCTCTCTACACTACACAGGACACATCCTCTATATACTACACCATACAGGAGAGCTGACAGATCCTCCATATACTACCCCGCACAGGAGAGTTGACAAATCCTCTATATACTGCACCACAAAGGAGAGCTGACAGATCCTCTATATACTACACCACACGGGAGAGCTGACAGATCCTCTATATACTATACCACAAAGGAGAGCTGATAGATCCCCTATATACTACACCACACAAGAAAGCTGACAGATCCTCTATATGCTACACCATACAGGACAGCTTACAGATTCTCTATATACTACACTACACAGGAGAGCTGACTGATCTTCTATATACTACACCACACAGGAGAGCTGACTGATCTTCTATATACTACACCACACAGGAAAGCTGACAGATCCTCTATATACTACACCACACAGGAAAGCTGACAGATCCTCTATATACTACACTGCACAGGAGAGCTGGCAGATACTCTATTTGCTGCATCACTCAGGAGAGTTGACAGATCCTCTAAATACTACACCACACAGGACAGATTCTCTATATACTATACCACAATAGAGAGCTGCAGATCCTCTTTATATTACACCACATAGAAAAGCTGACAGATCCTCTTTATACACCACATAGGAAAGCTGACAAATCCTTTATATACTACACCACACAGGAGAGATGATAGATCATCTATATACTACATCACACAGGAGAGCTGACAGATCCTCTCTATACTACACAGGACACATCCTCTATATACTACACCACGTGAGACAGCTTACAGATCCTCTATATACTACACCACACAGGATAACTGAGTGATTCTCTACTGTATATACTACACTACTCAGGAGAGCTGACAGATCCTCTATATATTACACCACAAAGGAGAGCTGAGAGATCCTCTATATACTACCCTGCGCAGGAGAACTGACAGATCCTCAATGTACTACACTACACATAAGAGCTGACAGATTTTCTTTATTATACACCACACAGGAGAGCTGATAGATCCTCTATATACTGCACCACACAGGAGAGCTGACAGATCCCCTATATACTACTTCACACAAGAGAGCTGACAGATCCTCTATATACTACAAAGAACACATCCTCTATATACTACACCACAAGGAGAGCTTACAGATCCTCAATATACTGCACCACACAGGAGAGTTGACAGATCCTCTATATACTACACCACAAAGGAGAGCTGACAGATTCCCTATATACTACACCACAAAGGAGAGCTGACAGATCCTCTATATACTGCACCACAAAGGAGAGCTGACAGATCCTCTATACACTACACAACACAGGAAAGCTGACAGATCCTCTATATACTACACTGCACAGGAAAGCTGACAGATCCTCTATATACTACACCTCATAGGAGAACTGACAGATCCTCTATATACTACACAACACAGGAGAGTTGACAGATCCTCTAAATACTACACCACACATGACAGATTCTTTATAGACTACCACACAAGAGAGCTGCAGATCCTCTTTATACTACACCACACAAAAAATATTCTCTTTATACTGCACCAAACAGGAGAGCTGACAGATCCTCTATATACTACACCACACAGGAGAGCTGATAGATCCTCTATATACGTCATCACACAGGAGAGCTGACAGATCCCCTATATACTACACCACAAGAGAAAGCTGACAGATCCTCTCTATACTACACAGGACACATCCTCTATATACCACACCACATGGGACAGCTTTCAGATTGTCTATATACTACACCAGAAGGAGAGCTGACAGATCCTCTATATACTACACCACATAGGAGAGCCGATATATCCTTTATATACCATACCACACGGGAGAGCTGACTGATCCTCTATATACTACACCACACAGGAGAGCTGACAGATCCTCTTGATACTACACCGCACAGGAGAGCTGACAGATCTTCTATATACTACACCACACAGGAGAGCTCACAGATCCTCTATCTACTACACCACACAGGAGAGCTGACAGATCCTCTACATACTACACTACTCAGGAGAGCTGTCAGATACCATATATACTACACCACACAAGAGAACTGATAGATCATCTATATACAACACAGGATGGCTTACAGATCCTCTATATACTACACCATACAGGAGAGCTGACAAATCCTCTTTGTACAGCACCACACAGGAGAGCTGATATCCTCTATTTAGTACACCACACAGGAGAGCTGACAGATCCTCTATATACTATACCACAAAGGCGAGCTGATAGATCCCCTATATACTACACCACACAAGAAAGCTGACAGATCCCCTATATATTACACCATACAGGACAGCTTATAGATCCTCTATATACTACACCACACAGGAGAGCTGACTGATCCTCTATACACTACCCTGTGCTGGAGAACTGACAGATCCTCAAATTACTACACTACACATAAGAGCTGACAGATCTTCTTTATTCTACACCACACAGGAGAACTGATAGATCCTCTATATTCTGCACCACACAGGAGAGCTGGCAGATCCCCTATATACTACTTCACACAAGAGAGCTGACAGATCCTCTATATACTACACAGAACACATCCTCTATATACTACACCACACAGGAGAGTTGACAGATCCTCTATATACTACACCACAATGGAGAGCTGACAGATCCTCTATATACTGCAGCACAAAGGAGAGCTGACGGATCCTCTATATACTGCACCACAAAGGAGAGCTGACAGATCTTCTATATACTGCACCACAAAGGAGAGCTGACAGATCCTCTATATACTACACTGCACAGGAGAGCTGACAGATCCTCTATATACTACACCACATAGGAGAACTGAAAATCCTCTATTTACTGCACCACACAGGAGAGTTGGCAGATCCTCTATATACTACACAACACAGGAGACTTGACAGATCCTCTAAATACTACACCACACAGGACAGATTCTCTATAGACTATACTACACAAGAGAGCTGCAGATCTTCTTTATGCTACACCACACAGAAAAGATTCTCTATATGCTGCACCACGCAGGAGAGCTGACAGATCCTTCATATACACCACATAGGAAAGCTGACAGATCCTCTAAATACTACACTACACAGGAGAGCTGATAGATCCTCTATATACTTCATCACACAGGAGAGCTGACAGATCCCCTATATACTACACCTCAAGAGAAAGCTGATAGATCCTCTCTATACTACACAGGACACCTCCTCTATATACAACACCACACGTGACAGCTTACAAATCGTCTATATACTACACCACATAGGAGAGCTGATATATCCTTTATATACCATACCACACGGGAGAGCTGACAAATCCTCTGTATACTACAAGACACAGTAGAGCTGACAGATCCTCTTGATACTACACCACACAGGAGAGCTGACAGATCTTCTATATACTACACCACACAAAAGAACTGATAGATCATCTATATACCAAACAGGATGGCTTACAGATCCTCTATATACTACACCATACAGGAGAGCTGACAGATCCTCTATGTACTGCACCACACAGGAGAGCTGACAGACCCTCTATATACTATACCATAAAGGAGAGCTGATAGATCCCCTATATACTACACCACACAAGAAAGCTGACAGATCCTCTATATACTACACTGTTATGGACCTGGTGGTTAGGAGCACCTGGAATGACCTGATGAGTAAACTCAAAAAACGGAACTAGCTCTGGGGAAGTGGGAACTCTGCTGACCGCAAACTCTACTCCTATCGCACACACTAGAAATAGCCGTGGAGCGTACCTAACTCTCCCTAGACGCCTCTTCACAGCCTAAGAGCTAACTACCCCTAAAGATAGAAATAGAAGCCTAACCTTGCCTCAGAGAAATTCCCCCAAAGGTAAAGGCAGCCCCTGACATATATTGACTGTGAGTTAAGAGGAAAGTCACAAACACAGGAATGAAACAGGTTTTAGCATAGGAGGCCAGACTTACTAAATAGTCAGAGGATAGAAAAGAATACTATGCAGTCAGCATAAAAAAACTACAAAACCACACAGAGTATGCAAAAAGACCCCCGCACCGACTCACGGTGTGGAGGTGCAACACTGCACCCCAGAGCTTCCAGCTAGCAAGGAAACATCATGATAGCAAACTGGACTAGAATTTAGCAGTGCTAAGAAATATATTCAGGCAGCAGTAACAACAAATAAACGAGCAGGGACTTAGCTTCTGCTGGAGTAGACAGGTCCTCAGAGAAGTCCAAGAGAGATCTGAACCAATTCTGATACATTGACAGCTGGCATCAGGTAACGATCTGAGTGGAGTTAAATAGGGAAGCAGCATAGCAACATAATGAGAGCAGCTGATAAAGCCAACCTAGTGATCAGCAGTTCCGCTCGAAGCCACCAGAGGGAGCCCAAGAGCAGAACTAACCAAAGTACCATTCATGACCACAGGAGGGAGTCCGAGAACGGAATTCACAACACTACACCATACAGGAGAGCTGACAGATCCTCTATATACTACACCATACAGGAGAGCTGACAGATTCTCTATATACTACACCACACAGGAGAGCTGACAGATCCTCTATACACTACACCACACAGGAGAGCTGACAGATCCTCTATATACTACACCATACAGGAGAGCTGACAGATCCTCTGTATACTACACCACACGGGAGAGCTGAAAGATCCTCTATATACTACACCATACAGGAGAGCTGACAGATCCTCTATATACTACACCACATGGGAGAGCTGAGAGATCCTCTATATCCTACACCACACAGGAGAGCTGACAGATCCTCTATATACTACACCATACAGGAGAGCTGACAGATCCTCTATATACTACACCACACAGGAGAGCTGACAGATTCTCTATATACTACACAGGACACATCTATCTTATACTACATCACTCTGTAGGTTCACATGACACCATGTCTGGTGCATTCGGCAAGATCAAAATGAAGAAGGTTGTTCCTTGTTCCACTCTTATTCTTTTTGTGGCTACTCCTTTAAATCCTCATTGTTAAGGATTATATATATTTTTAAGGAATTAAGAGATTAAATATCCCTGATGTGGATGATATTTTTATGGAATGTGAAGTGATTCTTTTGGGGTTAAATATCAACCACATATATATTTTTGGTTGCTATGGTGGAGGATTGTGAATCAGGCTAAATACATACCTGTTTGACTGCTAGTCTCTATGCGCTCCAGCGTGGGATGCAATGTAGGTATGGACTCATGCGCACTGTACTGCCGGCATCTTTGTGCGTTCCAGCATGGAATGCTAACACACATTAGATCCGATGCGCATTGCTTCCGGGCATGCGCAGTCAGACCAGAGGGAACTCTAGTGTCTAAAATGTGGAGCCTGTGACCTAGGGTAATGGAGACAGTCACTGCTGGTGTCTACTAACAGAGAGACAAAGGACATAGTAACATTGAATATGATTTAACATAATTGCATTATGCCTCCCGATCAGCTGCATGGTGAAACGCGTTGATGCATTTACAGAATGACATATCTAGATCAATAATATTGTTTTGCAGTAACTGTTGATGTGATATGTTACCATTGTTGATATGTTACCATTTAAGGGCATACTCGACTTTAAAAAAAATTCCCATAAGATGTTGTTAAGGTGTTGTTTATTTAAGACACTAGGACATCCTAGGGACCACTGCCGAGTAGCGATGGCGCCAATGTCAAATATCAAGGATGCCAACCTCCACTGGAAGGTAGTTTTGAGTTGGTCGGGCAATTTACTACTCCCCATTATCAGCATCTGTTATATCATATTTTCACAATTTGTACTGGTATATTACTCATCCCTGGTTGCTGCTGTATTTTGGTTGCATATAGACACAGAAACTTTGTTGAATCATAGATATACCTCCAATTCATGTTGTCACATTATATTGAGATTGAGACAAGTAAGGCACCCAAGGGCATTTCAGGGATAGCCGCCAAGGATCAAGAACGCCATATCGCTTCCCTAGGGTGCCAACCTCAGCTGTCAGGTAGTGGCTAAGTACAGGTATGAAATCAAAGTGAGTTATTTAGTATCCAGTGTGAATATCTATTAATGTTTTTTTGTTATATAATAAGTGACTGTCTTACCATACTTTTCGGTATGAGGAAAGAAAAATTTAATAAACCTTTTATTCCTGCCCAGAAAAATATATTTTATGAAAGTGCTATAGCAAAAATAATAAGCCATTGGTTTTTCATGTGCCGTACTGTCTGATTCTGGATGGATTCTTCTTATTGCTATTTTAATTGGCCATAATTTCTGGACTATAGACTGTGTTTGAAATGAGTGTTTTCTATGCTTGCTATTTAAAACATTCAATACAATCAAAGAGATAAAGAGATATGTCCATTATTGATCCAATTGAAAGATCAAAACTCCAGTCAACTGATTTCAGTCCCTGCTTGGAGAAAGTTTTCAATTTGGTGCATTTCTTATAAAACCATGTCACTTGTTAATACTAATAATTCAAACTTTTGGTGCTGAAAGCCGCAATAACCAGTTACAGAAAAAAATAAAAAGCATACTTGGTTTTGGGCCAAATTTATGAAGCTAAGAATTTGGAGAAAATAATAATTCAGGACAAAAAAAAAGAACAGTGACTTCAAGAAATCTTAATTGATGAATCGTGCACCAAGGGTTCATGACTTTCTATTCCCTTCTTTAATTGCTACCTTTATGGTCCTCCATATGTTTTTTCTCAAATATGCTTGTACGTAAGTAAATGAATGTGGCCACAGTATAGCAGGTAATGGATGTCACAAACTTCACTAGTGTATTTCATTCAGGAGTGAAGCATCTTCATTCCTCTTCAATTTAGTTTGGATTACCTCATTGTGTAGAAGAAGGCATATTTAGAGATAAGGGTGCTATATTTATCAGCACTTCACCAGCAGCTGGATGTTGCTCAGATGAAGCTTATACAGACTCCATGGCACCAGAGCACTGATTTTATTGCTTCTTTAATTCTCCCAGAGGTTCTCTGAATGGCCTTTTCAGAAGAGCTTCCATTATTCTTGAAGGAAATGTTCTTCACTTCTAAGCCACACAAATTGATAATGGTATATTGATAGACACCTGAGCCCCGCATTGCAAACTTTGGTCCATAAGGAAAATAATAACTACGGTATGTTTGTCCATCTTTCATTGTAAAACATGGTCTGCGTAGCCACCATAATGGAAGGCCTGTGCACTCCGTAATAATGAGATCTTCTATGCAATTGATTTTCAAGGACTTTTTTTGTGGAAGTGACAATTAAAGGAGTGATTCTTGTACTTCAAGCACCTCCATAATGCTGCAAGGAAAAAATAATTCATGCCATTTGAAAAACTGAAACTTCTTCAATACAATAAAACTGTTCAGCTACAGCCCAGGCATCAGTGCATTAAGGTTTGTTTATTTCTTTCATTTGTTATGTTTTCATCTACTTGCAGATTGATTTTTTTTAGTTTGAACATATTCACATATTCATTATTTCATTAACAGTATTAGAAAATGGCATTAGCTTTTTATTACAAATTTTCAAATGGTTGTCAGCAACAATATTTAGGGTAAATTCAGACATGTTAGAGGAAGGAAAAGTATAAATAGAAAAACTCATACTTAGCTTAAAAACTGCACTGAAAACTTGCACAAAAACTGAATGTGTATTTTAAGTCTGAGCGTCTTACATGAGAATAGAAACGGGCTGATACATCTCAGCTAATATATATATGCCCACTGTCCAGTATTGAGCTAAGCACCATTCAATACTCAGTCTTTATGTAATCTCAAGGCACTCCTACGAAATATTAAAAACCTACAAATGAAGGAAGTAGGTGTGCAGCGCCCCAGAGACCTGGTCATTGCAGTAACGTCGCTCTGCCGCTAAGGGGAGTGATGGTACGTCTGATTGCACTAAAAGAGTTCACCTGACCAGGTATCACAGTCACACAATACACTTCACACTCTGGCCACCAGGGGGAGCAAAAGGTTCTATGTATTAGGCCACTCCTCACACTCTGGTAAAACTGGGGGTTGGATAGGAAGTTAGGGAGAAGCTGACTGGGTTTTGCCCAGGTAACATCTAGTGAGAGGAGAGCGTTACTTGGGAAGATTCAGGGGGGTCCCTGTCAGGGGTGGGATCCTGACAGAGGCCTAGCAAAGGACAGATCGTTACGGAGCCGTGCCTGCACCTCATTGCGGCGGCATCTAAAGAAAGGACACGAAGCAAAGTATATTGTGGAGAAGTGAGAAACGAGATCACAGCACGAAGGCGATAGAACCAGTAGGAGTCGTGCCCCGAGATCGGCAACATCCTACTGAGGCGCGTAGCCGGCGGCCGGAACGCCGAGGAAGTAATAGGCTCTACGCATTACTTTGAACCAATGGCAGGACAGTTAACTTTAGGTTGGCTGTCTCACCTTTTACACCTAATGAAGACAACGGAGGCAATTGTGGGAGAGGGGCGTCTCTAGGGTCCCTATAAAATAACTCCAGGCCTACCCCGTCATACGGGTGCATCCTATCCATATCATCTGGGGGACGGAGAGAAAGAACAGAAACATACACGACAGTAGTGAGGACTATCCCGTGGTGCTCAGCAGGGAAGTACTACAACACCCAGGCGCTAGTAGGTAGGCTACTGATTTCCACCTGCAAAGGGAACTCTGGGTGTGCCTTCGGACCGGCCGGTCTCAGCCAGCCCTGTTAGCAGTGCTCTGGATTGTGGATGCCGAAGCCTTCAGTAAAGAGGTAAAGAGACTGCAACCCTGTGTACTCGTTATTTACTGCGACCTACACCGTTACCTACATCTTTAATTGGGCGCCCCCTTAGCAGGGCCACAGACCGGGTCAGGCCACCGTGACATCCCCAGAACCGAGAGACCCGGTACTGAGTACCCCACTGCCCTGCGTTTGGGGGGCCGCTCCAGGTGCCCAAACTTAAACATATAAATCTTTAACAAAAAGACAGTACATACAAATACTAAAAATAAACAAAATGCAGAGTTGCCTTGTCATTCAGAGAACTGTTATGGTATGTACACACGTTGCGGATTCATGTGCGGATTTTTCCGCCCAGATTCTGAAAAATCCGCAGGAAAAACGCCCTCCATTTTACCTGCGGATTTACCTCGGATTTACCACGGTTTTTCACCTGCGTTTTTACACCTGCGGATTCCAATTATTGAACAGGTGTAAAACGCTGCGGAATCCGCACAAAGAATTGACATGCTGCGGAAAATAAACCGCAGCGTTTCCGCACGTTTTTTTCCACAGCATGTGCACTGCGGATTTAATTTTCCATAGGTTTACATGGTACTGTACAATCAGTGCCGGCTCCAGGTTTTCATGGGCCCCGGGTGAAAAAGTCTCAGTGAGCCCCTTTAAGGCCGCCGTCACACATGCGAGTTTTATGGACGTAAGAGCGCAGAAACTACGTGCGTAAAACTCGCATAACATACGGCACAATGCTTCTCAATGGGTCTCATCCTATCAGCCGTATATTACGGATCCGTAATATACGGCGTTCTACGGCCGCAGAAAATCGCAGCATGCTGCGTTTGTCAGCGTATTGCGCAAAAAAAATCAGCAATGAAAGTCTATGGGGGCGAGAAAAATACGGATTCCAAACGGACCAGCAGTGTGACTTGCGAGAAATACGCAGCGGTGTTAGTGAAAAGTCGGTAATTCAATTGCCGGCTTTTCATTTCTCCTGCCTAAACCCGACAGGATATGAGACATGGTTTACATACAGTAAACCATCTCATATCCCCCTTTTTTTTGCATATTCCACACTAATAATGTTAGTAGTGTGTATGTGCAAAATTTCAGCGCTGTAGCTGCTAAAATAAAGGGTTAAATGGCGGAAAAAATTGGCGTGGGCTCCCGCGCAATTTTCTCCGCCAGAGTGGTAAAGCCAGTGACTGGCGGCAGATATTAATAGCCAAGGAGAGGGTCCATGGTTATTGGCCCCCCCTGTGGCTAAAAAACATCTGCCCCCAGCCACCCCAGAAAAGGCACATCTGGAAGATGCGCCTGTTCTGGCACTTGGCCACTCTCTTCCCATTCCCGTGTAGCGGTGGGATATGGGGTAATGAAGGGTTAATGCCACCTTGCTATTGTAAGGTGACATTAAGCCAGATTAATAATGGAGAGACGTCAATTATGACACCTATCCATTATTAATCCAATTGTTTGAAAGGGTTAAAAAACACACACACACATGATTTAAAAGTATTTTAATGAAATAAACACAGCGGTTGTTTTAATATTTTATTGCTCTCTCAATCCATTTGCAGACCCTCGCTTGGCAAAACAATAAACCCACAATATACATACCTTCTGCTGACCCGTCACGTCCCACGAGGTAATCCATCTGAAGGGGTTAAAATAATTTACAAGCAGGAGCCCTGCAAATGCAGCTGTGCTCGTGCTTGTAATTCCCCGGCGAATGAAGGAAATGTAGGTCATTGACCTACATTTCCTTCAGTCGCGGTGATGCGCCCCTGCTGGATTTTCTCATGAACTGCAGCCTGGGAACTTTTTCCCACGCTCCAGGTCATATGAGGACATCCACCAGGGGGCGCATCACCGCGACTGAAGGAAATGTAGGTCAATGACCTACATTTCCTTCATTCGCCGGGGAATTACAAGCACGAGCACAGCTGCATTTGCAGGGCTCCTGCTTGTAAATTATTTTAACCCCTTCAGATGGATTACCTCGTGGGACGTGACGGGTCAGCAGAAGGTATGTATATTGTGGGTTTATTGTTTTGCCAAGCAAGGGTCTGCAAATGGATTGAGAGAGCAATAAAATATTAAAACAACCGCTGTGTTTATTTCATTAAAATACTTTTAAATCATGTGTGTGTGTGTTTTTTAACCCTTTCAAACAATTGGATTAATAATGGATAGGTGTCATAATTGACGCCTCTCCGTTATTAATCTGGCTTAATGTCACCTTACAATAGCAAGGTGGCATTAACCCTTCATTACCCCATATCCCACCGCTACATGGGAATGGGAAGAGAGTGGCCAAGTGCCAGAACAGGCGCATCTTCCAGATGTGCCTTTTCTGGGGTGGCTGGGGGCAGATGTTTTTAGCCACGGGGGGGCCAATAACCATTGACCCTCTCCTGGCTATTAATATCTGCCTTCAGTCACTGGCTTCACCACTCTGGCGGAGAAAATTGCGCGGGAGCCCACACTAATTTTTTCCGCCATTTAACCCTTTATTTTAGCAGCTACAGCGCTGAAATTTTGCACATACACACTACTAACATTAGTAGTGTGGAATATGCAAAAAAAAGGGGATATGAGATGGTTTACTGTATGTAAACCATGTCTCATATCCTGTCGGGTTTGAGAAGGAGAAATGAAAAGCCGGCAATTGAATTACCGGCTTTTCACAGATATTGCGCTGTAGTAAATATAAATACAGACTATATATATATATATATGTGTCTCAATGACATATATATATATATATATATATATATATACTGTATATATGTTTTCCCGAACATTTGAGCACATAAATCCATTAGATGTCGGTTTTGCAAGCCTGCGAGAAAATATCGCAGTACGGATGCCATACGGATTATATACGGAGGATGCCATGCGCAAAATACGCTGACACACCCTGCCTACGGATCACTATTTTGGGAACATTTTTCCGTATTATGGCCGTATTACAGCCATAAAATACGGACCGTATTGTCTTACGCCGAGTGTGACGCCGGCCTAACACATACCACAATTCATGATGCACAGATACGGCAGATAAATATAGGTATAGTACAATGCCAAAGATTTCACTTACTTCTTACATTACATGAGTGATATCTATTGTGCATTCTACAATAGCTCAGAAATCGGTCAATATATTTCTCCATACAGTATTATGAGCCCCATATATTGCTCCATACAGAATAATCAGCCCATATATTGCCCCATATATTGCCCCATACAGTGTAATCAGTTCCATACAGTTTGAGCCCAATATAATGCTCCATACAGTATAATGAGCCCATAAATTGTTCCACACAGAATGGGCCCCATATAATGCTCCAGTATATGATGAGCCCCATGTATTGCTCCATACAGTATAATGAGGCACATATAATGCTCCATACAGTATAATGAGGGGCCCATGGTACAGGAATATAGGGGGTGCATAAAGATATTTGGAGGTGCGCACGGGCACAGGATTGGCATATAGGGATGCATATAGATATATGGGATGCACACAGACACAGGACAGGTGTACAGGGTTGCATTTAGATATATGCATTTAGATATTTGGGAGTACACACAAACACATAGGACAGGAGTATAGGGGTGCATAAAGATACATAAGGTGCACACAGCCACATAGGACAGGTGTATGGGGGTGCATATAGATATATGGGGGTGCAAACAGACATGACAGGCATAAATGAGTGCATATAGATATATAGGAGTTATGAGTGCACACATACACATAGGACAGACATATAGGGGTACATATAGCTATATGGGGTGCCCCCTGACACATGACAGGCATATAGGGGTGCATAGATATATAGGGGTGCACACAGACACATAGGACAGGTGTATAGGGGTGCATATAGATATATGGGGGTGCACACAGACACATAGGACAGGCGTATAGGGATGCATATAGATATAGAGGGGTGCACACAGACACAGGACAGGCATTGGGTGCATATAGCTATAAGGGGGTGCACACAAACAGGCATTTAGGGGTACATAAAGATATATAGGGGGTTCTTGCAGTGCCCCAGAGTCCTGGTCATTGCAGTGATGTCATTCTTCCACCAGGGGGAGTGATATTACGTCTGATGGCAATAAAGGAGATCTTCCTACCAGGTATCACAAACCATACACCACACTTCACACTCCAGACCACCAGGGGGAGCCTTGCTCCTATCTACTAGGGCACTCCTCACAGAAGGGTAAAACTGTTGGGCTGGATAGAAAGTCAGAGAGAAGCTGGCTGGGCTTTGCCCAGGCAACACCTGTCAGGGAGACAGGGGGAAAGGAGGAACATCGGAGCTGCAGACAGAGGGTCCCTGTCAGGGGTGGGATCATGACAGAGGCCTAGCAAGACAGAAAGACACGGAGCTGCGCCTGCTCCACGTGCGGCAGCATCCTAAGAAAGGACACGAAGAGAATTGTGTTGTAGAGGGTGAGACACGAAGTCATAGCACAAGGAGATAACACCAGAAGGAGTTCTGCCCTGCAATAGGCTGCCTCCTTCTGAGGCGCATAGCCGGTGGCCGGAACACCGAGGGAGCAACCTTCTCCAAGCCTTGCTCCAGAGACCGGCAGGACAGTCAATCCCAAGTTGGCTGCCCGACCTTAATACCTAAGAAGACATGGTGGCAACTTGTGGGGGTGGGGGCGTCTCTAGGGTCCCTATAAACAAGCCTCAGGTTATCAGTCATACGGGTTTGTTCTATCCACACCATCTGGGGGACAGAGAGGAAGAAATAACATCTAGAACATCTACAAGAGTTGTGAGGACCTTACCGAGAAGCTCAGCAGGGAGGTACTACAGCACACAGGCGCTAGAAGGAAGGCTACTGATTTCCACCTGGATAAGGGGACTCTGGATTTGCCTTCAGACCGGTTGGACTCTGCCTACCCTGTGGTCTTGTTGAGGAGAGCCATAAGATCAAATTCTTAATTAACCTCAAGACATAAGAGGTTGAGAGAAGTGACCCATAACGTGTATTGTTTAACCTTACATAAGTTTTCTCAGATCAAAGTGAGACACTAAAGATGGCTGCCATTTCCTGTATCAGCATGCCATGTGCTGGTATCCAAGATGACGCCCACCCTGATGACCTCATGGATCCACCCACAGTGACGCCCACCCTGATGACCTCATGGACCAACCCACCCTGATGACCTCATAGATCCGCCCATGGTCTTGCTCATTGCCCAACCCACTAACCAATGGAATACATCCAATCACTCCCATTTTAGAACTAACCAAGCCCCCTTACAGAAGATACATAAACTTGTGTTCTGACTGAATAAAGCCCTCTTGGAGCTGAGCCATAGATTGATCAAGGAGAGTTTACATCTGACTGTGTGTTGTCATATGTTTATTTCTTTGGTGCGCACCTGATCAATATCCATTAGGCCAGGAGTAGGCAACTAGAGAGTGAACATTTTATTAATTGTTCAACCTAACATATTTGGCCGCCCAACCTGGGGCCAGCAGAGGAAGAGCTCTGAACCCTGAGGACCGGCGAGTGGAACAGCAGGACGCACTGAATACCCCGAACCTGGAGACTGATCACCTCCTTATCAGAACACGGTAAGTCTGCTGATTTTTATAATCTGTAGTCTTTACCTGTGTCCTTCGGGGTATCCTGTGCAGATTGCCTGACTGTGTCCGGTTTTCTTGGTATCTGTAAGACGGCAGAAGGGTCTCTCCGCTGCTGGTCATTTAATTGCAAGAACCGCCACATGTTTTAGTTGCCTACTGCCTGTTACGTGTTGTGAAGAGGGGAGATGACTGTTAGAAGAGAAAAGCAAGCATTAGAAAAGAAAAGCAAGTGTTAGAAAAGAAAAGCAAGCGTTAGAAAAGAAAAGCAAGTGTTTGGAAAAAAAAATAAAAAATTTGTCTGTGGTACAGTACACGGTTGTCGCCTGTGATACGATTTTCAGTTCTGTATAGGAGAGACTAGGATCTTGAGTGAATTGACTTGGCCTAGGAGGGGCCCGTTAAACTTGGAGTGAGATGACTCAGTTCGGCGCCTAATAAATTGTGTAGCGGCCCATTAAACTTTGAGTGAGATGACTCAGTTTGAGCCAATTAAATTTATAGTTTTGCCTTGTGACATTGAGTGAATTGACTCTGCACGGGGACTGGTAAGTTAGGGAGCAATTTGATTAAGTAGGGAATAATTGGTTTGTAAAGTACGGAACACGGAAGTGAGACAGGGACTACGTGACAAGAAGGAATAGGAACTGAGTGCTGCAGACTCAGTTCCCTTTAGAATCTCAGGTTTGAGTCATCTCCCCCATCTTATTGATTTGTTTGGTGTTTGTTATCTTGATAGATAGATATATATACTGTATATCTATAGAAAGATGGAGAAATGAATGCAGTTCTGCCGTATTGGCACTAAGCCAAATTCAGATGGCAAGTTAGACCCGTGAACATTAGTGGCGACTTGTGAAGGGAAGAGTCATGTTAAGCAATGTAAAAAGCTTGTTGTCTATTGCTAGGGCAGGAGAAAGAGTCTCTGAAAGTTTGTATAGAGAAAATTGGGTAGAAGAGGAAAGTAATAAAAAGTGTAGAGTTTTATGTGTATTACAAAAATATATCCTGTGAGCGGCCACCACCGTATAATGGTGGCCCAGAGCCATGTGCTAACTCTGGCAGCAGCCATTTTGTGGATGGCAAAAGTGTTAATTCTAACGGCAGCCATTTTGTGGATGGCAAAAGTGTTAATTCTAACGGCAGCCATTTTGTGGATGGCAAAAGTGTTAATGCTGGCAGCAGCCATTTTGTGGATGGCAAATGTAATTCTGGCAGCAGCCATTTTGTGGATGGCAAAAGTGTTGATGTTAACGGCAGCCATTTTGTGGATGGCAAAAGTGTTAATTCTAACGGCAGCCATTTTGTGGATGGCAAAAGTGTTAATGCTGGCAGCAGCCATTTTGTGGATGGCAAATGTAATTCTGGCAGCAGCCATTTTGTGGATGGCAAAAGTTTTAATGCTAACAGCAGCCATTTTGTGGATGGCAAATGTAATTCTGCCAGCAGCCATTTTGTGGATGGCAAAAGTGTTAATTCTAACGGCAGCCATTTTGTGGATGGCAAATGTGTTAATTGTTATGATCCGGTGACTTTGGAGCCGCATGAACTTTCTCTGGAGTAGGTGGAAACTGTACTGACTGCAAAACCTGAACTAACACCGCAACTAGAAGTAGCCGTGGGGTGTGCCTAACAAACCCTAGACACCTCAACACAGCCGGAGGACTAAATACCCCTATAGATGGAAATAGGAATACTACCTTGCCTCAGAGCAGAACCCCAAAGGATAGGCAGCCCCCCACGAATATTGACTGTGAGTAGGAGAGGAAAGACACACGCAGGCAGAAAACAGGATTCAGCAAAAGAGGCCACTCTAGCTAAATAGGGAAAGATAGGACAGAATACTAAGCGGTCAGTATTAAAACCCTTCCAAAAATATCCACAGCAGATAATACAAAAAGTTCCACAATCTAACTAAAGACATGGAATGTATATCTGCCACTCCAGAGAATCCAACAAGACTGAGAAAATACTGACACAATCTAAGCTGGACAAAAAAACCCACTGAATAGCACAGAATTATTAAGCACACAGCATGTGTGCCACAGAAACCAAAACCAGACACTTATCTTTGCTGATTTGGCAGAAGGCAGAAGGAACCAAACCAGGACCAAAACCTCCCAACAACCATGGACAACTGGCAAGGACTAATGAATCCTGCACGCCTAAATACCCCAGTCAGAACTGCAATCAGCAGATACACCTGACCAGGACTGCAACTCAGGGACAACTGCATTACCACCTACAACCACCGGAGGGAGCCCAAAAGCAGAATTCACAACAGTACCCCCCCCTTGAGGAGGGGTCACCGAACCCTCACCAGAGCCCCCAGGCCGATCAGGACGAGCCAGATGAAAAGCATGAACCAAATCAGCAGCATGGACATCAGAGGCAAAAACCCAAGAATTATCCTCCTGGCCATAACCCTTCCATTTGACAAGATACTGAAGCCTCTGCCTCGAAAAACGAGAATCCAAAATCTTCTCAACCACATACTCCAACTGCCCATCAACCAACACAGGGGCCGGAGGATCATCAGAGGGAACAACGGGTACCACATATTTCCGCAATAAAGATCTATGGAAGACATTATGGATAGCAAAAGAGGCCAGAAGCGCCAATCGAAAAGGCACCGGATTAATAATCCCAGAAATCCTATAAGGACCAATAAACCGAGGCTTAAACTTAGGAGAAGAAACCTTCATAGGAACATGACGGGAAGACAACCAGACCAGATCCCCAAAATGAAGCTGGGAACCAACACACCGACGATGGTTAGCAAAACGTTGAGCCTCCTCCTGAGCCAACACCAAATTGTCCACCACATGAGCCCAAATCTGCTGCAACCTGTCAACCACCGAATCCACACCAGGACAGTCAGAAGGCTCAACCTGCCCAGAAGAAAAACGAGGATGAAAACCAAAATTGCAAAAAAAAGGCGAAACCAAAGTAGCCGAACTAGCCCGATTATTAAGGGCAAACTCGGCCAATGGCAAAAAGGCCACCCAATCATCCTGATCAGCAGACAAAAAGCATCTCCAATAAGTCTCCAAGGTCTGATTAGTTCGCTCGGTTTGGCCATTTGTCTGAGGATGAAATGCAGAGGAAAAAGATAAATCAATGCCCAGCCTAGCACAAAAGGCCCGACAAAACCTAGAAACAAACTGGGAACCTCTGTCAGACACAATATTCTCCGGAATACCATGCAAACGAACCACATGCTGAAAAAACAACGAAACTACATCTGAAGAGGAAGGCAATTTAGGCAAAGGCACCAAATGAACCATCTTAGAAAACCGGTCACAAACAACCCAGATAACCGACATCCTCTGGGAAACCGGAAGATCAGAAATAAAATCCATAGAAATATAGTTACATAGTTATTAAGGTTGAAGGAAGACTGTAAGTCCATCTAGTTCAACCCATAGCCTAACCTAACATGCCCTAACATGTTGATCCAGGGGAAGGCAAAAAAACCCCATGTGGCAAAGAGTAACTCCACCATGGGGAAAAAAATTCCTTCCCGACTCCACATACGGCAATCAGACTAGTTCCCTGGATCAACGCCTTATCAAGGAATCTAGTGTATATACCCTGTAACATTATACTTTTCCAGAAAGGTATCCAGTCCCCTCTTAAATTTAATTAATGAATCACTCATTACAACATCATACGGCAGAGAGTTCCATAGTCTCACTGCTCTTACAGTAAAGAATCCGCGTCTGTTATTATGCTTAAACCTTCTTTCCTCCAGACGTAGAGGATGCCCCCTTGTCCCTGTCTCAGGTCTATGATTAAAAAGATCATCAGAAAGGTCTTTGTACTGTCCCCTCATATATTTATACATTAACATAAGATCACCCCTTAGTCTTCGTTTTTCCAAACTAAATAGCCCCAAGTGTAATAACCTATCTTGGTATTGCAGACCCCTCAGTCCTCTAATAACCTTGGTCGCTCTTCTCTGCACCCGCTCCAGTTCAGCTATGTCTTTCTTATACACCGGAGACCAGAACTGTGCACAGTATTCTAAGTGTGGTCGAACTAGTGACTTGTATAGAGGTAAAATTATGTTCTCCTCATGAGCATCTATGCCTCTTTTAATACATCCCATTATTTTATTTGCCTTTGTAGCAGCTGCCTGACACTGGCCACTGAATATGAGTTTGTCATCCACCCATACACCCAGGTCTTTTTCATTGACGGTTTTGCCCAGAGTTTTAGAATTAAGCACATAGTTATACATCTTATTACTTCTACCCAAGTGCATGACCTTACATTTATCCCCATTAAAGCTCATTTGCTATTTATCAGCCCAAGCTTCTAGTTTACATAAATCATCCTGTAATATAAAATTGTCCTCCCCTGTATTGATTACCCTGCAGAGTTTAGTGTCATCTGCAAATATTGAAATTCTACTCTGAATGCCCCCTACAAGGTCATTAATAAATATGTTAAAAAGAAGAGGGCCCAATACTGACCCCTGTGGTACCCCACTGCTAACCGTGACCCAGTCCGAGTGTGCTCCATTAATAACCACCCTTTGTTTCCTATCCCTGAGCCAGCTCTCAACCCACTTACACATATTTTCCCCTATCCCCATTACTCTCATTTTATGTAACAACCTTTTGTGTGGCACCGTATCAAAAGCTTTGGAAAAGTCCATATATACTACGTCCACTGGGTTCCCTTGGTCCAGTCCGGAACTCACCTCTTCATAGAAGCTGATCAAATTAGTCTGACATGAACGGTCCCTAGTAAACCCGTGCTGATACTGGGTCATAAGGTTATTCCTCTTCAGATACTCCAGTATAGTATCCCTTAGAATGCCCTCCAGGATTTTACCCACAGTAGAGGTTAAACTTACTGGCCTATAATTACCGAGTTCAGTTTTTGCCCCTTTTTTGAATATTGGCACCACATTTGCTATACGCCAGTCCTGTGGTACAGACCCTGTTATTATGGAGTCTTTAAAGATTAAAAATAATGGTCTATCAATAACTGTACTTAGTTCCTGCAGTACTCGGGGGTGTATCCCATCCGGGCCCGGAGATTTGTCAATTTTAGTTATTTTTAGACGCCGCTGTACTTCCTGCTGGGTTAAGCAGGTGACATTTAATGGGGAATTTTTATCACTAGTCATTTTGTCTGCCATGGGATTTTCTTTTGTAAATACTGATGAAAAAAAGTCATTTAGCATATTGGCTTTTTCCTCATCCTCATCCACCATTTCACCCAGACTATTTTTAAGGGGGCCAACACTGTCATTTTTTAGTTTCTTACTATTTATATAGTTAAAGAATATTTTGGGATTATTTTTACTCTCTCTGGCAATGAGTCTCTCTGTCTCAATCTTTGCTGCCTTGATTTGCTTTTTACAGAATGTATTTAATTTTCTGTATTTATTTAATGCCTCCTCACTACCTACTTCCTTTAATTCTCTAAATGCTTTCTTTTTGTCCCTTATTGCGCCCCTTACAGCTCTATTTAGCCATATTGGTTTCCTCCTATTTCGATTATGTTTATTCCCATACGGTATATACTGTGCACAGGTCCTATCCAGGATGCTAATAAATGTCTCCCATTTTCTTTGTGTATTTTTGTGTCTCAGGATATTGTCCCAGTTAATTGCACCAAGATCCTCTCTCATCCGTTGGAAATTTGCCCTCCTGAAGTTTAGTGTCATTGTCACCCCCCTACTACCCATCTTATTAAAGGTTACATGAAAACTTATTATTTTGTGATCACTATTCCCCAAGTGACCCCCAACCCTTATATTTGATATGCGGTCTGGCCTGTTGGTTAATATTAGGTCTAGCAGTGCCCCCCTCCTTGTTGGGTCCTGAACCAGTTGTGAAAGGTAATTGTCTCTCATAGTTGTCAAAAACCGATTACCTTTGCTGGAACTGCAGGTTTCTGTTCCCCAATCTATTTCAGGGTAGTTGAAGTCCCCCATAATAATGACTTCTCCTTGAGTTGAAGCTTCATCTATTTGCTTTACGAGGATATTCTCCATTGCTTCCATTAGTTTTGGAGATTTATAACAAACCCCTATCAGTAAATTATTTTTTTCCCCTCCCCTTATCTCCACCCACAGAGACTCTACATTTTCATTAGATTCACCTATATTATCACGCAGGATGGGTTTTAAGGTCGATTATACATACAGACACACCCCTCCCCCTCGCTTATCTGTACGGTCATTTCTGAAAAGGCTATAGCCCTGCAAGTTAACAGCCCAGTCATGGCTCTCATCCAGCCACGTCTCAGATATCCCCACCATGTCATAATTATGCTCCAACAACATTAGTTCTAATTCATCCATTTTGTTGGCGAGGCTTCTGGCATTAGTATACATGCACTTGATGTTACTCTCTGTACCTCTATTCTTTCTTAAATTACTAACTGTTCTAACCCCACCCCCCATGCCACCGCCACCCCCAACTTCCTTATTTGTGCCCAGGTCTCTATCTGCACTATCTTCCCCTCCTATAAAATGAATACCCTCCCCCCCAATCCCTAGTTTAAACACTCCTCCAACCTTCTAGCCATTTTCTCCCCCAGCACAGCTGCCCCTTCCCCATTGAGGTGCAGCCCATCCCTAGCGTAGAGCCTGTAGCCAACTGAGAAGTCGGCCCAGTTCTGCAGGAACCCAAACCCCTCCTTCCTACACCAATTCTTGAGCCACTTATTAACCTCCCTAATCTCCCGTTGCCTCTCTGGCATGGCACGTGGTACAGGCAGTATTTCGGAAAATACCACGTTGGAGGTCCTTGCTTTCAGCTTGCAGCCTAATTCCCTGAAATCATCTTTAAGGACCTTCCACCTACCTCTAACTTTGTCATTTGTGCCAATGTGCACCATGACCGCTGGGTCCTCACCAGCCCCTCCCAGTAATCTGTCCACCCGATCAGCGATGTGTCGGACTCGAGCGCCAGGTAGGCAGCACACCGTCCGACGATCCCTGTCTTTGTGACAGATTGCCCTATCTGTTCCCCTAATAATTGAGTCCCCCACTACCAGCACCTGTCTGGCCTGCCCTGCTCTCCTTTTTCCCTCCTTACTGGAGCAGTCACTCCTCCGGCTTTCAGAGGACATGCCTGGCTGCAGCAGTGCTACCCCTGTACTGGCACCCCCCTCATCTGCCAACTTAGCAAACTTATTGGGGTGTGCCAGATCAGGACTAGCCTCCCTGGCACTCTTCCCTCTACCCCGCCTTCTATCTGTCACCCAGCTAACTGCCACACTGTCCTGCAACTCCATCCTACCATCCCCCTCCTCATCTATCCCATTGAGCGTATGCTCTGTGAGCAGAAGACTCCTCTCCATATTGTCTATGGATCTCAGTGTTGCCAGCTGCACATTTAGATCCAGTATCTGGGTTTCCAAATGCACAATGTGCTCACATCTCGCACAGCAGTATGCACCCTCGACCGGCTGGTCAAGGACTGCATACATGTGGCAATATGCGTCCAGGGCCTCTCAGGGACCGGCAATGGCAAAAGCAACCTACTAGCACGGGAACAACAAGGCTTGGCCCGCGCACAAGTCCCACAGGACTGCACAAAAGAACGCACATCACGTGATAAAGAAGGCCACCAAAAGGACCTACCAACCAAGTCTCTGGTACCAAAAATACCAGGATGACCAGCCAACACAGAACAGTGAACCTCAGAAATCACTCTACTAGTCCATCTGTCAGGAACAAACAGTTTCCCCACTGGACAACGATCAGGTCTGTCAGCCTGAAATTCCTGAAGAACCCGTTGTAAATCAGGGGAAATAGCAGAAAGAACCACCCCTTCTTTCAGAATGCTGACCGGTTCAAGGACCTCAGGAGAATCAGGCAAAAAACTCCTAGAAAGGGCATCAGCCTTAATATTCTTGGAACCCGGAAGATACGAGACCACAAAATCAAAATGGGAAAAAAACAAGGACCATCGAGCCTGTCTAGGATTCAGCCGCTTGGCAGACTCGAGGTAAATCAAATTCTTATGATCGGTCAAGACCACAATACGGTGCTTAGCTCCCTCAAGCCAATGTCGCCACTCCTCAAATGCCCACTTCATAGCCAACAACTCCCGATTGCCGACATCATAATTGCGTTCAGCAGGTGAAAATTTACGGGAAAAGAATGCACACGGTTTCGTCAAGGAACCAACATGATCCCTCTGGGACAAAACGGCCCCTGCGCCAATCTCAGAAGCGTCAATCTCAACCTGAAACGGAAGGGAAACATCCGGTTGGCGCAACACCGGAGCAGAAGTAAATCGACGTTTAAGCTCCTGAAAGGCAGAAACAGCCGCAGAGGACCAATTCGCCACATCCGCGCCTTTTTTCATCAAATCGGTCAAGGGTTTAACCACGCTGGAAAAATTAGCAATGAAACGGCGATAAAAATTTGCAAAACCCAAAAATTTCTGAAGGCTCTTTATGGACGTGGGTTGAATCCAATCATGAATGGCCTGAACCTTAACCGGATACATCTCAATAGATGAAGGAGAAAAAATAAAACCCAAAAAAGAAACCTTCTGCACCCCAAAGAGACACTTAGACCCCTTCACAAACAAAGCATTGTCATGAAGGATCTGAAATACCATCCTGACCTGTTCCACATGAGACTCCCAATCATCAGAAAAAATCAAAATATCGTCCAAATACACAATCAAGAATTTATCAATATAAGTCCAGAAGATATCATGCATGAAAGATTGAAAAACAGATGGAGCATTAGTGAGCCCGAACGGCATCACAAGGTATTCAAAATGGCCTTTGGCCGTATTGAATGCAGTTTTCCATTCATCACCCTGCTTAATACGAACAAGATTATACGCCCCCCGAAGGTCAATCTTCGTAAACCAACTAGCCCCCTTAATCCTAGCAAACAAATCGGAAAGCAAAGGTAAAGGGTATTGAAACTTGACCGTGATCTTATTCAAGAGGCGATAATCAATACAGGGTCTCAAGGAGCCATCTGTTATGATCCTAGTGGCAAGGATCACAAGTAGGACTAGCTAAGTAACTAAACCGACTACAAACTCTGGGGAAGTGGTAACTGAATTGACTGCAACCTGATCCTATCCGCAAACAACTATAGGCAGCCGTGGAACGTTACCTGAAAATCCTAGACATCTCTTCACGGCCTGAGAAACTGACTATTCCTAGAGGGAACGAAAGTCCTCACTTGCCTCAGTGAAATGACCCCAAAGATATAGAATAGCCCCCCACAAATATTAACGGTGAGTTAAGGGGAAAGCACAAACGCAGAGATGAAATTAGATTTAGCAAATGAGGCCCGCTAACACTAGAAAGCAGAAAATAGAAAGGGAACTGTGCGGTCAATTAAAAACCCTATTCAAAATATCCACGCAGAGATCGCTCGAGCCCCCGCACCAACTAACGGTGCGGGGGAAGCAACTCTGTACCCCAGAGCAAACCAGCAGAAGAAATCACATATTAGCAAGCTGGACTAATCTCATCATACACAGAAATCATATTGCAGACTGATGAGCAAAAAAATAATTAAACAGAACTTAGCTTCTCCTGAAGAGACTGAAACCGAAGATAATCAGGAGTAATCAGAATAGCACTGAGTACATTGACAGCCGGCAACAAGTGGAAGTGGAACAGAGCTAAATAGGAAACTCCCAAGTGAATAACGAGGCAGCTGATCAGCCACAGACCCGCAGGATAACAAACAAAGCCACCAGGGGGAGCCCAAAACAAAAGTCACACAATACCACCTGTGACCACAAGAGGGAGCCTGAAAACAGAGTTCACAACAGCCATCCTTCTTAGCAACAAAAAAAAATCCCGCTCCCGTCGGTGAAGAAGATGGCCGAATATGCCCTTTCTCCAAAGACTCCTTAACATAACTCCGCATAGCGGTATGTTCCGGCACAGACAGGTTGAAGAGTCGGCCCTTAGGAAACTTACAGCCTGGAATCAAATCAATAGCACAATCACAGTCCCTGTGTGGTGGAAGAGAACTGGACTTGGGCTCATCGAATACATCCTGAAAATCAGACAAAAACTCTGGAATTTCGGAAGAGGAAGAAGAGGAGATGGACATTAGATGAACATCATTATGAACCCCCTGACAACACCAACTAGTCACAGACATAGACTTCCAATCCAACACAGGATTATGTACCTGCAACCATGGAAAACCCAACACGATAGCATCATGTAAATTATGCAATACCAGAATTCGACAATCTTCCTGATGGGCTGGCGCCATGCGCATGGTCACCTGTGTCCAAAACTGGGGCTTATTTTTAGCCAAAGGTGTAGCATCAATGCCCCTTAAAGGAATAAGGTTCTGCAAGGGCTGCAAGGGGAAACCACAATGCCTGGCAAACTCAAGGTCCATTAAATTCAAAGCGGCGCCTGAATCCACAAACGCCAAGACAGAAAATGATGACAATGAGCAGATCAGGACACCGATAACAGAAATTTAGGTTGTACAGTACTGATGGTAAATGAACTAGCGATCCTCTTTGTCCGTTTAGGGCAGACTGAAATGACATGAGAAGCATCGCCACAATAATAACACAACCTATTCTGACGTCTGAGTCCTTGTCGTTCTGTCCTAGACAGAATCCTATCACACTGCATTGGCTCAGGACTCTGCTCTAAGGACAATGCCACAGCGCGCACAGTTCTGCGCTCCCGCAAGCGCCGATCAATCTGAATGGCCAAAGACATAGAATCACTCAGACCGACGGGCGTGGGAAACCCCACCATAACATCTTTAATGGATTCAGAAAGACCCTTTCTGAAAATTGCAGCCAAAGCATCATCATTCCATTTAGTCAACACAGACCATTTTCTAAATTTCTGACAATACAATTCTGCCGCCTCTTGACCCTGAGATAGGGCCAACAAGGTCTTCTCCGCTTGATCCACAGAATTAGGTTCATCATATAATAGTCCTAAAGCCTGAAAAAAGGAATCTACATTAAGCAAAGCCGGATTCCCAGATTCCAGGGAAAATGCCCAATCCTGTGGATCACCACAAAGCAGGGAAATGACGATTTTAACCTGCTGAATAGAATCCCCAGAGGATCGAGGTCTCAAAGCAAAAAACAGTTGTTTTTAAAGCTCAAAAATTTGGACCTGTCACCAAAAAACAAATCAGGAGTAGGAATCTTCGGCTCTAAAACAGGAGTCTGAACAATATAATCAGAAATTCCCTGTACCCTAGCAGCAAGCTGGTCTACACGAGAAGCTAATTCCTGAACATCCATGCTAGCACAAGACTCCTTAGCCACTCAGAGAAAAAGAGGGAAGAAAAGGCACAGCAAACTGCAGAAAAAAAAAATTACTCAACACCTTTCTTCCCTTCTTCTGAGATGCATTTAACTCATAGTGGGCCAGTTGTACTGTTATGATCCGGTGACTTTGGAGCCGCATGAACTTTCTCTGGAGTAGGTGGAAACTTTACTGACCGCAAAACCTGAACTAACACCGCAACTATAAGTAGCCGTGGGGTGTGCCTAACAAACCCTAGTCACCTCGACACAGCCGGAGGACTAAATACCCCTATAGATGGAAATAGGAATACTACCTTGCCTCAGAGCAGAACCCCAAAGGATAGGCAGCCCCCCACGAATATTGACTGTGAGTAAGAGAGGAAAGACACACGCAGGCAGAAAACAGGATTCAGCAAAAGAGGCCACTCTAGCTAAATAGGGAAAGATAGGACAGAATACTAAGCGGTCAGTATTAAAACCCTTCCAAAAATATCCACAGCAGATAATACAAAAAGTTCCACAATCTAACTAAAGACATGGAATGTATATCTGCCACTCCAGAGAATCCAACAAGACTGGGAAAATACTGACACAATCTAAGCTGGACAAAAAAAACCACTGAATAGCACAGAATTATTAAGCACACAGCATGTGTGCCACAGAAACCAAAACCAGACACTTATCTTTGCTGATTTGGCAGAAGGCAGAAGGATCCAAACCAGGACCAAAACCTCCCAACAACCATGGACAACTGGCAAGGACTAATGAATCCTGCATGCCTAAATACCCCAGTCAGAACTGCAATCAGCAGATACACCTGACCAGGACTGCAACTCAGGGACAACTGCATTACCACCTACAACCACCGGAGGGAGCCCAAAAGCAGAATTCACAACAGTTAATGCTAACAGCAGCTATTTTGTGGATGGAAAATGTGTTAATGCTAACAGCAGCCATTTTGTGGATGGCAAAAGTGTTAATTCTAACGGCAGCCATTTTGTGGATGGCAAATGTGTTAATGCTAACAGCAGCCACTTTGTGGATTGTAAAAGTGTTAATTATAATGGCAGCCATTTTGTGGATGGCAAATGTGTTGATGCTAACGGCAGCCATTTTGTGGATGGGCCATGTGTCAATTCTGATGGCGGCCATTTTGTGGATGGCAAATGTAATTCTGACGGCGGCCATTTTGTGGATGGCAAATGTTCTGCCCCTGGTGGTGAACATCTCAGACTAAGGCTACATACCACATCACTAAATCCTTGTTACCCAGTAATGACCACTCATGGCCAATACTATATTCCTTCGGGAAGTGAACAAGCTTTACCGATGTTTCCCGTCTCAGTGGTTTCCAATGGTGCACCGACCCTTTCCCCTATCACTCCTGTCGTGAATCCAGCAATCCTCCCACCTGGATCGTCCCCGGCACCGACCCTTTCTACTGTCACTTCCACTGCCAATTTAGCCGCACACCCACGTGATGCTCCAAGCAATGGCCTCTCCTCCCAATGCTTCCACTACAACAGCACTCACGCAGTCTACCTAACCCTATACCCGGTACCTCACAGGCTGTCTCGCAGCCAAGCGCACACCTGTATGGGACGGTGGCAACTGTAACAAGGGGGGCTCAATCTGGGAGGGGGATACCTATAGCACAGGAAGCACAAAGGGGAGGGAATGTTGGCAACCTATTTTTTTAAAAATAACTCCCTGAGGGACCCTTGTTAGTGGTGGGAAAGGGTGACATAACAACAATGGAGACAGATGCTATTGTTAATGCTGCCAATTCTCGGTTAGAGCACAATAGAGGTGTAGCTAGAGCTATAGTGGAAGCAGGAGGGGCGACTATTCAAGCTGACAGTCGAATCATTGTTGAGTCACGTGGTCAGATAGCTGTTGGGGACATAACGGTGACTAAATCTGGCAATCTTCTGTGTAGAATGATCATAAACGCTGTGACCCCTACTTTTGACCCTATTCATCCAGACGTTAGTGCTCAACAACTTCGTGCAGCAATAACTCGCATTTTAGTATACGAATATTAGTGAGCAGATTGAGACCTTGACAATTCCCGCCATTGGTGTTGGCATTTTCGGTTTCCCTGTTCATGCATGTACAAGGGAAATCGTTGGAATTATAATAAACAAGTGTAGCCCCCCAAGCATTTGCTGCCTCTTTGAAATCAGGTTAGATAGTAATGAGGACAGGACTGTTAAAGCTTTTAAGACTGCCTGCGTGTTCTGGACCCCACACCATGATACTGGAGCTGTCCAAATAGAGCCCCTCATTCCAGGACTGTTACCTCCACCTGCTCCTCATACACAAGGGATTACATCTGTACTCCCGGTGTCATCTCTAGTCCCGCCTCAGGTGTCACCACCAACAATGCCAATGCTTATGTCTGAGGAGTCCACACTCTAAGTCAAGTTTACACCCCAGGAAGCTGCTACTCTGTTGAACGAAGTTCTAGATCCAGAAAAACAGCCGATGCCTTTCTACAGAAGCATGCTTCAAATCCAAAGTAATTACCCAGCCACGTGGCAAGATCTCATTTCCCTGGCAAATCTTAAAGCAGGCGATGCATATTGGCCTGTTATGGATATCGTGTTCAATGATGACTCACTTGCCAGTGACAAGACATGGGACTCTGGTGTTGAGTTCTGCCAAGAACCTAAGACATGGGCCTCGGATGAGCTGGCTGACCTATCACTTATTGTCGCCAATGGATTCCAGATGCCTCCAAGCTGATGCAGCCATTGTACGATGACCTCAAGACGTCAGCGCTCTTAAACAGGCCATACAGTCTGCACCAGCTTTTGGAATCCCAAATTCTGATATCATCTGAGGACAACCAGTTCTCTTAATGGCTCCACATGACATAATTGCTATTCTTGCAACCTAAACATCTGTTGGTGCAGCGTCATATGAGACTCCAATGTTCGCTCTTGGTTCCGGATAATGTCACTCTTGTCCGCTGCAGCATCCTCAAACTGTCCTTGCTGCTTCCTCTTTCCAGGGGGGATATGGATGATGACACTGATGCTCTTGGAGAAGATGCCTCTACACACTCAGAGGATCATGACTGTCTCAAACAAATGCAGGAAGAAGCAGCCTCCAAGAAAAACGTGTCTGAAGACCCACTCCCACATGCTGACCTGACGTTCTTCACTGATGGTTCCAGATTTGCAGATGAAACAGTAAGATTCCATACGGGATATGCCGTGGTTACACATGACCAGGTCATCTCAGCCGGATCCCTACCACCGCACATGTCTGCACAAGAAGCGGAACTTAAAGCTTTGACGTTGGCTTGTCAGGAAGCGACGGAGAACGTGGTCAACATCTACACGGATTCAAGATACGCTTTCGGAGTGGCTCATGACCTCAGCAGTATCTGGGCAACCAGAGGATACCTAACGTCCAGTGGAACTCCTGTAAAACATGCTGCTATCATACAAGAACATGTGGCCGTTCTAGATCTACCTTTGGAGGTTGCAGTGATCAAGATCAAAGCTCACGGGAGATTGGATTCTCCAGAAGCAAGGGGGAACTTCTTTGCTGACAAAACAGCAAAAACCTATGCTGTGGATCCATTTGGGAAAGAGAAAGCAGCGGTGTACGTGTCACAGGACACTGAAGAAGGGACTAAAGGCTCTCTTATGAGGATTATCCATCTACATCAAGACAAGACATCAGATGATGAAAAGAAGTCATGGCAAGAAGGAGGAGCTAAGAAGGATGAAGATGGAGTCTAGAGGATAAACAAAGAGGTCTGTCTACCCCATAATCTGTACCCCTCGGTGACAGAATGGGCACACAGTATTACCCACAGAGGCAAGAATCAGATGAATGACCTGATTTGGAAGACTTATATGGCACCTGGAATCTCTACTGTCATCCAAAAATATTGCAAGTTCTGCCTTGTGTGTGCAGCATGCAATCCAGCACCGCCTCAGAAAGTTACTCAGAAACATTTGGCTAAACCACTCTATCCCTTTCAGAGAATTCAGATTGATCACATTCAAATGCCAAAAGTAGGGAAGTACGAGTATGTACTGGTAGTGACTGACATGTTCTCAGGATGGCCCGAAGCCTATCCAGTAACAAACATGACTGCCAGAGTGACTGTTAAGAGACTGATGACTGAAGTAGTATGCAGATATGGGGTCCCAGAGGTAATTGAGAGTGACCAAGTACCCGCATTCATTGCAGCACTGACTAAGGAACTATGGACATTAGTGGGAGCTGATTTGGGTTTACATACTCCATATCACCCCCAGAGCAGTGGGAAAGTAGGAAGACTGAATGGCAACTTGAAAAATAAAATACTGAAAGCCAGTTAGGAGGTCAGACTTGGACAGACATTTTGCCCGTTGCCTTATACTCAGTCAGAAACACTCCAAGGGGTTCCACTAAACTCACACCATTCGAGATTCTTTTTGGGGGGCCTCCAAGGTTGGGTCAATATTTTCCACAACAGCTAGCCTTAGGAAGTGATACTCTTGTAAATTATGTAATTGTTGTTACTAAAGAACTGTCAATAACACATGTACAAGTTTTATCATCCATTCCAGGTCCAGATTCCAGTGAAGGTACCCATACTTTCCAACCTGGTGACTACATGCTGGTAAAGAAGTTCATCAGAAAGACATCCCTGGAGTCGAGATTTGAGGGTCCCTACCAATTGCTCCTGACTACTCCTACTTCAGTCAGGGTTGCTGAGTGCCTCCTGGATCCATCTCTCACATCGTAAACTTGTTAGACAGTTAGGGACAGAGTAGGATCTGACTTGCTTGCCAAAGTCCAGCTACAAAGGGAGGTTTTCCACAAGGGAAAACTTGTCTCAAACTGGTGAAAACTCCAATTCCCCCTCTCGGGTGAGACGGCCAGATCTAGGATGTGTACATCAGGGTGAGTCACGTGTGTATTTTATGTAACCATGGAGATGGGAGATTGAAGAGTAATAGATCCAGCAGGTAGGGAAGTCCAAAGGACATGGGTAACGCGCTCTGATATATCTCTTGGTATACCCATAATTGGTCACACATTCTCTGGTGTCAATAGCATCTATGTTGTCATGAAGCCTCTGATGTCATAGTGACACTTAACACTGGTGGGTTAGGGAACAACGGTGGGATGAAGAAAAAAAAAAGAGGTTAATAAAGTATTTAGGGGGGACTGTTGAGGAGAGCCATAAGATCAAATACTTAATTAACCTCAAGACATAAGAGGTTGAGAGAAGTGACCCATAGCGTGTATTGTTTAACCTTACATAAGTTTTCTCAGATCAAAGTGAGACACTAAAGATGGCTGCCATTTCCTGTATCAGCATGCCATGTGCTGGTATCCAAGATGACGCCCACCCTGATGACCTCATGGATCCACCCACAGTGATGCCCACCCTGATGACCTCATGGACCAACCCACCCTGATGACCTCATAGATCCGCCCATGGTCTTGCTCATTGCCCAACCCACTAACCAATGGAAAACATCCGATCACTCCCATTTTAGAACTAACCAAGCCCCCTTACAGGAGATATATAAACTTGTGTTCTGACTGAATAAAGCCCTCTTGGAGCTGAGCCATAGATTGATCAAGGAGAGTTTACATCTGACTGTGTGTTGTCATATGTTTATTTCTTTGGTGCACACCTGATCAATATCCATTAGGCCAGGAGTAGGCAACTAGAGAGTGAACATTTTATTAATTGTTCAACCTAACATATTGTTGGGCGCCAAATATCTACTAGGGCACACCTCACAGAAGGGTAAAACTGGTGGGCTGGATAGAAAGTCAGAGAGAAGCTGGCTGGGTTTTGCCCAGGCAACACCTGTCAGGCAGACAGGGGGAAAAGAGGAACATCGGAGCTGCAGACAGAGGGTCCCTGTCAGGGGTGGGATCCTGACAGAGGCCTAGCAAGACAGAAAGACACAGAGCTGCGCCTGCCCCACATGCGGCAGCATCCTAAGAAAGGACACAAAGAGAATTGTGTTGTAGAGGGTGAGACACGAAGTCATAGCACAAGGAGATAACACCAGAAGGAGTTCTGCCCTGCAATAGGCTGCCTCCTTCTGAGGCGCGTAGCCGGTGGCCGGAACACTGAGGGAGCAACCGTCTCCAAGCTTTGCTCCAGAGACCGGCAGGACAGTCAATTCCAAGTTGGCTGCCCAACCTTAGTACCTAAGAAGACACGGTGGCAACTTGTGGGGGTCGGGGCGTCTCTAGGGTCAATATAAACAAGCCTCAGGCCATCAGTCATACGGGTTTGTCCTATCCACACCATCTGGGGGACAGAGAGGAAGAAATTACATCTAGAACATTTACAAGAGTTGTGAGGACCTTACCGAGAAGCTCAGCAGGGAGGTACTACAACACACAGGCGCTAGAAGGAAGGCTACTGATTTCCACCTGGATAAGGGGACTCTGGATTTGCCTTCAGACCGGCCGGACTCTGCCTACCCTGTGGTCTGTACCCTGGACTGTGGATGCTGAATCCTCCAGTAAAGGTAAAGAGACTGCAACCTTGTGTCCTCGTTATTCTCTGCGCCTTACATCGTCCACCATCACCACCTACACTTCTGGGAAGCCCTGGCGACACACTTCACCTGTGGGAAGGTATACCATCTAGCTGCCATAACATCACCCCAGCGGACCCCTCACCGCAGCGTCGGTCACCCTGACCGAATACCACAGGTGGTGTCACGAACATTATCCCATACAAACTTTCCCTTTTATTGGACATCCCTCAAAGGGCCACGGACCGGGTCGAGCCACCGTGACATCCCCACCGAACAGAAGGACCTGGTGCCGAGTACCCCATTGCCCTTGCGTGGGGGCGATCCATTCTCATTATACCATGTCTGGTCCCACTTACAGGATCACACACGATACAGGGGTGCAGACAATTGGGGTTCGCAGCACATATATGGTGCTGTTTGGGGTCACTATTTACAGCAGCTATCAGTGACAACAGTGGCAGTGCAAGTTAGTAAGTGCTGGGTGCAGATAGCGCCCTGTGGAGGGGACTTACCCAGTGCCAGGTGCAAAAGGGGCAACATTAGGGCGCTGAGCCCAGGGCCGCTCAATACTCCCATGCCGACCCCGATACCTTCATCTGCTTCACACATCAGAGTGCAGACCAGGCATCCTTGGAGCCCTGCGTTGCTGAGGGCGCATTCATTGTAAGAAGCCCCCAGCCACCGAGTGAGAAGAGCGGCGGCACCGGGTGTATGAGCCTGAGCTCCGCGGCTCCATCCTCACTGACTGCAGCAGCCACAGCCTGGCATCAACTGCTCCTCCAGCCGCTGCCAGCCCCTCTGCCATCTTACGGGGTGCTCAGTGCCCTATATCCACCATTCAGCCTCCATCTCACGGAGCGAACAGTCCCACTTGGGTCTGTGCCGTCTCATGGAGAGCTCAGAGCCTGTTCTCAGTCTCATGGAGCGTCCACTGTGCACGCTGGTGTCCCTGATGGTGAGTGGGCCCCTCGCCTGCTCAGGGCCCCAGCACTTGCCCAGGTGCGCCGGGTGCTGACGCCGGCCCTGTGTACAATGCATGGAAAACAGCTGCGAATATGCAGCGTCAAATCCGCTGTGGATCCGCAGCCAAATCCGCAACGTGTGCACAGACCCTTAAAGATCTTTCACAGATATATTATCCCTAAGGTGCCAGAGTAAACATGAGTCAAACAATACATTATTATTATTATACATGAATCAAAAAGATTACTGACTGTAAAAGAAAACCAATCAATAATAAGGTTTATACATCAATATAATAAGTATAATGGTACTATTCAAAAGTGCAAGTGCAATACTTATGACTAATGTGTGAGGAAACAGAGAGTGTGTGTAGTGCATACACACTAGAGAGGGAGAGGACTGTACCGAAGAACACTGTGCTTACCATGTGCACACTCCAGAGGAGGAGGGAAGAAGAGAGTAGCAGGCTGAAGCGGCGGTGTGAGGGTATGTGCACACGTCAGGATTTCTTGCAGAAATTTTCCTGACAAAAACCGGACATTTCTGCCAGAAATCCGCATGCTTTTTTTTGCATTTTTTTACGCGGTTTTGATGCATTTTTTGTGCGTTTTTTTCCAAATGCATAGAATAGCAGGAAAAATGCGGAAAATCCGCAAAATTAATGAACATGCTGCTTTTTTTACTGCGATGCGTTTTTCTCGCGGAAAAAAATGCACCATGTGAACAAAACATGCAGAATGCATTCTAAATGATAGGATGCATAATGTATGTGTTTTTAATGAGTTTTTATAGCGTTTTTATCACAAAAAAATGCGAAAAAAATGCGAAAAAACCTGAACGTGTGCACATACCCTGAAGAGACACAGACAAGGACCTGGCGGGTCCTAAAGACAAGAGCTAGCACCCGAGCGTACTGGGGGACACAAGGCTGAAAATAAGAGCCAGCAATGCCAGGAGCAGGGTCAGACAAGCAAAGGTCAGTAACAGGAGGACAACGCAGGACAAAAGGAGTGAGACAAAAATGTAGTTAGGTCAATTAACAATAGAATCGAACAACGAAGTACAGAATCAACAGGCAATAGCAAAGTGGGGGACAGACCGGATCTGCAACGGGAAATATTCACGCAGAGAAGGCACAAACACACACAAAACACCAGGGTCAACTTAACTTAGCTGAGGGCAGGCGTCTAACTGACAAGGACTGAGCTAACCAAGGCTATAAAAAGCCCTCCCAGAACCAGAAAGAGGACACAAATAATTAACCCCTGGCATGTCAGTCTGAAAACTACCATAGGATCATGACATAATGTTTCTCTAGAGTCACATTAACACATCTATAAAGTGCTATCCAATAAGATGCATGTAAGGCTTTTTATGCAATCGCAAGACCGAATGGTCAGATGTAGTGCAATGGAGTTAGGCAATTCCAGAGATATCATATAGGATAAATACAAAAATAACCCGGCACAGAAATGATAGGTATGTTAGAAGATCAAGATACAACCCGAATGGCGATACCACAAAGACCATTTATTAGGCATCTACTTTCTTCTTCTGTAGGTTTTTTTTAATGTATGGAAGTGTCTATTCTAAATTTGGGCAATATTTGGGTTCCTACAAAATATTAGTAGATGGTGGAAAATATTCTTACCGCACTAGGAAAAATGTTCTGCTTGATAGCTAGCAGGTAAAAAAGGTAAAACAGGCAAGTCATCATATCCATATACCTCCCCTCCATGATGGAATAGAGTACAGTTAAGGAATCATAAAATAACAGCAATAGCAAATTTGATCACAGTATTTAAAAAGTGGTTAACTAAGTGAACTTAAAAATAGTAGGCTTGTGAGCTTAAAGGGGTTGTTGACTACTTGGACAACCCCTTCTGAATACCTATATTACCCCCAGTAAAATAATACCACTTAGACCAGTGTTTCTCAACTCCAGTCCTCAAGACCCACCAACAGGTCATGTTTTCAGGATTTCCTTAGTATTGCATAGGTGATGGAATTAATGCTTGAACAGGTGATGAAATTATCACTTATGCAATACTAAGAATATCCTGAACACTTGACCTGTTGGTGGGTCTTGAGGACTGGAGTTGAGAAACACTGACTTAGACTCACTCACGTCGTTCTTGCTCGAGAGATTGCAAGACATTATGTCAAGTGATTCTTGTGGCCAATCAGCTCTGGCTTCAGTCTCCTTCCCTATGGACAAATCAAGACATCCAGAGGAAGTGAGAGAGCAATCACAGCTCTTACTTTTTCTGGATATCAATTAAATCCATAGAAGAGGAGCATGAAGCCAGCGCTGATTGGCTGAGAAGTTACATGATCCCCAGGAGAGCCAATCCCGGAGGTGAGTATACGGTTCATTATTTCACTGGGGAGAAAACATAAGGATTCAGAAGGGGTTGTCCAAGTATATGCTAACCTTCAGTAGCTCCATGATAATAAACAAATTTATAAGCATTGGTTTATGAATTATCAACGCTTTCAGAATAATCTGAGCAGTGTCTCTAATGCCTAAAAATAGCAGCCTGCAGCTGTCCCAGAAAAGGCGCACCCATTACATGCTCCAATTCTGGCACTTTGCCTTGCTCTTCTCGCTTGCTCTGGTGTGTTAGCAAGTGGGGTAACATTTGAAGGTTGATGTCAGCTGTGTAATGTCTGCTGACATGAAGCCCAAAGGTTAATAATGGCGCAACATCTATCAGACACCCCTATTAATAACCCAGTAAGTGAATAGCTAAAAAAACACAGACACAGGAAAAAAATACTTTATTTTAATAAAGACTCCCCCTCACTTCCTAGTTTACCCATTTCTTAATTAAAAATCAATCAAAGAAGTTCCAACGATAATCCAATTGTGAAATGTCCCACTACGCCCATCGAATCCTATTGAGTCTCGGTCTGTCAAAATTCTCAGAATCAGACTTCATAGTTCACTCCCATTCAGAGGCAGGCAGGGAAATTCTCAAGCTCCTGCCTGCCGTTGACCAAGAGTACTCCTTTTGAGCCTTGTTCTCAGAACATTTTCATTTGTGGGGCAGCTGCAGGCTGATATTTGCAGGATGGGAATGGCCCAATAACCATAAGCATTCCCAACCTATTAATATAAGCTTGCAGCTATCTTCTTTCCCTTAGCTCATTATTAAAAATGGCCAGATTTGTTTAATTAATGTATTTATTACTAATAAATAAATGAAAAATACTAATGAATAAATAAATATTTATGACTAAATAATTAAAAAAAAAACACCTGGGGTCTCCCCTATTTAAAATACCCCGCCAAGGAAAAGTAGAGATTTGTGAGCTGGTCTTATTATGCTGGGAAGGGGCCAATATCTATGGACCCTCCCAGCCTAATATTATCAGCCCCCAGTTGTCGACTTTGCCTTTACTGGTTATTAAAAATGGGGGGACCCCAAAAAAATGATGTGTTTAATAACCAGCTAAGACAAAGCAGACAGCAGGGAGCTGATATTAATAGGCTGAGAAGAGCCATGGATATTTTTCCCTTCACAGCCTAATAAGACTAACCTTCAGCCACCCCAGAAATAGCACATGCATTAGATGCGTCAGTTCTAACGCTTAACTTCAGCTCTTCCCAATTGCCCTTGTGCGGTGGCAATCGGTGTAATGCGATTGTGGGTTTATGTCAGCTATGTAATGTCCATTTACATCAAGGCCACAAGTTAGTAATGGACATCAGACACCCACATTACTAACCCTGTAAGTAAAAAGAGAAAAAAAAATCTTTATTTGAAAAAAACAAAACAACCTTCCCAACAGTTTCCCTCTCTTCTCCATTTATTAAAAAAGTAAATACCGGTAATAATAATCCACAAGGTCCGCTGTAATCCAAATGGAGGTCCCACGATGATCGCAGTCTTCTTTCTCCGGTCTATGGAGCCTTGTTCAGAGAACGCAGCTCCATAGACTGGAGCAGCAACCACTGCTGGGTCTCTCACTGTACTCCGTGAGACCCAGCTGCTGTGAACTGAGGTGACCCCAGGAAAGGTTATCTCAGTTCACAGAGGCCAGTTCTCATGATGGCAGAGCAAGTGCCGGACTGTTAAACAACCGCAAGTAACCCTATTGAGCCTCGTTCTCAGAATACAGCAGGGGCACTTTTATAAGATTATCTCAGCACAGGAAAAATTTTTGTAACACATCCAATTATGGAACTTATTTTTATTCCAAGACCTATTGATTAAAATGTACTTTGTTTGTGGGAAAACCCTTGATATGCCTGAAGCATCCTCTATGTCAATTTTCCATTAACATTGAAAACTGCTTGAATGAGCCTTTCATGCTCCCTAGCTGTTCTTATATCATAAGTTTCTCCCACCTATCCCTACATGTTCTTTTGTTGATTTCAATTTTTACTTATAATCAATACTGAAAACCTCCTAACAACAACTTTGCCGTTTCATTATCTGGGCAACTCTAAAGCAAAACAGTTAGCCTGTCTATTCTCACCAGTGTTAGAGAGCCCTTTCCATTACCCCAAAATGACTGAAAACAACGCCAATAAATTCAAACCGCAATAAGCACAACTCTAAATAAACTTATGGAGAAACCCTCTATCACATGCATTCTCACTTGAGGACCAGAAAACAAGTATATCTTTGCTACCCCAACCTACCCTTTACACTTCTCCAGAACCAGAAGCTTTCTCCTACCTAATGAATCCAGATCTTTCTGCCCAAAATGTAAAATCGTAGTAATGCCTGCCATCTCTGACAGTTTTATGATATTTGGACCATCCAACCTCCCCATCTACCTCTCAAAAGGAACATGTATCCACTTTCAGTTCCATATACCTCCACAGGTTCCCACACGGCTGAAGTATCCATTATTACACTAGCATACACCGCAAAACCCTTAACCCAATCCATTATTCACCTATGCTTCCTATCCAATGATGCATTTGATTTCTATTTTTTCACCAGTTTTCTTTGTTAGCTCAAATATGTCCACAGAAACATATGTCTAAACCTCATAAACCTTCATACTTGCATTACCCCATTATGCATCCTCCTTTGTATGTCGGCTGTCTCAACTCTTCCCCCTAAGTTAATATGTTATGATGAAAATGCATTTTCATATGCAGGTAGCTTGTTATGGAACAGGTGATGCTGACCATACTGATATATTATGGAAAACAATTTAGTATAACTAAAAAGTTATTAATTAAATCTCTGCCCATTCTAGGCTCAGGAGTCCACTGGGAAGTCTAACTAATTGGCTGGCAGCCTTCCTTGAATAAATGCATACTGCGATAGCTATCAATTACTGAATAGGACTAATCGCTGGAATCTTGAGCCCAGAATTAGCAGATATTTGAATAAATGAATTACCAGTTAAGAGAATCTTTTCCCACAAAAAATATGTTGTTAAAACCAGTCGTGACATAGAAACTCACATTTAAAAAATATACTGTTAGATCATGAGTCCTAGGGGAGACAAGGGATGTTAGTGCCTAATAAATTATAAGTAAATATCCTCTACTTCAAATAAGCTAATCACTATTCTTCATTATTAAAAGCAGGGGCAATCACAGCAAAGTCACACCGGCCGGAATGCTGCCTCTTGACTAAGCAGCAAAAGTGAATTACATTGGGTTTTATTAGATGAATTTAAATAATGTGTCAAAGAAACAATTTTGGAGGCTCCTACCCTCCTCACCTAAGGCTGTTTTTCACATCAAAGTGTGGATCTCATAATATGGAAGCAGGCTAAGAGCGTGTTGCGCTCTTAACTGTCTTATATTGGACTCATGGAATGATTGACAAAAGGTTACAAGCTTAACGAGCCAGGTGCAGGTCATTATTAGACTCTCAGAATGCCCATGCATGAAACCTGAAGCCTCCATTGTGATGTTCATTATATACTATTGCTTGCATAGTTTTATAATTGTTTATATACACAATACATATTTACATATTTACCATGAATTAATATGTCTACTTAATAAAGTATATCATGCTTTTCTCCAGTGTAAATTATGCTTTCATGAGAAACTCACTAAAATCCGCAGTCCACAAAAGGCAAAAAGTACAGCAGTCTCCAATGTATCTTTGTTTACTCTTTGTTCACTGTACTTCTAAGGGTATGTGCACACGTCAGGATTTCTTGCAGAAATTTCCTGAAGAAAACCAAAAATTTTCTGCAAGAAATCCGCATGTTTCCTTTTGCGTTTTTTCCCCGTTTTTTTCGCTTTTTTTTTTAGCATTTTGCAAGTGTAATTAGGTTGCAGAATGCTAAAGTTTTCCAAGCGATCTGTAGCATCGCTTGGAAAACTGACTGACAGGTTGGTCACTCTTGTCAAACATAGTGTTTGACAAGTGTGGCCAACTTTTTACTATAGATGCAGCCTATGCAGCATCAATAGTAAAAGATAGAATGTTAAAAATAAAATAAAAAATAAAAAAAATGGTTATACTCACCTTCTGCAGACAGCCGATCTCCTCAGCGGCGTCCGTTCCTATAGATGGTGTGTGCAGGACCTTCGATGACGTCGCGGTCATGTGACCGCGACGTCATCGCGGTCATGTGACCGCGACATCATCGCAGGTCCTTCACACACACCAGCTAAAGGAACGGAAGCGGCAGCGTGCACATGAAAGGCGGGAAGACTGCGGGGGCCATCGAAGGTGAGTATATGACTATTTTTTATTTTCATTCTTTTTTTTTTACCAATTATACGGTGCCCAGTCCGTGGAGGAGAGTCTCCTCTCCTCCACCCTGGGTACCAACTGCACATGATCTGCTTACTTCCTGCATGGTGGGCATAGCCACATGCGAAAAGTAAGCAGATCAATGCATTCCTAGTTGTGCAGAATCACCGCAATTCCGCAAATTTAATGAACATGTTGCTTTTTTTTCCGCAATGCGATTTTTTAGCGGAAAAAAATGCAACATTTGCACAAGATATGTGGAATATACTGAAAATAATGGGAGGCATATGTAAGCATTTTTTTCAGGTTTTTATCACGTTTTTATAGCGGAAAAACGCGGAAAAACCGCAAAAAATACTGAACATGTGCACATCGCCTAAGATTGTAAACTGTTTTGATCGTGGATCTCGTTACCTTGTGATTTGGTATGTTAAGTCTTATAACAACACTATGAAGACCAAGGAGACCTCCAAACAAGACAGGGACAAAGTTGCTGAGAAGTACAAGTCAGACTTGAGTTATAAAAAAAATCCCAATCTCTGATGCCCTGGAGCACCATCAAATCCATTATTATTAAATGGAAAGAACATGGTGCCACAATAAACCTGCCAAGAGAGGCCTGCTCACCAAACTCTCAGCCCGGGCAACGAGGGCATTAATCAGAGAGGCAGCAGAGCGACCTAAAGTATACCTGAAGGAGCTGGAGATTTCCCAGTGGCCAGATGAGATGAAATTTCAACTTTTTGTCCACTAAGGAAAATGCTATGTCTGGCACCAAACTAACACAGCTCATCACCCCTAGAACACCATCCTCACAGTGAAACATGGTGGTGCCAGTCATGCTGTGGGGATGTTTTTAGCAGCCGGTACAGGGAAAATGGTCTGAGTTGAGGGGAAGATGGATGGTGCAAAATACAGGAATTTTCTTGAGAAAAATCTGTTTCAGTCTGTCAGTGATTTGAGACTGGGATGGAGGTTCACTTTCCAACAAGACAATGACCCAAAGCATACAGCTAAAGCAACACTCAAGTGGCTTAACCCCTTAACCCCCATGGGTGGTTTGCACGTTAATGACCAGGCCAATTTTTACAATTCTGACCACTGTCCCTTTATGAGGTTATAACTCTGGAACGCTTCAACGGATCCTGGTGATTCTGACACTGTTTTCTCGTGACATATTGTACTTCATTATAGTGGTAACATTTCTTGATATTACCTGTGTTTATTTGTGAAAAAATGGAAATTTGGCGAAAATTTTGAAAATTTCGCAATTTTCCAACTTTGAATTTTTATGCAGTTAAATCACAGTGATATGTCACACAAAATACTTAATAACTAACATTTCCCACATGTCTACTTTACATCAGCACAATTTTGGAACCAAATTTTTTTTTGTTAGGGAGTTATAAGGGTTAAAAGTTGACCAGCAATTTCTCATTTTTACAACACCATTTTTTTTTAGGGACCACATCTCATTTGAAGTCATTTTGAGGGGTCTATATGATAGAAAATACCCAAGTGTGACACCATTCTAAAAACTGCACCGCTCAAGGTGCTCAAAACCACATTCAAGAAGTTTATTAACCCTTCAGGTGTTTCACAGGAATTTTTGGAATGTTTAAATAAAAATGAACATTTATCTTTTTTTCACACAGAATTTACTTCAGCTCCAATTTGTTTTATTTTACCAAGGGTAACAGGAGAAAATGGACCCCAAAAGATGTTGTACAATTTGTCCTGAGTACGCTGATACCCCACATGTGGGGGTAAACCACTGTTTGTGCGCATGAAAGAGCTCGGAAGCGAAGGAGCGCCATTTGACTTTTCAATGCAAAATTGACTGGAATTGAGATGGGACGCCATGTTGTGTTTGGAGAGCCACTGATGTGCCTAAACATTGAAACCCCCCACAAGTGACACCATTTTGGAAAGTAGACCCCCTAAGGAACTTATCTAGAGGTGTGGTGAGCACTTTGACCCACCAAGTGCTTCACATAAGTTTATAATGCAGAGCAGTAAAAATAAAACAAAATTTTTTTCCCACAAAAATTATTTTTTAGCCTCCAGTTTTGTATTTTCCCAAGGGTAACAGGAGAAATTGGACCCCAAAAGTTGTTGTCCAATTTGTCCTGAGTACGCTGATACCCCATATGTGGGGGGGGGGACCACTGTTTGGGCGCATGGGACAGCTCAGGAAGGGAAGGAGCACTGTTTTACTTTTTCAACGCAGAATTGGCTGAAATTGAGATCGGACGCCATGTCGCGTTTGGAGAGCCCCTGATGTGCCTAAACAGTGGAAAGCCCCCAATTATAACTGAAACCCTAATCCAAACACACCCCTAACCCTAATCCCAACGGTAACCCTAACCACACCTCTAACCCAGACACACCCCTAACCCTAATCCCAACCCTGTTCCCAACCGTAAATGTAATCCAAACCCTAACCCTAACTTTAGCCCCAACCCTAATCCTAACTTTAGCCCCAACCCTAACTGTAGCCTTAACCCTAGCTCCAACCCTAACCCTAGCCCTAACCCTAGCCCTAACCCTAACCCTAGCCCTAGCCCTAGCCCTAACCCTAGCCCTAACCCTAGCCCTAACCCTAGCCCTAACCCTAACCCTAGCCCTAACCCTAACCCTAATGGGAAAATGGAAATAAATACATTTTTAAATTTTTTTAATTTTTCCCTAATTAAGCGGGTGATGAAGGGGGGTTTGATTTACTTTTATAGCTGGTTTTTTAGCGGATTTTTATGATTGGCAGCCGTCACACACTGAAAGACGCTTTTTGTTGCAAAAAATATTTTTTGCATTACCACATTTTGAGAGCTATAATTTTTCCATATTTGAGTCCACAGAGTCATATGAGGTCTTGTTTTTTGTTGGACGAGTTGACGTTTTTATTGGTAACATGTTCGGGCACGGGAGATTTTTTGATCGCTTTTTATTCCGATTTTTGTGATTCAGAATGACCAATAACCAGCTATTCATGAATTTCTTTTGGAGGAGGCGTTTATACCATTCCTCGTTTGGTAAAATTGATAAAGCAGTTTTATTCTTCGGGTCAGTACGATTACAGCAATACCTCATTTATATCTTTTTTTTTATGTTTTGGCGCTTTTATACGATAAAAACTATATTATAGAAAAAAAATTATTTTGGCATCGCTTTATTCTGAGGACTATAACTTTTTTATTTTTTCGCTGATGATGCTGTATGGCAGCTCGTTTTTTGCGGGGTAAGATGATGTTTGAAGCGGTACCATGGTTATTTATATCCGTCTTTTTGATCGCGTGTTATTCCACTTTTTGTTTGGCGGTATGAGAATAAAGCGTTGTTTTTTGCCTCGTTTTTTTTTTTACGGTGTTCACTGAAGGGGTTAACTAGTGATATAGTTTTATAGGTGGGGTCGTTACGGACGCGGCGATACTAAATATGTGTACTTTTATTGTTTGATTTTTTTTTATTTAGATATAGAAATGTATTTATGGGAATAATATATATATTTTTTTTCTTTATTTAGGAATTTTTTTTTCTTTTTTTTTACACATGTGGGAATTTTTTTTTTACTTTTTTACTTTGTCCCAGGGGGGACATCACAGATTGCTGATCTGACAGTTTGCACAGCACAGTTCCAGTGCTGCAGGCTTACCAGAGCCTGGTCTGCACCCGGAAGTAATCCCTGCAGGACCCGGATGCAGCCCCGTGGCCATTTTGGATCCGGGGCCTGCAGGGATAGGAGGTAAAATACCCTCGCAGCAACACGATCACATCGCGTTGCTCAGGGGGTCTCAGGGAAGCCCGCAGGGAGCCCCCTCCCTGCGCGATGCTTCCCTGTACCGCCGGCACACTGTGATCATGTTTGATTGCGGTGTGCCGGGGGTTAATGTGCCGGGGGCGGTCCGTGACTGCTCCTGGCACATAGTGCCGGATGTCAGCTGCGATAGGCAGCTGACACCCGGCCGCGATCGGCCGCGCTCCCCCGTGAGCACGGCCGATCGTGCTGAATGTACTATTCCGTCCTTGGGAAGTAGGGCCCATCCCACATGGATGGAATAGTACGTCCAATGGCAGAAAAAGGTTAAGGGGAAATGTGTAAATATTTTGGCGTGGCCTAGTCAAAGCCCAGACCTTAATCCAATTGAAAATCTGTGGTCAGACCTGAAGATTGTTGTTCACCAAAGGAAACCATCTAATTTGAAGAAGCTGGAGCAGTTTTGGCTTGAGGATTGGGCAAAAATCCCAGTGGCAAGATGTTGAAAGCTCATAGAGACTTATCCAAAGCGACTTGCAGCTGTAATTGTCACAATAGGAGGTTCTACAAAGTACTGACTTCAGATATGTGAACAGCTATGCACAGTGACGTTTTCAGTTATTTTGTCTATTTGTTGTTTGCTTCACAATAAAAAGAAAACCACATGTTCACAGTTGTAGTCATGTTCATTCTATGAACTGATGTAAATTCTCAAAAAACAAAATGAAGTTCCAGGTTGTAATGTAGCAAAACATGAAAAATGACAAGGGGTGAATACTTTCGCAAGCCACTGTATGCACCAAGATCAGTAATTACACACTGTATAAACATTCTCATGCAATCATTCACTAATATGGACCCAATTTAAGTTTCTAACTTCCTACTAGTAAACGTGATGTAATTTGTGTCTCAAAAAATGGTTATACTTGGACATCTCATTAAAAAATGAACTGTATTGTGGAACAGATAGAACTACAGAATTGATGGCTGCATACAAAGTAATGTAATAATTGTGCATAGGTGACTTCAGATTTTTGTCAGTAGGTGATTGATTGAATTTTAATCCCCTGGTCATTACCAGATTTGGACCAGTAATATTAATCTGGCTAAAGACAAGGGTATTTTGATTTTGGTAGCATATAGGTTCATAAAAGGTATTCTTATTATCTATGTCAGATATCTAAAGTAGCCTGCAGAGCAGATTATTGGTTTAGTCCCAAAGCACATTTTTCCTTTACATAAAATGTGTAGGGGCAATGCTATTCATATGGTGGTTCCCAAATATAAACTTTACACCAAATAGATTGGTGGTGTAAGATACTAGCAGGAAGGCGGGATGCATTGATGAGCAGGAGGCAGAGCGAGAGTTTACAGATTTTATATCAGAATATAAATTAGAAGGTGGCTGACAGCACAACACAAAAAGATGCCGGTCCTAGAAGTGTACATACCAAAGCAAAGTGAAGGACAGCATCCAATCCAGGTGAAAAAATTCCTTTATGCATTTGGGACAATAAAGGAATTTTTTCACCTGGATTGGATGCTGTCCAGCACTTTGCTTTTATATCAGAATATGTCCCAACAGTAAATACTCCACACAGGGAGAAAGAGAGTGTAAGCATATGGGCCCACAAAGTATATTAATCAATAAAGTTATTGCAGCAGGTGTAAAACAACGGGGTAACTTATCAGTCTCTGGTTCCTGGATGACGGTGGTTGGAAGATCCCACGATGGCACCGTAGGTGGCGGTGACGTCCTGGAGCCGGTCCTGGAGAAAGGTGAAGTACTGTCTCTGCACGGGGGCGGAGTATCCTGATCTTCTTATACGTGGCCTGGTGATCCTGGAACGAGGTGCAGTACGGGAGAAGGATTGCTGCACAGCCAAAGAAGTGCAAAGTCTCGGAGTGTAGGCCGCAGTGTCAAAGCTGCGGACCACTTGTGTCGCTTGATCAGCGTTGTGTAAAGAGTCAGTGGAGGTAAGTTGCACCGACCGGTTAGTGCTGTCAAGGTCGGGGGTTAATGGGGGATTAGTCTCTAGAATTGCACAGTCTGTGTGCGCGGGGGATGTTACGCCGGAAAGCGGGCTTGTAAGCTGGCATCGGTCTGCGGAGAGGGAGTCAACCTTCTCGTGTTTTACACGCTGAGTCCCTGCCAAAAGCCCTGTTTTCATGCACGCAGTCCCCTTTATCTCACACCTGCCCCCAGAAGTCAGGTGCAATGGTCTATCCCAGTCAGAAAGTGCTTCCCCTGGTAACAAAGGTGACAGATCCGATAGTTCTGGCCTGGACACGTAGGAGAGACTACTATTCTGGTCATTCTTCCTACAGTGGAAAGTTCTACAGAAGGGAACAAGGGATATGATTATTTTATGCAGTGTGACAAAATATGTCTATCTCACAAACACTGCCTTCAAAGCTTAACATTGGAAAAATGAATCAATTCCAAACCTAAAATTTCAAATTTACATTGAGGACAATGGTGAAAACAGTCAGTGTACATATACAGTTGTCGCCAAATGATTTGAGACTGATACAAACTTTAGTTTTCACAAAGTTTGCTGCTCCAGTGTTTTAGGTCTATCAGTCAGATGTTTCTATGGTTACTGAAGCACAATTACAAGGATTTCATAATTTTTTATACTTTTGACAAATGCACCAAGTTTATGCAAAGACTCAATATTTACAATATTGACTCTTTTGTTTCAAGACTTCTGCAATTCCCCACGGCATGCTGGATATTCGCTTGTGGGCCAAATCCTGAATGATGAGAACCCATTCCTCATCAGTGCTGGGAACCTGACGGAACTGGAGAGGATCTGCAAGGAAGAATGGCAGAGAATCCCCAAACCCAGGTGTGAAAAACTTGTTGCATCATTCCCAAGAAGACTCATGGCTGTACTAGCTCAAAAGGGTGATTCTACTCAATACTGAGCAACGGTCTGAAAACTTATGACCATGTGATATTTTGTTTTTAATATATTTGCAGGTGCAGAGGGGTGCAGGGGTGCAGAGTGTACATTAATGAGAAAAAATGAACTTTTTTGAATTTACCAAATGGATGCAATAAAACAAAGAGTGAAAAATTTAAAGGAGTCTGAATACTTTCCGTACCCACTGTAAGTGGGGGTTGATTTGAACTTTACATATTTTTTTATTTTTTTTTAAATATTTTTCAAAACTTTGTTTCACTTTTTATTTGCTGCAATAGTCTCCATGAGACACTAGAAGCTGTGATCATCTGATTGCTTGTGCTACACATAGCAAGGATTCGACCCTGTTATGTGTAGCTAAAATGCTCATCTGCCATGAACGCCAGCCACAGGGCGGCACTCATAGCAATCTGTCAATGACAGGCATGGAGGTCACCTGCAGACCCCGGGTTGTCATGCCAACCCATCGGCGACCTGAGGTCATTTGACATGGTCGCCGATGGACGGAGCTAATCAGGTGCTTCTGGTGCAATCATGTTAAATGCCTCTTTCAGAGACTGAAAGCGACATTTAACATGTTAACAGCCACAGCCGGATCGCTATTCTACCAGCGGCTGTTATGGGCACATGTCAGGTAATGAAAGCTGCTGACATGTGCATGAAAAGTTGTGGGCTCAGCGCCCATATAATACAGACATATACATAATATATATATTATATACATAATAGGTCATAAAGGGGATTAAACAGAGTTTTTCAATGGGATCTCGAAAGTTTGTTGGCCATGGACATAAAATGTAAATATTTTGTTCACCAAACCTCTTACAGTATTTATCACTTTTGCCTTGTGACATGGGGATCCATCATACTTGAAAAAGCATTTTTCATCACCAAATTCCTAGATACCATTCTTTATTGAGGGTATTTTTCTTAGGCAAAATTGTGAGTGAGCCCAGTCCCTTGAGTGAAAAGCAACTCTACATATTTGAGTGATCTCAAGATTCTATATTATTGACATGATGCAGAACTCATGGTAGGGCTTACATTTTCTTCTTGGGACAATCACTCTTCCAGATGTCCCTTTAAAGAAAGAGGCTTTATCAGAAAAAAAAACATTACCTCAGTCCTCTGCCCGCAAAGTTATTTTCTCTGATGAAGCCTCTTCAGAATGTTTGGGACATCTGGAAGAATAATTATTAGTGTTGAGCGATACCGTCCGATACTTGAAAGTATCGGTATCGGAAAGTATCGGCCGATACCGGCAAAGTATCGGATCTGATCCGATACCGATACCCGATACCAATACAAGTCAATGGGACTCAAGTATTGGAAGGTATCCCTGATGGTTCCCAGTGTCTGAAGGAGAGGAAACTCTCCTTCAGGCCCTGGGATCCATATTAATGTGTAAAATAAAGAATTAAAATAAAAAATATTGATATACTCACCTCTCCGACGCAGCCTGCACCTTACCGAGGGAACCGGCAGCCTTCTTTGCTTAAAATGCGCGCGTTTAGTGCCTTCCGTGACGTCACGGCTTCTGATTGGTCGCGCGCATTTTAAACAAAGAAGGCTGCCGGTTCCCTTGGTAAGGTGCAGGCTGTGTCGGAGAGGTGAGTATATCAATATTTTTTATTTTAATTCTTTATTTTACACATTATATCGATCCCGATACCGATTCCCGATACAACAAAAGTATCGGATCTCGGTATCGGAATTCCGATACCGCAAATATCGGCCGATACCCGATACTTGCGGTATCGGAATGCTCAACACTAATAATTATCCAAAGATGAAAAAGTGAGCACTACTATGAGTCTTGTCTAGTGATGGGTGAACAGTAAAGTTCGGGGTCCATACCGAACACCTACTGTTCGGGCACAGACCCAGAACACGGATTTTCTCCAGGAAACCTGAACCCAAACATTGGTTGTTTCTGTCTGATTGACAGCACGAGAAACCCCAGCAGCTCTGATCAGCGGTAAGATAATTACCGCTGGTCGGAACCCCAGCAAGTTTACCTCTGGTCACAGAGGCGTCAGCTGATGAGAGAGTACTACTCCCATTAGTCTATGCCTGCTGACACAACTGCAAGATCAAGCGTGGCTGATGGGAGTATTTATCAGCTGGCGCATGCTCGATAAGTAAATAAATAAATGAAAACGGCATGGGTTCCCTTCTATTTTTGATAACCAGCATGGCAAAAACTGACAGCTGCTGACAGCACGGTGAACTGCAGTGAATTCACTGAGCTCAGCGCTGCACCATGAGACCTTTTTCTTATGGTGCTAGCGGTGATCTCACTGGGGTCACTGCTGGGAGCACAGCCTCCGTGACATGCGGTAACCTCGATGATGTTACCTCTAGTTACTGATGCTGTGCTCGCAGCAGCTCATTCTTCCGTGTTTTTCAGCCTGGACTGTCGCATCTTGGCATCATTCAGATCATTCAGGTTGAAAACCAATTATCGCAGACATGTATTACGGCATTGAACAGTATGTTGGGCAGGTGAGGGATATTATTTTTTAAATTTTTTTTACAGGAGACCAGGGCTTCAATGGAATCTGCGTTAGGTGAGAATATTTGTTGTTTGTTACTTTCAGTTTTTTTACAGGGCATGAGGACTTCAATGGAGTGGGTGTAAGGTGAGTATACTGTAACTGTGTTAGTTATTTTTTAATAGATTTGCATAACAATGTATATTTTTATTTCAAATAAAGGACTTCTCCATTGCTAACTACTGAGCTTGATCAACCCTACAAATATTACCCCACTGTCCTCCACCACAGGGCAAGTGGGAAGATCTGGCTAAAGCACCAGAATAGATGCCCCTTTTCTGTGGTGGCTATAGGCTGCTATTTTTAGGCTGGGGCAAATCGATGGCTATCGATAGAATGTGATAGAAATATATATATCATGTAGATCTCACTTGCATGTATACTGCTCTATAATCATATATACTCATATACTCACAGCTAATATATACATTATAATCAATGGCTTAAAATGGCTGACAAACTGATATAAGCCAGACAGATTGTATGGGGTTTTCCATCTCAAAAGCGGAACAACGCCAGATGTATTAAGTGCTGATCAGATGTCTCAACTCTGTCCTAGATGCAGAGAGCTCAATTTTAGTTGCTTAATCAGCAGTCATATGTGCATTAATCACAATATTCCATATATGTTTAGATAACCAATGACAGAGGAGCTAGACAATATGGTAATTAACTAACCACCCCTAACAACCCCTAACCACTCCTTTCTATATAAAAATATAAAACTATGTATGTACAATAAAGTATCAGTATTGATGGAATGTTGTTCTGTCGCAATGGTGTACAGTCCATTCTTGATGAGCGCTCAAAATACTCAGTCTTATTGGGAGCAGCCGCAGCACACACAGAGATAGATTTATCCAACCCAAATTTCCATATCAAATGGCCCCCAACAGCGAGGCAAGGGACGAAATGCACACGGGGACCCTGCTGACCGGAGAGACGGAGGTGTTGGCCATGGCCTTGGTTCACGGGACGGAGAATGCGCAGCTCCATAAGTAAGGTAAGAAAATGTTATCATCTTACCTGAAAGTCCCCTGTGCCCAGTCCGGGTCTATGCCTCTTGCCGGTCAGGTGTGGTCACCACCGCATTCCCAGGTAGTGTAAAAAGTCCAAACCTGTATCCATCAAACCCTGGGATATAAGTCAAGGTGTCTGCTGTGTGCCGTGTATGTGTTCTGTGTTTGTGTAAAATCCGGGAGAATGAAGGAACAGTGACTGTTTTGTGGTGGCTGGGTAACAGACCGCAGGAGGTCAAATTGCTCGATAAGTTATTGCAGGATTCCCGTGCATAGGAGGAACAGGTAGAGTTCCGGGGCAGGTTGTCCCATGTTCCAGGCACGGGTAGTGATAACTTAGAGGGCTACTGCAGATTCCCGTAGTGCCGGCGATCCAGTTAGGATGACCGGACCGGGGTGGTAGATTTCCCGCTTGTTGTGCTTCTCACTCAGGCAGCCCGGGCACAGGTGTGCCCAGTGCGATTGGCAGTAGTCTGTTCCCAGCGCAACCTGCACGTGTCACAGAATTTAAAGGGGCATCTCCCAGATTGTCTATCTGTATCTGTTTCTGTTTGGTTCAATTCATGTATTGCTGCTTTAAGAGCATACAATTGCAAAGAAAGTTTTTTTTTTCTCTCTCTTATGAACTTCCTCTTTTCCAGCTGCAAGCAGAGATATATGCATTGTAAATCACACTGTCACATCTGGGTTTTTTTCTGGCTGTTTCTGCAATGCTAACTATGTGTAGCTATTTGTGAAAAAGTGAAACAAATTGTATCTATTATTTTTGATGCGACATACGTGTTTTCAGATACGTGATTTTAGTGACATTGGATACAATAGCATAAGAAAAGGGGAAGTGTGTCTCTGACTGCATTTAAGCGCAGAGAGTTTAGGAAAAAAAAAAGAGAGAGAAGCCGTTTCAACTTTTTATTTTTTTTTTAAGGTTTTTCTTCTTTCCTTCTGTTTTTTTTTTTTTTTTTACATTTTAAAGTTTTCCAAAGTTTTTTCCTTTCTGGCTCTTTACTTTTTGTTTAAAAGAAGTTTTTTTTCCTCTGTATCAAAATTTTTAGTTTTTGATCATTTTATTTATTTATTTTTTTGAGTTTTATATACTAATTTTTAGAAGTTTTTTGGTGTTGTTTTCTTTTTCCTTTTTGTGTGTTTTTCATTTTTTGTTTTTGCCATGGGGAATAAGGTGGCCAAGAAACAGGAAAGCCTTTTACTTCCTGGAGAGAAAACAGCCCCTTGTGATAGTGATAGTGGCAGAACACGAAGGTGTTAAGTATGTGAAGAATTTTGGAAGGTATAAAGTATGTGAAATTCATAAGAATGGCAGACTTCAAGCTGCGGAATGGCATGACGTAGAAAGGAAAATAAGGGAAGTTAGCTGATGTTAAATTGCTGAATACTAATACATGGTATAAAGTAGCATCAGAGCTTACATCATTTAGGTGGTACAGAAAGTTATGTGAGCAAACCAGGAAGTGATTTTTATGTGTATAAGACAGAGATATTGGATCTGCGCAGTCTGCTTTTAGCAGAATCCATGGTATAGGTAGTTATTTTTGCACAGTATGTGGTGCGCCCTGTCTCTCCCTACAGGGAGAAGGCATCATTGCTCCTCTCTATTATTCTTGTTGTTCTTCTCTATCCTCCTTTTTCTCTGTCACTCTTTCTCTCCTCATTCTTCTCTCCCACTCTCCTTTCCTCTCCTCTTTCTCCACACTTTTCTCTTCTCTCTCTCTCTCTTCCACACCTCCCATCTTCTCCTCCCTCTTCTCCTCACCCTCTCTCTCTCTCCTCCTTCTCCACTCCCCCACCACACCTATCTCCTCATTCTCTTCCTTCTCCACACCCATCTCTCCTCCCTCTTCTCCTCACTCTCTCTCTCCTCCTTCTCCACTCCCCTACCACACCTTTCTATCTCTCTCTCTATCTCCTCCTCCACACCTCTTTCCTCCATCTTCTTCCTCTTTCTTCCTCTTCGTTGCCAGCTGGGCCAACGCCCAAGTCAAACAATGTGGTGCTTACAGCACAAGGTTCCCCTTCTATGTCCCTGGCACAGTCCAGCCATTGCCAGTTGTAATATCAGGGAAAGAAGGTGAAAATCCCCCTACACACAATGCAGTGGGCAGCCCACAGACATAGCAGACAGCTCAGCCCTGGGTGCAGAGGGGGGAGTACTGACATCATCTACATCTGCTGATAATGTACAATTTCAGCACCGGTCAGAGCTGCCTACATTCACACCAACACAGAAATATAAGCCTAGTCCATCATAGCTTCAGCAAGGGGGGAGACATACTCACACAAAAAAAAAGGCAACTTCTAAGTCCAATATCAGTCAGTGTATGACCCCAGTACACGCAATCACAACTATTTCTCTGATGAAGATGAAGAGGGAACATCATACATGCTGTTCAGTACTAGGAAAAGAAACCCACAGGCACCAAGAATGCAGGGGCAGATACAGGCACCACCATTACACTATGTGCACTGCACTTCAAGTCAGATGACAATCCTCCAGACCCAGGGATGCATCCCAGACAAATGTTGGCACAGGCCTTTGTGAATGGACTGAGACAGCCAATTAGGAAACCACTGATAGTGGCTAGGCCTGAGAACAGGTCAATAGCAGTGGACTGACCCAGCAAAAATGGTTTATATGTGCCTAGTAGACTGTTTATTGCCGATTGACACCAAAACTGCCGCCATTATAGCGCCACAAAGATTGCGAAGAAGGAAACGGGTGCCATGCTGCCGAGAACACCAGAAGGGGAGCCAGAGGTGAAGACGCTACAAAGTGCCGAGCGACACGCCAGAAGAACCGCTGCAGACTCCAGAGAGGAGACACCGACCTCAATAAGGTTAGCAAAGGGGAGAAGCTATGTCAGAACAGAGGGAAGAAGTGATGGCAGATGCATCCGCAGCCCCTGTAATGCCCCAAGACCTTGGGTTGGATGCTGCCGCCGGTCTCATGGCACCCCTGGGCCTCGCCACGAATGCACCTGCAGGCCCCATCTTACCACCGCAGCTTCAATCAGCAGGCCAGACCCCGATGCCGCTACAGTACCCATCATGTTGTCCACAGTAGCCAAAGGGATTGAGTCCCAACCAGGGGTGCAGAAGACAGCCCCTCTCATGGTGACACTAACCTGGAAGCGCAACCACCCTACGAAGACAGAAGAAGTGTCAAGTGTTACATCTGTGGCGAGTTTGGCCATTTCCAGAACCAGTGCAAAGCACCCACGCCCCCGAAGAGACTGGACCCATGCAACCCAAGAGTTGGTCCAGAGAAACAGGTCAAGGAAGAAGTGCAGAAAGCAGTGAAGTACCCTGTCCATAGGACAGGGGCAAGCAAGCCAGGTCCGCAAGACACTACACTCCTGATATGCAAACCTTCATCTGCAAGACCAATACCTCAAATTACGCTTAAAGTGGATGGCGTTGTCAGATCTGTTCTTCTGCACACCGGTGCAAGTGTGATGAGACCTGTGGAACTCGCTGAGCCCACCTGCCTATAAGAATCCTCTGTGCCTCGCATGGGCATTGATGGTCAAGTCAGACATTCTCAGCTTACAAAGTCACTGAGCGTGTGCACTCAGCCAGGACACTCTATCCTGTTCCAGTTTGTGGTGTCAAGAACCTGCCCACTCAACCTACTGGGGACAGACCTACTGCAGAAGCTGAAGGCAACCACAGTGTTCCAGGAAGATGGGACAGTGACACTTTCTTAATCCCTGACCCAAGAAGAGTCATGCTGGCGGCCCTACAAGAATGTTAAACAACCGATGAGGCCTACCCAAGGAGGTACTGGATGTAGTACCAGAAAGTCTATGGTCTAAGGGACCTCAGCACGTGAGAAAACCTCAAGTTGCCCCAGTACGGGTGTCACTCAAGCCATGTACCCGTACCCTCGTAAGGCCCAGGCCAGGCCTAGAGTCAAGCTGCCTCTTACCAACTGAAGGTCTGCCTGGAAATAGGAATCATTGTTCCTTGCACATCACCTTGCAATCCTCTGCTTTCCCCGTCAAGAAAAAGACTGTAAAAGGAGAGCCAGCCAAGTTCAGAATGGTACATGACCTGAGAGCTGTGAATGACGTCACGGTGTTTGAAACTCCAATTGTGCCGAATCCGCACACTCTGCTCTCAAATGGGCCTGCCACAGCAAAAGTGTTCACAGTGACCGACCTGGCTAATGTTTTTTCCAGTGTTCCCCTTCATCTGGAAGACCAGTTCCTGTTTGCCTTAATGCACCAGGGGGGACACCACACATGGACAGTGATGCCACAGTGGGCCCAGAACAGCCCTTCACAGTTCATCAGAGCAATGTCCACAGTCCTCACCAACTGGGTCACAGAACCAGCAGAAGTAATCCTGCTACAATACGTGGACAATCTACTCCTTTGTGCAATTGACTTTGACACGTGTAAAGTCCATTCCTTGTATCTCCTACTCTACCTGGCGGAGCAGCACTGCAAGATCTCAAAGAACAAAGTCCAGTGGTGTCTGAAGTGAGTTACGTTCCAGAGACACTGTATTGCTCACCAGGCGAAACGCCTGACAGATGACCGGAAGACCACAGTGAAGATGGTTCCTCCAACAACTCCAAAGATGCTACAGGCCTTCCTTGGTCTAGTTTCGTATTGCAGAGCCTGGATCCCTGATGCTTCAGTCCTAATGCAGCCTCTGTGTGAATACGTCAGTGTGACCCCGTTTCTCCTGACAGATGCAGCCTTCAGCTCGTTCAAGAAGTTAAAAGGCTCTGTAGTCTCAGCGCCAGCACTAGGCCTACCTGACTACAAGAAGCCATTCTGTCTCTACTTGATGAGAAAAGAAGGCCTTGCTACTGGAGTCCTGACACAGCTTCAGGGGGGAAAGCAGGGACTTTTGGACTACTTTTCAGCTCGCCTGGATCCAGTTGCAAGGGGAGCCTTTTCTTCCCGCATGAGAGCAGCAATTGCAGCACATGCCCTCCTGGACAGGACTACTGATATCATTGGAAAAACCATTGGAAATCCTGGCTCCGCATGACATCTCAGCAATCCTCAACCAAACCCAGCCAAAACATCTCTCCACCGCCAGGCATCTTCGCCTCCAGTGCTCTCTGCTCCTGCCCGACAATGTCACCAACTGCAGATGCACAGTCCTCAATCCGCCCACTCTACTCCCACTCCCAAGGGGGGATACAGATACGGATCCTCAGATAAAAATTCTGATCAAAAGTCTGCATGGGATCTGGATTTGCTCCGGACGGATGACCATGATTGCTTCAGCATCATGCAACAGGAAACAGCAGGACTACCCAAGGTGGCAGAAGAGCCACTGACCAACCCAGAATTGATCCTCTATGTCGATGGCTCCAGATTTGCAGATGATGAAGGAAGATTCCACACGGGATGTGCAGTGACCAGCAATCAAGAGATCCTGTGGTCCAGAAGTCTGCCGCCTAGTCTGTCAGCCCAGGAAGCAGAACTGATAGCGCTGATGAAGGCCTACCAGATGGCAGAAGACAAGACTGAGAAAATGTATACCGATTCGAGGTACTTGAATGGCATAGCACGACTTTGGACCCATTTGGGCTGCAAGGGACTTCATCACAGCAAGCAGAACAACCGTGAGGCATTATGGAGCCACTAAGGACCTGCTGAACGCACTTCAACTTCCAAAAGTGGTGGCAGTACTAACAGTCAAAGCGCATGGAAAACTAAACACAGTAGAGGCACGAGGCAACAACATGGCGGATATGGCAGCCAAAGAAGCAGTCAAGGGGAGACAATATGGAGAAGTGGGAGAGGTCGTAGAGCCGGACGGCTACTACAGGACGGCTGAAGACAGGAAACCTGACAAGATGACGTCCTGGGATCAGCTAAAAAAGCTGCAAAAGCAAGCCCCAAAGGGCAAGAAGGAATGCTGGATGCAGAAGTGAGCAACACATGAAGAAGGGTATACTCAATGGACTACAAACCCTGTTTACCCCGAAGCATGTACCCTACGGTGGTTGTTGTGATTCGGTTCGTGGGCTCCCCCGGTGGTCTCTTGTGGTACTGGTGTCCTGCAAGCTTTGCCTTCTCAGTTCACCTGTTCCTATCAGGATGTGGGAGTATCCTATTTAACCTTGCTCCTCAGTCATTCTAATGCTGGCCATCAATGTATCCAGAGTGATTCTGTTGCATGTTCCTGCTCCCAGTTTTCTGCTCAGCTAAGTTGGACACTTTAGTCCTTAAGTCTATTTTTGTATGTTTTGTCCAGTTTGCACTTATGTGAATCTCTGCAGCTGGAAGCTCTTGTTGGGCTGAAATTACCACTCCAGTGGCATGAGTTGTCACATGAGTTAAGGTAATTTCAGGATGGTGTTTTGAAGGGTTTTGCAGCTGACCGCGAAGTCCTCTGTTGTATCTTTCTGCTATTTAGTTAGCGGGCCTCTCTGTGCTAAATCTGCTTTCATACTACGTGTGTCTTTTCATCTGCTCTCACCGTTATTATATGTGGGGGGCTGCTATCTCCTGTGGGGACATTCTCTGGAGGCAAGCCAGGACTGTGTTTTCTTCTACCAGGGGTAGTTAGTTCTCCGGCTGGCGCGCGGCATCTAGAGACAACGCAGGAATGCCCCCTGGCTACTTCTAGTGTGGTGTGTAGGTTTAGCATCGCGGTCAGCTCTAGTTTCCATCACCCGAGAGCTTGTCCGTTTATTCTATGCTTCTGATGTTTCCTTGCCATTGGAAACCATAACAGTATGGCCAGCCCAAATGTTTAATCTATAGGCTGAAGCAGGAGAGAAAAGGAACTGTGTGAAACCTTTTTTTTTTTTTTTTTCCTTCCTCTGAAGTTGCACTCCAGCTCTAATTGCAGTCTCCTGTTTTCCTCTCCTCTTAACCCCTGAATGGCTCAGACTTTATCTGTTGAAATATGGATCCCCAGAGTCTGGCTACCAATTTGAATAATCTTGCCTCTAAAGTTCAGAATATACAAGATTTTTTGTTACATGCTCATCGGTCTGAACCTAAAATTCCTATACCGGAGTTTTTTTCTGGAGATCGATCTTGTTTTCTAAATTTTAAATACAATTGTAAATTGTTTCTTTCGCTGAGATCTCATTCTGCTGGAGATCCTGCCCAGCAAGTAAAAATTGTTATTTCTTTACTGCGGGGTGACCCCCAAAATTGGGCATTTTCATTGGCACCAGGGGATCCTGCGTTGCTCAATGTGGATGCGTTTTTTCTGGCTTTGGGGTTGCTTTATGAGGAACCAAATTTGGAGATTCAGGCTGAGAAAGCCCTAATAGCCCTCTCTCAGGGGCAAGATGAAGCCGAAATATATTGCCAAAAATTTCGAAAATGGTCTGTGCTTACTCAGTGGAATGAGTGCGCTCTGGCGGCAATTTTCAGAGAAGGTCTCTCTGATGCTGTAAAAGACGTCATGGTGGGGTTTCCTGCGCCTACTGGTCTGAATGAGTCCATGACAATGGCAATTCAGATTGATCGGCGTTTACGGGAACGCAAACCTGTGCACCAGTTGGCGGTGTCTTCTGAAGAGGCACCACAGAGTATGCAATGTGATAGCTTTCTGTCCAGAAGCGAACGACAGATTTATAGGCGCAAAAATCATTTGTGCTTCTATTGTGGAAATTCTACTCATGTTATATCAGCATGCTCTAAACGAACAAAGAAAGTTGATAAATCCTCTGCTATTGGCACTTTGCAGTCCAAGTTTATTTTGTCTGTAACTCTAATTTGTTCGTTATCTTCTATTGTTGCGGATGCGTATGTGGATTCTGGCGCCGCTTTGAGTCTTATGGATTGGTCCTTTGCCAGGTGCTGTGGGTTTGATCTAGAGCCTCTGGAAGTTCCTATACCTTTAAAGGGTATTGATTCTACACCATTGGCTAGTAATAAACCACAATACTGGACACAAGTGACTATGCGTATGACTCCAGACCATCAAGAGGTGATTCGCTTCCTTGTACTGTATAATCTACATGATGTGTTGGTGCTGGGATTGCCATGGTTGCAAACTCATAACCAAGTCCTTGACTGGAAAACAATGTCTGTACTAAGCTGGGGATGTCAGGGAAATCATGGAGACACACGTAGTATGAAAGCAGATTTAGCACAGAGAGGCCCGCTAACTAAATAGCAGAAAGATACAACAGAGGACTTCGCGGTCAGCTGCAAAACCCTTCAAAACACCATCCTGAAATTACCTTAACTCATGTGACAACTCATGCCACTGGAGTGGTAATTTCAGCCCAACAAGAGCTTCCAGCTGCAGAGATTCACATAAGTGCAAACTGGACAAAACATACAAAAATAGACTTAAGGACTAAAGTGTCCAACTTAGCTGAGCAGAAAACTGGGAGCAGGAACATGCAACAGAATCACTCTGGATACATTGATGGCCAGCATTAGAATGACTGAGGAGCAAGGTTAAATAGGATACTCCCACATCCTGATAGGAACAGGTGAACTGAGAAGGCAAAGCTTGCAGGACACCAGTACCACAAGAGACCACCGGGGGAGCCCACGAACCGAATCACAACAGGTGGTCCAGTGGGCACATGGACCCACACACAGATTAAAGACACAGATGAATGATCTGATTGGTGCTTACTGGTTCGCTCCAGGGATCCCCACCCTAACAGCCAAGTTCACTAGCAGCTGTCTGACCTGCGGCAAATGCAATCCTGGAAGAATGGGAAAAATGAAGAAAGTTCCCACCCATCATCTTGCCAGACCACTGTACCCCTTCCAGAGGATCCAGATAGACCACATCCAGATGCCGCCAAGTGGAGGTTTCGAATATGCCCTTGTGGTCGTGGACGTGTTCTCAGGATGGCCAGAAGCTTTCCCAGTGAGGAACCAGTCAGCAAAGACTACTTAAAAGAAGCTACTCTCAGAGACGAGATATGCAGCTATGGGGTCCCAGAAGTGATAGAGAGTGACCAGGGACCCGCATTCACAGCAAATCTCACACAAGAGATCTGGTCAGCAGTAGGGTTAGACTTAGGCCTACACACTCCCAATCACACTACTCAGTGTTAGGCACACTCCCAGAGGCCAAGAAAAGCTGTCACCATATGAAATTTTGTTTGGGTCTAGTCCCAGGTTAGGGGTATCCTTTCCCTCAGCAGCTGACTATGTAATATGATACTTTGTCTGCTTATGTAAATTGAACTCACCAAGAAACTTGCTAACATCCATTCTCAAGTTTTTTTCTTCATTGCCAGATCCAGATACAGTGTCCGGTACGCACTCCTTGAAGCCAGGAGACTGGGAGTTGGTGAAAAAAGCTTGTAAGGAGAACACCACTCGATCCCAGATTTGATGGTCCTGTTCAAGTGCTGCTGATGACACCAAACTCTGTGAAACTGGAGGGAAGACCCACTTGGATCCACTCATCGCATTGCAAGAAAGCTCCCCTACCAGAAGATGACACCCAAGCCAGAATGATGTTGTGGATGCCCTGCCTGACCGAATAGATGACCTACCTGATAAAGACTACACATCGCTCACTACACATGCTGTTGACTAAGAGACTGATTGCAACGAACCCCCGTTAGGGACAGATCTCCTGACCGCCCATTTGCGAAAAGTCTGTACGGAGTGGGGCGCAGGCATTAGGCTTGTGTCAGTTCACCGACAGCACAAAAGAGTTGCAGCGCTTTGGGACAGGAGGCTAGGATTAGGGCAAGTGATATCTAAGGGGGGCTTGTGATAGAAATATATATATCATGTAGATCTCACTTGCATGTATACTGCTCTATAATCATATATACTCATATACTCACAGCTAATATATACATTATAATCAATGGCTTAAAATGGCTGACATAAACTGATATAAGCCAGACATATTGTATGGGGTTTTCCATCTCAAAAGCGGAACAACGCCAGATGTATTAAGTGCTGATCAGATGTCTCAACTCTGTCCTAGATGCAGAGAGCTCAATTTTAGTTGCTTAATCAGCAGTCATATGTGCATTAATCACAATATTCCATATATGTTTAGATAACCAATGACAGAGGAGCTAGACAATATGGTAATTAACTAACCACCCCTAACTACCCCTAACCACTCCTTTCTATATGAAAATATAAAACTATGTATGTACAATAAAGTATCAGTATTGATGGAATGTTGTTCTGTCGCAATGGTGTACAGTCCATTCTTGATGAGCGCTCAAAATACTCAGTCTTATTGGGAGCGGCCGCAGCACACACAGGGATAGATTTATCCAACCCAAATTTCCATATCACTACCAGTCTGAGAATATCAACCTCCAGCTGCCTGCTTTAGCTTGGCTGGTTGTCAAAAATGGGGGGACACCACGCAGTTTTTTAAATTTTTTTTTAAAATTCTTGATAAAGCTGACAGCTGAGGGTTGCGGTCCACAGCTGTCAGTTTTTCCATGCTGGTTATCAAATATAGAGTGGAATCTAGGCCTTTTTTTTATTTAGAGTGCAGGTGCTGGCTGATGAACACTACCATCAGCCGCATCTGCTCTTTCTGTTATTAACGGCAGCAGGCGTAGTCTGATGGGAGTAGTACTCTCTCATCAGCCGATGCCTCTGTGCCCAGAGGTAAACTTTTTACCACCGGTCACAGCTACTGGCTTACTCTGTCATCTGACAGCATTGGAACCGCAGCTCTCTGACTGTCGGTAATAATGTTACTGCCGATCAGAGGCAGTGTTTGCCGCGCTGCAAATAACTGTTCGGGCCCCCATCTGAATGGGATCTGGGTTCAAGTTTGGGTTCATGTACTGCTCTGGTACCCAATCCAAACTTTGGTTAAATGTTCAACCAAACCCGAATATCCAGGAGGTTCACCCATCATTAATCCTGCCATAACAGGAAAGCATCCTGAGTCAATTTATGTGTGGGGTTGCTTTTCATCCAAAGGAGTGGGCTCACTCACAATTTTGCCTAAAACCACTGCCATAAATAAGGAATGTTATCAAAACATCATCCAATTTCTCGCAACAAGCTAGGAGCTTTAATGATGAACAATGATTTTTCTAACTTGATGGAGCAAGATGTCGCAAGACAAAAATGACTAAGTGGCTCTGTGAACAAAACATTGAAATTTTGGGTCCATAGCCAGAAAACTTTACAGATCTCATTCCAATTGAGAAGTTGTGATCAGTCCTCAAACAAAAACACAGACATTGTGACACACTCCAAGCACTAATTAGACACGAATAGGTTGCTACTAGTCAGGATTTGGGCCAGAAACTGATACCCAGTATGCCAGGGTAAATTAAAAAATAAGAGTCAATACTGTAAACATTAAGTCTTTGCAAAAACTTGATGTATTTGTCAATAAAAATTTAAAGTCTTAGGGTATGTGCCCACGATCAGTAATTGCTATGGGTTTGAGGCTGCATATTTATGCAGCACAAAACCCGCAGTGGTCAGCTGTGACAGCATAATGGATGGGATGTCTAGAAATCCCATGTCCACAATGTGTCCATAGTCGACTGCGGATCTCTGATGTGCAGCGAGTAGTGTTGAGCGATACCGTCCGATATTTGAAAGTATCGGTATCGGATTGGATCGGCCGATATCCAAAAAATATCGGATATCGCTGATACCGATACCAATACAAGTCAATGGGACACAAATATCGAAACGTAATAGGGAGCGATCCTGGATGGTTCCCAGGGTGTGAAGGAGAGGAAACTCTCCTTCAGGCCCTGGGATCCATATTCATGTAAAAAATAAAGAATAAAAATAAAAAATATGGATATACTCACCCTCGGACGGCCCCTGGCTGTCACCGCTGCAAGCGTCTGCCTCCCTTCCTAAGAATGCAGAGTGAAGGACCTTCGATGACGTCGCGGTCACGTGAGCGGTCACATGAGCGGTCACGCGACCAATCACAAGACCGCGACGTCATCGCAGGTCCTACACTCACTGCATTCTTAGGAACGGAGGCTGCCGGTTGCACCGCTGAGAGCCAGGGGCCGTCGGTGGGTGAGTATATCCATATTTTTTATTTTTATTCTTTATTTTTTACATGAATATGGATCCCGATTCCGATTTCCGATAACGCAAAAATATCGGAACTCGGTATCGGAATTCCGATACTGCGAATATCGTCCGATACCCGATATTTGCAGTATCGGAATGCTCAACACTAACAGCGAGTCTTTCAAGACCGCAGCATGTCAATGTTTCTTGTGTATACGCCAGTCACCACAGCAGAAATTACATCAATCAAATGTAGTGAATGAGATAAATCTGCATGGTTCAGTGAATACATGCGTATTAACCTGCGTTCAATAGAAGGCAGCACTTTGGACACAGCGAACATACATGGACAATGCTTATAATTGTACTTCAGTATATCATAGAAATCACGGAAAATAAGTTGGACACTAGTACACCACACCACCACTAAGCCAAATCAGTGACATAAGTGGAAAAAATATATTAAAACTAGTCTGAATTAATCTTTTCATTAAAATAAAACAGCGATGATAATGTATGTAAAGCGCTGTGGAATATGATGGCACTATATAAGAAAAGCATAATAAATAAATAAATAAATAATAAAGATGATGAAATCCATTTTAAAAAAATTGTCTGCAGACCTAAGATATCAAGTATAGGCTTTGTAGTGAAATATGACAAGAGGTTAAGAATTCTCGCCAATAGAGAGCTTACAAAAGAACAAAAACTCACAAAATCTCACTACTGATTAACTAGGGCTAACTAGTTACAAAACTGTGCTTATTAGACATGGAATGAGAGCATTGTAGCACAGGGGAAGACTATGAAATACCTCTGTGTCTAAATAACAATGTGTCATTGTATCACTGAGTCACAATCATTTCCAGTTAGACATAGAATGAGAGCACTCTAGCACAGGGATGGACAGTGCTACAAAATACCTCTATATCTAAATAAAAATGTATCATAACATCCCAATCTATATGCGTTTCTACTAGTGCATGTACCCTGGGCAAATCAGGAGGCTTTCATACTATTGCAATACGTTTTATAGATAAGTACACAAACAACAGACTTAAAGTTCTAAAAACACTCAAGCAGCAAAATTAATGTTGGCCTCGAAACTTTTGTCTACAACTACATATTTTCATAGAAAAACATACAGAAGGGGCGCATATTTCTTGACTAGCTTTATGATTTAAATTCCAGACAATTGGCTAAAAACCAAAACCCCAAAAAATATTTTGAAGACCTATATGCCAAATTGCTTCAGTTATTATTTTATTGTCCTATGTATAATAAAATGGTAGTAATGATTTTAAACATTGTGTATTTATCCCTATAAATATTTTATTGAAGTGATAGAGACCTCCCTTTAAGTATTTACTCACGAAACTTAATCCCCAAAAAAGAAATCTCTAAATTGTAGATTCTCTTTAGCTTTTCAGGTCTGTAATAAATTTGTGCATTGCTTTGAAGAGTAAAATTACATTTTGTATTAATAGGTATTTTCTTTTGAAGACAGTTTCATGTCCAGTGCACAAGTTTCTGACGTGAATTTCTTGCTAAACCTGCTGCTACAAAAGAGCTGAAACTGAAGTTTTACCATAAAAAGTCTCCACATGTTGACTTAATCATTGGATGTCTCCTTTTGATCATTGCATCATTAAGTACCATTGTAAAATCGCTACAAGGCTTTAATGAGGCCAAACTGTCCAGTATGCACAGAAAAGCCACATTGAATGAAATATTTCAGCTTTTGAAGGGTGCAAAAGCTGCTTGAAATGGAACATGAAGCATCTGCCATTTAAACAAGGTGATAAATTCATAATATTTCATCTGGACAGTATGGCAAATATATGAAAGTTTCTTTCAATGGTAGATTCCAAATAATGCAGTCATTTGGTGAGCAATAAAATAGGCTTTAGTCCAGGAAAGTGATATTAGAAATATCCTACAAGTATGAGGAAGCAATGAAATGCAGAGACCACATAACTGTCCTTTGGTTCCAAAACAATGAAATGCAGCCCATGATCTGGTGATGCTAAATAAATATATATATATATATATATATATATATATATATATATATATTATTTTTTTTTTCTATTATCAAGTAGACATTGGTAGGTCAAGTGCCCATATCACCTTTTCAAACTGGCGCAACAATGCTTAAAGGCAAACTGTCATGTCCCCAAACGCTTTTGACCTGCAGATATTAGGTCAATCTGCAAGTTAATAGCGTTACATTGCTGTGCAGCTGTCTTATTGGAGGAGAAAAAAACTAACTTTATTCCTCCTGGGAGCCACTGGCTTCCAGTCTTAGAAATGCACAGATGTACTGCTAGACTAGCGGTCAATCAAATTGCCAGGGACTGTTTACAGCCACACCATCAAGCCCCTATGACCAAAAGTCACATCTCTCGGGAGGCGTAAAGGTTCATTTTTTCCTGGTAGTTGCACTTTCATTAAAGCAGCCATACAGCATTGGGATACTATTAACCATCAGGTTAACCTTTTGTCTGCCGGTAAATAGAGTTGAGCGACTTTTACTTTTTTAGGATCGAGTCAGGTTTCGCGAAACCCGACTTTTTCAAAAGTCGGGTCGGGTGAAATCGGCCGATTATTGCGAAAAGTCAGGGGCCGACCGAAACACGAAACCCAATGCAAGTCAATGGGGAATCAAAGTCGGCAGTGAGTGGAGGACAGGAAAACACCTACAGTGCCCATTTTAATGCCAAAAACATCAATTCTTGTTACTTAAGCTTGTCAATCTTAATTTACCTTATAATAATAGTTAGGCATTGAAAATTGGGGGTCATTTGGCTAAAGTTGTGGGGGGGGGGGTAGGGCTGGCTCAAGTTTTTCGTGGGCCCAGGAAACGCAGACTACGTCATGGTGGTGGAGAAGGGAGAGGTAAGTATTTAAACTTTGCAAGTGCTGTGATCCTGAGCAAGCAGGGGGGCCCACTCGTTCGCATTGGCACAGGCACAGGGCCCCTCAAAGTACCACGGTATGTTTGATGGTGGGGCGCCTCCCATCGGCAGAGACACTTTTGCGTACTATGAGGGGCCCTGTGCCAGTGACGTCGCCGAGTATGCCCCCAACCTGATGAAGGAACCTGCACTTTCATCTGCACCTTCCTCTTTGTCCCCGTATAAGGTGGTATTGTATGCGGGAAGGGGAACCAGACTTTCAGCAGGGTCAGATACAGGCTGTGTAGACTGCAAGGGGAATGTAGTGGTCAGGGTCAATGTACCACCAGACTCATCTAGCAGTGGCTGGGCAATGGGCAGGATGAGGAGGAACCACAGATATAGGCCCAAATAATAAAGTAGGCTAAATGCAGTTCAAAATTGGTAACAGGACTAAACAGGCAGCATTGCTTTGTTCAGTGGAGGAAAACTGTAATGAGTGGCAGACACAGTTAGTAGGCCCAAGTAATAAAGTGGGCCAAATGCAGTTCAAAATTGGTAAAAGGAGTAAACAGGCGGCACTGCTTTGTTCAGTGGGGGAGAACAACAAGCAGCGGCAGACACCGTTAGTAGGCCCAACCAAACAAGTAGGCCTAATGCAGTTTAATATTTGATATAGGATGAAAATTGAAGCTCAGCTTTGTTCAGTGGAGGAGAAAAGCAAGGAGCGGCAGACACCGTTAGTAGGCCCAACCAAGCAAGTAGGCCAAATGCAGTTTAATATTTGATATAGGCTGAAAATTGAAGCTCAGCTTTGTTCAGTGGAGGACAGCTGTATTGAGTGGTGCAGACAGACACAGGTAGTAGGCCTAAAATAAAAAAGTAGGCTAAATGCAGTTTAAAATTGGTAACTGGAGTAAACTGGCAGCATAGGTTTGTTCAGCGGAGGACGATTGTAATGAGTGGCACAGGCAGACTTAGTAGGCCTAAAATAAAAAAAGTAGGCTCAATGCAGTTCAAAACTGGTTACAGGAGTACACAGGTGGCATAGCTTTGTTCAGTGGAGGACAACTGTAAGGAGTGGCTGACACAGTTAGTAGGCCAAAATAATAAAGTGAGGTAAATGTCTGCCAAAATTATTTTCATAAATAAACAGTTGGCATAGCTACGTACAGGGGTGGGCTCCTCTGCTGAGTAGCAGACAGTGGTAGTTGGCGCAAAGTATTAACTGGTCTAAATGGAGGCCAGGGCCCCTGTATATTTTTACTATCATCTATCATTTCAACAAATTTGTATTGGCAGTGTCATTGAAGGATTTAACAGCACAGACTACACAGTGGTGGAGCCGGGAGAGGTAAGTTTTGCAAGTGGTAGAGCACTGTTCGAGCTGGGGGGGAACACTCTCTCGTGGGTGGTGGTACTGGCACAGGGCCCCTCATATTACGACGGTGTGTCTGATGTTGGTTGTGCACCACCACCGTCAGAGACACTTCATTGTACTATGAGGGACCCTGTGCCAGTGCCGTCACCCAAGAGTGGGCACACCCACCTGTCCAGGCAAATGGCACTCGCATGGGTGCTTGCGCTAGGTGGTGACCACGGCCCTGTGGAGGGAGTCAGCCCATATAGGGAGGTAAAAAAATGGCCTATGGTGGACATTCAGCAGCTGCAAATGGAGGAATTGGAGCAGTCAGTAACAAGTGGCCAAAAGCAAGACATTTTTCAGGCAAGCTACGTGTCAGCAGGGGAAGGTGGGGAAAAATAATTTGAAATCCATGACTGGTTCATTTTAATGAAGGTTAGATCATCAACATTTTTGGTAGCCAGACGAGTCCTTTTTTCGGTCAGTATTGAACCAGCAGCACTGAAGACTCTTTCTGATAGCACACTAGCAGCTGGGCATGCGAGCTCCTGTAATGCATATTCTGCCAATTCAGGCCAGGTGTCTATTTTAGATGCCCAGTAATCAAAGGGGAATGATGTGTGAGGGAGAACATCGATAAAGGAGGAAAAATAGTTTGTAAACATACTGGCAAATGCTGTCTCCTGTCACTTTGAATCGATGCAGCAGTACCTGTCGTGTCTGCGGTCATTGCGAAACCACTCCACAACCTGGTCATAAAACCCCTCTGTACAACGCCACTTCGGATTTGTGCACCTCTAACACCTCTGCAATGTTGCCCACTACGGCTCGTGTGAGAACCATCACCGCCGCTGTGTGCTGGGAATGCCTGAACCAAACGGTCTACAAGAGTTGCTTGTTTGGTAGCCAATATTTGCTCAAGGTTCTCATGTGGCATGATATTTTGTAATTTCCCTTTATATCATGGATCCAGGAGGCAGGCCAACCAGTAATCGTCATCGGTCATCATTTTTATAATGCGGGGGTCCCTTTTTAGGATACGCAAGGCATACTCAGCCATGTGGGCCAATGTTCCAGGTGTCAATTCACTGCTTGTGCTGGGTTGAGGAGCACTTTCTTGCAAATCAACATCACTTGTCTCACGCAAAAACCCTGTACCTGACCTTGCAACGCCACCAGTTTCTATTGCCCCCTGAGAAGCATCCTCCTCCCATAAATATTCATCCCCATCATCCTCCTCCTCCTCCTCCTCTTCATCCGCCACCTCGTCCAGGAGAGTTGCCTGAGCAGACAATGACTGACTGTCATCAAGGCTTCACTCATCATCGGCTGCAGACGCCTGATCCTTAATGTGCGTCAAACTTTGCATCAGCAGATGCATTAGTGGGATGCTCATGCTTATGATGGCATTGTCTGCACTTACCAGCCATGTGCATTCCTCAAAACACTGAAGGACTTGACAGAGGTCTTGTAGCTTCGACCACTGCACACCTGACAACTCCATGTCTGCCATCCAACTGCCTGTCTGTGTATGTGTATCCTCCCACAAATTAATTACAGCATGCCTCTGTTCGCACAGCCTCTGAACCATGTGCAGTGTGGAGTTCCACCTTGTTGCAACGTTGATTATTAAGCGGTGCTGGGGAAGATTCAGCGATCGCTGATGGTTCTGCATACGGCTGGAGTGTACGGGCGACCGGCGGATGTGCGAGCAAAGTCTTTGCACCTTCAGGAGCATGGCTGGTAACCCCGGATAACTTTTCAGGAAGCACTGCACCACCAGGTTCAAAGTGTGAGCCAGGTAAGGTATGTGTTTCAGTTCTGAAAGGGCTAAGGCCAGGGCCGGACTGGCCATCGGGCAGTTCTGGCAAATGCCAGAAGGGCCGATGGCAGAAGTGGGCCGCTCGAGTGTGCCGCTGTTGGCACACTCCCCACGCTGTCGCGGCACACTCCCGACCCCGAATTCAACTATACCGGCGTCATAGACACCGGTACAGTTGAATGCAATGATGGAGGATAGAGCGTCCCTCTCCCATCATTCCCCACTCTGCCTGCCGCTGACACTGCGGGTGCGCGATGACGTCATATCATCGCGCACCTGCAGTGTGACCGGGCAGGCAGACTGCATCTGCTGAGACCGGAGCCCGAAGCAGCGCGGGGCACGAGGTGAGAGGTGAGTAGAGTGTTTTTTTGTTTTTTTTATCAATGAGTGATGACTGGATTGTGGAGCTATGGGGGGGGGGTCGGCTGCATTCCATTCCATGGGCCTGTGCTGCATTATATTCTATGGGGCTGGCTGCATTCCATTCCATGGGCCTGTGCTGCATTATATTCTATGGGGCTGGCTGCATTCCATTCCATGGGCCTGTGCTGCATTATATTCTATGGGGCTGGCTGCATTCCATTCCATGGGCCTGTGCTGCATTATATTCTATGGGGCTGGCTGCATTCCATTCCATGGGCCTGTGCTGCATTATATTCTATGGGGCTGGCTGCATTTCCATTCCATGGGCTTGTGCTGCATTATATTCAATGGGGCTGGCTGCATTCCATGGGCCTGTGCTGCATTATATTCTATGGGGCTGGCTGCATTCCATTCCATGGGCCTGTGCTGCATTATATTCTATGGGGCTGGCTGCATTCCATTCCATGGGCTTGTGCTGCATTATATTCTATGGGGCTGGCTGCATTCCATTCCATGGGCCTGTGCTGCATTATATTCTATGGGGTCGGCTGCATTCCATTCCATGGGCCTGTGCTGCATTATATTCTATGGGGCTGGCTGCATTCCATTTTATGGGCCTGTGCTGCATTATATTCTATGGGGCTGTGCTGCATTACATTCAATGGGGGCTGTGCTGCATTACATTCTATGGGGGCTGGCTGTATTACAGTCTATGGGGGCTGTGCTGCATTACATTCTATGGGGCTGTGCTGCATTACATTCTATGGGGCTGTGCTGCATTACATTCTATGGGGCTGTGCTGCATTACATTCTATGGGGCTGTGCTGCATTACATTCTATGGGGGTTGAGCAGCATTACATTCTATGGGGGCTGGCTGTATTACATTCGATGGGGGCTGTGCTGCATTACATTCTATGGGGCTGTGCTGCATTACATTCTATGGGGCTGTGCTGCATTACATTCTATGGGGCTGTGCTGCATTACATTCTATGGGAGCTGTGCTGCATTAAATTCTATGGGGCTGGCTGCATTACATTCTATGGGGGCTGTGCTGTATTACATTCTATGGGGCTGGCTGCATTACATTCTATGGGGGCTGTGCTGTATTACATTCTATGGGGGCTGTGCTGTATTACATTCTATGGGGGCTGTGCTGCATTACATTCTATGTGGGCTGTGTTGCATTACATTCTATGGGGGCTGTGTTATATTACATTCTATGGGGGCTGTGTTGTATTACATTCTATGGGGGCTGTGTTGTATTACATTCTATGGGGGCTGTGTTGTATTACATTCTCTGGGGGCTGTGTTGTATTACATTCTATGGGGGCTGTGTTGTATTACATTCTATGGGGGCTGTACTGTATTATAGTCTGGGGGCTGTGCTGTATTACATTCTATGGGGACTGAGCTGTAATGCTGGATACAGCTGTAATTATGTTATATAGTCGTGTTACACTCCCCTCACTTCTTGTAGCCTACAAGTGTACAAAGATATTATACAGTCACCATGTGACAAGTGGGCCTGTGTGACTTCAAATGCCAGGGCTGAATTTTAGTCCCAGTCCGGCCCTGGCTAAGGCAACCATAAAATTCCTTCCGTTTTCACTGACTACCTTGCCTGCCTCAAGATGTACACTGCCCAGCCATGACTGAGTTTCTTGCTGCAAGTACTCAGCCAGTACTTCTGCGGTGTGTCTGTTGTTGCCCAAACACTTCATTGCCAATACAGCCTGCTGACGCTTGCCACTAGCTGTCCCATAATGGCACACCTGGTGTGCAACACTGGCAGCTGCAGATGGAGTGGTCGTGTGACTGCGCTCTGTGGACGAGCTTTCCCTTCTGGAGGAGGAGGAGGAGTGGTGTCGAACGCCTACTGCCAACTGTTTCCTAGACCGTGGGCTAGGCAGAACTGTCCCACTATGGCTGTCCCCTGTGGACCCTGCATCCACCACATTAACCCAGTGCGCCATGATGGACACGTAACGTCCCTGGCCATGCCTACTGGTCCATGCATCTGTTGTGAGGTGCACCTTTCTACTGACTGATTGCCTGAGTGCATGGACAATGCGGTCTTTGACATGCTGGTGGAGGGCTGGGATGGCTTTTCTCACAAAGAAGTGTTGACTGGGTAGGTCATAGCGTGGCACTGCATAGGCCATCAGGGCTTTGAAAGCTTCGCTTTCAACCAACCGGTAGGGCATCATCTCTAACGAGATTAGTCTAGCAATGTGGGCATTCAAACCCTGCGTACATGGATGAGAGGATGAGTACTTCCTTTTCCTAACAAGAGTCTCTTGTAGGGTGAGCTGGACTGGGGAGCTGCATATGGTGGAACTAGCGGTGGTGGCGGTGCTGGACATGGCGGATTGAGAGAGGGTTGGTGATGGTATTCTCGATGTTGGCCTACATACAGTGTTTCCTACCAATAACCTTGTGATTGCCTGACTGCTTTGGCCTTGCAATGATACCTCCACATTTGCTGCTGGTGGTGTCCTAACTGGTGGGCTTACAGTGAGGGAAGCAATGTAGCGTTGCTGACTACCTTCATTCTGAGCAGGTGCACCAACTGTACGGTACATTTGGTAGTTAGTCCAGGCTTGCAAGTGCATGCTGGTTAAATGTCTACGCATGCACATTGTATTTAAATTTTGGACATTCTTCCCTCTGCTAAAGGTCTTTGAGCATTTCTTACAGATAACTTTGCACTGATCATTCGGATCTTGGTTAAAAAACTCCCACACTGCACTCTTCCTACTATCGAATACCTTTTTAGGCATTGCACGTTGTGCTACTTTCACTGGATGGCCACGCTGTCCTAAAAGTGTTTTTGGTTTTGTCAAACGTTTTTGGCCAGATACGGGCCTGCCAGATGAAAGCTGTTGCAATGTAGATGCCTGCTGCGGATCATCCTCCTCCACTTCAGAGCTACTGCCAGTGGCACCCTGTTCCCCCAATGGCTGCCAATCTTGGTCAACAACTGGGTCATCTATCACCTCCTCTTCAATGTCATGTGCACCTTCCTCTGTGTCATCGTGTAAGGTGCTATAGCTTTCGGGATGGGGCACCATAGTCTCATCAGGGTCAGATTCTGGCTCAGTACACTGCGAGGGCAATGTAGTGATCTGAGTCAATGGAACAGCATAATAATCTAGCTGTGGCTGTGCATCTGTGCACTCCGTGTCCGATTCATCTTGTAATGGGCTGTTAACTATTTCCCTTTCTAACCCTAGCACGGTATGTGTAAAGAGCTCCATGGAGTAAACTGTAGTGTTGCCTGCCGCATCCTTCACTTTTGCTTTGGGTGAAGGACAGAAGGAAGCGACTTGTTCCTGACCGGGAGCATCCACTGACGACACGCTGCTTTTATATTTCGAACTTTCTGAAGAGGAGGCAAAAGAACTAGAGGCTGAGTCAGCAATGAAAGCCAAAACTTTTTCCTGCTGCTCCGGCTTTAAAAGCGGTTTTCCTACTCCCAGATAAGGGAGCCTTGGAGGCCTTGTGTAGCCAGACGATGACGCTGGCTCAACAACTCGAGCCTTAGGTGCTATTTTGCTTTTCCCACTAATACCAGATGCTCCACCACCACCATCATTACCAGCTGGCAATGACCGCCCACGGCCTCTTCCACCAGACTTCCTCATTTTTGGGGAAATGTAACCAAACTAACAACCGTTATATGGTACTGTAAAACAAGGTAGAAGGTGTATATAAACTTGTTGGCAATTTAAATCTCCCTTTTTTTTGGGGGGGAGACTGGAGCAAAAAACAGGTCCTGTGTATGTTAGGGCTAGCGGAAAGCACCGAGTAAATATAGAGGTTTTATTATAATTGATGCGTTCGCAGCCCGGGGTCTACCGTGCAGGAGAACCTGCTGCTAGCAAATGGCGGAACTATAAGGCGGTATGAGCTAACCCTGTTACTTCACAGAGTAGCTGAAACTCAAAGCACAGCGCCCTGTTTGACTTCACAGTGGCACAGGCTAACTACCCAACTGAGAGCAGTCAGTGGTCATGCATGCACACAAAACTCCTCACCGGAGGTGCTAGCATTCTAGGGGCTTATTTCAGCCAGGTCCCTGAATACATTCACACAAAATCTCCTCACCGGAGGTGCCAGCATTCTAGGGGCTTATTTCAGCCGGGTCCCTGAACACAAACTCACATGACCACACTGGCACAAAGCACATAACATAGAACAATACTAGCGCATGGCCGTGCGGCCATGCGAGCCTTAAATAGTTGCAGCACGTACAGGACCTTCCTAGAAGGACCAATGAGAGGCTGCCACAGAGCGTGAGCACCTAAAGGACCTTCCTGAAGGACCAATGGCCTTAGCTGCAGTATCTGATCATGTGACCCTCGATCTCCACTGAGAGATCTTACTCTGGGCATGCTCAGAACGAGAAAAGCAGGACTTAGTCCCAGAAGCGTCTGCTCGCCGCTGCCCAGCACTGACTTCCAATGGCAGAAGCAGGAAAAGCAGCAGTAACTCTTTGTACAGAGTCAGACTGAGAGAGACGATGGGACCAACGTCTCCGCTGAGCATGCTCCACTGCAGCAGGAGGAGAATGGGAGACTGCAGTGGAAATTCCCCCTGTGCAGAGGTGGAAACTCAACCCCTAACAATGTATTACACTACACAATGTAAAAGGCAAAATGTGGCTGCCAGATATACGACAAACAGAACTGACGTATATAAACTTGTTGGCAATTTAAATCTCCCTTTTTTTTGGGGGGGGGAGACTGGAGCAAAAAACAGGCCCTGTGTATTACACTACACAATGTAAAAGGCAGAACGTGGCCGGCAGATATACGACAAACAGAACTGATGTATATAAACTTGTTGGCAATTTAAATCTCCCTTTTTTTGGGGGGGGGGAGACTGGAGCAAAAAACAGGCCCTGTGTATTACACTACACAATGTAAAAGGCAGAACGTGGCTGGCAGATATACGACAAACAGAACTGACGTATATAAACTTGTTGGCAATTTAAATCTCCCTTTTTTTGTGGGGGAGACTGGAGCAAAAAACAGGCCCTGTGTATTACACTATACAATGTAAGTGGCAGAACGTGGCTGGAAGAGATATATATATATATATATATATATATATATATATATATATATATATGTATATATATATATATATAAGGACTGTACTACAATTTCAATCTCCCTACAATGATCTCAGGACAAGTATGGCAGACAGCAATAAAAAGGACTGCTGCACACAAAAGTGTGGACAAATAAACAATAGTACTGTGCAGAAAGGAGCAACAGGATTTTTGCTTTTAAAAAAGCAGTTGGTTTGCACAGCGGCGTACAAACAGCAATGCAGCTATCAGGGAGCCTTACAAGGCAGCATAATAAGCTACAGAGCTGATGCAGAAAAATCTAGCCTCCACTGTCCCTGCAAAGAAAAGGTGGTGTTAGACAGTGGGAATCGCTACAGCACAAGCGGTTTGGGGGTTAATCTTCACTCCCTAAGTATATCCCTGCTTCTGACGAAGCTGCAGCAACCTCTCCCTATGCTCAGATCGGCAGAAGTAAGATGGCGGTCGGCGTGCACGCCCCTTTATAGCCCCTGTGATGCTGCAGAAAGCAAGCTAATCAGTGTCATGCCCTTCTCTAAGATGGTGGGGACCGAGACCTATGTCATCACGCTGCCCACACTCTGCGTCCTCCTTCATTAGCTGAGAAATGGTGCTGAAAGCGTCATATGAAACACGACTTTTGCGCGAAGATCGCTGACCAAATGGCCGATCCCACACTGGGATCGGGTCGGGTTTCATGAAACCCGACTTTGCCGAAAGTTGGCGATTTTTGAATTTGTCCGATCCGTTTCGCTCAACCCTACCGGTAAATAGTGTTTGGAGATGTCACAGGTACCCTTCAACTACTAGAGATGAGTGAATCTTATTGAGTTCGAATTTGCTAGCTTTGATAATTTTGCCCACATAGCCTTAGTAATGTCAAAGTGGTAACAACACAAATGGCTGTAGGTAAACCTATGGTGGCTGGTGGTTACAAACAGCCTGCTTATTAACACATTGTGTTGTTGGACTTTTGGGGCTTTTTAAAATAAACAAGTCCCAAAAATTATGTTGTTTTATGGTTGCAGCTATATACAAACATACTGTGTATATGGAAGAAGCCAGAGTCCAACTGACTATCTGGCAATTCTGACAAATGCCAGATGGGTCGGTCTGGCCATAGGCCGCATCAACTGCAACTCTATTAGCGATATTGGCATCCTCAGTATGCCGTAACTGTTAATAACTGTGGCTGAGAACAGAACCTCCGCTCCGTGTGCCGTCATTTACGCTAACAGGCCGCAAGATACTTTTGACTTGTGGCCTGCTGGAGGCCGCCATCATGCAGGTGATGCTGGCAACGCAATGATATGTCACTGCATCGTGCTACCGGTATCCAATACAATATGTGATAAAGCAGCTGCTGCGGTAGATGTGGAGGCTCGATTAGGCTAATATAAAGTTTTTTAGGGATTTTTTTGTGAGATATAATGCCCATAATACTGTGGAGGGCCATCAGACTGTATAGGGGCTACAAGGGGGATTATTATGTTGTATGGAAGCTGTAAAGGGGTTCATCATACTATATTGGAGCTGTAGAGGCCTATCACATTTTATTGGAGCTGTGAGGGGGACCCTCATACTATATGGGGGCTGTGGGGGACCATAAACTGTATTGGGACTGTAAGGGAGATCATCATACCATATGCGTGCTGTGGGGGACCATCATACTATGTGGAAGGCTGTGGAGGGGCAATCATACTGTATTGGGGCTGTGGGAGACCATAATCTTATATGAGGTACTGTGAGTTGACCATCACACTGTATTGGAGATGTGAGGGGACTACCATACTGCATTGAGGCTGTGGGGGACCATATCATATATCATATATTTTGTGATCATCATACTGTGTGGGGCAATGTGAAGGAACAATAATACTTTGTGGTGGCTGAGGAAACCATTATATTATGTAGGGGAATGTGGTGTAAAAAGCATACTTTGTGAAGAGCTGTGGACCCAATCATGCTGTGAGGGGACCATTATACTTTGGGGGTATGATAAAAATATGTTTATGCTTTTGCCCTTCTCTCTTGTCCCGATGCCGTATGTTTTCAGTGCTTGTGTTTAGGTTGACATATGATGGTATTGCTACATGATTTAGTGTATTACCACCTCTTATATAGTGGTACTGCTACACAATCAGGTGTATTACCATGTCTTGTTCACGATATTATTATTAGTGTTGAGCGATACCTTCCGATATCGGAAAGTATCGGTATCGGAAAGTATCGGCCGATACCGTCAAAGTATCGGATCTAATCCGATACCGATACCCGATCCCAATGCAAGTCAATGGGACGAAAATATCGGAATTAAAATAAACCCTTTCTTTCCTTGTAGGTTCATTCTACATGAAGGAAAACAACTAAGAATAATGTAGGATGTATTGAGGGAGGTGGCGGAGACATTAAAGGCACAGAGGTTTATCCCAATCAAATAGAATAGCAGGATTTTGGGTTTTTTTTATGACGTTCGGCGTTAGAAAGATTTTGACTATGTTATTTTTTTTTTTTATTTTGTCAGATATTGATGTTTCACTACTTCCACGACCATCACCTTCTTTTTTACTTCTCCCACACTTTCTTCTTCATTATCCTCATCATCAGCTTCTTTGACATCCACTATCTTCACCTTATTCATCTTCTTCTTCATCTTCTACCTATAATTTTTTTTTTTTACACTGTTCATATTCTTTTTATTTAACTATTATCTTCTTCATATTCAACTTCTTCATCATATTCTTATTTGTGACAGGCATTCCCGTAGTTGTTATCTATAAAAGTTTGAAGATTACACCTTCCGTTCTGCCTGTCACAAAAGAGTTACATTTGTCTGCGTTCAGTTTGGCCTGCAGCATCAGGCTTTATCCAGGGGCACCACGAGGAGCAACGGACTCACCCCCATACACTGCTTAGTCTTCTTCTGCTTATAATTTAGATAATATCTTTTGCTCTGATATTTAGTGTTATGCTTAATGTTCTTCTGCTCTTTGTTCTGCAGCCTCTTGTTCTTCTGCTTCTCGGTCTCCCATGTCGTCGTCGTCTCCAGGGTCGTTGTCTCCAGGGTCGTCGTCATCGGGGTGGTCTTCAGGGTCATCGTCTCCAGGGTCGTCGTCATCTCAGTGGTTGTCGTCTCTGGTGTCGTCGTCATCTTAGGGGTGGTCTTCCGGGTCGTCGTCTTTAGGGTCTTGAACTTGGAACTGTAGCAGAAGGTACAAGAAGGCTGAGAAAATGCCGAGAAACAGCTGAAGGAACTGGAACTTGGATGGCTACCCGAAGCTCCATGAGCTAATGGAACTACCGAGGACCAGCTGACATTACTGGAACCCGGTTACTAAGCAGGAGGTACCCGTGCCTGAAAGCACTACCAAGGACCACCTGACGTTGGTGGAACTCGGATACCCAGAGGGAGGCACCTAAGCCAAAGGCTCTGCCCGGAACCAGCTGACGGTACTGGAACCAGGATGGGGAGCAGAAGGTACAAGAGCAAAAGACACTGCCGAGAACCAGCTGACGGTACTGGAACCCGGATGGGTAGCCGAAGGTCCAAGAGCCAATGGAACTACCGAGGACCAGCTGACGTTACTGGAACCCGGTTACTAAGCAGGAGGTACCCGTGCCTGAAAGCACTACCAAGGACCACCTGACGTTGGTGGAACTCGGATACCCAGAGGGAGGCACCTAAGCCAAAGGCTCTGCCCGGAACCAGCTGACGGTACTGGAACCAGGATGGGGAGCAGAAGGTACAAGAGCAATAGACACTGCCGAGAACCAGCTGACGGTACTGGAACCCGGATGGGTAGCCGAAGTTCCAAAAGCCAATGGAACTACCGAGGACCAGCTGACGTTACTGGAACCCGGTTACTAAGCAGGAGGTACCCGTGCCTGAAAGCACTACCAAGGACCACCTGACGTTGGTGGAACTCGGATACCCAGAAGGAGGCACCTAAGCCAAAGGCTCTGCCCAGAACCAGCTGACGGTGCTGGAACCAGGATGGGGACCTATTCAAGCTTGTCTTCCTAGAGCCCCAACTAGCGGTGTTGGAGCAAAGGGTCAGAAGGGGGAGCAGAGTGTAGGCCGAAGCCTTCACTGGAGGCATTTGTAGGTCTGTTGTGTCTGCGTGGCTGTTGCAGGACACGTTGCCGGCTACACAGCAGGGGAACAGCTGGCGGTGCTGAACCCCACTGACACATTGGCGAGGTGTTTTTCTCTGTGCAGCCAGCACTTCGGGGCACCAACTGGTGGTGTTAGAGCCCTGGCTCTGCAGGGGGAGCAGAGTGTAGGCCGAAGCCTAATTGAACCAATTTTAAAGGTAACCTTTAACCCCCCCCTCAGGTGTTACAAACTAGAAGAGCCACGCCTTATGCAGCAGTAGTGCTGCACAAGTCAAAGGTTGCTCTTTTAATTTTGTTCCTTGCACAAGCTGAATGAAACACGTACAACATTTTGGTCCTTATACAGTCAATCTGTCTTGGAGGCGGGAGTTCCCTTCGTAATGAGATGCAGCACAGCTGGCAAAAATACCACCTTGGTGCTTGGCGCGGCCTCCTGAGCATCGCATTTTGATGTACAGGAGTCTGCGTTGTTGCGTTATCCCTTGGCCATGCGCTGCCCGTCTTCTGACATCATTTCATGTCGGCTGGTGCGGTTCGCGATGTCCATGAATCCCAGCCCCGCAGTGTCTTTACAGTGTTTCACACTGCGGGGCTGGGATTCATGGCCTGGCGCAGTACATATGTTCGCCTCTTGCTCGTGTCCTTACACCTGCTACAGACTGTGTGGCGTCAGCTGATCCCTTATCGCATGCCACGGCCATGAAGCCGCACAGTCTGAAGAAGGCGGAAGGAGCTGAGTGACAGCCTGGCGAAGATATGCACTGCTCATGCCCGTCAATCACACCCTCGCAGTCAAAATAAATAAGACACCGAGGGGCGTTGTGTTGGGCAGGGCGGCCGCAGAGGCGCAGCCAGCCAAACAATGATGCCAGAAGACGGGCAGCGCTACAAAGGGGGTTGCAGCGTGTAATTACAAAGGAAAGTCACACCTCAGGGACGGTTTAATGGTCACAGAGGACACATTTTAGACGTGTTCTGTTCCACGGGTGCAAGGAGAATAAGTTTCTGAGCCACCTTGCACACATGCAGCATTACTGCTGTACAAGGTGGCTGTGAAACATACAAACGCCTGGGGGAGGGGGGACAAGTTCCCTTCAATTTCAGTTCTTGTGTCTGCGTGGCTGTTGCAGGACACGATGCCGGCTACACAGCAGGGGAACAGCTGGCGGTGAAGAACCCCACTGACACATTGGCTGGTGTTTTTCTCTGTGCAGCTAGCAGTAACGGGCCCCAACTGGCGGTGTTAGAGCCCAGGGTCAGCAGGAGGAGAGGGAGCAGAGTGTAGGCCGAAGCCTGCACTGGCGGCAGCTTTGTGTCTGCGTGGCTGTTGCAGGACACGTTGCCGGCTACACAGCAGGGGTACAGCTGGCGTTGCTGAACCCCACTGACACATTGGCTGGTGTTTTTCTCTGTGCAGCTAGCACATCTGGGCGCCAACTGGCGGTGTTAGAGCCCAGGGTCAGCAGGAGGAGCATAGTGTAGGCCGAAGCCTGCACTGGAGCAAGTTGAAAGGGAACCTTTAACCCCCCCCCCAGGGGTTTGTAGCTGAAAGAGCCATATTGTACAGCACTAATGCTGGAAAAGGTAAACTTAGCTCTTTTAATTATGGTCCTTGCAAACGCTGAACTTGACACTTGTGAAATGTGTCCCCTCACACCGTTAAACCGTCCGGTCGGAGGGACTTTCCTTTGTCATGTGACGCAGCACAGCTGTCATTCTTACCCCCTTGGCGCCGTGCGCCGCCTCCTCAGCGTTGTTTGAATCTGTCCCGGAGCCTGCGCTGTTATGTTAGCCCTTGTCCATGCACACATTTTGCGCTGCCCATCTTCTGACATCATTTGGTGTCAGGCTGGCTGCGCCTGTGCGGCTGCGCTGGCCAAGATCCCGCCTCGCTGTGTCATCTAATGTAATCACTCTGCGGACCTGTGATCCATGGGCATGCGCAGTGCATATCCTTGCCTCTCACTCCCCTCCTTCCAGCTTCTTCAGACTGTGCGGCGTCATGGCCGTGGCATGCTATTAGGGATCAGCTGACGGCGCATAGTCTGAAGAAGGCTGAGGGAGATGAGAGAGAGGCGGATGTTAAGATATGCACTGCGCATGTCCATGGATCACAGGCCCGCAGTGGGATTAAATCAGAAGACACTACGAGGCGGGATCTCGTCCAGCGCGGCCGCACAGGCGCAGCCAGCCAAGGCGGTAAGAATGACAGCTGTGCTGCGTCACATGACAAAGGAAATTCCCTCCGACCGGACGGTTTAACGGTGTGAGGGGACACATTTCATAAGTGTCAAGTTCAGCGTGTGCAAGGAGCACCACAAAAAGAGCCACTTTTTCCTTTTGCATCATTATTACTGCTGCACAAGGTGGCTCTTTCAGTAACAAATGCCTTGGGGGGGGGGGACAGGTTCCCTTAAATTTAAGTTGTTGTCCTGCGTGGCGGTCGCATGACACGTTGCCGTATACACAGCAGGGGAGCAGCAGGCATTACTGAACCCCACTAACACATTGGCGAGGTGTTTGGCTCTGTGCGGACAGCACTTCAGGACAACAACTAGCGGTGTTGAAGCCCAGGGACAGCAGGAGGAGGAGGTGGAGGAGATAGGAGGGATTGCCACACACATAGCTGGGGAACAGCTGACGTTACTGAACCCCAATAACAGAGGAGCGACTGTTGACTGTGCGTACAGCACTACCAGGCAACAACTAGCGGTGTTGGAGCCCAGGGACAGCAGGAGGAGGAGGTGGAGGAGATAGGAGGGATTGCCACACACACAGCTGGGGAACAGCTGACGTTACTGAACCCCAATAACAGAGGAGCGACTGTTGACTGTGCGAATAGCACTACCAGGCAACAACTAGCGGTGTTGGAGCCCAGGGACAGCAGGAGGAGCAGAGGAACACAGTGTAGGCCGAAGCCTGATTGGAGTAAGTCGAAAGGGAACCTTTAACCCCCCCAAGGCGTTTGTAGCTGAAAGAGCCAGCTTGTGCAGCACAAAGGATGCAAAAGGAAAAGGTGGCTCTTTTCATTATGCTCCTTGCAAACACAGAACTAAACACTTATAAAATGTGTCCCCTGATACCGTGAGACCGTCCCGGAGGTGGGACTTTCCTTCGTAATATGACGCAGCACAGCTGTCATTCCTACCCCCTTGGCGCCATGCCCCGGCTCCTCAGCGTTGTTTGATTCCGTCCCGGAGCCTGCGCTGTTATGTTATCCCTTGGCCAGGCACACTTAGCGCTGCCCATCTTCTGACATCATTTGGTGTCAGGCTGGCTGCACCTGTGCGGCCGCGCTGGCCGAGAGCCCGCCTCCCAGTGTCGTCTAATGTAATCCCATCGCGGGCCTGGGATCCGTGGCCATGCGCAGTGCATATCCTCGCCTCTCACTCCCCTCCCTACGGCTTTTTCAGACTGTGCGGCGTCACGGCCGTGGCATGCTATTAGGGATCAGCTGACGGTGCACAGTCTGAAGAAAGTGTAGGGAGATGAGTGAGAGGCGGAGGTTCAGATATGCACTGCGCATGTCCATGGATCTCAGGCCCCCAGTGGGATTAAATCAGAAGACACTGCGAGGCGGGCTTTCGGCCAGCGCGGCCGCACAGGCGCAGTCAGCCTGACACCAAATGATGTCAGAAGAGGGGCAGCGCTAAGTGTGCCTGGCCAAGGGATAACATAACAGCGCAGGCTCCGGGACGGAATCAAACAACGCTGAGGAGCCGGGGCACGGCGCCAAGGGGGCAGGAATGACAGCTGTGCTGCGTCATATTACAAAGGAAAGTCCCACCTCCGGGACGGTTTTACGGTATCAGTGGACACATTTTATAAGTGTTAAGTTCTGCGTGTGCAAGGAGCTAAACAAAAATAGCTACCTTTTCCTTGTGCAGCATTACTGCTGCACAAGGTGGCTCTTTCAGTAACAAACGCCTTGGGGGGGGGACAGGTTCCCTTACATTTCAGTTGTGTCAGCGTGGCAGTCGCAGGACACATTGCCGGGTACACAGCTGGGGATCAGCTGACGTTACTGAAACCCAATAACACTGGGTCGTATGTTTTGACTGTGCAGACAGCACTTCTGAGCCTCAACTGGCGGTGTTGGAGCCCAGGAATTAAAGTTCAGGTGGTAGAAAGATGAACACAACAGGAGACCTGGATACTGTAGACAGTCACCTAATTATTTAATCAGGAAGAGGAGTGGCAAATTCCTGCGAGATCCAGGCCTTGTTCATTTTCAGGAAAGTAAGCTGGTCAACGTTATTGGAGGATAGTCGCATGCGACGGTCAGTTAGTACACCACCTGCAGCACTAAAGACGCGTTCCGATAATAAACTAGCCGCAGGGCAAGCCAGCACCTCCAATGCATACTGGCTTAGCTCTGGCCATGTATCCAGCTTTGAGACCCAAAACTTGAAAGGTGAAGAGCCGTCTGGGAGTACAGCAAGAGGGCAAGACATGTAGTCTGTCACCATCTGACGGAACCGTTGCCTCCTGCTGACTGGAGCCGTCTGTGATGGTGTAGACTTTTGTGGCGGGCACAAAAAACTGTGCCACAGTTGGGCCATACTGGTCTTGCCTTGGGTAGAGGCACTGCTTCTGCTCCCTCTTTGTGCAGAGCCTCCTCCACTGCCTGGACGCACTGAGCTGCTTTGTAATGCACTAGCAGCACTTCTCTCAGTTGGAATGGAGAAGATGATGTAATTCACCAGTGTGTCTTGGTACTCCCGCATTTTTCGCTCCCGGTTCAACGGTGTGATGAGGCTTTCTAAGTTGTCCCGGTAGCGAGGATCGAGGAGGGTGAACACCCAATAATCAGACATGTTGAGAATGTGGGCAATGCGTCGGTCGTTTCTCAGGCACTGCAGCATGTAATCCACCATGTGCTGCAGACTGCCAACTGGCCAAGAAACGCTGTCCCCTGCTGGAGGCGTGATCTCTGCCCGCTCGTCATCACCCCACCCTTGCTGTACACACTGAGTACTGGACAATTGTGTAACTCCCTCCTCTGGACGGATGTCTTCCTCCTCCATTGACTCCTCCTCATCCTCCTCACAAAGTGTCCCCTGCCTACGTGTTTGTGAGGAACCACGTGGCGCTGACTGTCCAGAAGATGATGGAAATGGTGAATCCTCATCCTCCACCTCTTCCACAACATCATCCCTTAGCGCTTGCAGTGATTTTTCAAGCAGGCAGATAAGGGGGACAGTCATGCTGACTAGTGCATCATCTGCACTCGCCATCCGCGTGGAATAATCGAAGGGACGCAAAACCTGGCAGACGTCCTTCATAGTGGCCCACTCTGTGGTTGTGAAGTCTGAACGGCACAGAGTGTGACTTCTTTGCGCCTGATGCAGCTGGTACTCCATTACAGCTTGCTGCTGCTCACACAACCGCTCCAACATATGTAACGTGGAATTCCACCTGGTAGGTAGGTCACATATGATGCGATGTTCCGGCAGGCGGTGTCGGCGCTGCAGAGCCGCAATGCGCGATTTTGCCGTGCTGGAACGCCGCAAGTGAGCACACTCTAGGCGGACCTCGTGCAGCAGTGCATCAAGATCCGGATAGTCCCTCAAAAAACTCTGCACGACCAAATTGAGCACATGTGCCAGACATGGGATGTGAGTGAGGTTGCCGAGGCCCAGAGCTGCCACCAGATTTCGGCCATTATCACACACTTCCATGCCTGGCTGGAGATTCGCTGGCACAAACCACACATCGCTCTCCTGCTTGATGGCATTCCAGAGCTCCTGCGCTGTGTGGCTTCGATTCCCCAAAGAAATTAATTTCAAGACGGCCTGTTGACGTTTGGCCACGGCTGTGCTCATGTCGGTCGTAACAGGTAAACGTTCATCACGGGTCCATGTGGAGGTGGACTGTGACGGCTCCTGCAGCGATGATTCTGAGGAACTGGTGTAAGAGGAGGAGTCAATGACGGCATTCAGTAGCGCATGTTTTATGTGTCCCTCCACATGCTTGCAGGGCAGGGACAGCTTGCCTGCTGAAGTAAAAGCGGATGGGCACATTGTACTGTGGGACTGCCAATGACATCAAGTCACGGAAGCTGTCAGTCTCCACCAGCCTGAATGACAGCATTTCCAGTGACAGAAGTTCGGCAATGCCTGCAGTCAGAGCCTGTGCTCGTGGGTGGTTTGACGAGAAAGGCCGCCTTTTCTCCCATGCCTGTACTACCGATAGCTGTAGACTGGGCTGGGAGTGTGTGGATGACTGGGAAAGTGGTGCTGCGGGTGGAATTACAGTGGGTCTCTGGACAACAGGGCCAGAGGTTCTTCCACGGTGATCCTGGGAGGAAGCCGAACCAACTGCGTGTGAGCTGGAGGAAGAGGCAACACGAGCTGAAGAGGTGGTAGCTGCCGCTGTTGGTTGGCCTAGCTCTTCAGTGTGTTTTTCTAACTCCGCCGCGTGCCTGTTGCGCACATGTTTCCACATGTTGGAGGTATTGAGGTTGCTGACATTTCGACCTCTTTTGACTTTGTGATGACACACCTTGCATTTGACATAGCAAATGTCATCTGCAACTGTGTCAAAAAAGGGCCAGACACTGCAAGTCTTGGGAGCGCCCTTTTTGGCTTTTGGAACAGACATGCTCCTAACGGGTGCCAAAGTGGAGGCTACAGGCTGCGCAGTCTTCCCTCTCCCTCTACCTCTTTGGCCCATTCTAGGAATCTCTTCCTCGGAGCTGCTCCCACCACCTTCCTGTCCCTCACGCCACGATGGGTCAAGGACCTCATCATCTACACTACCCTCTGCCACCAACTGCTCCTCCTGGGTAATCTCAGCAGCAGAGCATGCACCAGAAAGTGGCACCTGAGTGTCATCATCAGCGGATGTGGCCTGCGATGTGGTGACCGGAGGCACTGGCCCACCCGCCTCTTCAGAGTCAGAGAGAAAAAGCTGTTGGGCATCACTGCACCCTGCCTCTTCTTCCATTTCTCCAATGCTGCTTGGCTGGCCCCCTGTTTCCAAGCCAAGAGATTCAGAGAACAGAAGTAGAGACGGCTCCTGTCCTGGGCTCTCTGTCCGCCTGGCCAATTTGGCAGGTGGTGAAGAGACAGATGGCTGCTCTCCAGTGCTCTGTGTCTGAGAGGATGTGGCACTAATTGAAGTCGATGCGTTAGCTGCCATCCATCCGACAACGGCTTCAATTTGGTCTTCACGCAGCAGCGGTGTACGGCGCTCTGCGACAAAGCTGCGCATGAAGGACTGTTCCCTGGTGAAACTGGGTGCTGAGGAGTCACCGGTGCCCGCAGCAGGCACAGAATCCCCACGTCCTCTCCCTGCTCCGCGCCCATGCCCACGTGCCTTACTCCCTGCCTTCTTCATCTTGGTTGACTGATAAAGATAAGCAGAAAAGTACTAACGGCTTTGTGTGCTTATTCCTGAAAAGCTCCGAGTCCTAACAGGTATAGGAAACACTAATTTTCTAAAGTGTGGACTAGACTTTAATATGAGCTAATGTGGCCTACACAAATGTAAAGTGGTGTGTTTGGTGAACTTTATTATTTATTTATTTTTGGGGGGCTGAACTGACAACAGAGAGAGCTGCAGTCACACGGAGACCGTGCAGACAGCCATAAACGGCGCTGCAAGGCCCAAAAAACCTCCTCTACTTTATCCTATGTAGTGTTTTTCCACAAGTTAGCTGGATACGGTTGGAAAAACACTAATAGGAATTTTTTGAAAAAATGTGCAGCAGCCTGCACTACTTAAAACAAAAGGAAAATTGATTTTACGATATGACGCAGTGAAGAACCCTGAGCTGGATACAACCAGGCTATGGCTGCTCACAGACTACAGGGCGAGCTGCAGTCACACGGAGACCGTGCAGACAGCCGTTAACGGCGCTGCAAGGCCCAAAAAACCTCCTCTACTTTATCCTATGTAGTGTTTTTCCACAAGTTAGCTGGATACGGGTGGAAAGACACTAATAGGAATTTTTTGAAAAAATGTGCAGCAGCCTGTACTACTTAAAACAAAAGGAAAATTGATTTTACGGTATGATGCAGTGAACAACCCTGAGCTGGATACAACCAGGCTATGGCTGCTCACAGACTACAGGGCGAGCTGCAGTCACACAGAGACCGTGCAGACAGCCGTTAACGGCGCTGCAAGGCCCAAAAAACCTCGTCTACTTTATCCTATGTAGTGTTTTTCCACAAGTTAGCTGGATACGGGTGGAAAGACACTAATAGGAATTTTTTGAAAAAATGTGCAGCAGCCTGCACTACTTAAAACAAAAGGAAAATTGATTTTACGGTATGACGCAGTGAACAACCCTGAGCTGGATACAACCAGGCTATGGCTGCTCACCGACTACAGGGCGAGCTGCAGTCACATGGAGACCGTGCAGACAGCCGTTAACGGCGCTGCAAGGCCCAAAAAACCTCCTCTACTTTATCCTATGTAGTGTTTTTCCACAAGTTAGCTGGATACGGGTGGAAAGACACTAATAGGAATTTTTTGAAAAAATGTGCAGCAGCCTGCACTACTTAAAACAAAAGGAAAATTGATTTTATGGTATGACGCAGTGAACAACCCTGAGCTGGATACAACCAGGCTATGGCTGCTCACAGACTACAGGGTGAGCTGCAGTCACACGGAGACCGTGCAGACAGCCGTAAACGGCGCTGCAAGGCCCAAAAAACCTTCTCTACTTTATCCTATGTAGTTTTTTCCACAAGTTAGCTGGATACGGGTGGAAAGTCACTAATAGGAATTATTAGAAAAAATGAGCAGCAGACTACACTGCTTGAAAAAAAAAAAAAAAGAACAGTATGAGGCAATGAACCACCCTCCCTGAACTGAATACAACCAGCTATGGATGGCCTATGGCTGCACACAGACTAGAGAGTGGGCTGCACTCACACACACACACACACACACACACACACACACACACACAGACCTTGCAGATCGCTGTGAAAACAGCGCTGCAAGGCAAAAGCAAGGTGATTAGTAGGTGAACACAGCGGTTGCTAAATTAGCCTTGGAAAAGCACAAAGAAGCAAATCGCTATCTCTAAACTGGCCCTCAGTCAGCAAACAGCGTCCTGTCACTAAAGGTACCTTCACACGAAACGACGCTGCAGCGATAGCGACAACGATGCCGATCGCTGCAGCGTCGCTGTTTGATCGCTGGAGAGCTGTCACACAGACTGCTCTCCAGCGACCAACGATGCCGAGGTCCCCGGGTAACCAGGGTAAACATCGGGTTGCTAAGCGCAGGGCCGCGCTTAGTAACCCGATGTTTACCCTGGTTACAAGCGTAAAAGTAAAAAAAAAAAAACAGTACATACTTACATTCGCGTCCCCCGGCGTCCGCTTCCTGCACTGACTGACTGACTGAGCGCTGGCAGTAGCAGGGCACAGCGGTGACGTCACCGCTGTGCTGTGCTTTCACTTTCACTTTGCGGCACTCAGTTAGTGTCGGAAGCAGACGGCGGGGGATGCGAATGCAAGTATGTACTGTTTGGTTTTTTTACATTTTACACTGGTAACCAGGGTAAACATCGGGTTACTAAGCGCGGCCCTGCGCTTAGTAACCCGATGTTTACCCTGGTTACCAGTGTAAAATATCGCTGGTATCGTTGCTTTTGCTGTCAAACACAACGATACACGGCGATCGGACGACCAAATAAAGTTCTGAACTTTATTCAGCGACCAGTGACATCACAGCAGGATCCTGATCGCTGCCGCCTGTCAAACTAAACGATATCGCTAGCCAGGACACTGCAACGTCATGGATCGCTAGCGATATCGTTACAAAGTCATTTCGTGTGAAGGTACCTTAACTGAATTCACAGCAGAGTGAGCGAAAAATGGCGCCAGCGACTTTTAAACTGCATCATGACATCATTTCAGCAGCCAATCACAGCCTTGCCAGTAGTTTCATGCCCTCCATGCTGAACAGGATGTGCCCACACTTGGAATCATTCTCATTGGCTGAATTCGTGCAGTTTGAATCTGGGAACTTCCGATTCCGGTATCCGATACGAGGCAAGTATCGGAATCCCGGTATCGGAATTCCGATACCGCAAGTATCGGCCGATACCCGATACTTGCGGTATCGGAATGCTCAACACTAATTATTATTATTTATTATTTTAGTGCCGTTTATTCCATATCACTTTACATGTGAAGAGGGGTATACATAATAAAAGAGAAGTACAATAATCTTAATCAATACAAGTCATGACTGATACATAAGGAGAGAGGACCCTGCCCGCGAGGGCTCACAATATACAAGGGATGGGTGAGAATACAGTTGGCAAGGGTAGAGCTGGTCATGCAGTGGTTTGGTCTATCAGTGGTTACTGCAGGATGTAGGCTTGTCAGAAGAGGTAGGTCTTCAGGTTCTTTTTGAAGGTTTCCACGGTAGGTGAGAGTCTGATATGTTGGAGTAGAGAGTTCCAGAGTATGGGGGATGCACGGGAGAAATCTTGTATGTGATTGTGGGAAGAGGAGCTAAGAGGAGAGTAGAGAAGGGGATCTTGCGAGGATCGGAGGTTGCATGCAGGTGAGTACCGGGAGACTAGGTCACAGATGTATGGAGGGGATAGGTTGTGGATGGCTTTGTATGTCATGGTTAGGGTTTTGAACTGGAGTCGTTGGGTAATGGGGATCCAGTGCAGGGATTGACAGAGGGGAGAGGCTGGGGAATAACATGGGCAGCAGAGTTTAGAATAGATTGGATATATATAGATATAATGTTATATTGTCTTTCTTATCCTTTAATCTGCTAAATGTATAGATTGCTATTTGGTGTGGGACAGCGTATATATAGGGACAGAATAGTACTGAAGTTTGTCCACTAGATGGAATACCTTAGAATAAGTGTACGTAGTACTAAAAAGGGGTTCCACACAGTTAGGTACTAGTTAATGTAGGAGGGGTAAGCTGCAGCTAAGAGAGGGGGAACTTCCTCATTGGGGCAGAATGGCCTGGGTGCCCAAACAGTCCCCACTGGCTTAAGTGCCCAGGACAATAGCAGCTACCATGCAACGTTCTTTTATTAAGAGAAAAAGTCCAGCCATCCACAGCATTGGGCTGGAGCAGCAGAAGCCAGTAAAGCAGCAGGAAAGGAGAAAAACAGGACAGTGGGGGGGCACAGATGGCCCTGGGATGTGGCAGCTTATAGCATGGGCAGATGCCCTCAGTACCAGGGTGAAACGGTTCCTGGGGGAGCTTACAGAAGCAACGAGCCTGAAACAGGAGGACGTTGGGTCACTGCAAAGCACAGTACTGAAGTGCAGGTTACTCGCCAGGTGGCAACTAGCTTCAGAGATAGAAACTCTCTTGTCTGGGGCAAAACAGATTAAGGAATTCCTAACCGTGGCAGAGCTGAATTGGGAGGACACTGAGGAACTGTGCGGCATGGTCCGACCTTGGTATGTGTTGTGTGACAGGAAGGAAGGTGCAGGGAAAGAAGAGGAGATGTGTAATGCGTATTCTGTTGAAAATGCTGTGAAGACTCTGGATGTGCTGCGTAAAGCTAACAGTAAAGTTGTTTATTTGAAAGTTGAAAAGGACTGTGTCTCAATCTTTATTACACCGACTGATGAGAACCTACAGCGAAACAGAGGTGAACCTGATGGCGCAGAGAGTGGAGCTACAGGTACACAAAGTAATGGACAATGTTTTCATGTATTGTGAGACTATTGCACAGTTACACCAGAGAGTTTGGCCATGACTATGGCCCTGGTCCAGTCCCTTGCAGAACTACAATACTGTGTGGTAGAACCATCATGCTGTGTAAGGTGCTGTGGTGGGACCATCATTCTGTGTGAGGGAACCAAAATACTTAGTGGGGGGCTGTGGAGACCATTATACTGTGTGGGGGACTGTGGTGGGACCATTATCCTCTGTATTACTGTGTTACATTTTGCAGGGACGAGTTGTAAAAGTGGTGGACTGTACTATTGTGCTCCTACCACTGAAGACACCAATCGTGCTGTGCTGTGTATTACAAAGTGGATAGTGTCATGCATTTTTAGTGTGTGTCATGACATAGACTGGAATATGGTATAGTTTAAGTATTGTTAATATAGTTTGCAGAGCGATTTCTCCATAGTGTAAGATAAGTAATGTATACGTATACAGTAAGACATGGTAATGACCATAGGATAAGATAGACTTTGGTGAGCAGTGTAAATGTAATATATAAATGTAATACAAAGTATTTATGATGGAGATCTTCCCATCTTGTAGGGACAGACATAGTTAAAATGTGGGATTAGCCCATAGTGGGAATGTCAAGCCCCAGTAATAAGGGACTGCGGATATCACTTGCGGGCATTCCTGCAAAGTCTGGAGCTCAAGGCTCGGTACAGGTACTGCGAAGAGTGCCTTATCCTCTGGCATAGAGGGGATGATATATGCTGGACTGGATGAGAAATTCCTGGGGTTGACAGAAACAGTAAATATAGGAATGGCTAGTAATGCTGAAGAAGCAATGTATTAAGGAAGCAAGAGTTAATTAGTGTTGTGCCCAATGCTGTGTACAATCTGATGAGCTTGAACTGTCCAGTAAAATTTTGCTTGTTGAAATGAATTGCGTGTCCCCTGAGTTATGTATGCTGGTTCCTGAAGATGGGGGCCTGTAGAAAGCAGAGGTTTATGACCCACAAGTGAATGTGATGCACCCTGCACATTGGGATCGGGACATGATTTTGCTGTAAAGTGTCAGGGCATTATGGAGCAGCAGCTCGTCTATGGCTACCGCCCCTGGCCACTTTGCATTTGGCATAGTCGGCAGGATTGAATCATGGATCAAGAAAACTTGACGGATGTGGGAAAGATTCCTGTGCAAATAAAAATGGGGACCGCAGCTAGGCCCAAATGGCGGATGGTGCCACACGAGGCAGAGCAAGCAAAAGAGTGTGAAGCTCTGTTCAGCCTGGGAAGGGGACTATCTGGACACATAGCTTTGTAGTGAACATGCTTGCCCCTAAGGGCATGTCAAAAGAAAAAGAAACCACGCCCAATTCAGCGAGCAAATGGGCAATTGGTGGAGACTCCCAAGAAATGGGTAGGGGAGCTGGATGGAGAATCACACCCATGGAAGAGTGAGCCGGTGCTATTTTTAGTGAGTGAGGAGAAGCGAGAGCAGTGGAAGAATGAAGTCATGGAGCGCTATGGCTTTCCCATTGAGTGAGATGCCCGATTCTATGGTTTTGCCCTTCACGGAGGGCTGGGTTGATTGAGGGTGATAGAGGTCCCAGTGGAAGCCCCCTGAAGGACCAGGATCCAGAACCCATCCCCAAAGCAGAGGTCACTGTGTCATTATCTGTAACTGTGCTGTGATCTCTTATATGTTCCATAGGACTGGCATTTACCACTGACCATATGGCGGTAATATCAATTTTGCTCTTTATTTAGAGATTATTTTCAGCATTATTTCCATCTGCTGAGGCTCTCCTCCACTATTAGGGTGCGTCGCCCAGTTGTAATCAAGGTTACCTGGTTAGGGGCCCACTCAGAAGCTTTGCCCCCCCTGAACCAAAACCCTAGCTATGCCTCTGTTGTGCAGGTTTCCTTTAGCAGTGCAGGGATTAATCTGCTCATTTGAGAGCTCCTAGAAGCTTACCTGCATTAAGGCTCAGCTGTTCACTGTTAGCCACTCTTATCTCCTATATAATCTGGGCCCTTGCAAGCACTCAATGTCAGAGTTAGCTTTTGCTGCATGGCTAGAGGTTGCTGATTGGTTTTATCTGAGACTGTTGCAAGGTTTTGGATGTGTGCTAATTCCCCTTCTTCTCCTACTTTGGTTGTACCCCATCCTCCACTCCCGGGTGCATTCCTCTGTTGTTTGTGTGAGTATATTTTTATGATTGGTATTTTCCTTTATCCCTGTTTGTATTACCTTGTTAGTCTGGTTGGTGTATTAAGGTATACTACTACTCCAGTCTTACCTGGGTGGGGGAATGGTAAATACTGAGGGTGGACTTAGGAGCTAAGGTGCATGGCCCCAGCGTCTTCACCATCAGAAGTAATCCTGGGAACAGAACAGGGTGAGCTGGGGCACTCCTAGCATTAGGGACAGGGAAGGAGTCCTGCTCCCGGGACACCGACAACATAGTAGTGACATTTGCACTCCAAAAATCAAATGGTGTGCCTTCAATTCAGAGCCCTTGTGTCTCCTCAAACAGTAAATTTCCACCACATATGAGATATTAGTACACTCTGGAGAAACTGCACAACAAATTGTATGGTCCTTTTTCTCATGTTACCCTTGTGAAAATTAAAAAAATTGTGACTAAAGCAAAATTTTTTAGAAAAAATTTATTTTTCCATTTTCACGTTAAAAAATTATGTGGGTTCACAGTTCCTTGAGGAGTGTAGATTCCAAAATGGTGTAACTTGTTGGGGTTTCGACTGTTTATACACATTAGGGGTTCTGAAGATGGTGTCCTCTGTTTATTCCAGTCAATTTTTCACTCCAAAAGTCAATTGATGCTCCTTCCTTCCAAGCCCTGCCACGCATCCAAACAGTAATTTTCTACCAAATATGGGGTATCAGTGCACTCAGGAGAAATTGAAAAACATATTATACTGTCCATTTTCTCCTGATACACTTGTACTAATCAAAAATATGGGAATAAAGAAACATTTTTGTGGTAAAAAGAAAATGTTTCATTTTTTCCTTCCACATAGATGCACATTAAGGTTAATCTACTTCTTGAATGTGGATTTGAGCATGTGAGGGGTGCATTTTTTTAAAGAAGTGTTGCTTTTGGTTATTTTTTCTCATATAGACCCTAAAAGGCACTTCAAATGTGCTGTGTTCTCTAAAAATATGTTTTGTAAATTTTGTTGGAAAAATGGAAAATTGCTGATAAAGTTTTAACCCTTCTAACTTCCTAACAAAAATAAAATATGCTTAAAAAATGATGCTAATGTAAAGTACACATATTGGAAATATGTGTGGCATAGCGATCTGATTTAAGGGCATAACATTTAAAAGTTTGAAAATTGCAAAATTGCTACATTTCTTGTCAAATTTTCATAAATAAACACAATCAAGTGATGCATGTCAGATTTTAAAAATGAGGCTTGGTCATTAACGTACAAAGTGACTCTGTCCTTAATGGGTAAAATGTTTAAGTGGTTCTTTGGTGTCATAAAAAAAAATGTAAAACTATATGAGAAAAATTAACCCATATTGCCTATTTTGCCTATTTTGCTTAACATTTTCACCTCATATTAGCAAAAAAATGGAAATATGAAAACGATATAAAAATTAACCACCATGTGTTGTAAAGAAAAAGAGCAAAATATTATTTGAATATCCAATAGAGAAAAAATATAAAGCCATTAAAAGTGCATTTATGATAAAACACAAAAACATGCCTAGTCATGAAGTAAATGGCACAATCATCAACTGGCTAATCTACAATAACACATAACGTCACTCTACTTGTTTAGTGTATTTTGACTTAAATTGTACAATAAAAACATTTTCCAATGCGCACCAATGATCAGGCCACTTATAAAGTCCAAATACAAACATTTTAATGTGCCTTGTCATATTACACAACAATATATCACACTTGACACAGGAAAAAATAATAATTTTAATATTGTAAAATGGGAAAATGTACTAGGTTTTGGTAATTACTAATAAACTATAGACACAAGTCTTGAGAATTCTAGCCACAAGTGTATTGTCCTATGCTAAAATTTTCAAAAATTGAGTAATTTATTTATTTTATTAAGTTTAAATAAAAAATAAAAATTATTTGATTGATAACCCTCTCCCCAAAAAATAACATTTGCATATTGTATTGAGGTATTAGATAGTATTTTGCCAAAAAATGTACCATAGACAAGCAAATATAGTATACTAGATGGTGGCCCGATTCTAACGTATCGGGTATTCTAGAATATGCATAGCCACGTAGTATATTTCCCAGCCACATAGTATATTGCTGTTGTGAATTTACTTTTTGGCTCCCTCTAGTGGCTACTAGTGATTTGACTCTGGGTTTGTCAGTCATTCCTTTTATGCTCACCTGGGTCGTTAGGTCAGGGGTGTTGCTATATAAGCTCCCTGGACCTTCAGTTCAATGCCTGGCAACGTTGATATCAGAGCTAATCTGTAGTGCTCTTGTCTACTGATCCTGGTTCCTGTTTGATTAAGCTAAGTCTTTTTTTTTGCTTTTTGCAATTCGTTATTGTTTGCATTTTTGTCCAGCTTGTATATTATCTGTATCCTGACCTTGCTGGAAGCTCTAGGGCGGCTGGTGTTCTCCCCCCGGGCCGTTAGACGGTTCGGGGGTTCTTGAATCTCCAGCGTGGATTTTTGATAGGGTTTTTGTTGCCCATATAAGTTATCTTACTATATTCTGCTATTAGTGAGTGGGCCTCTCTGTGCTAAACCTAGTTCATCTCTGTGTTTGTCATTTCCTCTTACCTCACCGTTATTATTTGTGGGGGGCTTGTATCTTACTTTTGGGGTCCTTTCTCTGGAGGCAAGAGAGGTCTTTGTTTTCCTCTTCTAGGGGTAGTTAGCTCTCCGGCTGGCGCGAGACATCTAGCGACCAACGTAGGCATGTTCCCCGGCTACTTCTAGGGTTGGCGTTAGGAGTAGATATATGGTCAACCCAGTTACCACTGCCCTATGAGCTGGATTTTTGTACTTTGCAGACTTGCTGATATCTCTGAGACCCTCGCCATTGGGGTCATAACAGTTTGCCAGGCCAGTACTAAATGTTAAATGCATTGCAGAAGTGGGATTATAAGAAAGAAAGTTCTGAGGTTTTTTTTTCTCTCTCTCATTTTTTTTTTTTTCTTTTCCCCTTTACCTCTGAGTGGCTTGTGATTGCTGCAGACATGAATGTCCAGACCTTGATTACAAGTGTGGACCAGCTTGCTGCTCGTGTGCAGGGCATACAAGATTATGTTACCAGAAATCCTATGTCAGAACCTAAGATACCGATTCCTGAACTGTTTTCCGGAGACCGATTTAAGTTTAGAAATTTCAGGAATAATTGTAAATTGTTTTTGTCCCTGAGACCCTGTTCCTCTGGAGACTCCGCTCAGCAAGTGAAAATTGTTATTTCTTTTTTACGGGGCGACCCTCAGGATTGGGCTTTCTCGCTGGCGCCAGGAGATCCGGCATTGGCTGATATTGATGCGTTTTTTCTGGCGCTCGGTTTGCTTTATGAGGAACCCAATCTTGAGATTCAGGCAGAAAAAGCCTTGCTGGCTATGTCTCAGGGCCAGGACGAGGCTGAGGTGTATTGCCAAAAATTTCGGAAATGGTCCATGCTGACCCAGTGGAACGAGTGTGCATTGGCTGCAAATTTTAGAAATGGCCTTTCTGAAGCCATTAAGAATGTGATGGTGGGTTTTCCCATTCCCACAGGTCTGAATGATTCCATGGCCCTGGCGATTCAAATTGACCGGCGGTTGCGGGAGCGCAAAACCGCAAATTCCCTCATGGTGTTATCTGAACAGGCACCTGATTTAATGCAATGTGATAGAATCCTGACTAGAAATGAGCGGAAAATTCATAGACGCCAGAATGGCTTGTGTTACTACTGTGGTGATTCTGCACATGTTATCTCAGCATGCTCTAAGCGTCTTACTAAGGTTGTTAGTCCTGTCGCCATTGGTAATTTGCAACCTAAGTTCATTCTATCTGTAACTTTGATTTGCTCACTGTCATCGTATCCTGTCGTGGCGTTTGTAGATTCAGGTGCTGCCCTGAGTCTTATGGATCTGTCATTTGCCAAGCGTTGCGGTTTTGTTCTTGAGCCATTAGAAAATCCTATCCCTCTTAGGGGTATTGACGCTACGCCATTGGCAGAAAATAAGCCGCAGTTTTGGACACAGGTTACCATGTGCATGACTCCTGAACATCGGGAGGTGATACGTTTTCTTGTTCTGCATAAGATGCATGATTTGGTTGTTTTGGGGTTGCCATGGTTACAGACCCATAATCCAGTCTTGGACTGGAAGGCAATGTCAGTGTCAAGTTGGGGCTGTCATGGAATTCATGGAGATTCCCTGCCCGTGTCTATTGCTACTTCTACGCCTTCGGAAGTTCCGGCGTATTTGTCTGATTATCAGGATGTCTTCAGCGAGTCTAGGTCAAGTGCATTGCCTCCTCATAGGGATTGTGACTGTGCAATAGATTTGATTCCAGGCAGTAAGTTTCCTAAGGGAAGACTGTTTAATCTGTCGGTACCTGAACATACCGCGATGCGTTCATATATCAAGGAGTCTCTGGAGAAGGGGCATATCCGTCCTTCTTCTTCCCCTCTTGGTGCGGGATTCTTTTTTGTGGCTAAGAAGGACGGATCTTTGAGGCCTTGTATTGACTATCGGCTTTTGAATAAGATCACTGTCAAATTTCAGTATCCTTTGCCGTTGTTGTCAGACTTGTTTGCCCGGATTAAAGGTGCCAAGTGGTTCACCAAGATAGACCTTCGTGGTGCGTACAACCTTGTGCGCATTAAGCAAGGAGATGAATGGAAGACCGCATTCAATACGCCCGAGGGTCATTTTGAGTACTTGGTGATGCCATTTGGGCTCTCTAATGCACCTTCAGTTTTTCAGTCCTTTATGCATGACATTTTCCGGAAGTATCTGGATAAATTTTTGATCGTTTATCTGGATGATATTCTGGTTTTTTCTGATGATTGGGACTCGCATGTGGAACAGGTCAGGATGGTTTTCAAGATTTTGCGTGAAAATTCTTTGTTTGTTAAAGGCTCAAAGTGTCTCTTTGGTGTACAGAAGGTTCCCTTTTTAGGGTTCATTTTTTCCCCTTCTGCTGTGGAGATGGACCCAGTCAAGGTTCGAGCTATTCATGTTTGGACTCAACCCTCGTCAGTTAAGAGTCTTCAGAAGTTCTTGGGTTTTGCTAACTTCTACCGTCGTTTTATCGCTAATTTTTCTAGCGTTGTTAAACCGTTGACGGATATGACCAAGAAAGGCTCTGATGTGGCTAACTGGGCTCCTGCTGCCGTGGAGGCTTTCCAGGAGTTGAAGCGCCGGTTTACTTCAGCGCCTGTTTTGTGCCAGCCTGATGTCTCACTTCCCTTTCAGGTTGAAGTGGATGCTTCGGAGATTGGGGCAGGGGCCGTTTTGTCGCAGAGAGGCCCTGGTTGCTCTACTATGAGACCTTGTGCCTTTTTCTCTAGGAAGTTTTCGCCGGCAGAGCGAAATTATGATGTGGGCAATCGGGAGTTGTTGGCCATGAAGTGGGCATTTGAGGAGTGGCGTCATTGGCTCGAGGGTGCTAAGCATCGTGTGGTGGTCTTGACTGATCACAAAAATCTGATGTACCTCGAGTCTGCTAAACGCCTGAATCCTAGACAGGCCCGCTGGTCATTGTTTTTCTCCCGTTTTGACTTTGTGGTTTCGTATTTACCAGGTTCTAAGAATGTGAAGGCCGATGCTCTGTCTAGGAGCTTTGTGCCTGATGCTCCTGGAGTCGCTGAACCTGTGGGTATTCTTAAGGAAGGAGTTATCCTGTCAGCTATTTCTCCAGATCTGCGACGTGTGTTGCAGAGATTTCAGGCTGGTAGGCCTGACTCTTGTCCACCTGACAGATTGTTTGTGCCTGCTAAATGGACCAGCAGAGTCATTTCCGAGGTTCATTCCTCAGTGTTGGCAGGGCACCCGGGAATTTTTGGCACCAGAGATCTGGTGGCCAGGTCCTTTTGGTGGCCTTCCTTGTCAAGAGATGTGCGGTCATTTGTGCAGTCCTGTGGTACTTGTGCTCGAGCTAAGCCTTGCTGTTCTCGTGCCAGCGGGTTGCTCTTGCCCTTGCCTGTCCCGAAGAGACCTTGGACACACATCTCTATGGATTTCATTTCGGATCTTCCGGTGTCTCAGGGCATGTCTGTCATCTGGGTGATATGTGATCGTTTCTCCAAGATGGTCCATCTGGTTCCTTTGCCCAAACTGCCTTCCTCTTCTGATCTGGTTCCTGTGTTCTTCCAGAACGTGGTTCGTTTGCACGGCATTCCTGAGAATATTGTGTCGGACAGAGGATCCCAGTTTGTTTCCAGGTTCTGGCGATCCTTTTGTGGTAGGATGGGCATAGATTTGTCGTTTTCGTCCGCTTTTCATCCACAGACTAACGGACAAACGGAACGAACTAATCAGACTCTGGAGGCGTATTTGAGGTGTTTTGTCTCTTCTGATCAGGATGATTGGGTGACCTTCTTGCCGTTGGCTGAATTTGCCCTTAATAATCGGGCTAGTTCTGCCACCTTGGTTTCGCCATTTTTCTGCAACTCTGGTTTCCACCCTCGTTTTTCCTCGGGACATGTGGAGCCTTCTGACTGTCCTGGGGTGGATTCTGTGGTGGATAGGTTGCAGCGGATCTGGAATCATGTGGTGGACAACTTGAAGTTGTCACAGGAGAAGGCTCAGCGTTTTGCCAACCGCCGCCGCGGTGTGGGTCCCCGACTTCGTGTTGGGGATTTGGTATGGCTGTCTTCTCGATTTGTTCCTATGAAGGTCTCCTCTCCCAAATTTAAGCCTCGATTCATTGGTCCTTACAAGATATTGGAGATCCTTAATCCTGTATCCTTTCGCCTGGATCTTCCGGTGTCGTTTGCCATTCACAACGTATTTCATAGGTCCTTGTTGCGGCGGTACGTTGTGCCTGTGGTTCCTTCTGCTGAGCCTCCTGCTCCGGTGTTGGTTGAGGGCGAGTTGGAGTACGTGGTGGAGAAGATCTTAGATTCTCGTCTCTCCAGGCGGAGGCTTCAGTACCTGGTCAAGTGGAAGGGCTATGGTCAGGAGGATAATTCCTGGGTGGTCGCCTCTGATGTTCATGCGGCCGATTTAGTTTGTGCCTTTCACGCCGCTCATCCTGATCGCCCTGGTGGTCTTGGTGAGGGTTCGGTGACCCCTCACTAAGGGGGGGGTACTGTTGTGAATTTACTTTTTGGCTCCCTCTAGTGGCTACTAGTGATTTGACTCTGGGTTTGTCAGTCATTCCTTTTATGCTCACCTGGGTCGTTAGGTCAGGGGTGTTGCTATATAAGCTCCCTGGACCTTTAGTTCAATGCCTGGCAACGTTGATATCAGAGCTAATCTGTAGTGCTCTTGTCTACTGATCCTGGTTCCTGTTTGATTAAGCTAAGTCTTTTTTTTTGCTTTTTGCAATTCGTTATTGTTTGCATTTTTTGTCCAGCTTGTATATTATCTGTATCCTGACCTTGCTGGAAGCTCTAGGGCGGCTGGTGTTCTCCCCCCGGGCCGTTAGACGGTTCGGGGGTTCTTGAATCTCCAGCGTGGATTTTTGATAGGGTTTTTGTTGCCCATATAAGTTATCTTACTATAGTCTGCTATTAGTGAGTGGGCCTCTCTGTGCTAAACCTAGTTCATCTCTGTGTTTGTCATTTCCTCTTACCTCACCGTTATTATTTGTGGGGGGCTTGTATCTTACTTTTGGGGTCCTTTCTCTGGAGGCAAGAGAGGTCTTTGTTTTCCTCTTCTAGGGGTAGTTAGCTCTCCGGCTGGCGCGAGACATCTAGCGACCAACGTAGGCATGTTCCCCGGCTACTTCTAGGGTTGGCGTTAGGAGTAGATAAATGGTCAACCCAGTTACCACTGCCCTATGAGCTGGATTTTTGTACTTTGCAGACTTGCTGATATCTCTGAGACCCTCGCCATTGGGGTCATAACAATTGCCCAGCCACATAGTATATTGCCCAGCCACGTAGTATATTGCCCAGCCACGTAGTATATTGCCCAGCCACATAGTATATTGCCCAGCCACATAGTATATTGCCCAGTGACGTAGTATATTGCACGGCGACGGAGTATACAGTGTTATGACCCCAGTGGACAGGGTCTCAGAGGAACGTGTAAGTCTGCGAGATTCAAAAAACCAGCTCATAGGGCTGTGGTAACTGGGTTGACCAAATAGCTACTCCTAACGCCAACACTAGAAGTAGCCGGGGATCATGCCTACGGTGATCGCTAGATGACTCGCGCCAGCCGGAGAATCTAACTACCCCTAGGAGAAGAAAACAAAGACCTCTCTTGCCTCCAGAGAAAGGGACCCCAAAGCAAGATACAAGCCCCCCACAAATAATAACGGTGAGGTAAGAGGAAATGACAAACACAGAAATGAACCAGGTTCAGCAAAGAGAGGCCAGCTTACTAATAGCAGAATATAGCAAGATAACTTATCTGGTCAACAAAAACCCTATAAAAATCCACGCTGGAGATTCAAGAACCCCCGAACCGTCTAACGGTCCGGGGGGAGAACACCAGCCCCCTAGAGCTTCCAGCAAAGGTCAGGATACAGATTGGAACAAGCTGGACAAAAATACCAAACAAAACCAAAAGCAAAAAGCAAGGAAGCAGACTTAGCTTGAAATACAGGAACCCGGATCATAGGACAAGAGCACAACAGATTAGCTCTGATTTCAACGATGCCAGGCATTGAACTGAAGGTCCAGGGAGCTTATATAGCAACGCCCCTGAACTAACGGCCCAGGTGAGGATATAGGAAAAGACAGAAGCTCCAGAGTCAAATCACTAATGACCACTAGAGGGAGCAAAAAGCAAAATCACAACAATACAGCACAGAGCCACGTAGTATACAGACTTACAATAAAAAATAAACATATACTCACCTTCCGAAAGCCCGTTGAAGTTCTGGCCCTGTGTGCGGTGCACGCGGCAGCTTCCGGTTCCAGGGTTGGTATGAGCGCAGGACCTGTGATGACGTCGCGGTCACATGACCGTGATGTCATGGCAGGTCCTTCTCGCAGGACCTGTGATGACGTCGTGGTCACATGACCATGACGTCATGGCAGGTCCTTCTCGCATACCATCCTTGCCACCGGAACCTGCCGCCTGCATGGAGCGGTCACCAGAGCATCGCGAGGAGCGGGAAAGGCGGCGGAAGGTGAGTATATAATGATTTTTTATTTTTTTATTATTTTTAACATTAGATTTTTTTTACCATTGATGCTGCATAGGCAGCATCAATAGTAAAAACTTGGTCACACAGGGTTAATAGCGGCGGTAACGGAGTGAGTTACCCACGGCATAACACGGTCCGTTACTGCTGGCATTAACCCTGTGTGAGCGGTGACTGGAGGGGAGTATGGATCAGGCACTGACTGCGGGGAGTATGGAGCGGGCGCCAGGCACTGACTGCAGGGGAGTAGGGAGGGACTAATCGGACTGTGGCTGTCACTGATTGGTCGTGGCAGCCATGACAGGCAGCTGGCGAGACCAATCAGCAACTTGGATTCCATGACAGACAGAGGCCGCGACCAATGAATATCCGTGACAGACAGATAGACAGACGGAAGTGACCCTTAGACAATTATATAGTAGATTTTGAATGAAATACCTTAAGCTTGCAACCCACATAAAGGGTCCTCATTTTCTTGAGAGTCACTAACTAACTGAAAAATACCCACTAACCAAACTGAAAAAGGGAAAACTCGGGATACACAAATGAAAAAAAAAAACACAGGAAATATTGGCAGATGATCAAAGAATACAGACCATTTGCCTTGGTACAAAAAAACCTGTGGTGAAACAAAATAGTAGGCAAATAAGTATTAAAGGGAGCATGTGCTGGTCAAATACTAAGATCAACACTGAAATACATTCAAAACCATCCAAAAATCCATCATGAATACAACAGTAATTACAGAGAATGATATAAGACTTAATTACTGCCTGCACAATTTCAGGATCCGTTTGTATTTGGTGCTAAAAAAATGTCATCTTGACTGTTAAGAGGTTAGCAGCTAAGTCAAAACTATAGTAGCCGGGTACAGCATATCCCCCTCCACCCTATTTATTTGAATAGGTGGAGAACTTGCAGTATTCAACTATGGCCACTATACAAATTATGTAGCTGCTGTATTCCCACAGCATCTGAGAACTTATGACAGCCAGCTGTGTCAGTAACAGCTGATCAGCAGGGTGTCGTGTGTCGCACCCCCGAATACCAGATATTAAGGCCTACCCTATCCTGAGGCCATCAATTGAAATTAGCAGAAAACCTCTTTAACCTCAAAATGGTTATTTTAATAGGGGTTGGGTTTGAAATTCCTAGCAGCGGCCACCTTCAAAACAACAAAGCTGCTGTGTTGCGGTATCATCCGAGAATTTCTGTCCAACTGATTGGCAAGGTTGCTACATGTTACATCCCAACTAATCAGATATCAATGGACTATCTTAATGATAGTCCATCAATAAAAAAGTGGAGGCCAACTCTTTTAGAATGCCAAATGCACATTTAGCAAATCAACGAGCTATTGTTAGCAATTAGTTAAATATGTGTCTCTGAGTGTTCAAATCTTGATGGGCAAAGGGCTGAATTACATTTGTGGGGAATCCAAAACTCTCCTCATCAACTATAACACAGAAAATACCTACAATACTAACGGACACAGGTATAAAAGTAAGAATGCTATACTTACACAAGCAAATATTACAAATGACATAGCAATATAATGCATAAAACACTATTAACCTGTAACCCGGGTTATGATCTAGGTATTTTCTGAAGCTATGTTCACAACCCCCAATGCATGTATGTTGAAACATGACTTGGAAAAAACTGATTGCTGCCAGAAGCCTGGCATAAAGTGAAAAGGCTAAAGATGCAGCGCATAACTACTAAAATAAAAGGACCAGGATTTTTGTTAGGTTTAATGAAGAGCTTTTGAAGACCGTTGGAAGCTGGTTTAAGCCAGTCTTCAAAAATCAGGTGTTTTTTGTAACTTCCATATCCTTTTGTGGTAATGTACTGTAATGTCCTCTTTTCTTTGAGTACAATAAAAAATTATTGGTACCCGAGACCAGATATGCTTTGTACATATGCATACATGGCTGTGTAGGTTCTTGACTCTGATTATTCATTCCTAATTTGACCAACACTAGGAAATCTGGAGACCCCTTGTGTCTCACTCTAAATTAGCTCTTCCATGAAAGGGGTTTCCACAATACTGAAATCAATCATTTGACCTTTTTTTCACGTATGTGAATCATGGATTACTCGTGGATACTGAAAAACAGACACAAGGATAAAAAAGCAACTCAGATGACAAACACTGATAGAAACAGATTATTTTATTTGTACATAAAATTTCATGGATTTGTGAATTAGGTCTTATTGTAGATTGCAGGCTTTTTTGAAGAGGTTAGTTTTCAGGTACCTCTGGAGGATTTTGAAGGTCGAGGGGACAATCTGATTAGTTAGGATAGTAGTTTCCATAGTATAAGGGATGCAAGGCAGCAATTTTGGAGCTGATAGTGAGGAACAGACAGGAAGAGATTACTTATTATAAATCAGCCTTTATAACATATTTGATGAATGTAATTACTCTATCTATATAATCGTCTAAGGGGTACTTCCGTCTGTTTGTCTGTTTGTCTGATTGTCTGTCACGGAAATCCCGTGTCGCTGATTGGTCGCGATGGGCACAGTCTGGCCGCGAATTGGCCCCTCCCTACTGTCCTCAAGTCAGGGCCCCCTCCGTACTCCCCTTTCCATTCAGTGCCAGAGTGTTGCCCCATCCCGGACCAACTTTTTACTATTGATGCTGCCTATGCAGCATCAATAGTAAAAAGATATAATGTTAAAAATAATGAAAAAAAATAAAAAATTGTGCTATTCTCACCTTCCGACGTCCACCGATGCTTGCGATGCTGCTACCAGCTTCCGTTCCCAGTGCTGCATTGCGAAATTACCCAGATGACTTAGCGGTCTCGCGAGACCGCTAAGTCATCTGGGTAATTTCGCAATGCATCACTGGGAACAGAAGCTGGCGGCAGCATCACGCGCATCGGGACAGCTTCGGTAGACGCCGGAGGGTGAGTATATAACTTTTTTATTTTAATATTTTTCTTAAAAGGGATATGGTGCCTACACTGCTATATTGTATATAGTACGTGAACTGTGTTATATACTGCCTGGCTGCTATATACTATGTGGGCAGTGTTATATACTGCGTGGGCTGTGTTATATACTACGTGGCCTGTGTTATATACTGCGTGGGCTGTGTTATGTAGTACGTGGGCAGTGTTATATACTGCCTGGCTGCTATATACTATGTGGGCAGTGTTATATGCTGCGTGGGCTGTGTTATATACTACGTGGCCTGTGTTATATACTGCATGGGCTGTGTTATATAGTATGTGGGCAGTGTTATATACTGCCTGGCTGCTATATACTACGTGGGCAGTGTTATATACTGCGTGGGCTGTGTTATATACTACGTGGCCTGTGTTATATACTGCGTGGGCTGTGCTATATATTACGTGGGCTGTGCTATATACTACGTGGGCAGTGTTATATGCTGCGTGGGCTGTGTTATATACTATGTGGCCTGTGTTATATACTGCGTGGGCTGTGTTATATAGTACGTGGGCAGTGTTATATACTGCCTGGCTGCTATATACTACGTGGGCAGTGTTACATACTGTGTGGGCTGTGTTATATACTACGTGGCCTGTGTTATATACTGCGTGGGCTGTGCTATATATTACGTGGGCTGTGCTATATACTATGTGGCTGCTATATACTACATGGCTGCTATATACTACATGGCTGTGTTATATACTACGTGGCTGTCTGTTACGTGGGCTGTGCTATATACTATGTGGCTGCTATATACTATGTGGCTGCTATATACTACATGACTGTGCTATATATTACGTGGCTGTCTGTGTTATATACTACGTAGCTGTGTTAAGCGCAACATACATACATACATATTCTAGAATACCCGATGCGTTAGAATCGGGCCACCATCTAGTTTATTATATGTTTCAATGTACATGGAACCAAATAGTGAATGGCTTAGTTGGTACTAACAGTTCCTTTAACCCCTTCCCGACCTTTGACGCCACGTAGGCGTCATGAAAGTCGGTGCCAATCCGACCCATGACGCCTATGTGGCGTCATGGAATGATCGCGTCCCTGCAGATCGGGTGAAAGGGTTAACTCCTATTTTACCCGATCTGCAGGGAGAGGGGGAGTTGTACTTCAGCCCAGGGGGGGTGGCTTTGCCCCCACGTGGCTACGATCGCTCTGATTGGCTGTTGAAAGTGCAACAGCCAATCAGAGCAATTTGCAATATTTCACCTATGAAAATGGTGAAATATTGCAATCCAGCCATGGCCGATGCTGCAATAGCATCTGCCATGGCTGGAAATCATGTTCTGCCCCCCCCACCGCCCCCGATCTCCTCCCCAGTCCTCCGTTCTGTCCGGTACCCCCCTCCGTCCCCCTGTCCGCTCCCCCGTGCTCCTGTCCGCTCCCCCGGTCCTCCGATCCCCCCCCCTGTGCTCCGATCCACCCCCCCACCACCCCCTCATACTTACCGAGCCTCCCGAAGTCAGTCCCTCTTCTCCCTGGGCGCCGCCATCTTCCAAAATGGCGGGCGCATGCGCAGTGCGCCCGCCGAATCTGCCGGCCGGCAAAGTACATTTTGATCGCTGTGGTAGGTTCTATCACAGCGATCAAAATAAAAAAATAATAAATAAACCCCCCCCTTTATCACCCCCATAGGTAGGGACAATAATAAAATAAAGAAAATATATATATATATTGCTTCCACTAGGGTTAGGGTTAGAACTAGGGTTAGAACTAGAACTAGGGGTAGGGTTAGGGTTATGGCATGTGCACACAGTGCGGATTTGGCCGCGGATCCGCAGCGGATTGGCCGCGGATCCGCAGCGGATTGGCCGCGGATCCGCAGCGGATTGGCCGCGGATCCGCAGCGGATCCGCAGCGGATTGGCCGCTGCGAATTCGTAGCAGTTTTCCATCAGGTTTACAGTACCATGTACACCTATGGAAAACCAAATCCGCTGTGCCCGTGCAGAAACGCTGCGTTGTATTTTCCGCAGCATGTCAATTCTTTGTGCGGATTCCGCAGCGTTTTACACCTGTTCCTCAATAGGTATCCGCAGGTGAAATCCGCACAAAAAACCACCGGAAATCCGCTGTAAATCCGCAGGTAAAACGCAGTGCCTTTTACCTGCAGATTTTTCAAAAATCGTGCGGAAAAATCTCACACGAATCCGCAACGTGGGCACATAGCCTTAGGGTTAGGGTTGGAATTAGAGTTAGGGTTGGAATTAGGGCTAGCGTTGGAAATAGGGTTAAGATTAGGCTTGTGGTTAGGGTTACGGATAGGGTTAGGGGTGTGTTGGGGTTACAGTTGTGGTTAGGGTTGGGATTAGGGTTAGGGTTGGGATTAGGGTTAGGATTAGGGTTAGGGTTGGATTTAGGGTTACGGGTGTGTTGGGGTTAGGGTTGTGGTTAGGGGTGTGTTGGGGTTAGGGTTGTGATTAGGGTTATGGCTACAGTTGGGATTAGGGTTAGGGGTGTGTTGGGGTTAGTGTTGAAGTTAGAATTGAGGGGTTTCCACTGTTTAGGCACATCAGGGGTCTCCAAACGCAACATGGCGCTACCATTGATTCCAGCCAATCTTGCGTTCAAAAAGTCAAATGGTGCTCCCTCCCTTCTAAGCCCCGACGTGCGCCCAAACAGTGGTGTACCCCCACATTTGAGGTACCAGCGTACTCAGGACAAACTGGGCAACAACTGTTGGGGTCCAATTTCTCCTGTTACCCTTGCAAAAATAAAAAATTACTTGCTAAAACATAATTTTTGAGGAAAGAAAAATGATTTTTTATTTTCACGGCTCTGCGTTGTAAACTTCTGTGAAGTACTTGGGGGTTGAACGTGCTCATCACACATCTAGATAAGTTCCTAGGGGGGTCTAGTTTCCAAAATGGGGTCACTTGTGGGGTGTTTCTACTGTTTAGGCACATCAGGGGCTCTGCAAATGCAATGTGACGCCCGCAGACCATTCCATCAAAGTCTGCATTTCAAATGTCACTACTTCCCTTCCGAGCCCTGACGTGTGCCCAAACAGTGGTTTACCCCCACATATGGGGTATCAGCGTACTCACAACAAACTGGGCAACAAATATTGGGGTCCAATTTCTCCTGTTACCCTTGTGAAAATAAAAAATTGCTTGCTAAAACATCTTTTTTGAGGAAAGAAAAATGATTTTTTATTTTCACGGCTCTGCGTTGTAAACTTCTGTGAAGCTCTTGGGGGTTGAACGTGCTCACCACACATCTAGATAAGTTCCTTCGGGGGTCTAGTTTCCAAAATAAGGTCACTTTTGGGGGGTTTCTACTGTTTAAGCATATCAGGGGCTCTGCAAACGTAGCATAATGCCCGCAGACCATTCTATCAAAGTCTGCATTCCAAAACGTCACTACTTCCCTTCCGAGCCCCGGCATGTGCCCAAACAGTGGTTTACCCCTACATATGGGGTATCAGCATACTCAGGAGAAACTGGACAACAACTTTTAGGGTCAAATTTCTCCTGTTACCCTTGCAAAAATAAAAAATTCTGGGCTAAAAAAATATTTTTGAGGAAAGGAAACACATTTATTATTTTCACGGCTCTGCGTTATAAACTTCTGTGAAGCAGTTGGGGGTTCAAAGTGCTCACCACACATCTAGATAAGTTCCCTTGGGGGTCTAGTTTCCAAAATGGAGTCACTTGTGGGGAGTTCCTACTGTTTAGGCACATCAGGGGCTCTGCAAACGCAACCTGATGCCCGCAGAGCATTCCATCAAAGTCTGCATTTCAAAACGTCACTACTTCCCTTCCAAACCCCGACGTGTGCCAAAACAGTGGTTTACCCCCACATATGGGGTATCAGCGTACTCAGGAGAAACTGGATAACAACTTTTGGGGTCCAATTTCTCCTGTTACCCTTGGGAAAATAAAAAATTGTGGGCTAAAATATCATTTTTGAGAAAAGAAAAATTATTTTTTATTTTCATGGCTCTGCGATATAAACTTCTGTGAAGCACTTGGGGGTTCAAAGTGCTCACCACACATCTAGATTAGTTCCTTGGGATGTCTAGTTTCCAAAATGGGGTCACTTGTGCGGGAGCTCCAATGTTTAGGCACACAGGGGCTCTCCAAACGCGACATGGTGTCCGCTAATGATTGGAGCTAATTTTCCATTCAAAAAGCCAAATGGGGTGCCTTCCCTTCCGAGCCCTGCGGTGCGCCCAAACAGTGGTTTACCCCCACATATGGGGTATCATCGTACTCAGGACAAACTGGACAACAACATTTGGGGTCCAATTTCTCCTATTACCCTTGGGAAAATAAAAAATTCTGGGCTAAAAATCATTTTTGAGGAAAGAAAAATTATTTTTTATTTTGACGGCTCTGCGTTATATACTTCTGTGAAGCACCTGGGGGTTATAAGTGCTCACTATGCATCTAGATAAGTTCCTTGGGGGGTCTAGTTTCCAAAATGGGGTCACTTGTAGGGGAGCTCCAATGTTTAGGCACACAGGAGCTCTCCAAACGCGACATGGTGTCCGCTAACGATTGGAGCTAATTTTCCATTCAAAAAGTCAAATGGCACGCCTCCCCTTCCGAGCCTTGCCGTGCACCCAAACAGTGGTTTACCCCCACATATGAGGTATCGGCGTACTCAGGAGAAATTGCCCAACAAATTTTAGGATCCATTTTATCCTGTTGCCCATGTGAAAATGAAAGAATTGAGGCTAAAATAAATTTTGTGTGAAAAAAAAGTACTTTTTCATTTTTGCGGATCAATTTGTGAAGCACCTGAGGGTTTAAAGTGCTCACTATGCCTCTAGATAAGTTCCTTGGGGGGTCTAGTTTCCAAAATGGGGTCACTTGTGGAGGTGCTCCAATGTTTAGGCACACAGGGGCTTTCCAAACGCGACATGGTGTCTGCTAACGATGGAGATAATTTTTCATTCAAAAAGTCAAATGGCGCTCCTTCCCCTCCGAGCCTTATCATGTGCCCAAACAGTGGTTTACCCCCACATGTGAGGTATCGGTGTACTCAGGAGAAATTGCCCAACAAAATTTAGGATCCATTTTATCCTGTTGCCCATGTGAAAATGAAAAAATTGAGGCTAAAATAATTTTTTTGTGAAAAAAAAGTACTTTTTCATTTTTACAGATCAATTTGTGAAGCACCTGGGGGTTTAAAGTGCTCACTATGCTTCTAGATAAGTTCCTTGGGGGTTCTAGTTTCCAAAATGGGGTCACTTGTCGGGGAGCTCCAATGTTTAGGCACACGGGGGCTCTCCAAACGCGACATGGTGTCCGCTAAAGATTGGAGCCAATTTTTCATTGAAAAAGTCAAATGGCGCTTTTTCCCTTCCGAGCCCTGCCGTGCGCCCAAACAGTGGTTTACCCCCACATATGAGGTATCAGCGTACTCAGGACAAATTGGACAACAACGTCCATGGTCCAGTTTCTCCTTTTACCCTTGGGAAAATAAAAAAATTGTTGCTAAAAGATCATTTTTGTGACTAAAAAGTTAAATGTTCATTTTTTACTTCCATGTTGCTTCTGCTGCTGTGAAACACCTGAAGGGTTAATAAACTTCCTGAATGTGGTTTTGAGCACCTTGAGGGGTGCAGTTTTTAGAATGGTGTCACTTTTGGGTATTTTCAGCCATATAGAACCCTCAAACTGACTTCAAATGTGAGGTGGTCCCTAAAAAAAATGGTTTTGTAAATTTTGTTGTAAAAATGAGAAATCACTGGTCAAATTTTAACCCTTATAACTTCCTAGCAAAAAAAAAATTTGTTTCCAAAATTGTGCTGATGTAAAGTAGACATGTGGGAAATGTTATTTATTAACTATTTTGTGTCACATAACTCTCTGGTTTAACAGAATAAAAATTCAAAATGTGAAAATTGCGAAATTTTCAAAATTTTTGCCAAATTTCCATTTTTTTCACAAATAAACTCAGAAATTATCGACCTAAATTTACCATTAACATGAATCCCAATATGTCACGAAAAAACAATCTCAGAATCGCTAGGATCCGTTGAAGCGTTCCTGAGTTATTACCTCATAAAGGGACACTGGTCAGAATTGCAAAAAACGGCAAGGTCATTAAGGCCAAAATAGGCTGGGTCATGAAGGGGTTAAAAGAAAGACTGATGAATGTTAAAATCAGTATTTTAAAAATATTTTAAGAAAAGTTCTTACTGCTATTACATTAACACCAGCTGTGCAGAAAGCTAATAGCAAAAGACTTTAATAATGTCTAAACCTGTCTTGTCCCATCTGGACAAAATATATATTCTGATTCTTAACCATACATTGAAAAATGCTTCATGCTTTCAATATATTTTCAATTTACAGTTGGGATAACAAAACTGATAGTCATCTATATTTCATAACTTATTTGAGCTATAACCAGAGTTTACAATTGGCATTTCTAAATCTTTTCAGTGTTAGAAATATGAACATGAAAACCTGGCTCTTATGTAAAACTAGAAATAGGCTCAATGCTATCACATCGGGAGTGCAGTGAAATTAACATCTGTGTAAGATGTCACCACTATTCCCCATGCAGGCGCAGTAACTGCTGTGTCGTTACGGTGCATGCGCGGGTAAAGCACCAGTTGTGGCTGTTCCTGCACATGTGCGGGAATAGCGGTGACGTGAATGTCACGAACTACACCTGCGCAAGTGACACTGCTGCGGTGCCTTATGGGATTCGGGGACAGCGGCCGGAAGTCCAAACTGGCGGTTATATATGTAGATGAACATCGGGGTCAATTTAGCAATGTTGTAATAAGATTTAGTGTAAATACAAAAGGAAATTATGGTATTTGGGTAAAAATTCCATATTTTTAAAGACACAGTGCAATTGTTATTGGGTAGGACTTTATTTATTAATAGTTTGCAGTACCTTCACACTGAGAAAGTGGTGAGAACAATATAAAATCTGACCTTATACATCCAAACACTAGGAAAGGGAGAGTGAATACCCTTAGGCAGATCTGACAACACCCTGTCTGCCCTAACGTCCCTAAATAGGTTCCGCACCTATCACTGAGCAGGAACCTAATCCCTGACTGAACCTAGCAATAGGCCCTGGATATGGAGGGGATTGGGTGCATGCTAGTCAGCCCTCACTACAACTAAAGAAAAAGCAGGAAGACAAACAAGGGAATACACTTAGCTTAAGATGACACAAGAGAGCTCCAGCCAGCAATCCTCCAAGAGGCTCCAAGAAGAAACTAAATTGTTATGACCCCAATGGCGAGGGTCTCAGAGGAACAAGTAAGTCTGCGAAGTACAAAAATCCAGCTCATAGGGCAGTGGTAACTGGGTTGACCATATATCTACTCCTAACGCCAACACTAGAAGTAGCCGGGGAACATGCCTACGTTGGTCGCTAGATGTCTCGCGCCAGCCGGAGGACTAACTACCCCTAGAAGAGGAAAACAAAGACCTCTCTTGCCTCCAGAGAATAGACCCCAAAAGTTGGATACAAGCCCCCCACAAATAATAACGGTGAGGTAAGAGGAAATGACAAACACAGAGATGAACTAGGTTTAGCAAAGAGAGGCCCACTTACTAATAGCAGAATGTAGTAAGATAACTTTATATGGTCAACAAAAACCCTATCAAAAATCCACACTGGAAATTCAAGAACCCCCGAACCGTCTAACGGCCCGGGGGGAGAACTCCAGCCTCCCTAGAGCTTCCAGCAAGGTAAGGATACAGATTATGTACAAGCTGGACAAAAATGCAAACAAAAACAAATAGCAAAAAGCAAGAAAGCAGACTTAGCTTAATCTAGCAGGAACCAGGATCAGTAGACAAGAGCACAACAGATTAGCTCTGATTACAACGTTGCCAGGCATTGAACTGAAGGTCCAGGGAGCTTATATAGCAACACCCCTGACCTAACGACCCAGGTGAGCATACAAGGGATGGCAGACATTCCCAGAGTCAAATCACTAGTAACCACTAGAGGGAGCCAAAAAGGTAAATTCACAACACTAAATGACTTCTAGCACTTCCAGCAGTCAGAGGTAAATGGAGCTAATACCAGCACCTTGATGAAGGGACTTAGGGTATTTAAACATCCAGCAAAGGTGTGTCAATAAGCAGCATAGGGTAGAGGCCACTGCTTTGTCCTAAAGGGAGAAGCATATCACTTCATAACAGAGATGAAAATCAAGAAGGTGCTTGCAAAGCCAGGCACATAGACCTTCTACAGCCAGACCAAAAATGACTGCCTGCCCATTGCACCTGGCACACCCGTGACAGCATCTTTGCCATAGTTTGTTTGGTATCATAAGATGACCCCTTGATTGCTGTAAGCCACCCTCCCATGGCACCCACCTGTGTGACGACTGTTCATAAATTCGAGATATTGTTATCCTTTCTGCATCTTCCTCTGCTTCCAACTCTTCCTCTGGGATATCACCTCCTCATGCAGACTATTCAAAGTGTGTTCCAGCATGTAGATGACTGGAATAGTCACGCTGATGGCGGCATCAAAAGCGCTAGCCATCTTAGTAGCCATTTGAAAACTGTGCAGAATGGTGCAGATGTCATTCACCTGTGCCCACTCCGCAAGCATGATTTGCACCATGTTCGGACTGAGTTGGCCAAGGCTATGCAAAAGGACACACTGCACCAAGGCTCGTTGCTGCTGCCACAGCTGCTGCAATATGTGCAGAGTGTAATTTCACCATGTTGGAACATCGTTAATCAAATGGTTAACCGGTAGGCTGAATGACCTCTGTAGCGATGCAAGTCAATTGCCTGCGGGGTGAAATCGTCCGAAGTGAGCACACAGCGACTTTGCTTTCTGAAGCAGCGGATTCAGGCTGGAATAGTGGAGGAGAAATTGCTGTACCACCAGGTTGAGAATGTGAGCCATGCAAGGCACGTTTGCGAGGTTGCCATGGCATAGGGCCACCACCTGGTTTGCACCATTACCACACATGGCCTTCCCTGGCTCGAGGTTTAGTGGAGACAGCCATTGCTCTATCTAGGGGGAAGGAGAATAGGAAAGGTAGGGGGAGAAATAGGGGTAGGAGAGAGAAGAGCACCTTAGGATAAGATAATTATGGCGTAATAGTTAAGTAAAAGGGTGTGTGTCCTAAATTGGGTCCAGCTTCTCCGTATGTTATGAAAATTAATAGAGTTGTCATTAACAAAAGGGATGAAGTATCGGAAAAGACCACCAGATGTGGATTTAGCTGCCGTCATTTTCTCCACATCTCCAACAGTTAGTAGCTAAGTTATGGTGCCATCTGTGAATTAGTTTGGTTATAGTATACCATCTGGTAATAATTTCGAATGAATTTTCCTGAATTCTTACGAAGTTCGAGGGGCCATGGGAGTTTCAGTATATATGTTTAATCTGTGATTCAAAAAAGAGGTATTCAAGTCTTTTTCCAATGGGCTGGGTATGCCCATTTTAGAGGTACATCTGTCTTAAGTAGAGACTGGTAAATTGTTGATAGGATTTTGGTAGGAGTAATTGTCCTGGCACGAAAGACTTCATATGGAGTTAAAGGTCTATTTAAGTCAATCGGGTGCTTTTGTTGACAAAGAAGGAAGGAAAGGTTTCGATGTTGCAGAAAAGTAAGGCCCGATAATCCAGGGATCTTACATAATTATTGCAGTGTGAGAAGAACACCATCTTCGAATAGTTGCTTAATCGGAATATGCGCTGCCTAGTAAGGGAGGTTTTCTATTAGTTCAGTGATTTTAGTTAAAGGTGAAAGAGGAGGGGCCAGAGCACCATATAATTTCTTCCAGATTTTAATTGTGGCCAGCGTGTGGATATTTTTGCATTCCTTTGGAATTGTGTCCTTATTGTGTCCTATCAGAATGGAGCGCAGGGGATGAGGAGACATCTCTTCGTCTATGTTAAGCCACTGTTTATCTACTGTACCTCTGACCCAATTTACTGTTCTAGTTAGATGTGCAGCCTGATAGTATTTTATAATGTCTGGTGCCCCCATTCCGCCCAAATCTGTTGGTAAGGTGAGTGATTTAGAATTAATATGTGGTTTATGTTTTTGCCAACTGTAATTAAAGAATAAGGAGTGTACTTTAGTTAAATATGAAATAGGAATTTGAATGGGGAGCATATTGAAGATGTATATACATTTTGGTAAAATTAGACTTTTTAAGATATTCTTCCTTCCTATCCAGGATAAAAATGCATCTTTCCAAGAGCGTAGGCAAGTGATCGTTGAGTCTAATAGGTGTTTGAAATTGAGTGTGAAAAGATCTTTGTCTGAAGTACTTAATTGAATATTTAAGTATGCTAAACTTCTAGTTTGCCAGGGAAAGGGAAAATTAGCTTTAAGTTTGCTTATAGTGTTTATGGGTAAGCCCAGGTTTAACATTTCTAATTTGGTCTCATTAATTTTAAAATTAGAAAGTTTACTAAGGGTACCGTCACACTCAGCGACGCTGCAGCGATATAGACAACGAGCCGATCGCTGCAGCGTCGCTGTTTAGGTCGCTGGGGAGCTGTCACACAGACATCTCTCTCCAGCGACCAACGATCAGGGGAACGACTCATCTACAAGGCGAGTCGAGTAAGCCGGCCAGTAACAGATGTTGTCAGTAGTCTTTGGATAGGACAAGACAGTGTTTGTTCAGTTGAGTTTTCATTCCTTTCATTCACATTAACACCTAACCCAAGTACACGTCGAGCACCAAGCATATTCCCCCTTACACCACGACCTCACTTTTTCCAACTCATGTTGTAAGTAGCCTTCTCCTCTTGTACCCTGCTGTTTCACAACCTTAGGCCCACAGCTGTCAGTCACTTGTCACTATATATTTTCTTAGACAATGTGCCTGAACAACACAGTTATGCCTAACAATTTTTAAGTGGAAATCTGGCCTTCTGATTTGCCTTTGAAACACAGTTTTAGCACAAACGATTTGGAGTAGCTAATTGGGCCTCATGGCTGCATCACTATATTATGCCTAATGATGGCTAAGTGGAAATCTGGCCTTCTGATTTGCCACTGAAACACAGTTTTAGCACAAGCGATTTGGAGTAGCTTATTGGGCCTCATGGCTGCTACCCAATATTAGTCCTAATAACTTTTAAGTGGAAATCAGGCCTTCTGATTTGCCACTGAAACACAGTTTTAGCACAAATGATTTTGAGAAGCTAATTGGGCTTCCAGAGATTGCCTGTTTTGCACATACTAGTTTTTTCTACTTTGATGCTGGAAGATCGATTTCACACAGGACAAGTTTACTTTCAGCAGCATCAGCTCTAGCACAGGAGTGTCCTCTCTGTTCTGTGACGCTGAGCAAATGGCACCAGCAAAACAAGATTTTATATGGCCAGGGACATGTGACTTCGGCAGCCAATCACAGAAGACCTTGTGTCATGACGATGTGGATGGCTTCTGCCCCTTGATTGGTTGCCGGAATCAACACACATGAAGTTAAGTGAAAAAAGCATACTCCGCTCCCATAATATTCACCCCCTCCCCTCATCAGCCTACACTGCCTACGCACTCCTAGCTGGATCTGTTGCACTGTTTGTCAGTGCATCAGCAGGTTACCTCAGTCACACAGTGTGCAGTGCTAAAGGTCTGTCAGCTATTTTTTGTCTGCACAAAGCTCCTATCCCTGTCAGCTGGTTCTTATCTGCTCAGTGACATCGGCAGTTTTCTTCAGTGTTTACCACACTGCTCCTTCTACTCTGTCAGTTGATTGTCCTATGTGCCTGTGCTATACACTGAGGAAAGAGGAAGCAGCTGACAGGGCAGGAGAAGTGCCGATGTTACTGAGCTCCTTCTGCCATTTCAGCTGATTGTCCTGTGTGTCTGTGCTATACACTGAGAAGTGCCGATGTCACAGAGCACAGAGGAAGCAGCTGACAGGCAGAGGAGCTGTGTGCTGACAACCAAGAGCTGACAGATCTGGTGCACTGTGTGACTAATATAACCTGCTAATGCACTGACATACAGTGCATCGAATTCATCCTTTAAGCAAAGCTGTAAACAAGAGTAGGTGAAAACTCTTTCAGAATGATGTGCAAGATTAATGATCATACATGGAATGATTACTCCAAGCTATTGCTGATAAAGCTGATTCTACAAGCTAACGATTCATAGGCTGTATTTAATTTTTCATACACTGCCTCTGCATTTTGCCCTAATTTTTACTAAATATGTATTTTCTCATGTGATGTTGTTAATTTGTTCTTTTGAGATTTCATTTATCTAATTTAAAGACTTTCTAGGGACAAGAAGTTTTTTTAATTACGGTATTGTTAGCACTACGCTGGAGCCCTGCTCTGACATGTAGGGTCTTCAGCGTGTCAATTCACTCACCTGAGATGCGTCCGTTTCTTCCCTTCCCCATTCTCTGCATGCTTCCAGCGGAACCTCCAGCCAGGCCTCTAGTCATGTCCTTAGAACACGCACGCGCTCCCTCCCTCTTAAAGGGCCAGCACGTGCACTTGCTATTTTCTCCCCAGCCAATGGCTGTGGGGCAGTATGTATATATTGCTCCCTCCTCACTGGGGAGGTGCCTGGGAAACCTTCCTGTTCTGCAGTCTATGTTGTGTAAGGTTGCATATCAGTCCCTCCTGCACTCTGGTGCAGACCCTGCCTGCAGCACTCTGATGCAGACCCTGCCTGCTGCACTCTGATACAAACTCTGCCTGCTGCACTCTGGTGTGAACTCTGTCTGTTGCCCTTTGATGCGAACTCTGCTGCATCCAGTCTGTCTCCTGGGTCCAGCTGCTGTGCATTGGTCGGTCCTGCAGTGGCACCTGGCGTTCATTGGGAGCCAAGTCTAACCTCACCATCAGAGGCTCTAGTGAACAGTCAGGTGCTCGCTTAGTCACGCCCCTCCATGCTCTCCCTGGTCTGTGGCACAGTGATTCCACAAACCACGTCCGTGACAGGTATGCCCTGATAGATAAATCAATAGAATTCAGAGAGGACGTGCTTTGTTTTTTTCATAACATAATATAATTAAATTTTTTGGACCACAAAGCATTACCTGTATCACTGCCTGAAAAATGCTGCTAGCATTAGTGCATTACACAGCAAATCTCTAAGCAATACCATCTTAGTTTGCTGCTTTTTATGTGCCTAAATAGATGCACTGCTTTTCGCTACCCACTTATTATGTCAGATTTCGCAATGCTATTGAGTGCCAGAGCGGCATGTTAAGTACATGTTTTTTCTTAGCATTTCAGCACTTTTAATTCTTAAAAGTACTAGTTTGGACAAAATAAAACATTCAGTGATCTTAATTTAAAAGAGAAAACATGGTCCCTCACTGAAAACTTCTCTCATTATTTTCACACACATTCTTCAGATTTCTGTCCTTTATTAGTAAAATAACACATGTTTTGTGCAGATTTTTATGACATTTACTAAATTCTGCTAATCACCATTTTTCTCATGAACTTTGCAATGTAATAAAATGTTAGATTTAGAAAAAATAATTGTCCTGGTGCTTTTCTGGCTCTAAATACATCTTACTTTTATTTTATAAATAAGTGTGGCTTTAATCAATACGTATAGACTAGTTCTACATAGAAATTAAAACTGGCAAAAACGCTGGGTGGCCATCTGCGAATATTTATCGCTTGCTGATAGATGTATTGAGTTACTTTCTACTCATATTTATACTTTCCGGAGAGCCTACACTAATACACAACTCTTTACTCTCTTTTCTGTTTGTCTAGCACTTGTGTTCCTGCTGCAAGAATTGTTCCATAAACAAGTTCTTTCCGGGAACATAGTCTACCTTGGCCTTCAGAAGTATGAAATGCAACAAGTGACAATTACTTTGGAAAGAAACATTGTCTCACGGAAATCTTTTCATCTTTGCCAATTTTGACAAAGGGCAGAATTCATGTCTTACATAAGTAGCATTGAAAATGACTGCATACTGAATTTTATATTTTTATATATTTACTGCTAAAATCTGAGATGCTTTATGTAATTTGACAGACAATTGAAATTTCAATAGTTTTGCAATATAGCTAAGAGCTAAATTACAACTTAGTGATAATTATTTCCAAATGCATAACAGATTGAGACTGTTGCTCATCCTGTGAACCATTTTCCAATTTTGTTTATGATTACATGTAGAATACACTAAGTAATTTTATAAGAAGGTTTGTTCTACCAACCAATGACATGGAGCTATTGCATTTCACATAGTGATCTTTACTTTATGCAAGTGTATTTTATAGTTAATAATGCTATCATGTTGCCAACAGTTATTCACACTCAACTGTCAGTCAAGTAACCTTCAACTAGTTTTCTCTCAGCATCTAGAAATAAGAACTGTTCTACATGGGAGCCTTTATTTTTATCAATATAGCGAGTAGATTGTTATAGGCTGGTATAATAATCTACCATGTAGAGTAAGACAATTATAAAATAAACATTGAAGAAGGCCACCATGGTCTGTTAGATTGGCTTATGATATAGGGTTACAAGTCTTGAAACCAATATGGTTGCTAATCAGCTAACTTTATAGACAGTTCATAAAAATAGGGAATTTTTGTCTAGTTTTAATGAAAATATTGAGTAAGGAAAGTGTCAGGAACACCGCACTGCGCTTGCTAACTGAGCCAGTGCTCGTGTTCTGAGTAAACAAACTGTGCTCAAAGATACCTGTGGAGCAGGACAGCAGAGATGAAGACGTGTGCTTCAGACAAACAGGACCTGAAGCACGTGACTTCTGGGGGCATGGCCTAACTTAGGAGAGCTAGGAGGTGAAGGAAAACTCATAGAAGGATAACTATGGGACAACGTTATAAAGGGGCAAAGACAGAACGGATAGTCAGAACATATCCAAGGGATCACACACAGAGAGGGCATTGCAGTACATGAGAAGCAGGCAGAGGGTAGTCAGGACGTAGCCAAGAGGTCATACACAGAGAGGTCAGCGCAGTACAAAAGGGACAGGCAAAACTCGTAACAGGGACACAGCCAAATCAGAACCAGACAGATGAATCGTAGCACAGGAACAAAGTACTGGCACAGGTGCAACAGGGTCAGACACACTCAGCCAAGGGTCAGAGTATAAGCGACAAGGAACAGACCCACAATGAGGCTATAAGAAGCCTTGCAAAATCCCAAAGTGAGGCCGTCCAGATTAACCCTAAACCTACCTTTACCCACAAGCTAGGCAAACCATGACAGAAAGCTCTGGACATAGTTAACTTTTTCATTACTAATAGTGCAGTAATAGGCTTTACAACAGGCTTCTTTTTTGAAGCGCAAGCCCACAATCGTAAGCAACTAAAAAATGATTATTAGAGATGGGCGAACCCAAATGGTAAAGTTCAGGGTCTGTACCGGACACCTAGTGTTCATGCACAGACCCCAAACATGGACTTCTCCCAGAAGTCCGTGTTAGTGTTTGGATTCGGCAGCCCGAACAAAGATTGTTGAAGGGCTGCAGCACAGCCAAGCTTTTCCTGTAAGGGAGTTTCCAGCCCCATTATAGGCCATTATAGGCCTGTCAAGTATTGGCATGGCTGTGATTGGCCGGTGAATCATTTGAAACAATAAGTACATAATAATAAAAAAAGACGTGAGGACTCTTCTATTTTTGATAACCAGTGAAGTGCAGGTTTATCTTGGCTGGCTATCAAAAATAAAGGGATCCCCACGCCGTTTTCTTAAATTATTTAGATAAATAATTTTAAAAAATGGCATGTGGTCTCCCCATTTTTGGTAACTAGTCAAGCTAAAGCAGACTGCTGGGGGGGCTGGTATTCTTAGACTGGGAAGGGGCCATGGATATTGGCCTTCACTAGCGTAAAGAAACAGCCTGCAGCTGTCCCAGGAAAGGCGCATGCAGTAGATTAATCAATTCTGGCACTTTGCCCGGCTCTGCCCACTTGCCCTGGTGTGTTGGCAAGTTGGGTAATAGTTTTGGGGTTGATGTCAGCTGTTTTATGTCTGCTGACACCAAGCCAGGGGTTAGTAAAGGAGAGTCTATCAGACACTTTTTACTTACTGGGTCAGTAATGAGGGTAATAAAGACACACACATAGTGAAGTCCTTTATTTGAACAAAACACTCTCCGACCCTCTTTTACCCATTTATTAATGTAAAAATAAAAATCAAAGTTTTACTAATTAATCAAAGTTAATGCTTGCTGGGCTGAGCATTAATATTTGTCATCAAGCAGCAATGCAACCAGATGTAGCAGAGTTCGGGATTGTCATGGGACATCAGCATTATGCATTATGTACAGAATGGTGAGTATAACTTTGATTTTTTTTTTTTACACTAATGGTTAAAAGAGGGTTATTGTGGGGGAGAGCTTTGTTCAATTAAAGAACGTTTTTTTCTGTGTGTGTATTTCTTACTTTTGATTACAGGGTTTGTAATGGAGGTGTCTTACAGATGTCTCATCATTTCTAACCCCTGGGCTTGGTGTCAGCGGACATAAAACAGCTGACATAAACCCCAAAACTATTACCACACTTGCCAGCCTCCCAAAATAATTGGTGCATCTAATGGATGCGCCATTTCTGGGGTGGCTGAAGGCTGGTGTTTTTAGTCTGGGCAGGTGCTAGTATCCATGGCCACTTCCCAGCATATAAATATCAGCCTGCAAACACATTACTTTTTCTGGTTATGAAATGTGGGCGGAATTCCACATCATTTTTTGGGGGGGATCCCCATTTTAACCCCTTCACTAAGCAACTTATTTTTATTTTTGCATTTCTGTTTTTTGCTCCCCTTCTTCCCAGAGCCATAACTTTTTTATATTTCTGACAATATGGTCATGTGAGGGCTTGTTTGTCGTTTGAAGAGTTGTACTTTTGAATGATACCATCAGTTTTACCATTTACCTTTTTGGAAGTGCATTGAACAGCAAGGTTCATTGCTGCAGAGGGGAAAAAGAAAAAAAAATCTTTAAATCTTCAGCTTAGCGAGTGTGAACGAGCTGAATGTGACCTGAGCGTAAGTGTGAACGGCGGTAAGTGTGACTTGTGATTCAGTGACTTTGGATTCAGGGAGTTTCCAAGGGAGGAATTACTGAATTGCTGTCTGTGTTTTATTAATACTTTGTATTTATTTTTATTTAACGATTTTGTCTGGTGCAATCCCCATTAGGAAATGTTAACTATTGTTAATGTCATCCAGTGCACATCTTGCCACATGTATGCAGTCCTTGATCAGCCGGTCGAGGGTGCATACTGCTGTGCGAGATGTGAGCACGTTGAGCATTTGGAAGCCCAGATTCTGGATCTAAATGTGCAGCTGGCAACACTGAGATCCATAGACAATATGGAGAGGAGTCTTCTGCTCACTGAGCAGACGCTCAATAGGATAGATGAGGGGGGGATGGTAGGATGGAGCTGCAGGACAGTGAAGTAGCAAGCTGGGTGACAGTTAGGAAGCGGGGTAGAGGGAAGAGTGCCAGGGAGGCTAGTCCTGATCTGGTACACCCCAATAAGTTTGCTAAGTTGGCAGATGAGGGGGGTGCCAGTACAGGGGTAGAACTGCTGCAGCCAGGCATGTCCTCTGAAAGCCAGAGGAGTGACTGCTCCAGTAAGGAGGGAAATAGGAGAGCAGGGCAGGCCAGACAGGTGCTGGTAGTGGGGGACTCAATTATTAGGGGGACAGATAGGGCAATCTGTCACAAAGACAGGGATCATCAAACAGTGTGCTGCCTACCTGGCGCTCGAGTCCGACACATCGCTGATCGGGTGGACAGATTACTGGGAGGGGCTGGTGAGGACCCAGCGGTCATGGTGCACATTGGCACAAATGACAAAGTTAGAGGTAGGTGGAAGGTCCTTAAAGATGATTTCAGGGAATTAGGCTGCAAGCTGAAAGCAAGGACCTCCAACGTGGTATTTTTCGAAATACTGCCTGTACCACGTGCCACACCAGAGAGGCAACGGGAGATTAGGGAGGTTAATAAGTGGCTCAAGAATTGGTGTAGGAAGGAGGGGTTTGGGTTCCTGCAGAACTGGGCTGACTTCTCAGTTGGCTACAGGTTCTACGCTAGGGACGGGCTGCATCTAAATGGGGAAGGTGCAGCTGTGCTGGGGGAGAAAATGGCTAGAAGGTTGGAGGAGTGTTTAAACTAGGGATTGGGGGGGAGGGTATTCAATTTATAGGAGGGGAAGATAGTGCAGATAGAGATCTGGGCACAAATAAGGAAGTTGGGGGTGGCGGTGGCATGAGGGGTGGAGTTAGAACAGTTAATAATTTAAGAAAGAATAGGGGTACAGAGAGGAACATCAAGTGCATGTATACTAATGCCAGAAGCCTCGCCAACAAAATGGATGAATTAGAATTAATGTTGTTGGAGCATAATTATGACATGGTGAGGATATCTGAAACATGGCTGGATGAGAGCCATGACTGGGCTGTTAACTTGTAGGGCTATAGCCTTTTCAGAAATGACCGTACAGATAAGCCAGGGGGAGGGGTGTGTCTGTATGTAAAATCATCCTTAAAACCCATCCGGCGTGATAATATAGGTGAATTTAATGACAATGTAGAGCCCCTGTGGGTGGAGATAAGGGGAGGGGGAAAAAATAATAAATTACTGATAGGGGTTTGTTATAAATTTCCAAAAGTAATGGAAGCAACGGAGAATATCCTCATAAAGCAAATAGATGGAGGAGAAGGAGAAGTCATTATTATGGGCGACTTCAACTACCCTGAAATAGATTGGGGAACAAAAACTTGCAGTTCCAGCAAAGGTAATCGGTTTTTGACAACTATGAGAGACAATTACCTTTTACAACTGGTTCAGGACCCAACAAGAAGGGGAGCACTGCTAGACCTAATATTAACCAAAAGGCCAGACCGCATATTAAATATAAGGGTTGGGGGTCACTTGGGGAATAGTGATCACAAAATAATAAGTTTTCATGTATCCTTTAATAAGATGTGTAGTAGAGGGGTTACACAGACACTAAACTTCAGGAGGGCAAATTTCCAACGGATGAGAGATGATCTTGGTGCAATTAACTGGGACGATATCCTGAGACATAAAAACACACAAAGAAAATGGGAGACGTTTATTAGCATCCTGGATAGGACCTGTGCACAGTATATACCATATGGGAATAAACATAATAGAAATAGGAGGAAACCAATATGGCTAAATAGAGCTATAAGGGGCGCAATAAGTGACAAAAAGAAAGCATTTAGAAAATTAAAGGAAGTAGGTAGTGATGAGGCATTAAATAAATACAAAAAAATTAAATAAATTCTGTAAAAAGCAAATCAAGGCAGCAAAAATTGAGACAGAGAGACTCATTGCCAGAGAGAGTAAAAATAATCTTAAAATATTCTTTAACTACATAAATAGTAAGAAACTAAAAAATGATAGTGTTGGCCCCATTAAAAATAGTCTGGGTGAAATGGTGGATGAGGATGAGGAAAAAGCCAATATGCTAAATGACTTTTTTTCATCAGTATTTACAAAAGAAAATCCCATGGCAGACAATATGATCAGTGATAACAAAAATTCCCCATTAAGTGTCACCTGCTTAACCCAGCAGGAAGTACGGCGTCGTCTAAAAATCACTAAAATTGACAAATCTCCGGGCCCGGATGGGATACACCCCCGAGTACTGCAGGAATTAAGTACAGTCATTGGTAGACCATTATTTTTAATCTTTAAAGAGTCCATAATAACAGTGTCTGTACCACAGGACTGGCGTATAGCAAATGTGGTGCCAATATTCATAAAGGGGACAAAAACTGAACTCGGTAATTATAGGCCAGTAAGCTTAACCTCTACTGTGGGTAAAATCCTGGAGGGTTTTCTAAGAGATGCTATACTGGAGTATCTGAAGAGGAATAACCTCATGACCCAGAATCAGCACTGGTTTACTAGGGACCATTCATGTCAGACTAATTTGATCAGCTTCTATGAAGAGGTAAGTTCCGGACAGGACCAAGGGAATGCAGCAGATGTAGTGTATATGGACTTTTCAAAAGCTTTTGATACGGTGCCACACAAAAGGTTGATACTAGTGTTGAGCATTCCGATACCGCAAGTATCGGGTATCGGCCGATACTTGCGGGTATCGGAATTCCGATACCGAGATCCGATACTTTTGTGGTATCGGGTATCGGTATCGAAACAACATTAATGTGTAAAATAAAGAATTAAAATAAAAAATAGGGATATACTCACCTTTCCGACGCAGCCTGGACCTTACCGAGGGAACCGGGAGCCTTCTTTGCTTAAAATGCGCGTGTTTCCTGCCTTCCGTGACGTCACGGCTTGTGATTGGTTGCGTGCCGCCCATGTGGCCGCGACGCGACCAATCACAGCAAGCCGTGACGTAATTTTCAGGTCCTGAATGCCTAATTCTAGGCATTCAGGATTTGAAAATTACGTTACGGCTTGTGATTGGTCGCGTCGCGGTCACATTGGCGGCGCGACCAATCACAAGCCGTGACGTCACGGGAGGCAGGAAACGCGCGCATTTTAAAATTACGTCACGGCTTGTGATTGGTTGCGTGCCGCCCATGTGACCGCGACGCGACCAATCACAGCAAGCCGTGACGTAATTTTCAGGTCCTGAATGCCTAGAATTATGAATTAGGCATTCAGGACCTGAAAATTATGTCACGGCTTGCTGTGATTGGTCGCGTCGCGGTCACATGGGCGGCACGCAACCAATCACAAGCCGTGAAGTAATTTTAAAATGCGCGCGTTTCCTGCCTCCCGTGACGTCACGGCTTGTGATTGGTTGCGTCGCCCATGTGACCGCGACGCGACCAATCACAAGCCGTAATGTAATTTTCAAATCCTGAATGCCTAGAATTAGGCATTCAGGACCTGAAAATTACGTCACGGCTTGCTGTGATTGGTCGCGTCGCGGCCACATGGGCGGCACGCAACCAATCACAAGCCGTGACGTCACGGAAGGCAGGAAACGCACGCATTTTAAGCAAAGAAGGCTCCCGGTTCCCTCGGTAAGGTCCAGGCTGCGTCGGAGAGGTGAGTATAGCAATATTTTTTTATTTTAATTCTTTCTTTTACACATTAATATGGATCCCAGGGCCTGAAGGAGAGTTTCCTCTCCTTCAGACCCTGGGAACCATCAGGGATACCGTCCGATACTTGAGTCCCATTGAATTGTATTGGTATCGGGTATCGGTATCGGATTAGATCCGATACTTTGCCGGTATCGGCCGAAACTTTCCGATACCGATACTTTCAAGTATCGGACGGTATCGCTCAACACTAGTTGATACATAAAATGAGAATAATTGGGATAGGGGAAAATATGTGTAAGTGGGTTGAGAGCTGGCTCAGGGATAGGAAACAAAGGGTGGTTATTAATGGAGCACACTCAGACTGGGTCGCGGTTAGCAGTGGGGTACCACATGGGTCAGTATTGGGCCCTCTTCTTTTTAACATATTTATTAATGACCTTGTAGGGGGCATTCAGAGTAGAATTTCAATATTTGCAGATGACACTAAACTCTGCAGGGTAATCAATACAGGGGAGGACAATTTTATATTACAGGATGATTTATGTAAACTAGAAGCTTGGGCTGATAAATGGCAAATGAGCTTTAATGGGGATAAATGTAAGGTCATGCACTTGGGTAGAAGTAATAAGATGTATAACTATGTGCTTAATTCTAAAACTCTGGGCAAAACCGTCAATGAAAAAGACCTGGGTGTATGGGTGGATGACAAACTCATATTCAGTGGCCAGTGTCAGGCAGCTGCTACAAAGGTAAATAAAATAATGGGATGCATTAAAAGAGGCATAGATGCTGATGAGGAGAACATAATTTTCCTCTATACAAGTCACTAGTTCGACCACACTTAGAATACTGTGCACAGTTCTGGTCTCCGGTGTATAAGAAAGACATAGCTGAACTAGAACGGGTGCAGAGAAGAGCGACCAAGGTTATTAGAGGACTGGGGGGTCTGCAATACCAAGATAGATTATTACACTTGGGGCTATTTAGTTTGGAAAAACGAAGACTAAGGGGTGATCTTATTTTAATGTATAAATATATGAGGGGACAGTACAAAGACCTTTCTGATGATCTTTTTAATCACAGACCTGAGACAGGGACAAGGGGCATCCTCTACGTCTGGAGGAAAAAAGGTTTAAGCATAATAACAGACGCGGATTCTTTACTGTAAGAGCAGTGAGACTATGGAACTCTCTGCCATATGATGTTGTAATGAGTGATTCGTTACTTAAATTTAAGAGGGGACTGGATACCTTTCTAGAAAAGTATAATGTTACAGGGTATATACACTAGATTCCTTGATAGGGCGTTGATCCAGGGAATTAGTCTGATTGCCGTATGTGGAGTCGGGAAGGAATTTTTTTCCCCAATGTGGAGCCTACTCTTTGCCACATGGTTTTTTTTTTGCCTTTCTCTGGATCAACATGTTAGAGCATGTTAGGTTAGGCTATGGGTTGATCTAGATGGACTTAAAGTCTTCCTTCAACCTTAATAACTATGTAACTATATAGTGTACTGGAAAATTTGAAAAAAAATTCCAAGTGCGGTAAAACTGCAAAAAATTCCATAAATGTTTTTCTTTTTACCATGTTCACCAAATGCTAAAACTGACCTGCAGTTATGATTTTCCAGGTCATTATGAACTTGTAGATACCAAACATGTATAGGTTCTTTTTTATTTAAGTGGTAAAAAAAAAAAAAATCTAAAGGGATAAGGGTAAGGGCTTATTTTTTGCGTGCCAAGCTGACATTTTTATTGATACCATTTTGGGGTAGATACTATGTTTTAACTGCCTGTTATTGCAACGTTGCTGTGGCCAAAAAAACTCAATTCTGGCGGTTTGAAATTTTTTCTCATTATGCTGTTTACTGATCTGATTAATTGTTTTTATATATTGATAGATCAGGCAATTGTGAAAGCAGCGATAATAAATATGTTTTTTTTAATTGTTTTATTTTGAATGGGGGTTTACTTTCATATTTTTAAAATCAATTTTTTTTTTACTTTACACTTGCTTCAATAGTCTCCATGGGAGGCTAGAAGCTGCCATCATCCGATCGCTTGTGCAGGGTTGAAGCATGTAGCAGAAAAGTTCACTTGCTATGAGTGCTCATAGCAATCCGGCTGTGACAACCACAGGGGTCTGCTGCAGATCCCAGATTGTCATGCCAACCCATCGGCAACATACGGTAATGTGACACGGGCGCCAATGGGCTGGATAAGTAACGCGTTTCCAGTGTGATCGTGTTAAATGCCGCTGCCAGAGATTGATAACGGCATTTAACAGGTTTAACAGGTTAACAGTGGCGGTTGGATTGTGATTTCACCCACGGCTGTTAGGGGCACAGGCCAGCTGTTCAAGTCAGCTGACACATGTCAGAAAAAATGTGGGCTTAGCGCCAGAGCCCACAGCAAAGGGGGATACCTGACATGCCATGAAGGATTTAATAACCAGTTTAGGCTAAACAGACAGCTTCATGGATATTGGCCCCTTCCAGAATAATAACACTAGCCCCCCATCTGTCTGCTTTACCTCAGCTGGTTAGTTCAATTAAGGGAACCCCACTCCATTTTTTTTCTTTTATTTATTAGCTAAATACATGTACAGAAAAATACACACACACTGCACTAATTATCTCAGTGACATAATTATTACTATTTGCTGACTGGTCAATACTCTCATCAGCATACACATGCTTTCACTGCTATCATTTTGTGATTAGCAAACTATAAAATGGGATAATTTTGGACTGTTTATACAATATAAGTTTCCTACAAAATCTAAAATTTGTAAGTATGTGTAGGGAAGTGTACCGAGTCAGCGGTCCCTCTTGTGTGTCTGGGTCGAAACTGTTGGGAGTGTCACCAATATTCCAGGGGGAAGAGGTTCCTGACTGCAACAGTTCTGAACACCTGACTGGTGGGGGCGGGTCCAACATAAATAGCAGAGTGAAAGAGGAAAATTGGACACTTGGCAGGGAACGAGCTTGTGAGTAGTGAGACGGTTGACTCCCTCTCGACGGACCCATGCCAGCTAGCTGTGCTTGTATTCCTGGCTAGCGATACTGCCGACACAAACTACCCTCAGTCCAGAAAGACATCGGCACCGGGTAGTAACCAGGATAGAGTGTGTACCTTGTCTCTGCTCACCACCATGGAGGCACCGCTTAGTCCCATCCTTGCATTGCCTGCTAAGGACCGGCCTATGCCTTTTGCTGTGTCCGCTCGACTGTGTGCTTCTACTGCAGCCTTGTCTACTGAACTTTCTGCTTCTTTCACTGTGCCGCCTAACTTCATCTCTACTTCACCATGTGCCCGAATCAGGAGATCACGTGCCGAAGGACCCGGCGGATTCATCATTGCAAGGAGACAGTGCTTTTCCCTTTTGCAGGACCGTACCGGAGACATCTCGAGCCGCCTGCGGCGCCACCGAGGGATCTTCCAGCCACCTTCCTCCACCGCACAGAGACTGATAAGTTAACCTGTTATTATCTTGCATTTCACTTTCCCCATCCGCAAATTCACATCCCTTACCAGGAGGCTTGTACTAACACTGTTTGATATAAAGAATCTGTTAACCCTTGCTCTGCCTCCTGTGTGCATCCTACGCACCTGCTAGCATCCTACATATGGTCAAATAGGCTGCTGGTTACCACTTCTTCGCATCCGTTCTCTTAGCCAGATAGATTGAAGTTATTTCGACACTAAAAAGGCTGTGTTTGCATTACAGAGCTCAAAAAATGTTCAATTTACTCCAAGAAAAACTCACAATGTTCTACATAATGTTTGCAAGCAATTAGAGGTTTATAATTATGCGATTCCCAGAAATTTATTTTTGCCGCAAATTGCATTTTTGGAGAGAATTTGGCAAAGCTGGTGAATTTGAATTTTAAAAGACCTGCTCATCTCTAGTGGAAACATCATATTGGATTGATTAGAGGATCCTGAAAGGATATGGTACTATATATTACAAGAAGTGGGGCCTCATGGTATATATAGAAAGCTTTTGAGACACTACTATACTATATCTAGTAGAATTAAGGAGCCATCGTACTGCATATATTGAGCTGTGGGGGCTATTACATTGTATATGGGGCTGGGAGGCATTATATTATAAATAGGAAGCTGCTGTGACATCTTACTGTGTATAGGAAGCTGTGGAGGCCATTATGCTATCTATAGGGGCTGTGGAGGCTCACATACTGTCTATTGGGAGCTGCGATAATCATCACATTGCATATGTAGGTGGTGGCCATTATCTTGTCCATAGGCTGCTGTGGTGGCCATCATACTAAATTTAGGGAGCTGTGGGGGACATCTTACTGTGTATTGGGGAACCTCTAGGTCCATCATACTATATATAGGCAGATGTGGGGCACTTAATGTCATATATCCGTAGCTGTGGGTATATCATACTGAGCACAGGGAGCTGTGGGGACATTATAATTTGTATAAAAGTCTGTGAGGCCAGAAAAACTGGAGTGAACAGGCGCATACTAAGAGTAGACATGAAACATGAAATATATGAATTGGAATTGCATTACTGCTTTAGAAAATAGAGATAAGACAATTGTTCAATTTATGCATGTCCAGTAGCTACAGCAAGGCGATCTTCTTTTCTTGGAAGCTTATCTCATGAGACTCCTCTCATGAGCTGATAGCCTAAAGGTACCGTTACACTAAATGACTTACCAACGATCACGACCAGCGATGCGATCGTTGGTAAGTCGTTGTGTGGTCGCTGGGGAGCTGTCACACAGACAGCTCTCTCCAGCGACCAACGATCAGGGGAACGACTTCGGCATCGTTGAAACTGTCTTCAACGATGCCGAAGTCCCCCTGCAGCACTCGGGTAACCAGGGTAAACATCGGGTTACTAAGCGCAGGGCCGCGCTTAGTAACCCGATATTTACCCTGGTTACCATTGTAAAAGTAAAAAAAAAACACTACATACTCACCTTCTGATGTCTGTCACGTCCCCCGCCAGCGGCTTCCCTGCACTGAATGTGTCAGCGCCGGCCGGCCGTAAAGCAGAGCACAGCGGTGACGTCACCGCTGCTGCCGGCGCTGACACATTCAGTCAGTGTAGGAAGCTCTCGGCAGCAGCGCGTAACAATGTGGACGCCGGGGTACGTGACAGACATCAGAAGGTGAGAATGTAGTGTTTTTTTTACTTTTACAATGGTAACCAGGGTAAATATCGGGTTACTAAGCACGGCCCTGGTTACAAGTGAACACATCGCTGGATCGGTGTCACACACACCGATCCAGCGATGACAGCTGGTGATCAGCGACGAAATAAGGTGCTGGCCTTCTAGCTCCGACCAACGTTATCACAGCGGGATCCAGATCGCTGCTGCGTGTCAAACTCAACGATATCGCTATCCAGGACGCTGCAACGTCACGGATCGTTGTCGTTCTCGTTGGAAAGTTGTTCAGTGTGAAGGTACCTTTAGTGCCTTACCTCTAATATGGTGTACAAGCATGCAAAAAGTACAAACAAATACAAACATACTCTGAGCATACAAAATTTTATGCAAAAGTTGAATACATGAATTTGATTTGTCTTACAGCTATACATTCTTTTTTAATCTGAGGTTTTAGCCATTTTAATTGAATTGTGTAAGCCCATGCGCCAGCAACAAGGTAACAATTTCACCTTTCCTGGGTCTTGACCTATACATTTAAAGAGCATGTAAGATCTAGTGTTTTATATTTGTAGGCTAAGACCCAGGATCCAGCTCTAATTAATAATGATGAGAGGTGTATTCAACCAATATAGAGGCAATTTACTTCTTAGTGTACCCATCAATTCTTGGAGCCTGTGAATTGAAAAAAAATGTACCATATATACTCGAGTATAAGCCGAGATTTTCAGCCCAAATTTTTGGGCTGAATGTGCCCCTCTCGGCTTATACTCGAGTCACGGTCAGCGGCAGGGTCGGCGGGTGAGGGGGAGAGGGCGCCGAGGCATACTTACCCGCTTCCGGGGCTCCTGGCGCTCCCCCTGCCCGTCCCACGGTCTCCGGGTGCCGCAGCTCTTCCCCTGTTCAGCGGTCACGTGGGACCGCTCATTAGAGAAATTAATAGGCTGCTCCACCTCCCATAGGGGCGGAGCCGCCTATTCATTTCTCTAATCAGGGGTAACGGTGACCGCTGACAGAGGAAGAGGCTGCGGCACCGAAGACCAGCTGTCCGGGGGAAGGAGCGGGACGCCGGGAGCAGGTAAGTATTACATAGTCACCTGTCCGCGTTCCACACGCCGGGCGCCGTTCCATCTTCCCGGTGTCTCTCCGCACTAACTGTGCAGGTCAGAGGGCGCGATGACGCATATAGTGTGCGCGCCGCCCTCTGCCTGATCAGTCAGTGCAGAGAGACGCCGGGACGGGACGCTGAGGAGCTGCAAGCAAGAAAGGTGAGTATGTGTTTTATTATTTTTATTGCAGCAGCAGCAGCAGCACAGCTATGGGGCAATAATGGACGGTGCAGAGCACTATATGGCACAGCTATGGGGCAATAATGGTGCAGAGCACTGTATGGCACAGCTATGGGGCAATAATGGTGCAGAGCACTGTATGGCACAGCTATGGGGCAATAATGAACGGTGCAGAGCACTATATGGCACAGCTATGGGGCAATAATGAACGGTGCAGAGCACTATATGGCACAGCTATGGGGCAATAATGGTGCAGAGCACTATATGGCACAGCTATGGGGCAATAATGGTGCAGAGCACTGTATGGCACAGCTATGGGGCAATAATGGTGCAGAGCACTATATGGCACAGCTATGGGGCAATTATGAACGGTGCAGAGCACTATATGGCACAGCTATGGGGCAATAATGGTGCAGAGCACTATATGGCACAGCTATGGGGCAATAATGGTGCAGAGCACTTTATGGCACAGCTATGGGGCAATTATGAACGGTGCAGAGCACTATATGGCACAGCTATGGGGCAATAATGAACGGTGCAGAGCACTATATGGCACAGCTATGGGGCAATAATGAACGGTGCAGAGCACTATATAGCACAGCTATGGGGCAATAATGAACGGTGCAGAGCACTATATGGCACAGCTATGGGGCAATAATGAACGGTGCAGAGCACTATATGGCACAGCTATGGGGCAATAATGAACAGTGCAGAGCACTATATGGCACAGCTATGGGGCAATAATGAATGGTGCAGAGCACTATATGGCACAGCTATGGGGCAATAATGAACGGTGCAGAGCACTATATGGCACAGCTATGGGGCAATTATGAACGGTGCAGAGCACTATATGGCACAGCTATGGGGCAATTATGATCGGTGCAGAGCACTATATGGCACAGCTATGGGGCAATAATTAATGGTGCAGAGCACTATATGGCACAGCTATGGGGCCATAATGAACGGTATGGAGCATCTATTTTTATTTTTGAAATTCACCGGTAGCTGCTGCATTTTCCACCCTAGGCTTATACTCGAGTCAATAAGTTTTCCCAGTTCTTTGTGGCAAAATTAGGGGGGTCGGCTTATACTCGGGTCGGCTTATACTCGAGTATATACGGTACATTCCATTGTAATAGCATTCAAGGAACCACTTTACCAGCATTCTCACAAAAGATGTATTTCTGTGCATCTAAGACATGACAGATATGAGCAAATGTCTGCCTTCCCCTTTCCAGTGTAGAATGTAAAGCAACTGCAAATCTCTTCTAGCCATATTTTATTCACATCAGAACATAGAACACATCAGAAGTTTAAAGATGTTTGGCCGTTTCATTTGAAAACATTAACTCAGTTATAAACTGATGACAGCAACACATCTCAAAAATGTTGAGACAGGACCATGTTTTCTTTTTTACAACAGTCTGCAAACATCTGGAAAGTGAGGAGACTAATTGCTAATATTAATGAAAAACAGGTAGAAGGTCAATTTTCAACTAAGTAACATGACTGTGTATAAAAAGAGCATGCTGGAGAGGCAGAGTCTCTCAGGAACAAAGATGGCTAGATGTTCACCAATGTGTGAACCATTTTGTGTATTAATTGTGGAAAACATTCAGAAAAATTCTCCTCAAAGTAAAATTGTAAAGACTTTGCATATCCCACCATGAATAGTACAGAATATCACCATATGATTCATAGATTCTGTAGAAATCCATATGTGCAAGGGACAAGGACGACAGTCAATATTAAATACTTATGGTGTACAGGCACTCAGTCGGCATTGCATTAAAAACAGGCATGATTCTGTAATACAAATCACTGAACAGGCTCAGAAATGCTTCCAAAAATCACTATCTGGGAACACAGCTTACCATAAAATCTACAAATGCAAGTTAAACCTTTATGATGCAAAGTGGAAGCCATTTTTAAACACAGTCCAGAAATGCTGTCTTCTCTTGGAAAAGCTCTTTGAAAAGGGCTGAGGAAAACTGGAAAACTGTTCTGTTCTGCGGATTTCAGAGGAGATGGACCATCCAGCCTGCATGTCTGATGGTATAGGGTTTTATTAGTCGTTATGGAATTGGCAGCTTACGCACCTTAAAGGGCACTATCAATGATGAGCATTACATAGAGGTTTTACAACAACATGTGCTCCTATTCAAACAACATTTTGTTTCAGGGAAGGCCTTGCATATATCAGTAAGACAATGTTAACCAACATACTACAATAGTCAGAAGAACTTGGCTTAGCAGAAGAGTTCAGATGATGAGCTGGCCACCTGCAGTCCAGATCTTTCACCAATAGAAAACGTTTTGTATAATACGGTGAAAAATCCATCAAAGAATACCAAGGTCTGTTGAGCAGTTAGAATCCTGCATCAGACAAGAATTGGACAATATTCCTCTCTCAAAACTCCAGAAATTGGTCTACTCAGTTCCCAGAGATTTACATACTATTCAAAAAAGACATAGCCCAATAATTTTTGAGAGGTATTGCAGTCATCAATCTCTATGAGTTATTTTTTTATGACATGCAAATTGTTTAACTTTTGCAGTGCCCCAGAGTCCTCGTCGTTGCAGTAATTTTGTTCTTCCACCAGGGGGAGCAATATTACATTTGAAGGCAATAAAGGAGATCTTCTGTTCAGGTAACACAACCACACACAACACACTTCACACTCCAGCCACCAGGGGGAGCAAAGGTTCTATCTACTAGGCCACTCCTCACAGTTAGGTAAAACTGGTAGTTGGAGGGAAAAGTTAGAGAGTAGGGTTCCTGGCTGGAGGCCGAGAGAGAAAGGTCTCCAGACCGAGCTGGCTGGAGGGAGTTCCAGTCAGATCCAGACTACGGTCTGAGGAAGACGAGGGTCCACGGAGCTGCGCCTGCTCCACGTGCGGCAGCATCCTAGGAAAGAGACATTGAAAGGAAGTGTATTGCCGTGAGTGAGAAACGAAGGCATAGCAACAAGTGGATACCAGAGAGGAGAGTGGCTGAGAGAAGCTGCATCCTTCTGGTGCACGATCCGGTGGCCAGAATACCAAGGGAGTAAGGAGCTCTATGCTTTACTTCAGAGACTGGCAGGACAGTTAATTTTACGTTGGCTGCCCGACCTTTATACACAGAAGACATGGTGGCAACTTGTGGGGGCCGGGGAGTCTCTAGGGTCCCTATAAAAAGCCTCAGGCCATCAGTCATACGTGTTTTGTTCTATCCGACCACAGGAAACAGTGAGAAGAGTAATAACAGTGAGGACCTTATTAGAGCTTATGCAAGTGAGGACCTACTGTGTTACTGTGTGCATAGGAAGGCTATTGCATTCCACCTGAACAAGGGGACTCTGGATTTGCCTTCAGACCGGCCGGACTCTGCCTACCCTGTGATCCGGTGCTCTGGACTGAGGACACTGAAGCCTTCAGTAAAGGTAAAGAGACTGCAACCTTGTGTCCTCGTTATTCACTGCGCCTCACACCATCCACCATCTACACTCTGGGAAGCCCTGGGGATACACTTCACCTGTGGGAAGGTATACCATCAAGCTGCCATAACATCACCCCAGCGGACCCCTAAGCAGCATCGGTCACCCTGACCAAATACCACAGGTGGCGTCACGAACACTTCCCCTTTAAAGACCTTTCCCAAAACCATAAAAACTCCTTTCTTTATTGGACATCCCTCAAAGGGCCACGGACCGGGTCGGGCCACCGTGACATCCCCGCTGAGAACCAAAGGACCTGGTGCCGAGTAACCCATTGCCCTTGCATGGGGGCACTCCAAAAATCTTGGCGTCACGAACAGGATCTACTTAAGCCTGAAAATCGGGTCATGTGCACCTAAAGACTATGAAGGAATTGTGCTTGAACTGTGATTTGCTTAAAGACTGTGTATTGCCATTTACCGCCAAAATCCCCTCCAAAATTGCTGCCATTGTAGCGCCACGAGGAGCGCAGGAGAAGAAGAAGGCCGTGCCATGGGCGGAGACTACCAAAGCGGCGTCAAAAGTGACGACCGCCCCCTCCGACTGCTGCTGCGAGAAGACGACGTGCCGAGAAACCAAGAAGGAGCTCCACCCCAAGAAAATGGAGGAGCAGCGTGCGTGTGCTACCGCCGACCGAGAAGCAGAGATGTCGACCAGAGGGTACCGGAACAACAACGAAGTGACCCAGGACCATCTCCAGCGACCGGAGGTGAACCTGAACTTGCTGCTGTTGGAGGAGTCGGACTTCTTGGAATCGCAGGTGGAGGAACTGAGCCCTCGACTCCCGGACGCAGAGCCGACAGCAGTGAAGAAATGGAAGTCTGAGCTGTGCAAGAAGATCGCACTGGAAGAGCCGCGGTCCAGGCAGCAGCAGACTCCAGCGTCCTCATCAGTGGAGCGGATCGTTATCGGTGAGCCACATCAGACACAGGTACAGAAAACGCCCCTGCCCCACCGACCGATCCTGCTCCAACGACCGCTCCCCGCCCAGACTGTGATCGACCACCGGCTGCCGCGCCAGCCCCAGTGACTTGCCATGCCACGGACGGAGCACCACCTCTATACCTAGCGACCGAGGGCATACCAGTGGATGTGAGCCAGGAGGGGGTGATCTTTCGCTGGGACGACTTGAGGAGTGAAATGTGCGGGTCTTACATTGCAGTTCTCAACTGGGAAGAATATAAACAATGCCTAGTGTTGCAATGGAAGGAGAGAAATAGACAGAAAGCCCAGTGTGATGCACCGGCCACTGAAGCTCAGTGAGACAACAGTCTCCCAGTGAGATATGGCATAGTAGTGACTTTTCATCTCCAGAGAGGGAGAGGTTTCATTCAGGAACCCAGGGTGGTGCCGAAGGTCCGGGTCGACAGAATTGAAGTAGAATCTCATCTTGTAAAGGGAAACCCGGGACGAAGCTTATACTCCGGAGACTCAGTGACTTACACCCGTCACTGGGGAGACAATGGATGGTACGCTCGAAACGTTAAGAGGTGCGCACCGTTAATAGCGCCCCCTAGTGTCAAAGAAACGATCCCGGCCACTACAGCCGCTGAACCACCGATAACCCCTCAGACTAACACTACCACCACTGTGTGCATGGCTACCGCTGTTGGACTCGCTACCGTGACCAATGCTAAAGCTAACACTTGTACTCAGGCTACCCAAACTTTAATAGCTGCTAATGACTTGACGATACATGAACAACAAACCCATGACGTCTACTTGGGACCAGACAAAGATCCGGATACTCACCTTCCCAAGCCAGGAAGTGTGCGATATTGGCTGGTGCCTTGGAAGATACTGCTACCCCCAGAATTCAAATAAACCTCGAAACCCTGAAGAAGGAATGTAAATAGTTCTTTTAAAAATGCGTCTAGGGTTAACTCTTAAAGGGATCCTATGTTTTTGCACAAGTTTTTCTACTTTTACCAACAGAACTGCAGAATCATGAACTGTGCATGATCACAAACTGTACCTTGTAAATAGTTTGCACCTTCTTAAAGGTGCTTTTTACTGGTTTTACAAAGAAGAGTTTTTCGAAGAGACTGTTCCTGATGACAGCGTGAAAGTTCTTGCTGCTTCACCATTGATAACTGACTTGTATGTTGATTGTTTTCACTACCTCAGAAGAAACTGGAGATTTCTTCTTAAAGGGAATGTTAGTTGTTGCACTTTCTCCAAGAGTAATAATGTTGCCTTAAGTAGTTAGATCATAATAATGTTTACATAGCTAATAGTATGTAGTCAGAAAGCTAGAGAATAGTAAAATGTTTAGTGATGTACTTTAAATAAAATTGAGGCTTTATAGGAATAAACTGAAGTTAAATTAAATGATAAGGTTGAGGAAAAGAAAATGCAGTAGACCCGTAGGGGTAGACAGATAGTCCTGCATACGTGAAAGAGGAATAAAGAAAATGTTGATTTGCACTTTGAAGTTTGATAGTACACCCTTAGGCTATGTTCACACGGTGCGGTTTTTGCTGCGGATCCGCAGCGGAATTGCAGCTGCGGATCCGCATCCTTTTTCCATGCAGGTTACAGTACAATGTAACCCAATGGAAAACAAAACCCGCTGTGCCGACGATCCTTTTTTCCACAGGCAAATCCGCGCGGATTTGCCTGCAGAAAAAAAGAAGTACCATGTCAATTCTTTCTGCGGATTCCGCTGCGGGTTTCCAACAGCACCAATAGGAAACTGCAGTTGGAAACCCGCAGTGGAATCCGCAGTAGAAAAAAGACACAAATCCGCGGTGAAAAGCACCGTGGGTTTTCACTGCGGATTTTCCCAAAAAAGGACCTGAAAAATCGGCAGTGAAAAAAGGATCATGTGAACAAGCCCTTAGAGGGTATTTAAAGGAAAAATACTGTTCTTGTCTTTGCACTTAGTAGATAGTATACCTGTAAGGGTAATTGTGTTTCATAGTTAGTTACTTAAAGTCGTACGCACAATGTAAATATGTTATTGTTTGCAACTAGTGATGAGCATTCCGATACCGCAAGTATCGGGTATCGGCCGATATTTGCGGTATCGGAATTCCGATACCGAGTTCCGATATTTTCCGTATATCGGATGCCGGAATCGGAAGTTCCCAGAATTCAAACTGCCCGAATGAGGACTGATTAGAAGTGTGGGCACATCCTGTTCTGCATGGTGGGCATGGAAGTACTGGCATGGCTGTGATTGGCTGCTGAAATGATGTCATGATGCACTATAAAAGTCGCTGCCGCCATTTAGGGCTCACTCTGCTGTGAATTCAGTTAGGGACAGGACGCTGTGTTCTGACTGAGGGCAAGTTTAGAGATAGCGATTTGCTTCATTGTGCTTTACCCAGGCTAATTTAGCAACCGCTGTGTGAGAACCTTGCTTTTGCCTTGCAGCGCTGTTCACAGCTGTCTGCAAGGTCTCTGTGTGAGTGCACATCGCTCTGTAGTCTGTGTGCAGCCACAGCCGATTGTATTCAGCTCAGGGTGCATCACTGCCTTATACCGTTCTATCCATTGTCCTTTTTTGCTATTAGTGCAGCCTGCTGCAATTTTTTCAAATATTTCCTATTAGTGGCTTTCCACCCATATCCAGCTACATTGTTGAAAAACACTACATAGGATAACATAGAGGAGTTTTTTTGGCCTTGCAGCACCGTTTACGACTGTCTGCACGGTCTCTGTGTGACTGCACATTGCTCTGTAGTCTGTCCGCAGCCACAGCCGGTTGCAGTAAGCTCAGGGTGCGTCACTGCCTCATACCGTTCTATCCATTGTCCTTTTTTGCTATTAGTGCAGCCTGCTGCACTTTTTATAAAATATTTCCTATTAGTAGCTTCCACCCATATCCAGCTAAATTGTGGAAAAACACTACATAGGATTACATAGAGGAGCTTTTTTTTGGCCTTGCAGCGCCATTTACGGCTGTCTGCACGGTCTCTGTGTGAGTGCACATCGCTCTGTATCGCTCTGTAGTCTGTCCGCAGCCACAGCCGGTTGCAGTAAGCTCAGGGTGCGTCACTGCCTCATACCGTTAAATCCATTGTCCTTTTTTGCAATTAGTGCAGCCTGTTTCACATTTTTTCAAATATTTCCTATTAGTGGCTTTCCACCCGTATCCAGCTAAATTGTGGAAAAACACTACATAGGATTACATTGAGGAGCTTTTTATGGCCTTGCAGAGCCGTTTACGGCTTTCTGCACGGTCTCTGTGTGAGTGCACATCGCTCTGTAGTAATTTCTGCAAGAAAAAAAAAATAATAAAGTTCACCAAACACACCACTTTACAGTTGTGTAGGCCACATTATCTCATATTAAAGTCTAGTCCACACTTTAGAAAATTAGTGTTTCTTATACCTGTTAGGAGCTGTTCAGGAATAAGCACACTAAGCCCTTAGTACTTTTCTGCTTATCTTTATCAGTCAACCAAGATGAAGAGGGCAGGGAGCAAGGCACGTGGGCGTGGGCGCGGAGCAGGGAGAGGATGTGGGGATTCTGTGCCTGCTGTGGGCACTGGTGACTCATCATCACCCAGTTTCAGCAGGGAACAGTCATTCATGCGCAGCTTTGTAGGAGATCGCCGTACACCGCTGCTGCGTGAAGAACAAATTGAAGCTGTTGTCGGATGGATGGCAGCTAATGCATCGACTTCAATTAGTGCTACATCCTCTCAGGCACAGAGCACTGGAGAGCACCCATCTGTCTCTTCACCACCTGCCAAATTGCCCAGGCAGTCAGAGAGCCCAGGACAGGAGCCATCTCTACTTCTGTTCTCTGAATCTCTTGGCTTGGAAACAGGGGGCCAGCAAAGCAGCATTGGAGAAATGGAAGAAGAGGCAGTGTGGAGTGATGCCCACAGGGATCATCCTTATTCTCATGTGCACAAATAAAGACTAGAAGCAATGGGATGAAACTGAAAGGGAGGAGACACAGATTAGATATTAGAAAATTAATTGATAATGAGTGTGATCAACAAGTGGAACAGGCTGCCAAGAGATGGTGAGTTCTCCTTCAATGAAAGTCTTCAAACAGAGCTGGACAGATATTTGTCTGAGATGATTTCTGGAATCCTGTATTGAGCAGGGGTTTGGACCAGATGACCCTGGATTTCCCTTCCAACTCTTCCTTTCAATGAAAGGAAGGAAATTGACACCTATGTGTTCTTACATTCCTTCCACCTTCCTTAATTGTGGAACTAACCTGTCACCAAAGCTTGTTACAGTGCCTAAAAGTAGTATTCAACCCCCTGCAGATTTAGCGGGTTTAATAAGATGCAAATAAGTTAGAGCCTTCAAACTTCAAACAAGAGCAGGATTTATTAACAGATGCATAAATATTACAAACCAAAAAGTTTTGTTGCTCAGTAACATTTTTATAAATTTTAAACATAAAAGTGTGGGTCAATTATTATTCAACCCCTAGGTTTAATATTTTGTGGAATAACCTTTGATTGCAATTACAGCTAATAATCGTCTTTTATAAGACCTGATCAGGCCGGCACAGGTCTCTGGAGTTATCTTGGCCCACTCCTCCATGCAGATCTTCTCCAAGTTATCTAGGTTCTTTGGGTGTCTCATGTGGACTTTAATCTTGAGCTCCTTCCACAAGTTTTCAATTGGGTTAAGGTCAGGAGACTGACTAGGCCACTGCAACACCTTGATTTTTTGCCCCTTGAACCAGGCCTTGGTTTTCTTGGCTGTGTGCTTTGGGTCATTGTCTTGTTGGAAGATGAAATGACGACCCATCTTAAGATCCTTGATGGAGGAGCGGAGGTTCTTGGCCAAAATCTCCAGGTAGGCCGTGCTATCCATCTTCCCATGGATGCGGACCAGATGGCCAGGCCCCTTGGCTGAGAAACAGCCCCACAGCATGATGCTACCACCACCATGCTTGACTGTAGGGATGGTATTCTTGGGGTCGTATGCAGTGCCATCCAGTCTCCAAACGTCACGTGTGTGGTTGGCACCAAAGATCTCGATCTTGGTCTCATCAGACCAGAGAACCTTGAACCAGTCAGTCTCAGAGTCCTCCAAGTGATCATGAGCAAACTGTAGACGAGCCTTGACATGACGCTTTGAAAGTAAAGGTACCTTACGGGCTCGTCTGGAACGGAGACCATTGCGGTGGAGTACGTTACTTATGGTATTGACTGAAACCAATGTCCCCACTGCCATGAGATCTTCCCGGAGCTCCTTCCTTGTTGTCCTTGGGTTAGCCTTGACTCTTTGGACTAGCCTGGCCTCGGCACGGGAGGAAACTTTCAAAGGCTGTCCAGGCTGTGGAAGGCTAACAGTAGTTCCATAAGCCTTCCACTTCCGGATGATGCTCCCAACAGTGGAGACAGGTAGGCCCAACTCCTTGGAAAGGGTTTTGTACCCCTTGCCAGCCTTGTGACCCTCCACAATCTTGTCTCTGATGGCCTTGGAATGCTCCTTTGTCTTTCCCATGTTGACCATGTTTGAGTGCTGTTCACAAGTTTGGGGAGGGTCATAAATAGTCAGAAAAGGCTGGAAAAAGAGATAATTAATCCAAACATGTGAAGCTCATTGTTCTTTGTGCCTGAACTACTTCTTAATACTTTAGGGGTACCAAACAGAATTCTGGTGGGTTTAGGGGTTGAATAATAAATGACCCTCTGAAAAAACCTTTCCCAATTTAAAAAAAAAATAAACAAAGAAATAACATTCTTTTTTGCTGCAGTGCATTTCACACTTCCAGGCTGATCTACAGTCGAAATGTCACAATGCCAAGTTAATTCCAAATGTGTAAACCTGCTAAATCCGCAGGGGGTTGAATACTACTTGTAGGCACTGTATATCCTCTCACTATACATACACACACGCACACGCGTACATACACACGCATCAGCTCACCAGCAGCACAAAAGAGTTGCAGCGCTTTGGGACAGGAGGTTAGGATTAGGGCAAGTGATATCTAAGGGGGGATTGTGATGGAAATATATATATATATTTCATATAGATCTCACTTGCATATAAACTCATATATACTCACAGCTAACATATACACTATAATCAATTGCTTAAAATGGCTGACATAAACTGATATAAGCCAGACAGACTGTTTGGGGCTTTCCAGGCAAAAGCAGAACAGCACCAGATGTACTAAGTGATGATCAGATGTCTCAACTTTGTCCTAGATGCAGAAAACGGAGACAGTTACACTTTAGTTGCGTAATCAGCATTCATATGTGCATTAATCACAATATTCCATATACCGTATATACTCGAGTATAAGCCGAGATTTTCAGCCCAAATTTTTGGGCTGAAAGTGCCCCTCTCGGCTTATACTCGAGTCACGGTCTGTGGCAGGGTCGGCGGGTGAGGGGGAGAGGGCACTGAGGCATACTTACCTAGTCCCGGTGATCCTGACGCTCCCCCTGCCCGTCACACTGTCTTCGGGTGCCGCAGCTCTTCCCCTGTACAGCGGTCACGTGGGACCGCTCATTAAACTTATGAATATGGACTCCACTCCCATAGGGGTGGAGCCGCATATTCATTTCTCTAATCAGCGGTGCCGGTGACCGCTGATAGAGGAAGAGGCTGCGGCACCCGGAGACCAGCTGTCCGGGGGAAGGAGCGGGACGCCGGGAGCAGGTAAGTATCGCATACTTACCTGTCCACGTTCCACACGCCGGGCGCCGCTCCATCCTCCCGGCATCTCTCCGCTCTGACTGTTCAGGTTAGAGGGCGCGATGACACATATAGTGTGCACGGCACCCTCTGCCTGATCAGTCAGTGCAGAGAGACACGGGACGCTGAGGAGCTGCAAGCAAGAAAGGTGAGTATGTGTTGTTTTTTTTATTGCAGCAGCAGCACCAGCGTTATATATGGCACAGATTTATGTGGAGCATCTATGGGGCCATACTGAACGGTGCAGAGCATATAGGGCACAGCTATATAAGGAGCATCTATGGGGCCAAACTGAACGGTGCAGAGCATATAGGGAACAGATTTATAATGAGCATCTATGGGGCCAAACTGAACGGTGCAGAGCATATATGGCACAGCTTTATAAGGAGCATCTATGGGGCCATTATGAATGGTGCAGAGCATATATGGCACAGCTTTATATGGAGCATCTATAGGGCCATAATGAATGGTGCAGAGCATTGTATATGTGGCACAGCTTTATATGGAGCATCTATGGGGCCATAATGAACGGTGCAGAGCATTCTATATGGCACAGCTATATATGGATAATATATGGGGCAATAATCAATGGTATGGAGCATTATATATGGCACAGCTTTATATGGAGCATCTATGGGGCAATAATGAATGGTATGGAGCATCTATTTTTATTTTTGAAATTCACCGGTAGCTGCTGCATTTTCCACCCTAGGCTTATACTCGAGTCAATAAGTTTTCCCAGTTTTTTGTGGCAAAATTAGGGGGGTCGGCTTATACTTGGGTCGGCTTATACTCTAGTATATACGGTATATTTAGATAACCAATAACAGATGAGCTTGACAATATGGTAATTAACTAACTACCCTAACCACACCTTTCTATATGCAATTATAAAACCATGTATGTACAATAAACCAATTTTCCATAACATCTGGCGCCTGCATGTGGGGCAATGGCTGAAACGCACGGGGTCCCTGCTGACCGGAGAGACGGAGGTGTTGGTCACGGCCTTGGCTCACAGGACAGAGACCGTGCAGCTCCATAAGTAAGGTAAGAAAATCTTGTCATCTTACCTGAAAGTCCCCTGTGCCCAGTCTGGGTCTATACCTCTTGCCGGTCAGATGTGGTCACCACCACATTCCCAGGTAGTGTAAAAAGTCCACACCTGTATCCAAACCCTGTGATATAAGCCAAGGTGTCTGCTGTGTGCCGAGTATGTGTTTTATGTCTGTGTAGATCCGGGAGATAGTTGGAACAGTGACTGATTTGCTTGTGGTTGCTGGGAAACAGATAACAGGAAGTCAAATCACACGACAAGTTATCACAGATCCCTGTGCATAGGAGGGACAGGTAGTCCCAGGTGTCCAGGCTTGGATGGTGATAACTTAGAGGGCTCCACAGATTCCCATAGCCGGCGAGCCAGTCAGGACGACCGGAGCAGAGGATGGTAGGATCCCCGCCTGTCACGCAGGCGGCCCGAGCATTTGAGTGCTCTGTGCGATTGGCAGTTGTCAGTTACCAGGATGGCTTGTGCATATCACAAAATAATAAAGAGTGCTTTGATTTCTCCCGGACGTCTATTGATGTTTGTAATGTAATGTGCTGTGGCTTTGATTATAAAGTTGCAATAGAAAGTTTTGGGTTTTTTTTCTCTTGTCCACACTTCTCCTCTTGCTCTTAGCAGGGAAATATCCCTTGTAAATCACACTGTCACATCTGTTTTTTCTGTTTCCTGTACTTGCATTCTGAGATAAGTGTTAGCTACAGTGTAGGAATTTTGAGGAAGTGAAACTGAGTGGTATCTATGACTATTGCTGAAAGATATCTGTTTTTAGATACGTGACTTCAGTGACTTTGGATACACCAGCATGAGAAAGGGGAAGTGTGTGTGTCTGACTGCGTCTGAACACAGACAGTGTTAGGAGCTGTTTCAACTTTTTACTTTTTTAAGTTTTTCCTTCTGCACCAAACTTCTAAAACTTTTAAGTTTGTCTTTTTTGCACCAACTTTTTTGAAGTTTTTCTTTTTTATGCCAACCTTTTGGAAATTTTTGTTGTTTTTCCTTTTTTTTGTTTGTTTTCATGTTTGTTTCTGCCATGGGGAATAAGGTGGCCAAGCTGCAGGAGGGTCTCTTACTTCCTGATGAGAAAACAGCCCCCCAGATAGTGGCAGAACAAGAAGGTGTTAAATATGTAAAAAATTACAGGCAGCTCATGAAAGTATGTGAAATCCATCAGGGAGGCAGACTTCAGGCTGCAGAATGGCATGATGTTTTGAAAAGAAAGAAAGGGAAACTAGTGGATGCTAACTTGCTGCCTGCTGCAAATGCATGGTTTAAGGTAGCACCAGAGCTACATCGTTTAGGAAGCACTGAAAGATATGTGAACAATCCAGGAAGTGATTTTTATGTGTGCAAGATTGAAAAAGGTGTTATGCCATCAGTGCCTCCCCCCATATGGGAACGGGAGATATTGGACATGTGCAGTCTGCTCCCAACAGAATCCATGCTATAGGGAGTTTTGCGCAGAATGTGGGTAGAGCGGCCCCCAGACGCAGGACGGCGGGGTACTCGGTACCGAGTCTATTGGTTCTGAGGATGTCACGATGGCCTGACCCGGTCCGTGGTCCTGCTAAGGGGCGCCCAATAAAAGGTGTAGGTGGTGGTGTAGGTCGCAGTAAATAACGAGGACACAGGGTTGCAGTCTCTTTACCTCTTTACTGAAGGCTTCGGCATCCGCAATCCAGAGCACTGTTAACTGGGCTGGCTGAGACCGGCCGGTCCGAAGGCACATCCAGAGTTCCCTTTGCAGGTGGAAATCAGTGCCTACCTACTAGCACCTGGGTGTTGTAGTACTTCCCTGCTGAGCACCACGGGATAGTCCTCACAACTGTCGTGTATGTTTCTGTTCTTTCTCTCCGTCTCCCAGATGATATGGATAGGATGCACCCGTATGACGGGGTAGGCCTGGAGTTATTTTATAGGGACCCTAGAGACGCCCCTCTCCCACAATTGTCTCCGTTGTCTTCATTAGGTGATTTAGGTGAGGCAGCCAACCTAAAATTAACTGCCCTGCCATTGGTTTGAAGTAATGCGTGGAGCCCAATACTTCCTCGACGTTCCGGCCACCGGCTACGCGCCTCAGTAGGATGTTGCTGATCTCGGGGCACGACTCCTACTGGTTCTACCGCCTTTGTGCTGTGATCTCGTTTCTCACTTCTCCTGTTGTGAATTCCGCTCTTGGGCTCCCTCCGGTGGTTATAAGTAGCATTTTTGTGAGTTCTGCTCTTGGGCTCCCTCCTGTGGTTTTGAGTGGTATGGCTGCTTCTTGGATTTAGCATCAGCAGCTGTTTTCACTGATCGTCTTTCTGGCTCTGCTATATTAGTCTGGCCTTTTACCTAATTCAATGCCAGTTGTCAATTGTTGAGCTTGGAGTCATGGCTCTCTGAGGATTTCCCTGTCACTCTGACCATTTCAGCAAAGCTAAGTCCTTGCTTGTCTTTTTGCAGTTCACTTGTTGTGGACTTTGTTGTTTAGCACTTTCTATGTTTTGCTCATTTGTCCAGCTTATCAGTATGTATCTAGTCAGCTAGCTGGAAGCTCTGGGCAGCAGAGTTTGCCCTCCACACCTTTAGTCAGGTGTGGAGATTTTTGCATTTCTCTGCGGTGGACTTTTTCTAGTTTTTATTACTGACCGCACAGTGTTCTGTCCTGTACTAATTCTTTCTAGCTAGTAGTGGCCTCCTTTGCTAAATCTTGTTTCATACTACGTATGTCATTTCCTTCTCCTCTCACAGTCATTATTTGTGGGGGGCTGTCCTATCCTTTGGGGATTTTCTCTGAGGCAAGATAGCTTTCCTGCTTCTACCTTTAGGGGTAGCTAGATCTCCGGCTGTGACGAGGTGTCCAGGGAGTGACAGGAACATCCCACGGCTACTGCTAGTGTCTGTGTTAAGATCAGGAACTGCGGTCGGTATAGTTACCACCTGCCCAGAGCTAGTCGCATGTCGCTCCTTAATCACCAGACCATAACATTCTCCACAATATACTTCGCTTCGTGTCCTTTCTTAAGATGCCGCCGCAATGAACAATCTGTTCTTTTAGCTAGGCTTCTGCCAGGATCCCACCGCTGACAGGGACCCCCTGGATCTTCCCAAGCAACCTCTTCTCTCACTTCTCCCTAACTTCGTATCCAGCCCCCAGTTTTACCAGAGTGTGAGGAGTGGCCTAATACATAGAACCCTTTGCTCCCCCTGGTGGCCGGAGTGTGAAGTGTAATGTGTGACTGTGATACCTGGTCAGGTGAACTCCTTTAGTGCCATCAGACGTACCATCACTCCCCTTAGTGGCGGAGCGTCAGTACTGCAACGACCAGGACTCTGGGGCCGCTGCACCCCCCGCGGTTAAATCCAGTACTCCTGGACTGGGAAAGAAGAACAACAATACATGTTAGCAAAAGACATACAAAATTTTGAAATGCAATAAACAAGTAAATTTAACAATGCTTCCCTTTATGGGAGGTGAGGACACTTGAACGTTACAAACAAAACATATTTACATAGTGCTTAAGATCTTAAATAACATTTATTTAAATAACTGACTATAAATAACCATTATTACCCAGCCGGGCATTCTATCTACTAAGTGCAAATTCTGAACAATAATTTAACTTCTCCTTTAAGGGCGTAAGGCAGAAACCCACTAAAGGCATACTACAAAACTAAAAGTGCAAATCAACATTTTCCTGAGCTCTCTTTCTCCTATGCAGGACTCTCTGGTCTACCCCCACGGGCCTACTGCATCTTTCCTTGGCTCTCTATCATTACTTCCAATAATCACTTTAACTTCAATTTTATTCATTATCAACAGTCCTATTCCTTATCACTATCTATCTACATACTACTATGTAAAACATCATTACTTTCCAACTCTCTTAAAGCAACATTATATCTTGACTAATTGCAACAGTGAACATCCCCTTTAAGAGAGACATTTCAAGTCTCTTTGAGGTAGTGCAACTCTCAAGCTGCAAGTCTGTAATAAACAAGAGCTTCTGCGCTGTAACCAGGAACAGTCTCTTCAAAAAGCTCCTTCTTTTGTAAAACCAGTAGAGGGCACCTTTAAGAAGGTGCAACTATTTACAGCCACAGTTTGTGAATCATTCACCGTCCATGATTTGGCAGTCTTTTAAAACAGTGATGCAAAACAAACATAAAGCCTTAGGGTACCGTCACACAGTGCAATTTTGATCGCTACAACGGCACGATTCGTGACGTTCCAGCGATGCATTTACGATATCGTAGTGTCTGACACGCTACTGCGATCCGGATCCCCGCTGAGAATCGTACGTCGTAGCAGATCGTTTGAAACTTTCTTTCGTCGTCTAGTGTCCCGCTGTGGCGGCATGATTGCATCGTGTGACACAGGTTGTATACGATGTGCGCACAGTAACCAACGGCTTCTACATCGCAAATACGTCATGAAATTATCGCTCCAGCGCCGTGTATTGCAACGTGTGACCGCAGTTTACGACGCTGGAGCGATACTTATACGACGCTGCAACGTCACGAATCGTGCCGTCGTAGCGATGAAAATGGCACTGTGTGACGGTACCCTTAGGGATCCCGGGTAAACAAAGGGATCCCTTTAAGGACTAACCCTGGTCGGATTCAAAGCAGCAAAACAGCAGGAAGACAAACAGTTAAACGAACTATTTACATTATCATGGCATCGAGGTTTAGTCTTGCGACTGTAACGGCTTTACCTCGCATACCACCCCTCTCAGCCGAGGACGGGTGGGATCCAGGGTCACACGATGGGTCAAAGCAGCCTGGTGGTCCGTAGGGGAGGTGGCAGTCATCCTGCCTGCGGCGGGCCCAGTTTCCGGGGCCTCAGTTGCAACCGAGAGAGCTGCGCACCGCTGGACGTCTTGGGCTCTCCAGCCATTCCCCCTTTTCCACCGGGTGTAAACCACAGCATCCCCGGGTTGCAAGTCACGATCTGCATCAACCTCTCCGTAGCAAGGCTCCACCTCGTTCCGGGTGACGTGCACCTTCAGCGGCTCCCCGATCTCCTGGATGACTCCCCTTCCTTCCTGAGAGTTGAAGGTTACTACGACACCCCACTTCGGTGGAGGGTCATCCACATTGTCCTTCAGATCAACCATGACCACAGGTCGGGTCTCTCTTCCTCTCTCCTTCCTCCGCGCAGCCACCAGGCGCCGCCGGTGCTCCATCCATGGCAGGATCTTCAGGTCCCGCTCCCGCGGCGCACGACCCGGTGACGGGGTTCGCAGATCCTCCGCGGTCGGAACGGGTGAAGAGGGGAATGCAGGGGACAGGCGGATCTCCGCAGAGTGGACAAGCCGGGAACCCACACGAGTGTAGGCATCCCGGCAGCATGCCAGCTGCCGGGCTTCGGCTGCAGCCACCCAGCCTTCTGGCGACTGGCAGCCGGGCCTCCCCAGGGGCAGCTCTGCAACGGTCAATCACCGCAGCGACGGTGGACCCAGGCTCTCTTCTGGTGATGAGGCCCTCCGCCGGGCCGGGGTATCCCCACGTGGCTGCCTGGAAGTCGCCATGTCTGTCCCCTCTTCTGGGTTGTCTTCCCGCTTTCTCTTTCGGGGGCAGCCCCGTCGCCATGGTCTCCACCCTCCATAGAGAATTAGGAGGCAGATCTCAGCTGCTGACGGACACGTCCTCAGGACGCAGAAATATTTAGACTGGGCAGCCATTGTTCTTCACGCTCTTCAGTTTGTCCACGCCCACAAATCCACGCCCTTCTTCTTTCTCCTGCGCTCCTCGTGGCGCTGTAATGGCGGCGGTTCTGGCGGGAATTTTTGGCAGCAAATAGCAATACACAGTCTTTGCGATAAATCACGGTTCAAGCACAATTCAGTCACAGTTCCAAGGCACACATGACCTGATTCTTCAGGCTTAAGTAGATCCTGTTCGTGACGCCAAGTTGGAGCGGCCACCCGACGCAGGATGGCGGGGTACTCGGTACCGAGTCTATCGGTTCTGAGGATGTCACGGTGGCCCGACCCGGTCTGTGGTCCTGCTAAGGGGCGCCCAATAAAAGGTGTAGGTGGTGGTGTAGGTCGCAGTAAATAACAAGGACACAGGGTTGCAGTCTCTTTACCTCTTTACTGAAGGCTTCGGCATCCGCAATCCAGAGCACTGTTAACTGGGCTGGCTGAGACCGGCCGGTCCGAAGGCACATCCAGAGTTCCCTTTGCAGGTGGAAATCAGTGCCTACCTACTAGCGCCTGGGTGTTGTAGTACTTCCCTGCTGAGCACCACGGGATAGTCCTCACAACTGTCGTGTATGTTTCTGTTCTTTCTCTCCATCCCCCAGATGATATGGATAGGACGCAACCGTATGACGGGGTAGGCCTGGAGTTATTTTATAGGGACCCTAGAGACGCTCCTCTCCCACAATTGCCTCCGTTGTCTTCATTAGGTGATTTAGGTGAGGCAGCCAACCTAAAATTAACTGCCCTGCCTTTGGTTTGAAGTAATGCGTGGAGCCCAATACTTCCTCGGCGTTCCGGCCACCGGCTACGCGCCTCAGTAGGATGTTGCCGATCTCGAGGCATGACTCCTACTGGTTCTATCGCCTTTGTGCTGTGATCTCGTTTCTCACTTCTCCACAATATACTTCTCTTCGTGTCCTTTCTTAAGATGCCGCCGCAATGAAGTGCAGGCGTGGCTCCATAACGATCTGTCCTTTTCGCTAGGCCTCTGCCAGGATCCCACCCCTGACAGGGACCCCCGTGGATCTTCCCAAGCAACCTCTTCTCTCACAAGGTGTTACCTGGGCAAAACCCAGTCAGCTTCTCCCTAACTTCCTATCCAGCCCCCAGTTTTACCAGAGTGTGAGGAGTGGCCTAATACATAGAACCCTTTGCTCCCCCTGGTGGCTGGACTGTGAAGTGTAATGTGTGACTGTGATACCTGGTCAGGTGAACTCCTTTAGTGCCATCAGACGTACCATCACTCCCCTTAGTGGTGGAGCATCAGTACTGCAACGACCAGGACTCTGGGGCGCTGCATGGGCGCTCCCTGTACCTCCCTACAGGGAGAAGGCATTATTGTTCCAACCATGCCCTCTCAGACTGCACAGAAGGGGGAGGAATTCTCTCCTCTATCCTCCTCCTCTTTCTCTGTCACTCTTTCTCTCCTCCTTCTTCACTCGCTTTTCCTCTTTCTTCTCTCTCTCTCCTCCTCCTCTCCTTTTCCTTCACACCTATTTTCTCCCTCCACCTCTTTCACACCCATCTTCTCCTCCTCCTTCTCTCCTACCCTCTTCACACTTCTGACTTCTTCACTGCCCTCACCACACCTCTCTCCTCTTCCTCCTCTTTCTTCTACACCCCTCTCTCCTCCTCCTCTTTCTTCACCACACCTCTCCCCTCCTTCTCCTTTTTCTTCACCACACCTATCTCCTTCTGCTCCTCCTTCTCCACACCTCTCTTCTCCTCCTCCTTCTCCACACCTCTCTCCTCCTCCTTCTCTTTCTTCACTACACCTCACTCCTTCTCTTTCTTCTCCACACCACACTACTCCTCCTCCTCTTTCATTACCACACCTCTCTCCTCCTCCTCTTTTTTTCTCTGCCACAGCAATCTCCTCCTTTTACACACCCTTCTTCTTCTTTCATGTTGCCGGCTCGGCCAACACCCAATTCAAACGATGTGGTGTCTCTGTATCCAGTGCTTACAGCACAAGGCACCTTCTATGTCCCAGGCACAGTCCAGCCATTGCCAGTTATGATATAAGGGGAAGAAGGTGAAAATCTCCCTACTACCCAAACCACAGCAGGTAGCCCCCAGACACATCAGGCAGCAGACAGCTCAGCCCCGGGTGCAGAGGGGGGAGGGCAGACATCACCATTTGCTGATAATGTACAACTTCAGCACCAGTCAGAGCTGCTAACATTCACACCAACATGGAACTATAATCCACCACAGCTTCAGAAAGGGGGGAGACATCCTCACACAAAAAGGCAACTTCTAAGTCCAAATATCAGCAAGTGTATGACCCCAGTACATGCTATCACAACTATTCCTCTGATGAAGATGAAGAGGGAAAGTCATACATGCTGCCTAGTACTAGGAAAAGAAACCCACAGGCACCAAGAATGCAGGGGCAGATAGAGTCACCGCCCTTACACTATGTGCACTTCACCCCAAGTCAGGTGAACAGCATTCTGAATAATCTGCCAGACCCAGAGATGCCCCCATGCCATTTTACAGAAGAATGCAGAAGAACCAGCGGACATATGCAGCCACCTGGAAAGATCTCTGGGCCATAATGGAAATAAAAACAGGAGATGCATTCTTGCCAATCATGAAGGAACACTTCAAGCTTTCAGCAGGCTTAGATGTACATGCCTGGGAGTCAGGGCCGAAGCTGATTGAACAACTCAAAGTGGGCCAAAGGCAGGTTGGCTGTACAGACCCTCAGCTTACATGACTTGAGCCAGGAAAAGACAGTCTGATGACAAATTTCATGGCAGAGTAATGCAAGTTTTCCAAGACTTGGGCTTCACAATTCATGACCAAATACACAGGCAAATATTGGCACAGGCCTTTGTGCATAAACTAAGGGAGCCAATCAGTAAACCACTGATAGTGGCCTGACCCGAGTACAGGTCAATAGCAATGGACACCCTGCTCACAGTAGCCAAAGGGATTGAGTCCTAACCAGGAGTGCAGAAGACAGCCCCCCTTATGGTGACCACTGACCTCGAAGAGCAACCACCCTAAAAAAATAGAAGAAATGTCAAGTGTTACAACTGTGGCAAGTTTGGCCATTTCCAGAAGCAGTGCAGAGCACCCACGCAACCCAAGAGTTGGCCCAGAGAAACAGGTTAAGGTACAGAAATCAGTGAAGAGCTCCGCCCATAGGACAGGGGCAAGCCAGGTCCACAAGACACCATGCTCCTAACATGCAAAACGCCATTGGTGAGACAAATACCTCAAATTACCCTGAAAGTGTATGAGGTTTTAAGATCTTACCTTGTGGACACTGGTGCAGCCAGAAGTGTGATGAGACATCTGGCACTCTCCGATCCCACCTGCCTATCAGAATCCTCTGTGTCTTGCATGGGGATTGATGGTCAAATCAGACATTCCCAGCTTACAAAGCCCCTGAGTGTGTGGACTAAGCGAGGATACTCTATTCTGTCCCAATTTGTGGTGTCAAGGACCTGTTCACTCAACCTGCTGGGAGCAGACCTACTGCAGAAGCTGAAGGCGACCATAGTGTTCCAGGAAGATGGGACCGTGACATTTTCTTCACCCCTGACCCAAGAGGAATCAATCATGCTAGTGGCCCTACAACAACCTCAAACAACTGATGCCGGCCTAACCAAGGAGGTACTGGATGTAGTACCAGAAAGTCTATGGTCTAAGGTACCCCAGGACATGGGAAAACCTCAAGTTGCCCCAGTACGGGTGTCATTCAAGCCAGGTACCCTGTACCTTCATAAGGCCCAGTATCTCCTGTCCATCGCCCAGAGTCAAGCTGTCTCTGACTAACTGAAGGTCTACCTGGAAATAGGAATAATTATACCTTGCACTTCGCCTTGCAATACCCCGCTTTTCCCGGTCAAGAGAAAGACTGTAAAAGGAGAGCCAGCCAAGTTCAGAATGGTGCATGGCCTGAGGGCTATGAACGAGGCTACAGTATTTGAAATTGTGCCAAATTGTCCCAATTGTGCCAAATCCGCACACTCTGCTCTCAAACGTGCTGGCCAGAGCAATAGTGTTCACAGTGCTCAACCTGGCCAATGCTTTTTTCAGTGTTCCCCTTCACTCAGAAGACCAGTACCTGTTCACCTTCACGCACCAGCGGGCACAGTACACATGGACAGTGATGCCCCAGAGGGCCCAGAACAGGCCTTTACAGTTCACCAAAGCAATGTCCTCCATCCTTGCCAACTGGATTGCAGAACATGCGGAGGTCACTACTACAATACGCTGATAATCTTATCCTTTGTGCAGCTGATATCGATACCTGCACAGCCCATTCCTTGTCTCTCCTACTCTACCTGGCAGAGCAGCAATGCAAGGTCTCGAAAAACAAAGCCCAGTGGAGTCAGAAGCGAGTTACATTCATGGGACACTGTATTGCTCACCAGATGAAACACCTGTCAGATGACCGGAAGACCACCAAACAACTCCAAAGATGCTACAGGCCTTCCTTGGTCTAGTTTCGTATTGCAGAATTGGATCCTTGATGCCTCAGTCTTAATGCAGCCTCTGTACGATTGCATCAATGCAACCCCGCTCCTTCTCTCGGATGCGGCCTTCAACTCGTTCAGGAAACTGAAAGACTCCATAGCCTCAGTGCCAGCACTAGGCCTACCTGACTACGAGAAGCCATCTCGTCTATACCTGAGGGAAAAAGAAGGTCATGCCACCAGAGTCTTGATGCAGATTCGCGGGAGAAAGCAGAGACCTCTAGGCTACTTTTCCGCTCACCTGGATCCAGTTGCGAGGGGAGCCCCCTCCTGCATGAGGGCAGTACTTGCAACGCACGCCCTCCTTGACAAGACTGCTGACATCATCCTTGGACATCCACTGGAGATCCTGGCTCCACACAACATCTCAGCAATCCTCAACCAAACCCAGCCAAAACATCTCTGCACCACCAGGCATCTTCACCTCCAGTGCTCCCTGCTCTTGTCTGACAATGTCACAATCTCCAGATGCACAGTCCTCAACCCAGCCACTCTGCTCCCACTCCCAAGGGGGATGTGGATATGGACTCTTCAGATCGAAATCTGCATGATACCTTTCAGAAGGATCTGGATTTGCTCTGGACTGATGACCATAATTGCTTCAGCAACATGCAACAGGAAACAGCAGGATTACCCAATGTGGCAGATGAGCCACTGACCAACCCAGAGTTGATCCTCTACATAGATGGCTCCAGATTTGCAGATGATGAAGGAAGATTTCACACGGGATGTACAGTGACTGGCAATCAAGAAATCCTATGTTCCAGAAGTCTGCCGCCTAGCCTATCAGCCCAGGAAGCAGAACTGATAGCGCTGATGAAGGCCTGCCAGATTGCAGAAGGCAAAATTGCAAACATATATACCGATTCAAGGTACTCGCATGGCATAGCACATGACTTTGGATCCATCTGGGCTGCAAAAGACTTCATCACAGAAAGCGGAATAACCGTCAAGCATCATGGAGCCATCAGAGACCTGCTGGACGCACTCCAACTTCCAAAAATGGTGGCAGTACTAAAAGTCAAAGCGCATGGAAAACTGAACACAGTAGAGGCATGGCGGGTATGGCAGCCAAAGAAGACAATATGGAGAAGTGGGAGAGGTCGTAGAGCAGGATGGCTACTACATGGCAACAGAGGACAAGACACCTGACAAGCTGACGTCCTGGGACCTGTTTAAGAAGTTGCAGGAGCAAGCTCCAAAGGAGGAGAAGGAAATCTGGATGCGGAAGGGGCAACACATCAAGAAGGATGGGTATACTCAATGGACTACAAACCCTGTTTACCCCAAAGCATGTATCCTATGGTGGTTCAATGGGCACATGGGCCCACACACAGATAAAAGACACAGATGAATGATCTGATAGGTGCTTACTGGTTCACTCTAGGGATCGCCACCCTAGCAGCCAAATTCATTAGCAGCTGTTTGGCCTGCGGCAAATGCAACCCTGGAAGAATGGAGAAAGTTCCCACACATCATCTTGCCAGACCACTGTACACCTTCCAGAGGATCCAGATCGACAACATCCAGATGCCGCCAAGTGGAGGTTTTGAATACGCCCTTGTGGTCGTGGACGTGTTCTCAGGATGGCCAGAAGCTTTCCCAGCAAGTAACCAGTTGGAGAAGACTACTGCAAAGAAGCTACTCTCAGAGATAGTGTGCAGATATGGGGTTCCAGATGTGATAGAGAGTGATCAGGGACCTGCATATACATCAAACCTAACATGAGAAATCTGGTCAGCAGCAGGGTCAGATTTAGGCCTACACACTCCCTACCACCCCCAGAGTAGCCGGAAAAAGGAAAAACTAAACGGTACACTTAAGAACAGGATGTTGAAAGTTGCCCAAGACAAACAATGGCATGAGACACTCTCGATCGTACTATTTAGTGTAAGGCACACTCCCAGAGGCCCAGAAAAGCTGTCACCGTATGAAATTTTGTTTGGGTCTAGTCTCAGGTTAGGGACATTCTTTCCTCAGCAGCTGACTATGCAATATGATACTTTGTCTGCTTATGTAATTGAACAAACTAGGAAACTTGCTAATATCCATTCTCAAGTTTTTTCTTCATTGCCAGATCCAGATTCAGTATCCGATATGCACTCCTTGAAGCCTGGAGACTGGGTGTTGGTGAAAAAGTTTGTAAGGAGAACACCACTCGATCCCAGATTTGATGGTCCTTTCCAAGTGCCGCTGGTGACACCAACCTCTATGAAACTGGAGGGAAGACCCACTTGGATCCAGGCATCGCATTGCAAGAAAGCTCCCATACCAGAAGATACACTAAAGCCAGAATGATGTTGTGGATGCCCTGCCTGACCGGATAGATGACCTACCTGATAAAGAATACACACCGCTGACTACACATGCTGTTGACTAAGAGACTATAATTACAATGCCATGAACCCCCGTTTGGGGCAGATATCCTGACCGCCCATTTGCGAAAGTCTGTATGGAGTGGGGTGTATGCGCTAGGCATGCATCAGCTCACTGGTAGCACAAAACAGTTGCAGCGCTTTGGGACAGGAGGTTAAGATTAGAGCAAGTGATATCTAAGGGGGATTGTGATGGAAATATATATATATTTCATATAGATCTCACTTGCATATAAACTCATATATACTCACAGCTAATATATACTATAATCAATTGCTTAAAATGGCTGACATAAACTGATATAATTATACCACAATTGTCCCAAATAGGTATTGGCACTTCATGCTATATCACAACACTTAGGAGACTCATTGGGTGTTCCCCCAGGCTCCAAAGAAGAGATCCAAAAAGTTTTTTAACATTATAAATCAATTTTATTATATTAAAGCATATAAAAGATAAAAAAGTACAGGACAAAAAATCCAAAAAATACCCAGGGAAACAATGTCTCAAATATATATTGTGAAATATACTGAAAGAGTACACAAAATATCATGGCAGGCGGTGTCCTCCTGTCTATTCTAGCTGGTTATATGAAATGCAATACATATGTGAATTCAATATCCCAATTAGGGTATATCTATAGTACTATTCCCATAGATTTCCAGCACAAATATACATGAGGGCACCGCATAAAAAATGTAACCGAGATGTTGGAACATATAAGTTTCCACAATGCAACAGAATTGACAGAATAAGCACGACTGGTGCAAAAGATATATCCTATAATCCAATCTGAACAATAAAATGGCGCTATCCAAAGCATCCCTTCAATACATGGTACATCATACAATATATAAGATCAAATTGCACTTGGCGTGTTACCTGATATTGGTGATTCAGCCGATATACAGATGGAGAGTGGTGGCGTGTTCCCCTGTTCGCCCCGACGCGCGTTTCGCCCTTAGCTTCTTCCGGGGGCGTGCCCAAAGGATGGAAGGTGTGACTATTTATGTCCGTAGCTACCAATAGGTGTCTAAGGAAGAGGCGGGACTAAACCCTGTCAGTGTTCAAACCGGATGTACGTATGTTGTGAGTCCGCACTAAGAGATGACATCAGTGACCCGCTTCGTGAACCGCATAGTGCACAACGCTGTGTATGAGGAGTGGGCGGAAGATGACATAAATGACCCGCTTTATGAACCGCATAACACACAGCGCTATGTATAAAAAGTGGGCGGACCCAACCGATGTTTTACCGTATATATATATATATATATATATGTGTATATTGAGACTCCAAACCAAATAACAAACTTCATGGTCCACTTATAAAGTGAAAAATGCGCAGAATTATATATTTATATATTTATACATTGATGCACATAAAAGTGGTAATGTCGGCGCATGCGATGATCATCATCAGACCATATAAAGCATTTACATCACGGCGCTCCTTGGGTCCCATGCAGTTGAATGCATGGACCCGAGGCGGAACGCCTATGCAAAGGCCGGGTGATGTGATACATAGCGCATGCGCACAACCACTGTAATGGTGAACGTCTATGCAAAAAGCGGGTGATGTGATACATAACGCATGCACGCAACCGCTATAATGCATGCAAACAACCTATATGGGTACTATGTGATATTGTCTAACAAGTGAAAGTAATTATACAATACTAATAAAAGTGATACCGAATATTGATATAAAATAATATAAATAGTGCCAACTATAAAAAGCCTATTAGCCTCCGAATAACAAAAATCGGCCAAACCTAATAGCCAAAACCACTGAGCTGCAAACCACATGCAGTACTACTGTGACCGAGTATTGAAAGTGAAAGTGCAAAAGTGATGAATAAATATTTATACAAATTATCTGAATTATAAATAAACCAACAATATACCCATATAACCAGAAGAAATATCTTCTATATATATACTTAAAGTGCCATGTGCATCCATGACTGGACCCAAAACAAGAAATAATCCAAGATCATAATGATGGTAATTAATACATGAATAAATATTACAACCATAGAAATATATAAAGTGCATATGGATCTAATCCATATTGTGGATTGTATATAAAGTGCATATGGATCTAATCCAAGTCATGAATTACTCCCCCTGAAATAAGAATCTGTACAATTCCATAAGACTATAAAGTGCACAATCTAGTCCATATAGTAAATTCCTTTCCATAGCATAAGAGTTTACATAGTCCCATAAGGTATCTTGACGAGACGCTTGATCTTGCATGGATCCTTCCATATTCGTCCTTTGTGTTTCATACGACAACCCAAATTATAACACTGAGAGACAAAGCCTCCTCCAAAGCATCTATGGAACCATGGTGTTAGAATCATAGGGCATGGTGAATAATCTTAATAAATAAAAGAAAAACAAGCATCAATAACAGATAAAAACTTTAAAAATACTATACAAAAAATCATACCCAAAATCCCATCCCTAAAAAAAGGACGCCTCAAAAGTCTATAGTCCTACAATAAATATAGCTCCATAGAATCATGTTATAAAAAAGAAGCAAATCCCAAGCTCTCATTTAGGCCCCCTGGACTCATGGTACCCAAACGGTAAATCCACTTACTCTCCACCTGTGCTAGAACTTTAGATAAGTCTCCTGTTATGGTTCTCAATGGCAAGAGAACATAGCCCAGCAAACATAAGTACTAGCTCTTGGAAGGATGGAAACTAAACTGACCATGAACTAAACCTGCCGCACAACTAACAGTAGCCGGGTAGCGTTGCCTACGTTTTTATCCCTAGACGCCCAGCGCCGGCCGGAGGACTAACTAATCCTGGCAGAGGAAAATATAGTCCTGGCTCACCTCTAGAGAAATTTCCCCGATAGGCAGACAGAGGCCCCCACATATATTGGCGGTGATTTTAGATGAAATGACAAACGTAGTATGAAAATAGGTTTAGCAAAATTGAGGTCCGCTTACTAGATAGCAGGAAGACAGAAAGGGCACTTTCATGGTCAGCTGAAAACCCTATCAAAATACCATCCTGAAATTACTTTAAGACTCTAGTATTAACTCATAACATCAGAGTGGCAATTTCAGATCACAAGAGCTTTCCAGACACAGAAACGAAACTACAGCTGTGAACTGGAACAAAATGCAAAAACAAACGAGGACAAAAGTCCAACTTAGCTGGGAGTTGTCTAGCAGCAGGAATATGCACAGAAAGGCTTCTGATTACAATGTTGACCGGCATGGAAGTGACAGAGGAGCAAGGTTAAATAGCGACTCCCACATCCTGATGGAAACAGGTGAACAGAGGGGATGATGCACACCAGTTCAATTCCACCAGTGGCCACCGGGGGAGCCCAAAATCCAATTTCACAACAGTCTCCCCCACGAGGTCCCAATGTGACCTGATCAATGGCCTTTATGACTAGACCCCTAGCGCTGCTTCCATGAAAATGTTTGAAATGTCGGGGTAGACTTTTTAAAGAGGAATCATCAGTATTGGTTTGGCCACCTTCCGTACCCCCGACATTTTTTTCTTTATTTATTTTGACTTTTTCGATGTCCCTGACATGTTCTCGGGTTCTTACCTTGAGTTCCCTAGTGGTCAGGCCAATATAGACCTTCCCACAGGGACAGGTCGCATGGTAGATCACTCCGGTGGATGCACATGTGAGATGTTTTCGTATGTCAAAGCATCGTGAGCCATTCCAGTTCGAAAAAGTCTTTGATCTAGTATGATTGTAACATCCTTTGCATAAGCCACAAGGAAAAAAGCCTGGCAATCCATTTGAATTGACCCGATTAGTAATAGTTCTCACAGATTCATAATGACTTTGGACTAATATATCCTTGAGATTGGCTGATCTCCTTGCCACAAAGGATGGTTTTGTAGGTAGTATATGCCGTAAAATCGGATCCACCAATAGAGTTTCCCAATGTTTGCCAATAATGTCTTTCAGACTCCTCCATTCTTTGTTGTACGTTGAAATAAAGCGTACTTGGTTAGTGTTGTCTTGTTTAATATTGCTATCAGGGGGAGTACGATATAAAAGTTGATCCCTCGTGGTTTTATTGGCTCTAAGGTATCCCCTTTTTATTGTCCTTTTACTGTATCCTCTGTCTATGAACCTGCGTGTGAGGTCAATGGCCTGGGCATTAAAATTTATTTCATTCGAACATATGCGTTTGGCCCTTAAATATTGTCCAATTGGTATACCTCGGATTGTGGATGGAGGGTGGGATGAATCTGCGGATAAAAAAGAGTTTGTTGACGTAGGCTTCCTGAATATATCAGTATCAATCCGTCCATTTTCACCCACACTCATTTTGATGTCAAGAAAATCCATTTCCCTTCCTTGTTTGAAGGTAAGTTTGATATTAAGATGATTCTCATTGAGCTGTTGTATCAATGTGTTCAATTCCTCAGTTGATCCATCCCATAGGAAGAGGACATCATCAATGTACCTCATCCAGTTATGAACCTGGTTCATTCCCTGGATGAGGTCGCCATGAAAGATGTCCTCCTCCCAGGCCCCCAAAAACAGGTTGGCGTATGATGGGGCACAGGAGGCCCCCATCGCCGTACCCTGTAATTGCAGGTACGTGTGGGTATTGAAAGTGAACGCATTGTGAGTTAAAAGGAACTCCAGCAGAATTAAAATGAGTTCCACAAGTGGACCATCCAAAGTACTGGAAGATAGAAACCGTTTGACTGCTCTTAGACCGTCCTGATGTCGGATGGACGTATATAGGGACTCCACGTCGGCCGTGACAATGACCATACTGTCCTCCAAGTACAATTGGTCCAATCTCTGGAGGGCCGACGTGGTGTCCCTAATGTATGACGGTAAGTTGGCAACCAAAGGCTTTAAAAAATAGTCCACAATGTTTGCAATCAGCTCACAGGGTCCGTCATTACCTGAAACTATGGGACGGCCTGGTGGGTCCATAGCGTTCTTGTGAAGTTTTGGGACCAAATACAAAGTAGGGAGCTTAGGTTGACACAACCGGATGTTGTCCACTAGTTTTTTGGATACAATTCCTTCTTCGAAGGCTCTTTCTATGATGTCAATCAACAACTTCTGAAAAGAAGATACAGGATTGAAGGTGAGTCTTTTATAACAGGTTGTATCATTTAGCAATTTGTTTGCTTGTTTCTCATATTGTTCCTTCGGCCAAATTACAAGGTTCCCCCCCTTATCCGCTGGTTTGTACACAACATCATGCCAGCTTTTGAGTTCCTCTATCGCTGCTCGTTCAATTTTGCTCACATTTGAGCGACTTTTTTGGGTCTTAGACAATTTTTCTATGTCCTGAGTGACCAATCTCGTAAAGATGTCAATGGCAGGGCATAGACTCAAAGGGGGAAACTTTTTAGATTTAGTAAATAGCCATTGCGGAATTGTGCTTACCTCCGATGGATTGTTTTCGTCTTCTAGAGACATCAGAATCTCAAGTATTTCTCTATCCTCTGTATTAAATGATGGATCTTGATCACTGTTTTTGAAATGAAGCTTTTTTAGTATGAGTTTCCTGGCAAACAAATGGACATCCTTCACAGATGTAAATGCGTCTAAATGATGCGAAGGAGAGAAGGTCAGACCTTTTTGTAATACTCTTACCTGTACCGGAGTCAAGATGTGTTTGGAGAGATTAATTACCTGATACTGGTTGTTCTTCCTCCGAGTTCTCTGTGCTTTCTGAAACATCTCCGGAAATTTTTTCCTTCGGTCACCACTTCTCAGGTGGAAATCCCTAGTAGATTCTATATCACTGTTGGAAGCACTGCTTTCCATTCCTGATTGGCTGGATATTTCAGAGTTCCTTCTGGGTCTAGGAATCCCTGTGGGTTCATTATTCTTTTGTTGCCACCGGAACACCTTGTCTGTATCATAGTCCCCTACATCCCGTAAGAATTTTTTAAGCTTATCTTGACTAACCTTTTCTTCTAGTGTGTTGATGTCAGTTTCTAGATCCTTAGACCATTTTGTGAATTGCTCACTAGACATATCTTTTACTAATGATTTATGGAGGTCCTCCAGCTGTTTATCCACCTCCAGAAGTGATGATGTATTTTTAGTAATCAATATTTCAATAAATTCAAAAGAGCATTTAGAGGCTATTGATATCCATCTCTTGATCAGCTCTTGTTCCCCTAGATCGTATGTAGGGTATAGCTGGATCCTGAGCCCTCTAGGTATAATTTTTTTGTCAAGATAATTTTCTAGTGATGAACGGTTCCACCATAGTTTAGTTTTTCGTTGTAAGGCTTTCCTATATTTATGCATCAGATCCTTAGTTTCAAAAGAGGCGTCCTGCGAAACAGCGGGGGTATTTTTGGAAAAAATGTCCGTAGCTTTTGATCGCCAGGCAACTTCCCTGGCCTTTAAATCCATTATCTGGACAATCTGTCACAAAGAACAGCAAAAACGTATTTATACCACAATTGTCCCAAATAGGTATTGGCACTTCATGCTATATCACAACACTTAGGAGACTCATTGGGTGTTCCCCCAGGCTCCAAAGAAGAGATCCAAAAAGTTTTTTAACATTATAAATCAATTTTATTATATTAAAGCATATAAAAGATAAAAAAGTACAGGACAAAAAATCCAAAAAATACCCAGGGAAACAATGGGTCACCTGTTGTGAAATTGGATTCTGGGCTCCCCCGGTGGCCACTTGTGGAATTTAACTTGTGTGCATCATCCCCTCTGTTCACCTGCTCCTATCAGGATGTGGGAGTCGCTATATAACCTTGCTCCTCTGTCAGTTTCTTGCCGGTCAACAATGTAATCAGAAGCCTTCTGTGCTTGTTCCTGCTACTAGACAACTCCCAGCTAAGTTGGACTTTTGTCCTTGTGTGTTTTTGCATTTTTGTTCCTGTTCACAGCTGCTGTTTCGTTACTGTGTCTGGAAAGCTCTTGTGATCGGAAATTGCCACTCTGGTGTTATGAGTTAATGCTAGAGTCTTAAAGGAATTTCTGGATGGTGTTTTGATAGGGTTTTCTGCTGACCATGAAAGTGTCCTTTCTGTCTTCCTGCTATCTAGAAAGCGGACCTCGATTTTGCTAAACCTATTTTCATGCTACGTTTGTCATTTCGTCTAAAATCACCGCCAATATATGTGGGGGCCTCTGTCTGCCTTTTGGGAAAATTTCTCTAGAGGTGAGCCAGGACTGTCTTTTCCTCTGCTAGGATTAGGTAGTTCTCCGGCTGGCGCTGGGCATCTAGGGTTAAAAAACGTAGGCATGCTACCCGGCCACTTCTAGTTGTGCGGCAGGTTTAGTTCATGGTCAGTATAGTTTCCATCTTCCAAGAGCTAGTTCTCATATATGCTGGGCTATGTTCTCTCGCCATTGAGAATCATGACAGTTTGACCGGCCCAAAAAAGGGTTAAATTACTGGCTGAGAAAGGAGAGAAAAAATAAGTCTGCTACAATTTTTTTTTTCTTTTTCCTCTAGTTCTGAGTGTGCTCTTAATTGAATCACTTGCTAGTCTGCCTATTCTGCAGCCTTCCTCTCTTTCTCTCCTTCTAATCCTTGAATGGCTCTGTGTTCACCTGTTTCAAATGGATCTTCAGAGTGTAGCTACAGGTTTGAATAATCTCGCCACAAAGGTACAAAATTTGCAAGATTTTGTTGTTCATGCACCTATGTCTGAGCCTAGAATTCCTTTGCCTGAATTCTTCTCGGGGAATAGATCTCACTTTCAAAATTTTAAAAATAATTGCAAATTGTTTTTGTCCCTGAAGTCTCGCTCTGCCGGAGACCCTGCACAGCAGGTCAGGATTGTAATTTCCTTGCTCCGGGGCGACCCTCAAGACTGGGCTTTTGCATTGGCACCAGGGGATCCTGCGTTGCTCAATGTGGATGCATTTTTTCTGGCCTTGGGGTTGCTTTATGAGGAACCTCATTTAGAGCTTCAGGCGGAAAAGGCCTTGATGTCCTTGTCTCAGGGGCAAGATGAAGCTGAAATATACTGCCAAAAATTCCGCAAATGGTCTGTGCTTACTCAGTGGAATGAGTGCGCCCTGGCGGCGGTTTTCAGAGAAGGTCTCTCTGATGCCATTAAGGATGTTATGGTGGGGTTCCCTGTGCCTGCGAGTCTGAATGAGTCCATGACGATGGCTATTCAGATCGATAGGCGTCTGCGGGAGCGCAAACCTGTGCACCATTTGGCGGTGTCTACTGAGAAAACGCCAGAAAATATGCAATGTGATAGAATTCTGTCCAGAAGCGAGCGGCAGAATTTTAGACGAAAAAATGGGTTGTGCTTCTATTGTGGTGATTCAACTCATGTTATATCAGCATGCTTTAAGCATACTAAGAAGCCTGACAAGTCTGTTTCAATTAGCACTTTACAGTCTAAGTTTATTCTTTCTGTGACCCTGATTTGTTCTTTGTCATCTATTACCGCGGATGCCTATGTCGACTCTGGCGCTGCTTTGAGTCTTATGGATTGGTCCTTTGCCAAACGCTGTGGGTATGATTTGGAGCCACTGGAGGCTCCGATACCTCTGAAAGGGATTGACTCCACCCCATTGGCTAGTAATAAACCACAATACTGGACACAAGTGACTATGCATGTTAATCCGGATCACCAGGAGGTTATTCGCTTTCTGGTGCTGTATAATCTACATGATGTTTTGGTGCTGGGATTGCCATGGCTGCAATCTCATAACCCAGTCCTCGACTGGAGAGCTATGTCTGTGTTAAGCTGGGGATGTAAAGGAACTCATGGGGACGTACCTTTGGTTTCCATTTCATCATCTATTCCCTCTGAGATTCCTGAATTCTTGTCTGACTTTCGTGACGTTTTTGAAGAACCCAAGGTTGGTTCACTACCTCCGCACCGGGAGTGCGATTGTGCCATAGACTTGATTCCGGGTAGTAAATACCCTAAGGGTCGTTTATTTAATCTGTCTGTGCCTGAACACGCTGCTATGCGAGAATATATAAAGGAGTCCTTGGAAAAGGGACATATTCGTCCTTCGTCATCTCCCTTAGGAGCCGGTTTTTTCTTTGTGTCTAAGAAAGACGGCTCTTTGAGGCCGTGTATTGATTATCGACTTTTGAATAAAATCACGGTTAAATATCAATATCCGTTACCACTGCTTACTGATTTGTTTGCTCGTATAAAGGGGGCCAAGTGGTTCTCTAAGATTGATCTCCGTGGGGCGTATAATTTGGTGCGAATCAAGCAGGGGGATGAGTGGAAAACCGCATTTAATACGCCCGAGGGCCATTTTGAGTATTTGGTGATGCCTTTTGGTCTTTCAAATGCCCCTTCAGTCTTCCAGTCCTTTATGCATGACATTTTCCGCGATTATTTGGATAAATTTATGATTGTGTATCTGGATGATATTCTGATTTTTTCGGATGACTGGGACTCTCATGTCCAGCAGGTCAGGAGGGTTTTTCAGGTTTTGCGGTCTAATTCCTTGTGTGTGAAGGGTTCTAAGTGTGTTTTTGGGGTTCAAAAGATTTCTTTCTTGGGATACATTTTTTCCCCCTCTTCCATCGAGATGGATCCTGTCAAGGTTCAGGCTATTGGTGATTGGACGCAACCCTCTTCTCTTAAGAGTCTTCAGAAATTTTTGGGCTTTGCTAACTTTTATCGTCGATTTATTGCTGGTTTTTCTGATGTTGTAAAACCATTGACTGATTTGACTAAGAAGGGTGCTGATGTTGCTGATTGGTCCCCTGATGCTGTGGAGGCCTTTCGGGAGCTCAAGCGCCGCTTTTCTTCCGCCCCAGTGTTGCGTCAGCCTGATGTTGCTCTTCCTTTTCAGGTTGAGGTCGACGCTTCTGAAATCGGAGCTGGGGCGGTGTTGTCGCAGAGAAGTTCCGACTGCTCCGTGATGAGACCTTGTGCTTTTTTTTCCCGTAAATTTTCGCCCGCCGAGCGGAATTATGATATTGGGAATCGGGAGCTTTTGGCCATGAAGTGGGCTTTTGAGGAGTGGCGTCACTGGCTTGAGGGGGCCAGACATCAGGTGGTGGTATTGACTGACCACAAAAATTTAATTTACCTTGAGTCTGCCAGGCGCCTGAATCCTAGACAGGCGCGCTGGTCGTTGTTTTTCTCTCGGTTTAATTTTGTGGTGTCGTACCTACCGGGTTCTAAGAATGTTAAGGCGGATGCCCTTTCTAGGAGTTTTGAGCCTGACTCCCCTGGTAATTCTGAGCCCACAGGTATCCTTAAAGATGGAGTGATATTGTCTGCCGTTTCTCCAGACCTGCGGCGGGCCTTGCAGGAGTTTCAGGCGGATAGACCTGATCGTTGCCCACCTGGTAGACTGTTTGTTCCTGATGATTGGACCAGTAGAGTCATCTCTGAGGTTCATTCTTCTGCGTTGGCAGGTCATCCTGGAATCTTTGGTACCAGGGATTTGGTGGCAAGGTCCTTCTGGTGGCCTTCCCTGTCACGTGATGTGCGAGGCTTTGTGCAGTCTTGTGACGTTTGTGCTCGGGCCAAGCCTTGTTGTTCTCGGGCTAGTGGATTGTTGTTGCCCTTGCCTATCCCGAAGAGGCCTTGGACGCACATCTCGATGGATTTTATTTCGGATCTGCCTGTTTCTCAGAAGATGTCTGTCATCTGGGTGGTGTGTGACCGTTTCTCTAAGATGGTCCATCTGGTTCCCTTGCCTAAGTTGCCTTCTTCTTCCGAGTTGGTTCCTCTGTTTTTTCAAAATGTTGTTCGTTTGCATGGTATTCCTGAGAATATCGTTTCTGACAGAGGGACCCAATTCGTGTCTAGATTTTGGCGGGCATTCTGTGCTAGGATGGGCATAGATTTGTCTTTTTCGTCTGCTTTCCATCCTCAGACTAATGGCCAGACCGAGCGGACTAATCAGACCTTGGAGACATATTTGAGGTGTTTTGTGTCTGCGGATCAGGATGATTGGGTTGCTTTTTTGCCTTTGGCGGAGTTCGCCCTCAATAATCGGGCCAGCTCTGCCACCTTGGTGTCCCCGTTTTTCTGTAATTTGGGGTTTCATCCTCGATTTTCCTCCGGTCAAGTGGAATCTTCGGATTGTCCTGGAGTGGATGCTGTGGTGGAGAGGTTGCATCAGATTTGGGGGCAGGTGGTGGACAATTTGAAGTTGTCCCAGGAGAAGACTCAGCTTTTTGCCAACCGCCGTCGTCGTGTTGGTCCTCGGCTTTGTGTTGGGGACTTGGTGTGGTTGTCTTCTCGTTTTGTCCCTATGAGGGTTTCTTCTCCTAAGTTTAAGCCTCGGTTCATCGGCCCGTACAAGATATTGGAGATTCTTAACCCTGTGTCCTTCCGTTTGGACCTCCCTGCATCCTTTTCGATTCATAATGTTTTTCATCGGTCATTGTTGCGCAGGTATGAGGTACCGGTTGTGCCTTCCGTTGAGCCTCCTGCTCCGGTGTTGGTTGAGGGTGAGTTGGAGTACGTTGTGGAAAAGATCTTAGACTCTCGTGTTTCCAGACGGAGACTCCAGTATCTGGTCAAATGGAAGGGATACGGTCAGGAGGATAATTCTTGGGTCACTGCCTCTGATGTTCATGCCTCCGATCTTGTCCGTGCCTTTCATAGGGCTCATCCTGATCGCCCTGGTGGTTCTGGTGAGGGTTCGGTGCCCCCTCCTTGAGGGGGGGGTACTGTTGTGAAATTGGATTCTGGGCTCCCCCGGTGGCCACTTGTGGAATTTAACTTGTGTGCATCATCCCCTCTGTTCACCTGCTCCTATCAGGATGTGGGAGTCGCTATATAACCTTGCTCCTCTGTCAGTTTCTTGCCGGTCAACAATGTAATCAGAAGCCTTCTGTGCTTGTTCCTGCTACTAGACAACTCCCAGCTAAGTTGGACTTTTGTCCTTGTGTGTTTTTGCATTTTTGTTCCTGTTCACAGCTGCTGTTTCGTTACTGTGTCTGGAAAGCTCTTGTGATCGGAAATTGCCACTCTGGTGTTATGAGTTAATGCTAGAGTCTTAAAGGAATTTCTGGATGGTGTTTTGATAGGGTTTTCTGCTGACCATGAAAGTGTCCTTTCTGTCTTCCTGCTATCTAGAAAGCGGACCTCGATTTTGCTAAACCTATTTTCATGCTACGTTTGTCATTTCGTCTAAAATCACCGCCAATATATGTGGGGGCCTCTGTCTGCCTTTTGGGAAAATTTCTCTAGAGGTGAGCCAGGACTGTCTTTTCCTCTGCTAGGATTAGGTAGTTCTCCGGCTGGCGCTGGGCATCTAGGGTTAAAAAACGTAGGCATGCTACCCGGCCACTTCTAGTTGTGCGGCAGGTTTAGTTCATGGTCAGTATAGTTTCCATCTTCCAAGAGCTAGTTCTCATATATGCTGGGCTATGTTCTCTCGCCATTGAGAATCATGACAGTCACCACTCAAATATATATTGTGAAATATACTGAAAGAGTACACAAAATATCATGGCAGGCGGTGTCCTCCTGTCTATTCTAGCTGGTTATATGAAATGCAATACATATGTGAATTCAATATCCCAATTAGGGTATATCTATAGTACTATTCCCATAGATTTCCAGCACAAATATACATGAGGGCACCGCATAAAAAATGTAACCGAGATGTTGGAACATATAAGTTTCCACAATGCAACAGAATTGACAGAATAAGCACGACTGGTGCAAAAGATATATCCTATAATCCAATCTGAACAATAAAATGGCGCTATCCAAAGCATCCCTTCAATACATGGTACATCATACAATATATAAGATCAAATTGCACTTGGCGTGTTACCTGATATTGGTGATTCAGCCGATATACAGATGGAGAGTGGTGGCGTGTTCCCCTGTTCGCCCCGACGCGCGTTTCGCCCTTAGCTTCTTCCGGGGGCGTGCCCAAAGGATGGAAGGTGTGACTATTTATGTCCGTAGCTACCAATAGGTGTCTAAGGAAGAGGCGGGACTAAACCCTGTCAGTGTTCAAACCGGATGTACGTATGTTGTGAGTCCGCACTAAGAGATGACATCAGTGACCCGCTTCGTGAACCGCATAGTGCACAACGCTGTGTATGAGGAGTGGGCGGAAGATGACATAAATGACCCGCTTTATGAACCGCATAACACACAGCGCTATGTATAAAAAGTGGGCGGACCCAACCGATGTTTTACCGTATATATATATATATATATATATATATATATATGTGTATATTGAGACTCCAAACCAAATAACAAACTTCATGGTCCACTTATAAAGTGAAAAATGCGCAGAATTATATATTTATATATTTATACATATATTAGTATACTTTTATTAGTATTGTATAATTACTTTCACTTGTTAGACAATATCACATAGTACCCATATAGGTTGTTTGCATGCATTATAGCGGTTGCGTGCATGCGTTATGTATCACATCACCCGCTTTTTGCATAGACGTTCACCATTACAGTGGTTGTGCGCATGCGCTATGTATCACATCACCCGGCCTTTGCATAGGCGTTCCGCCTCGGGTCCATGCATTCAACTGCATGGGACCCAAGGAGCGCCGTGATGTAAATGCTTTATATGGTCTGATGATGATCATCGCATGCGCCGACATTACCACTTTTATGTGCATCAATGTATAAATATATAAATATATAATTCCTAAGTGTTGTGATAAACTGATATAAGCCAGACAGACTGTTTGGGGCTTTTCAGGCAAAAGCGGAACAGCACCAGATGTACTAAGTGATGATCAGATGTCTCAAATTTGTCCTAGATGCAGAAAACGGAGACAGCTACACTTTAGTTGCCTAATCAGCATTCATATGTGCAGTAATCTCAATATTCCATATATATGTAGATAACCAATAACAGAGGAGCTTGACAATATGGTAATTAACTAACTACCCCTAACCACCCCCTTTCTACATGCAATTATAAAACCATGTATGTACATTAAACCAAATTTCCATAACAACAACATCATCATTAATGTATTGCGGAAAATGATGGCACTATATAAACAACAGAAATAAAAAATAAATATTGGTTACCACTCACCTGATTCAGAGACAGGTGTGACAAGTGGATAAAATCTTGATTACTGTCCACTAAACGTTTTCTTTGGTCAACTTTCATTTACATCATTTTAATACCTATTACATGCAGTTTTTATGAAACAAGCATTATACTGCCATCTGATACACTGTACAATTGGCCACCAGTTAAGTTAATTTTCCTCTCATTTCGAACAAATCAAGGCTTTCAAACTACAAACTAAATGCTGCAATCCAGTACATTCGGCTAGTGATTACCCATATGTTTAGTTAAGGCAATATGAGCAAATTTATACAGGAACCCATTGATGAATATGTAAATTGTGTGATCCAACAGTAATAAATTTAAATGTTATAGAGCAATTAAATCATTCCTTCTACAGCAGATCACTTGTAAAACAACATAATACATAGTATTCCATCAGTCAGATGACTGCCTTGCAGCTGTTTTTATCTATACAGCATGTTATCTTTTGACGTATTTTTTATTGAAATGAAAACATTTAAATACCATTAAATTATGAAAACCAAGACATGTTTCTGAATCTAGATTTTCCATTTACATGTCATAAATGGAATTTCTGGAATTACAAGTAAACATTACTATAAGATTCATTTCATTTACACCAACACAACAGGCCATTGATATTTACATATGTACTGTGGCACGTAAAGTTGGGGCACCCCTGGCCAAAATTACTGCTATTGTGAACAGTTAAGCAAGTTGAATATGAATTATCTCTAAAAGGTCTAAAGTTAAAGATGACCCATTTCCTTTGTATTTTAGTCAAAAATATATGTATACAGTATATATTGTCAATTCTTACATTTTAAAAATTACAAAAAGGAAAATGGGCCAATGCAAAACTTTGGGCACCCTTGGATATTTCTGTGCTCATATAACTTTGATCAACATTTCAGACATTAATTAGCCTGTTAGAGTTATGGCTTGTTCACTATCATCATTAGGAAGGCCAGGTGATGCAAATTTCCCAGCTTTAGAAAAACACAGCCTCCTCTAACTTTGTGCCAAAAGGCTGCAGTTCTTTGAAGCAGCTGCCTAGCACTCTTAGAATGACAGTGATAGAGGCCCACAAAGCAGGAGAAAGTTAGTTGAGTGGTTAGATGAGTGGTTAGCTGAGTAGGTACTCCTCTCCCTGTGCACCTCTGAGTTGTATGTGGGTTTGGTTTTCCACGTTCCATTCACACTGTGTGAAGTTAACTCAGTGTGTTTAATGAGGAACGTTTGATAGTTTTTTATCTATCTTGTTCATATTAGCAGCAGTTTACTGCACGGTGGACCCCGGGTTGTGATTGCACCTTATTTGTAATTTATTTTTATTTGGTGAAATTCGCCAACCCTAACACTTGTAGAACATAGTTTGCAGTCTGTTCACCATCCAAATAACCTCTCCCTCTTGAAGAATAGTAACAGAGTCCTCAGTACTACCACCCCCGGGGAAATTTCTGGGTAAGGCATCAGTCTTAAAGTTTTTAATCCCAGGACAGTAAGTGACAAAGAAATTAAAACTAATCTATTTATATAAAGCTGAGTGTATCTATGTGTGTGTGTATGTATCAAGCCACGCCCACTCCACATAGCCCCACGCACTCAGACATAGCCACACTCACTCCACATGCAAAGCCCCATCCACACGGCCCACTTTGTTATCACATGGGCGGAGACACATTCACCTCGAAATGCACCCTGCAAAACTCACCGGCTGTGACGTCCTAGCCGCTGTGAGCTACAATCAGGGCCGCCGCCTTTAGAGTATCAGTGCGCGGCAGGTACAGGCCACATCTAGCTTCATCATTTCTAGAATAGAGTTGCTCCTGTGAGGCATGACGTCAAGGGAAAGGGAGGAGCTCATGGATTACACTGCTGTGCTCATAACAGGAAGATGCTGTGCGCGTGTGAGGGGAAGAGAGGAGTGAAGGGAAAAAGAGAGACGTGAGGGGAAAATGAGAGGAGTGAGGGAAAAAGAGAGGAGAGGAAAATAGTGGAGTGAGAGGAAAATAGTGGAGAGAGGGGAAAAAGAGAGGTGTAAAGTGAAAATGAGAGATGTGAGTGGAAAATGAGAGGAGTGAGGGGAAAATAGTGGAGTGATCAGAAAACGACAGGTGTGATGTCAAAATGACAGGTGTGAGGGGGGGAAATGAGAGGAGGGGGAAATGAGAGGTGTGAGGGGGAAAATGAGAGGAGTGATGGGAAAATGAGATGTGAGAGGAAATATAAGCGATGTGAGGGGGAAAATGAGAGGCATGATGGTTGAGGCTGTGTATAAGGCCACATTCACATGTTCTGTATGACCAATTAGAAAACTTTGCACCCTTTTTGATCATGTCTGTGACTGGTTTCATAATCAAAGAACAATTAGACTTTCGATAATAATGATCAAACCCTAGAAAGCACTGTAGGGCTTTCAGATTTTCCAAAGGATCCCATTCTAATACTGTGTGGACCTTCTCTGGATCCATTCAGAACCCTTAAAAATTGCACCTCCTGTACAGCGAACATACATTTCTCAAGCTTAGCATACAGTTTATCATCCCATAATATTTGTAGTACCTGCCTGACGTGCACCTGATGAGCCCCCAAATCATTGAGAAATACCACCACCAATTTGCCCACCAGATGACAAAAGATAGAATTGACAAAATTCAGAAAAATGGCAGGGGCATTAGTCAAACTAAATTGCATGACAAGATTTTAATAATGTCTCTCAGGAGTATTTCCACTCATCTACCTCTCTTATTCTAATCAGATTTTAGGCCCCTCTAAGATCCTACTTGGAGAACCATTTTGCTCCAACAATCTGATTAAATAAATCAAGAATGAGATTAAGGGGATAAAAATCTTAAATAGTGTTCCGATTTAACTCCCAAAAGTCTAAAAATGGACGAAGACTCATCATATTTTTTTACAAAAAAAGAAACCTGCTGTAACGGTGGAAGACAAAGGTCTGAAAAGTCTCTTAGCAAGACTCTCGGAGATATACTCCATCATAATTTGTCTTTCAGAGCCTGAAAGATTGTACTACCTGGTTTTGGGTAGTTTTCCACTAGGAAGCAAGATAATCATAAGCACAATGAGGAGGCAATTCCTGACACTCCTCTTCTGAGTACACATCCTGAAAAGCGGACAGAAAAGAGGGTAGAGTTTTGGCAGAGAGAAGAGTATTCAGGTCGTTACCGTTACAGTAGTCACTCCACATAACAATCTCCCTGGATTGCCAATCTATAACAGGATTATGCATAACCATTAGTGATGAGCGAGTATACTCATTGCTCGGGTTTTCCCGAGCACGCTCGGGTGGTCTCCGAGTATTTGTGACTGCTCGGAGATTTCGTTTTTGTTGTCTCAGCTGCATGATTTATGGCTGATAGCCAGCCTGAGTATATGTGTGGGTTGCCTGGTTGCTAGGGAATCCCCACATGTAATCAAGCTGTCTAGTAGCCGCAAATCACGCAGCTGCGGCAAGGAAAACTAAATCTCCGAGCAGTCACAAATACTCGGAGACCACCCGAGCAATATACTCGATAATCACTAATAACCACAATTCCGGAGTATACTCTGTGCAGAATTATTAGGCAAGTAGTATTTTAGAGGATTATTTTTATTATTGATCAACAAGTATGTTCTCAATCAACCCAAAAGACTCATAAATATCAAAGCCTAATATTTTTGGAAATTGGAGTGGTTTTTTTTTAGATTTGGCTATCTTAGGAGGATATCTGTTTGTGCAGGTAACTATTACTGTGCAGAATTATTAGGCAACTTAATAAAAACCAAATATATTCCCATCTCACTTGTTTATTTTCACCAGGTAAACCAATATAACTGCACAAAATTTAGAAATAAACTTTTCTGACATGAAAAAACAAACCCCCCCAAAATTAGAGACCAATATAGCCACCTTTCTTTATGATGACACTCAACAGCCTTCCATCCATAGATTTTGTCAGTTGCTTGATCTGTTTACGATCAACATAGTGTGCAGCAGCCACCACAGCCTCCCAGACTCTGTTCCGAGAGGTGTACTGTTTTCCCTCCCTGTAGAGCTCACATTTTATGAGGGACCACAGGTTCTCTATGGGGTTCAGATCAGGTGAACAAAGGGGCCATGTCATTATTTTTTCTTCTTTCAGACCTTCATTGGCCAGCCACGCTGTGGAGTAGTTAGAGGCATGTGATAGAGCATTGTCCTGCATGAAAATCATGTTTTTCTTGAACGATACCGACTTCTTCCTGTACCACTGCTTGAAGAAATTGTCTTCCAGAAACTGGCAGTAGGTCTTGGAGTTGAGCTTCACTCCATCCTCAACCCAAAAAGGTCCCATAAGTTTATCTTTGATGATACCAGCCCATACCATTACCCCACCTTCACCTTCCTGGCGTCTGAGTCGGAGTGGAGCTCTCTGCCCTTTACTGATCCAGCCTCTGGCCCATCCATCTGGCCCATCAAGAGTCACTCTCATTTCATCAGTCCATAAAACCTTTCAAAAGTCAGTCTTAAGATATTTCTTGGCCCAGTCTTGATGTTTTATCTTATGTTTCTTGTTCAAAGGTGGTCGTTTTTCAGCCTTCCTTACCTTGGCCATGTCCCTGAGTATCGCACACCTTGTGCTTTTTGCTATTCCAGTAACGTTGCAGCTCTCAAATATGGCAAATCTGGTGGCAAATGGCATCTTGGCAGCTTCACGGTTGATTTTCCTCAATTCATGGGCAGTTATTTTGCACTTTTTTTGCCCAACACACTTCTTGTGACCCTGTTGGCTATTTGCCATGAAACGCTTGATTGTTCGGTGATCGCGCTTCAAAAGTTTGTCAATTTTAAAACTGCTGCATCCCTCTGCAAGACATCTCACAATTTTGGACTTTTCACAGCCCGTCAAATTTCTCTTCTGACCCATTTTGCCAAAGGAAAGGAAGTTGCCTAATAATAAAACACACCTTATATAGGGTTTTGATGTCATTAGACAACACCCCTCCTCATTACAGAGATGCATATCACCTGATTTACTTAATTGGTAGTTGGCTCTCAAGCCTGAACAGCTTGGAGTAGGACAACATGTATAAAAAGTATCATGTGATCAAAATACAACTTGACTAAATAATTCTGCACACAGTGTATTTAAAATAAATAATAAAAAACACAGCTATGTTAATTAGGCCTCATTCAGATGTCTTTTTTTACGTATGCGAAAAAAGGACAAAGAGGGTTTTTGATAACATTTTTATCAGTATTTAGTCAGTGCTTCCATTTTACCATAACAGTTTCATCAGTGATTTTCTCGTACATGCAAAAAAATTGCTAAGATTCTTCTACCTATCAAAATGTTAACAACGGACATTAAGGAGATTGCGTATGGATGATATCTCTGTGTTGTCCATGATTATCATGGACCTATGGACTTGTATGGGTGATTTTGATCTGCGCCTGTCACTGTGACTGTTTTTCAAACACACATTCCACAAAAAAACATGGGCATGTGAACAGCCCGATAAAATATAATGGGTACTTGTTCCTTCAGTGTAACACATGGAATGCACATGTATGTAAAAAAAAAACATCTGAAGGAGGCTTAGGATAATGTAATTATAATGGAACAAGGTGGCATGGGGTGGCAGCCAGGGGCGAGTCCACTAAGCAACAGTCAGTGAGCACCAAGGCACCTTGCTCATGAAAAGTCAAATACAGTTCCTTGTACAGCATATGTAACATGTACAATAGCACACTCTCAAGCTCTGTCAAGCTCTGCAGCTTCCGGCTGCAATAACGTAGGCTCTGCAAATCACTTCGGAGAAGAGGTCTTTTTCCAACAGTTGAACGTTAAAAAACAGCAAAGGTCGTCACAGTAGCATTGCTTTCCTCATGGGGAGAGTGATGTTACGTTTGGAAACGATGAAGGATATCTTTTATCAGGTAACCACCATGCACACAACATGTGTTTCTAAGTGACTTCCCCTATATATATTGTGGTTTGGAGGGAAGAAGGGATTCAGATTCTGTGAGAGGCAGAGAAGAGAGCAGACCAACATAGAGTGTCAGAAGGTCTGAAGGGGCCGTGTAGTCAGAAGTACTACAGCTCCTGGAAAGAGACATACAGAAATCCGAACATCATTCAGTGAGCGTGAAGAAGACCGAAGCATAGGAGAGTAACATCAGGGGAGACCAGCTAAGAGCAGGCTGCCTCCTTCTGAAGCGCAGATAACCGGTAGCTGGACCACCGAGATTGTAAGGGACTCTACGACTTACAGCAGAGACTGGCAGGACAGCTGAACTGCAAGTTATCTGTCCACCACACACACCTGAGACACAGTAACACATAGAGCCCAGGGCATGCTAGAGTCCCTGTAAAAAGGCTTGAGTTACCTGTTATGCAGATATTGTCCTATCCTACATGGGGGACAGAGAGAAGAACTGTGAGGACCTTATCTGAAGCCATAGGCAGTAAGGGACTACAACACCACCGCACTAGAGGAAGGCTTTTAACTCCTCCTGGAAAAGGGGACTCTGGATTCGCTTCCACCCGGCCGGACCCTGCCTACCCTGTGATCTGGTACCCTGGACTGTGGCTGCCTGAAGTCTTCAGTAAACCAGGTAAAGAGACTGCAAACCTGTGTCCTCGTTCTTTACTGTGCCATTCACCATCTTCCATCTACACACCGGGAGCCCTAGGGATACACTTCACCTGTGGGAATTTATACCATCTAGCTGCCATAACATCACCCCAGAGGACTTCTTAAAGCAGCGTTGGTCCACACTGACCGAATACCACAGGTGGCATCACGAATATAAACTTTATTCAAATTCCCCCTTTTACATGGGCGCCCAGGGCCACGGATCGGGTTGCCACTGTGACATCCCCCTGTGAACACTGGACCCGGTACCGGGTATCCAACGGTCCTGGCAGGGCGACTCACATCCATCAAATCAGCAGCACAGTTCACACAGAGTGGCATCTCCTCACTCTCCCTGTCCTTCGGACAGACCTGATTCTTCCTTACAAATTCTTTATCTCCTGCCCTTACTTTGTTCCACATGTGCTCAGGCCCACCAGTTCTACTCATGTCCAAGGTCCGGCTTCCTTAGGAAGAGGTGCTAGGATAGCTCTCTCAGTTCCACCTGCCTCGGTCATAAACCTAGAATCCTCCTTGAGTTGTCCCCGTCCACACTGGTCCCTATCCTGGGACTCCCTCCAGCCATAGCCGCTCCATTCTGCCGGCTAAATAGATCCTGAATTCTACAGGTATCTTGTCTTTGGGCAAGCTGCCTGGGAACTCCTCACTAACCAGGAAGTCTTTCTCCTATATCCCCTTGCTGTGTGCTGCTCTGGTCTGTGCCCCTCCCATCTACTTAACCCCTGTGCTGCCTGTATCTAAGGGTACTGTCACACAGTGGCACTTTTGTTGCTACGACGGTACGATCCGTGACGTTCCAGCGATATCCATACGATATCGCTGTGTCTGACACGCAGCAGTGATCAGGGACCCTGCTGAGAATCGTACGTCGTAGCAGATCGTTTGGAACTTTCTTTCGTCGCTGGATCTCCCGCTGTCATCGCTGGATCGGTGTGTGTGACACCGATCCAACGATGCGTTCGCTTGTAACCAGGGTAAACATCGGGTTACTAAGCGCAGGGCCGCACTTAGTAACCCGATGTGTACCCTGGTTACCATCGTAAAAGTAAAAAAAAAAAAACAGTACATACTTAAATTCCGGTGTCCGTCAGGTCCCCTGCCGTCTGCTTCCCGCTCTGACTGACTGCCGGCCGTGAGCAGAGCACAGCGGTGACGTCACCGCTGTGCTGTGCTTTCACTTTACGGCGGCACTCAGTCAGAGTGGGAAGCAGACTGCAAGGGCCCTGACGGACACTGGAATGTGAGTATGTACTGTTTGTTTGTTTTTTACTTTTACGATGGTAACCAGGGTAAACATCGGGTTACTAAGCGCGGCCCTGTGCTTAGTAACCCGATGTTTACCCTGGTTACCCGGGGCCTTCGGCATCATTGGTTGCTGGAGAGCTGTCTGTGTGACAGCTCTCCAGCGAACACACAACGACTTTCCAACGATCACGGCCAGGTCGTATCGCTGGTCGTGATCGTTGGAAAGTTGCAGAGTGTGACAGTACCCTAACTAACACTCTTATCTATCCTATGCTCTATTTCTACTGTGCCCCCCTCTATTCAAATATTATACTAATGTATCCCTAAACTAAAGGACAATACAACACATTACAGTACATGACAAATACATTACAGTGCACATTAATAAACAGAAGGAAACCACACATTACATTAGCATTGCTAAAACATCAGATTGCTGCATTAGACACATGTATAAGAGTCCAAAGAAGGGGAGGTACTTGACGTACCAAGTCACCCCCTTACAATAACAGCTATCCATACTTCCTCTCTTGTTCAAAAATACAAAAGCCCTGATTCATCCAAACCAACATTGCTCACGCCAGTTTTGACGTGAGAGCGTGTTGAAGTCAGAGGTGCATCTAAAAAAGGTTGTGTGCCTCTATACGCCTTGCCACAAAACTTACCTCAGTCAGCAACTTGAGTAAGATTTCTGATGTAAGCCACTCAACTGCTTGTCATGAATTAGATGGGTTGCGGCATCATGCCTCCATTTTGCTCATCCACCCCAGCTCTGCTTATTTTGGTATATCTGAGTGAAACTGGTGTGAAAATACCTAAAGTCACAAAATCCAAGTTTCAGCTGCAAATTTCTGCCAAGGATTTTCAATGAAATTCTTATTACTCTGTAAAAATAGTCAAACTCTTTATTAGTGACATGATGAAATGTGTAAAATGTAAAAGAAACTGGAACTAAAGAATAATATGGTAAAACTCTGAACAGTCCCTAGGCTTTAAATGTTATGGTGAAATTGAATATTTACGATTCTTTTACACAAAGCTGGTTTCATAGAAGTGTCCTTCATCCTTTCTTTTAATAAAAGCAGGATCTTGCCAGCATGCTCTGTGACCCATCAGCTGAAACATTCCAAGCTGCTCATTCTCATGTCTTTCCTGTGTATATCAGAGTCACCCTTTTCCAAATGTATCCTCTAAGTCTAAAATACTCTTGCATACTGATAAAGTTGCAATAAATCAGTCCTGATGATGGAAAAAAACAGTCATGAATAACACATGAAATATCGTCTAGGATATAACTTGATAACAGGTATGGAACCTTGATAACTAACTCCCTGTATGTTTATGAGCTCTTAAATTATAAAAATGGAAGAGTGGATAAGAAGGCTCTTTTTGTTTTAAACTTTTATGAATTATGGTCAAGAACAAAGTAGAGTAGGTCAAAAATTCTGCTTATGTTTAATCTACATTTTTCCAATACATTTTCTTCTAGGAATGCAGCAATCTCAGTAATGGAGCCTACATTATATAGTGCCTTTGAAACAGTATTCATACACCATGAACCTTTCCACATTTTTTCACATTGCACCCATAAACTTAAAGATGTTGTCCGCTACTTTTGCATTGATGGCCTATCCTTAGGGTAGGTAACCAATGTCTGATTAGCTGGGGTCCAACACCCTTGCCGATCAGCTGCTATGGGTGGTACTCACTTGCCGAACTGCTCCATCTTATTGTAATGGCTGCCACAGGGTATTGCACATCTGCCGACTATTGCCACCACTACAAGTAGACAGAGCAGCTCAGCAAGTGAGTACTCCCTGCTGGCGGCTGACGCCGCCGACTCCGATAACAGCTGATTCACAAAGGGGCCAGGTGTCAGACCCTGGCCAGTCAGACATTGATGACCTATCCTAAGGCTAGGCCATCAATGTAAAAGTTGTGGACAACATCCTTAAATCTATTTGTGGGGGAATTTAATGTGATATACCAACACAAAGTAGCAAGTATTTGTGAGGTGTAAAGGAAATGAAACAGTTTTCTAAATATTTTAAAAACATAAGTCTGAAAATTGTGGCTTGCATTTGTATTCAGACCTCTGTAGTCTGATACCCCTAAAATAAATCCTAAGATACCAATTGCCTCCCGAAGTCAAATATACTGATGAGCAAAAGGAAAACAATGTTTTCTACGTTTGACTTTCAAGCTCCATATCTCACCATCCACTACTGCTCCAAACATGAAACTACCATCATTTTATAGACAACCATCTTGGATATCTCATACACATATTAGACCTGCAACTATTTTGCATATGATTAATTATGCAGATTCTTGTCATGGTGAGATATGGAGCTTGAAAGTCAAAAGTTCAAAACATTGTTACCCTTCTGCTTATCAGTGTAATTAGTAAAATGCATCCACCTGTGTGTAATTTCTTATGGCACCTTTTCTGTGAAGACCTCATAGGTTTGTTTGAGAACATTAGGGATCAAACAGCATCATGAAAACCAAGAAATACATGAGATGGGTCAGGGATAAAGTTGGAAGAAGAGTAAAGCAGAGTTAGGTTTTTTAAAAAATAGCCCATGCTCTGGACATCTCACGAAGCACAACTGCAAAGCTACTAAGACATGGCTGTCAACCTAAACTGACATCCCCTGCAAGGAGAGCACTACTTAAAAAAGTATCCAAGAGGCCCATGGTCCCTTTGGAGAAGCTGCAGAGAGACACAGCCCAGGTGGGAGAATCTGTCCACAGGACAACTATTAGTCACATACTCCACAAATCTGGCCTGTATGAAAGAGTAGCAGGAAGAAAGCTATTTTTGAAAGCAAGTGCCGTTTACAGTTTGCAACATGCCATGTGGGGGACACAGCATGTGGAAGAAGATGCTCTGGTCAGATGAGACCAAAGTAAAACTTTTTGGGCTAAATTCAAACATGAGGGGTGACAGCATCACACTGTGGGGATGCTTTTCTTCAGTAGGGAAAGGGAGGATGGTTAGAGTTGATGGTAAGATGGATGGAGGTAAATACAGGGCAATCCTGGAGGAAAATCTTTTAGTGACTGCTAAAGACTTGAAATTAGGGTGTAGGTTCACCTTCCAGCAGGACATCAACCCTAAACATACTGCCAAAGCTACAATGGAATGCTTTATGTCAAAAAATATTTATGTGTGTGAATGGCCAAGTCAAAGTTCAGATGTAAATCCCATTGAGAATCTGTGGCAAGACTTGAAAATTGCAGTTCACAGATGCTCACCATCCAAGGTCACTGTGCTAGCCCTAATTTGCAAAGAAGAATGGACAAAAATTTCAGCCCCTAGATATGCAAACCTGGTAGAGATATACCTCAAAAGGCTTGCAGCGACAGGTGGTCCTATGAAGTATTGACTCAAGGGGCTGAATATAAATGCACATCATAATTTTAAATTTTTCAGATTTATATTTTTAAAATATTTAGAAAATCATGTAAAGTGAAGAAAAATGTGGAAAAGTTCATGGGATATGAATAATTTTTCATGACACTTTACACAAAGGGAGGAGGAGGTATAGTTCCCAATTAAACATTCTTTTGGCTTTCTTTAATGAAAAATAAACAGAATATGTGGCACCCCAGGGGCCTGCTTGTCACAGTAGCATTGCTTTCCTCATGGGGAGAGTGATGTTACATTTGGAGGCAAGAAGGGATAACTGTCACCAGGTAAACACAAGCATGCAACGCATTCACACTCCAGGCCACCAGGGAGAGCTTTTGATCCTATTTACTAGGTGATCAAATATATATGATAGTCTGTAGGGAAAGTTAGACAGTTCTTGCCAGGAAACTGACTGGATCAGTCTGAGGCAGAGGAAGGTTTACGGAGCTGTGTAGCCACAGTGCTGCAGCTCCTGGAAAGAGACTTACAGAAAGCCGAATGTATTGCAGTGAGCATGTAGGAGAGCGAAGCACAGCAGAGGATTTCAGTGGGAGACCAGCCACGAGCAGGCTACCGCCTTCTGAGGCACAGAGACCGGTAGCCGGAACACCGAGGTTGTAAGGGCCTCTACAACTTTCATCAGAGAGCGGCAGGACAGCTGAACTTCAAATTACCTGTCCGCCTTAATACCCAGGAGACACGGTGACACCTTTAGAGCCTGGGGCATGCTAGAGTCCCTATAAACAGACTCAAGTCACCAGTCATGCGGGTTATGTCCTATCCTATACGGGGGACACAGAGAGAGAACATCTGTGAGGACTTTATCTGAAGCCATAGGCAGTAAGGGACTACAACACCACGGCGCAAGAGGAAGGCTTTGAACTCCACTTGGATAAGGGGACTCCTAACCTGCTTCCAAGCTGGCTGGACCCTGCCCTGTGATCTGGTGCCCTGGACTGTGGCTGCCTGAAGTCTTCAGTAAACAAGGCAAAGAGACTGCAAACATGTGTCCTCATTCTTTAGTGCGCCATTCACCATCTTCCATCTACACACCTGGAGCCCTGGGGATATACTTCACCTGTGGGAAGTTATACCATCTAGCTGCCATAACATCACCCCAGAGGACCCCTTAAAGCAGCGTCGGTCTCCACTGACCGAATACCACAGGTGGCGTCACGAACATAAACTTTATTCCCTTTAAAGACCTTTCAATTTTACATGGGCGTCCAGAGCCACGGACCGGGTCGCCACCGTGACATCCCCCTGTGAAACACCGGACCTGGTACCGAGTACCCCATGGCCTTGGCGGGGCAACTCAAATACTTTTATGGTACCACAGAGGTGACTCATGTAGAAGGTGGATTCTTAGGGCATTATTAGGAGAAAGCGCAATGTTTGAATTAAAAAAAATGTTTTGCAATTATCTATAATTTATAATAATTTATTGATTTGCAGTAAGAATACAAAGTCTAGGAATTGATAGAGAAAGATGCCACACAAGACAGATTAATAAAATATTATTTATCTAACAACTATTAGGGTATGTTTCCACGTTCAGGAAACGCTGCGTTTTTGACGCTGCGTTGAGCTGCAGCGTCAAAAACGCAGCATCCAGATGTTACAGCATAGTGGAGGGGATTTCATGAAATCCCATCTCCACTATGCAGTAAATGATGCATGCGGCATACCCGCGAAAACGCACGTGCGGTGCGTCTTTTAAAAACGCAGCATGTCCTTGCATTGCTGAAACAACGCAAGGACAACGCAGGTGACCTGCCAGTGACCTCAGGTGCAGATTTGGTCAGGATTTTACCTGCATAAAATCCTGACCAAATCCTGAGGCAATCCTGAACATGGACACATACCCTTATGCTAAAATTTAGGGAATGGCGATGGGACACATTCTAAAACTAACCATTTGTTACTAATCTGTGGTCGTTGCTACCTAATGCTATATGTGGCAATGTTAATCTTTGCTGGCAAAGCTTTATAGAATTCATATAACAAAAGTTTTGCAGGGCTGCTTCTTCTGGGTGCGAAACGGCGCTCGTGCAAGAAGGCACTCATATGTCGGCCTCTACCATGAGGTCCAAGCCCATGCTGTGTTGGTGGCTGGGTAACAATGAGGCTTGCTTCCTCTGTCCCCTCCCACCAACCATGAACAACAGAGAGGGGATGATTATCCTCTTCTTCTGACAGTTCCTTGCCCATCACCTCATCCTCTTCCATTCATTCCTCAGATCTTGCACCTTCGATAACAGTTTGTCTGTTATCACCAGCCCCCTTGAATGCAGTAATCCACCCTCAATTGGCATCCGCCTCTGTGACAACAGTCTGGAACTTAGAGACAATGTTATCCCTTCCGCATCCTCCTCTGCTTCCTCTTCTTCTTCTCGGACCACCATCTCCTCCCGCAGGCTATTCAAAGTCTGCTCCAGCATATAGATGACCATAATAGGGATGCTGATGACGACGGCGTCAGCGCTAACCATCATATCATAGTAGCCATTTCGAAACTGTGCAGCAGAGTGCAGAGGTCCTTAATCTGTGCCCAATCTGTAAACATGTTATGCACCACATTCATACTGCGTTGGCCAAGGCTATGTGACATGACATACTGCATCAAGGCTCATTGCTGTTGCCACAGTCACTGCAACATATGCAGTGAAATTCCACCGTGTCGGCACATCACATATCAACCTGTTAACTGGCATGGACAAAGACTTCTGTATTGATGCAAATCGATGACCTAAGGGATGCGAATGGCAGAAATGAGCACACAGCTAACGTGTTTTCTGGGGCAGCTCAACCAGGCCAGGATAGTGGAGGAGAAAAAGCTGTACCACCAGGTTGAGAACGTGAGCCATGCAAGGCACATGTGTGAGCTTGCCTCGCCATAGGGCCGCCACCAGGTTCGCACCATTATCAGACTTGACCTTCCCTGGAAGCAGGTTCAACGGAGACAGCCATTAATCAGCAGTCGTCTAATCCTATGTAGGTGCAAGAAGGAGAAATTCAGGAAATCTTTTGTGCCTACTGCTATGGGGATATATAACACTTTCCTAAGGGTGAAAGACGACAATGATCTATGGTTGGTGCACTAATGGCAATGATCAGAGATTTAAGTACCTGCATTCACCCAAAATTGTTTGTTATGTAATGTGGTCAGTCATGTGCAAGATCTGTGTCTAGTAATTACTTTATGTAATGCTGTTTGTAATGTTGTAATGTTTGAAATGCTGTTTGTAAGGCTGCTGCAATACCATAATTTCCCTCGAGATCAATAAAGTGTATTGTATCGTATCGTAATCAAACTCAGTCTGGAGAGCTGTTCACAATTTTTCAGCTGCAAGACTGCAATCTCCAAGGCATATCAATTTTAATACTGCCTGATTGCGGTGAGCCCTGGCTGCACAGTACGGAGGTGGTTAGGATTTGCTCTGCACTGTTGGAACATGTGTTTCATTAAGGCAGAGGTTGAGGGCGCAGGTGGAGGCCCTAGAGGAGATAGAGGAGGAGGCATAAGCAGTGAAGGAAGAGTTAAATATAGAGGTTTGTCCTGCAAGTCTTGGGGATTCCAAGACTTGTGGAGCAGCACCTGCCCTCACAGCCACCAGAGTCACCCAGTGCCCAGTCAGCGAGATGTAACACCCTTGGCCATGCTTACTCATCCAAGTGTCTGTGGTGAAATGCACCCTGGCAGACAGAGATTTAGCCAAGGAATGAGTGATGTCGTCTGTGACATGCTGGTGTAGCGCAGGCACAGCTTTCTTAGAAAAGTAATACGACTGGGCAATTGGTACTGGGGGACAGCAACAGTCATCACCTTTCGGAAACCGTCTGCATTTACCAGGCACAAAGGCAGAATTTCCGTGGCCAACAGATTGGAGATGGTGGCGTTCAACCTCTTAGCTTTGTCATGCATAGGAGAAAACAATCTTTTACATGACCACAACCATAGAACCGTGGTCTGGCTGCAGTGCTGAGAGAGGAAGGAGTACGGTGAACCGGACAAACTGCTGGACCATGAAAGAGGTGCAGGCAGAGATGTTACTGTGAATTGAATAAGTTGTGGTGTGCTCTGTTATGGACCTGGTGGTTAGGAGCACCCGAAATGACCTGATGGTTAAAATGGAAAACCTGGGACAAGCTCTGAGGAAGTGGTAACTCTACTGACCGCAATTCCTAATCCTATCACACACACTAGAAATAGCCATGGAGCGTACCTAACTCTCCCTAGATGCCTCTTCACAGCCTAAGAGCTAACTACCCCTAAAGATAGAAATAGTAGCCTACCTTGCCTCAGAGAAATTTCCCAAAGTAAAGGTAGCCCCCCACAAATATTAACTGTGAGATAAGAGGGAAGTGACAAACACAGGAATGAAACAGATTTTAGCAAAGGAGGCCGAATCTTCTCTAGAAAGACAGAGGATAGGAAAGGGAACTATGCGATCAGTATTAAAAACTACAAAAACCACGCAGAGTGTGCAAAAAGACCTCCACACCGACTCACGGTGTGGAGGTGCAGCTCTGCACCCCCAGAGCTTCCAGCTAGCAAGGAAATATCATAATAGCAAGCTGGACAAAAACATAGCATGTACTGAGAAATAGATTCAAAAACCAATGAACAGCAAATGGACTAGCAAGGACTTAGCTTCTGCTGGAGTAGACAGGTCATCAGAGAAATCCAAGAGAGATCTGAACCAGTACTGAGACATTGACAGCTGGCATGGACTAACGACCTGGGCAGAGTTAAATAGGGAAGCCAGCAGCAGCAATAAACGAGGGCAGCTGAGAAAGCCAACCTCAAAGATCAGCAGTTCCACTCAAAGCCACCAGAGGGTGTCCAAGGACAGAACTCACCAAAGTACCATTCACGACCACAGGAGGGAGCCCGAGAATGGAATTCACAACAGTACCCCCCCTTGAGGAGGGGTCACCGAACCCTCACCAGAGCCCCCAGGCCGATCAGGATGAGCCAAATGAAAGGCACGAACCAAATCAGCAGCATGGACATCGGAGGCAACAACCCAGGAATTATCCTCCTGACCATAGCCCTTCCATTTAACCAGGTACTGAAGCTTCCGTCTCGAAATACGAGAATCTAAAATCTTCTCCACCACATACTCCAACTCCCCCTCAACCAACACCGGAGCAGGAGGATCAACGGAAGGAACCATACGCGCCACATATCTCCGCAACAACGACCTATGGAACACATTATGGATGGCAAAAGAAGCTGGAAGAGCCAAACGAAACGACACAGGATTGATAATTTCAGAAACCTTATAAGGACCAATGAAACGAGGCTTGAACTTAGGAGAAGAAACCTTCATAGGAACATAACGAGAGGACAACCAAAACAAATCCCCAACACGAAGTCGGGGACCAACACAGCGACGGCGGTTAGCAAAACGTTGCGCCTTCTCCTGAGACAACGTCAAATTGTCCACCGCGTGAGTCCAAATTTGCTGCAACCTGTCCACCACAGAATCCACACCAGGACAGTCAGAAGTCTCAACCTGCCCTGAAGAAAAACGAGGATGAAAACCAGAATTACAAAAAAAAGGCAAAACCAAAGTAGCAAAACTAGCCCGATTATTAAGGGCGAACTCGGCCAATGGCAAGAAGGTCACCCAATCATCCTAATCAGCAGAAACAAAGCATCTCAGATAGGTCTCCAAGGTCTGATTGATTCGTTCGGTTTGGCCATTTGTCTGAGGATGGAACGCTGAAGAAAAAGACAAATCAATGCCCATCTTAGCACAAAAGGACTGCCAAAACCTAGAAACAAACTGGGAACCTCTGTCCGACACAATGTTCTCCGGAATGCCATGCAAACGAACCACATGCTGAAAAATTAATGGAACCAAATCAGAGGAGGAAGGCAATTTAGGGAAGGGTACCAAATGGACCATCTTAGAAAACCGATCACAAACCACCCAGATGACAGACATCCTTTGAGAGACAGGAAGATCAGAAATAAAATCCATGGAAATATGCGTCCAGGGCCTCTTTGGGACAGGCAAAGGCAAAAGCAACCCACTGGCATGAGAACAGCAAGGTTTGGCCCGAGCACAAGTCCCACAGGACTGCACAAAAGAACGCACATCCCGTGACAAGGAAGGCCACCAAAAGGACCTAGCAACCAAATCTCTTGTACCAAAAATCCCAGGATGACCAGCCAACACTGAACAATGAACCTCAGAAATAACCCTACCAGTCCATCTATCAGGGACAAACAGTTTCTCCACTGGACAGCGGTCAGGTCTATCAGCCTGAAACTCCTGCAGCACCCGCCGCAAATCAGGGGAGATGGCAGACAGAATCACCCCCTCTTTAAGAATACCAGCCGGCTCAGGGACTCCCGGAGAATCAGGCAAAAAACTCTTAGAAAGGGCATCAGCCTTCACATTCTTAGATCCCGGAAGGTATGAAACCACAAAATCGAAATGGGAGAAGAACAGTGACCATTGAGCCTGTCTAGGGTTCAACCGCTTGGCGGACTCGAGGTAAGTCAGATTCTTGTGATCAGTCAGGACCACCACGCGATGTTTGGCTCCCTCAAGCCAATGTCGCCACTCCTCGAATGCCCACTTCATAGCCAACAACTCCCGATTGCCGACATCATAATTACGCTCAGCAGGCGAAAACTTTCCAGAAAAGAAAGCACACGGCTTCATCAAGGAGCCATCAGAACTTCTCTGAGACAAAACAGCCCCTGCCCCAATCTCAGAAGCATCAACCTCGACCTGAAAAGGGAGCAAAACATCTGGCTGACGCAACACAGGGGCTGAAGTAAAATGACGTTTAAGCTCCTGAAAAGCCTCAACGGCCGCAGGGGACCAATTCACCACATCAGCACCTTTCTTTGTCAAATCAGTCAAAGGCTTAACCACACTAGAAAAATTAGCGATGAAGCGACGGTAAAAATTAGCAAAGCCCAGGAACTTCTGAAGACTCTTCACAGATGTAGGTTGAGTCCAATCATAAGTGGCCAGAACTTTAACAGGATCCATCTCGAAAGTAGAAGGGGAAAAAATGAAGCCCAAAAAGGAAACCTTCTGAACTCCAAAGAGACATTTAGACCCCTTCACAAACAACGCATTAGCACGAAGGACCTGGAACACCATCCTGACCTGCCTTACATGAGACTCCCAATCATCCGAAAAGACCAAAATATCATCCAAATATACGATCATGAACCTATCCAGATACTTCCGGAAGATGTCATGCATAAAGGACTGAAACACAGATGGAGCATTAGAAAGCCCAAATGGCATCACCAGGTACTCAAAATGACCCTCGGGCGTATTAAATGCTGTTTTCCATTCATCGCCCTGTTTAATACGCACAAGATTATATGCCCCTCGAAGGTCAATCTTGGTAAACCAACTAGCCCCCTTAATCCGAGCAAACAAATCAGACAACAGAGGCAAAGGGTACTGAAATTTGACCGTGATTTTATTGAGAAGGCGGTAATCTATACAGGGTCTCAGAGAGCCATCCTTCTTGGCCACAAAAAAGAACCCTGCTCCCAACGGCGACGAAGACGGGCGAATATGCCCTTTCTCCAAGGACACCTTTACATAACTCCGCATAGCGGCATGTTCTGGCACAGATAAATTGAACAGTCGGCCCTTAGGGAACTTACTACCAGGAATCAAATTAATAGCGCAATCACAGTCCCTATGAGGAGGTAGGGCACTGGACTTGGGCTCATCAAATACATCCTGGCAATCCGACAAAAACTCAGGGACTTCAGAAGGAGTGGAAGAAGAAGTTGACATCAAAGGAACATCACCATGTATCCCTTGACAACCCCAACTAGACACAGACATTGATTTCCAATCCAATACTGGATTATGGACCTGTAGCCATGGCAAACCCAACACGACCACATCATGCAAATTATGCAAAACCAAAAAGCAAATATTTTCCTGATGTGCGGGAGCCATGTACATGGTCAGCTGAGTCCAGTACTGAGGTTTATTCTTGGCCAATGGCGTAGAATCAATCCCCCTTAAGGGAATAGGACTCTGCAAAGGCTCCAAGGAAAAACCACAACGCCTGGCAAACTCCAAGTCCATCAAGTTCAGGGCAGCGCCCGAATCCACAAATGCCATAACAGAGTAGGACGACAATGAGCAAATCAGAGTAACATATAAGAGAAATTTAGGCTGCAAAGTACAAATGGTGACAGACCTAGCGAACCTCTTAGTGCGCTTAGGACAATCAGAGATAGCATGAGAGGAGTCACCACAGTAAAAACACAGCCCATTCTGACGTCTCTGTTCTTGCCGTTCAGCTCTGGTCACAGTCCTATCACATTGCATAGGCTCAGGCCTCCGCTCAGAGGACACCGCCAAATGGTGCACAACTTTGCGCTCGCGCAAACGCCGATCAATCTGAATGGCCACAGACATTGACTCATTCAGACCAGCAGGCGTGGGGAACCCCACCATAACATCCTTAAGGGCTTCAGAAAGACCCTTTCTGAAAATTACTGCCAGGGCACACTCATTCCATTGGGTAAGCACAGACCACTTTCTAAACTTCTGGCAATACACTTCTGCTTCATCCTGACCCTGACATAGAGTCAGCAAGATCTTTTCTGCCTGATCCACAGAAATAGGTTCGTCATAAAGCAATCCAAGCGCTAGAAAAAATGCATCCACATTAAGCAATGCAGGATTTCCTGGCTCAAGAGAGAATGCCCAGTCTTGCGGGTCACCATGCAACAAAGAAATAATAATCTTTACTTGCTGAATGGGATCACCAGAGGAGCGGGGTTTCAGAGCAAGAAACAGTCTGCAATTATTTTTGAAATTCAAAAATTTAGATCTATTCCCAGAAAACAAATCAGGAATTGGAATTCTAGGCTCTAACATCGGATTCTGAACTACATAATCTTGAATACTCTGTACCCTAGCAGCGAGTTGATCCACACAAGAGGACAAACCTTGAATATCCATATCTACACCTGAGTCCTGAACCACCCAGAGGTTAAGGGGAAAAGAAAGACAAAACAAGCTGCAAAGAAAAAAAAATTGACTCAGAACTTCTCTTTTCCCTCTTTTGAGATGCATTAACACTTTTGGCCAGCTGTACTGTTATGGACCTGGTGGTTAGGAGCACCCGAAATGACCTGATGGTTAAAATGGAAAACCTGGGACAAGCTCTGAGGAAGTGGTAACTCTACTGACCGCAATTCCTAATCCTATCACACACACTAGAAATAGCCGTGGAGCATACCTAACTCTCCCTAGACGCCTCTTCACAGCCTAAGAGCTAACTACCCCTAAAGATAGAAATAGTAGCCTACCTTGCCTCAGAGAAATTTCCCTAAGTAAAGGTAGCCCCCCACAAATATTAACTATGAGATAAGAGGGAAGTGACAAACACAGGAATGAAACAGATTTTAGCAAAGGAGGCCGAATCTTCTCTAGAAAGACAGAGGATAGGGAAGGGAACTATGCGGTCAGTATTAAAAACTACAAAAACCACGCAGAGTGTGCAAAAAGACCTCCACACCAACTCATGGTGTGGAGGTGCAGCTCTGCACCCCCAGAGCTTCCAGCTAGCAAGGAAATATCATAATAGCAAGCTGGACAAAAACATAGCATGTACTGAGAAATAGATTCAAAAACCAATGAACAGCAAATGGACTAGCAAGGACTTAGCTTCTGCTGGAGTAGACAGGTCATCAGAGAAATCCAAGAGAGATCTGAACCAGTACTGAGACATTGACAGCTGGCATGGACTAACGACCTGGGCAGAGTTAAATAGGGAAGCCAGCAGCAGCAATAAACGAGGGCAGCTGAGAAAGCCAACCTCAAAGATCAGCAGTTCCACTCAAAGCCACCAGAGGGTGTCCAAGGACAGAACTCACCAAAGTACCATTCACGACCACAGGAGGGAGCCCGAGAACGGAATTCACAACAGTGCTCGTTCACTGAGATGAGTCAAAAGCAGCAGGCATGTCTTCCGTTACAGCTGACGGAGGGCTTTCAGTCAGTGTGACTGGAGTGGGTAAAAAACCCAAGGCTCTGCGGTCGAAGACCTGCGTCTCAATAGTTGCCACAGTAACAGAGGAGGAGGAAGAAGCAACAGATGCGATTGATGGGGTGGCTGGGGGTTATTAAGGTCCGCTGGTCTGAATTTTTTCTCAGTGGGATTCCCACAGTAACGCATGTTGATTGCACAAGCGAAGGTTCATATACGTAGTGGTCAAATTATAGCCCTTTTTACCTCGACTCAGTTTTTTTTTTGCTAATTTGGCAGATCACGTGAGTTCACTCATCCTTTGCATTGTCAAAAAAGGCCCAGGCTAGGCAACCCTTGCCACCCCTGCGAGCTACAGACCCATGATTGCTGCTGGTCACAGCCACAGTTGTGGCTGAGAATGCATTGCTCCTCATGGCTGCATCACTACGTGTCTGGGATGTATGGTGCAGCGTAAGCTCCTCATCTTCCTTCTCACTTGACCTGCTCACCTGTGTGCATCTATGTTCACACCAACAGGGATCTAACACATCATTATCATCATCCTCTGGGTTGTTACATTCCTTGCCCTTGGAATCACTCTCCTCCTCTTCCTGTACTGACAGCACAGTACAGTCCCCATAATCCTCAGATATCTGAGTCTCATCAGGATCAGCCCCTACCAGGGTTAACCTCTGTTGACGAGGGTCAAGATGCTGTTCGGACCCTACTTCGCTCTGCCCTAGATCCAAGCTAAAAAAATGTTGGACATCGGTGCAGATTTACTCCTTATTAGTGTTGAGCGATACCGTCCGATACTTGAAAGTATCGGTATCGGAAAGTATCGGCCGATACCGGCAAAGTATCGGATCTAATCCGATACCGATACCCGATACCAATACAAGTCAATGGGACACCAAGTATCGGACGGTATCCTGTATGGTTCCCAGGGTCTGAAGGAGAGGAAACTCTCCTTCAGGCCCTGAGATCCATATCAATGTGTAAAAGAAAGAATTAAAATAAAAAATAGGAATATACTCACCTCTCCGACGCAGCCTGGACTTTACCGCCGTAACCGGGAGCCGTTGTACCTAAGAATGCGCGCTTGAAGGGCCTTAGATGACGTCACGGTGCTCTGATTGGTCCGTAGCGGTCTCGTGACCGCTACGCGACCAATCACAAAGCAGTGACGTCACCTAAGGTCTTTCAAGCGCTTGAAAGACCTTAGGTGACGTCACTGCTTTGTGATTGGATGCGTAGCGGTCACGCGACCGCTACGGACCAATCAGAGCGCCGTGATGTCATCTAAGGCCCTTCAAGCGCGCATTTTTAGGTACAACGGCTCCCGGTTACGGCGGTAAAGTCCAGGCTGCGTCGGAGAGGTGAGTATATCGCTATTTTTTATTTTAATTCTTTCTTTTACACATTGATATTAATCCCGATACCGATTCCCGATACCACAAAAGTATCGGATCTCGGTATCGGAATTCCGATACCCGCAAGTATCGGCCGATACCCGATACTTGCGGTATCGGAATGCTCAACACTACTCCTTATGATTCTGTGAAGCTTTTGAGTACACTTCTGATGACCATGGCATAGAATGTGTGAATAGCTCTTCAGACTCACACATCTGAGGTTCCGTACAGTCAGTTGTACGGTTGGAGTGATAGGACACGGGGGAAGCAAGGAGAATTTTGGGTGCCACCTCTGTGGACTGTACTGGGTGTGATGTTGAGGTGGAGGAAGAGGAGGAGAGGCCACGTGAAGCTGTGCTTGCCATCCACTCAAGCACAAGCTCTTTCTGGGCCTCATCAACAAGCCGTACCACTGTGTGTCTGCCAAAGAAAGGTAGTGGAGTAGCCCATCCAGTAACAGAAGTTTTCAGATGTCTTTGCATAGAACGTGACATTGTTGGTTCACTAGTAGTGTTGAGCAATACCGTCCGATACTTGAAAGTATCGGTATCGGAAAGTATCGGCCGATACCGGCAAAGTATCGGATCTAATCCGATACCGATACCCGATACCAATACAAGTCAATGGGACACCAAGTATCGGACGGTATCCTGTATGGTTCCCAGGGTCTGAAGGAGAGGAAACTCTCCTTCTGGCCCTGGGATCCATATCAATGTGTAAAAGAAAGAATTAAAATAAAAAATAGGGATATACTCACCCTCTGACGCGCCCTGGACTTTACCGCCGTAACCGGGAGCCGTTGTACCTAAGAATGCGCGCTTGAAGGGCCTTAGATGACGTCACGGCGCTCTGATTGGTCCGTAGCGGTCGCGTGACCGCTACGCGACCAATCACAAAGCCGTGACGTCACCTAAGGTCTTTCAAGCACTTGAAATACCTTAGAAGACGTCCGCAGCTTCTGATTGGTCGCGTAGCGGTCGCGTGACCGCTACGCGACCAATCACAAAGCAGTGACGTCACCTAAGGTCTTTCAAGCGCTTGAAAGACCTTAGGTGACGTCACTGCTTTGTGATTGGATGCGTAGCGGTCACGCGACCGCTACGGACCAATCAGAGCGCCGTGATGTCATCTAAGGCCCTTCAAGCGCGCATTTTTAGGTACAACGGCTCCCGGTTACGGCGGTAAAGTCCAGGCTGCGTCGGAGAGGTGAGTATATCGCTATTTTTTATTTTAATTCTTTCTTTTACACATTGATATTAATCCCGATACCGATTCCCGATACCACAAAAGTATCGGATCTCGGTATCGGAATTCCGATACCCGATACTTGCGGTATCGGAATGCTCAACACTACTCCTTATGATTCTGTGAAGCTTTTGAGTACACTTCTGATGACCATGGCATAGAATGTGTGAATAGCTCTTCAGACTCACACATCTGAGGTTCCGTACAGTCAGTTATACGGTTGGAGTGATAGGACACGGGGGAAGCAAGGAGAATTTTGGGTGCCACCTCTGTGGACTGTACTGGGTGTGATGTTGAGGTGGAGGAAGAGGAGGAGAGGCCACGTGAAGCTGTGCTTGCCATCCACTCAAGCACAAGCTCTTTCTGGGCCTCATCAACAAGCCGTACCACTGTGTGTCTGCCAAAGAAAGGTAGTGGAGTAGCCCATCCAGTAACAGAAGTTTTCAGATGTCTTTGCATAGAACGTGACATTGTTGGTTCACTAGTAGTGTTGAGCAATACCGTCCGATACTTGAAAGTATCGGTATCGGAAAGTATCGGCCGATACCGGCAAAGTATCGGATATAATCCGATACCGATACCCGATACCAATACAAGTCAATGGGACACCAAGTATCGGACGGTATCCTGTATGGTTCCCAGGGTCTGAAGGAGAGGAAACTCTCCTTCTGGCCCTGGGATCAATATCAATGTGTAAAAGAAAGAATTAAAATAAAAAATAGGGATATACTCACCCTCTGACGCGCCCTGGACTTTACCGCCGTAACCGGGAGCCGTTGTACCTAAGAATGCGCGCTTGAAGGGCCTTAGATGACGTCACGGCGCTCTGATTGGTCCGTAGCGGTCGCGTGACCGCTACGCGACCAATCACAAAGCCGTGACGTCACCTAAGGTCTTTCAAGCGCTTGAAATACCTTAGAAGACGTCCGCAGCTTCTGATTGGTCGTGTAGCGGTCACGCGACTGCTACGGACCAATCAGAGCGCCGTGACGTCATCTAAGGCCCTTCAAGCGCGCATTCTTAGGTACAACGGCTCCCGGTTACGGCGGTAAAGTCCAGGGGCCGCCGGAGAGGTGAGTATATCCCTATTTTTTGTTTTAATTCTTTCTTTTACACATTGATATTAATCCCGATACCGATTCCCGATACCACAAAAGTATCGGATCTCGTTATCGGAATTCCGATACCGCAAGTATCGGCCGATACCCGATACTTGCGGGATCGGAATGCTCAACACTATTCACTAGTGCTTTCACTAACCTTACCACTTACCCCACGTACACCTTGAACACCAAGCCTAATTCCACCATGGCCTCACTTTTTCCCAGGCATGTTGCTCAAATTCTGAGGTAGGAGCACAGTATTTGCAACAAAAAATTAGATTTTAAACTCTGCTCCACCTCTGCAAACAGCTGAATTTCAGTGACAGTAAATTTCAAGGTGAAATATGGCATGCTGTATCGTGTTAGTCACAGAAGAAAGAATTATTTGAGTGTGGATGAGGCCTGTATGACAAAGAAGATATGCTACAAACAATTTGAAAGTCAGATATACCCTACTGTATGACATTAGAAACACAAGATTTTTTGGTGACCTCTGGATCAGTCCTCTATAACACACTAGATGCTACAAACTATTCTAAAGTCAGGTCCCCTACTGTATGACACTAGGAACAGAAGAGTTTTTTAGTGGCCTCTGGATCATGCTTCTATAACACACTAGATGCTACAAACCATTTTAAATGCCCCCAGGAAGAAGCAGAGGTGAAATGCGTGTCGGGTTGTTTTGGAGGCACAGCGCGCCACTGGGCATTACATTTAGAGAGCATTTGGATTCAGGTAATATGTGTTTATCAGGGGTTATAACTCCTTCCTTTCATGTAATGATTTGATGTGTACTTTGTGGATAATGGTGCGGTGATATACATTTTTGTGGATATCTCCCACATTATTTAGCTGCTAGTAATTGGGACTTGTATAACATGCACCTATATTTTGAGCACGTGCTCTTATATTTGACATGGTGGATAATCCTACATAACTAATCTGTCACGTGTAATGCGATTTGGATATCAAGGTATTAATATTTCTTACATTTCATTGTTTAAATTTAAATTACATCAGTCAACTTCAGGTATAAATTTTGAGGACTTGATAGTGTATATGACTTATATGTTATTCTGAATATCCTGGTCAGCATTTGCAAATTTTGCGTTGCTAAGGAGTAAAAGGGAAGTTTACAAAATCTATCTGTATATTAGGACAATTTGTATCCATATGCTGTAGCTGGCCTCATATATATATATCTGTATCCGGTTAGAGGCACTATTTTAATGTATGTATGTTTTTTATATATCTTTAAATAAAGTTGTATTTTTAATCAAAAAACAAAGACACTTTTTTGACTTGGTATAGTCTAATAATTATCTGGTTAGTATGTTTAAAAAAGAAAAAAACATTTTAAAGTCAGGTCCCCTACTGTATGACACTAGGCATTTCAAAAATCCAAAATAATAGGTAGAACCTCCAACCAAGTATAACTATTCAAATTCCCCATATAGATAATGGAAAAAATAGAGGCAAAAACCAAAAATAACGTATCATTAAAATATAATAATTTATTTAACATACAAGCATTAAAATACCAAGGGAATATCACAAAAATGCTTGAGAGTAGTACAAAGACCAGGAATTAAATACAAATAAGCATGTATAGTAATAGTCAATATTAGGGTTGAGCGACTTTTATTTTTATAGGATCGGGTCGGGTTTCACGAAACCCGACTTTCTCAAAAGTCGGGTCGAGTGAAATCGGCCGATCCTATAAAAAAGTCGGGGTCGGGGTCGGCCGAAACGCGAAACCCAATGCAGTGCAATGGGATACTATGGTTCCCAGGGTCTGAAGGAGAGGAAACTCTCCTTCAGGCCCTGGGATCCATATTTAAGTGTAAAATAAAGAATTAAAATAAAAAATATTGATATACTCACCCTCTGACGCGCTCTGGTAGTAATTGGCATCTTCCGTTCCTAAGAATGGCGCTTGAAAGACCTTTCGATGACGTCACGGCTTGTGATTGGTCGCGGCGGCCCACGTGACCGCTGAGCGACCAATCACAACAAGCCGTGACGTAATTCTCAGGTCCTAAATTCCTCATTCTATGAATTTAGGCCATGAGAATTACGTCACGGCTTGTTGTGATTGGTCGCTCAGCGGTCACGTGGGCCGCCGCGACCAATCACAAGCCGTGACGTCATCGAAAGGTCTTTCAAGCGCCATTCTTAGGAACGGAAGATGCCGGTTACCAGCGGCGATGTCCAGGCTGCGTCGGAGAGGTGAGTATATCAATATTTTTTATTTTAATTCTTTATTTTACACTTAAATGTGGATTCCGATACTGAGTTCCGATATCGCAAACATATCGGAACTCGGTATCGGAATTCCGATACCAGATTCAGAAGATCGCCGACCTCATGGCCGACCCCACACAGGGGTCGGGTTTCATGAAACCCGACTTTGCCAAAAGTCGGCGACTTCTGAAAATGGCCGACCCGTTTCGCTCAACCCTAGTCAATATCACAACACCTAGTTCACTTCACGTATCATACCAACAACACTTAATAGAAACTGCTCTGTGTCAGAATCCTAGTTGTATTGAATAAAGTGGTCACAGTGCTTAGTGCAAATAGGTGCATATAAAGGCTTGTGCCCGTTTGTATATTAAAACATACTACTTACATAAAGTCTTTAGCCTCCTCCTCCTTCTCCTCTTCAGGCCATCCAAGCTGGACAGGCATGAAGCTATGATTGGGAGTCCCCTCTGTAACAAAGATCTAAAACTGATGTTCCTCCTCATCCTCCTCCTGTGCCTCGTCATCACCCAATGTGGCCTGAGAATATTGTGTGAGACTGGACTGTGTGGTATCAGCCACTGTACAATCTTGCTCCATAGCCACCTGCTTGGTATTCAAAGCTTCCTCTTTGAGATTTTTCAGTGAACGTTTTAATAGACAGAGCAGCGGGATGGTTACGCTGACAATAGCGTCATCAGCAGTCACCATCTTGGTGCAGTACTCAAAGTTTTGAAGAACCTCACATATGTCATAGATCCACCTCGGCAGTAGTTATGTGTGGGTGTCGAGTTTTACTTTGACAGGCATTGTGAAGCTGGAATTCAGACACTGCTCTCTGCTGCTCACTAAGACTTGTCAACATATGAACCGCCTAACCACCTTGTATCTTGTTCTCATACTGGTTGGTAACCAGTGTAAGGGCTAGCGGAACGCACCGAGTAATGAGAGATAGCTACGAGGTGCGTTCCCAGCCCGGAGCCCACCGTGCAGAGATACCTGCTGCTAAGTAATGGCGGATGGACACTGAGCTCACACGTGGGTTAACCTCACCCCATGTGAAATGTAAGCGACCTCTGTTGCTTCACAGAGTCGCGCTGTACACAGAAAACTATTACCCTAACTAGGGTTGTGCTTGCTCTGTAACTCTTCTGTGCTAACCGCACACATGAAGGAACCAGATGCTAAGCCAAGGCTAATTGCCCCCACTGACACTAGCTGCCTGCCTAAGTGTACAGCCCCAGAGCTAAACAGACTCTCCACATAGGACTGAGTGGTAGAGTATCCACTGGCAACAGCCAAACACAATTGATACTAGCGCATCGCCGTGCGGCCATGCAAACCTTTTATAGTTGTAGCTTCTTCAGGACCTTTCTAGTGGACCAATAGGAGCCACAACAGGACCTGAGCATGTGACCCTCGACCTCCAATGAGAAGTCTTCCCTTGGGCATGCTCAGAAGGAGAAAAGCAGGACTTCGTCCCAGAAGCGTCTGCTCACCGCTGACCAGTACTGGCTACAATGACTGAGCCTGGAAGGGCAGCAGCAACCAAGAGCACAGTATCTGCCTAAGCCAGACACTGGGACCGACATGTCCGCTGAGCAGGCTCCACTGAGGCTGGAGAAGAATGTGAGACCACAGCGGAGGTCATTCAAGATTACCCCTGTGCAGTGGTGGGAACTCGAGACCTAACAACTGGTTCATGCAGCATTACATAAACACCCGATTTCTTACATTATGGCTGGTCAGAACAATGAAAGCAATTGTTATATAACTTAGCTATGGGTATATATACCACTATGTCTCATAGGATTAGTAGCATCAGTAATATTAAAACTCAACTTTTAATTAAAATGAAAAATCCAAAATTTTTCCAATTTATACAATAGTGTGCAAAAAAGTGCAGCGCCGCACCAGCAAAACACCTAAAAAACAAACAGACACTAACAAACACATAGAACCATCAGATCCTGGTAGTGATCAACTCTATATATAACACACCAATCATAACCCAAAGATTATTCAATGGGTAAATAGCTAAAAATATACTGAACCGTGTGCCACCATTGTTCAATTTCTGCAACATACCAAAGCTTACCAATAGGTAATCTTCAAAAGTAAGACAAAAGTGGCTGCACTATAGGATTTGTTTATTCAACATTACTCTGATGAATGGTCCTTTTGCACTGAATAAACAGCATTAATATCCAATACGGGGTGCTCAGCAAAGAAAATACAAGTCTGTTCTTTATGTGTGAAGAAAAATAATGCGGCACTCACCAGATGGATTGATAATTCCAAAGTCCTTTTTTTTTCATCCAAGTGAACATGAGACTTTGTGTGGGATTGGTGGGTCAGGGAGGCATGCAGAGAGCATGCAGATGGACGACAGCTGTTTCGCGCAGTGAGCGCTTCAACGGGTCCACCTGCATGCTCCCTGCATGCCTCCCTGACCCGCCAATCCCACACAAAGTCTCATCAATCTGGTGAGTGCTGCATTATTTTTCTTTACCAATAGGTAAGTATCATGTGCACCATTACTTATATTAATGGAACAGCCTCACCAAGCCAGGGAAGGAGCTGTCAACTCAGGTATTGATAGACGCAGTCCATAGGTATTCTACTCACAACGCGTTTCTTCTGGTCAAGACTCATCAGGGGAGTTCAGAACCATGCAGTGGGACCACCCCACCAACAAAACTAATTTTATCCGCTGGTATGGAACATATAGCCCCCAAAGTGGCGCTGCGTTACACTGTCTGCACACATCGGCATTTCTGCAGTTAAATGCAGTAGCCAGCATCATCACTGGGACCTTTTTTTACCGATACTTCTGGCTGATGGAATGCAAGTTTCCGGTATATGGAGCGCACCCGGCTAATGGAATGCAAGTTTCCGGTACATGGAGCACACCCGTCACTTCCGTGAGTCGCATCATGTCTGGAATAGGCAGGTCACATGACGATCAACGCATAAGGTCCTATACTGCAGAAAGCCAGCCAATGCCAACTCCTTGACAACCAAGGTAATGGAGAGCATAGAAAACAGAGGTATAACTCTCCAGCATTTAACCCATCAAGGATAAGTACATGTCACAAGAATAACAAAATACTGCATTGCACAGCGATCTATTAACAGAAGAATTAAAGGGGAATAGCAATTCCCCAAACCCCATTAAAAGTATAGCAGTCTTATCCCACTCATTACAAAAATGATGCGTAGCAGTGGGGTTGAAGACACCACAGTGCTACAATCATCATCCAGAAGGAGCACATCCAGTAACAGCAGTCCTAAAAATGCAGGAGAACACAAATCCAAAAGAAAATAATTCATAAAAGGTATAATCCCTCCGTGCTGCATTCCCTGGCCATTATTATACAATTCTTATGGATTATACCTTTTATGAATTATTTTCTTTTGGATTTGTGGTTTCCTGAAAGGAATCATTACCCTTCCCCTTTCATGTCTCCTCTATTTCCCCATAGATTGTAAACTTGTGAGTAGGGCCCTCATTCCTCTTGGTATCTGTTGTTTATGTGATCATTGTTATTCTGTAATGTCTTATATTGTCTGTACAAGTTCCCTCTAAAATGTAAAGTGCTGCGGAATATGATGGCGTTATAGAAATTAAATTATTTATTGCTACTATTATAATTATTATTATTATTATAGGTCAAATTATAGCATGTGAGCAGGTCACAAATCAGTCGGTGATGAGCAAATTAAAGCACTTCTGCAGAAAAGCTAGTCCACTGAAAGCATGAGATGACTTTCGGAAATGTGCGCTGACACGCCGTACCTTGGCAAGTAGGTCCGGGAAGTCAGGGTATGTTTTTAAAAAATGCTGTACAACCAAGTTGGATGCATGGAACTTGTTTACCAGCTTGCCGAGCTTTAAAGCCACCAACAAGTTATCCACACATTATCGCACACAACCAGACCTGGTTGTTGTCCTTTAAATATTCCAGCAAATTTTTTGTTTAAAAAGTCAAATGGCGATCCTTCCAAGCCCTGCCATTCGCCCAAACAGTAGTTTCCTCCACATATTGGGTATTGCATACTCAGGGGAAATTGCACAACAAATTGGACAGTGCAATTTCTTCTGATACCCTTTTGAAAATGCAAAATTGAAGGCTTATAGAACATATTTCTGGGAAAATGTGATTTTTCTATTTTTACGGCTCTACAATATAAACTTTTGTGAAGCATCCATGGGTTCAAGGTGTTTACCACACATCTAGATAAGTTTCTCGAGTGGTCTAGATTCCAAAAATGGCATCACTTGTGGGCTGTTTCCACTGTATAAACACATCAACGACATTCCAAATGCAACATGGCGTCCGTTAATGATTCCAGTAGTGTTGTGTTAAAAAAAAGAAATGCATCTTCTTATCTGACCGCTGCCGTGTGCCTGAACAGTATTTTTCCCCCATATATGGGGTATTAGCATACCCAGAAGAAATTGCAGAACAATTTTGGGGTCTAATTATTCCTGTTAACCTTGTGAAAGTAAAAAATGGGGGCTAAAAGAACATTTGTGTTGAAAAAATGTGATATCGTATTTTCACCGCTCAACGTTATAATTTTATGTGAAGCACCTAGAGGGTGAACGTGGAAACAGGCTTTAGGGGTGAAGGGGTTAATATTTTCTAATTAGTATGACTGACATGACCTGATTGATAACCAGGTTTCTGGCAATTATAAGGTGACTTACAGATAGGCGAACCCGAACAGTAGAGTTCGTCGTCCGTACCGAACACCTACTGTTCGGGAGCGGACACTGAACACGACTTCACCGGGAAGTCAGTGTTACTGTTCGGGTTCGGCTGCCTGAACACAGGGTCTTTGTCATGCTGTCATGTACATGACAGCGGTGCAAACACCACTTCTGATTGGCAGTAAAATCATCCCGGCGGGCAGAGACAGCGTGAGCGTTCAGCTGTGATCGGAGGTATAAAGTTTACCTCCAATCACTGATGTCAGTTGATGGGACTACAGCTCCCATCATCCAACACCTGCTGCCGCTAATAATAGCGAGAGTAGGTGCAGCGGATGGAAGTATCCATCAGCAGCTCCTGTGCTGTAAATAAATAATTTAAAAAAAAAAGGCATGGGTTCCCCTGTATTTTTGTTAACTGGCCAGGCAAAACTGCAAAACTCAGAGCTGGGGGCTGCAATCCTCAGCTGTCGGCTTCAGCAAGGCTAGTTAGCAAGAATGGAGGGGTTCCCACACTGTATTTTTAAATTATTTAAATAGTTTAAAAAAAACAGCGTGGGGTCCCCCCCATTTTTGACAACCAGCCTTGCTAAAGCAGACAACTGGGGGCTGGAATTCTCAGGTTGGCCATGGATATTGGCCCCCCAGTCTAAAAATAGCAGCCCACAGCTGCCCAGAAAAGGCACATCTATTAGATACACCAATTCTACAGGTACAGGTGCTTCTCAAAAATTTAGAATATCATCAAAAAGTTAATTTATTTCAGTTCTTCAATATAAAAAAAGTGAATCTCATATATTATATTATTATATATTATATAGAGTCACTACAAGCAAAGTGACCTATTTCAAGTGTTTATTTCTGTTAATGTTGTTTATTATGGCTTACTGCCAATTAAAACCCAAACGTCATTATCTCAGCAAATTAGAATAATTAACAAAACATCTGCAAATGCTTCCTAAGCATTTAAAAAGGTCCCTTAGTTTGTTTCAGTTGGCTCCACAATCATGGGGAAGACTGCTGACTTGAAAGGTGTCCAGAAGTCAGTCATTGACAAACTCCACAAGGAGGGTACGCCACAAAAGGCCATTGCTTAAAAAGCTGGTTGTTCACAGAGTGCTGTGTCCAAGCATGTTAATGGAGAGTTGAATGCAAGGAAAAAGTGTGGTAGAAAAAGGTTCACAAGCATTAGGATAACCACAGCCTTGAAAGGATTGTTAAGAAAAGGCCATTCAGAAATTTGAAGGAGATTCACAAGGAATGGACTGCTGCTGGAGTCATTGCTTCAAGAGCCACTACACACAGAGGAATCCAGGACATGGGCTACAAGTGTTGCATTCCTTGTGTCATGCCACTCATGACCAATAGACAATGCCAGAAGCATCTTACCTGGGCCAAGGAGAAAAGAATTGAACTGTTGCTCAGTGGTGTTGTTTTCAGATGAAAGTAAATTTTGTATTTAATTTGGAAATCAAGGTCCCAGAGTCTGGAGGAAGAGTGGAGAGGCACACAACCCAAGCTGCTTGAGGTCTAGTGTGAATTTTCCACAATCAGTGATAGTTTGGGGATCCATGTCATCTGCTGGTGTAGGTCCACTGTGTTTTATCAAGACCAAAGTCAGCACAACCCTCTACCATGAAAATTTAGAGCACTTCATGTTTCCCTCTGCCTACAAGCTTTTTAGAAACGGAAATTTAACCCCTTCACCCCAAAGCCTGTTTTCACCTAAGTGACAGGGCCAATTTTTACAATTCTGACCACTGTCACTTTATGAGGTCATAACTCTGAAACGCTTCAACGGATCCTGGTGATTCTGAGATTGTTTTCTCATGACATATTGTACTTTATGATAGTGGTAAAACTTCTTCGATATGACTTGCATTTATTTGTGAAAAAAACTGAAATTTGTCGAAAATTATGAAAATTTAGCAATTTTCTAAATTTTTGTTTTTATGCCCTTAAATTAGAGAGTTATATCACATAGTATAGTTAATAAACAACATTTTCCACATGTCTGCTTTACATCAGCACAATTTTGGAAACATAATTTTTTTTTGTTAGGGAGTTATAAGGGTTAAAAGTTGACCAGCAATTTCTCATTTTTGCAACAAAATTTGCAAAACCATTTTTTTTACGGACCACCTCACACTTGAAGTGACTTTGAGGGGTCTATATGACAGAAAATGCCCAAAAGTGACACCATTCTAAAAACTGCACCCCTCAAGGTACTCAAAACCACATTCAAAAAGTTTATTAACCCTTCAGGTGCTTCACAGGAATTTTTGGAATGTTTAAAAAAAATTGAACATTTAACTTTTTTTTCACAAAATTTTTACTTCAGATCCAATTTGTTTTATTTTACCAAGGGTAACAGGAGAAATTGGACCAAAAAAGATGTTGTACAATTTGTCCTGAGTACGCCGATACCCCACATGTTGGGGTAAACCATTGATTGGGCACATGGCAGAGCTCGGAAGGGAAGGAGTGCCATTTGACTTTTCAATGCAAAATTGGCTGGAATTGAGATTGGAACCCATGTCGTGTTTGGAGAGCCCCTGACGTGCCTAAACAGTGGAAACCCCCACAAGTGACACCATTTTGGAAAGTAGACCCTCTAAGGAACTAATCTAGATGTGTGGTGAGCACTTTGAACCTCCAAGTGCTTCACAGAAGTTTATAATGTAGAGCCGTAAAAAAAAAATAATATTAATTTTCACAAAAAATGATCTTTTTGCCCCAAATTTTTTATTTTCCCAAGGGTAGCAAGATAAATTGGACTCCAAAAGTTGTTGTGCAATTTGTCCTGAGTATGCTGATGCTTCATATATGGGGATAAACCACTGTTTGGGCGCATGGCAGAGCTCGGAAGGGAAGGAGCGCCATTTGACTTTTCAATGCAAAATTGGCTGGAATTGAGATCGGAACCCATGTCGTGTTTGGAGAGCCCCTGACGTGCCTAAACAGTGGAAACCCCCACAAGTGACACCATTTTGGAAAGTAGACCCTATAAGGAACTAATCTAGATGTGTGGTGAGCACTTTGAACCTCCAAGTGCTTCACAGATGTTTATAATGTAGAGCCGTAAAAAAAAAAATAATATTAATTTTCACAAAAAATGATATTTTTGCCCCAAATTTTTTATTTTCCCAAGGGTAGCAGGATAAATTGGACCCCAAAAGTTGTTGTGCAATTTGTCCTGAGTACGCTGATACTTCGTATATGGGGATAAACCACTGTTTGGGCGCATGGCAGAGCTCGGAAGGGAAGGAGCGCCATTTGACTTTTCAATGCAAAATTGGCTGGAATTGCGATCGGAACCCATGTCGTGTTTGGAGAGCCCCTGACGTTCCTAAACAGTGGAAACGCCCACAAGTGACACCATTTTGGAAAGAAGACCCCCTAAGGAACTTATCTAGATGTGTGGTGAGCACTTTTAACCCCCAGTTGTTTCACTAAAGTTTAGAATGTAGCGCTGTGAAAATTAAAAAATAATTTTTTCTTTCCACAAAATGATGTTTTAGCCTGCAATTTTTTTCCCCAAGGGTAACAGGAGAAATTGGACAACAAAAGTTGTTGTCCAATTTGTCCTGAGTACGCTGATACCCCATATATGGGGGGGAACCACTGTTTGTGCGTACGGCAGAGCTCGGAAGGGAAGGAGCGCCGTTTGAAATGCAGACTTAGATGGATTGGTCTGCAGGTGTCATGTTGCATTTGCAGAGCCCCTGATGTACCTAAACAGTAGAAACCCCCCACAAGTGACCCCATATTGGAAACTAGACCCCCCACGGAACTTATCTAGATGTGTTGTGAGAACTTTGAACCAACAAGTGTTTCATTACAGTTTATCACGCAGAGCCGTGAAAATAAAAAATATATTTTTTTCCACGAAAATTATATTTTAGCCCCCATGTTTTTATTTTCCCAAGGGTAAGGCTGGTTTCACACTTGCGTTTTTATCTGCATGCGTTTTTTAAAAAAACGCATGTGTGAAAAAACGCATGTAAACGCGGTAAAACGCATGCGTTTTTTAGACGCATGCGTTTTTATAGAAAAACACAACAAAACAAGAAAAAACCAAATAACCCTACCCCTAACCCTACCCCTACCCCTACCCCTAACCCTAACCCTACCCCTAACCCTAACCTGAAATACGTGGCACTGAAATACGTGGCACTGAAATACGTGGCACTGAAATACGTTTATATACGTATATACGTATATAAGTGCCACGATATTTCAGTGGCCACATATATAAGTGCCACGTATATAAGTGCCACGTATATAAGTGCCACGTATATAAGTGCCACGTATATAAGTGCCACGTATTTCACTGAAATATCGTGGCACTTAAATACGTGGCACTGAAATACATGGCACTGAAATATCGTGGCACTGAAAGACGTGGCACTGAAATATGTGGCACTGAAATACGTGGCACTGAAATATCGTGGCACTGAAATACGTGGCACTGAAATATCGTGGCACTGAAATACGTGGCACTGAAATACGTTTCACTATGACTGTCAGAAAATGTTCATTAAACGGTTAGGGGTGAGTTTAGGGGTAGGGTTAGGGTTAGGGTTTGGATCCCTTTATCACCTTGATGGTGGTGGGTGACTTTTCAGTGTGTGTTCTGTTTTTTTCTATAAAAACGCATGCGTTTTTAACGCAAACAAACGCGTAGAGATCGGACGCCATGTCGCGTTTGGAGAGCCCCTGATGTGCCTAAACAGTGAAAACTCCCCAATTCTAACTGAAACCCTAACCCCAACCCTAACCCCAGCCCTAACCCTAGCCCTAACCCCAACCCTAACCCTAGCCCTAACCCTAGTCCTAATCCTAGCGCTACTTTCACACTAGCTTTTTTTGCATACGTCGCAATGCGTCGTTTTGGTGAAAAAACGCATCCTGCAAAGTCATCTGCAGGATGCATTTTTTCCCCATAGACTAACATTAGCGACGTATTGACACACGTCGCAAGCGTCGTGCGACGGTTGCGTCGTGTTGTGGCGGACCGCTGGCAGCAAAAAACGTTACATGTAACTTTTTTTGTGCCGACGGTCCACCATTTCCGACCACGCATGCGCGGCTGGAACTCCGCTCCCATCTCCCCGCACCTCACAATGGGGCAGCGGATGCGTGGAAAAACAGCATCCGCTGCCCCCGTTGTGCGGCTCTTGCACAGTATGCTTCGGTATGCCGGGCCGACGCAGCGCGACGGCCCCGTACCGACGCTAGTGTGAAAGTAGCCTAACGGGAAAATGGAAATAAATACATTTTTTTACATTTTATTATTTTTCCCTAAGGGGGTGATGAAGGGAGGTTTGATTTACTTTTATAGCGTTTTTTGGGCGGATTTTTATGGTTGGCAGCCATCACACACTAAAAGACGCTTTTTATTGCAAAAAATAGTTTTTGCATCACCACTAGTGTTGAGCGATACCGTCCGATACTTGAAAGTATCGGTATCGGAAAGTATCGGCCGATACCGGCAAAGTATCGGATCTAATCCGATACCGATACCCGATACCAATACAAGTCAATGGGACTCAAGTATCGGACGGTATCCCTGATGGTTCCCAGGGTCTGAAGGAGAGGAAACTCTCCTTCAGGCCCTGGGATCCATATTAATGTGTAAAATAAAGAATTAAAATAAAAAATATTGCTATACTCACCTCTCCGACGCAGCCTGGACCTCACCGAGGGAACCGGCAGCGTTCTTTGCTTAAAATGCGCGCGTTTACTTCCTTCTGTGACGTCACGGCTTCTGATTGGTCGCGTGCCGCCCATGTGGCCGCGACGCGACCAATCACAGCAAGCCGTGACGTAATTTTCAGGTCCTCAATGCCTAATTCTAGGCATTGATGATTTTAAAATTACGTTCCGGCTTGTGATTGTTCGCGTCGCGGTCACATGGGCGACGCGACCAATCACAAGCCGTGACGTCACGGGAGGCAGGAAACACGCGCATTTTAAAATTACGTCACGGCTTGTGATTGGTTGCGTGCCGCCCATGTGACCGCGACGCGACCAATCACAGCAAGCCGTGACGTAATTTCAGGTCCTGTATGCCTAATTCTGCATTGAGGACCTGAAATTACGTCACGGCTTGCTGTGATTGGTCGCGTCGCGGTCACATGGGCAGCACGCAACCAATCACAAGCCGTGACGTAATTTTAAAATGCGCGCGTTTCCTGCCTCCCGTGACGTCACGGCTTGTGATTGGTCGCGTCGCCCATGTGACCGCGACGCGACCAATCACAAGCCGGAACGTAATTTTAAAATCATCAATGCCTAGAATTAGGCATTGAGGACCTGAAAATTATGTCACGGCTTGCTGTGATTGGTCGCGTCGCGGCCACATGGGCGGCACGCGACCAATCAGAAGCCGTGACGTCACGGAAGGAAGTAAACGCGCGCATTTTAAGCAAAGAACGCTGCCGGTTCCCTCGGTGAGGTCCAGGCTGCGTCGGAGAGGTGAGTATAGCAATATTTTTTATTTTAATTCTTTCTTTTACACATTAATGTTGTTTCGATACCGATACCCGATACCACAAAAGTATCGGATCTCGGTATCGGAATTCCGATACCCGCAAGTATCGGCCGATACCCGATACTTGCGGTATCGGAATGCTCAACACTAATCACCACATTTTGAGAGCTATAATTTTTCCATATTTTGGTCCACAGAGTCATGTGAGATCTTGTTTTTTGCAGGACGAGTTGACGTTTTTATTGGTACCATTTTCGGGTACATGACATTTTTTGATCGCTTTTTATTCCGATTTTTGGGAGGCGGAATGAACAAAAACCAGCAATTCCTGAAATTCTTTTAGGGGGGGCGTTTATACCGTTCCGCATTTGGTAAAAAGGAAAAAGCAGTTTTATTCTTCGGGTCAGGACGATTACAGCGATACCTCATTTATGTAATTTTTTTATGTTTTGGCGCTTTTACACAATAAAAACTATTTTATCTAAAAAAAATAATTGTTTTTGCATCGCTTTATTCTGAGAGCTATAACTTTTTTATTTTTCTGCTGATGATGCTGTGTGGTGGCTTTTTTTTTGCGGGACAAGATGACGTTTACAGCGGTACCATGGTTATTTATATCCGTCTTTTTGATCGCGTGTTATTCCACTTTTTGTTTGGCGGTATGAGAATAAAGCGTTGTTTTTTGCCTCGTTTTTTTTTTTTTTTTTTTTTTTTTTACGGTGTTCACTGAAGGGGTTAACTAGTGATATAGTTTTATAGATGGGGTCGTTACGGACGCGGTGATACTAAATATGTGTACTTTTATTGTGTGATTTTTTTTAATTTAGATAAAGAAATGTATTTATGGGAATATTTTTTTTTCTTTATTTAGGAATTTTTTTTTATTATTTTTTTTTACACATGTGGAAAAAATTTTTTTTTACTTTTTTACTTTGTCCCAGGGGGGGACATCACAGATTGGTGATCTGACAGTGTGCACAGCACTCTGTCAGATCACCGATGTGACAGGCACATTGCAGAGGCTTGCCGGCGCCTGCTATGAGGAATTCTCAGCAGACGCCGGCAAGCAGGGTCATCTCATGACCCGGAAGGAGTCCCGCGGCCATCTTGGATCCGGGCACTCCTTCCAGGTCACCGGAGCAGCGCGATCTCATCGCGTTGCTCCGGTGGGAGAGCGCAGGGAGCCCCCGTCCCTGCGCGATCCCCCTCTATGCCGCTGTCACTATTGACAGCGGCATCAGAGGGGTTAAATGCCTGCGATCGGCGACAGCGCCGATCGTGGGCATTGCTGCGGGGTGTCAGCTGTCATATACAGCTGACACCCGCACCCGATCACCGCGGCGCTCAGCGTGAGACCGCGGTGATCGGGGCGCCGTACTAGTACTGCGGCTGGCACTAATGCAGTGCCGGCAGCGCAGTACTAGTACGGCGCATGTCGCGAAGGGGTTAATTCTTCAGCAGGACTTGGCACCTGTCCACACTGCCAAAGGTACCAATACCTGGTTTAAAAACAACAGTATCACTGCGCTTGATTGGCCAGCAAACTTGCCTGACCTTAACACCATAGAGAATCTATGGGGTATTTTCAAGAGGAAGATGAAAGGATATCAGACGCAACAATGCAGGCGAGCTGAAGGCTGCTATAAAAGCAACCTGGGCTTACATAACACCTCGGCAGTGCCATAGGCTGATCGCCTCCATGCCATGCCGCACTGATGCAAAAGGAGCCCCAACCATATATTGAGTGAATTTACTGAGCATATATTTCAGTATGCCAACATTTTGGATTTTAAAGTCATTTTTCAAGCTGGTATTATAAAGTATTCTAATTTACTGAGATAATGACTCCTGGGTATTCATTGGCTCTAAGCCATAATCATCAACATTAACAGAAATGAACACTTGAAATAGATCACTCTGTGTGTAATGACTCTATATAATATATGAGTTTCACTTTTTGTATTAAGGAACTGAAATGAATTAACTTTTTGATGTTATTCTAATTTTGTGAGAAGCACCTGTATATACAGTACAAAGGTTTACATACCCTGGCAGAATTTTTGCTTTCTTGGTCTTTTTCAGAGAATATGATTGATAACACCAAAACTTTTTCTCCACTCGTGGTTAGTGGTTGGGTGAAGCCATTTATTGTCAAACTACTGTGTTTTCTCTTTTTAAATCATAATGACAACCCAAAACGTCCAAATGACCCTGATCAAAAGTTTACATACCCCATTTCTTATTACCGTGTATTGCCCCCTCTAACATCAATGACAGCTTGAAGTCTTTTGTGGTAGTTGTGGATGAGGTTCTTTATTTTCTCAGATGGTAAAGCTGCCCACTCTTCTTGGCAAAAATCCTCCAGTTGCTGTAAATTCCTGGTTGTCTAACATGAACTGCGCGCTTCAAATCTCCTTAGAGTGGCTGAATGATATTGAGGTCAGGAGACTGAAATGGCCACTCCAGAACCTTCACTTTATTCTGCTGTAGTCAATGACATGTCGATTTGGCCTTGCGTTTTGGATCATTGTCATGTTGGTACGTCTACATATGTCCCATGCGCAGCTTCTGGGCTGATGAGTGCAAATTTGCCTCCAGTATTTGCTGATAATGTGCTGCATTCATCTTCCCTTTAACTTTGACCAAGTTTCCTGTACCTTTGTAGCTCACACATCCCCCAAAACCCATGTGTGGGGTCGCACACATTCAGCAAAGCATCTCATTAGACAAGCATCAAGTTAAAGGGCAGTTATTCCATGGCAGGGAACTAATATCCATCTCCTCTCCTCTCTTCACACAGGTATGCACTGAATATCTCCAGCTCTCCCTGGATCCTGAATGTCTTTTTATATTGCAATGATTTTCTATGTGTCAGCAAGCACCCTGAATGGTATGCACTGAATATCCCCAGCTCTCCCTGGATCCTGAATGTCTTTGTATATTGCAATGATTTTCTATGTGTCAGCAAGCACCCTGAATGGTATGCACTGAATATCCCAAGCTCTCCCTGGATCCTGAATGTCTTTGTATATTGCAATGATTTTCTATGTGTCAGCAAGCACCCTGAATGGTATACACTGAATATCCCCAGCTCTCCCTGGATCCTAAATGTTTTTGTATATTGCAATGATTTTCTATGTGTCAGCAAGCACCCTGAATGGTATGCACTGAATATCCCCAGCTCTCCCTGGATCCTGAATGTTTTTGTATATTGCAAATATTGCAATGATTTTCTATGTGTCAGCAAGCACCCTGAATGGTATGCACTGAATATCCCCAGCTCTCCCTGGATCCTGAATGTCTTTGTATATTGCAATGATTTTCTATGTGTCAGCAAGCACCCTGAATGGTATGCACTGAATATCCCCAGCTCTCCCTGGATCCTGAATGTTTTTGTATATTGCAAATATTGCAATGATTTTCTATGTGTCAGCAAGCACCCTGAATGGTATACACTGAATATCCCCAGCTCTCCCTGGATCCTAAATGTTTTTGTATATTGCAATGATTTTCTATGTGTCAGCAAGCACCCTGAATGGTAATTTCATGTCATTCAACTCCTTTGCTAGAATTCATCATCAGTTACATGGTTTTCAGTACTCACTGTTGTAGCTCCAGGGGGGGTCTCTGTAGATGTTTATCACAGGAGAGGTGTTTAGTATAGGGATGTAATCAGGACTGCATCTTTGATCATCTATCCACACCAGGATGTGTTGAGCAGCTGTCCCTAAGTTATAACTAACCAGCTCACATAATCCCGCTGTCCCCTCCCTGCACTGGGGGGCCTATAAATTTATATTCACTCTTAGGGGTGCACGCATGTGTGAGGTCGTACGCATTCAGCAAAGCATCGCATTAGACAAGCATCAAGTTAAAGTGCAAGTCCATGGCAGTCAGGGCATCAGTCAGGTAACCCACACTCTGCTCTCCATTCTATCCATGTGCTATATTCCTATCCTCCTATGTTCCCTTGCCATCCACATTCACCGTCCCATCCCCCTCCATCACGACTCATATACTGTACATCAGCTTCTCTCTCCTTCCCTCTCCCATGTACAGCTCCCATGCACTTCTCACCTTACTGAAAAACCTCAGCCCATCTTGCCCAAACACACTGCACAAAAAACTTCTTACAATTCAAAAAACTTCTTGCTTTTTATCTTCCTACTCCTACTGATTTCAGAAGACATCTCCCCCAACCCTGGTCCGCCATCCCACAACCTCAACTGCTACCCTACCTCACATCAAAACAATTCTAACCTTATTAATATTACTTGCACTCCCTCATCTCCTTCTTTTAATTGTGCCCTTTGGAATCCACGGTCTGTATGTAACAAGCTTCCTTTCCTGCAAAACTACTTTCTGAACAACTCTCTAAATCTATTGGCCCTCACTGAAACCTGGATCCAGGATTCTGACACTGTCTCCCCTGCTGCCATTTCCCATGGTGGCCTACAATTCTCCCATTCCCGAAGACCCACAAACAGACCTGGTGGTGGAGTCGGCATACTCCTCTCCCCACAATGCACCTTCCAGGTCATCCCCCCAGCTCCATCACTCTCATTCCCTTCTTTTGAGGTCCACACCATCAGGCTCTTCTGTCCCTTCTCCCTAAGAGTAGCGGTCATATACTGGCCCCCAGGGTTACCCACCCATTTCCTGGACCATTTCTCTGCCTGGCTGCCGCACTTCATGCCCTCAGAACTCCCAACCGTTATCCTGGGAGACTTCAACATCCCCATAAACAGCCCCACTTCTACATCTGCATCCCAGCTGCTATCACTAACCACTTAGCTCAGCCTCTCACAGCTCACAAATCCTCGCCCACCCCAGCACACCCCTACCTACCATTCAGTCAGAAATCTACAAGTCATTAACCCTCATACACTTTCAGACTCCTTACACTCATCACTGTCCCCAATCCCCTCTTTTTCCTGTCCTGATCTGGCGGTACATCACTACAAAGACACTCTTAGAAGCACCCTGGACCAAGTAGCTCCCCTCACTATCAGAACCTCCAAACACAGAGTAAAACAGCCCTATCTTTCTGCAGCTGTTGACACTGTTGACCACCCTCTCCTACTCTCTAGGCTCCAGTCACTAGGCATTAAGGACACTGCACTCTCCTGGTTCTCCTCCTATCTTTCTGACCGCTCCTTCAGTGTTCTGTTCTCTGGCTCCACTTCATCTCCTCTTCCGCTCACTGTCGGGGTACCTCAGGGCTCTGTCCTTGGCCCCCTTCTCTTCTCTCTCTACACGGCCCCAATTGGACAGACCATCAGCAGATTTGGCTTTCAGTACCATCTTTATGCCGACGACACACAACTATACACGTCATCCCCTGACCTTACTCCCGCTGTACTACAGAACACCAGTGACTGTCTGTCCGCAGTCTCCAACATCATGTCCGCTCTCTATCTGAAACTCAACCTCTCCAAAATTGAGCTTCTTCTGCTCCCACCATCTACTAACCTCCCTAAACCTGATGTTTCCCTCTCCGTGGGTTGCACCATAATAACACCCCGGCAGCAGGAGCGCTGTCTGGGTGTTATGTTTGACTCCGATCTCTCCTTCACATCCCATATTCAATCTCTTGCCCGCTCGTGCTGCTTACACCTAAAGAACATCTCTAGAATCCGCCCTTTTCTCACTATGGAAACAACAAAAACCCTCACTGTCGCCCTGATCCACTCCCGCCTGGACTACTGCAACGATCTATTAATTGGCCTCCCCCTTACTCGACTTTCCCCTCTCCAGTCTATCCTTAATGCAGCAGCCAGGGTTGTCAATCTAGCTAATCGTTACTCGGACGCGTCCACTCTTCACCAGTCGTTACACTGGCTGCCCATTCATTATAGAATCAAATTCAAAGTACTTGTTCTCACCCACAGTGCAGCACCCCCTTACATCTCCTCCCTCATTTCTGTCTATCGGCCTAACCGACCTCTGTGCTCTGCAAATGACTTTCGACTAACCTCTGCACTAATCCGTACCTCCCACTCTCGACTCCAAGACTTCTCCCGTGCTGTGCCAATCCTCTGGAATGCTCTACTCCAAGATATTAGGACCATTCACAATTTGCATAGTTTTAGGCGCTCCCTCAAAACACATTTGTTCAGAGCGGCCTATCACGTTCTCTAATCAGTCATTTTATGTTTGTGTGTAGCCCATTCACTACTTCCATCTATCCCCCACTACCTGAAGATGGCTGGACCATCATTGTAAATACATCATTGTAAATACGCACCTGTACTTTGTATCTCCCCCACCTCATTGTAGATTGTAAGCTCTCACGAGCAGGGTTGTTACAGTGGGGCAAAAAAGTATTTAGTCAGTCAGCAATAGTGCAAGTTCCACCACTTAAAAAGATGAGAGGCATCTGTAATTTACATCATAGGTAGACCTCAACTATGGGAGACAAACTGAGAAAAAAAAATCCAGAAAATCACATTGTCTGTTTTTTTATCATTTTATTTGCATATTATGGTGGAAAATAAGTATTTGATCAGAAACAAACAATCAAGATTTCTGGCTCTCACAGACCTGTAACTTCTTCTTTAAGAGTCTCCTCTTTCCTCCACTCATTACCTGTAGTAATGGCACCTGTTTAAACTTGTTATCAGTATAAAAAGACACCTGTGCACACCCTCAAACAGTCTGACTCCAAACTCCACTATGGTGAAGACCAAAGAGCTGTCAAAGGACACCAGAAACAAAATTGTAGCCCTGCACCAGGCTGGGAAGACTGAATCTGCAATAGCCAACCAGCTTGGAGTGAAGAAATCAACAGTGGGAGCAATAATTAGAAAATGGAAGACATTCAAGACCACTGATAATCTACCTCGATCTGGGGCTCCACGCAAAATCCCACCCCGTGGGGTCAGAATGATCACAAGAACGGTGAGCAAAAATCCCAGAACCACGCGGGGGGACCTAGTGAATGAACTGCAGAGAGCTGGGACCAATGTAACAAGGCCTACCATAAGTAACACACTACGCCACCATGGACTCAGATCCTGCAGTGCCAGACGTGTCCCACTGCTTAAGCCAGTACATGTCCGGGCCCGTCTGAAGTTTGCTAGAGAGCATTTGGATGATCCAGAGGAGTTTTAGGAGAATGTCCTATGGTCTGATGAAACCAAACTGGAACTGTTTGGTAGAAACACAACTTGTCGTGTTTGGAGGAAAAAGAATACTGAGTTGCATCCATCAAACACCATACCTACTGTAAAGCATGGTGGTGGAAACATCATGCTTTGAGGCTGTTTCTCTGCAAAAGGGCCAGGACGACTAATCCGGGTACATGAAAGAATGAATGGGGCCATGTATCATGAGATTTTGAGTGCAAACCTCCTTCCATCAGCAAGGGCATTGAAGATGAAACGTGGCTGGGTCTTTCAACATGACAATGATCCAAAGCACACCGCCAGGGCAACGAAGGAGTGGCTTCGTAAGAAGCATTTCAAGGTCCTGGAGTGGCCTAGCCAGTCTCCAGATCTCAACCCTATAGAAAACCTTTGGAGGGAGTTGAAAGTCCGTGTTGCCAAGCGAAAAGCCAAAAACATCACTGCTCTAGAGGAGATCTGCATGGAGGAATGGGCCAACATACCAACAACAGTGTGTGGCAACCTTGTGAAGACTTACAGAAAACGTTTGACCTCTGTCATTGCCAACAAAGGATGTATTACAAAGTATTGAGATGAAATTTTGTTTCTGACCAAATACTTATTTTCCACCATAATATGCAAATAAAATGATAAAAAAACAGACAATATGATTTTCTGGATTTTTTTTTCTCAGTTTGTCTCCCATAGTTGAGGTCTACCTATGATGTAAATTACAGACGCCTCTCATCTTTTTAAGTGGTGGAACTTGCACTATTGCTGACTGACTAAATACTTTTTTGCCCCACTGTATATTGTGCTTTAATTATTGTATTGTTAACGTTGTTACTTATGACTGTTGTGTTTGAAACTGTTAAGCTGTAAAGCGCTGCAGAATATGTTGGCACAATATAAATAAAGATTATTATTATTATTATTATTATTAATAAACATCAGCGATCCACCTCCATGCTTTACAGTAGGAATGGTGTTCCTTTCATCATAGGCCTTGTTGGCCTCTCTCACAATGTAACGTTTATGGTTTTGGCCAAAAAAGTTACATTTTGGTCTCATAACTCCAAATTACCTTGTTCCAGAAGTTTTGAGGCTTGTCTCTGTGTTGTTTTGCATATTGTAGGTGAGATACTTTATGGAATTTGCACAGTAATAGCTTTCTTCTGGCAACTCAACCATGCAGCCCATTTCTCTTCAAGTGCATTCTTATTGTGCATCTTGAAACAGCCACACCGCTAGTTTTCAGAGAGTTCTGTATTTCAGCTGATGTTATTTGTGAGTTTTTCTTTGCATCCCAAACATTTTTCCTGGCAGTTGAGGACAACATTTTTGTTGGTCCTCCTGACCGTGGTTTTGTTTTTACAGAGCCCCTGATTTTCCATTTGTTAATCACAATTTGAACGCTGCTGACTGGCATTATCAATTGCTTGGATATTTTTTGTATTCCTTTCCTGTTTTATACAGTTCAACTACCTTTTCCCGTAGATCCGTTGACAATTCTTTTGCTTTCCCCATGACTCACAATCCAGAAATGTCAGTGGCTGGATGAAAGATGCAAGAGTCTTTCTGGATCCCAGAAACTCACTCAGCTTTTATGCACACACTGATTACAAGCAAACAGGTCACAGGTGAGGATGTTACTTTTAGTAGCAATTCAAACCCATTTGTGTCAACTTCTGTGCATATTATCAGGCCAAATTACCAGGGTATGTGAACTTTTGATCAGGGTCATTTGGATGCTTTGGGTTGTCATTATGATTTAAAAAGAGAAAAGACAGTAGGTTGACAATAAATGGCTTCACCCAACCACTAACCATGAGTGGAGAAAAAGTTTTGGTGTTATCATTCATATGCTCTGAAAAAAGGCAAAGAAAGCAAAAATTCTGCCAGGGTATGTAAACTTTTGAGCACTACTGTATATATATATATATATATATATATATATATATATATATATATATATATATATATATATATATATATATATGTATAGGGTGCAAACACCTTACAGGTACATACCAGTTCTTGTAAGTAATTTAAAAAAAAGTTGAGGTAGCACACCAATTCCAAAGTTATAAAGTGCTCATTAATAGTCCATGTGGCGATGTTTCGGTCCTGGGTACAGACCTTTTTTAAGCAGTTGCAAAGGTATATGTGCAGGATATTTAAGGCAACCAAAATAACTAGTATTTAGCAGCAATATTCAGAATAAATACCATTGTGATGGTGATTTAACATAGTACATAAGAGTACAATAAAAAAAGGTCATATAAAGTGACATAGTGCAAATGACAATAGTGCAAAAATGTACAGTATTAGTGAAAATCATGTATAAAGCATAATTGATCAATTTCAGCCAGCTGTCCATAATTAGTCATATTACATGACTCACCCCATCCACTGATGATATATTGCGCTGAAAACTGGCGTCCTGCAGCGAACACTGTGCATGTCTAAGGAAAAAAATCCACAATACATGGATGAACACTTCCGCTCATGCGCTATCGCAACCCGAAGTTAACCCATATAGGGGTACTCCAGCCAAAGTGTCTCCATTTTGGTTCACATGCTATCAACTCTATAAAAATGGGGGATATTCCTGTGCCAATGTTTCATTAGTATCATTGTTTTGTTATTTTGTCAGTTTGCAATTTCTCCACTATCCCATTAAAGACATACAGAAGGATCTTTTATTTTTAACCATGACATTACATCAGTCAGGTTTGAAAAGGAAAGTACGATCCTCTCTGAAAGAAGATGGCACCTGTGACATCGTTTTTTGCTACTGCGCATGCGCAGGTAGCAGTATGTCCTAATTGTGGATATTGATGTCCGGCGCTTGTACACATTCTCAGTTTACCTTTTCCAAGATGGCGTTTTGTTAACTTCCGGTTGCAATAGCGCATGACCGAAAGTGTTCATCCATGTATTGTGGATTTTTTCCTTAGACATGCGCAGTGTTTGCCGCAGGACGCCGGTTTTCGGAGCAATGTATCATCAGTGGATAGGGTGAGTCATGTATAGTGTTGAGCATTCCGATACCGCAAGTATCGGGTATCGGCCGATATTTGCTGTATCGGAATTCCGATACCGAGATCCGATATTTTTGTGGTATCGGGTATCGGTATCGAAACAACATTAATGTGTAAAATAAAGAATTAAAATAAAAAATATTGCTATACTCACCTCTCCGACGCAGCCTGCACCTTACCGAGGGAACCGGCAGCGTTCTTTGCTTAAAATTCGTGCGTTTCCTTCCTTACGTGAAGTCCCGGCTTGTGATTGGTCGCGTGCCGCCCATGTGGCCGCGACGCGACCAATCACAGCAAGCCGTGACGTAATTTCAGGTCCTTCAGGATTTTAAAATTACGTTCCGGCGTTGTGATTGGTCGCGTCGCGGTCACATGGGCGACGCGACCAATCACAAGCCGTGACGTCACGGGAGGCTGGACACGCACGCATTTTAAAATTACGAAATTACGTCACGGCTTGCTGTGATTGGTCGCGTCGCGGCCACATGGGCGGCACGCGACCAATCACAAGCCGGGACTTCACGTAAGGAAGGAAACGCGCGAATTTTAAGCAAACAACGCTGCCGGTTCCCTCGGAGAGGTGAGTATAGCAATATTTTTTATTTTAATTCTTTCTTTTACACATTAATATGGATCCCAGGGCCTGAAGGAGAGTTTCCTCTCCTTCAGACCCTGGGAACCATCAGGGATACCGTCCGATACTTGAGTCCCATTGACTTGTATTGGTATCGGGTATCGGTGTCGGATTGGATCGGATACTTTGCCGGTATCGGCCGATACTTTCCGATACCGATACTTTCAAGTATCGGACGGTATCGCTCAACACTAGTCATGTAATATGACTGATTATGGACAGCTGGCTGAAATTGATCAATTATGTTTTATACTTGATTTTCACTAATACTGTACATTTTTGCACTAATGTCATTACACTGTGCGACTTTATATGACCTTTTTTATTGTACTCTTATGTACTATGTACATCTTATGTACTTATGCACCATCACAACGGTATTTATTCTGAATATTGCTGCTAAATACTTGTTATTTTAGTTGCCTTAAATATCCTGCACATGCACCTTTGTAACTGCTTGAAAAAGGTCTGTACCCAGGACTGAAACGTCGCCACATGGGCTATTAAAGAGCACTTTATAACTTTGGAATTGGTGTACTGCCTCAACTTTTTTGAAATTATTTAGAGATAGATAGATAGATAGATAATAGTAAAAAATGGAACAGCACAACACTTTAACTTATCTTCTGGGTGCAAAGCCTCCAGGAAGCCCGTCCACCGGCTATCCAAAGTCCATAGATTCAAACAAAAACCAGGCAGCACTCCATTGTTTCTCAATCAATTGTGCAGTGTTTAATTACACCCACGTCTTTCTGACGTTTCGGCTCCAACTGAGCTCAGTTGGAGCCGAAACGTCGGAAAGACGTGGGTGTAATTAAACACTGCACAATTGATTGAGAAACAATGGAGTGCTGCCTGGTTTTTGTTTGAATAGATAGATAGATAGATAGATAGATAGATAGATAGATAGATAGATAGATAGATAGAAATACACTACATACAGTGGGGCAAAAAAGTATTTAGTCAGTCAGCAATAGTGCAAGTCCCACCACTTAAAAAGATGAGAGGCGTCTGTAATTCACATCATAGGTAGACCTCAACTATGGGAGACAAACTGAGAAAAAAAAATCCAGAAAATCACATTGTCTGTTTTTTGATCATTTTATTTGCATTTTATGGTGGAAAATAAGTATTTGGTCAGAAACAAACAATCAAGATTTCTGGCTCTCACAGACCTGTAACTTCTTCTTTAAGAGTCTCCTCTTTCCTCCACTCATTACCTGTAGTAATGGCACCTGTTTAAACTTGTTATCAGTATAAAAAGACACCTGTGCACACCCTCAAACAGTCTGACTCCAAACTCCACTATGGTGAAGACCAAAGAGCTGTCAAAGGACACCAGAAACAAAATTGTAGCCCTGCACCAGGCTGGGAAGACTGAATCTGCAATAGCCAACCAGCTTGAAGTGAAGAAATCAACAGTGGGAGCAATAATTAGAAAATGGAAGACATTCAAGACCACTGATAATCTCCCTCGATCTGGGGCTCCACGCAAAATCCCACCCCGTGGGGTCAGAATGATCACAAGAACGGTGAGCAAAAATCCCAGAACCACGCGGGGGGACCTAGTGAATGAACTGCAGAGAGCTGGGACCAATGTAACAAGGCCTACCATAAGTAACACACTAAGCCACCATGGACTCAGATCCTGCAGTGCCAGACGTGTCCCACTGCTTAAGCCAGTACATGTCCGGGCCCCTCTGAAGTTTGCTAGAGAGCATTTGGATGATCCAGAGGAGTTTTGGGAGAATGTCCTATGGTCTGATGAAACCAAACTGGAACTGTTTGGTAGAAACACAACTTGCCGGGTTTGGAGGAAAAAGAATACTGAGTTGCATCCATCAAACACCATACCTACTGTAAAGCATGGTGGTGGAAACATCATGCTTTGGGGCTGTTTCTCTGCAAAGGGGCCAGGACGACTGATCCGGGTACATGAAAGAATGAATGGGGCCATGTAACGTGAGATTTTGAGTGCAAACCTCCTTCCATCAGCAAGGGCATTGAAGATGAAACGTGGCTGGGTCTTTCAACATGACAATGATCCAAAGCACACCGCCAGGGCAACGAAGGAGTGGCTTCGTAAGAAGCATTTCAAGGTCCTGGAGTGGCCTAGCCAGTCTCCAGATCTCAACCCTATAGAAAACCTTTGGAGGGAGTTGAAAGTCCGTGTTGCCAAGCGAAAAGCCAAAAACATCACTGCTCTAGAGGAGATCTGCATGGAGGAATGGGCCAACATACCAACAACAGTGTGTGGCAACCTTGTGAAGACTTACAGAAAACGTTTGACCTCTGTCATTGCCAACAAAGGATATATTACAAAGTATTGAGATGAAATTTTGTTTCTGACCAAATACTTATTTTCCACCATAATATGCAAATAAAATGATAAAAAAACAGACAATGTGATTTTCTGGATTTTTTTTTCTCAGTTTGTCTCCCATAGTTGAGGTCTACCTATGATGTAAATTACAGACGCCTCTCATCTTTTTAAGTGGTGGAACTTGCACTATTGCTGACTGACTAAATACTTTTTTGCCCCACTGTATATTATATATATACTGTGTATATATATATATATATATATATATATATATATATATATATATATATATACCGCTAATAAACACACACAGGCTTTATTGCCTAGAAACTTGAAGTTCACTCTCCACCCTTACTGACTACAAAAACAGAAGATAAATTTGCAGCATGCCTTGAAAAATTCTGGAGCTGAGTCTTTGAAAAATAATAGGTAAAGCTATGCAAAATAGGTTATGTTCTTTGATCAAAGATTTTATCAGCGTATTATAATGAAGTTAGGTATTGGTTGCTTTCCCCAAGGGAAGTATCAATAATTTTGAAGAAGAGTGGTTGCACATGGGTACTTCTTATGTTAGCGCTTTTTCATCTTAGCTAACCTTTTAATCACTAGCCATTAAATGCAGCTTTTAAAGCGCTCTGAGTATTCATTTTATTCTCAGGTAGTTTATGTGGATTGAGCAGAAAAAGTCTAGCTAGGGGCAAAGGAAGCTGCTCTAAGCTTGAGTCATATGGAGAATATTTTCTCGTACGCACCTTTTCCAGCCAGCATGAATAAGCTGCTGTGACAATTTAGTTACACAAATACACCTTCATAATTGCTCTCAGACAATTGCAATATTTAGCCTAAATTTTGCATAAAGCCAATATTCTACACGCAGCTTCAATGCTCTAATACCTGTTTGCAAACATTAACCCCTTCATGACCTTGCTATTCGTTTTTTGCGCTTTCGTTTTTTCCTCCCTTTCTTCCAAGAGCAATAACTTTTTAATTTTTTTTCATCAATATAGCCATACGAAGGGCGAGTTATATTTTTGAACGGCACCATTGATTTTACCATATACATAGTGTTTGGAATATGGGGGGAAAAATCCAAGTGCGGTGAAATTGCAAAAAAAAGTGCAATTTCATCTCTTTTTTTGTTTTTTTATTTATCATGTTCACTATCTGATAAAACTTATCTTGCAATATGATTTCCCAGGGCAGTACGATTAGGCAGATACCAAACATGTCTAGGTTCTTTTTTAAGTGGTTAAAAAAAAATACAAAATTTGTAAGTACAAAAATTTTGCTCAAGTCGCCATTTTCCAAGACCCCTAACGTTTTCATTTTTTGAGATCTGGGGCTGGGTGAGGGCTTATTTTTTGTGGCTTGAGCTGACGTTTTTATTTATATCACTTTGGGGTAGATAGAATGTTTTGATCCCCTTTTCTTGCATTTTATTGCAATGTTGCATTTATATTTGGAAAGGTTAACTGGTAAAACCATTAACAACTATTGATTACAAAATCTGCTGCATGTGCTGCATGAGATCCCTTAAAAACTACTTGCTGATTAGGAAAAATACTTTGCCCCTTTGCCCCTGTTAAAGTCAATGGCCACCCTTTAACATAATGGGGAGACTGTTGTCTTTGCTGCCAATAGCAAACAATCCTAGCAGAGCTTTCATTATTTAAGAGTAGTATAAGCTGTTATTGGTTATGAGCAGAAAACGCATGTTCTAGATACTTTCATAAATGTCCCCAAATTTTGCTTTAAGTACTTACTACTGTATATTGATGCTGTTTTCTCAAAGAGGTTGTCTACCCATGAGTAAATTTTTGGCAATCCATGCAGCTTGTATTTTCAGAGAATTTGGTGCTTTATTTGAAAAACCAAACTCAGACAACTATCTACATATATTAAAGGAGTTTTCCATCACTGAGTATATTTTTGCCAAGCCATACAGGTTGCCAAATCCTATTGGTGTGTAGTGTACACAGCATTAGGATCCAGCTTCACTTCCATCATAGTCATGTGACCACATGTATGCAATGTGCATGTTTCCAATCACATACCAAGAGTCTCTGCCACTTAAAGAGAACCTGTCACCTACTTTTTCGTATAAAAGCTGCGGCCACTGCCAATAGGGGCTTATGTACAGCATTCTGTAATGCTGTAGATAAGCCCCCCGATGTAACCTGAAAGAGAAGAAAAACAAGCTAGATTATACTCACCTGGGGGGGCGGTCCCCGTGCAGTCCGGTCTGAAGGGCATCGCGGTCCGGCACCTCCCATCTTCATACGATGACATCCTCTCCCTTGCTGAAGATGGGGGCTTATCTACAGCATTATAGAATGCTGTAGATAAGCCCCTGATGGCGGGGGCCGAAGCTTATATACAAAAAAGTAGGTGACAGATTCCCTTTAGAAGAATGCAAATCACAAGTACAGTCATGGCTGAAAGTTTTGACACTCTTGAAATTGTTCCAGAAAATGAAATATTTCTCCCAGAAAATTATTGCAATTGTATATGTTTTGTTATACACATGTTCATTTATTTTGTATTGGATCAACACACAAAAAAAAACAAATTAAAAATGGCAATTTGGACAAAATTTCATGCAAAACCCCCAAAATGAGTAGGACAAAATTGTTGGCACCATTCCAAAATTGTGCCGGGTATGTGGCGGGCTCGCTGCAGCAGCCCGCTCCACATACCCATTTCCGACATGTGCTGTACATGTCGTGAAGGGGGTTATAAAAAATCCATTATTACACTTCAATACTCATTACTTAGAAGCATGTTAATACTTAACTTAGCCGTATTTTAATTAATTTATTGTATATTCAAATACATTTTTTTATTTTGAAACATACACACATTAATAATGCTGCTGTAGTCAAAAAGCCCAATTCTATTTTGAAAACACTATAAAGAGGCTAATTACTACATTTGTATATAAGGTGTTTATAACAAAATAGGATAATTAACCCCTTTATGATCTCAGTTTTTTTTTGGTTTTGCGTTTTCATTTTTTGCTCCCATTCTTCCCAGAGCCATAACTTTTTTATTTATATCTGTCAATATGGCCATGTGAGGGCTTATTTTTTGCTGGATGAGTTGTATTTTGGAACGACACCATTGGCTTTACCATGTTATGTACTCGAAAACGGGAAAAAAATTCCAAGTGTGGTGAAATTGTAACAAAAGTGCTATCTCACACTAGTTTTTTGTTTGGCTTTTTTGCTTGGTTCACTAAATGCTAAAACTGACCTGCCATTATGATTCTCCAGGTCATTATGATTTCATAGACACCAAACATGTCTAGGTTCTTTTTTATCTAAGTGTTGAAAAAAAAATCCAAAAAAAATCCAAAAAAATTGCACCATTTTCCGATACCCGTATCGTCTCGATTTTTTGTGATCTAGGGTTGGGTGAGGGCTTATTTTTTGCATGCCAAGGTGACATTTTTAATGATACCATTTTGGTGCAGATAAGTTCTTTTTATCGCCCTTTATTGCATTTTAATGCACTGTCGCTGCGACGAAAAAAAACGTAATTCTGGCGTTTTGACTTTTTTTTATCTCTATGCCGTTTAGCAATCAGGTTAATCCCTTTTTTTTTGATAGATCGGGTGATTCTGAACGTGGGAATACCAAATATGTGTAGGTTTGATTTTTTTTATTATTATTTTATTTTGAATGGGGCGAAAGAGGGGTGATTTAAACTTTTATATTTTTTTATTCTTTTCTTCACATTTTTAAAAACATTTTAACTTTAATTTTTGCATGCTTCAATAGCCTCCATAGGAGGCTAGAAGCTGCCACAACTTGATCGGCTCTGCTACATAGAGGCGATGCTCAGATCGCCCCTACAGTGCAGAATTACTGCATTGCTATGAGTGCTGACAACAGGGTGGCGCTCATAGCAATCTGGCATCAACAACCATAGAGGTCTCAAGGAGACCTCTGGTTGTTATGCCAATGCACCTATGACCCCTGATCATGTGACGGGGTCACCGGTGCACGCATTTCCGGCTGGATGGCCGGAAGCACTTGTTAAATGCCGCTGTCAGAGTTTGACAGCGAAATTTAACTAGTTAATAGGAACAGGCAGATCGTGATTCCCCCCGCACCTATTGTGGGCACATGTCAGCTGTTCAAAACAGCTGACATGTCCCGACTTTGATGCGGGCTCTCTGCCGGAGCTCACATCAAAGCAGGGGTTCTGCCCTCAGATGTACTATTCTGTTCAAGGGCAGAAAGGGTTTAAACTCCTATTATCTATCTGTCTGCACCGTGAAATTTTCCCACGGTGCTCGCGCTCACGTCACAAAGGTGAAGTGAGTTCATTGGCTGTGAACTCGCAGGACTTGTCAGATGGCCCCGCGAGCAGGAGAACTTTTTCATGCTCGCGGTGCCGCCAAATAGGTAATAGGAATTCACAGAGAGACACTGAGCATATGGTGCTCAATGTGTCTGCTGGATGACAGGCTGCATGGTTTCATCATGCAACCATGCAGCCTGCTATCTAGATGTAGCAGAGCTAGACTCATCATGGGACAGATGGATTAGCAGCATCTCTGCGAAAAGGTGAGGAATATTGTTGTTTGGTTTTTAAAACCATTTTGCAGATGACAAGGGCATCGGGGGAATGGGAGAGGTCATAAGTATGGTTCAATTAAGATTATTAAAGAAGTATGTGTCATTCTTTCAAATGAAGGACTTTTTTCTGGGTGCCTGTGTTTGATTACAACGTGACTATGGGGTTAGTAATGGGGGCGTCTTATTGATGCCTCTCCATTACTAACCTCAGGGCTTGATGTCACCTAACAATACATCAACCCCCAAACTATAACCTCACTTACCACCGCTACAGGGCAAGTGGGAAGAGCAAGGTTAAGTGCCAGAATTGGCACTGGGGTGGCTGAGAGCTGTTGTTTTTAGCCTGGTGGGGTGCCAGTATCCATGGCCCCTTCCTAGGCTATTATTATCAGCCCACAGCTGTCTGCATAGCTTTTGATGGTTACTAATTATAGGGGGATGCTATGTCATTTTTGTTTTAGGGTTCCCCATTTTAATAGCCAATAAAGGCTAGGTATACAGTTGTGAGCTGATATTAATAGCCTGGGAAGCTCCATAGGTATTACCCCCTTCCCAGGCTATAAACATCTGCCCCCAGATGTTGGCTTTCCCTCTGCTGATTATGAAAATTGCATGGGAGCCCACACCATTTTTTCCGAAAATTAATCTTTTATTAAATACATGTACAGTAATTTGCACACACACTGCACTAATTGCATTTGTCACTGACATCTATGTAGCTATATATTCTATATGTATTTACTGTATGTAAACCATCTCTACTACCTGTCCACTCCTGCTGCAATTTTACAGTAAATGGCAGATGAATTGCCGGCTTTTATTCTATCTTTTACATATATATATATATATACTGTATAGATACATGGGTATGTGCGTGTGTATTTTGATGAATATTTCCTTTGAAAATGATGTGTAAATGAATTAGAGAATTGCTGTATGTAAAAGCTCATGTTAAAATCATATTGCAATCGGATAGTAATCACACTGCATTCGGATGTAAATCAGATGCTAGGTGTGAAACATCGGATTGTACTCACATGACACTTGCATGACACTCACATTACACTCGTGCGACTCTCGATAGGACGACTCGGACTGATTTTTTCATACGTTTAGTGTGACTCGCCCTTAAAAGCAGTCACATGATGATACTCCTGGAATTTTTGCCATGTCCTCCTTTCCCTGATGTATTGGATATATGGGACATCATACATCACACACCTCTTACTTTCTGTGTTCCATGACTCTCCAAAATATTTATCTGTCTCTGCAAGGATCAAGTTTTACATCCAGGGCAGCAGATTCGGTACATTTAACCCCTTCATGACCTTGGGATTTTCCATTTTTCCTTGTTCGTTTTTCGCTCCCCTCCTTCTCAGAGCCATAACTTTTTTATTTTTCCATCAATAAGGCCATGTGGGGCTTATTTTTTGTGGGACGAGTTGTACTTTTGAACAACATCATTGGTTTCACCATGTCATGTACTAGAAAATGGGAAAAAAATTCCAAGTGCGGTGAAATTGCAAAAAAAGTGCAAGTGCGTATTTTTGTTTGGCTTTTTTGCTAAGTTCACTAAATGCCAAAACTGACCTGCCATTATGATTTTCCAGGTCATTACAAGTTCATAGACACCAAACATGTCTAGGTTATTTTTCAAAATTTTTTTCTCGCTAAGCCATTTAGCGATCAGGTTAATCCTTTTTTTTACTGATAGATTGGGCATTTCTGAATGCGGCGATACCAAATATGTGTATATTTGATTTTATTTTTATTGTTTTATTTTGAATGGGGCGAAAGGGGGGTGATTTAAACTTTTATATTATTTTTATTTATTTCATATTTTTTTAAATATTTTTTTTACTTTTGCCATGCTTCAATAGCTTCAATGGGAGGCTAGAGGCTGGCACAACTCAATCGGTTCTGCTACATAGAGGCGAAGCATAGATCGCCTCTATGTAGTAGAGTTACAGGCTTGCTATGAACTCTGACCACAGTGGGCACTCACCGCCTGAGCCCACATCAAAGCAGGGGATCTGACCTCGGATGTACTATCCCGTCCGAGGTCAGAAAGGGGTTAATAATAATTACAACTCTACTTTATACCTAATAGTAGAGGGTTAAGCAGGGACCTGTAAATATAGGCAATATTTATGAGCAGGGAGATGAATATTGGGAAATTTAGTCCATTATTTGGAAATCTAACTTCGTGTTGTTTCAGGAAATTCAGTAGTACATTAGAATCAATAAACAGACTCTGAGCCTTTTGTATTGAAACATCTAATGAGATTGTGCATCACTTATTGTTATTGGTGTATCTTGTATTATCAGGTTTTTTTACAGGTGTTATCAGTCACTTTTTCCACTTTTACCAGTGATTTGGTTCTTTTTCAACGTGGACTGATTTATTTTTATTTTATTTATTTTACTCACTTATATAGCACCATTAATTCCACAGCGCTTTACAGACTGATCATTAATTCTCAAAATCTTCACTTCAAGGGTAATATCTGTCTTCAGTGTATACAGATTTTCCCATTGCTGAGATCGGTGATGACAGCTGGAGCTCAAAAAGTTTTATGGAGAATTGTAATTCTCTCTGTCTGCCTGTTGCTCCCCCCTTATGAAAATTTAAAAAAAACAAACTCACATCTCCTATCTCAAAATGGATGGAGTAATCGCAATGTCACCTCTAGTGAGTAACGTTTTTGGCGCCGTTTAGCTGAACAATAGTTATTGACCGATCAGCGCCACAAGGGTTGATTTTAAATAACGATAGCCACTCTGCACACAATTTTTCTCAATTCTGGCAAGCAGAGCGATTGTGTAGATCCTCTCTGTATCTGAGTGAAAGAAAAATCATTGATGGCCAGTGCGACCCTACTGCGATCTCCTGTGTCGCCTGTCTCTGTCGATCCAGTGGTGTACTCTGCTCTCTGTATGATGGCTGCTGTGTGACCCATCTGTGATCACAGCAGCAGCAGTTCCCAAATCCCTGTTCCTGTGCTGTGATCAGTATCACTGCTGATCAGAGTCAGCACCAAGGGACTTTTTATTTTTCTGCTATAGGTAGAGTAGCAGACGTCGTAGTGGTAGTGACATCCAATATTCGTCTACAAAAAAATACTAGTAGTTAGTACTGTACAGTATAGCTTCATAGGTAGGAAGGTAGCACATTTTGTGAGCTTACGTTGCAGTGTTATTGACGTTCGTTTTCCTTTTGCAGGAAAAAAAGAATAGTTAGCACCGAGTAACACCTTAGGCCGGGATCACACTTGCGTTTGGCGGGTCTGCGTATGGCAGCGTACTTCCTCCCTTAAGCTCCGCCTACGCTTCGCCAACTTCCGCTTGCGTCCTGCATCGTCCTGCATGCCTATCTTTAACATTGGGTGCGCAGGGACATGCGTTGTATGTTAGCCATACGCAGACCAGCCAAACGCAAGTGTGAACTTAGTCTAAGCTAGCGCAATAGAGAAGCACACGTCACAGTGTTAATGACCCCCTGAAAATTATCAGTCTGTCATTCCGGATGTCATGGACAGCTCAGTAATTCCAATTTGATGCTACAGGCCTCACTGAAATTGACGTTTTCAAATTAGTTTTCAGCGAGGATATATTAAACCTTATCGTGGCCCAGACAAATTTGCATGCCCATCAATTTTTCAACAAAATCCAACGTGATCATACGCCAGATGGACCCCTATAAATTCAACAGAAATTATGACATTTTGGGGCATTGTACTGCATATGGACATAGTGAAAAAAACAGAGCTTCAGCAATTTTGGAGTTCTGATATATTGTACAGCACACGGGTATTCCATATGGTCTTGAGAAGGACACGATTTGAAGCAATCCAAACATTTTTGCATTATAGTGATAATGTGCAGTGTTCTCCCCAACACGATCCAACTCTGATCATCTACATAAAAATTTGCTGAGGCGTACAACCCCAAAAGGATATCTGTATAGATGAATCTCTTGTTCATTTTAAAGGGAAGCTAAAATTTCGACAACACTTGCCCAGTAAGAGGGCCAGGTATGGAATTAAACCATACAAGCTTTGTGATAGTACCTCAGGGTACACCCACAGACTGAGGGTCTACAAAGGGAGGTTGGAATGACTTTTCCATCAGCATTCCACTCTTTAAGACCCTCTCTACCAGATGTACAATTGCATGTGACATCATGTGAAGAAATTAGAGACGCCTTCCTAAGCCACTAATTGGGCAACTGCTGAGAAAGGATGACAGCAGAGCCCAATACATCGACAACATGCTGGCGGTCAAGTATAAGGTCAAGAGGGATGTCCTTATCTTGACCACCATACACCAAGATAACAGTTCCCTTGACACTGTCCAAGGTACCACAACACACAAGCCTCAAAGCCTTGTTGTATCGTGGATTATAATAAGTTCATGGGGGTTGTAGATCTCTTAGATCAGGTTCTCAAACCATACAGTGCCATGCAAAAAGCTAAAGTATGGTACAAATAGTAGGTCATGCACTGTACAATGCTTTTGTCTTGTTTCAATGTTCAGACAGTACGGTGTTGTGGATTCTGTTTTTGGGCTCCCTCTGGTGGTTACAGCTGGTACTGGGTGACTTTGGTGGGTTGCGGTCTCTGGTTTCCACCTGTCCATCAGAGGCTGGGTGTTTCCTATTTAACCTGGCTTTCCTGTCATTCCCTTGCCGGCGATCAATGTATCAGTGTGTCTCTGTTACCTTTGCTACCTGCTCCTAGGCCTTCAAGACAAGCTAAGTCTGGATTTCCCTGTTTCATGTTTGCTTTCATGTTTTTAGTCCAGCTTGCAGATATGTAATTCTCTGCTGCTGGTTGCTCTAGTGGGCTGAAATTACCACTCATGTACCATGAGTTGGCACATGAGTTCAAGTAATTTCAGGATGGTATTTTGAAGGGTTTTAAGCTGACCGCGCAGTTCACCTTTTGTATCCTCTGCTATCTAGCTTAAGCGGGCCTCATTTTGCTGAATCTGTTTTCATAACTACGTTTGTGCCTTCCTCTCATTTCACCGTCATTATATGTGGGGGGCTGCTATTTCTGTGGGAATATTTCTCTGGAGGCAAGATAGGTCTGTGATTCTTCTGATAGGGGTAGCTAGATCTCCGGCTGGCGCGAGACGTCTAGAGTCCCCCCAGGAACGTTCCCCGGCTGCTGTTAGTTGAGTGTTGAGGTTCAGGATCGCGGTCAGCTCAGGTTCCATCACCCTAGAGCTCGTCCTGTTTTTGCCCGTGTTATGTGTTTAATTCCCTGCCATTGGGAACATGACAGTATAGCCGGCCCACAAAGTGTTAATTGTTTGGACTGAAGCAGGAGAAAAAGAAGTGTTGAAGGGAAATTTTTTTTTTTTTTTTTCCTCAGAGTTTTGCTGCCTAGCCCTTAATTGCTGTCTAGCTGCTTCTTACCTCCTCTTAACCCTTGAATGGCTCTGACCTTAGCTGTTTAACATGGATGTCCAGAGTTTGGCTTCCAGCCTGAATAATCTTGCTGCAAAAGTTCAAAACATACAGGATTTTGTTGTTCACACTCCTATGTCTGAACCTAGAATTCCTATTCCAGAGTTTTTTTCTGGAGATAGATCTACCTTCCTGAATTTCAGGAACAATTGCAAATTGTTTCTTTCTTTGAAATCTCGCTCCTCTGGAGACCCTGCTCAGCAGGTCAAGATTGTAATATCTTTCCTGCGGGGCGACCCTCAGAATTGGGCATTTGCATTGGCACCAGGGGATCCTGCATTGCTCAGTGTGGATGCGTTTTTTCTGGCACTGGGATTGCTCTATGAGGAACCTAACCTGGAGATTCAGGCTGAAAAGGCTTTATTAGCCCTCTCTCAGGGGCATGATGAAGCGGAAGTATATTGTCAAAAATTTCGGAAATGGTCGGTGCTTACTCAGTGGAATGAGTGCGCCCTGGCTGCAAACTTCAGAGATGGTCTTTCTGAGGCCATTAAGGATATTATGGTGGGGTTCCCTGCGCCTACAGGTCTGAATGAGTCTATGGCTATGGCCATTCAGATTGATCGGCGTTTACGGGAGCGCAAACCTGTGCACCAGTTGGCGGTGTCTTCTGAACAGGCACCTGAGACTATGCAATGTGATAGAATTCAGTCCAGAAGTGAACGGCAAAATTATAGGCGGAAAAATGGATTGTGTTTTTATTGTGGTGATTCAGCTCATGTTATATCAGCATGCTCTAAACGCACAAAAAAGGTTGATAAATCTTTTGCCATTAGTACTCTGCAGTCTAAGTTCATTTTGTCTGTAACTCTGATTTGTTCACTGTCATCCATTTCCGTCGATCCCTATGTGGATTCGGGCGCTGCCCTGAGTCTTATGGATTGGTCATTTGCCAAACACTGCGGTTTTAGTCTGGAGCCTCTGGAAGTTCCTATTCCTTTGAAGGGAATTGACTCTACACCATTGGCTATGAATAAACCGCAGTACTGGACACAAGTGACCATGCGCATGACTCACGTTCATCAGGAGGTGATTCGCTTCCTTGTACTGTATAATTTACATGATGTACTAGTGCTTGGTCTGCCATGGTTACAAACTCATAATCCAGTCCTGGATTGGAAAACAATGTCTGTGTTAAGCTGGGGATGTCAGGGGGTTCATGATGATGCACCTCTGATTTCAATCGCTTCATCTACTCCTTCTGAGGTCCCTGCGTTTTTGTCTGACTATCGGGATGTTTTTGAGGAGCCTAAGCTCAATTCGCTCCCTCCTCATAGGGATTGTGACTGTGCTATAGAATTAATTCCTGGCAGTAAGTTCCCTAAGGGTCGTTTATTTAATCTGTCAGTGCCAGAGCATACTGCTATGCGGAGTTATATTAAGGAGTCCTTGGAAAAGGGACATATTCGTCCATCTTCGTCCCCTCTGGGAGCAGGTTTTTTTTTCGTGGCAAAAAAAGATGGTTCCCTGAGGCCTTGTATAGATTATCGCCTTCTGAATAAGATTACAGTCAAATATCAGTATCCATTGCCATTATTGACTGATTTGTTTGCTCGCATTAAGGGGGCTAGGTGGTTCACTAAGATAGATCTTCGCGGTGCGTATAATCTTGTGCGGATAAAGCAGGGTGATGAGTGGAAAACCGCATTTAATACGCCTGAGGGCCATTTTGAGTATTTGGTAATGCCTTTTGGACTTTCTAATGCTCCTTCAGTCTTTAAGTCCTTTATGCACAATATTTTCCGTGAATATCTGGATAAGTTTATGATTGTGTATTTGGATGATATTTTGGTGTTTTCTGATGACTGGGAGTCTCATGTTCTACAGGTCAGGAAGGTGTTTCAAGTCCTGCGGGCCAATTCTCTGTTTGTGAAGGGCTCAAAATGTCTCTTCGGAGTCCAGAAGATTTCTTTTTTGGGGTTCATTTTTTCTCCTTCTACTATTGAGATGGATCCCGTCAAGGTTCAGGCGATTTGTGACTGGACACAACCTACATCTGTTAAGAGTCTTCAGAAGTTCTTGGGTTTTGCTAATTTTTATCGTCGGTTCATTACTAATTTTTCCAGTGTTGTTAAACCTTTGACTGATTTGACTAAAAAGGGTGCTGATGTTGCTAATTGGTCTCCTACGGCTGTGGAGGCCTTTCAGGAACTTAAGCGCCGGTTTTCTTCTGCTCCTGTGTTATGTCAACCAGATGTTTCACTTCCTTTTCAGGTTGAGGTTGATGCTTCCGAGATTGGAGCGGGGGCGGTTTTGTCACAGAGAAGTTCCAATGGCTCGGTGATGAAGCCATGTGTGTTCTTTTCTAGAAAATTCTCGCCCGCCGAGCGCAATTATGATGTGGGTAATCGGGAGCTTTTGGCCATGAAGTGGGCATTTGAGGAGTGGCGTCATTGGCTTGAGGGTGCTAGACATCGTGTGGTGGTCTTGACTGATCACAAAAATCTGATTTACCTTGAGTCTGCCAGGCGTCTGAATCCTAGACAGGCTCGTTGGTCGTTGTTTTTTTCTCGTTTCAATTTTGTGGTTTCATACCTGCCAGGTTCAAAGAATGTGAAGGCAGATGCTCTTTCCAGGAGTTTTGTGCCTGACTCTCCTGGAGACTCTGGGCCTACTGGTATCCTTAGGGATGGGGTAATATTGTCCGCCGTCTCCCCAGACTTGCGACGTGCATTGCAGGAGTTTCAGGCGGATAAACCTGATCGTTGTCCACCAGAAAGACTGTTTGTTCCGGATGATTGGACCAGTAGAGTCATCTCCGAGGTCCATTCTTCTGTGTTGGCTGGTCATCCTGGAATATTTGGTACTAGAGACTTGGTGGCCAGGTCTTTTTGGTGGCCTTCCTTGTCAAGGGATGTGCGCACCTTTGTGCAGTCTTGTGAAGTGTGTGCTCGGGCTAAGCCTTGCTGTTCTCGGGCAATTGGGGTTGTTGTTATCCTTGCCTATCCCGAAGAGGCCTTGGACGCACATTTCCATGGATTTTATTTCAGATCTCCCTGTCTCACAGAAAATGTCCGTTATCTGGGTTGTGTGTGACCGCTTTTCTAAGATGGTTCATTTGGTACCCTTGCCTAAGTTGCCTTCCTCCTCTGAGTTGGTCCCTTTATTTTTTCAGAACGTGGTTCGTTTGCATGGGATTCCGGAGAATATCGTTTCTGACAGGGGATCCCAGTTTGTGTCTAGATTTTGGCGGACGTTTTGTGCTAAGATGGGCATTGATTTGTCTTTCTCGTCTGCATTCCATCCTCAGACGAATGGCCAGACGGAGCGAACTAATCAGACCTTGGAAACTTATTTAAGGTGTTTTGTTTCTGCTGATCAAGATGACTGGGTTGCCTTTTTGCCACTGGCCGAATTTGCCCTTAATAATCGGGCTAGTTCTGCTACTTTGGTTTCTCCTTTCTTTTGTAATTCGGGGTTTCATCCTCGTTTTTCCTCTGGTCAGGTGGAGCCTTCGGATTGTCCTGGAGTGGACGTGGTGGTGGACAGGCTACATCAGATTTGGAATCAGGTGGTGGACAATTTGAAGTTGTCTCAGGAGAAGACTCAGCAGTTTGCTAATCGCCGTCGCCGCGTGGGTCCCCGACTTCTTGTTGGGGACTTGGTGTGGTTGTCTTCTCGTTTTGTCCCTATGAAGGTCTCTTCTCCTAAGTTCAAGCCTCGGTTCATCGGTCCTTATAAGATCTTGGAGATTCTTAACCCTGTATCTTTTCGTTTGGATCTCCCAGCATCGTTTGCTATTCATAATGTGTTCCATCGGTCGTTATTGCGGAGGTATGAGGTGCCCGTTGTTCCTTCGGTTGAGCCTCCTGCTCCGGTGCTGGTGGAGGGAGAATTGGAGTATGTTGTTGAGAAGATCTTGGATTCTCGTGTTTCCAGACGTAAACTCCAGTATTTGGTTAAGTGGAAGGGTTATGGTCAGGAGGATAATTCCTGGGTGGTCGCCTCTGATGTTCATGCGACTGATTTGGTCCGCGCCTTCCATAGAGCTCATCCTGATCGCCCTGGGGGTTCTCGTGAGGGATCGGTGACCCCTCCTCAAGGGGGGGGTACTGTTGTGGATTCTGTTTTTGGGCTCCCTCTGGTGGTTACAGCTGGTACTGGGTGACTTTGGTGGGTTGCAGTCTCTGGTTTCCACCTGTCCATCAGAGGCTGGGTGTTTCCTATTTAACCTGGCTTTCCTGTCATTCCCTTGCCGGCGATCAATGTATCAGTGTGTCTCTGTTACCTTTGCTACCTGCTCCTAGGCCTTCAAGACAAGCTAAGTCTGGATTTCCCTGTTTCATGTTTGCTTTCATGTTTTTAGTCCAGCTTGCAGATATGTAATTCTCTGCTGCTGGTTGCTCTAGTGGGCTGAAATTACCACTCATGTACCATGAGTTGGCACATGAGTTCAAGTAATTTCAGGATGGTATTTTGAAGGGTTTTAAGCTGACCGCGCAGTTCGCCTTTTGTATTCTCTGCTATCTAGCTTAAGCGGGCCTCATTTTGCTGAATCTGTTTTCATAACTACATTTGTGCCTTCCTCTCATTTCACCATCATTATATGTGGGGGGCTGCTATTTCTGTGGGAATATTTCTCTGGAGGCAAGATAGGTCTGTGATTCTTCTGATAGGGGTAGCTAGATCTCCGGCTGGCGCGAGACGTCTAGAGTCCCCCCAGGAACGTTCCCCGGCTGCTGTTAGTTGAGTGTTGAGGTTCAGGATCGCGGTCAGCTCAGGTTCCATCACCCTAGAGCTCGTCCTGTTTTTGCCCGTGTTATGTGTTTAATTCCCTGCCATTGGGAACATGACAGTACGGGGACCCTCCTTCAGTTTCAGGAGGTAGTCATCAAGGTCCTAATGTTTTGCAGTCAGGAAGATGAGGGTCCCACTATTTTTTAAACTGATGTTTCCCATATTGTACCAGGTCAACATTATCCCAGTGAGGTTCCCCAAACTGCGAGGAAAGGGCAGAGTGCTCCATAATTATGCCTCTAGATAATTCCTTCAGGGGTGTAGTTTCCAAACTGGGATCACTTGTGGGAGGTTATGTTGTTTAGGTACATCAGGGGCTCTCCAAACGCAACATGGCTTCCGCTGACCATTGCTTCAAAGTCTGCACTCCAAAACGTCACTGCTTCCTTTTGGAATTCGATAGAGTGTCCAAACAGTAGTTTCCCACCACATATGGGGTATCGGCGAACTCATAAGAAATTGCACAACAAACTTTGGGTACATGTTCTCCTGTTCCCCTTGTAAAAATATATAACTTGAGGCAAAAATAACAATTTGGTGGGAAAAATGTGATTTTTTTATTTTCACGGCTCAACGTTATAAAATTCGGTGAAGCACCTGGGGGTGCAAGGTGTTCATCATACTTCTAGATGAATTCCTTGAGGGGCCACTTGTGGGGAGTTTCCACTGTTTAGGCACATTATTGGCTCTCCAAACGTGACATGGCTTCCAATCTCAATTCAAACCAATTTTGCGATGCTAACGGTACTCCTTCTCTTCCTAGCCCTGCCGTGCGCACAAACAGTAGTTTATCACCACATATGGGATATCGGCATACTCAGAAGAAATTGCACAACACATTTCGGGGTCCTTTTTCTTCTGTTGCCCTTGCAAAAATGCTAAATTTGGGGCTAAAGTTAAATTTTTGTGAGAAAAATTAAATTTTCATTTTATCCTTCTACATTGCTTTAATTCCTGTGAAGCACCTGAAGGCTTAATAAACTTCTTGAATGTGGTTTTAAGCAGCTTAAGGGGTACAGAATTTTAGAGTGGTGTCACTTTTGGGAAATTTTCTGTCATATTGGAACCTCAAAGTCACTTCAAATGTGATGTGGTACCTAAAAAAAAAAGGTTTTGTAAATTTTGTTGGAAAACACGAGAGATTGCTGATAAACGTTTAGCCCTACTAACTTCCTAACAAAAAAAGATGTTTAAAAAATTATACCGATGTAAAGTAGACATGTAGTAAATGTTATTTATTTACTATTTTGTGTGACGTAACTTTCTGAAAATTAAAAACTTCCTCCTGGATTGATCTCTTTCAGTTCTGCGGTAACATTTGTATTCAGTAAATACAGATTTCCCTGAAGTAGGAGATGACAGTTTGTGAGTAGAAAATTCTATGGAGAGGGGAGTGGGGAGAGCAGGGTAAGCTAATGGCACCGACATTTACATCCAGGCTCTCTTGAAACAACAGTTACAGATTAACAGATTTCTGCCATATATTTGAAGTGTCAGGAGAATTTACATTAGAATGTCTGTGTCTGCCTTTAGCTCCTCTGCACTCTCTATAGAATATTAGGGGCACCAAATGACATCTTCTGTCACAGGCAAAACCTTAATACTTAATACACTTAATACTAGTGATGAGCGAATATACTCGTTACTCGAGATTTCTCTAGCACGCTCGGGAGTCCTCCGAGTATTTTTTAGTGCTCGGAGATTTAGTTTTTCTTGCCGCAGCTGAATGATTTACATCTATTAGCCAGTATAAGTACGTGTGGGGTTGCCTGGTTGCTAGGGAATCCCCACATGTACTTACGCTGGCTAACAGATGTAAATCATTCAGCTGCGGCAAGAAAAACTAAATCTCCAAGCACTAAAAAATACTCGGAGGACCCCCGAGCATGCTCGGGAAATCTCGAGTAGCGAGTATATTCGCTCATCACTACTTAATACAGATTTCACAGCTTTAACCCTTGAATTGAGATTGAAAGATCAGTCTGGGAGGAGAAAGAAGCAAATTTCTCTGATTAGATATAGTGCATCCATACCGACCACAAGCCAAGGTAATTGGACCAAAAACAGACCACACTGCCCAGTACCATGTGAAATGTGAAACTATTTTCTAAAACTTTATTAGTAATGCAGATTATCTCTTAATTCCTCACTTTTCATAATTACCATAGATTTGTTTCTTGCATAGGGTCAAAATACGAAACCACAGTATAAGAATTTTTTGGCACATCTAAAGTATTCTGTAAAATCAGATGTATGTGTTTATCTATGAAGTTCATAATTACCTCTTTACAAAAAACTATATAAAAAACTGCTTGTTAAAAGGGTAGAGTGATTTTTTTTAACAGTTTCATTAAATATCACATACTAAAAGTGCCCCCTAGAGTACCTTCCAAGTTGTTCTCATTTTTATGAAATATGTGATGATAACTGAATAGTTGAAAAGAAAAAAAAATGTCAGCAGTCCTTCTAACTGGAAATAACTGATGGGTAGGCTGTCATTAATAAAAGATAATAGCAAAATTAATCACATTATTACCTAATGTAGTAGTAGTATTTTGAAGAGTACTATAAATACTTTAGCAACTGGGATTTAGCAAACAGTGACATCTAGTGGTAGAATGAGGAAATACAAAGTTGTTAAAGCTTTGAGAACAGAACCTGATAGGACAATACTGGATTAACAAATTGTCTTTGGGAATTCAGCTTATTTGCTCTGGTTTAGGAACTAACAAAATTCATGTGTAAAACTGCCATGATGCAAGCGGAAGGAGAACAGCACCAATCATTATAATATTGACTAATATTAACAGTCTGGGCTATGTTGGTTTGATTATGCGCCAGGTTTTTAAACTGGAACAATTAAACACATCATGCAAAAACTTTCTTTTATTTAGTTAGAATATGATTTGGTTTTCTGAAATGGAATATAACTAAACGATTAGTAGATCCCATTAGCGACCTGGAACAAGTAATTCAAGGTAGTATTAATATGCCTTCAAATAGTGTAAGGAGAAGAACCCAGCTAGGCGTGCTTCCTCTGTGACGGGTCCGGACACGGGTCACCTGTGTTGCAGGGGGGAAAGCTTAAGGCCCTGGACAGTTCCTGGCAGTTGAGAAAAGGGGGCGTGGCTAAGCTGAGGGAACTGCAGCATGCGAGCAATCTGACAGTTACAGCGGGTACGTGCAGCACGCAAGAGGCCAGTGTAGGTGCTCCTAACGCAGAGTATCAGGAGAGAGCAGGCCTAAGACTTGAAGGCCAGAAGGTGATAAATGGAGACTGTCGTCAGAGCCTTGTACCGATATCGCTGACACCGTTAACACCGCTGACACCGCTGACTGTGGGACAAAGGACCCGTATACGGTACATAGCCTCGCGCCCATGCAGATCGGAGAGTCGTACTACCCATTGTGAACATTATCCTGTTAAGCTTCTAAACAAACCCCACATAGGGGAAACCGCCATGCAGGACAGAGACATTGCCTTGTGTATTCCTTCTCCTTCTGGACCCAAAGCCGGTATCAGGACCGCAAGGAAACATCGCCCACGACAGGACCCAAGACGACATCTTCTCCAGGACCAGGATGCCAACCCCTCCAGGACAACGCCAAATTTCCATCGCGCATTGCCTTGGTGCCACCGTTTGCACCCAGGGAATACACTGAGGACTGCGTCAGATTAGTGTTGAGCATTCCGATACCGCAAGTATCGGGTATTGGCCGATACTTGCGGGTATCGGAATTCCGATACCGAGATCCGATACTTTTGTGGTATCGGGTATCGGTATCGAAACAACATTAATGTGTAAAATTAAGAATTAAAATAAAAAATATTGCTATACTCACCTCTCCGACGCAGCCTGGACCTCACTGAGGGAACCGGCGTTCTTTGCTTAAAATGCGCGCGTTTACTTCCTTCCGTGACGTCACGGCTTGTGATTGGTCGCGTGCCGCCCATGTGGCCGCGACGCGACCAATCACAGCAAGCCGTGACGTAATTTTCAGGTCCTCAATGCCTAATTCTAGGCATTCAGGAATTTAAAATTACGTTCCGGCTTGTGATTGGTCGCGTCGCGGTCACATGGGCAACGCGACCAATCACAAGCCGTGACGTCACGGGAGGCAGGAGACGCGCGCATTTTTAAAATTACGTCACGGCTTGTGATTGGTTGCGTGCCGCCCATGTGACCGCGACGCGACCAATCACAGCAAGCCGTGACGTAATTTCAGGTCCTCAATGCAGAAATAGGCATCAGGACCTGAAATTACGTCACGGCTTGCTGTGATTGGTCGCGTCGCGGTCACATGGGCGGCACGCAACCAATCACAAGCCGTGACGTAATTTTAAAAATGCGCGCGTCTCCTGCCTCCCGTGACGTCACGGCTTGTGATTGGTCGCGTCGCCCATGTGACCGCGACGCGACCAATCACAAGCCGGAACGTAATTTTAAATTCCTGAATGCCTAGAATTAGGCATTGAGGACCTGAAAATTACGTCACGGCTTGCTGTGATTGGTCGCGTCGCGGCCACATGGGCGGCACGCGACCAATCAGAAGCCGTGATGTCACGGAAGGAAGTAAAAGCGCGCATTTTAAGCAAAGAACGCTGCCGGTTCCCTCGGTGAGGTCCAGGCTGCGTCGGAGAGGTGAGTATAGCAATATTTTTTATTTTAATTCTTTATTTTACACATTAATATGGTTCCCAGGGCCTGAAGGAGAGTTTCCTCTCCTTCAGACCCTGGGAACCATCAGGAATACCGTCCGATACTTGAGTCCCATTGACTTGTATTGGTATCGGGTATCGGTATCGGATTAGATCCGATACTTTGCCGGTATCGGCCGATACTTTCCGATACCGATACTTTCAAGTATCGGAGGGTATCGCTCAACACTACGTCAGATTGATAAGTCTATTTCCTCTGAACGTATTGCCTTAGATACTTGTTTTACTACCATGTTCCAAGTTACAGTAATTTGTATTCAGAAAAATTCCCTCTACTTCTCCTTGCGTGGAGTATCCACTGTAGAATTAAATCCCCTGTTAACCCTTGCTCTGAACTACGTTCTGTTACTGCATCCTTCGTGCCTGCTGTCTCCTTACAATAGTGCAGAACTAGGGATGTGCAGATCGATTCTCGGAGAATCAAGTTTGAGTAGATTTTCCTGAAATTCATGGTTGAGCGCTAATTCAAACACTCTATGATCAGATTCACGAGTATCATCAAAAAAATGCCCGGCAACATTTCACACACTGCTGAAGACTCAATTAGCTTGTTATTGGCACAAGTTAGCCCATAATGCCCTTTGCAAATCAGATCATTTGGCCTAGTCCAGCTAATCAGGATGGCTATCAGTGCCAGTATAAAAGATAGGCACCGGTCAAGCAATGCCAATTTATGTTTGTAACATGTAAGAATAGGAATTCAGGATAGGGCTAGAAAAAGGCCTAATGCAATTGGGGTGTACTAATTTAGTGCTGTTGTATTAAATTGAAAATAGGAGTGATAGTCTCAGTCTATGAATACCAATCCAAGTGATTCAAGTGACATATGAGGAACTGTTACAGCTGCATAGTCACTCAGTGTAACTGTGATCTGATTGATCTGTGATATATCTGCTGGATCTGGTCCCGTCAAGAAGAACAGATATTGTTGCAGATCTAAAGGTTCAAGAGTATTTAGGCAGCAGTAATTTAATGTGGTAAATTTGAATGTAATATTCAATAAAACGTTTCAAAGGTCAAATGCAAGAACTTGGAACATTAGGAAAGCTGATTTTACAAAATTAAGGGAAGAGCTTATAGACAGGGACCATCTCATGGTAACTGGGGATACCGAACACAAGTGGGGTATGTTTAACCCCTTTCTGACATTAGACATACTATCCCATTGAGGTGGTCTGTGCCCGTATGACCACTGACGAGATAGTACGTCATATGGGATCAGCCACGCTCACGTGGGGGAGAGTGGCCGATCATGGCCCGCTGTCAGCTGATTATCACAGCTGACATCCGGCACTATGTGCCAGGAGTAGTCACGGACTGCTCCCGGCACATTAACCCCCAGACACTGCGATCAAACATGATCGCAGCACTCCGGCGGCATAGGGAAGCATCGCGCAGGGAGGGGGCTCCCTGCATGCTTCCTTGAGACCCTTGGAACAACGCAATGCGATCGCGTTGTTCCGAGCGTCTCCTTGAAGCGATGGCCGGGGGACCACCATGGTGCAGGAAGACTACTGTACACAAGATGAGGTGCAAACAACAAAGGGTAGATTTATTGGGAGGCAAGGAATGAAATGGGTGAGGAAGATGCAAACAGGGGTATGCAATGGCAAGAGGCACTTTACAAGAGTTATAAACTTTATCTTGTCCGTAAAATAGCACGGAGCTCCAACTATTACAGACTCAGAATAAGTCTCACAAGCAACTTTAAACAATACACAAATAATGATGCTACTCTACGTATAACCTCCCTGGCTCTTACTAAGCAGCCCACACGGCTCCTGTGTACTGACTACTGAAGCCTACACTAGGCCCTAACAGGTGCACCAAACAGGAACAGACTCACAGTGATGTTGGGGACTCAGGTTCAGTCCCAGGGGGCCCCCAGAAGTCTAATATGGTGGTGCATATGTCTTTCTGTCAGCTCTGTGAAGAGAGGTCTTCTCCTTGCTTCTGGATCCAAGGGATGCTCCAGGAAACTGTAAGTCCCTTTCTCAGTATCTCAGAATAGCCACCTTTGCTGTACCCAGAAAAGTCTTGCAAATTTCACACATACACTCCGTCCCAGGCTGTGGGACCTTCCTTGTAGCAAACAGCACAAAGTTCTCTCTAGCAGCTTCAGCTCACACACACAGTTCAGGCTCAACTCCTCCCCTCATTCTAGGGCAGTTAATCTTCACAGCCTATAGCAGGGGGGAGCAGGACATTCCATCACACCAGACAAGGGGGTGCTGTCTCTTAAAGTGGCAGCGTGTTACTGTGCATAACAGCACCACCCTCTTACATCCTCCGTCCTCCTCCCTGCAAGCCCCGGATCCAAAATGGCCACGGGGGTCCTTCCGGGTCCTGCAGCAAGCCTCCTGCACTGCCTGTCAGATCGCTGATCTGACACAGTGCTTTGCAAAGAGTCAGATCAGCAATCTGACACTATACAGTAATGTTACACCCTGGGACAAAGTAAAAGAGTTTAACAAAAATATATTATGTGTAAAAAAAAAAATCCTAAATAAAGAAAAAAAAAATATTGTTCCAATAAATACATTTCTTTATGTATATATATATATGAAAAAAAAATAAAGTATAGTACACATATTTAGTATTGTCGCGTCCATAACGACTCAACCTATAAAGCTGTCCCACTAGTTAACCCCTTCAGTGAACACCGTAAAAAATAAAAATAAAAAGCGAGGCAAAAAACAATGCTTTATCATCATACCGCCGAACAAAAAGTGGAATAACACGAGATCAAAAAGACAGATATAAATAAACATGGTACCATTGAAAACGGCATCTTGTCCCACAAAAAACGAGCTACCATACAGCATCATCAGCCAAAAAATAAAAAAATTATAGCCCTCAGAATAAAGCGATGCAAAAATAATTATTTTTTATATAAAATAGTTTTTATTGTATAAAAGCGCCAAAACATAAAAAAAGATATAAATGAGAGGTATCGCTGTTAGGGTTGAGCGAAACGGATCGTTCATTTTCATAAGTCGCCGACTTTTGGCAAAGTCGGCGTCTCATGAAACCGAGCCGATCCCTGTGTGGGGTCGGCCATGCGGTATGCGACTTTCGCGCCAAAGTCGCTTTTCAATGACGCTAAAAGCACCATTTCTCAGCCAATGAAGGTGGATGCAGAGTGTGGGCAGCGTGATGACATAGATCTCAGTCCCCACCATCTTAGAGAAGGGCATTGCAGTGATTGGCTTGCTTTCTGCGGCGTCACAGGGGCTATAAAGGGGCGTTCCCGCCGACCGCCATCTTACTGCTGCTGATGTGAGCGTAGGGAGAGGTTGCTGCCGCTTCTTCAGAAGCAGGGATAGTGATAGGCAGGGTACATAAAGCTGCAAACCGCTTGTGCTGTAGCGATTTCCACTGTCCAACACCACCTTTTGTTTGCAGGGACAGTGGAAGCTACATTTTTTTTCCCTCAGCGCTGTCGCTCATTGGGCTGCCCTAGAAGGCTCCCTGACCCTGATAGCTGCGTTGCTGTGCCTGTGTGTGTACGACGCTGTGCAAACCAACTGCTTTTTTCAAAGCACAAATCCTGTATTTCCTTCCTTTCTGCACAGCTATCTTGTGTGTTTGTCCACACTTTTGTGTGCAGCAGTCCTTTTTCTAGCTGCCTGCCATACTTTTCTGAGATAACTGCAGGGAGATAAATCTTGGCAAGTCTGCCTCCGTGCCATTGCTGTGGGTGGCATCTCTCTCTCATTGTGTGGCACCGAAAAAACCACTGTGTGATACTTGGCCATTTTTTTTTTTTTGTCTACATTCTCCCTTTTCAAAAAAAAAAAAAGTGGGAGATAAATCTTGGCAAGTCTGCCTCCGTGCCATTGCTGTGGGTGGCATCTCACTCTCATTGTGTGGCACCGAAAAAACCACTGTGTGATACTTGGCCATTTTTTTTTTTTTTGTCTAAATTCTCCCTTTTCAAAAAAAAAAAGTTAGTGGGAGATAAATCTTGGCAAGTCTGCCTCCGTGCCATTGCTGTGGGTGGCATCTCACTCTCATTGTGTGGTACCGAAAAAACCACTGTGTGATACTTGGCCATTTTTTTTTTTTTGTCTAAATTCTCTCTTTTAAAAAAAAAAAGTTAGTGGGAGATAAATCTTGGCAAGTCTGCCTCCGTGCCATTGCTGTGGGTGGCATCTGTCTCTCATTGTGTCCCACCGAAAAGCAGTGTGTAATACTGGTCCTTTTTGTTTTTTTGGGGTAAATTCTCCCTTTTAAAAAAAAAAATAGTTAGTGGGAGATAAATATTGGCAAGTCTGCCTCCGTGCCATTGCTGTGGGTGGCATCTCACTCTCATTGTGTGGCACCGAAAAAACCACTGTGTGATACTTGGCCATTTTTTTTTTGGGGGGGGGGTAAATTCTCCCTTTTCAAAAAAAAAATAGTTAGTGGGAGATAAATCTTGGCAAGTCTGCCTCCGTGCCAGTCCTGTGTGTGGCATCTGTCTCTCATTGTGTCCCACCGAAAAGCAGTGTGTAATACTGGTCCTTTTTGTTTTTTGGGGGTAAATTCTCCCTTTTCAAAAAAAAAAAATAGTTAGCGGGAGATAAATATTGGCAAGTCTGCCTCCGTGCCTGTCCTGTGTGTGGCATCTGTCTCTCATTGTGTCCCACCGAAAAGCAATGTGTAATACTGGTCCTTTTTGTTTTTTTGGGGTAAATTCTCCCTTTTCAAAAAAAAAAATAGTTAGTGGGAGATAAATATTGGCAAGTCTGCCTCCGTGCCATTGCTGTGGGTGGCATCTCACTCTCATTGTGTGGCACCGAAAAAACCACTGTGTGATACTTGGCCATTTTTTTTGGGGGGGGGGTAAATTCTCACTTTTCAAAAAAAAAAATAGTTAGTGGGAGATAAATATTGGCAAGTCTGCCTCCGTGCCAGTCTTGTGTGTGGCATCTGTTTCTCACTGTGTCCCACCAAAAAGCAGTGTGTGTGTAATACTGGGCCTTTTTGTTTTTTTTGGGTAAATTCTCCCTTTTCAAAAAAAAAATAGTTAGTGGGAGATAAATCTTGGCAAGTCTGCCTCCGTGCCATTGCTGTGGGTGGCATCTGTCTCTCATTGTGTCCCACCGAAAAGCAGTGTGTAATACTGGTCCTTTTTGTTTTTTTGGGGTAAATTCTCCCTTTTTAAAAAAAAAATAGTTAGTGGGAGATAAATATTGGCAAGTCTGCCTCCGTGCCATTGCTGTGGGTGGCATCTCACTCTCATTGTGTGGCACCGAAAAAACCACTGTGTGATACTTGGCCATTTTTTTTTTGGGGGGGGGGTAAATTCTCCCTTTTAAAAAAAAAAATAGTTAGTGGGAGATAAATCTTGGCAAGTCTGCCTCCGTGCCAGTCCTGTGTGTGGCATCTGTCTCTCATTGTGTCCCACCGAAAAGCAGTGTGTAATACTGGTCCTTTTTGTTTTTTTGGGGTAAATTCTCCCTTTTCAAAAAAAAAAATAGTTAGTGGGAGATAAATATTGGCAAGTCTGCCTCCGTGCCTGTCCTGTGTGTGGCATCTGTCTCTCATTGTGTCCCACCGAAAAGCAGTGTGTAATACTGGTCCTTTTTTGTTTTTTGGGGGTAAATTCTCACTTTTCAAAAAAAAAAATAGTTAGTGGGAGATAAATATTGGCAAGTCTGCCTCCGTGCCATTGCTGTGGGTGGCATCTCACTCTCATTGTGTGGCACCGAAAAAACCACTGTGTGATACTTGGCCATTTTTTTTGGGGGGGGGGTAAATTCTCACTTTTCAAAAAAAAAAATAGTTAGTGGGAGATAAATATTGGCAAGTCTGCCTCCGTGCCAGTCCTGTGTGTGGCATCTGTTTCTCATTGTGTCCCACCGAAAAGCAGTGTGTGTGTAATACTGGGCCTTTTTGTTTTTTTTGGGTAAATTCTCCCTTTTCAAAAAAAAAATAGTTAGTGGGAGATAAATCTTGGCAAGTCTGCCTCCGTGCCAGTCCTGTGTGTGGCATCTGTCTCTCATTGTGTCCCACCGAAAAGCAGTGTGTAATACTGGTCCTTTTTGTTTTTTGGGGGTAAATTCTCCCTTTTCAAAAAAAAAATAGTTAGTGGGAGATAAATATTGGCAAGTCTGCCTCCGTGCCAGTCCTGTGTGTGGCATCTGTCTCTCATTGTGTCCCACCGAAAAGCAGTGTGTAATACTGGTCCTTTTTGTTTTTTTGGGGTAAATTCTCCCTTTTCCAAAAAAAAAATAGTTAGTGGGAGATAAATATTGGCAAGTCTGCCTCCGTGCCATTGCTGTGGGTGGCATCTCACTCTCATTGTGTGGCACCGAAAAAACCACTGTGTGATACTTGGCCATTTTTTTTTGGGGGGGGGGTAAATTCTCACTTTTCAAAAAAAAAAAAGTTAGTGGGAGATAAATCTTGGCAAGTCTGCCTCCGTTCCAGTCCTGTGTGTGGCATCTGTCTCTCATTGTGTCCCACCGAAAAGCAGTGTGTGTGTAATACTGGGCCTTTTTGGGTTTTTTTGGTAAATTCTCCCTTTTAAAAAAAAAAAAAATTAGTGGGAGATAAATATTGGCAAGTCTGCTTGAGTGCTGCTCCTGTGTGTGCCATCTGTCTCAAATTATTGGGGCACAGAAAACCGAGTGTGTAACATTGGGGCTGATTTTCCTTTCAGTGTCAGGCACCTATAAAGGTATATATAAATTCTACAGAAGTTTGAGTTCACCTTATAAGTTGTTTTACAGTAACAAATAGCGTTAGGCTGGGGTCACACTTGGCGTAAGACAATACGCCACGTATTATACGTCCGTACTACGGCCGTAATACGGAGAAATGTTCCCAAAATATTGATCCGTAGTCAGGGTGTTTCAGTGTATTTTGCGCATGGCATCCTCCGTATGTAATCCGTATGGCATCCGTACTGCGATATTTTCTCGCAGGCTTGCAAAACCGACATCTAATGGATTTATGTGCTCAAATGTTAGGGAAAACATATATACAGTATATATATATATATGTCATTGAGACATACATATATATATTCTGTATTTAGATTTCATTCAGCGCGATATCTGTGAACAGCCGGTAATTCAATTGCCGGCTTTTCATTTCTCCTGCACAAACCCGACAGGATATGAGACATGGTTACATACAGTAAACCATCTCATATCCCCCTTTTTTTGCATATTCCACACTACTAATGTTAGTAGTGTGTACCTGTATGTGCAAAATTTCAGCGCTGTAGCTGCTGAAATAAAGGGTTAAATGGCGGAAAAAATTGGCGTGGGCTCCCGCGCAATTTTCTCTGCCAGAATGGTAAAGCCAGTGACTGACGGCAGATATTAATAGCCAGGAGAGGGTCCATGGTTATTGGCCCCCCCGTGGCTAAAAACATCTGCCCCCAGCCACCCCAGAAAAGGCACATCTGGAAGATGCGCCTATTCTGGCACTTGGCCACTCTCTTCCCACTCCCGTGTAGCGGTGGGATATGGGGTAATGAAGGGTTAATGCCACCTTGCTATTGTAAGGTGACATTAAGCCAGATTAATAATGGAGAGGCGTCAATGATGACACCTATCCATTATTAATTCAATTGTTTGAAAGGGTTAAAAAACACACACACACATGATTTAAAAGTATTTTAATGAAATAAACACAGCGGTTGTTGTAATAATTTATTGTTCTCTCAATCCATTTGCAGGCCCTCGCTTGGCAAAATAATAAACGCACAAGATACATACCTTCTGATGTCAGATCACATCCAACGAGGTAATCCATCTGAAGGGGTTAACTAATATTACAGGCACGAGCTGCGATAAACCACTCGCTCGTGCCTGTAATCCCCGGGTGCTGAAAGGAAAGCAGTGATCTATACTTACATTGAGTCGCGGTGATGCACCCCTGCTGGATGTTCTCATGAACTGCAGCCTGGGAACTTTTTCCCACGCTCCAGGTCATATGAGGACATCCACCAGGGGGCGCATCACCGCGACTGAAGGAAATGTAGGTCAATGACCTACATTTCATTCATTCGCCGGGGATTACAGGCACGAGCACAGCTGCATTATAGCAGGGCTTGTGCCTGTAAAATTATTAACCCCTTCAGATGGATTACATCGTGGGAAGTGATCTGACATCAGAAGGTATGTATCTTGTGCGTTTATTATTTTGCCAAGCGAGGGCCTGGAAATGAATTGAGAGAACAATAAATTATTACAACAACCGCTGTGTTTATTTCATTAAAATAATTTTTAATAATGTGTGTGTGTGTTTTTTAACCCTTTCAAACAATTGGATTAATAATGGATAGGTGTCATAATTGACGCCTCTCCATTATTAATCTGGCTTAATGTCACCTTACAATAGCAAGGTGGCATTACCCTTCATTACCCCATATCCCACCGCTACACGGGAGTGGGAAGAGAGTGGCCAAGTGCCAGAATAGGCGCATCTACCAGATTTGCCTTTTCTGGGGTGGCTGGGGGCAGATGTTTGTAGCCATGGGGGGGGCAATAACCATGGACCCTCTCCTGGCTATTAATATCTGCCCTCAGTCACTGGCTTTACCACTCTGGCGGAGAAAATTGCGCGGGAGCCCACGCCAATTTTTTCCGCCATTTAACCCTTTATTTCAGCAGCTACAGCGCTGAAATTTTGCACATACACACTACTAACATTAGTAGTATGGAATATGCAAAAAAAAAGGGGATATGAGATGGTTTACTGTATGTAAACCATGTCTCATATCCTGTCGGGTTTGTGCAGGAGAAATGAAAAGCCGGCAATTGAATTACCGACTTTTCACTGACACCGCTGCGTATTTCTCGCAAGTCACACTGCTGGTCCGTGTGGAATCCGTATTTTTCTCGCCCCCATAGACTTTCATTGGCGATTTTTTTGCGCAATACGCTGACAAACGCAGCATGCTGCGATTTTGTACGGCCGTAGAAAGCCGTATAATACTGAACCGTAATATACGGCTAATAGGAGCAGCCCCATTGAGAATAATTGTGCCGTATGTTATGCGAGTTTTACGGACGTAGTTTCTGCGCTCTTACGTCCGTAAAACTCGCATGTGTGACCCCGGCCTTACTTTGGTTACGTTTTGCAAACAATGAGGAAGTCTAGTGGAAGAGGTCGTGGCCGTGGGCGGTCATTGTCAGCTGGTAATGATGGTAGTGGTGGTGGAGCATCAGGTGATCGTGGTAAAAGCAGTACAGCACCTAAGTCTCGAGTTGTTGAGCCAAAAACGTCGTCTGCCTACACAAGGCCTTGAACGCTCTCTTTTCTGGGAGTAGGAAAACCACTTTTGAAGCCGGAGCAGGAGGAACAAGTATTGGCTTTCATTGCTCACTCTGCCTCTAGCTCTTTCGCCTCCTCCTCGGAAAGTGCCAAATGTCAGAACAGTGCATCATCAGTGGATGCTCCCGGTCAGGAACAAGTCGCTTCCTTGTGTCCTTCACCCAGAACAACAGTGAAGGATGCGTCAGTCGACACAACAGGTTACTCCATGGAGCTCTTTACACATACCGTTCCTGGGTTAGACAGTGAAACAGTTAACAGGCCATGCCCATTAGAAGTTGAATCGGACATGGAGTGCACAGATGCACAGCCACAGCCAGATTACTATGCTGTTCCTTTGACTCAGACAAGAACATTGCCCTCGCAGTGTACTAAGGCAGAATCAAACCCAGCGGAGACTATGGTGCCCCATCACGAACGCTATACCACCGGCTTACACGGTGACACAGACGAAGTTGCACACGACATAGAAGAGGAGGTCATAGATGACCCAGTTGTTGACCCCGATTAGCAGCCATTGGTGGAACAGGGTGCAGGCGGCAGTAGTTCGGAAGCGGAGGAGGAGGAGCCGCAGCAGGCATCAACATCACAACAGGTTCCATCTACCGGGCCCGTATCTGGCCAAAAACGCGTGGCAAAACCAAAACCTGTTGGAGGACAGCGTGGCCATCCGGTTAAAGAAGCTCAGTCTGCAATGCCTGAAAAGTTATCCGATAGTAGAAAGAGGGCAGTCTGGCATTTTTTTAAACAACATCCAAATGATCAGCGCAAAGTCATCTGTTGTGAATTCGGTTTGTGGGCTCCCCCGGTGGTCTGTTATGGTAGTGTCTCTTATGTGCCTTCCTCCATCTCTGATTACCTGTCGCCACCCTCTTGGGGAGTTTCCTATTTAAGGCTGCTTGGCTGTTAGTCACATGCCGGCCAACAATGTGCTAGTAGCATTCTGTTGCATTCACCTGCCTCAAGTTCCAGTTCAGCTAAGTTGAATTTTGTTTCTTGTTTTGCTATTTTTGTCCAGCTATCTGCAATGTGACTCTTCAGTGCTGGAAGCTCTTGTGGACAGAAAATTACTACTCCAGTGGCATGAGTTGTCACTGGAGTTTAAAGTAATTTCTGGATGGTGTTTTTGAATAGTGATTTTTAGGTCGACCGTGAAGTAACTCTTTCCTGTCCTTCTGCTATCTAGTAAGCGGACCTCACTGTGCTAAATCTGCTGTTCATCCTACGTATGTCATTTCCTCTGAACTCACCGTCAATATCTGTGGGGGCCTACTATCATCTTTTGGGGTTCCTCACTGGAGGTAAGGTAGGCCTGTATATTCCTCTTATAGGGGTAGTTAGATCTCCGGCTGGCGCGTGGTGTCTAGGGCATCGTAGGTACATCCCCCGGCTACTGTAAGTGTTGGGTCAGGTTCAGGTCACGGTCGACCTTAGTTTCCATCACCCGAGAGCTAGTCCGTTTTGTATTTTTTTCCCATGGTCATTGGGGTAACCATAACAGTTTGGCCGGCCTGTAAAAAATCTATGTGTTAAAATATGCACTAAAGTAGGAAGGAGAAGAAAAGGTTTTTTTTTTTTTCTGTGTTTGAAAGTGCACCTTAGTTTGATCATTTGTATTCCTTGCTTAAACTGCAGTCTTCAGCCTTTTTTTTTTCTCCTCTCCTCTTAACCTCTGAATGCTTGGGTTACACCCATTTGAAACATGGATCCACAGAGTTTAGTTGCGGGTTTGAATAACCTTGCGACAAAAGTACAGAACCTACAAGATTTTGTTATACGTGCTCCAATGTCTGAACCTAAGATTCCTCTGCCTGAATACTTTACCGGAGACAGATCCCGGTTTTTGAGTTTCAGAGAAAATTGCAAATTGTTTTTGTCTCTGAGATCTCACTCTGCTGGTGATCAGACTCAACAAGTTAAAATTGTTATCTCTCTACTGCGCGGCGACCCACAAAGTTGGGCATTTGCATTATCGCCAGGGGATCCTGCGTTGTTAAATGTAGATGCGTTTTTTCAGGCTTTGGGGTTGCTTTATGAAGAACCTAATTTGGAGATTTTGGCTGAGAAAGCCTTGATAGCTCTTTCCCAAGGGCAAGATGAAGCTGAGATATACTGCCAGAAATTCCGTAAATGGTCGGTGCTTACTAAATGGAATGAGTGCGCTTTAGCAGCTAATTTCAGAGAAGGTCTCTCTGATGCCGTGAAGGATGTCATGGTGGGGTTCCCTGTGCCTACAGGTCTGAATGATGCCATGAAATTGGCTATCCAGATTGATCGGCGTTTGCGGGAGCGCAAATCTGTGCACCATATGGTGGGGTCTTCTGAGGAAGAATCTGTGCACCATATGGTGGTATCTTCTGAGCAAAAACCTGTGCACCATATGGCGGTGTCTTCTGAGCAAAGACCTGTGCACCATTTGGCGGTGACCTCTGAAAAGGCATTGGAGCATATGCAATGCGATCGTGTTTTGTCTAGAGGCGAACGTCAAAATTACAGGCGCAAAAATGGATTGTGCTTCTACTGTGGAGATCCAGCTCATGTTATATCAGCATGCTCTAAACGTATAAATAAGGTTGATAAAAAGGTTGATAAATCTTTTTCTACAGGTACCTTGCAGTCAAAATTTCTTTTGTCCGTGACATTGATTTGTACCTTATCATCTGTGACTGTGAATGCTTATGTGGATTCTGGCGCCGCTCTGAGTCTCATGGATTGGTCCTTTGCCAAGCGTTGTGGGTTTGATTTGGAGCCGTTGGAAGTTTCTATTCCCCTGAAGGGTATTGATTCTACACCTTTGGCTAGCAATAAACCACAATATTGGACACAAGTGACTATGCGTCTTACCCCAGACCATCAGGAGATTATTCGTTTCCTTGTATTATATAACCTACATGATGTCTTAGTGCTTGGATTACCATGGTTACAGATTCATAATCCCGTCTTGGACTGGAAATCTATGTCTGTGTTGAGCTGGGGATGTCGGGGTATTCATGGGGATGCACCTTTGGTTCCTATTTCTTCATCTACTCCCTCTGAGATCCCAGCATTTCTGTCAGATTTTTATGATGTCTTTCAAGAGCCTAAAGTTGATTCTCTCCCTCCCCACAGAGAGTGTGACTGCGCTATTGAATTGATCCCCGGTAGTAAGTTTCCTAAGGGTCGCTTGTTTAATTTGTCTGTACCTGAACATACTGCTATGCGGGAGTATATCAGAGAATCCTTGGAAAAGGGTCATATTCGCCCCTCGTTGTCTCCACTAGGGGCAGGATTTTTCTTTGTAGGTAAAAAGGATGGTTCATTGAGACCTTGTATCGACTATCGACTTTTGAATAAGATTACAGTTAAATACCAGTACCCGTTACCTTTACTGACTGATCTGTTTGCTCGTATAAAGGGGGCTAAGTGGTTCACTAAGATCGATCTACGTGGTGCGTATAATTTGGTGCGGATTAAGCAGGGGGATGAGTGGAAGACCGCATTTAATACGCCTGAAGGCCATTTTGAGTATTTGGTAATGCCTTTCGGTCTCGCAAATGCTCCTTCCGTTTTTCAGTCCTTTATGCACGATATTTTCCGTGAATATCTGGATAAGTTTATGATTGTGTATTTGGATGATATTCTTGTTTTTTCGGAGGACTGGGAATCTCACGTTCAACAGGTCAGGAGAGTTTTTCAGGTTTTGCGAGCTAATTCTCTTTTTGTAAAGGGCTCAAAGTGTAGTTTTGGAGTTCAGAGAATTTCCTTTTTGGGATATATTTTTTCCCCTTCATCTATGGAGATGGACCCTGTCAAGGTCCAGGCTATTTGTGATTGGATGCAACCTACTTCTTTGAAGAGTCTGCAAAAGTTCTTGGGTTTTGCTAATTTCTATCGCCGATTTATAGCGGGTTTTTCTGCCATTGCTAAACCTTTGACTGATTTGACCAAAAAGGGTGCTGATGTTGCTAATTGGTCCTCTGCGGCTGTGGAGGCCTTTCAAGAGCTTAAGCGCCGCTTTTCTTCCGCTCCTGTGTTGCGCCAACCTGATGTGTTACTTCCGTTCCAGGTTGAGGTGGATGCTTCGGAGATCGGAGCAGGTGCAGTTTTGTCGCAGAAAGATCCTGACTGCTCAGTAATGAGACCATGTGCGTTTTTCTCCCGAAAGTTTTCGCCCGCTGAGCGAAATTATGATGTGGGAAATCGGGAACTTCTGGCCATGAAGTGGGCGTTTGAGGAGTGGCGTCATTGGCTTGAGGGTGCTAGACACCAGGTGGTGGTCCTCACTGACCACAAGAATCTAATTTATCTTGAGTCGGCCAGGCGTCTGAATCCTAGACAGGCGCGCTGGTCGTTGTTTTTCTCCCGATTTAACTTTGTGGTGTCATATCTGCCTGGGTCCAAGAATGTGAAGGCGGATTCCCTCTCTAGGAGTTTTGAGCCTGACTCGCCTGGTGATTCCGAACCTACCGGCATCCTGAAGGATGGGGTGATATTGTCAGCTGTCTCCCCAGACCTGCGGCGTTCTTTGCAGGAGTTTCAGGTGGATAGGCCTGATCGCTGTCCGCCTGGTAGACTGTTTGTCCCTGATGATTGGACCAGTAGAGTTATCTCGGAGGTTCATTCTTCCGCGTTGACAGGTCATCCTGGAATTTTTGGCACCAGGGATTTGGTGTCTAGGTCCTTCTGGTGGCCTTCTTTGTCTCGAGATGTGCGCATGTTTGTGCAGTCTTGTGATGTTTGTGCTCGGGCCAAGCCCTGCTGTTCTAGGGCCAGTGGGTTGTTGTTGCCCTTGCCTATTCCTAAGAGGCCTTGGACGCACATCTCTATGGACTTTATTTCTGACCTTCCGGTTTCTCGTAGGATGTCTGTCATCTGGGTGATTTGTGACCGTTTTTCCAAGATGGTTCATTTGGTACCTTTACCCAAATTGCCCTCCTCCTCTGAGTTGGTTCCTCTATTTTTTCAGAATGTGGTGCGTTTGCATGGTATTCCTGAGAATATAGTGTCTGACAGGGGTACTCAGTTTGTGTCTAGATTTTGGCGGACGTTCTGTGCCAGGATGGGTATCGATTTGTCTTTTTCGTCTGCATTCCATCCTCAGACTAATGGCCAGACTGAGCGTACTAATCAGACCTTGGAGACTTACTTGAGGTGTTTTGTGTCCGCTGATCAGGATGATTGGCTTGACTTTTTGCCATTGGCAGAGTTTGCCCTTAACAATCGGGCTAGTTCTGCCACTTTGGTTTCTCCATTTTTTTGTAATTCAGGGTTTCACCCTCGGTTTTCGTCCGGTCAATTGGAGTCTTCGGATTGTCCTGGAGTGGATGCTGTGGTTGATAGTATGCATCAGATTTGGGGACAGGTTGTGGACAATCTGAAGTTGTCCCAGGAGAAGACTCAACAGTTCACTAATCGTCATCGGCGTATTGGTCCTCGTCTTTGTGTTGGGGACCTGGTGTGGCTGTCTTCTCGATTTGTTCCTATGAAGGTCTCGTCTCCTAAGTTTAAGCCTCGGTTTATCGGCCCTTATAGGATTCTGGAGGTTCTTAATCCTGTGTCCTTTCGTTTGGACCTCCCAGCATCTTTTAATATCCATAATGTTTTCCATCGGTCATTATTGCGGAGGTATGAGGTACCGGTTGTTCCTTCTGCTGATCCACCTGCTCCTGTGTTGGTTGAGGGTGAATTGGAGTATGTGGTGGAAAAGATCTTGGACTCCCGTGTTTCCAGACGGAAACTTCAGTATCTGGTTAAGTGGAAAGGTTATGGCCAGGAGGATAATTCTTGGGTGACAGCATCCGATGTTCATGCTCCCGATTTGGTTCGTGCATTTCATAGTGCTCATCCAGGTCGCCCTGGTGGTTCTGGTGAGGGTTCGGTGCCCCCTCCTTAAGGGGGGGGTACTGTTGTGAATTCGGTTTGTGGGCTCCCCCGGTGGTCTGTTATGGTAGTGTCTCTTATGTGCCTTCCTCCATCTCTGATTACCTGTCGCCACCCTCTTGGGGAGTTTCCTATTTAAGGCTGCTTGGCTGTTAGTCACATGCCGGCCAACAATGTGCTAGTAGCATTCTGTTGCATTCACCTGCCTCAAGTTCCAGTTCAGCTAAGTTGAATTTTGTTTCTTGTTTTGCTATTTTTGTCCAGCTATCTGCAATGTGACTCTTCAGTGCTGGAAGCTCTTGTGGACAGAAAATTACTACTCCAGTGGCATGAGTTGTCACTGGAGTTTAAAGTAATTTCTGGATGGTGTTTTTGAATAGTGATTTTTAGGTCGACCGTGAAGTAACTCTTTCCTGTCCTTCTGCTATCTAGTAAGCGGACCTCACTGTGCTAAATCTGCTGTTCATCCTACGTATGTCATTTCCTCTGAACTCACCGTCAATATCTGTGGGGGCCTACTATCATCTTTTGGGGTTCCTCACTGGAGGTAAGGTAGGCCTGTATATTCCTCTTATAGGGGTAGTTAGATCTCCGGCTGGCGCGTGGTGTCTAGGGCATCGTAGGTACATCCCCCGGCTACTGTAAGTGTTGGGTCAGGTTCAGGTCACGGTCGACCTTAGTTTCCATCACCCGAGAGCTAGTCCGTTTTGTATTTTTTTCCCATGGTCATTGGGGTAACCATAACAGTCATCTGTCAAAAATGTTCAACTACCTTAAGCAGAGGTCAGAATCTTAAAAGTCTAAATACAAGTTGCATGCATAGACATTTATCCACCATGCATTTGCAAGCCTGGAATAACTACCAAATGTCCCTAAAGGTTGCAGCACCCTCGGCCAATGAAGCTAGTCAGCAATGCTACATCCCTTCCCTCACTGTAAACCCACCATTTCCCGCACCACCGGCAGTATCTGTGCAGCTTTCGTCGCCAGGCCAAAGCAGTCAGGGAATCACCAGGTTTGCAGTAGGAAACACTGCATGTAGGGCACCAGCAAGAATACCATCTCCAACCCTCTCTCAGTCTGCCATGTCCACCGGCACCACCGCTAGTTCCACGATCTCCAGCTCTCCAGTCCAGCTCACCCTACATGAGACTCTTGTTAGGAAAAGGAAGTACTCATCCTCGCATCCGCGTACACAGGGTTTGAACGCCCACATTGCTAGACTAATCTCATTAGAGATGATGCCCTACCGGTTAGTTGAAAGCGAAGCTTTCAAAGCGCTGATGGACTACGCTGTACCACGCTACGAGCTACCCAGTCGACACTTCTTTTCTAGAAAAGCCATCCCAGCCCTCCAACAGCATGTTAAAGACCGCATCGTCCATGCACTCAGGCAGTCTGTGACTACAAAGGTGCACCTGACAACAGATGCATGGACCAGTAGGCATGGCCAGGGACGTTACGTGTCCATCACGGCACACTGGGTGAATGTGGTGGATGCAGGGTCCACAGGGGACAGCAATATTGGGACAGTTTTGCCTAGTCCACGGTCAAGGAAAGAGTTGGCTGTAGGCGTTAGCCCCCCCTCCTCCTCTTCCTCCTCCTCATGCAGAAGCGAGAGCTCGTCCACACACCGCAGTCGCACATCCACTCCATCCGCAGCTGCCACTGTTGCACACCAGGTGTGCCATTATGGGACAGCTAGTGGCAAGCGTCAGCAGGCTGTATTGGCAATGAAGTGTTTGGGCGACAACAGACACACCGCGGAAGTTCTGTCCGAGTTCTTGCTGAATGAAACTCAGTCATGGCTGGGCACTGTACATCTTGAGGCAGGCAAGGTTGTGAGTGATAACGGAAGGAATTTCATGGCTGCCATAGCCCTTTCCCAACTGAAACACATTCCTTGCCTGGCTCACACCTTAAACCTGGTGGTGCAGTGCTTCCTGAAAAGTTACCCGGGGTTACCAGACCTGCTCCTCAAAGTGCGCAGACTTTGCTCGCATATCCGCCGTTCGCCCGTACACTCCAGCCATATGCAGAACTATCAGCGGTCTTTGCACCTTCCCCAGCATTGCCTAATCATCGACATTTCAACAAGGTGGAACTCCACACTGCACATGCTTCAGAGACTGTGCGAACAGAGGCGTGCTGTTATGTTTTTGTGGGAGGATACACATACACGGGCAGGCAGTTGGATGGCAGACATGGAGTTGTCAGGTGTGCAGTGGTCGAAGCTACAAGACCTGTGTCAAGTCCTTCAGTGTTTTGAGGAATGCAAATGGCTGGTTAGTGCAGACAACGCCATAGTAAGCATGAGCATCCCCCTAATGCGTCTGCTGATGCAAAGTTTGACGCACATAAAGGAGCAGGCGTCTGCAGCCGAGGAAGAGGAAAGCCTTGATGACAGTCAGCCATTGTCTGGTCAGGGCCATGTAGAGGACGCGGTAGCGGGCGAAGAGGAGGAGGAGGACGAGGAGGATGATGGGGATGAGTACTTTTTGAATGAGGAAGCTTCTCCTGGGCCAACAGAAATTAGTGGCGTTGCAAGGCCGGGTTCTGTTTTTTTAAGGGAGACAAGTGAAGTAGATTTGCCTGTAACAGCCCCTCCAACCAGCACAACCGCAGATTTGACAACTGGAACTTTGGCACACATGGCGGATTATACCTTACGTACCCTCAAAAGGGACACACGCATTATTAAAATGATGAGCGATGACGATTACTGGTTGGCCTGCATCCTTGACCCTCGCTATAAAGGCAAATTGCAAAATATTATGCCACATGAGAACCTCGAACAAATATTAGCAACCAAACAAGCTACTCTTGTAGACCGTTTGATTCAGGCATTCCCAGCACACAGCGCCGGTGATGGTTCTCACACGAGCTGCAGGGGGCTACAGGGCAGAGGTGTTAGAGGTGCACAGATCAGAAGTGGCGTTGGACAGAGGGGTTTTCTGACCAGGTTGTGGAGTGATTTCGCAATGACCGCAGACAGGACAGGTACTGCAGCATCTATTCAAAGTGACAGGAGACAACATTTGTCCAGTATGGTTACTAACTATTTTTCTTCCCTTATCGATGTTCTCCCTCAACCGTCATTCCCATTTGATTACTGGGCATCAAAATTAGACACCTGGCCTGAATTGGCAGAATATGCGTTGCAGGAGCTTGCTTGCCCAGCAGCTAGTGTGCTATCAGAAAGAGTATTCAGTGCTGCTGGTTTGTAATGACCAGAGGTCCGAATAAGATCCAGTGAGTCACAAACCAAGACTAAGGCAGAAATCTCCAACGGTATTTACTCAAAGGCAAAATAATAAAGGTAATATGGAGAATATTAAAGTAGATGCACCCCAAAGATACACCAGCTCAGCAACAGCTGAAATCACTGTGCCACTCCAAGGTCTCCTGAGAACTGTATGCTACAACAGACTAGTAAGAAATTTGCCTAACAGGGAAACTAAAACAGGAACAAGTGTAAATTGATTGTAGTGTTATCAAGGGAGCCCCTGGAACGGCACACTGAGTATAACTTACACACCTCTAATATAAGATACACCTCTAAAGTAACAATTAAACACTCTGAGCAGGGATACCCGGGTATCTATGACTATTGGTACCGTATCCTGAGATAGATCTCCTCTCAGGAATCCGCACAGGCTGCAGCCAGTCTATATCTTCAGCGCCAATGAGTTACAGCAAGCTCCTCTTGTCTGATCGGCAGATGCCGAGCCCAAACGCCGGGGACTTAGTTGGTTGTCTCACGATGTTGTCTCTGCTTCTGTAGCTCCTAGGAATACTTCCACGACAACCCGTCCGTTTCTGTATCAGCAGTCTGTCAGACTTGTTTCTCCACTTGATGCACAGGTATTCCACAGACTCTCAAACACGTAGTGGGTTTGCAGTAAAGTTTCAGTCTTTCAAAATAAAAGTTAGCTTTTCTCCAGGAAAACGTTAGCAATGGAAAGTCTCTCAATAGCTTCTCTTTCTCCAACAAACTCGCAGTAAAGTCCTCACACAGTCTCTTTGCTATATCACGGCAGCTCTGCTCTTTCTTCCCGCCTTTCTCTCTCTCCTCTCACTTCCTTGTTTCACTTTACACACGAGATACCAGACCCCACCCCCCAGCACACATTGTCTCTCGGAGTCTTGCAGGGTCTGTTCTCTGCTGCAGCAGGCAAAAACCACATGGTCCTAGTGCCCTCTCAGTGGGACTACAGTTCACCCTCTTACATGCCACCCCACTAGAGGTTGGCGTCCTCGACATACCTTCCCACTCAAATTCATCTTGAGCATATCGCTGAGGCGGTATTCCTGCCGTAGATCGTGTAGTTCTCCTGAGTCCTACATCAACAGGTGTAACCTTAGAGGGAGCTAAAGTCTCTTCCGTGGTCGTGTTAGTGGGCGCAAGTGGAGTTGTCTCCTCCTGCGGCTCGATGTCCTGTGATACAGTGTCAGGACCAAGCAGTTGACCTGATGCACTCTCCTCAACAACATCCTCCATATCCCCAACATTCTCATCACCCGAGGCCAGATCGGTCACAGGGGGCAAATAAGCAGGCGCAGGGGTAAGCACACCATCAATCTCAAGATTGGTCACAGGGGGCAAATAAGCAGGCGCAGGAGTAAGTACACCATCAAACTCAAGATCATTCAGAGTTCCCGCCCCTTGGAACATGGCCTCTGGCTTTAGGGGAGTAGGCGCCGAATCTTCAAACCAGCACCGTTGTAACATGTTACGATGCAAATTACGGGTTGGCCCCCCTGTCCCCACCGGTTCGACCTCGTACACTGGAATCTCAGAGTTCACCTGTTTTTTTATCAGATACGGTATCGCCTCCCATCGGTCACTCAGCTTTCCTGACCGTCTTTTTGTCCTCACCAACACTCTGTCTCCCGGAGAGAACAGCTCTGTTTGTATAGGTCGCGTGTCCCTATGGACCACCTGGCGAAGGCGGTCGCCCACCACCCTCAACCGCCGCCGATGCTCTCATACCCACTCGGATGCAGTCCGAGGGGGGGCAGAGGAGGGATCTGGCATGTTCAAATCCTCAATGTCTCGGCCAGGTCTACCAAACATTAACATGTGTGGTGAGTAACCAGTAGTACTGTGCACCCTGTTATTGTAAGCCCACATCAATTCGGGAAGATACTCAGGCCAGCATGTCTGTTGCTGACTCTCTAAGGACCTCAACATTTGCAACAAGGTCCGATTAAAACGCTCACACGCCCCGTTACCCTGAGGGTGGTAAGGCGTTGTTCTCAACTGCTCGATACCATAGAGCTGGTGCAACTCTTTCATCAGTGTCCCCTGAAAGCAGGCCCCTTGATCTGAATGTATTCTCTGCGGACACCCGAACACTTGGAAGAAATGTCGGCACACTGCCTCAGCCGCCGACTTGGCCGTCTGATCTCTTGTCGGCACCGCTACAGCATACTTGGTAAAGTGATCTGTCATCACCAGGCAATAGGAGTACCCTGACGTAGAGTACCCTATCAACACGTAGTCAATCATGAGTAGCTCCAGTGGAGCTGAAGTCTTAATAGACTGTGTGGGAGCCCGCTGCTCAGGGCTTTTGTTGAGCCCACAAATTCGGCACTGCCGACACGCGTCGGCCACCATCCCTCCCAACTCAGGGCAGTAGAGGACTCGCTGCAACCACTGAAGTGTCTTTTCACTTCCAAAATGGGCCCCCTTCTCATGCGCCTCACGAGCGACCACTGGACCCATCCCCACAGGAATTATCAGTTGGTACCGATGCTGCAGCTCCGATGGCAGGTACACCTTACGATACAAAAGACCTTGTTCCACACACAATTTATCCCATTGTCGAAGGAGTTTCATTCCTTCCATGGACAACTGAGCCTTGTCCTCTGCACTGGGCCAGGCCTTGTTTTGTACCCAACGGCGCACAAGTGCAACGTCCGGACACTCATCCTGGACTCTTGTCCTATCTGAAGATGTTTTACCCAGGACACAGGGCATCCCGGTGGCCACCCCACTTGAGTGTACCACACTTTGGAAGATAGGTATCTGCCCCAAAGCTGGAGTTTCAGTGTCCTCAAGTTGTTCGTCAACATCTTCCCCTGATGACCCAAGGGGCACTCTTGACAATGCATCTGCATTGCCGTTTTCTCGACCAGAGCGAAATTTAATGTGGTAATTGAACTTGGCTAGTCTGGCGACCCACCGCTGCTCTAACGCTCCCAGTTTTGCATTCTCTAAGTGAGCTAGCGGGTTGTTATCTGTCATGACTAGCACCTCAGCTCCTGTTAGATACTCGGCGAAGCGTTCTGTCATTGCCCACACCAGGGCCAGCAATTCCAGCCGGAATGAGCTGTAGTTAGCCGGATTTCGCTCGGAGTCTCTTAAAGATCTGCTGCCATAAGAAATCACTCGCTCTCGGCCGTCCTGCACCTGTGCTAGTACAGCCCCCAACCCATGAAGACTACCATTGGTATACAACAAAAAAGGGGTGTCGAACCGGGCGTAGGCCAGCAATGGGGCACTCGTTAGGGCGATTTTCACTTCATCAAATGCCTTTTTCTGTAGGGGCCCCCACGGAATGGGGCGATTTCGAGGACCCAGCGCTGTCCCTCTCAAAAGTTCATTCAAGGGACTCACCACTTGTGAGAATTTAGGCACAAACCGCCGATAGTATCCTGCTAGGCCCAGGAAGGCCCGCACTTCTCACAGGTCACAAGGAGGGGGCCACTCTTGTACCGCCTTGATCTTACTGTCTAAAGGTAGTACCCCGTCCGGGGTCACCAGATGCCCCAAATATTCAATCTGGTTTCGTAACAGTTGACATTTTTTTGGCTTTATTTTCAGGCCGTAGCTCTTGAGCCGCCGGAGAACTTGACGCAGCTTCTCCAGATGATCTTCAAATGAGGTTCCGAACACCACAATGTCGTCTAGATATATCAGGACTGATTCAAAATTTAGATCGCCCAAGCAATGTTCCATCAGGCGTTGGAAGGTTCCCGGGGCGGTAGCGAGGCCAAAGGGCATCCGGTTGAACTCAAAGAGCCCCATTGGCAAGACAAACGCCGTCTTGGCCCTATCTTTTTCAGCCATTGGGACCTGCCAGTACCCACTTGCCAAATCCAACGTTGAGAAATACTTGGCCCAACCCAGGGCCGACAGGGATTCTTCAATACGGGGTAAAGGATATGTGTCCCGTACGGTGTGGGCGTTCAATTTTCGATAGTCCACACAAAATCGGAGTGTCCCATCCTTCTTGCGGACCAAGACTACAGGGGCCGCCCAGGGACTCCGGCTCTCTCGGATCACTTGGTTGTCCAGCATACTGGCCACCATGCTCTTCACCTCTTGATAAAGCGCTGGAGGAATTTGACGATATCTTTCTCTAATGGGTGGAGTATCCCCCGTTGGAATCTCATGCTCAATCGTCTGGGTACACCCGAAGTCCTCTCCATGTCGGGAAAAGGTCTCTTGATGTTCCCACAAAACTCTCTCCAACTGCTCCAACTGCACGGGGGTCAGCTTCTCCCGATCCACTCCCATCTGCTCCATGATCACATGACCATTCCATTCCTCCGTAGGAGGCTCAGTCCGGCCTACCTCGACCGCAAAGGTCCAGGATGACTGTTGGTCTGGTCGCAGTTCGAATCCTGCATTTTCCGGCACCTTTTCTGCCGGCACGAACAGTTCAGCCAGTATGGTTCCAGCGGGAATTGCAACAGCTTCATCTAAAACATTGATGCATCGGACCGGCACTCGTCCATTCTTCACGATCGCCAGAGACCGGGCCACATGTACCTTGGCAAATGAGGAACCCTCTCGGGTGGGCTCAAGTAGCACTTCAAGCCCATTCAATCTCTGTGCAGCTCCCACAGGCAGCATTAAGAGTTCCTCTTGTCTTGGTCCCAGCAGGATCGGGGCCCTCGATGGCACTCGGACCCGGCCCACCCGGCCACCTGGGACCGCACTTTTCAGCAAGTCGCAACTCAGCACTAGACGGTGTAGAATTCTCTGTGTGGGTCGGTGTCTTGTCGCACGGGCCCAGTATCGGGGTCCTTCACTGGCATACATCTGGTGATTCAAGTCTCGCAGCACGTTCATTCCGAGCGTCACTTCCATCCCTCTTCTAGGAGGGTGATCCACCAGTACTACCCCTTTCTGCCCCAGGTCTTGACCAAACATTTTTAGTTGCATCCACACGATTCCCTTGACTGACAGTTGACCATTATTGGCGGCGGTCAGTCGTATCACTCGGCCATCCTCTGGAATCACTAGTCGACTGAAGTATCTCTCATATACTTCTAGTGGCATTATAGTACATTCGGATCCCGTGTCAACCAAGCACCTCATCTTCCGCCCTTCAAACTCTGCTTCTGTCACTGGACTACATGCAAACAAATCTTGCTCATTCCATCGAGGGCTTTGTGTGGGTGGGGCCGCTGCTGCTTGCCCTCTCATGGCAGCGGCCGGAAGTTTAAAGCCGGCGACGGGGTTTCTGGGGCTGCAAGCGTCCGGCAGTAACGAGAGATGTGTCCCTGGCGCCCACGCTTCCAGCAGGTGATTGCTCCTCGTGGACGAGGGCTTGACTCATTCTGATAGGACGACCTGGCCGTCTGTGGGGTCACCGTTCCGGGGGGTGGGGCAGGAGGCCCCCGTGAGGGGGTAGAGGCGGGATCAACTGTCAGTTAAGACAATTTCAGCTTCAACTCCTTCACCTCAGCACGCAAAGCTTGTACCACGCTTACCAGCCCCTCTCCCCCTAACCCTGATGACCCACCTTCCTCCAGCTGGGCACTGTTCACTGACCCCTCGGGCACATGGGCAGATTTCTCTTCCCTTTCCACTGCAGCTCGGTAAATCTGCCAGAAGGATAATTCTGGTGCAGCCCGGGCCATTTCCAACAGTTTGTCCCGGAGAAGTCTATTAGCTAAACCGGTAATGAATTGATCCCGGAGCAAGCGGTCTACCTCCCAGAACGCTCCCATGGCCCCCTGGTCTAGTCGCTGCATCTCATTTAGCGTCTCTTGCAAGATATTAGAGTACTGCATCAGGGACTCACACTCTCTCTGGGGAAGATTAAAGAATAGGGACCGAAGCTGGGCCACACGCGCTCGGCCCCCCAAACTCCCCTCTAACAGTTCCAAAATCTTTTCTAACGTATCCCTCTCTGATTCTGGGCGCACCATCACCATACGCCTAACGTCACCCTCCAGTGCATTTAATGCCAGCTCAGCGCGTAGCGCGGGGGTCAAATTACACATGCGCAGAATACTCTGGATTCTCTCAGCCCAATCTTGCAACGCCATATTGTGCCCATCCTATTTCGGCAGGTGCTGAAGTAAAGCTCCTACAGGCACATACCCTCCCGGAGTCGCCGCGGCTGCCAGGGGAACCCCAACCCCCGAGGAGGATGCGGATACAGCGGGGTCATTTCCACCCTCGCCCTCGTCCATGACAACACTGGATCCTGCCGACTACGCCAAAAATGTAATGACCAGAGGTCCGAATAAGATCCAGTGAGTCACAAACCAAGACTAAGGCAGAAATCTCCAACGGTATTTACTCAAAGGCAAAATAATAAAGGTAATATGGAGAATATTAAAGTAGATGCACCCCAAAGATACACCAGCTCAGCAACAGCTGAAATCACTGTGCCACTCCAAGGTCTCCTGAGAACTGTATGCTACAACAGACTAGTAAGAAATTTGCCTAACAGGGAAACTAAAACAGGAACAAGTGTAAATTGATTGTAGTGTTATCAAGGGAGCCCCTGGAACGGCACACTGAGTATAACTTACACACCTCTAATATAAGATACACCTCTAAAGTAACAATTAAACACTCTGAGCAGGGATACCCGGGTATCTATGACTATTGGTACCGTATCCTGAGATAGATCTCCTCTCAGGAATCCGCACAGGCTGCAGCCAGTCTATATCTTCAGCGCCAATGAGTTACAGCAAGCTCCTCTTGTCTGATCGGCAGATGCCGAGCCCAAACGCCGGGGACTTAGTTGGTGGTCTCACGATGTTGTCTCTGCTTCTGTAGCTCCTAGGAATACTTCCACGACAACCCGTCCGTTTCTGTATCAGCAGTCTGTCAGACTTGTTTCTCCACTTGATGCACAGGTATTCCACAGACTCTCAAACACGTAGTGGGTTTGCAGTAAAGTTTCAGTCTTTCAAAATAAAAGTTAGCTTTTCTCCAGGAAAACGTTAGCAATGGAAAGTCTCTCAATAGCTTCTCTTTCTCCAACAAACTCGCAGTAAAGTCCTCACACAGTCTCTTTGCTATATCACGGCAGCTCTGCTCTTTCTTCCCGCCTTTCTCTCTCTCCTCTCACTTCCTTGTTTCACTTTACACACGAGATACCAGACCCCACCCCCCAGCACACATTGTCTCTCGGAGTCTTGCAGGGTCTGTTCTCTGCTGCAGCAGGCAAAAACCACAGGGTCCTAGTGCCCTCTCAGTGGGACTACAGTTCACCCTCTTACAGGTTCAATATTAACCGAAAAAAGGACTCGTCTGGCTACCCAAAATGTGGATGATCTCACCTTCATTAAAATGAACCACTCCTGGATTTCAAATTATTTTGCCCCACCTTTCCCGGCTGACACCTAGCTTTCCTATAAAAAGGTCTTGCTTGTGGACTGGTCTTACTGAGTATTCCAATCTGTTAATTTGCAGCAGCTGTTTGTCCAGCATACGACATGTTTACACCTCCCCCAATGGGAAAAATCCCCCCACGGGGCCGTTGTCTCGCCACTTGGCGCAAGCACCTGTTACAGTGCTGATTGTCTGAAGAGGTGGGTGTGCCCGCTTTTGGTCGACGGCACTGCCACTGGGTCCCTCATAGTACAATGTAGTGTCTCTGGCGGTGGTGGTGCGCACCCAACGTCAGACACACCGTTGTAACATGAGGGGCCCTGGGGCGGTACCGCCGGCCACAAGAGAGTCCCCCCCCAGCTCAAACTGTGCTCTACCACGTGCAAAATTATCTCGCACAGCTCCACCAATGTTTAGTCTATGCACTGACATCATTCAATGCCTGACACTGACAAACAATACCAATTTGTTTGCATCTATGATGCTAGTTAAAGTAGTCTGGGTCAGTGTCCTATATTGACACCAGTAAATACTAATTTACTGCCAAATTACTTTGTCATAAACTCTGCAGATGAGCCCACCCCTGTACCTAAGCATGCCACCCTTTTTTTACTTATAGTTGTTTTGCGAGACATTCACATCTATTTATTTTTTTGGAGTACTAACTGTGTCAGACACTCCTTGCAATACTCCTCCACTGACCACAATGCTGCCTGCCTGTGTATCCATGTAACCGATGTAAAACTGCCATGACTGCCTACTGTTTGTTATTTTAGGCCTTTGTGAGCCTGTCTGCGGCCCCTACTTGCAATACTCCTCCACTGACCACAATGCTGCCTGCCTGTGTATCCATGTAACCGATGTAAAACTGCCATGACTGCCTACTGTTTGTTATTTTAGGCCTTTGTGAGCCTGTCTGCGGCCCCTACTTGCAATACTCCTCCACTGACCACAATGCTGCCTGCCTGTGTATCCATGTAACCGATGTAAAATTGCCATGACTGCCTACTGTTTGTTATTTTAGGCCTTTGTGAGCCTGTCTGCGGCCCCTACTTGCAATACTCCTCCACTGACCACAATGCTGCCTGCCTGTGTATCCATGTAACCGATGTAAAACTGCCATGACTGCCTACTGTTTGTTATTTTAGGCCTTTGTGAGCCTGTCTGCGGCCCCTACTTGCAATACTCCTCCACTGACCACAATGCTGCCTGCCTGTGTATCCATGTAACCGATGTAAAACTGCCATGACTGCCTACTGTTTGTTATTTTAGGCCTTTGTGAGCCTGTCTGCGGCCCCTACTTGCAATACTCCTCCACTGACCACAATGCTGCCTGCCTGTGTATCCATGTAACCGATGTAAAACTGCCATGACTGCCTACTGTTTGTTATTTTAGGCCTTTATGAGCCTGTCTGCGGCCCCTACTTGCAATACTCCTCCACTGACCACAATGCTGCCTGCCTGTGTATCCATGTAACCGATGTAAAACTGCCATGACTGCCTACTGTTTGTTATTTTAGGCCTTTGTGAGCCTGTCTGCGGCCCCTACTTGCAATACTCCTCCACTGACCACACCAATGCTGCCCGTGTACCCCTGGAACCTATTTAAAAGTTCATAGAGCCTAGTTATATATTTTATTTACTATTAATAAGGCCATGATGGACTACGCTGTACCACGCTACAAGCTAACCAGTCGACACTTCTTTTGCGAGAAAAGCCATCCCAACCCTCCACCAGCATGTAGAAGACCACATTGTCCATGCACTCTGGCAATCCGTGAGTACAAAGGTGCACCTGACAACAGACGCATGGACCTGTAGGCATGGCCACGGAAGATTACGTGTCCATTACGGCGCAATGGGTTAATGTGTTGGATGCATGGTCCACAGGGGACAGCCTACTAAGTCTGTCTGCAGTCCCTAATTCTAATTGTCCTCCACTGTCTAAATCTGAGCTTCCACCTTCTGGCTTTCGGCCTATAGTATCAGAAATTAAACTGCATTTGGCCTTCAACTTTGGTTACGGCCTACTAACGGTGTCTGCCCCTGCCTGGTGTTTGTCCTCAACTGAATACAGCTGAGCTTCAACCTTCAGGCTCTCATTAAGTGCTGTTTTTAATTAAAAAAATGGTGTTTAGGGCCTACTAACGGTGTCTGCCCCTGCCTGGTGTTTGTCCTCAACTGAATACAGCTGTGCTTCAACCTTCTGGCTCTCATTAAGTGCTGTTTTTAAATAAAAAAAATGGTGTTTAGGGCCTACTAACGGTGTCTGCCCCTCCCTGGTGTTTTTCCTCAACTGAATACAGCTGAGCCTCAACCTTCTGGCTCTCATTAAGTGCTGTTTTTAAATAAAAAAAATGGTGTTTAGGGCCTACTAACGGTGTCTGCCCCTGCCTGGTGTTTGTCCTCAACTGAATACAGCTGAGCTTCAACCTTCTGGCTCTCAATAAGTGCTGTTTTTAAATAAAAAAATGGTGTTTAGGGCCTACTAACGGTGTCTGCCCCTGCCTGGTGTTTGTCCTCAACTGAATACAGCTGTGCTTCAACCTTCTGGCTCTCATTAAGTGCTGTTTTTAAATAAAAAAAATGGTGTTTAGGGCCTACTAACGGTGTCTGCCCCTCCCTGGTGTTTTTCCTCAACTAAATACAGCTGAGCCTCAACCTTCTGGCTCTCATTAAGTGCTGTTTTTAAATTAAAAAAATGGTGTTTAGGGCCTACTAACGGTGTCTGCCCCTGCCTGGTGTTTGTCCTCAACTGAATACAGCTGAGCTTCAACCTTCTGGCTCTCAATAAGTGCTGTTTTTAAATAAAAAAATGGTGTTTAGGGCCTACTAACGGTGTCTGCCCCTGCCTGGTGTTTGTCCTCAACTGAATACAGCTGTGCTTCAACCTTCTGGCTCTCATTAAGTGCTGTGTTTTTAAAAATTGGTGGTTAGGGCCTACTAACAATGTCTGCCCCTCCCTGGTGTTGCCCTCAACTGAATACAGCTGAGCCTCAACCTTCTGGCTCTCATTAAGTGCTGTTTTTAAATAAAAAAATGGTGTTTAGGGCCTACTAACGGTGTCTGCCCCTGCCTGGTGTTGTCCTCAACTGCATAAAGCTGAGCTTCTACCTTCTGTTCCAAATTACGATTTTTAAAAATGAAATTGGCTGTTCCGGCCTAGTAAAGGTGTCTGCCCCTGCCTGGTGTTGTCCTCAACTGAATAAAGCTGAGCTTCAACCTTCTGTTCCAAATTACGATTTTTAAAAATGAAATTGGCTGTTCCGGCCTACTAAAGGTGTCTGCCCCTGCCTGGTGTTGTCCTCAACTGAATAAAGCTGAGCTTCTACCTTCTGCCTCTTATTAACTGCTGTTTTTTTAAAAATGAAATTGGCTGTTCCGGCCTAGTAAAGGTGTCTGCCCCTGCCTGGTGTTGTCCTCAACTGAATAAAGCTGAGCTTTAACCTTCTGTTCCAAAATAACGATTTTTAAAAATGAAATTGGCTGTTCCGGCCTACTAAAGGTGTCTGCCCCTGCCTGGTGTTGTCCTCAACTGAATAAAGCTGAGCTTCAACCTTCTGTTCCAAATTACGATTTTTAAAAATGAAATTGGCTGTTCCGGCCTAGTAAAGGTGTCTGCCCCTGCCTGGTGTTGTCCTCAACTGAATAAAGCTGAGCTTCAACCTTCTGTTCCAAAATAACGATTTTTAAAAATGAAATTGGCTGTTCCGGCCTAGTAAAGGTGTCTGCCCCTGCCTGGTGTTGTCCTCAACTGAATAAAGCTGAGCTTCAACCTTCTGTTCCAAATTACGATTTTTAAAAAATGAAATTGGCTGTTCCGGCCTACTAAAGGTGTCTGCCCCTGCCTGGTGTTGTCCTCAACTGAACAAAGCTGAGCTTCCACATTCTGGCTTTCGGCCTATACTATCAGATATTAAACTGCATTTGGCCTACTAGTGTGGTTAGGCCCTTGAAACAGTGTCTGCTGCTCTTGGGTTTGCTACTCCACTGAACAAAGCAATGCCGCCTGTTTAGTCCTGTTACCAATTTTGAACTGCATTTAGCCTACTTTATTCTTTGGCCCTATATCTGTTTCCTCCTCATCCTGCCCATTGCCCAGCCACTGCTAGATGAGTCTGCTGGTACATTGACCTAGACCACTACATTCCCCTTGTACTCTACACAGCCAGAATCTGACCCTGCTGAAAGTAAGGTTCCCCTTCCCGCATGTTATACCACCTTACACAGGGAAAAGAGGAAGGTGCAGATGAAAGTGCAGGTTCCTTCATCAGGTGGGGGGGGCATACTCGTTGGCGACGTCACTGGCACAGGGCCCCTCAGAGTACGCAAAAGTGTCGCTGCTGGTGGGAGGCGCCCCCGCCATGCAAACACACCGCCGTACTTTGAGGGGCCCTGTGCCAGCGCCAATGCGAACGAGTGGGCCCCCCCTGCTTGCTCAGGATCACAGCACTTGCAACGTTGAAATACTCACCTCTCCCTGCAACACCGCCATGACGTAGTCCGCATTTCCTGGGCCCACGAAAAACTTGAGCCAGCCCTACTCCCCCCACAACTTTTGCCAAATGACCCCCAATTTCCTATGCCCAACTATTATTTTAAAGTTAATTAAGATTGACAAGCTTCAGAAACAAGAATGGATGTTTTTGGCATTAAAATGGGCACTGTAGGTGTTTTCCTGGCCTCCACTCACTGCCGACTATGCTTCCCCATTGACTTGCATTGGGTTTCGTGTTTCGGTCGATCCCCGACTTTTAGCGATAATCGGCCGACTGCACTCGACTCGACTCTGGACAAAGTCGGGTTTCACAAAACCCGACTCGATCTTAAAAAAATGAAAGTCGCTCAACTCTAATAGCCACCTTTTACTTTTGCAGCATTAGTGCTGTACAAGATGGCTCTTTCAGCAACAAACGCCTGGGGGGGGTTAAAGGTTCCTTTCAACTTGCTCCAGTGCAGGCTCCAGCCTACACTCTGCTCCTCCTGCTGTCCCTGGGCCCTAACACCGCCAGTTGGTGCCCGGAAGTACTAGCTGCACAGAGAAAAACACCCGCCAATGTGTCAGTGGGGTTCAGCAACGCCAGCTGTTCCCCTGCTGTGTAGCCGGCAATGTGTCCTGCAAACGCCACGCAAACACAAAGCTGCCGCCAGTGCAGGTTTCGGCCTACACTCTGCTCCTCTGCTCCTCCTGCTGACCCTGGGTTCTAACACGGCCAGTTGGTGCCCGGAAGTGCTGGCTGCACAGAGAAAAACACCCGCCAATGTGTCAGTGGGGTTCAGCAACGCCAGCTTTCCCCTGCTGTGTAGCCGGCATCGTGTCCTGCAAACGCCACGCAGACACAAAGCTGCCAGTGCAGGCTTCGGCCTACACTCTGCTCCTCTGCTCCTCCTGATGATCCTGGGCTATAACACCGCCAGTTGGTGCCCGGAAGTGCTGGCTGCACAGAGAAAAACCCCGCCAATGTGTCAGTGGGGTTCAGCAACGTCAGCTGTTCCCCTGCTGTGTAGCCGGCATCGTGTCCTGCAAACGCCACGCAGACACAACAACTGAAATTGAAGGGAACCTGTCCTCCCCCAGGTGTTTGTATGTATAACAGCCACCTTGTACAGCAGTAATGCTGCATTTGTACAAGGTGGCTCATTAAGTTATTCTCCTTGCACACGTCGAACTCAACACGTATAAAATGTGTCCCCTGATACCATTAAACCGTCCCTGAGGTGTGACTTTCCTTTGTAATGACACGCAGCAACCCCTTGGTAGCGCTGCCCGTCTTCTGACATCATTGGTTGGCAGGCTGGCTGCGCCTGTGCGGCCGCCCTGCCTGACACAACGCCCCTCGGTGTCTTATTTATTTTGACTGTGAGGGTGTGATTGATGGGCATGAGCAGTGCATATCTTTGCCTGTCACTCATCTCCTTCCGCCTTCTTCAGACTGTGCGGCTTCCTGGCCATGGCATGCGATAAGGGATCAGCTGACGCCGCACAGTCTGAAGCAGGTGTAAGGACATGAGTGAAAGGCGAACATTTGTACCGCGCAAGGCCATGAATCCCAGCCCCGCAGTGTGAATAAATGAAAAGACACTGCGGGGCTGGGATTCATGGGCATCGCGAACCGCACCGGCAGACATCAAATGATGTCAGAAGACGGGCAGCGCCAGCAGCGCATGGCCAGGGATAACACAACAGCGCAGACTCCTGTACAGCAAAAAACGACGCTCAGGAGGCTGCGCGAAGCTCCAAGGTGGTATTTTTTACAGCTGTGCTGCGTCTCATTAAAAAGGAAAGTCCCGCCTCCAAGACAGTTTGACTGTATAAGGGGCTAAATTTTATACGTGTTTCATTCAGCGTGTGCAAGGAACAAAATAAAAAGAGGAACCTTTTACTTGTGCAGCATTACTGCTGCACAAGGTGGCTCTTCTAGTTTGTAACACCTGAGGGGGGTTTAAAGGTTACCTTTAAAATTGGTTCAATTAGGCTTCGGCCTACACTAGGCTCCTCCTGCTGTCCCTGGGCTCTAACACCGCCAGTTGGTGCTCAGAAGTGCTGGCTGCACAGAGAAAACACTCGCCACTGTGTCAGTGGGGTTCAGCAATGCCAGCTGTTCCCCTGCTGTGCAGCCGGCAACGTGTCCTGCAAACGCCACGCAGACACAAAGCTGCCGCCAGTGCAGGCTTCGGCCTACACTCTGCTCCTCTGCTCCTACTGCTGACCCTGGGCTCTAACACCGCCAGTTGGTGCCCGGAAGTGCTGGCTGCACAGAGAAAAACACCCGCCAATGTGTCAATGGGGTTCAGCAACGCCAGCTGTTCCCCTGCTGTGTAGCCGGCATCGTGTCCTGCAAACGCCACGCAGACACATCAGACCTCCAAATGCCTCCAGTGCAGGCTTCGGCCTACACTCTGCTCCCCCTGCTGACCCTTTGCTTCAACACCGCTAGTTGGGGCTCTAGGAAGATAAGCTTGAATAGGTCCCCATCCTGGTTCCAGTACCGTCAGCTGGTTCCGGGTAGAGCCTTTGGCTTAGGTGCCTCCTTCTGGGTATCCAAGTTCCACCAACGTCAGGTGGTCCTTGGTAGTGCTTTCAGGCACGGGTACCTCCTGCTTTGTAACTGGGTTCCAGTAACGTCAGCTGGTCCTCGGTAGTTCCATTGGCTCTTGGACCTTCGGCTACCCATCCGGGTTCCAGTACCGTCAGCTGGTTCTCGGCAGTGTCTTTTGCTCTTGTACCTTCTGCTCCCCATCCTGGTTCCAGTACCGTCAGCTGGTTCCGGGCAGAGCTTTTGGCTTAGGTGCCTCCTTCTGGGTATCAGAGTTCCACCAACGTCAGGTGGTCCTTGGTAGTGCTTTCAGGCACGGGTACCTCCTGCTTAGTAACCGGGTTCCAGTAACGTCAGCTGGTCCTCGGTAGTTCCATTGGCTCTTGGACCTTCGGCTACCCATCCGGGTTCCAGTACCGTCAGCTGGTTCTCGGCAGTGTCTTTTACCTTCTGCTCCCCATCCTGGTTCCCGTACCATCAGCTGGTTCTGGGTAGAGCCTTTGGCTTAGGTGCCTCCTTCTGGGTATCCGAGTTCCACCAACATCAGGTGGTCCTTGGTAGTGCTTTCAGGCACGGGTACCTCCTGCTTAGTAACCGGGTTCCAGTAACGTCAGCTGGTCCTTGGTAGTTCCATTGGCTCTTGAACCTTCGGGTAGCCATCCGAGTTCCAGTTCCATCAGCTGGTTCTCGGCATTTTCTCAGCCTTCTTGTACCTTCTGCTACATTTCCAAGTTCAAGACCCTAAAGACGACGACCCGGAAGACCACCCCTAAGATGAAGACGACACCAGAGACAACAACCACTGAGATGACGACGACCCTGGAGACGATGACCCTGAAGACCACCCCGATGACGACGACTCCGGAGACGACGACCCTGGAGACGACGACATGGAAGACCGAGAAGCAGAAGAACAAGAGGCTGCAGAACAAAGAGCAGAAGAACATTAAGCATAACACTAAACATCAGAGCAAAAGATATTATCTAAATTATAAGCAGAAGAAGACTAAGCAGTGTATGGGGGTGAGTCCGTTCCTCCTCGTGGTGCCCCTGGATAAAGCCTGCTGCTCCAGGCCAAACTGAACGCGGACAAATCCTGTTGTAACTCTTTTGTGACAGGCAGAACGGAAGGTGTAATCTTCAAACTTTTATAGATAACACCTACAGGAATGCCTGTCACAAATAAGAATATGATGAAGAAGTAGAATATGAAGAAGAATAATAGTTGAATAAAAAGAATATGAAGAATGTAACAAAAAAAAAATTGGTAGAAGATGAAGAAGATGAATAAGGTGAAGAAGAAGTTGATGTCAAAGATGCTGCTGCTGAGGATGATGAAGAAAGTGTCGGAGAAGTAAAAAAGAAGGTGAAGGGCATGGAAGTAGTGAAACATCAATATCTGACAAAATAAAAAAAAAAACTTAACAGAGTCAATATCTTTGTAACTCCGAACGTCTTAAAAAAAAAATTAAAATTCCTGCTATTCTGTTTGATTGGGCTAAACCTCTATGCCTTTAATGTCTCCGCCACCTCCCCCAATACATCCTACATTATTCTTTGTTGTTTTCCTTCATGTAGAATGAACCTACAAAGAAAGAAAGGGTTTATTTTAATTCCGATATTTTGGTCACATTGACTTACATTGGTATCGGGTATCGGCGAGATCCGATATTTTGCCGATATCGGCCGATCCAATCCGATACCGATACTTTCCGATATCGGAAGGTATTGCTCAACACTAGTAATTACCTTGAGTCGTGGTTATGCGCCCTCTGCTGGATGTCCTCATATGAACTCGAGCGTGGGAAAAATTCCCAGGCTCGAGTTCATATGAGGACATCCAGCAGAGGGCGCATCACCGCGACTCAAGGTAACTACAGGACATTCCCCTGCACTCCATTCATTCCCCGTATTTTTACAACCACGAGCACAGCTGCTTTTGCAGAGCTCCTGGGTGTAAAATGATTTAACCCCTGTCAGATGGATTTACATCGTGGGACTTGCGAGAACGACGGAAGGTATGGGATATTGTTGATTTTTTATTTTTCCTTTTTTACAGAATGAGGGTCTTCAGGTGGATTAAGAGAATAATAAAATATTACAACACCCTGTGTCTTTATTTCATTAAAGTACTTTGTAATATTGTGTGTGTGTTTTATTAACCATTTCGTACTATTGGATTAATAATGGATAGGTGTCATAATTATTATTATTATTATTATTATTTATTGTTATAGCGCCATTTATTCCATGGCGCTTTACATGTAAGGAGGGGTATACATAATAAAAACAAGTACAATAATCTTAAACAATACAAGTCACGACTGGTACATGAGGAGAGAGGACCCTGCCCGCGAGGGCTCACAATCTACAAGGTATGGGTGAGAATACAGTAGGTGAGGATAGAGCTGGTCATGCAGCGGTTTGGTCGGTCGGTGGTTACTGCAGGTATGTATGCGCATATTCCTCACTGTAATGAGCGGTCCCACGTGACCGCTAACACAGGACAGGCTGCCGGTGCTGAGAGGAGAGTGGAGACATCGCGGGAGCTGGGTGAGTATTTCTTCTGCAAGGGGCCGGGCGGCGGACTGGGGGTGGGAGGCGGGGGTCTCATGCAAACTTTATTTTTCACAAAAAATAACAAAAACTTGATCGTTCATCTCTTCTCTCCTGCGGGGGAGAAGAGATGAATGCCGCCTTCAGCACCACACAGGGGGGACAGCGCTTAGTGTAGCGCTGTCTCTCCTGCACGGTCCGTGTGGTCCTCAGGCGGCACACGGATGCCGCACGTGTGCCACACTGATGTGCCACGTGAGCACACAGACACACGTACACGGATAACTCCAGTACCGATTTCTCCGGTACCGGAATTATCTGGACATGTGAAAGAGGCCTAAATGTGAGTTTGTCATCCACCCATACACCCAGGTATTTTACATTGACGGTTTTGCCCAGAGTTTTAGAATTAAGCACATAGTTATACATCTTATTACTTCTACCCAAGTGCATGACCTTACATTTATCCCCATTAAAGCTCATTTGCCATTTATCAGCCCAAGCTTTTAGTTTATATAAATCATCCTGTAATATAAAATTGTCCTCCTTTGTATTGATTACCCTGCAGAGTTTAGTGTCATCTGCAAATATTGAAAGTCTGCTCTGTATGCCCCCTACAAGGTCATTAATAAATATGTTAATAAGAAGAGGGCCCAATACTGACCCCTGTGGTATCCCACTGCTAACCGCGACCCAGTCCGAGTGTGCTCCATTAATAACCACCCTTTGTTTCCTATCCCTGAGCCAGCAGTTAACCCACTTACACATATTTTCCCCTATCCCCATTATTCTCATTTTATGTATCAACCCTTTGTGTGGCACCGTATCAAAAGCTTTTGAAAAGTCCATATACACTACGTCCACTGGGTTCCCTTGGGCCAGTCCGGAACTTACCTCATCATAGAGTCTGACAGGAACGGTCCCTAGTAAACCCATGTTGATATTGGGTCATGAGGTTATTCCTCTTCAGATACTCCAGCATAGCATCCCTTAGAATGCCCTCCAGGATTTTACCCACAGTAGAGGTTAAGCTTACTGGTCTATAATTTCCATGTTCAGTTTGTCCCCTTTTTGAATATTGGCACCACATTTGCTATACACCAGTCCTGTGGTACAGACCCTGTTATTATGGAGTCTTTAAAGATTAAAAATAATGGTCTATCAATGACTGTACTTAATTCCTGCAGTACTCGGGGGTGTATCCCATCCGGGCTCGGAGATTTGTCAATTTTAGTGATTTTTAGACGCCGCCGTAATTCCTGCTGGGTTAAGTGGGTGACATTTAATGGGGAATTTTTGTTATCACTGATCATATTGTCTGCCATGGGATTTTCTTTTGTAAATACTGATGAAAAAAAGTCATTTAGCATATTGGCTTTTTCCTCATCCTCATCCACCATTTCACCCAGACTATTTTTAAGGGGACCAACACTATCATTTTTTAGTTTCTTGCTATTTATGTATTTAAAGAATATTTTGGGATTATTTTTACTCTCTCTGGCAATGAGTCTCTCTGTCTCAATTTTTGCTATCTTGATTTGCTTTTTACAGAATTTATTTAATGTTTTGTATTTATTTAATGCCTCATCACTACCTACTTCCTTTAATTCTCTAAATGCTTTCTTTTTGTCACTTATTGCGCCCCTTACAGCTCTATTTCGCCATATTAGTTTCCTCCTATTTCTAGTATGTTTATTCCCATACGGTATATACTGTACTCAGGTCCTATCCAGGATGCTAATAAACGACTCCCATTTTCTTTGTGTATTTTTAAGTCTCAGGATATCGTCCCAGTTAATTGCACCAAGATTGGAAATTTGCCCTCCTGAAGTTTAGTGTCCTTGTAACCCCTCTACTACACATCTTATTAAAGGATACATGAAAACGTATTATTTTGTGATCACTATTCCCCAAGTGACCCCCAACACTTATATTTGATATGCGGTCTGGCCTGTTGGTTAATATTAGGTCTAGCAGTGCCCCCCTTCTTCTTGGGTCCTGAACCAGTTGTGAAACCTATTACCTTTGCTGGAAGTGCAGGTTTCTGTTCCCCAATCTATTTCAGGGTAGTTGAAGTCCCCCATAATAATGACTTCTCCTTGAGGCGCAGCTTCATCTATTTGCTTTACGAGGATATTCTCCGTTGCTTCCATATTTTTTGGAGACTTATAACTAACCCATATCAGTAATTTATAAATTTTTCCCCCTACCCTTATCTCCACCCACAGGGACTCTACATTTTCATTAGATTCACCTATATTATCACGCAGGATGGGTTTTAAGGATGATTTTACATATAGACACACACCTCTCCCTCGCTTATCCGTTCGGTCATTTCTGAACAGACTATAGCCCTGCAAGTTAACAGCCCAGTCATGGCTCTCATCCAGCCATGTTTCAGATATCCCCACCATGTCATAATTATGCTCCAACAACATTAATTCTAATTCATCCATTTTGTTGGCGAGGCTGCTGGTATTAGTATACATACACTTTATGTATCTCTCTGTACCTCTAATATGTATCTCTCTGTACCTCTATTCTTTCTTAAATTATTGATTGTTCTAACCCCACCCCCCATGCCTCTGCTACCCCTAACTTCCTTATTTGTGCCCTAGTTTAAACACTCCTCCAACCTTCTAGCCATTTTCTCCCCAGCACAGCTGCACCTTCCTCATTGAGATGCAGCCCGTCCCTAGCATAGAACTTGTAGCCAACTGAGAAGTCAGCCCAGTTCTGCAGGAACCCAAACTTCTCCATCCTACACCAATTCTTGAGCCACTTATTAACCTCCCTAATCTCCCGTTGCCTCTCTGGCATGGCATGTGGTATAGGCAGTATTTCAGAAAATACTACCTTGGAGGTCCTTGCTTTCAGCTTGCAGCCTAATTCCCTGAAACCACCCCTTTACCCCCAAGGGTGGTTTGCACGTTAATGGCCGGGCCAATTTTTACAATTCTGACCACTGTCCCCTTTATGAGGTTATAACTCTGAAACGCTTCAACGGATCCTGGTGATTCTGACAAGGTTTTCTCGAGACATATTGTACTTCATGATAGTGGTAAAATTTCTTTGATATTACCTGCGTTTATTTGTGAAAAAAATGGAAATTTGGCGAAAATTTTGAAAATTTTGCAATTTTCCAAATTTGAATTTTTATACAATTAAATCACAGCGATATGTCACACAAAATACTTAATAAGTAACATTTCCCACATGTCTACTTTACATCAGCACAATTTTGGAACCAACATTTTTTTTTGTTAGGGAGTTATAAGGTTTAAAAGTTGACCAGCAATTTCTCATTTTTACAACACCATTTTTTTTAGGGACCACATCTCATTTGAAGTCATTTTGAGGAGTCTATATGATAGAAAATACCCAATTGTGACACATACTAAAACCTGCACCCCTCAAAGTGCACAAAACCACATTCAAGAAGTTTATTAACCCTTCAGGTGTTTCACAGGAATTTTTGGAATGTTTAAATAAAAATGAACATTTAACTTTTTTACACAAAAAATTTAATTCAGCTCCAATTTGTTTTATTTTACCAAGGGTAACAGGAGAAAATGGACCCCAAAAGTTGTTGAACAATTTGTCCTGAGTACGCCGATACCCCATATGTGGGGGTAAACCACTGTTTGGGCGCATGGCAGAGCTCGGAAGCAAAGGAGCGCCATTTGACTTTTCAATGCAAAATTGACTGGAATTGAGATGGGACGCCATGTTGCATTTGGAGAGCCCCTGATGTGCCTAAACATTGAAACCCCCCACAAGTGACACCATTTTGGAAAGTAGACCCCCTAAGGAAATTATCTAGATGTGTGGTGAGCACTTTGACCCATTAAGTGATTCACAGAAGTTTATAACGCAGAGCAGTAAAAATAAAAAATCATATTTTTTCACAAAAATGATCTTTTCGCCCCCAATTTTTTTTTGTTTTCCCAAGGGTAAGAGAATAAATTGGACCACAAAAGTTATTGTCCAATTTGTCCTGAATACGCTGATACCTCATATGTGGGGGTAAACCACTGTTTGGGCGCATGGCAGAGCTCGGAAGGGAAGGAGCGCCATTTGACTTTTCAATGCAAAATTGACTGGAATTGAGATGGGACGCCATGTTGGGTTTGGAGAGCCACTGAGGTGCCTAAACATTAAAACCCCCCACAATTGACACCATTTTGGAAAGTAAACCCCCTAAGGAACTCATCTAGATGTATTGTGAGAGCTTTGAACCCCCAAGTGTTTCACTACAGTTTATAACGCAGGGCCGTGAAAATAAAAATTATTTTTTCCCCACAAAAATTATATTTTAGCCCCCAGTTTTGTATTTTCCCAAGGGTAATAGGAAAATTTGACCCCAAAAGTTGTTGTCCAATTTGTCCTGAGTACGCTCATACCCCATATGTGGGGGGGAACCACCGTTTGGGCGCATGGGAGAGCTCGGAAGGGAAGGAGCGCCATTTGGAATGCAGACTTAGATGGAATGGTCTGCAGGCGTCACATTGCATTTGCAGAGCCCCTAATGTACCTAAACCATAGAAACCCCCCACAAGTGACCCCATATTGGAAACTAGACACCCCAAGGAACTTATCTAGATTTGTTGTGAGAACTTTGAACCCCCAAATGTTTCACTACAGTTTATAACGCTGAGCCGTGAAAATAAAAAAATCCTTTTTTTTCCACAAAAATAATTTTTTAGCCCCCAGTTTTGTATTTTTCCAAGGGTAACAATGTAAATTGAAAAAGTTGTTGACCAATTTGTCCTGAGTACGCTGATACCCAATATGTGGGGGGAACCACCGTTTGGGCGCATGGCAGAGCTCGGAAGGGAAGGAGCACCATTTGGAATGCAGACTTAGATGGATTGGTCTGCAGGCGTCACGTTGCATTTGCAGAGCCCCTGATGTAACTAAACAGTAGAAACCTCCCATAAGTGACTCCATATTGGAAACTAGACCCCCCAAGGAACTTATCTAGATGTGTTGTGAGAACTTTCAACCCCCAAGTGTTTCACTACAGTTTATAACGCAGAGCTTTGAAAATAAAAAATCCTTTTTTTTCCACAAAAATTATTTTTTAGCCCCCAGTTTTGTATTTTCCCAAGGGTAACAGGAGAAATTGGACCCCAAAAGTTGTTTTCCAATGTGTCCTGAGTACGCTGATACCCCATATGTTGGGGTAAACCCCTGGTTGGGCGCACGGGAGAGCTCGGAAGGGAAGGAGCACTGTTTTACTTTTTCAACGCAGAATTGGCTGGAATTGAGATCGGACGCCATGTTTCATTTGGAGAGCCCCTGATGTGCCTAAACACTGGAAACCCCCCAATTATAACTGAAACCCTAATCCAAACACATCCCTAACCCTAATCTCAATGGTAACCCTAACCACACCCCTATCCCTGACACACCCCTAACCCTAAACCCAACCCTATTCCCAACCGTAAATGTAATCCAAACCCTAACCCTAACTTTAGCCCCAACCCTAACTTTAGCCCCATCCCTAACTGTAGCCCTAACCCAAGCCCCAACCCTAACCCTAGCCCTAACCCTAGCCCTAACCCTAACCTTAGCCCAACCCTAATCCTAACCCTAGCCCTAACCCTAACCCTAGCCCTAACCCTAGCCCTAACCCTAACCCTAGCCCTAACCCTATCCCTAGCCCTAACCCTAGCCCTAACCCTAAGCCTAGCCCTAACCCTAACCCTAACCCTAACCATAACCCTAGCCCTAACCCTAACCCTAGCCCTAACCCTAATGGGAAAATGGAAATAAATACATTTTTTTAATTTTTTAATTTTTTCCTAACTAAGGGGGTGATGAAGGGGTGTTTGATTTACTATTTATAGCCGGTTTTCTAGCGGATTTTTGATTGGCAGCCGTCACACACTAAAAGACGCTTTTTATTGCAAAAAATGTTTTTTGCGTTACCACATTTTGAGAGCTATAATTTTTCCATATTTTGGTCCACAGAGTCATGTGAGGTTTTGTTTTTTGCGGGACGAGTTGACGTTTTTATTGGTAACATTTTAGGGCACGTGAAATTTTTTTGATGGCTTTTTATTCTGATTTTTGTGAGGCAGAATGACAAAACCAGCTTTATACCGTTCCGCGTTTGGTAAAATGGATAAAACAGTTTTATTCTTCGGGTCAGTACGATTACAGCGATACCTCATTTATATCATTTTTTTATGTTTTGGCGCTTTTATACAATAAAAACTATTTTATAGAAAAAAATAATTATTTTTGCATCGCTTTATTCTGAGGACTTTAACTTTTTAATTTTTTCGCTGATGATGCTGTATGGCGGCTCGTTTTCAGCGGTACCATGGTTATTTATTTCCGTCTTTTTGATCGCGTGCTATTCCACTTTTTGTTTGGCGGTATGATAATAAAGCGTTGTTTTTTGCCTCGGTTTTTTTTTTTTACGGTGTTCACTGAAGGGGTTAAATAGTGAGACAGTTTTATAGGTCGGGTCGTTACAGATGCGGTGATACTAAATATGTGTACTTTTATAGTTTTTTTTAATTTAGATAAAGGAATGTATTTATTGGAACAATATTTTTTTATTATTATTTATTTAGATTTTTTTTTTTTTTTTACACATGTTAATTTTTTTTTTTTACTTTGTCCCAGGGGGGGCATCACAGTAAAGTGACAGATCGCTGATCTGGCACTTTGCTGTGCGCTGTGTCAGATCAGCGATCTGATGTGCACTGCAGGAGGCTTCTCGGCGCCTGCTCTGAGCAGGCGCTGTGAAGCCACCTCCCTGCAGGACCCGGATGCAGCACCGCGGCCATTTTGGATCCGGAGCTGGCAGGGAGGAGACGCTCGGTACTAGGTGAGCACATCGCCTTGTACCGATCGTCTCAGGGAAGCCCGCAGGGAGCCCCTCCCTGTGCAATGCTTCCCTAAACCGCCAGAACACTGCGATCATGTTTGATCGCAGTGTGCCGGGGGTTAATGTGCCGGAGGCGGTCCGTGACTGCTCCTGGCACATAGTGCCAGATGTCAGCTGCGATAGTCAGCTGACATCCGGCCGCGATCAGCCGCGCTCCCCCCGTGAGCGCGGCTGATCGCGCTGGACGTACTATTCCATCCTTGGGACGTAGGGCCCACCCCACATGGACGGAATAGTACGTCCAATCGCAGAAGGGGGTTAAGGATCTTCCACCTACCTCTAACTTTGTCATTTGTGCCAATGTGCACCATGACCGCTGGGTCCTCACCAGCCCCTCCCAGTTATCTGTCAACCCGATCAGCTATGTGTCGGACTCAAGCGCCAGGTTGGCAGCACACCGTTCGATGATCCCTGTCTTTGTGACAAATTGCCCTATCTGTTCCCCTAATAATTGAGTACCCCACTACCAGCACCTGTGTGGCCTGCACTGCTCTCCTATTTCCCTCCTTACTGTAGCAGTCACTCCTCCGGCTTTAGTAGGACATGCCTGGCTGCAGAAGTGCTACCCCTGTACTGGCACCCCCCTCATCTGCCAACTTAGCAAACTTATTGGGGTGTGCCAGATTAGGACTAGCCTCCCTGGCACTCTTCCCTCTATCCGGCCTTCTAACTCACCCAGCTTGTTGCTCCACTGTCCTGCAGCTCATCCTACCATCCCCCATCTATCCCAATGAGCGACTGCTCAGTGAGCAGAAGACTCCTTTCCATATTGTCAGTGGATCTCAGTGTTGCCAGCTGCACATTTAAATCCAGAATCTAAGCTTCCAAATGCACAGCGTTCTCACATCTCGCACAGCAGTATGCACCCTCGACCGTCTGCTCAAGGACTGTATACATGTGGCAGGTGGTGGAAAAGACAAATGGTGGTGATGGAATGGGCAATGATGGGGGTTGTGGAGAGAAGGCAGTGATGGAGGTGGTGGAATGAGCAATGATGGGGGTGGTGGGGGAGAAGGCAATGATGGAGGTGGTGGAAAGGGCAATGATAGGGGTGGTGGGGGAGAAGGCAATGATGGGGGTGGAGGGTGAGAACAATGATGGAGTTAGAGAGGAGCTGCATTATACCCTATGAGGGGAGCTGCATTATACTTTATGAGGGGGCTACAATATATTTTGTGGGGGACTGCATTATTCTCTCAGTGGACTGCATTATATTCTGGGGGCTACATCATACTATATGAGGGAGCTACAGTATACTCTATGGGGGAGGCTACATTATATTCTGTGGTGGGGCTGCAATATACTCTCAGGGGACTACATTATATTCTGGGGGCTACATCATACTATATGAGGGGGCAGCATTATGCCCTATGAAGGGGCTACAGTATACTGTATGGGGGCTGCATTATACTATATGAGGAGGGCTGCATTATCCCCTATGAGGGTGCTTAACCTCGGCCACGTACCCTGACGCACATTTCACGTTCAAAATGCTGCCGAGGTTAAGGCAGGACGAATCACCATTATGGGTAACTATTGTTTTACTGAAATATGTTTTCACATTGATGTTGGGGGCTGCAGTGGTGATCATTGTACCACGTGTCATGGCGGTCGGTTTGAGCACATTTAGTTATATGGATATGATACTCTGCAGTCCATGGTGACATATTATATACTTAGCAGCTGCACCTCACATATGTATATGTCCTGACCTTTCTTCAGCCTCAGTTTTTCACACCTGTGGATTTAATCACCTATTGATTGTAAAAACTCATGTATTGTACTATTGTATATGTTTGGTCAATTTGTTATGTATTGGCGTTATATTTTTTGTATAAATAAATTTTGATCTAATTTTATTGGCTATGTAGACTCGATTTTCTCCGTGATTATTTATATTTTGTGGGGTGCTGCATTATAGTCTATGATGTGGGCTGCATTATATTCTATTTGAGGGGGCTGCATTATATTCTATGATAGGGGGCTGCTTTATATTCTTTGAGGGGGGCTACATTATTTTATGAGGAGGGCTATATTATATTCTATGAGGGAGGCTACATTATATTCTATGAGGGGGCTGCATTATATTATATGAGAGGGGGCTGCATTATATTCTATGAGAGGGGGCTGCATTATATTCTATGAGGGGTGCTACCCCAACCCCTCCTACATAATTAAGACATGTACTACCTTATATTATACCCTGATATTAGCATGTTTTACCACACAATGGGTGGTCTTGTATTTATTTCTATGTAGCTACATAGTGGGCCCCAAGAATGATTTTCTTTGGTGAGCCCAAGGTGCTCCAGTCCAATGCTGTTGACATCACATATGCCTCACAGAATTTTATACCATTGGGCGGTGAAGAAAGAATAATGACATTTTTACCACTAAAATGTGTTTTAACCTCAAGTTTTTCTAAGAGCTAGTAGGATAAATGGACCTCAGTTTGTTGTAAAAATTTCTCCTGAGTGCGCTAATACCATAGATGTAATTGGGAAATACTTTTCAGATAGTGCAAAACTCAGAAGGGAAGGAGCGCCAGATTATAGAGTAATTTTACTGCTATGGTTTGCGGGTGCCATGACCTACTGGAAGAGCCCCTTAGGGCCTAGAACAGCAGGACCTCTCATAAATGACCCCATTTTACAAACTACATCTATTGATGAATTCATTTAGGGGTGCAGTTATCATATTGACACCACAGTTGTGCCACAGAATTTTATACCATTTTATACCATTAGGCAGTGAAGAAAAAATAAATATATTTTTACTTCCAAAAGTCTGTTTTAGCCCAGATTTTACATTTTTACACAGGGAAGTGAGTAAAAATGGCACCAAAATATGTCCTACAATTTCTTCTGAACTTGGAAATACCCTATATGTGGCTGTACAGCACCCATAAATTAGGCTCTCATATCTACAGAAATGCCAAACATGTGGATGCTAAATGTGGTTTAGGCACACTGGGGTTCAGAAGGGATGGGGGCATTTGCTGAATTTCTTTTTGGGGATGAGGATTTCCAGATCATCTCTGCTACCATTAACATGGTTCCCCAATATTTCAATTGACAGATGACTGACCTGAGTGGGGGCTTTTTTTGTGGATTGATTTGAAGATTTTGTTAGGAACATGTTACATAACACTTGGAATCACATTTAGCCTGCACTCTATGCTAAGCACTTATATTTCCATATAAATCTCTGAGTGACATGATTCAGATGAAACCCCCAAAGAATCCATTCACTATAATGAGGCAGCAGAGTTTCTCTGGACTCCATCTGGCCTCTGTTCAGCAGTGTCATTCTTTTCAGTAGTGCATAAAACTGTGGCCAACGTCACTTTTTTGCATGCCTAAAAAGATGGACACCACCGGATCAAAGGCCAGAGAGCGTCAACAGTGCCTCCATCTGCCTCTTGATAGGGAATCTTCTGTTGGGGTTCCGTCTGAATCACAAATTTCAGAGATTTTCATGGAAAACCCGGTGTAAGCGCTGAGCGCAGAGCGCAGAATAAATGTGAGCTTTACTGCAATCTTTGAGAGGCATAATGAACAAATCAACAGCAGGTGAAGAATTGATGTTATTTATTTTTACAGGCATTCCTCGTGCGAGATAAGTGATTAGACGACTTTATTCTTTGGGTAGGAGTTATTACAGTGATACCAAATTTATAGTCCTTTTCTGTTTGGCTGTTGTCATCTGTTTGGCTGTAGTCCATCCTACTGCATGTCCTGTCATTTGCCATGTTTAACCCCTTAACGACCGCCGATACGCCTTTTAACGGCGGCAGTTAAGGGTACTTAAACCACAGCGCCGTTAATTAACGGTGCTGTGGAAAAAGTGTATAGCGGCCCCCAGAGTTGGGATTTCTCTGGGGTCTCGGGTGCCGAGGGTAGCCGAGACCCCAGAGAACATGATTCGGGTCGGTTTTTACCAACACCCGGGTTGCGATCACCGGTAAATAACCATTTACAGGCGGCCGCAAAAAAAAAGCGATTTCCCATTTAATTACTCTGTCCTCTGATATGATCGCACATCAAAGGACAGAGAAATGCGGTCCTCGATATCCCCCCGATACTCACCCATCTCCCCCAATGCTCCTCATGGCTCTTTTTCTGGGAAAAAAATGGCGGGCGCATGCGCAGTGTGCCCGCCGGCTGAGACCCGGCAGATCTTTGGGGTCGCGGCTGCTGGGGGTAGCCGACACTCCAAATAACATGATCGGGGTCGGTTACCAGCAACCACAAAAAGGAAAAAAAACGGTGTGACATTCTCTGTCCTATGATTGCATATCAGAGGACAGAGAAATAGGGGGATTCAGGGACCCTATCATACTTACTGGTGTCCTAGGGTCCTCCTCCGTCCCCTCCTGTCCGCCGGCTTCTTCCTCTGGGAAGAAAATGGCGGGCGTATGCGCTGTGCGCCAGCCGCGATGTGCCGGCCGGCAGAGAAAGATTCTTCCTCTTTTTTTATTTTGGTCACTGTGAGATCCTATCACAGTGATCAAAATAAAAAAAATAGTAAATAACCCCCCCTTTATCACCCCCTTAGTTAGGAAAAAATGATAAAATAAAAAAAATGAATGTATTTCTATTTTCCAATTAGGGTTAGGGTTAGGGCTAGGGTTATGGCTAGGGTTAGGGCTACGGTTAGAGTTAGGGCTAGGGTTAGGGTTAGGGCTAGGGTTAGGGTTGGGGCTAAAGTTAGGGTTAGGGTTAAGGCTAAAGTTAGGGTTAGGGCTAGGGTTAGGGTTGCTGCTAAAGTTAGGGTTAGGGTTGTGGCTAAAGTTAGGGCTAGGGTTGGGGCTACAGTTAGGGTTAGAGTTGGGGCTAAAGTTAGGGTTATGGTTGGGATTAGGGTTTGGATTAGGGTTAGGGTTGGTATTAGGGTTAAGGTTGGCATTAGGGTTACGTTTGGGATTAGGGTTAGGTTTGGGATTAGGGTTAAGGTTAGGGTTGAGGTTAGGTTTGAGGTTAGGGTTGAGATTATGATTAGGGGTGTGTTGGGCTTAGGGATTTGATTAGGGTTAGGGTTTGGATTAGGGTTAGGGGTGTTTTGGCATTCGGGTTGTGATTAGAGTTATGGTTAGGGGTGTTTTGGGGTTATGGTTTTGATTAGGGTAATGGATTGGGTAGGGATTAGCATTAGGGGTGTGTTGGGGTTATGGTTGGAGTTAGAATTGGGGTTTCCACTGTTTAGGTCCATCCCAGGGTCTCCAAACGCGACAGCCAATTTTGCATTCAAAAAGTCAACTGGTGCTCCCTCCCTTCTGAGCTCTGCTGTGCGACCAAACAGTGGTTTACCCCCACATATGGGGTATCAACGTACTCAGGACTGATTGGAAAACAACTTTTGGGGTCCAGTTTCTCCTGTTACCCTTGCAAAAATAAAAAAAAATTGGGGGCTAAAAAATCATTTTTTGTGGGGAAAAAAATGATTTTTTTATTTTCATGGCTCTGCGTCAAACTTCTGTGAAGCACTTGAACGTTCAAAATGCTCACCACATATCTATATAAATTCCTTGGGGGGTCAAGTTTCCAAAATAGGGCCACTTGTGGGGGGTTTCTACTGTTTAGGTACATAAGGGGCTCTGAAAATGCAACATGACACCCGCATACCATTCCATCAAAGTCTGCATTTTAAAACGTCACTACTTCCCTTCGGAGCCCTTATGTGTGCCCAAACAGTGGTCCCCTCCACATATGGGGTATCAGCGTACTCAGAACAAATTGGACAACAAATTTTGTGGTCCAATCAATTTTTCCTGTTACCCTTGGGAAAATAAAAAATTGGGGGCTAAAAAAATAATTTCTGTGGAAAAAAATATATATATATTTTCACGACTCTGCATTATAAACGTCTTCCAAAACGGCATGCCTTCTCTTCCGAGCTCTGCCATGCGCCCAAACAGTGGTCCCCCCCACATATCAGCATACTCAGGACAAACTGGACAACACATTTTGGGGTCCAATTTCTCCTGTTACCCTTGAGAAAATAAAAAATTGCGAGCTAAATATCATTTTTGAGGAAAAAAAAGGATTTTTTATTTTCACGGCTCTACGTTTAAATTTCTGTGAAGCACTTGGGGGTTCAAAGTGCTCACCACACATCTAGATAAGTTCCTTAATGGGTTTAGTTTCCAAAATGGTGTCACTTGTGGGGGGTTTCCACTGTTTAGGCACATCAGGGGCTCTCCCAAACGCGACATGGCGTCCGATCTCAATTCCAGCCAATTCAGCATTGAAAAAGTCAAACGGAACTCCTTCTCTTCCAAGCTCTGCCGTGAGCCCAAACTGTGGTTTACCCCCGCATATGGGGTATTGGCGTACTCAGGACAAATTGCACAACAACTTTTGGGGTCTAATTTCCCCTGTTACCTTTGTTAAAATAAAAATTTGGGGGCGAAAAGATCATTTTTATAGAAAAAATGTGATTTTTTTATTTTCACGGCTCTATGTTATAAACTTCTGTGAAGCACCTGGGGGTTCAAAGTGCTCACCACACATCTAGACAAGTTTCTTAAAGGGTTTAGTTTCCAAACTGGTGTCACTTGTGGGGGGGTTTTACTGTTTAGGCACATCAGGGGCTCTCCAAATGTGACATGGCGTCCGATCTCAATTCCAGCCAATTCTGCATTGAAAAAGTCAAACGGTGCTCCTTCTCTTCCAAGCTCTGCCGTGCGCCCAAACAGCGGTTTACCCGCACATATGGGGTATTGAAGTACTCAGGACAAATTGCACAACAACTTTTGGGGTCTAATTTCTCCTGTTACCCTTGTGAAAATAAGAATTTGTGGACAAAAAGATAATTTTTGCGTAAAAAATGCGATTTTTCTATTTTCACGGCTCTACGTTATAAACTTCTGTGAAGCATTTGGGGGTGCAAAGTGCTCACCACACATCTAGATAAGTTCCTTAAAGGGTCTAGTTTCCAAAATGCTGTCATTTGTTGGGGGTTTCCACTGTTTAGGCACATCAGGGGCTCTCCAAACCCGACATGGTGTCCGATCTCAATTCCAGCCAATTCTGCATTGAAAAAGTCAAACGACACTCCTTCTCTTCCAAGCCCTGCCGTGCGCCCAAACAGTTGTTTACCCCCACATATGGGGTATTGGCGTATTCAGGAGAAATTGCACAACAAATTTTGTGGTTCATTTTCTCTTTTTACACTTGTGAAAATAAAAAAAAATTGGTTCTGAAGTAAAATGTTTGCAAAATAAAGTTAAATGTTCATTTTTTCCTTCCACATTGTTTCAGTTGCTTTGAAGCACGTCAAGGGTTAATAAACTTCTTGAATGTGGTTTTGAGCACCTTGAGGGGTGTAGTTTTTAGAATGGTGTCAAGTTTGTGTATTTTCTGTCATGTACACCCCTCAAAGTGACTTTAAATGTGAGATGGTCCCTAAAAAATTGGTTTTGTAAATTTTGCTGTAAAAATGAGAAATCGCTGGTCAACTTTTAACCCTTATAACTTCCTATCAAAAAAAATTTGGTTTCCAAAATTGTGCTGATGTCAAGTAGACATGTGGGAAATGTTATTTATTAACTATTTTGTGTGACATATCTCTCTGATTTAATGGCATAAAAATTCAAAGTTTGAAAATTGCAAAATTTTAAATTTTTTTCCCATATTTCCATTTTTTTTCATAAATAATCGCAAGTAATATCGAAGAAATGAAGTACAATATGTCACGAAAAAACAGTCTCAGAATCAGCAGGATCCATTAAAGAGTTCCAGAGTTATAACCTCATAAATTGACAATGGTCAGAATTGAAAAAATTGGCTCGGTCATTAAGTACCAAATTGGCTCTGTCACTAAGGGGTTAATGGGAATCTGTCACAACATTTGACCTATCTAAACTGTTAATATGGGCATACAAGTTCTAGACTGCTGAAAAAAAATTCTACCTGTATGACTCATATCACCTGTGTTGTTGCTGAGAAATCATCTTTTATCACTTTATCTTAATGAGCTCTTCCAGGCTATGGGGAGGATGTTGCTTGGAAGATAACTCTGCTTCCAAAGATTATTTTACATGAAAGGAAAGTTACCAGTATGATATGTCATGGCCACTCTCTGCTCACCTTATCTTACTGCAGAGCAGTGTGTGATTATATCTGACACATCTGCAGGTTCCTCTCAGCTTCCATCTCACAGGAGACAAGGTTGTAATATTATTGTAATGCAGCAGCGCTGAGAGAGAAGCAAAAAATGTGTTTGCAAGAAGACAAATTTAATTTCTCTTGTTCTGTGTCAGTTACTTGTCTCACTGGTAACTCCTCCTTCATGTAAAATAAGCTCTGGAGGCAGAGTTATCTTCCAGGCACCATGCTCACAACAATGAATCTGATATGAGACACACATATAGGTAGGACTGTTTAGATAGGTCAAATGTGGTGACAGATTTCCTTTAAAATCCTGGTAGAGTGCAGTAAAGCATACCTTTTTGCTAAATAGAGGTATTTAGGAAAAGGTTTAATATGTATATTTGTATTTATTGTATTTCATTTCTTGGAGAACCCCTTTAATTTTAATCATTGCCTTCATACATTCTATCATGTAATCATAATGAAGATGAGCTCAGAAAAACTCCAGATTACATTACCAGATATTGCTACTGTAGGTACTTGCTATGAAACTTAAAGGGCTCAGCCACTTCATCTCTATTTTAAAGTTAATTAGCTTAAAGAGAACCTGTCAGCAGATTTTGCCACTATAAGATGCGGTAACTGTCTTTTAGTGCTTATCTTCAGCATTCTATAATGCTGTAGATAAGCCCCCGATCCGACCTGCAAGTGAAGAAAAATAAGTTATATTATACTCACCCGGGGGGCAGTCCTGTGTGGTCCAGTCCGATGGGTGTCGCAGGTCCGGGTCCGGCGCCTCCCATCTTCTTGCGATGCAGCCTCCTGCTTCTTCATCACTCCCCAGCATCGACGCTCCTGCACAGGCGTACTTCTCTGTCCTGTTGACAGCAGAGGAAAGTACTGCAGTGCACAGGCGCTGGGCCTCTCTGACCTTACTCAGCACCTGCGCAGTGCAGTACTTTACTCTGCTCTCAACAGGACAGAGAATTATGCCTGCGCAGGAGCGCCGATTCCGGGGAGCGATGAAGAAGCAGGAGGGAGGCGTCGCAAGAAGATGGGAGGCTCCGGACCCGATCCTGAGACACACATCGGAACGGACCGCCCCCCCCAGGTGAGTATAATATAACTTATTTTTCTTCACTTGCATTTGGGACTGGGGACTTATCTACCGCATTATAGAATGCTATAGATAAGCCCTGAAAGGCAGTTGGTAGCATCTTATAGTGGCAAAATCTGCTGACAGGTTCCCTTTAAAGTTGTTGTGGCCTTCCTAACATGCTGCACAACTCTCCTGTCTACAGAATGGCTGATGATGAAGGCACAATTGACTAAAGCTGTACTTTAGCATTCTCCAATTGAAAAACAGCGTTCAGATGTAATTGGAGAATGTTGTTGGATTGGTCTGATCTCATGCTCCAACCTCTGCCACCCCTCCATTTTTCGAGTAGAGTAGATGTGCATTTTGGAGTAAGGCTGCATTAAGAAGGTGCTAATTGAGATCATACTCTATATTAGTAAGTTCCACAGAATCATGCCCCCCAATATGCGTGTTAAAATGAAGGTTAAAAAGCAACCCCTTTAATGCTGAACTTGAGGAGACAGGATATCAATAAACATGGTCCCAGTGGCTTATCAAAGAAGAAAAATCTGCATAGAATGAAAGCACATGACTTGAAAACCACACAGGTTTCACATTATAGTACGGTAAAGGCAAATTTTAAATTGTCATGTTCCATACAAATTTAAAAAGCAATTTTTAATATGCTGCGTTTATTGCTATTGAATTGCTCCACAAATATCATATTCATTAGTTCAAGTAAGGGTACCGTCACACATTGAAATTTCCATCGCTACGACGTTACGATTCGTGACGTTCTAGCGATATCGTTACGATATCGCAGTGTCTGACACGCAGCAGCGATCAGGGATCCTGCTGAGAATCGTACGTCGTAGCAGATCGTATGGAACTTTCTTTCGTCGCTTGATCACCCGCTGACATCGCTGGATCGTTGTGTGTGACAGCGATCCAGCGATGTCTTCGCTTGTAACCAGGGTAAACATCGGGTAACTAAGCGCAGGGCCGCGCTTAGTAACCCGATGTTTACCCTGGTTACAAGCGTAAACGTAAAAAAACAAACCGTACATGCTCACCCGTCGGTGTCCTTCAGGTCCCTTGCCGTCTGCTTCCTGCTCTGAGTGCCGGCCGGAAAGTGAGAGCAGATCACAGCGGTGCTGCGATCTGCTCTCACTGTACGGCTGCACTCAGAGCAGGAAGCAGACGGCAAGGGACCTGAAGGACACCGACGGGTGAGTATGTACTGTTTGTTTTTTTACGTTTACGCTGGTAACCAGGGTAAACATCGGGTTACTAAGCGCGGCCCTGCGCTTAGTTACCCGATGTTTACCCTGGTTACCCGGGGACTTCGGCATCGCTCCAGCGCCGTGATTGCAACGTGTGACCGCAGTCTACGACGCTGGAGCGATATTCATACGATCGCTGCGACGTCACGGATCGTGCCGTCGCAGCGATGAAAATTTCAATGTGTGACGGTACCCTTAGTCAACATAATCCTAAATCTTTTGACTTGATAAAGCGATTTTGGCTCATCATAAAGCTATCGGCCTCTTCAGATCATGCTAAATTACCTCCGAAATCACTTTCAACTGCCATTGTTATTAGTAATACACAGTTCAAAGTAAAAGAAGCCTTAGCAATCTTAGAGCATCTTAGCCTATTGATCCTTCCCTGGGATTAGTAATTGGTGAACAATAGGCAGTAAGATCTGCTTTAGTTGTTTGGGTGTGGAGGTTTGCTTTTCTTACACAGCAATGCAACATCCCTCTCACTCTGTAGTGACACGTTTCCCTGAAGAAAAAAAAGATGAGAAAATATATAGCCTTCAGATTCTGTTAAGAAAGCCTGGCTTGTGAACCACAGAAAAAGAAGAATGCTAGCAATTCACTGAATAATAGCCCTGTTCAAAGAGAAATGTCATGATATCATCTTTAAAAAACTGATATTTTCTAAAGGGTGAATGGAATATTCACCTTTACCTCCAATTTAAACAGTGGAGTATATAAATATTAGCTTTTCAGAATAGCAGAATGAACAGTGAGAAGAATATCTGATGTTTGGTGACTTTTCCTGTAAGAAAAACAGCTCTTTCACTGTTTTGTCAACAGTCTAAGTGTCTGAAAGCTTTGCGTTCATAGTTATTGCAAAAATACTATCTACACGTACTTTATTTTCACTAGAACAAAGAACTCAAGAAGCCTTATTTAGGTACCATGGCTGAATTCTAATAAATAGTGGTAAGGTTTGCATCTGCTTTACCAGACGTGATGTGTAACACAATTTTATTTGAAAAGAAGTTATCCTACAATAAATGCTATGTTTCAGGCATTTGACTGTTATAAAATAACAGAGGCATACTCAATTCCTGTCATTTCTGTGGATCCAGCGCATGCAGCTCAGTGCTAACTCCAAAAGTAATTACTACAACATCAGGATGTCAAAGGATCACTGAACTCTGTGACTGTGTGAAATTTACAAGACCAAATACAGTTTCCACTGTTAATAACTGCAATGTATCCATAATAATCGGATGCTATACGGATCCTTTTTTGGAGCACCAATAGAAAATACACTTGAAAAGGCAAATCTCAGCTAAAATATGGCAGAGACTTGTGCATGTTACGTTTTTTTCAGTCATTGCATGTGAAAAACCATCATCTGAGCAACCCTAGTGAATAACATTGATCCGTATGCTATCTGATTTTAATATGAACAGCATATGTACATATATAATACACTCATCTGAATGAGCCCTGTAGCAAAGTTCATATGAAAGTATGGGAAAACCTTCCAATTTTTATTTAGAAAAAAATGTATATTTTACATCCGTATAGTCATCCGTATGTAATCTGTATGACCGCTTTTTACATCTATATGATATGCAAGTTGTGGCAACCGTATATGCCATACTGATGATGTCCTTTGGGTATGCTTTTTTGCACACCTAATGAAATATAAGGTTATTCACATTCAAAAAACATATCAGTTAGTGTGTGCTGTGATTTTTTTTTTTACACACACAGTTGGTCCATATATAAAATCATGTGAACATACCCATTCACTAACATTGATCTATGTGCTTTCCGTGTGAGGTCTATTTTTATACGGACAGCTTTTGGACCAAAAATAAAGTCATGTGAATGTACCAGAGTGTGTAAAAATACCTCTCTATTTCTGCAATGGGTTAAGCACAGTGGATGCAGAATATCATAGAATCATGGAATGTTAGAGTTGGAAGGGACCTCTGGGGTCATCATGTCCAACTCTCTGATCAATGCAGGATTCACTAAACCATCTCAGACAGGTATCTGTCCAGCCTCTGTTTGAAGACTTCAATTGAAGGAGAACTCACCACCTTGTGTCAGCCTGTTCCACTCATTGATCACCCTCATTGTAAAAAAGTTTTTTCTAATATCTATTCTGTGTCTTCTTTTCAGTTTCATTCCATTGCTTTTGTGTTTCCATGTGCAAATGAGAATAAGAATGATCCCTCTACACGGTGAAATCCCTTTAGATATTTTGTAGGCAGCTATTAAGTCTCCTCTTAGCCTTCTTTTTTGCAAGCTAAACATTCAATGATCCTTTAACTGTTCCTCGTAGGACATACTTTGCAGTCCGCTCACCATCTTGGTAGCTCTTCTCTGAACTTGCTCCAGTTTTTCAACGTCTTTTTTAAAATATGATACCCAGAACTGGACACAGTATTCCAGATGAAGCCTGACCAAGGAGGAGTAGAGGCAGATAATTACTTCATGTGATCTAGACTCTGTGCTTCTCTTAATACATCCTAGAACTTTTTTTGCTGCTGCATCACCCTGCTGACTCATGTGTAGTCTGTGATCTATTAGTATGCTCAAGTCTTTTTTCACACATGCTGTTGCTTCATTCTATTCCTCCCATTCTGTAGATGTCATTTTAGTTTTTCTTGCCCAGATGTACAATTTTGCATTTCTCCCTTTTAAATACCATTCTATCAGTTGCTGCCCAATGTTCAAGCTTATGTAGATCATTCTGAATAATTTCTCTGTCTTCTCTAGTGTTAGTTATCCCTCATAGCTTTGCGTAGTCTGCAAATGTGATTAGTTTACATTCAGTTCACTTATCTAGTTCATTTATAAAAATGTTGAACAACACTAGGACCAGAACAGAGCCTTGTGGTGCTCCTCTTGAAACACTCTTCCAATTAGATGTGCAAACATTTATCACCACTCTTTGACTATAATCACTGAGCCATTTATGAATTCACCTAACCTTGTCAATCCCATACTTGGTCATTTTTTCAATAAGAAGATGATGAGATACTTTATTAAATGCTTTGCTGAAGTTGAGATATACTATATCTACTGCATAGCCCTTATCCACCCAGTCAGTGATTCCTTTAAAGAAGGAAATTAGATTAGTCTGGCATGACTTGTTTGCTACAAACTCATGCTGGCTCTGGTTAATTACTGTTTTCTTATCCAAGTACTTTCATACATGCTGTTTAATAATTAATAATTTGTTCAAAAATCTTTCTTGGTATAGAAGTAAGTCTCACTAGCCTGCAATTTTTTGGCTCCATCTTCTTTCCTTTTTTGAAGATAGGGACAACATTTGCCCTTCTTCAATATTCTGGGACTTCTGTTCTCCAGGATTTTTCAAAGATTCTGGCTAGTGGTTCCGCAATTTCCTCTGCTAACTCTTTTAATACACTAAGATGCAAATTGTCTCTTCAGAGAAGAAGTTGACTAGAACTCTAGTGCTACCTAATGGAAGTAGCAATCCTAAAAGTCAATGTTGACCCTTTAGCAAGCCTTGACACATGGCTCATGATAAAAGCCAAAACCAGAATTTCAATTTGCCAACACTGTGTTTTGGGGTACTGCCCTTAGTCAGTGCAAAGCATAAGATCTGGTTTGGCTGTGTGACAGGCACTAGAGTGGCACTAGAGTTCTAATCCTCTTCTTCTCTGAAGAGACAATTTGCATATTTCCCAGAGGACCATTGCGGCTTTAAGTCTCCTCATCTTGGCATCCTTAACATGTCACTCTCTGCAAGGAGAAACGATACCTCTTAGTACCCTAGGATGTAATTCATCTGGACCAGAAGATTTAAATTAATTTAAATTAGCAAAGTGTTCCCTCATCATGTCACTGTTTAAAGATAGTGTGGAATATTTTATTCCTTCAATAACATCATGAAGATCAATTGATGTTACCATTGCTTTCTTAGAGCACACAGATGCAAAATAGGAATTTAAAACAGTTTTGCACCAGTGGGATCTAAATTGAAGGCTTTGGAATAAAAAAGTCTGCTACTACAGACTCTGACCATAGTTGAAAGCATGGATGTGAAATGTGAGTGCAACTGGAAAAAGGAAGCTGAGGGTGGAAGTGTGTAGAGCAGAGGTGTCAAACTGCATTCCTCGAGGGCCGCCAACAGGTCATGTTTTCAGGATTTCCTTAGCATTCCACAAGGTGCTGGAATCATTCTGTGCAGGTGATTAAATTATCAACTGTGCAAAACAAGGAAATCCTGAAAACATGACCTGTTGGCGGCCCTCGAGAAATGCAGTTTGACACCTCTGGTGTAGAGTGCCATACCAATGTCACTGCCAATGCACCCTGTCAGTAGACAGGGTGAAGGAAACGAAGGAAGCTGGCAAGTAAAGACTGTTGTTAGGTGTGCCAACAGGAGATGTGTGGTGTAAAGAGTAGAGATGGGTGGACACCTGGATGTTTGTGTCCGGCTGAAAAGTTACAAAAAGTTCGGGTTCGGGTACCAGAACAGTACCCAGACACGAACCTGAACCCGGACCCAATTCACTTGAATGGGGGGCCCTAATACATCCAGTGTTTGCCACATTGTCATGTGCATCACCACGCAACAAACACTGCTTCTGATCAGTGGTGAAATCATCCCCACTGGTCAGAGAGCCGCAGTTCCCACGCAGTCAAAAGACAGCATGAGCACTAAGCTGTGATCAGAGATATAAAGTTAGCCTCCGGTCATTGGTGTCAGCTGATGGGACTACAGCTCCCATCATCCGACACCTGCTGCCGCTAATAACAGTGAGAGCAGGAGCAGCTCATGGGTGTATTCATTAGCCAGCTCCTGCACTGTAAATAAATATTTTTTTTTAAATGGCGTGGGTTCCCCTTTATTTTTCATAACCAGCCAGTAAAAACTCACAGCTGGGGGCTGCAACCCTCAGCTGTCAGCTTCAACAAGGCTGGCTATTAAGACTAGAGGGGTCCGCACACCGTATTTTTTAATTATTTAAATAAATAATTTTTAAAAAAACTGCGTGGGGCCCCCCTTATTTTTGACAACCAGCCTTGCTAAAGCAGAGAGCTGGGGGCTGGTGTTCTCAGGCTGGTTTGGGGCCATGGATATTGACCCCTCAGCCTAAAAATAGCAGCACGCAGCTGCCCAGAAAAGGCACATCTATTAGATATGCCAATTCTGGCACTTTGCCCATCTCTTCCCACTTGGCCTGTAGCGATAGCATGGTGGCTTAATATTTGTGGGGTTGCTGTCACCTTTGTATTGTCAGGTCATGGCAGTTCAGCCTGGCAAGGAACGCAACCTGTGACCGGAGGTAACCTCAATGATGTCACAGCTGGTGACTGAGTCTGCTCTCGCAGAAGTTCAGTCACCAGTTGTTCTCAGCCCGGACTGTTTTTTGTATTTTGGCACCATCCAGGTTGAAAACTGTCTTTCCCACAGACATGGATTGCGGCGTGAGACAGAATGATGGAGAGGTGAGGGATATTGTTGTTTTTTATTTTGGTTACTTACAGAAGACAAGGGCTTCAGTGGAATAGGCGTTTGGTGAGTATAACTGTTTGTTATTTCTAAATAAAAAAGTAAAAGTGCGTTTTGTTTTATTTCTAATAAAGGACTTTATTCATGCTATGCCTATATTTACCATATACCTATAGAATTAGTAATGGAAAGGTGCCTTATAGACGCCTCTCCATTACTAAACCGTAGGCTTGTTCTCACTTGACATTACAAAGGTGACTTTAACCCCACATATATTAACTCCACTTGCCACGGCTACAGGGCAAGTGGGAAGAGCCAGGCAAAGTGCCAGAATTGGCGCATCTAATAGATGTGCCTTTTCTGGGCAGCTACGGGCTGCTATTTTTAGGCTGGGCGTGAATATCCATGGCCCCTTATGAGCCTGAGAATACCAGCCCCCAGGTGTCTGCTTTAGCAATACTGGTTGTCAAAAATAGGGGGGACTCCACGCCATTTTTTTAAATTATTTATTTAAATTATTAAAAAATACAGGATGGGGACCCCTCAATTCTACCAGCCTTGTTGAAGCTGACAGCTGAGAGTTGTAGCCCCCAGCTGTGAGTTTTGACTGGCTGGTTATCAAAAATACAGGGGAACCCACGCCGGTTTTTTTTTAATTATTTATTTACAGTGCAAGAGCCGGTTAATGAATTCACCCATCAGCCGCTCCTGCTCTTGATGTTATTAGAGGTAGCAGGTGTCGGATGATGGGAGCTGTATTCCAATCTGCTGACACCAGTGACCGGAGGTAAACTTTATACCTCCAATCACAGCTGAGTGCTCACGCTGTTTTTGATGCGGCTATCCGACCGGCGAGGGTGATTTCACCGCCAATCAGAAGCAGTGTTTGCCGCATTGTCAAGCATATGGCAACGTGACAAACACCCAGTGTTTGGGCAGACAAACCCAAACAGTAACACAGACTTCCTGATGAAGTTCGTGTTTGGTGTCCATGCCCGAACACTTTACTGTTCTGGTTTGCCCATCCCTAGTAGAGTCATGACTAATTGTCCATGTCGTGGCAAATGAGAAAGAAAGAGTGTGCAGAGACGTAGAGGAGCACCCACTCCCGAGACTAGGAGATACTGATTTAAGCTTGTATCAATCCTTTGTACTATATAGCCTATAAGAAAACAATTCAAATATCCTTTGTCTTCCTAAGAGTCAACCAATAGCTCGTTTGTCAACTGTCTTGTCTCAGTCCCTCTGCATGTCCTTTAATTGACAGCCATTCCACTGACTCATGCTGCTAAATGCTATTTAATGACATGCTGTAAAAGAGACTTCTTCCCTCTGGTAAGCATGACAAGAATAAAAAGTAATATCCATAGTGATATATTTGTATTGTACATATAGTGTGTATGCAGGAAAAATCTCCAAACATACAGTATATAACAAACACATAGCCTTGACATATACATCTGCATGCTATACTATTGGTAAATTGTCAAAGTAACAGAGTAAAAAAAGGTTTATAAAATCTTCCTACTTTGAAAAGTATAGTTGACTTATGGTTGCCCAAACACAAGCCAAAAAAACTTTTTTTAGTTTTGTCATGCATGTTACAGCCAAACAAAACTCTTATACACAGTAAATGTGCACCGCCAATAATGGCCAAGTCAAGTGAATACCGTAATTTTCATGACACTGGCTTCCTATGGAAAATATTTGAAGACCTTATCAAACATGCTTTACATTAACTGTAAATTTAATGTTCTCCATCTTCTCCTTGCAGTTCTGCTTTTATGATAGACTGTTTGTCATTCTATTAAAAAAATAGCTCAGTGTAAAGACAGACTTTCCCATTACTGTGATAGGAGATGATAGCTGCTATTGATACTATTCTAAGTAGGCGGGAGAAGGGAGGAGCTAGGGGCTTATCACTCGAAACTGCCATCTTCTATCTCAGTAACGGGAAAGTCAGTCTTCACTGAACACAGATTTTACCTCAGAATTGAGAATAATGACTGATTAATGTTGACAGAGAAAGAAGCAGATTTTTCTGATAAAATGTATGACAAAGTTGCTTATTTTCACGTGTACTATTGATTTATGAAATAAAAATTAAAACAACGGTTACTCTTTAACATTTCTCTTCTATACCAACAATTTCATGCCCATAATGTTGTGATCAGCGCCACAAAAATGTTTGGCCACAGGTAAAGCTGTCTTTTTCTAATTATTTTGAGGAGAATTTGTGCTAACTCTTAGCTTTTGTCCTCTCTCCCCTCCATATAGTCTCCTAGTTGGACATTTGGTACATATAATTAAGTACACCACATTAGATCACATCACAGCCATGCCCATGTACCAGACCTCAATCAATGGGCAATAAAATATTTGCACTCCTTATCCATGAACTCCTTCATTATTTCCTGCCACATTTGTTTTCTCCGCTTCCCATATTGATATATTGATAATTCTGCTAAACATCACTTGTCTTATTTCCTGCATTATTCCCATGTCCTGTTGTGTATAAATATGGGACTATTCAGATTTTGTGTTACGCTATACCTGATGAAGAGACCTGAGTAGTCTTGTAAGCTTGTTAGTGGTTACCATCATGTCAGTCATCCATTAAAAGGTATCAACCACTGAGAACTCTCACATTTTAATATTTTTCTATCTACTGGCTAACACAGTACAAAAATATATTTTCCTGTTACTGCTGTATAGAAATCAATGGACTGGAGAGATATGACTGGGATGTTTCTAATTAAATCCTCTCCTGGAATGTAAGTATTGTGCACTTTTGTCTAGACTCCATGCAAACGAGCTGTACACTATTAAATTTCTCATTGCAAGAGAATGACAGCATATAAAAAAGCAAGTCAATTGCAAACTTGCTTACTTTCATGCTGCCTAATTGATTAAAGCAACTTAAGAACTTGAGAATTGGTTTACACAGACTGACAAGCAGCAAGATATGACTGTGAACGTAAACCTTTATGGCTGTGTGCACACGTTGCTGATTTTTTGCATTTTTTTCGCGTTTTTCACAATAAAAATGCTATAAAACCACAAAACAAAGCATACAAAATGCATCCGATCATTTAGAATGAATTCCGCATGTTTTGGGCACATGATGCGTTTTTTTCCGCGAAAAAAAGCATCGCAGTAAAAAACGCAGCATGTTCATTAATTTTGTGGTTTTTTTGCGGATTTCCCACTATAAAATGCATCGGGAAATGTCCGGAAAAAAAAGCATCAAAAACGCATCAAAAACGCACCAAAAACGCGGCAAAAACGCGCAAAAAACGCATGCAGATTTCTTGCAGATTTCTTGCAGAAAATTTCCGTTTTTTCTCAGGAATTTTCTGCCAGAAATCCTGACCGTGTGCACATAGCCTTATGGATTGACGGTCGTTTGATGCATGTTTACATAGGCAGACCAAAGTAAACAAGGCATGCACGTTTGCAAATTATTATGTGGATTTGACCACTCTGCCGATGGTGCCCTTTTATTGGAGACAGATATAGATGCGATCTCGCATGCGTCGACAATGGTGCCATTTTGCTGGAGACCTAATGCAGGCACCAGTGCAATATTTAAAATAGGAGGCAGGTCAATGACAGATCAGTGACCTGTCATTCAAAAACAGTAGGCAGATGAGGGGCCAGAGCACCAAGATAAGACCCTGCGCACAGGCCCGCCCTGATGCACAAATATCTCATTACAAGAAAACTTCAAACAGTGGTTACACAAAAACCACAAAATGGATTTCTTCAGCACAAGTATCATTTTGATCAATATTACAGCGCCAATATGACCATGCCTGCACTTTACTTAGCAAAATGCTGCTGACAGGTTCTCTTTACTGTTTTTGTTTTTCCTAAGTTGTACAAGGGCCAACTGAATGTTAACCTGTTTGTGCATGTTATCAGTACATGCATCAGAAATCTGTTTCTGTAGCATTAAAGTCTGGTACACGCTGCACACTATCAGTCAAGGCACAGGGTTGAGTTATAACAGCACACTCAGTGTGTAGTGAGCGATGACAGTAACACCTCCCTACACCGCCCTCATGACTGGAAGTGAGCAGCAACAGAGAATATAAATTTATTTTTCTATGTGTTGGTGAATGCGGAGCTGGCTATTAGGGATGAGCAGACCTATGGAAGTTCAGGAACTTTAGTCCAAAGTTCGGTTCGGGTACCAGAACTGTAACCAAACTTCAACCTGAACCCAGATCCTGTTGAAATCAATGGGGACCCGAACTTTGGAACTGGAAAATGTCTTTCTCTCTCTATCTTTCTCTATCTCGTCTCTGGACTTCCAAACTGTAAAATGGACTTCCAGGAGAAGTCCGTGTTTGAGGCTCAGGTCCAGTACGAACTCCGAGATTTACAGTTCAGGTTCACTCATCTCTAGCGGCTATCAGTCAAGGAGCAGGGGCAGTGCTCACAGCAAGCTTACTGTGTAGTGAGCAGTGACATTTACAGCCCCCAGCATTGCCCCAATGACTTGAAGCGAGCAGCTTCTGGTAAGATATTACTTCTTTTTCTGCCTGTAGCCGTTCTTCCAATTAACCAATTTAACATGATATTAATACTATTTACCATCAGATTACCACTATATCAGTAGGTAAATAACGTATTTAGAGGTGACAGGTTTCCTTTACTAGTCTGTGACACTATACCACATGCTGTAGTGATTGTGATAGCCAAAAACTTTCAGAATTGGATACATAATACAAGAATAACTGTCTATTTTGTACATTAAAAAAACTTACTAGTAAATGTTTGTAAAAGCTTTAATTAGTGCATACAAGTCTATTCAAATAGTACATTTTAACATAAAAATAAAAAGGTCCATTTATATTAGGAAGCTAATTAACTAATTAATATTTTTTTAATAAATTTCACAATAACACAGCTAACTGGTAATTGCACGCTTGAAGTATGGCAGCAAGCATTTAATTCTGTTGAAAGAACAAACAAATCACTCATTTTACTATTCACCCTAAGTTCACACCTTAACAAAACTATTCTTATGCATTATCTAAACTATTTTAAAGCATCCTGTCTACATTTATTGCAAATATACAAATAACTAAGTTGATTGCCAAATTCTCACAATTTATTATTCAGCTAGAAGAATGAAACTAGCATTGTAAATTTGCTTCAATTAGCTTGAATCTGTTTCCACTTTTCACACAGACCTCATGTCTATTGATCACACATTGATTGGTTAGGACAATGCATAGTTTTTCTGCAAAGTATGAGATCAGGTGGTCTACACTGTTCAGCTTGGGATAACAGACTGTGACAATGGCTGTATGATTAAACAAGACTAGTGCGATGGGAGCTGCTACATAGAAAGGCAGAAGAGACAGGGGGGGAAGCCTCCTAATTGGGAGCAGCAGCATGCTGGTTCTCTCTGCTCTTTTGTCCCTGGGTGAGGGGAGATATTCTGCCCGTCAGGCAGGCGTCAGGCGCCAGCTCCAGGACAAAGGCCTGTCTGCTGCCAATGTAGCTGGGATTTCCAACTGCCCACCCTTTTCATTTCCCAGCAATACTTAACCCTTTACTCCCCTACACACTAAATATCCAAATTAAGAATCCTAAGTATCCACCTCTTCACCTTTAAGTGACTAACAACAAGGCACAAAAAGTGTGGTTACATCTCATAGATCAATGTCATTGCTACAAAGGATTCCCAGTATTAACAACTTACGGTAGTTCCTAGTATGTATTGCAGAAGAAAAAGTTTGATATTCTGCGCAAAGTTGCCACATCGCTTTTGCAAAGCGTAAAGTATTCTGCTGACTGTAGTAAAAGATGATTTGTAGGGCAGGCTATGAAGCACTTTGCTGCAGAGTTTCAGCTCTGACATCCATTCAGAAAAATTATATTTTATATTTATATGCAAATGCAGGGCTTGGTACACTATGGGCAGGGACACACAGTCCTGAGACACATCCACCCACAGTTTTGCTGACTAGATCAGCACTATCATTCAGTGCATCGGAGAGTTAGCTAGGGAAATTGGTAAGATTGAACATATGATTAAAAAAAAATAGTATTTTTTTAAAGATTTATGTAAAAAATACATTTTGGGGGGTATGTTGACAAGGAACAGATTTGTGGCATAAATGTTTGTGATTGTGTATGGAGGAGCCAGGGGCATTGCAAGTTATCTCATATTTATTCACATATTAATGTGTTGTTCATTTTACTGACAACCAAATTACTGGTGTGAATTGTTTTAACCCCTTAGTGACAGAGCCAATTTGGTACTTAATGACCGAGCCAATTTTTACAATTCTGACCAGTGTCACTTTATGAGGTTATAACTCTGGAACGCTTTATCGGATCCCGCTGATTCTGAGACTGTTTTTTCGTGACATGTTGTACTTCAAGATAGTGGTAACATTTCTTCGATATTACTTGCGATTATTTATGAAAAAAATGGAAATATGGCGAAAATTTTTAACATTTTGCAATTTTCAAACTTTGTATTTTTATGCCCTTAAATCAGAGAGATATGTCACAAAAAATAGTTAATAAATAACATTTCTCACATGTCTACTTTACATCAGCACAATTTTGGAAACAATTTTTTTTTTTGTTAGGGAGTTATAAGGGTTAAAAGTTGACCAGCAATTTCTCATTTTTACAACACCATGTTTTTTTTAGGGACCACATCACCTTTGAAGTGATTTTGAGGGGTCTATATGATAGAAAATAACCAAGTGTGACACCATTCTAAAAACTGCACCCCTCAAGCTGCTCAAAACCACATTCAAGAAGTTTATTAACCCTTTACGTACTTCACAGGAACTAAAACAATGTGGAAGAAAAAAATTAACATTTTACTTTTTTTTGCAAACATTTTACTTCAGAACCATTTTTTTTAATTTTCACAAGTGTAAAAACAGAAATTTAACCACAAATTTTGTTGTGCAATTTTTCCTGAGTACGCCGATACCCCATATGTGGAGGTAAACCACTGTTTGGGCGCACCGCAGAGCTTGGAAGTGAAGGAGCACCGTTTGACTGTTTCAATGCAGAATTGGCTGGAATTGAGATCGGACGCCATGTCGCGTTTGGAGAGCCCCTAATGTGCCTAAACAGTGGAAACCCCCCACAAGTGACACCATTTTGGAAACTAGACCCCCCAAGGAACTTATCTAGATGTGTGGTGAGCACTTTGAACCCCCAAGAGCTTCACAGAAGTTTATAACGTAGAGCCGTGAAAATAAAAAATCGCATTTGTTTTCACAAAAATGATTTTTTCGCCCACAAATTCTTATTTTCACAAGGGTAACAGGAGAAATTAGACCACAAAAGTTGTTGTGCAATTTCTCCTGAGTACGTCGATACCCCATATGTGGAGGTAAACCACTGTTTGGGCGCACCGCAGAGCTTGGAAGTGAAGGAGCACCGTTTGACTTTTTCAATGCAGAATTGGCTGGAATTGAGATCGGATGCCATGTCGCGTTTGGAGAGTCCCTGATGTGCCTAAACAGTGGAAACCCCCCACAAGTGATACCATTTTGGAAACTAGACCCCCCAAGGAACTTATCTAGATGTGTGGTGAGCACTTTGAACCCCCAAGTGCTTCACAGAAGTTTATAACGTAGAGCCGTGAAAATAAAAAATCTCATTTTTTCTACAAAAATGATATTTTTGCCCCCAAATTTTTATTTTCACAAGGGTAACAGGAGAAATTAGACCACAAAAGTTGTTGTGCAATTTCTCCTGAGTATGTCGATACCCCATATATGGGGGTAAACCACTGTTTGGGCGCACCGCAGAGCTTGGAAGAGAAGGAGTGTCGTTTTACTTTTTCAATGTAGAATTGGCTGGAATTGAGATCGGACGCCATGTCACGTTTGGAGAGCCGCTGATGTGCCTAAACAGTAGAGACCCCCCACATATGACACCATTTTGGAAACTAGACCCCTTAAGGAACTTATCTAGATGTGTGGTGAGCACTTTAAACCCCCAGGTGCTTCACAGAAGTTTATAACGTAGAGCCGTGAAAATAAAAAAATCGCATTTTTTCTACAAAAATGATCTTTTTGCCCCCAAATTTTTATTTTCACAAGGGTAACAGGAGAAATTAGACCACAAAAGTTGTTGTGCAATTTCTCCTGAGTACGTCGATACCCCATATATGGGGGTAAACCACTGTTTGGGCGCACCGCAGAGCTTGGAAGAGAAGGAGTGTCGTTTTACTTTTTCAATGTAGAATTGGCTGGAATTGAGATCGGACGCCATGTCACGTTTGGAGAGCCGCTGATGTGCCTAAACAGTAGAGACCCCCCACATATGACACCATTTTGGAAACTAGACCCCTTAAGGAACTTATCTAGATGTGTGGTGAGCACTTTAAACCCCCAGGTGCTTCACAGAAGTTTATAACGTAGAGCCGTGAAAATAAAAAAATCGCATTTTTTCTACAAAAATGATCTTTTTGCCTCCAAATTTTTATTTTACCAAGGGTAACAGGAGAAAATGGACCCCAGAAGCTGTTGTACAATTTGTCTTGAGTACGCTGACACCCCATATGTGGGGGTAAACCACTGTTTGGGCGCATGGCTGAGCTCGGAAGCAAAGGAGCGCCATTTGACTTTTCAATGCAAAATTGACTGGAATTGAGATCGGACGCCATGTCGCGTTTGGAGAGCCCCTGATGTGCCTAAACAGCAGAAACCCCCCAAAAGTGACCCCATTTTGGAAACTAGACCCCCCATGGAACTTATCTAGATGTGTAGTGAGAACTTTGAATGCCCAAGTGCATCACAGAAGTTTATAATGCAGAGTCGTGAAAATAAAAAATATATATTTTTTAACAATAAAGATTTTTTAGCCCCCAAGTTTTTATTTTCACAAGGGTAACAAGAGAAATTGGACCCCAAAAATTGTTGTCCAATTTGTCCTGAGTATGCTGGTACCCCATATGTGGGGGTAAACCACTGTTTGGGCGCATGGCAGAGCTCGGAAGGGAAGGAGTGCCATTTTGGAATGCAGACTTTGATAGAATTGTCTGCGGGCGTTATGTTGCCTTTGCAGACCCCTAATGTACCTAAACAGTAGAAACCCCCAACAAGTGACCCCATTTTGGAAAATAGACCCCCCCAAGGAACTTATCTAGATATGTGGTGAGAACTTTGAATGCCCAAGTGCTTCACAGAAGTTTATAATGCAGAGTAGTGAAAATAAAAAATATTTTTTTTCCCACAAAAAAGATTTTTTTAGCCCCCAAATTTTTATTTTCACAAGGGTAACAAGAGAAATTGGACCCCAAAAGTTGTTGTCCAATTTGTCCTGAGTATGCTGGTACCCCATATGTGGGGGTAAACCACTGTTTGGGCGCACGGCAGAGCTCGGAAGGGAAGGAGCGCCATTTTGCAATGCAGACTTTGATAGAATTGTCTGCGGGCGTTATGTTGCGTTTGCAGACCCCTAATGTACCTAAACAGTAGAAACCCCCACAAGTGACCAAATTTTGGAAACTAGACCCCCTAAGGAACTTATCTAGATATGTGGTGAGAACTTTGAAAGCTCAAGTGCTTCACAGAAATTTATAATGCAGAGTAGTGAAAATAAAAAAATATATTTTTTTCCAACAAAAAAGATTTTTAGCCCCCAAGTTTTTATTTTCACAAGGGTAACAGGAGAAATTGGACCCCAAAAGTTGTTGTCCAATTTATCCCGAGTACGCTGATGCCCCATATGTGGGGGTAAACCACTGTTTGGGCGCACGGCAGAGCTCAGAAGGGAGGGAGTACCATTTGACTTTTTTAGCGCAAAATTGGCTGTCGTGTTTGGAGACCCCCTGATGTACCTAAACAGTGGAAACCCCCCAATTCTAACTCCAACCCTAACCCCAACACAGCCCTAACCCTAATCTCAACCCGATCCATAATCCTAATCACAACCCTAACGATAATCACAACCCTAACCCCAAAACAGCCCTAATCTCAACCCTAACCATAACCCTAATCAAAACCCTAAATCCAACACACCCCTAACCCTAATCCCAACCCTAACCCTAATCCCAACCCTAATCCCAAACGTAACACTAATCCCAACCCTAATCCAAACCCTAACCCTAATCCCAACTCTAACCCTAACTTTAGCCCCAACCCTAACTTTAGCCCCAACCCTAACCATAACTTTAGCCCCCGTCGTCACAAAAAAAGTTCAATGTAACCTTTTTTTTGTACGTCGCGTCCGCCATTTCCGCGGATGCGTGGCCGTAACTCTGCCCCCTCCTCCCCAGGACATAGACTGGGCAGCGGATGCGTTGAAAAACTGCAACCGCTGCCCACGTTGTGCACAATTTTCACAACGTGCGTCGGTACATCGGGCCGACGCATTGCGACCGCCCCGTACCGACGCAAGTGTGAAAGAAGCCTTAGGCTACTTTCAGACATAGCGCATTTTTGAGCGCTATTTTGCGGGCGCTTTTCAAAAATGCGCAATGTCATTTTCGTCTGCCGGCAAAGTGAATGAGAAATTCACTTTGCCGTTCAGACACACCGCAAAAAAACGCGGCGCTTTTGTCTGCAAACACGCCGGCGTAAAAAGAATTGACATGTCAATTCTTTACGCAGCGGCGTGTCTGCGTATCCCCCTAGGGCCCCATATTACCTTCCACACACAGCGCCTTTGTCCTGGGTGTCGGCGTCTTTGTACGGAGGGGTTGACACCCAGGACCGGACGTGACGTCGGACAGGAAGAGGGAAGCCCCCGCCCCCCAGTGAAGCAGCATGGAGTCCTTCTGTGTGTGTGTGTGTGTGTGTGCGTGTGTGTGCGTGTGTGTGTCCCCATGCGACGCTAGTGCCACCATTGTGCTAAGTTGCCGTATGGGACTACTACTCCCATCCGGTATTAGGATGGGAGAGTTGTCCCTGTGTCCGGCGACTTAGCACAATTGTAAAGTTACACAAAACACCTACACACAATACACATACATGACACACAGTACATACAACATATAACACAGAGTATATACTCACCAACAGCACACTTGTAGGCGAAGCCCTCGATCCTCCAGGAAAAAATCCAAAAATAATAAACCAAATTCATACTCCCTGTCCGCAGAATCCATAAAACGAGTGTCCCACGCCGATCGGCTGCTCTCCGGCGATACACTGCCAGTAGCGAAGCTCCTAGCAGTGTATCGCGTACTGTTCCGGAGTTCAATGACTCCGGCGTCTCGGTTAACAGCAGTACAGCTGCGTTGAACTTTCCCACGCAGCACTGCCGTTAAGCGAGAGTGCCGGGGTCAATGACCGCCGGTAAACTCGCTCGCGCATGCGCAGTGACACACCGACAGGAACTATGGCTCCTGTCAGTGTGTTGCTGCAGCCGTGGAGAGCAGACATATCTCTGGATGTGTCTGTTCTCCATGGAAAATCTTGATACGTGGCACTTAAATATGTGGCAATTAAATACGTGACACGTGGCACTTATACGTGATACGTGTCACTTAAATACGTGGCACTGAAATACGTGATACGTGGCACTTTGATACGTGGCACGTGTCACTTAAATACGTGGCACGTGGCACTGAAATATGTGGCACGTGGCACTTTGATACGTGGCACGTGTCTCTTAAATACGTGGCACGTGGCACTGAAAGATGTGGCACGTGGCACTTTGATACGTGGCACTGAAATATGTGGCACGTGGCACTTTGATACGTGGCACGTGTCACTTAAATACGTGGCATGTGGCACTGAAATATGTGGCACGTGGCACTTTGATACGTGGCACGTGTCTCTTAAATACGTGGCACGTGGCACTGAAAGATGTGGCACGTGGCACTTTGATACGTGGCACGTGGCACTTTGATACGTGGCACGTGGCACTGAAATATGTGGCACGTGGCACTTTGATACGTGGCACGTGGCACTTTGATACGTGGCACGTGGCACTTTGATACGTGGCACTGAAATATGTGGCACGTGGCACTTTGATACGTGGCACGTGTCACTTAAATACGTGGCACGTGGCACTGAAATATGTGGGACACGTCGCACAAAAAAGTTACATGTAGTTTTTTTTGTGTCGACGGTCCGCCGAAGCACGACGCATCCGTCGCACGACGGATGCTACATGTGGCAATCCGTCGCAATGTGTCGCTAATGCAAGCCAATGGAGAAAAAACGCATCCTGCAAGCACTTTTGCAGGATGCGTTTTTTCTCCAACGACGCATTGCGACGGAAGCCAAAAAACGCTAGTGTGAAAGTAGCCTAACCCTAACCCTAGCCCTAACCCTAACCCTAAATTTAGCCCCTAACTCTAACCCTAACCCTAACTCTAACCCTAACCCTAACCCTAATTTTAGCCCCAACTTGTCTTCTCCTGCCGGCCGGCAGATGGCAGCAGATGGCGGGCGCACTGCGCATGCGCCTGCCATGATGAAAAAGCCGGCTGGCAGGAGAAGACAGAAGAGGACCCAGGGACCCCGGGTGAGTATGATAGGGTCCCCGAATCCCCCTATTTCTCTGTCCTCTGATGTGCGATCACATCAGAGGACAGAGAAATAACTGATCGCTTTTTTTTTTTTGCGGTCGCCGGTAAACTGTTAATTACCGGCGATCGCAAAGCAGGGGTCGGTGCAAATCGACCCCGATCATGTTCTTTGGGGTCTCGGCTACCCCCGGCAGCCGAGACCCCAAAGAACATCCGGGTGCCGGGCGGCGGGCGCACTGCGCGTGCGCCCGCCATTTTTTCCCGGAAAAAAGATGGCGGCGCCCATGGGGAGACACGAGGAGCACCGGGGGAGGTAGGTAAGTATTGTGGGGCTATTGGGGGCCATCGGGGACCACATTTCTCTGTCCTCCGATGTGCGATCACATCGGAGGACAGAGAAATTAAACGGCAAATCGCGTTTTTTTTTTTTTTGTTGCGACCGCCGGTAAACGGTTAATTACCGGCGATCGCAACTCGGGGGTCGGTAAAAACCCCCCGAATCATGTTCTCTGGGGTCTCGGCTACCCTCGGCAACCGAGACCCCAGAGAAAATCCGACTCTGGGGGGCGCTATTCACTTTTTCCACAGCGCCGTTAATTAACGGCGCTGTGGATTAAGTACCCTTAGCGGCCGCCGTTAAAAGGCGTATCGGCGGTCGTTAAGGGGTTAATGATATAATGGTTCTCTAGAAATTGCGACTGTTATGGTCCGTTTACACTGTTCGAACAGGGGCACTAACCCCTTAGTGACTGGGCCAGTTTTTTTAAATCTGACGTGTCATTTTATGTAGTAATAACTCTGGAATTCTGCAACATATCCCATTGATTTTGAGACTGTTTTTTTGTGACACATTGTACTTTATGGTAATGGTAAATTCAGGTTAATATGTTTTGTGTTTATTTAAAAATAAAATTATAAAAATATTAAAAATGTGAAAATTTGTTTTAAAAAATTTGCAATTTTCAAACTTGTAACGATTATCCCTTTAATCCAGATAGTCACATCACACACAAACATTTCCCTCATGCCTGCTTTACATCAGCACCATTTGTAAAATGTTGTTTTATTTTGTTAGCATTTTAGAAGGTTTAAATATGTTGGTTGCTTTTCAGGAATTAATGCAAAGTGGCATGACAGCAAGGAAAAAATTTATTTTTACCACCTAATTTTTTATAACTTTTTAACAGACTGCTATAGCCAACAGATGCTAAGGCCATTATTTGACCATGAACTGCCATGTCAAACATCAAGACAAAACAGTCATGATCTCAGAATGCCAATGGGGTTAAAGAGGAAGCTTCCATATTCTGTTAACCATTTTGAAGCTGTAGTCACTATTGACAGCAGCACCTAAGGGGTTAAACAGAAATGGTCGGTGCCAACACTGATTGTGGCTGATGCAGGAAGTTGTTAGGTATAGTGGACAGCCGGCAGCTGATGGATTGTCATCCGTTGGGACATGCTAGTCTTATATCGCAGGTCAGTAAAAAGACGTATTGGTGATCATTAAGGGGCTAAACAACAGCCGATCTGTACCCTTTACCGATTAGTGGGGGTCCGTTTACACTATCCCAGAGGCACTAAAAACAACCACCAATCGGTAAACCATTACTGATTACTGGTTGTTTACTAGCCAGTGTACAGAGGCAGACCACAGTAAGTGATGCACATTGAGCAATCTGTAATAGATCATTCAGTGCACATAGGTTGACATAGTTCTCGGCAGTGTAAGTCCAGATTACAGCACAAATGATAACTTCACCCAAGGAAAGAGCCTTTTTACTCATTTAGAGTGCTTTCACACTGCGTTTTGGCACCCGTTCGTTGGTCCCATTGGGGCTTACATCCGAATGCCCTCAGAAAATGGAATTTGGGTGTGTGTGCCCACGGGGCCATAGACAGTAATGATGCCAACAGAGTGAACGTGTGCTCTGTCATGCATCATTTTCAGACCTAAATGCCTACTGGAGGCAGACACCCAGATGTAGTATACTGCGTCTGAATGTTCATCTCCAGTAGGAGTATATGCTTGAAAATAATGCACAGCAGAGAGCACGTTCGCACTGTTGGCACCATTATAGTTTATTGCCCAGTCAGCGCAAATGCCCAAATCCTGTTTTGCAGGGGGTTTGGACATAAGCCCCAACAGGACCAACAAACTGGTGCCAAAACACATTGTGAAAGCACCCTTAATGGATGATTTTCCAGCCTGTTTAAACTGAAAGATTATCAAAAAATAAGTTTTCTTAGGAACATTCGTTCATGATAAACTTTCAGCGAAAATGCAAAACATTTTCTTTAGGAGCAAATCTCCTATGCCATCTATATGGGCATGCAAGTCATAGAAAGTTGAATAAAATACTATTCCGCCACAGTTTTTTGGGGTTTGTTTTTAGATTATTCATTTGGCTGTACAAATGACCTTACAACATTATCAATGCAATTAAAGGGATGCCAAACTTGTATAGTTTTCTAGGTACTTCAGTAGCTTAAAAATAATTTGAACTTTGCAAATAAAAATTAGTCAAAGTTGCCGTTTACCAAGAGCCATAACTTCAACACCCTCTAACTTTTTAGTTTTTCTATTGATAGCGCAGTGTGAGATAGTACTAACTGTTGTTTTAATTATATCATTGGGGTGCATTTTTGTAATGAATTTTTTGTGCAATAATGCAGATTTGGCAAGTGAAAAATGGTAATTCTGAAGTTTTAATTTTTCCTTTTTAAAATGTAAATAATTTTATATTTTGGTAGATCAGACTTTATTAACAAAAAAGGTAAAAAGGGGAACAATTCAAACTTTTAGCAGCTCATTACAGCTCATTTAATTGTAAGAAAAACATGAATTTTTCTGGAACAAGACATCAGATCACAGATATCAAGGTATCATTTTATTCAGTTTCCTATGACCTACATGCCCATACAGATGGCTTTAAGAGATTGATCCTACTGACAGATTCCCTTTAAGGAATAGATATTTACAAGTGTAACTACATAGGGACTGCTGACACATGAGCGGGGGCACCATATCATATTTCTTTATTGGGGTGGCAACCATCGGAGTCAGGCAGGGTCATGTGGTAGGGCAAAATAAGGAAATAATTTCTCTTCCCGTTTGTCAGATTTACCATCTCGTATGTAAGTGTATATGCAGAGGCGTAGCTAGGGTTTTGGTTCAGGGGGGGCGAAGCTTCTGAGTGGGCCCCTAACCAGGTAACCTTGATTACAGCTCGGTGACGTGCCCTAATAGTGGAGGAGAACCTCAGCAGATGACTGCGCTATTACTGAAGATAATGTCCATATAAAGACCAACATGGATATTACCGCCATATGGTCAGTGGTACATACCAGCTCTACAGAACATATAAGAGATCACAGAGCAGTTACAGATAATGTCTTACCGCTGATGTTCTTTATGATGGAGTCGTCACTTTTCCCATTTTTTCCATCTGGCCCAGACCGACATGACAACTTCTTCCAGCCAGGACTCGTCTGCAGAGAATACAACAAAGACATGTTTCACTTCTCATATTCCAGCCCCATCACCATCTATTCCCAACTTGCACAAACTCCTCATCCTGCTGATACCCCAAAACTGAGCTGCTGCTGCCATATGTGTCCCTATTACTGCCCCTGATACCCCAATACTGAGCCGCTGCTGCCGTATGTGTGTCACGGGGGTACTGGGTAGACTACAGCTGATTACCCGGGCCCCTGCAATATCCCTCAAACTGGGGAAACCCTGTCTGTCCCTCTCCCAGAGTTTACACTGAAGGTGTGCATGTCTGGGCCGCCAGGCCTAACCCTGAGTCCTGTTTCAGTACTAAGCTGAAACCTCCACCCGCCACCCAGTGATAAGACCTCTCACCAACCCCTACAGAAAGCACAGACAGGGAAAACTAAAAAACGCACCACGCCGCAGACACACAGGAAAACACTAGAATGTGCACAGGGCAAAACAATACAAATATAGGAAGGAGAAATATAACGAAGGATAATACACCACCAGATACGATATTTCCTCTCCAAGACCACCACTCCAGACCGAGATCACCAGGCACAAGACACAAGCTATAATCGGCGACGCCCAAAGCCCAGCAAAACTATTTAAAGGCAATGGCTGTGACTAAGCCTCCAACCCGAGTACCAGTCAGATTAACCCCGGACAATCTGGATAAATCTTGCCGGCACCACTGAGCATATAGTGGACGAATGAGGAATTACCGCTGTGTGTCGGATGCCCTAGTGTGAACAGCGTCCGACATGACAGTACCCCACCTTCTACGAGGGACCCCAGGGCCCTCACGACTTATAGGACCCGGCTTGTCCGGATGGCGGCGGTGAAACATACTGACCAGCCGGACCGCATGTATATCCGAGGCTGGTACCCAAGACCTCTCCTCCGGCCCATAACCACGCCAGTTTACCAGGTACTGTAACGTGCGGCGCACCACTCGAGAGTCAACCACCTTGGAGACTTCAAACTCTAAACTGCCATCCACCAAGACTGGAGGAGGCATCGGCGCCGCGTCCACAGAACCCACCACCTTTTTTAATAGCGATCTGTGGAACACGTTGTGAATCTTATATACCGTAGGGAGCTCCAATCGTTAGGCAACCGGGTTAATGATGGCGGCGACCCTAAACAGACTAATAAACCTAGGACCCAATTTAAGGGATGGTATTTTGAGTCTTATGTTTTTTGTGGACAACCACACCCAGTCACCCACACTCAGGTCCGGACCTGGCACACGTCTACTGTCAGCCACATGTTTGTACCTTGCACCCACGCTCAACAGGCGCTGTTTCACTTTCCTCCAGACGGAGGACAGTTGTGCTCCTAACAGGTCCTCCTCCAGGACGCCGGAAGAGCCCCCCTGACTCAAAGTACAAAATTGAGGATGTGCCCGTAAACACAAAAGAACGGAGACTCCCCAGAAGATTCCTGGCTGTGATTATTTATGGCAAACTCAGCCAAAGGAAGGAACGTCGACCACTCCTCCTGGTTGTCAGAAACAAAACAGCGTAAGTACTGCTCCAAATTTTGGTTCATACGCTCGGTCTGACCATTTGACTGAGGATAAAATGCCGAAGAATGTGACAACTTGATCCCCAGCCGTGAGCAAAATGCTTTCCAAAATTTTGCCACAACTGAGTACCCCTATCAGACACGATGTCAGACGGGACCCCGTGAAGTCTGACCACCTCCTGCACAAATACCTGAGCCAGAGTCTTAGCGTTAGGCAACAAAGGCAAAGACACAAAGTGCGACATTTTTGAGAACCGATCAACAATCACCAAGATGACCGTGTTCCCAGCTGAGGAGGGCAAGTCTGTGATAAAATCCATGGAGATCTCCGTCCATGGCCTACTGGGTACCTCGAGAGGAAGTAGTGTGCCAGCAGGACGGGAGCGGGGCGTCTTAGCCCTAGCGCACGTGGTGCATGCTGACACGTATGAGACCACGTCCTGTCGGATTTTGGGCCACCAAAACCGACGCAACACCAACTCCAAAGTACCCCTAACCCCTGGGTGACCAGCCAGGACAGCATCATGATGCTCTGCCAATATCTTTAAGCGAAGATGGAGCGGTACAAATGATTTGTTAACGGGAAGTTCTGGTGGTACTTCCTCCTGAGCCTCGGCAATCTCAGCCTCAACCTCTGTCGTGAGAGCCGAGACCACTACGAAAAACACCTGGACAAAGCATCCGCCTTAGTGTTCTTAGACCCAGGTCGGTAAGTAACAAAACAGTTGAACCGCGTGAAAAACAATACCCAGCGAGCCTGCCTGGGGGACAGACACTTGGCTGACTCCAAATACAGCAAATTCTTATGGTCGGTAATAACAGTAACCTGGTGAACCGACCCCTCCAAAAAGTGTCGCCATTCCTCAAAAGCCAACTTGATAGCCAACAACTTCCTGTTGCTGATATCGTAGTTACGTTCGGAGGGCGACAGTTTCTTGGAGAAATAGGTGCATGGACGCAACTCGCTCAAGGATGAGCCTTGAGACAGCACCGCCCCCACTCCAACCTCAGACGCATCGACTTCCACAGTAAATGGTTTCGATACATCCGGTTGCACCAGAATGGGAGCTGAAGCAAAACTGTTCTTCAGAAACTCGAATGCGCGCACAGCAGGCTCAGACCAGGGGGAGAAATCGGTACCTTTTTTTGTCATGTCAGTGAGCGGTTTAGCAATGGTAGAAAAGTTTTTGATAAACTTTCTCTAATAGTTAGAAAACCCAAGGAACCGCTGGAGCGCTTTTAGGTTATCAGGCCGTTCCCAACGCAGCACCGCTTGCACCTTAGCGGCGTCCATTTTAAACCCAGAAGCGGACACAATATAACCCAAGAAAGGCAACTCCTGAACCGAAAATACACATTTCTCCAATTTAGCATAGAGCTTATTCTCTCTGAGTAGCTGTAACACCTGCCTAACATGCTCTAAATGAGTATCACGGTCGCATGAATAGATGAGAATGTCATCAAGGTACACAATAACGAATTTTCTCAGGACATGAGAGAACACATCGTTTATGAAATGTTGAAATACAGCAGGCGCGTTTGTCAAACCAAATGGCATCACCAGAATTTCAAAATGACCCTCAGGAGTATTAAAAGCCGTTTTCCACTCATCCCCTTGATGGACTCTTATGAGGTTGTACGCCCCCCTGAGGTCAAGCTTAGAGAACCACCTAGCACCAGCCACCTGATTGAACAGATCGGGTATCAGCGGCATAGGGTATGGGTCACGAACCGTAATCTGGTTTAACTCCCTGAAATCCAGACACAGGCGTAAACCGCCATCTTTCTTCTTAATGAAGAAGAACCCTGCTGCCACAGGCGAGGACGAAGGCCTGATGTGCCCTTTGCTCAGACTCTCAGCGATGTAGTCTTTTAAGGCTTGCCTCTGAGGACCAGAGATGTTAAACATCCTAGCGTTCAGCAATTTGGCCCCTGGTTTTAACCTAATAGTGCAGTCATAGGAACGATGTGGTGGCAATTCTGAACAACCCTTCTCAGAAAACACATCTGCAAAATCCAGCAGAGACTCAGGAATACTAGGAGTCACAGCGGACACACACGTGGCCAGGCAATTCTCCTGGCAGAATCCGCTCCACTGGATGATGTCCTGGGTTTTCCAGTCAATCACCGGGTTGTGCATAGCCAACCATGGAAAACCCAGAACCATTTGTGCAGGCAGATTACTGAGGACCCTACATGTAACTTGCTCCGAATGTAGGACCCCAATGTGGAGTTTAACCTCAGCCACAAACTCAGTAATCTCCCCCTGTGGGAGAGGAGCGGCATTGATGGTGACCACCCGGATAGAATGAGGCAGTTTTTCAATCCTGAAACCGGCTGTGCGCGCAAACTCCTCATCAATAAGATTAGTGGCAGAACCACTATCCACAAACACAGTGATTGGCAGCTCTCTGCCAGCGACCATAACTTTGGCAGGGAGCATGCATTGAGAAACCACAATGGAGGATATGCATAAGTTCAGATTGGCCTCCTCCACACCCTCTGAGCTCAGCAGTTTTTCCGCCGTTGCGCTTTTCTTAGATAGCAGAGGACAAATATTAACATAATGACCAGTTTTACCACAGCAAAAACAGGCTCTCTGCTACCTGAGCAAAGGGGCACGATGCTTTATATGTGAAACCCCTGCAATTTGCATAGGCTCCGTGGGCTCACCTGCAGCAACCTCACATGTACCTACGCTCTCTCCCATAGGCAGCGTCTCTTGCACCCCCTGATGCAGACGGTGATCAATGCGGATAACAAGACTCATAGCAGATTCTAGAGAAGCAGGAGTCTCGTACATCAGAAGGGCTTTTTTAACCCTTCCTGAAACCCCATGAACAAACTGACTCCACAGTGCGGGATCATTCCACTGTGTATCTACCGCCCAGTGGCGAAATTCGGAACAGTAATCCTCCGCCATACGCTCCCCCTGGCAGATTGCGCAAATTTTAGATTCTGCTAGACCCATTCTGTCAGGATCCTCATAAATGAGTCCAAGAGCAGAAAAAAAACTCTCCACTGAGTTATATGCAGCAGAATCAGATGGTAAAGAAAACGCCCATGCTTGAGGATCCCCGTTCAGTAATGACAACACCAGGCCCACATGCTGAGCCTCATTACCTGAGATCGGGCGCATACAAAAATATAGTTTACAAGATTCACGAAAAGTAACAAATTTACTGCGTTCCCCAGCAAACCTTTCAGGTAAAGGAAACTTTGGCTCAGCAACTCTGCCTGCAGATTCAGCTTGCACATTAGATACTACTAGACCCTGTTACTGAACTGCCCCCTTCAGCTCAGTGACCTGCAGGGACAGCGCCTCCAACTGGTGGTTTATGGAAGTCATGGGATCCATGAAATACAAAAAATATGGCCGATTATAATGTCACGGGGTACTGGGTAGACTACAGCTGATTACCCGGGCCCCTGCAATATCCCTCAAACTAGGGAAACCCTGTCTGTCCCTCTCCCAGAGTTTACACTGAAGGTGTGCATGTCTGGGCCGCCAGGCCTAACCCTGAGTCCTGTTTCAGTACTAAGCTGAAACCTCCACCCGCCACCCAGTGATAAGACCTCTCACCAACCCCTACAGAAAGCACAGACAGGGAAAACTAAAAAACGCACCACGCCGCAGACACACAGGAAAACACTAGAATGTGCACAGGGCAAAACAATACAAATATAGGAAGGAGAAATATAACGAAGGATAATACACCACCAGATACGATATTTCCTCTCCAAGACCACCACTCCAGACCGAGATCACCAGGCACAAGACACAAGCTATAATTGGCGACGCCCAAAGCCCAGCAAAACTATTTAAAGGCAATGAGCGTGATTAAGCCTCCAACCTGAGTACCAGCCAGATTAACCCCGGACAATCTGGATCAATCTAGCCAGCGCCACTGAGCATATAGTGGACGAATGAGGAATTACCGCTGTCTGTCGGATGCCCTAGTGTGAACAGCGTCCGACATGACAATGTGTCCCTATTACTGCATCTCATATCCCAATACTGAGCCGCTGCTGCCGTATGTGTCCCTATTACTGCCCCTGATACCGCAATACTGAGCTGCTCCTGCCGTATGTGTCCCTATTACTGATCCTGCTGTGTGATTCTCTGTGCCCTCTAAATTCTAAGGCACCCCTCTATAATATAGTAATGCCGGGTGCAAGTGCCCTAGAAAACAGTGCCCACATTTTGTCCCCTAGAAAGTAATATTGCCCTGTGTGCCCCTTTGATAGTCACAGTAACCTGAGTTCCCCTATAACAATAAGTGCCCACTTTAAATTTAATAATGTCCCGAGTCTCCCCCTGTACAGCTACCCTATACACAGTATGATGCTCTCTTATACACAGTATACTGACCCCTTAGTAGCCTCCAAACTGTTTGATGGCTCCAACACTGTAATCCCCACACTGTATGATGCCCCTCTAGATGGCCTCCATATAGTATAATGCACCAGATAGTCCTCAATATAGTATAATGCACCAGACAGTCCTCAATATAGTATAATGCACTACCAATAGGTCTCTGTTATGGACTGGTGATTTAGGAACGACATGCGACTAGCTCTGAGCAGGTGGTAACTATACGGACCGCAGTTCCTGATCTTAACACAACACTAGCAGTAGCCGTGGGATGTTCCTGTCACTCCCTGGACACCTCGTCACAGCCGGAGAACTAGCTACCCCTAAAGGTAGAAACAGGAAAGCTATCTTGCCTCAGAGAGAATCCCCAAAGGATAGACAGCCCCCCACAAATAATGACTGTGAGTGGAGAAGGAAATGACATACATAGAATGAAACAAGATTTAGCAAAGGAGGCCACTTCTAGCTAGATAGATAGTACAGGACAGAACACTGTGTGGTCCGTAATAAAAACTAGAAAAAGTCCACCGCAGAAAAATGCTAAAATCTCCACACCTGACTAAAGGTGTGGAGGGCAAAATCTGCTGCCCAGAGCTTCCAGCTTAGCTGAATAGATCCATACTGATAAGCTGGACAAATGAGCAAAACATAGAATGTGCTGAATAATAAAGTCCACAACAAGAGGACTGCAAAAGGACAAGCAAGGACTTATCTTTGCTGAACAGGTCAGAGTGTCAGGGAAATCCAAAAGAGCCGTGACTCCAAGCAGGAACAATTGACAACTGGCATTGATTGAGGGATAAGGCCAGACTAAAATAGCCGAGCCAGAAAGACGATCAGTAGAAGCAGCTGCTGATGCTAAATCCAAGAAGCAGCCATACCACTCAAAACCACCGGGGGGAGCCCAAGAGCAGAACTCACAAAAGTGCTACTTACAACCACCGGAGGGAGCCCAAGAGCGGTATTCACAACAGAACCCCCCCCCTTGAGGAGGGGTCACCGAACCCTCACCAGAGCCCCCAGGCCGATCAGGACGAGCCAAGTGAAAAGCACGAACCAAATCGGCGGCATGAACATCGGAGGCAACCACCCAAGAATTATCCTCCTGGCCATAACCCTTCCACTTGACAAGATACTGAAGCCTCCGCCTCGAAAAACGAGAATCCAATATTTTCTCAACCACATATTCCAACTCCCCCTCAACCAACACCGGGGCAGGAGGATCAACAGAGGGAACAACGGGTACCACATATCTCCGCAACAAAGATCTATGGAAAACATTGTGGATGGCAAAAGAGGCTGGAAGGGCCAAACGAAAAGACACTGGATTGATAATCTCAGAAATCTTATAAGGACCAATAAACCGAGGCTTGAACTTAGGGGAAGAAACCTTCATAGGAACATGACGAGAAGATAACCAAACTAAATCCCCCACCCGAAGCCAAGGACCAACACACCGACGGCGGTTAGCAAAACGCTGAGCCTTTTCCTGAGACAACGTCAAATTGTCTACCACATGAGTCCAAATCTGCTGTAACCTGTCCATCAGAGAATCTACACCAGGACAATCAGAAGGCTCAACCTGCCCTGAAGAAAAACGAGGATGGAAACCAAAATTACAAAAAAAAAGGCGAAACCAAAGTAGCCGAACTGGCCCGATTATTAAGGGCAAACAAGGCCAACGGCAAGAAAGCCACCCAATCATACTGATCAGCAGACACAAAGCATCTCAAATAGGTTTCCAAGGTTTGATTAGTTCGCTCAGTATGGCCATTTGTCTGAGGATGGAACGCCGAAGAAAATGACAAATTAATGCCCATCCTAGCACAAAAGGCCCGCCAAAACCTGGAAACAAACTGGGAACCTCTGTCAGACACAATATTTTCCGGAATGCCATGCAAACGAACCACATGCTGAAAGAACAATGGAACCAAATCAGAGGAGGAAGGCAATTTAGGCAAAGGTACCAAATGGACCATTTTAGAGAACCGGTCACAAACCACCCAGATAACAGACATCCTCTGGGACACAGGAAGATCCGAAATAAAATCCATGGAAATATGCGTCCAGGGCCTCTCAGGGACAGGCAAAGGCAAAAGCAACCCACTAGCGTGGGAACAGCAAGGCTTAGCCCGGGCACAAGTCCCACAGGACTGCACAAAAGAACGCACATCCCGCGACAAGGAAGGCCACCAAAAGGACCTAGCAACTAAATCTCTGGTACCAAAAATCCCAGGATGACCGGCCAACACTGAACAATGGACCTCAGAAATTACCTTACTTGTCCATCTATCAGGAACAAACAGCTTCCCCATAGGACAGCGGTCAGGTTTATCAGCCTGAAATTCCTGAAGCACCCGCCGTAAATCAGGGGAGATGGCAGAAAGAACCACCCCTTCCCTAAGAATGCCAACCGGCTCAAGAACTCCAGGAGAATCAGGCAAAAAACTCCTAGAGAGGGCATCCGCCTTAACATTCTTAGATCCTGGAAGATACGAGACCACAAAATCAAATCGGGAGAAAAACAGGGACCATCGAGCCTGTCTAGGGTTCAGCCGCTTGGCCGACTCGAGGTAAATCAGATTCTTATGATCGGTCAAGACCACAACGCGGTGCCTGGCTCCCTCAAGCCAATGTCGCCACTCCTCAAATGCCCACTTCATAGCCAGCAACTCCCGATTACCGACATCATAATTGCATTCCGCAGGCGAAAACTTTCGGGAAAAGAAGGCACATGGTTTCATCAAGGAACCATCAGAATTCCTCTGTGACAAAACGGCCCCTGCCCCGATCTCAGAAGCATCAACCTCAACCTGAAAAGGAAGAGAAACATCCGGCTGACGCAACACAGGGGCAGAAGTAAATTGGCGTTTAAGCTCCTGAAAGGCCTCAACAGCCGCAGAGGACCAATTCGTCACATCAGCGCCTTTCTTCGTCAAATCAGTCAGGGGTTTAACCACACTGGAGAAGTTGGCAATGAAACGGCGATAAAAATTAGCAAAGCCCAGAAATTTCTGAAGGCTCTTCACAGATGTGGGCTGAATCCAGTCATGAATGGCTTGGACCTTAACAGGATCCATTTCTATAGACGAAGGAGAAAAAATAAACCCCAAAAAAGAGACCTTCTGAACTCCAAAGAGGCACTTAGACCCCTTCACAAATAGGGCATTATCACGAAGGATCTGGAATACCATCCTGACCTGCTTCACATGAGACTCCCAATCATCAGAAAAAATCAAAATGTCATCCAAATACACAATCAAGAATTTATCAAGATAATTGCGGAAAATACCATGCATGAAGGACTGAAATACAGAAGGAGCATTAGAAAGCCCGAAAGGCATCACAAGGTATTCAAAATGGCCTTCGGGCGTATTAAATGCAGTTTTCCATTCGTCACCCTGTTTAATACGAACAAGATTATATGCCCCTCGAAGGTCAATCTTGGTAAACCAACTAGCCCCCTTAATCCGAGCAAACAAATCTGAAAGCAAAGGTAAAGGGTATTGGAATTTGACCGTGATCTTATTAAGAAGGCGATAATCAATACAGGGTCTCAAGGAGCCATCCTTCTTGGCAACAAAAAAGAATCCCGCTCCCAATGGTGACGAAGACGGCCGAATATGCCCCTTCTCCAAAGACTTCTTCACATAGCTCCGCATGGCAGCATGCTCTGGCACAGATAGATTGAAAAGTCGGCCCTTAGGGAACTTGCAGCCAGGAATCAATTCAATAGCACAATCACAGTCCCTATGTGAAGGAAGGGAACTGGACTTGGGCTCATCGAATACACCCTGGAAATCTGACAAAAATTCAGGAACATCAGAAGAGGGGGAAGAGGAAATTGACATCAAAGGAACGTCACTATGTACCCCTTGACAACCCCAACTAGTCACAGACATAGATTTCCAATCCAGCACTGGATTGTGTACTTGTAACCATGGAAAACCCAATACAACAACATCATGTAAATTATGCAACACCAGAAAACGGCAATCTTCCTGATGTGCTGGAGCCATGCACATAGTCAGCTGAGTCCAATACTGAGGTTTATTCTTGGCCAACGGTGTAGCATCAATACCCCTCAAAGGAATAGGGCTCTGCAAAGGCTGCAAAGAAAAACCACAGCGCCTGGCGAATTCTAACTCCATTAAGTTCAGGGCAGCACCTGAATCCACAAATGCCATGACAGAAAAGGATGACAATGAGCAAATCAGGGTCACAGACAGGAGAAATTTAGGCTGTACAGTACTGATGGTAACAGATCTAGCTACCCTCTTAATACGCTTAGGGCAAACAGAAATAGCATGAGCAGAATCACCACAGTAAAAACACAGCCCATTCTGATGTCTGTATCCCCTCTGTTCTGCTCTAGTCAAAATCCTATCACACTGCATAGGCTCAGGACTCTGTTCAGAGGACGCTGCCATATGGTGCACCACTTTGCGCTCACGCAGGCGCCGATCAATCTGAATGGCTAGAGACATAGATTCGCTCAAACCAACCGGCGTGGGAAACCCCACCATAACATCTTTAAGGGCTTCAGAAAGACCCTTTCTGAAAATTGCTGCCAGAGCGTCCTCATTCCATTTAGTGAGCACAGACCATTTTCTAAATTTCTGGCAGTATAATTCTGCCGCTTCCTGACCCTGACACAGGGCCAACAAGGTTTTTTTCGCATGATCCACAGAGTTAGGTTCGTCATACAATAATACGAGCGATTGAAAAAATGCATCTACATTAAGCAATGCCGGATCCCCTGACTCAAGGGAGAATGCCCAGTCCTGAGGGTCACCACGCAGCAAAGAAATAACTTTTTTAACTTGCTGAATGGGATCACCAGAGGAACAGGGTTTCAGAGCAAAAAACAATTTGCAGTTATTTTTAAAGTTCAAAAACTTGGATCTATCCCCATAAAACAAATCTGGAGTAGGAATTCTAGGCTCTAAAACCGGAGTCTGAACAACATAATCTTGGATACTCTGTACTCTTGCAGCAAGCTGATCCACACGAGAAAACAAACCCTGAACATCCATGCCCGCGCCCAAATCCTGAAGCACCCAGAGATTAAGAGGAAGGAAAAAGACAAAACAGACTAAAGAAAAATAAAATGGCTCAGAACTCTTTTTCTTTTCCTTCTTTTGAGATGCATTCAACTCATTTTTGGGGCCAGTTGTACTGTTATGGACTGGTGATTTAGGAACGACATGCGACTAGCTCTGAGCAGGTGGTAACTATACGGACCGCAGTTCCTGATCTTAACACAACACTAGCAGTAGCCGTGGGATGTTCCTGTCACTCCCTGGACACCTTGTCACAGCCGGAGAACTAGCTACCCCTAAAGGTAGAAACAGGAAAGCTATCTTGCCTCAGAGAGAATCCCCAAAGGATAGGCAGCCCCCCACAAATAATGACTGTGAGTGGAGAAGGAAATGACATACATAGAATGAAACAAGATTTAGCAAAGGAGGCCACTTATAGCTAGATAGATAGTACAGGACAGAACACTGTGCGGTCCGTAATAAAAACTAGAAAAAGTCCACCGCAGAAAAATGCTAAAATCTCCACACCTGACTAAAGGTGTGGAGGGCAAAATCTGCTGCCCAGAGCTTCCAGCTTAGCTGAATAGATCCATACTGATAAGCTGGACAAATGAGCAAAACATAGAATGTGCTGAATAATAAAGTCCACAACAAGAGGACTGCAAAAGGACAAGCAAGGACTTATCTTTGCTGAACAGGTCAGAGTGTCAGGGAAATCCATAAGAGCCGTGACTCCAAGCAGGAACAATTGACAACTGGCATTGATTGAGGGATAAGGCCAGACTAAAATAGCCGAGCCAGAAAGACGATCAGTGGAAGCAGCTGCTGATGCTAAATCCAAGAAGCAGCCATACCACTCAAAAGCACCGGGGGGAGCCCAAGAGCAGAACTCACAAAAGTGCTACTTACAACCACCGGAGGGAGCCCAAGAGCGGTATTCACAACAGAACCCCCCCCTTGAGGAGGGGTCACCGAACCCTCACCAGAGCCCCCAGGCCGATCAGGACGAGCCAAGTGAAAAGCACGAACCAAATCGGCGGCATGAACATCGGAGGCAACCACCCAAGAATTATCCTCCTGGCCATAACCCTTCCACTTGACAAGATACTGAAGCCTCCGCCTCGAAAAACGAGAATCCAATATTTTCTCAACCACATATTCCAACTCCCCCTCAACCAACACCGGGGCAGGAGGATCAACAGAGGGAACAACGGGTACCACATATCTCCGCAACAAAGATCTATGGAAAACATTGTGGATGGCAAAAGAGGCTGGAAGGGCCAAACGAAAAGACACTGGATTGATAATCTCAGAAATCTTATAAGGACCAATAAACCGAGGCTTGAACTTAGGGGAAGAAACCTTCATAGGAACATGACGAGAAGATAACCAAACTAAATCCCCCACCCGATGCCAAGGACCAACACACCGACGGCGGTTAGCAAAACGCTGAGCCTTTTCCTGAGACAACGTCAAATTGTCTACCACATGAGTCCAAATCTGCTGTAACCTGTCCATCAGGGAATCTACACCAGGACAATCAGAAGGCTCAACCTGCCCTGAAGAAAAACGAGGATGGAAACCAAAATTACAAAAAAAAAGGCGAAACCAAAGTAGCCGAACTGGCCCGATTATTAAGGGCAAACAAGGCCAACGGCAAGAAAGCCACCCAATCATACTGATCAGCAGACACAAAGCATCTCAAATAGGTTTCCAAGGTTTGATTAGTTCGCTCAGTTTGGCCATTTGTCTGAGGATGGAACGCCGAAGAAAATGACAAATTAATGCCCATCCTAGCACAAAAGGCCCGCCAAAACCTGGAAACAAACTTGGAACCTCTGTCAGACACAATATTTTCCGGAATGCCATGCAAACGAACCACATGCTGAAAGAACAATGGAACCAAATCAGAGGAGGAAGGCAATTTAGGCAAAGGTACCAAATGGACCATTTTAGAGAACCGGTCACAAACCACCCAGATAACAGACATCCTCTGGGACACAGGAAGATCCGAAATAAAATCCATGGAAATATGCGTCCAGGGCCTCTCAGGGACAGGCAAAGGCAAAAGCAACCCACTAGCGTGGGAACAGCAAGGCTTAGCCCGGGCACAAGTCCCACAGGACTGCACAAAAGAACGCACATCCCGCGACAAGGAAGGCCACCAAAAGGACCTAGCAACTAAATCTCTGGTACCAAAAATCCCAGGATGACCGGCCAACACTGAACAATGGACCTCAGAAATTACCTTACTTGTCCATCTATCAGGAACAAACAGCTTCCCCATAGGACAGCGGTCAGGTTTATCAGCCTGAAATTCCTGAAGCACCCGCCGTAAATCAGGGGAGATGGCAGAAAGAACCACCCCTTCCCTAAGAATGCCAACCGGCTCAAGAACTCCAGGAGAATCAGGCAAAAAACTCCTAGAGAGGGCATCCGCCTTAACATTCTTAGATCCTGGAAGATACGAGACCACAAAATCAAATCGGGAGAAAAACAGGGACCATCGAGCCTGTCTAGGGTTCAGCCGCTTGGCCGACTCGAGGTAAATCAGATTCTTATGATCGGTCAAGACCACAACGCGGTGCCTGGCTCCCTCAAGCCAATGTCGCCACTCCTCAAATGCCCACTTCATAGCCAGCAACTCCCGATTACCGACATCATAATTGCATTCCGCAGGTGAAAACTTTCGGGAAAAGAAGGCACATGGTTTCATCAAGGAACCATCAGAATTCCTCTGTGACAAAACGGCCCCTGCCCCAATCTCAGAAGCGTCAACCTCAACCTGAAAAGGAAGAGAAACATCCGGCTGACGCAACACAGGGGCAGAAGTAAATTGGCGTTTAAGCTCCTGAAAGGCCTCAACAGCCGCAGAGGACCAATTCGTCACATCAGCGCCTTTCTTCGTCAAATCAGTCAGGGGTTTAACCACACTGGAGAAGTTGGCAATGAAACGGCGATAAAAATTAGCAAAGCCCAGAAATTTCTGAAGGCTCTTCACAGATGTGGGCTGAATCCAGTCATGAATGGCTTGGACCTTAACAGGATCCATTTCTATAGACGAAGGAGAAAAAATAAACCCCAAAAAAGAGACCTTCTGAACTCCAAAGAGGCACTTAGACCCCTTCACAAATAGGGCATTATCACGAAGGATCTGGAATACCATCCTGACCTGCTTCACATGAGACTCCCAATCATCAGAAAAAATCAAAATGTCATCCAAATACACAATCAAGAATTTATCAAGATAATTGCGGAAAATACCATGCATGAAGGACTGAAATACAGAAGGAGCATTAGAAAGCCCGAAAGGCATCACAAGGTATTCAAAATGGCCTTCGGGCGTATTAAATGCAGTTTTCCATTCGTCACCCTGTTTAATACGAACAAGATTATATGCCCCTCGAAGGTCAATCTTGGTAAACCAACTAGCCCCCTTAATCCGAGCAAACAAATCTGAAAGCAAAGGTAAAGGGTATTGGAATTTGACCGTGATCTTATTAAGAAGGCGATAATCAATACAGGGTCTCAAGGAGCCATCCTTCTTGGCAACAAAAAAGAATCCCGCTCCCAATGGTGACGAAGACGGCCGAATATGCCCCTTCTCCAAAGACTTCTTCACATAGCTCCGCATGGCAGCATGCTCTGGCACAGATAGATTGAAAAGTCGGCCCTTAGGGAACTTGCAGCCAGGAATCAATTCAATAGCACAATCACAGTCCCTATGTGGAGGAAGGGAACTGGACTTGGGCTCATCGAATACACCCTGGAAATCTGACAAAAATTCAGGAACATCAGAAGAGGGGGAAGAGGAAATTGACATCAAAGGAACGTCACTATGTACCCCTTGACAACCCCAACTAGTCACAGACATAGATTTCCAATCCAGCACTGGATTGTGTACTTGTAACCATGGAAAACCCAATACAACAACATCATGTAAATTATGCAACATCAGAAAACGGCAATCTTCCTGATGTGCTGGAGCCATGCACATAGTCAGCTGAGTCCAATACTGAGGTTTATTCTTGGCCAACGGTGTAGCATCAATACCCCTCAAAGGAATAGGGCTCTGCAAAGGCTGCAAAGAAAAACCACAGCGCCTGGCGAATTCTAACTCCATTAAGTTCAGGGCAGCACCTGAATCCACAAATGCCATGACAGAAAAGGATGACAATGAGCAAATCAGGGTCACAGACAGGAGAAATTTAGGCTGTACAGTACTGATGGTAACAGATCTAGCTACCCTCTTAATACGCTTAGGGCAAACAGAAATAGCATGAGCAGAATCACCACAGTAAAAACACAGCCCATTCTGACGTCTGTATCCCCTCTGTTCTGCTCTAGTCAAAATCCTATCACACTGCATAGGCTCAGGACTCTGTTCAGAGGACGCTGCCATATGGTGCACCACTTTGCGCTCACGCAGGCGCCGATCAATCTGAATGGCTAGAGACATAGATTCGCTCAAACCAACCGGCGTGGGAAACCCCACCATAACATCTTTAAGGGCTTCAGAAAGACCCTTTCTGAAAATTGCTGCCAGAGCGTCCTCATTCCATTTAGTGAGCACAGACCATTTTCTAAATTTCTGGCAGTATAATTCTGCCGCTTCCTGACCCTGACACAGGGCCAACAAGGTTTTTTTCACATGATCCACAGAGTTAGGTTCGTCATACAATAATCCGAGCGATTGAAAAAATGCATCTACATTAAGCAATGCCGGATCCCCTTACTCAAGGGAGAATGCCCAGTCCTGAGGGTCACCACGCAGCAAAGAAATAACTATTTTAACTTGCTGAATGGGATCACCAGAGGAACGGGGTTTCAGAGCAAAAAACAATTTGCAGTTATTTTTAAAGTTCAAAAACTTGGATCTATCCCCATAAAACAAATCTGGAGTAGGAATTCTAGGCTCTAAAACCGGAGTCTGAACAACATAATCTTGGATACTCTGTACTCTTGCAGCAAGCTGATCCACACGAGAAAACAAACCCTGAACATCCATGCCCGCGCCCAAATCCTGAACCACCCAGAGATTAAGAGGAAGGAAAAAGACAAAACAGACTAAAGAAAAATAAAATGGCTCAGAACTCTTTTTCTTTTCCTTCTTTTGAGATGCATTCAACTCATTTTTGGGGCCAGTTGTACTGTTATGGACTGGTGATTTAGGAACGACATGCGACTAGCTCTGAGCAGGTGGTAACTATATGGACCGCAGTTCCTGATCTTAACACAACACTAGCAGTAGCCGTGGGATGTTCCTGTCACTCCCTGGACACCTTGTCACAGCCGGAGAACTAGCTACCCCTAAAGGTAGAAACAGGAAAGCTATCTTGCCTCAGAGAGAATCCCCAAAGGATAGGCAGCCCCCCACAAATAATGACTGTGAGTGGAGAAGGAAATGACATACATAGAATGAAACAAGATTTAGCAAAGGAGGCCACTTATAGCTAGATAGATAGTACAGGACAGAACACTGTGCGGTCCGTAATAAAAACTAAAAAAAGTCCACCGCAGAAAAATGCTAAAATCTCCACACCTGACTAAAGGTGTGGAGGGCAAAATCTGCTGCCCAGAGCTTCCAGCTTAGCTGAATAGATCCATACTGATAAGCTGGACAAATGAGCAAAACATAGAATGTGCTGAATAATAAAGTCCACAACAAGAGGACTGCAAAAGGACAAGCAAGGACTTATCTTTGCTGAACAGGTCAGAGTGTCAGGGAAATCCAAAAGAGCCGTGACTCCAAGCAGGAACAATTGACAACTGGCATTGATTGAGGGATAAGGCCAGACTAAAATAGCCGAGCCAGAAAGACGATCAGTGGAAGCAGCTGCTGATGCTAAATCCAAGAAGCAGCCATACCACTCAAAACCACCGGGGGGAGCCCAAGAGCAGAACTCACAAAAGTGCTACTTACAACCACCGGAGGGAGCCCAAGAGCGGAATTCACAACAGGTCTCCACATAGTATAGTGCACTCCCCATAGGCAGACTCTATAGCATAAGGTAGCACCCCGCAGGCAGACCTAGTAGTATAAAGCAGCACCCCTATAGGCAGACCCTTTAGTATAAGACAGCACCCGTATAGGCAGACCCTGTAGTATAAGGTAGCACCCCTATAGGCAGACCCTGTACTATAAGGCAGCACCCCCATAGGCAGACCATGTACAATAAGGCAGCACCGCATAGGCATACCCTGTACTATAAGACAGCACCCCCATAGGCAGACCATGTACAATAAGGCAGCACCCCCATAGGCAGACCCTGTATTATAAGGCAGCACCACCATAGGCAGACCGTGTAGTATTAGGCAGACCCCCTATAGGCAGACCCTGTAGTATAAGGCAGACCCCCCATAGGCAGACCCTGTAGTATTAGGCAGACCCCCCATAGGCAGACCCTGTAGTATAAGGCAGACCCCCACAGGCAGACCCTGTAGTATTAGGCAGACCCCCCATAGGCAGACCCTGTAGTATTAGGCAGACCCCCCATAGGCAGACCCTGTAATATAAGACAGCACCCCTCCATAGGCAGACAGTGTAGTACAAGGCAGACCCCCCACAGGGAGACCCTGTAGCATTAGGCAGACCCCCATAGGCAGACCCTGTAGCATTAGGCAGACCCTGAAGTATTAGGCAGACCCCCCATAGGCAGACCCAGTAGTATTAGGTAGACCCCCCATAGGCAGATTCTGTAGTATAAGACAGCACCCCCATAGGCAGATTCTGTAGTATAATACACCACCCCCCACAGGCAGAACCTGTAGTATAAGGCAGACCCCCCACAGGGAGACCCTGTAGTATTAGGCAGACCCCCTAGGCAGACCCTGTAGTATTAGGCAGACCCCCTCATAGGCAGATTCTGTAGTATAAGACAGCACCCCCGTAGGCAGACCCTGTAGCATAAGACAGCATGGGGGTGCTATGGGGGATAGGCAGATTCTGTAGTATAAGACAGCACCCCCCAGGCAGACCCTGTAGAATAAGACAGCACCCCCATAGGCAGACCATGTACAATAAGGCAGCACCCCCATAGGCAGACCCTGTACTATAAGGCAGCACCCCCATAGGCTGACCCTGTATTATTAGGCAGACCTCCTATAGGCAGACCCTGTAGTATAAGGCAGACCCCCATAGGCAGACCCCGTAGTATAAGGCAGACCCCCCATAGGCAGACCCTGTAGTATTAGGCAGACCCCCCATAGGCAGACCCTGTAGTATAAGGCAGACCCCCCACAGGCAGACCCTGTGGTATTAGGCAGACCCCCCATAGGCAGACCCTGTAGTATTAGGCAGACCCCCCATAGGCAGACCCTGTAGTATAAGACAGCACCCCTCCATAGGCAGACCCTGTAGTGTAAGGCAGACCCCCCACAGGGAGACCCTGTAGTATTAGGCAGACCCCCATAGGCAGACCCTGTAGTATTAGACAGACCCCCCATAGGCAGACCCTGTAGTATTAGGCAGACCCTGAAGTATTAGGCAGACCCCCCCATAGGCAGACCCAGTAGTATTAGGTAGACCCCCCATAGGCAGATTCTGTAGTTTAAGACAGCACCCCCATAGGCAGATTCTGTAGTATAATACAGCACCCCCCACAGGCAGACCCTGTAGTATAAGGCAGACCCCCCCATAGGCAGACCCTGTAGTATTAGGCAGACCCCCCATAGGCAGACCCTGTAGTATTAGGCAGACCCCCCTAGGCAGACCCTGTAGTATTAGGCAGACCCCCTCATAGGCAGATTCTGTAGTATAAGACAGCACCCCCCATAGGCAGACCCTGTAGTATAAGACAAGACAGCACAGGGGTGCTATGGGGGATAGGCAGATTCTGTAGTATAAGACAGCACCCCCCCAGGCAGACCCTGTAGCATAAGACAGCACCCCCATAGGCAGACCCTGTAGTATAAGACAGTACCTCCCCCATAGGCAGATTCTGTAGTATAAGGCAGCACCCCTAAAAAAAAAAAAAAATACTCACCTCTTCTTCCTGGTTCCTGCGATGCTCTGAGCTCCTGCTTGTCTCCTGACAGCGGGCGCCGGGCAGTGACTCATCGCGCCCGCTGTCAGCATCACCGACCTCAGACGTTGACAGGGGGATGATGGGGGAAGGAGCGCAGTACTCCTACCTTCATCATTGCGGTCAGCTGTATAGGCTAAATGCCGGTACAGCTGACCCTGCGATGACAGGTGGGGGGCCCACTGCTGGCATCGGGGCCCCCCCACCTGCTCAGGGGCCCCATAGCAGCAGAGCAGGGAGATCGATTCTCCCTGCTCTGCCGCAGACGGTAACTGTATCGGTGTGCTGAGCGCGCCGATACAGTTAGAGTAGCGTAGCTCCGGGTGGGCCCCCTCTGAGCACCGGGCCCGGGGCGTCCGCACCCTCTGCCCCCCCGGTAGCTACGCTACTGAGCACCATTAATTACATGGTGCTGGACATGAGAAAGGGGTTATGTACAGAGTTATAGATGTCGCTTAGAGTAACCAAATTTACAATGACAGACTGCTACAGAGGGGAGAGGACCCTGTCCTTGTGGCCTTACATTCTATGTATTTTCCCTTATATCGTATTGTGCTGTTTGTGTTTACAATATTTATTATCTTTTTTAAGAAATGCAGGTTACTAGGCCACATTAAAATCTGTTAAATCACTGACACCTTGTGGTACCACTGTGCACAATGGCCTTATACATTATTTTATTATCTTTCGTTGCAGTGGAAGATGTTATGAGACGATGGCGCAGCATACACGACAAGTATAGGAGAGAAAGGCAGCAGCGGGCCAGGGGTGGGTCAGCAGCGCCTTCAAAAAAGCTAAAATACATATATTATGACAGACTCTCCTTTTTGGATCCCAGTATGGATCTGAGACCATAAGTAAAAACATCAAAACACATTAAACATATATTTTTAAAGGTGAAATTTTAAATTTAATTTACTTATTCTCATACTTTACTAACAGAACACAGTCCAACCTCACAGCGAGGGAGACTGCCTCAGACTCTGAGGTCATGATAGATCCGGTTGGGGAAGGAGAAGAGGTGGCTGGCCCATCTTCGGTTCCTCCCAGGGACATCCCTCATGGAACTTCTTCATTTGCACCACAAGATCCGGCAACAACTGGCCAAGAAGCTGCATCACCACCCACAGCAGCACCAGTTCCAGTAAGCCAGGATGATCCTGGAAACAGTAGCAGCCCTACTGTGCCACTGGAGACATCCCCACAGCCTGCTGTCATTTCCTGCCGTGGCCGCAGAAGGAGAGAGCTGCAAGAAAGTCACAGAAATGTGGACACTGGCACTGGGGTCCTTAATTATTTGGCAGGGCTGCTCAGGATGATGGTGAGGAGGCCTATGCAAGGAGCCCGGCCTGGTACCTCCATCCCATACCCCATGAGTTGAGGCTACTTGTGAGAGGGTGTTTTCAAATACTTATTGATGCATGTACCGCCCCAAATGAACCGTATGATTTGTTTGAGTTCATTGAGAAGTGGCAGCTGTCAGCACGTAACGTCCTGTGCCTTCCAACATCTCAACAGGTGCATGCTCAACAAGTATTTGAAGCACCCCCTCCACGTGTGCCTACACCTCTACCCGTTCCCACCCAAAACCCACCAAGGCCAGCACATTACCATATGCCATCATACCATCAACCTTCCCAATATGGCCACTTGTACAGACCCAGTGCTGGAGGCTGGTCCCAACCTGGGTTTGGACGACATGGCCATATTGGGGGGGGGGGGGTATGAGGCAAGGCCTTTTTTCCAACTTCATGAGGGCCATACTCAAAACCCTTATGGCCAATACCCAACTAGCCGATATGAACTAGGGCAGCATTTTGAACAAGGACAGACATCATACACACAGGGTAATGGACAATTGGCCCAACAAAGGTCACCTGACCTGGACCCTGAGCCGCCGCCATCACCTCCACCAACTTACAGGAACCTGTAATTCAAAATGTTTTCTTGTGTAAATATTTTTGTTGGTAACCATGTTTTGGTTTTACTCTGCTGTGATAGCACTTTGTTAGATTTTTCTAAAAAAAATGGGGTATGTCAAGTTTATTTTAAAAAATATACCATACCATATGGTGTTTACCCCCAAAAAAAGCTTTTGCTATATAATAAAAATATATAGTCAAAAGTCAATTTTCAGTTTGTTGGACCAATCGTTACTACATCATTCTCAATTACTAGGTTCCTCAACATCTGTTAAATAAGTAATTGAAACACACATAGTTAAGTAATTTAAGTAATTTATGCATTTTTTAGGCAAAAATATATAGAAATAAAGGAAAAAAACTGCAACCATAGAGACAGCATTATCTTGCCAGGGAGTAGCACCCTGAGGAGAAATAAAATAATTTGCAAAAATATCCCTAACTTTTATGCTAGAAAGGGGACGCCGCTGAGGAAGGACTTGTGTTGTAGGCCTATCCACATTGTCCAACATGCCTTCACCACTGTCAGCTGAGGAGCATTCATGAATTCTTGTGAAGTTGTGTAAAACAACACAAGCTTTTATGACTTCATTAACATTTTCCTCACTCAGCTGAACGGCAGACTGGAGGACACGCCATTTGGAAGACATAATGCCAAAGGCGCACTCGACCAGTCGCCGTGCCCGTGAAAGTCTGACATTAAACACCCGCCGCTGGTGGTCCAGGTTGCACCAGGGGATAAGGCCTCATGACATGCCTGGTCAATTGGAAGGCCTCATCTGCTACAAGTACATATGGGACTGCTTCAGCATTGAAGCCTGGGAGTTGTCGTGGTGGTAGGAGGTCCAACAGCTTTTCACATAGCCGCCGACCCATAATTGACGCATTGAAGACTCTAGAGTCTCCAGTTCACCCATAGGCCCCAATATCTACAATTATAAACCTGTAGTTTCTGTCAACTACAGCTAACAGAACTATAGAGAAAAACTGCTTATAATTCTAGAATTGGGAGCCTGAGTTTGGCGGCTTACGCACCCTGATATGATTCCCATCCAGGGCTCCAATACAGTGAGGAAATTCACAAGAGTCTGAAAATCCACCGGCTATTTTAAGCCAATCCTCCCTTTTGGGCTCCGGCATCACAAGTTCATGTAGTTTGTCCCATATTTGAACACATGTATTACGCACAATGCCGGAAATAGTGGACCGCCCTATCAGAAATTCCAGATGTATTCCGGCATAAGACAATCCAGTTGACAGGAATCTGAAAGCACACCAAAAAAAAAAACATTAGCAATGTTGCAATGCTTGGTCAAAACCATAGTAACGCAAAGTAATATGAGGATATAAAAAGGCAGGAGACCAGTGTACCTTACAAAATTTACACTGGCTAATAACATTTAACATTTACTACATATTTGTATCGGATTTAATAAAAATCGATTAATATAATTTAAATCTGAAGCTAGGAAAAGCAAAATAGTACCAAAAACATCATCAACATACAGTATGTGAGGATAGTGAATACATACCGTAAGGTAAGGAGAAGATGCTCCTCTGTGGATATGCATTTCCGCATCCTGGTATCCTGATACGTTATCCCTGGACATACTGTCTCAAAGATATCGAAGGTGGGTATTGTCATGCGACAGTACTGGAAGAATTTGTCCGGATGTATCCGCAGAGCTGAATAGAGCCTGTGAAAATGTCCTTTAGTGAGGCGTTGCCGCAAAAGTGGATGCACCCACATTTTTCTTCTCCTCCTTCACGGATCAACTATCACGGGGTATGGCCGGCCAAAGCGGCGTGACAAGACCCAATTAAAGGGAACCTGTCACCCCTAAAATCGATGGTGAGGTAAGCTCACCGTCATCAGGGGCTTATCTACAGCATTCTGTAATGCTGTAGATAAGTCCCCGATGTTACCTGAAAGAGGAGAAAAAGACGTTAGATTATACTCACCCAGGGGTGGTCCCGCTCCGATGGGTGTCTCAGGTCCGGTACAGCACCTCCCATCTTCATTCCATGACGTCCTCTTATGGTCTTCACGCCACGGCTCCGGCGCAGGCATACTTTGTCTGCCCTGTTGAGGGCAGAGCAAAGTACTGCAGTGCGGAGGCGCCGGAAAGGTCAGACAGGCCCAGCGCCTGCGCACTGCAAGTACTTTGCTCTGCCCTCAACAGGGCGCCGGAGCCGTGGCGTGAAGACCAGAAGAGGATGTCATGGAATGAAGATAGGAGGCGCCGGAGCGGACCTAAGACACCCATTTGACCAGACCGCAGCAGGACCGCCCCTGGGTGAGCATAATCTAACCTCTTTTTCTCCTCTTTCAGGTAACATCGGGGGCTTATCTACAGCATTACAGAATGCTGTAGATAAGCCCCTGATCATAGGCGGACATACCGCCTGTTCAACCTGTGCAGCTACACAGGGGCCTGGAGGCTCCAGGGGGCCCCTGCAGGCAGGGCCGGTGTTAGGGGCAGGCAGCTGCCTAGGTCCTCGCTCCCCCAGGGGTCCCCAGCTAGCGGCACATCACGCAGCCGCCAGCGCCGACTCCCCCACCGCAATTAACTATACCGGCGTCTGCCGGTACAGTTCAAAGCAATGATGGAGGAGAGAGCGTCAGCTGATGCTCCCTCTCCCATCATCCTCCCCTCTGCCTCTGACAGACACTGCCGTGCACTCACTGTGTGCCGACAGGAGCAGGAACAGGAAGCAGCGCGGGCACGAGGAGAGGTGAGGAGTGTGCTGTGTTGTTTTTTACTCTATAACAGTGAGTACTGGACTGTGGGGCCATTCTGGGGGGGAGAGCTGCGCTGTATACTATGAGGCTGCACTGTATACCATGAGGCTGTGTGCTGTATACCATGAGGCTGCGCTGTATACTATGAGGCAGCGCTGTATACCATGAGGCTATGTGCTGTATACCATGAGGCTGCGCGGGCACAAGGAGAGGTGAGGAGTGTGCTGTGTTGTTTTTTACTCTATAACAGTGAGTACTGGACTGTGGGGCCATTCTGGGGGGGAGAGCTGCGCTGTATACCATGAGGCTGCACTGTATACCATGAGGCTGTGTGCTGTATACCATGAGGCTGCGCTGTATACTATGAGGCAGCGCTGTATACCATGAGGCTATGTGCTGTATACCATGAGGCTGCGCTGTATACTATGAGGCTGCGCTGTATACTACGAGGCTGCGCTGTATACTACGAGGCTGCGCTGTATACTATGAGGCTGCGCTGTATACTATGAGGATGTTCTGTATACTATGAGGCTGCGCTGTATACTATGAGGCTGTTCTGTATACTATGCGGGCAGTGCTGTATACTATGCGGGCTGTGCTGTATACTATGTGGGCTGTGTTGTATACTAAGGTGGGTACATTATACGTTATCTTCTATGGGGGAGGCTGTGTTATATACTATGGGGGGTGCATTATATTCTATGGGGAAGGCTGTGTTACATACTATGGGGGGGCTGCATTATATTCTATGGGGGCTACATAATATTCTATGGGGAGGTGGACTGTATTATATTTCATGGGGGGCTACATTATATTCTATGGGGGCTGTATTAGATTTTATGAGGGAGGATTGCATCATACTCTTTGATGGGGCTACATTATATTCTATGGGGAGGTGGGCTGTATTATATTCTATGGGGGGGGTTGTATGTTTGGTATTTATCGTTACCCCTGTTCATATTATCTTGTTAGTCTGGTTGGTATATTACAGTAGACTATTAATCACCTCCTTCCTGCGTGCGGTAAGGGTGCAGACTGAGGGTGGAGCTAAGGCAAGGTATGTGGCCACAGCATCTTCATCATCAGAAGTAACCTGGGGAACAGGGCAAGCTAGGGGCCCCTAGTGTTAGGGACAGGGAATGAGCCCCTGGTCCCAGGACACCCGACAACAGAGTTGTTACAAATACACTCCTCAGTCCTCCAAATAGTATAGTACACTAATTTTAGTCCTCAATATTGTATAATGCACCCCCCATAGTCCTTCATGTAGTGCAATTCACCCCATAGTTCTTCATATAGTATAATGCATTCCCCATAGCCTTCCATACAGTATAATGCAGGTTCCATATAGTGCATATAGTATAATGCACTCCCCATAGTACGATAGAGTGTAATGCAGCCCCCATAAAGGATAATGCACTCCATAGTCATAGTCATTGATAGAGTATGATGGAGCCCCCTCAGAGTATAATGCATCCCCCCCTCAGAGTATAATGCAGCCACTACATAGAGTATAATGTAGGCACCCCATAGAGCAGTGTTCCCCAACTCTGGTCCTCAAGAGCCACCAACAGGTCATGTTTTCAGGATTTCCTTAATATTGAAGAGGTAATAATTGCATCACCTGCACAGGCAATAATTCCATCACTTGTGCAATACTAAGGAAAACCTGAAAACATGACATGTTGGTGGCTCTTGCTGCCCGGCATAGCATGGTGCGCGATTAATTGACGTCATCGCGTACCCACTGCGTCAGAAATAGAGGGGAATGATGGGAGAGGGAGCTTCAGATGACGCTCTCTCCTCTAACATTGCTTTCAACTGTATCGGCATCCCCTGACCCACGGATCCCATAGTGGCCTCATGGTGTGACGGTATTAGTGGCTGCGTGGTATGCCGCTATTATCGGTATACCACTGGCTGGGGGCCCCTGGAGGAGTGAGAGTACTAGGCAGATGCCAAGTCTGCCTACCCCTAATGCTGACCATGGATCTATGAGAGCTTTATGGCACCTCTGTAACAGTGGTAATGTGAGGGGATGTGTCATTACACCATGTACTGTTCAGGGTGTATGAAAGCTTAGTGATGTCCCCTGTAGGAGCGATAATGGCGGCCATTTTGATTGTCATCCTTTATTTCCAGATACAGATCACTAGGAAATGACACAAAAGCTGTTACTATCACATCTCTTGCTGTGGACGCCTCTCTGCAGGGGATTCTCCTTCTTCATTAATCTTTTCTGGAGGATCTAATCAGACTGGCTGTCTATGATATGGGGGTCTGGTATAGGAAACCCCCATTCTTCTCTGTCCTGTTAGGAAGTTCTGAGGTAATAGAGGATGGAGCGGCTCAGTGTTCTCATTTATTAGCGGAAATGGAGAAAGGCCCCAGAGTCACCTGATCTGGACCTGACACTCCCAGGAATCAGAGCAATTACCTGATTTATCCCCATTGGATATAACGATATCGGGGCTCATCCAGCTTTATCTCATGTGTGACATTGATCCCCAAACTCCAGTCCTCACGGCCCCAACACATCATGGTGTCAGGATTTCCTTCATTTTGCACTGAGGATGGAATTATTATCGAGGCCTCCGAAGCTGCCGCAGGTTCTCTCCCCCGAGAAATACGAAGGAAATCCTGACACCATGATGTGTTGGGGCCATGAGGCCTGGAGTGTGGGGGACACTGCTGTATGCGCCCACCAGACATAGGGGGCAGTATAATAATGACTACATGGCCGAGCAATGGAGTAAAGACAACACAAAGGTATAGGGGTAAAAAGAAGATTTTATTTATAGATGAGGTTATTATATATTATATATCATGTATATATGTAAATTATTCATCTATCAGACTAAATCTATCTATGGGCTGTGTTGGTCCAGAGAAAGGCGAAAACCCCCTGTGAGGAATCGGCCAATTATCCTCATATTAGGGGGGAAAATTCCTTCCTGACCCCAAATATGGCGATCAGAATGAATCCCAGGATCAAGGGCTCATAGCTAATGTGTGACACGTAAGTTTAATGTAAAAAATATATATTATTTAAAATTATTATTATATTATTATTATATAAATGTTTATTATATAAAAATATAAAAGTAGTTTCTATTTTTCGGCTAATTTACGTTTATATTTGTGTCGACTATATTTTTGTAAATCCAAAATATTATATTATTATTTTACATAAATTATATATTTTTTATTATAAACATAAGAAGCTACTTATTTATTCTATTTTTCTAAACCTATCTATGGGCCGTGTTGGTCCAGAGGAAGGCGAAAACCCCCTGTGAGGAATCGGCCAATTATCCTCATATCAGGGGGGAAAATTCCTTCCTGACCCCAAATAAAGTATGGCGGTCAGAATAAATCCCAGGATCAAGGGCTGATAATGAACCGATGAGATTAAAGTAAAAAAATGTGTTGTATTATTTTTTTCCTACTAATCTGGTAGCATGTTTGGACTAATTTATGTCTATATTTGGTTAAGAAACATTTTTGCAACTAATAATATTTTATTTTGTATCTTTTTTATGGTCTAAAAGTGTGCACTTACTTATTAACCTATGACACTAAATGTATGTATCGGCCGTTTTGATCCAGAGGAAGGCGAAAACCCCCTGTGAGGAATCGGCCAATTATCCTCATATCAGGGGGAAAAATTCCTTCCTGACCCCAAATATGGTGATCAGAATGAATCCCAAGATCAAAGGCTGATACCTAACCTGTGTAATGTACCTAACCTGTGTAATATACCTGTCATGTAAAATAATATATATGTTTCTTTACTTGGACTAATTATTATTTATAGGAACTATTTTTTCTTTTAAAGTAAGAACATTTTATTTTATTATAACTTTTTTTGTGCTACTAGTGTGTGATTCTACTTATTAATCTATTATACTAAACCTATTTAAGGCCGTGTAGATCCAGAGGAAGGCGAAAACCCCCTATGAGGAATGGGCCAATTGTCCTCATATTAGGGGGAAAAATTCCTTCCAGACCCCAAATATGGCGATCAGATTAAATCTCAGGATCAGAAGCCGATCTATGTCCTACATCTATGTGCTGATATGTACTGTGTCCTATGTGTGTGCCTGTACTGATGATGTAGTGTGGGGACCTGCACTGACCATGTTGTGTGGGTGATGTGTGATGGGTGCGATACTTACCAGGCCTGTGCTAAGGTGAGTTCAGGGATAATGGCCGCTCCTTACATGCTGCTGCTCAGCGGCCCCAGGACTGAAAGGTGCGACTATTGTTCCTGAACTCACCAGATGGAAACTTAGCACAGGCCGCTCCTGGGGTAGAAGATCTTCGGTCTGGAGGGATGTTAGATGCCAGCCCAGGAGGTCAAGGGTCTGGGGCAGCAATGGCAGTGGTCCGGCATGAAGATGGTATAGAGAGAGATGATGTTGAAGGGCAGCCGAGGTGACGTACAGCAGCAGAGACGTGAGGCACGGGTCAGGAGGCATGAAGTTCTGGGCAGTTGGCACGGGCTCATCCTGCAAGACATAAGAGGAAGACAGGAAATCTATCTACCGGATCTTATGTTATATTAGGGGAATGGTCTTTATAATGAACCATTCTGCTATATAACATCAGATACAATGTACTGACATAATAGGTGTCCTGTGTGTACATCGGTCACTCACCAGATGGTCGTGAATTCTTTCACAGTCCAGATCTTTTCATCCACCTAAGAAAAATAGAAACATAAAGTCACTGTCAGAAAAAGTGAAAAAAGGTAAGATCGATGATGATGATTACCACAATGAGAGAACAGCACCTGATGAGTGTTATCCCCAGAGGAGGAGATACTTACCGGGTCCAGCTTGGTGACACGTACGTAAATCCGGCCACGGGGTGAAGGACTATGTGCTCCGGCCACTGCAGATGGTGGTTCTCCAGAACTGGCCTGAATGGTGTAAATGGTGGCTCTACTCTCCTTTCCTCCAGATCCTCCCAGCCGATGGTGGTAAAGAATGAATGCTCTCTGATGTTCCCGCTCACACCCAGGCATGTCTGAGGGTCTTTGCGCAGCAGCTTCTTGATGAGATGTTTCACGTCAGCATCAAGCCAAGTTGGAAATTTTGGCTTCTCGTTGATGATGGATTTGAAAGCCATTTGCTTGGCGGGGCTGTTGCAAAATGGATATCGCCCTGCTGCCATCCTGGACACCACAATCCCCAGGCTCCACCAGTCCACTGCTGCGCCATACCGTTTTCTACGATGCACCTCAGGGGCCACGTAATGGAAAGTGCCCGTCACTACAGAGATGTTTTTGGAGGAGGAGACGCCATCTTGGGCAAGCCCAAGGTCGATGATACGGATGTGGCCATCTGCATCCAACATGATGTTATTCGGCTTTATGTCGCTGCAATGAAAGAAGAAAACAAAATAAGAAATCTGTCCAGTGATACAAGAGATGGAAAATGGGTCACTACAAAATACAGCAGAATAGGTGGCAGGACACCAGGGAAGCCGGGGGCCATATCTACAGCTTGTAAAGGGGACAGAGAGAAGGAGGAAAGTTCTGCTTACCGGTGGACGATGTTGTGTCCGTGGAGGAACTGGAGGCCACTTACCATCTCTGCTGTGTAGAATCTGATGGAGAGAACAGAGTGCAGAATCAATGTCATGAAATCCTTCTCTGGCAATCCCCAAATACCATGGCACCCCACCTCCTGCTTCCAGCACCCTAAATATATGCCCTGCCAGTGCTCCTCTAGCTGCACCCCGACCTCAGGTTTTTTCCCTTTCTCTTAGTTCTTTTTTAGGTACATTCTCTGCTTTCTCACCTCACATTGCCGATGTTCAGGCAGCCGCACATCCTGATCAAATCCTCCACGCTGCCACCGGACAGGTACTCCATGATGAAATATGCCCTGTGCTGAGACTGGTGTGCGGCATAGAGGTGACACAGGAATGGGCAGTGTCTGGCCGCCAGAAGTATCCGCCGCTCTCTCAAGATGGTGTCCTCGTTGTCCCTTTTGGTGATCATTTTGACGGCCACGTTGATGTTACTGCCGGGGACAGATGCCAGGACCACCTGAAAAACACAAATGGAGAATACTTAGAAGGTGTCTGCAGGGGTGGAAGGATCTGGATTTTATAGTCCACAAGGTGCATGAGAAAACTGAGTGATTGCTCAGTCTGCTAGTGACCAGGACCATATAGAGGAGCAGATCTATCTATCAGAACAATGCACTGCCTGCTCCATGGATGGGCTATGGAGAGGTCTTAATAAATATTCGTCATTTTAATATTTAGTTCATAAAACAATAATACACATGAAAATATTTAACTTTGTAATACATTTTATCAGCCAAATCGGCTTCTTTCTCCGCCAGGACTGATTTTTTATTTTCAAAATTCTATGTACCTGGGTAAACTCTATATTTAGTGAAGACAGATTGTTACATTACTGAGGGGAGATGACAGTTGGTGCTGATAATATTCTATGCAGAAGGGAGGGGGGAGGAGGAGGGAGGAGTTTTGCATTTAGCCCCTCCTCTCCACTACATAGAATATTATCAGCACCAACTGTCATCTCCTCTCAGTAATGTAACAATCTGTCTCCACTAAATACAGAGTTTACCCAGAAATTGAAAATATAGAATATGAAAAATCAGTCTTGGTGGAGAAAGAAGATTTATCTGATTAGAATTATTACAAAGCTGCTTATTTTCATGTTTGCTATTGATTTTTGAAATAAAAATTAAAATGACGATGACTTTTTAAAGGGTTTTCCTCTGTTACCATATGGAAATAAACAGCGTAAGCATTAGTAGAGGCATTGAGTTGGCATTAGTATGATCCAAATATCATTGATTATCTAGATTTAATAAAAACACAGAGACAAATGTATGTAAAATATGGCAGCCTGATAGGAGAAAAAAATAATGTCCCCTGCCCTCTACAGCTGTGACCCCTGAGATGAACCCTCCAGTATAGAAGAATACTAGGTTATAGCAGCACTAGCCCTAACTATGGTGATGTCTTATACCTCATCTCACAGAAGGACACTACAATGAGCAATAACAAAGCAAGACATGGCTGATAACAGAGAACAATACATGGGGATATATGAAAAATCTCAGATTTCAAATAAATAACAAATATGTAGGCCTTACTTTGCCAAAGGCTCCTCTACCTAGGACCTGGTGGATGTTGAAGCGGCTGATGTTAATACTGGCATAGGGGCCGGATGATCCAGGGTCTCCGCTGCATCCGGGTGTTGGCTCCTCCAATCCGCTGTTGTCTCGTCTCCTTTTCTTCTTTAATCCGGTCACGCTGTCCTCTTCCCTTTTCCTCTTCTCCTCGCGCCGCTTCTCCTCGCTCCTCTTCTCGCTCTCTTCTCCTCGTCCAGTAGTCGCCATTCTCCGTAATCTCTTCCCGCCTGTAGACCTCGGTCCAATCACTTCAGCCGACAGTTGAAAGTAAACGGCAGTTGGTCGTGTGCAGGTGACCAGAGGTCAGAGGTGACGGAACCCTCAGGTGGCTCCTGCCAGGCAGCGGCTCCTGGCCCTGCTCTGCCCTATACACTGTGATGTGGGCATCATGGGTGACAGTTTAGAGTCCAGAGGAACGGCAGAGAACTTCATGGCGACTTCCAGTGGTATATTTATTAGATCATTAATCCCTCTATGTGTATCATCATCGTTCCATTTTATAACTTACATTATTTTTGTTTTGTAAAGTTAATATTTGTATTAGTTTTTCTATGTTTCTTATCACATATTTCCTCGATGTCCCATTTCCCTTTATCATTTCTCCCAAGAGTCTATTCCACCAAAGTGGTGCGCACCTATTACCCCCAGTGCCACCCAGCCGGCTCTACTGCACCTCATGGACAGAATACACGGAGCTGTAAACTCTTCCTGAGCTTTTATATTCTCTGTATAACCAACACTTTCTGCCAATTATTACCTCTTACCAGGAATATGGTGATATTGGGGCAGTATATAATAAAGCCATCAGTGCTATATATATAATACAGGTTGTACCGTTCCCAATAACCCATCACATGTGATTTACAGTAATCCCACCACAACCCATGGAAGGACGGGTCACTGCTGCTCATCTCTGGGGTCACTGAAATCTTCTTCTTCCTCTTTATAATATCGCTTTATTTACATGTAACACAAAGAAAACAATTAAAACCCCCATGAATGAAAATGACCCTGTTATTACGGCTTCTTTGTGCTATTGTGTAACAGTCACAGGCAGTGAATCATGGGCGGACATACCGCCTGTTCAATGGGGCAAACAGGAAAAGAAATCCAGCTTCCAAAAATATCAAAATTTATTGAGGATGAAATCCAAAGTCCAATGACATGGTTCACAGGAGAATGTGTAGCAGCAGGCCTGTTCAACATGTGCCGCATTTAACTATACCGGCGTCTGCCGGTACAGTTCAAAGCAATGATGGAGGAGAGAGCGTCAGCTGACACTCCCTCTCCCATCATCCTCCCCTCTGCCTCTGACAGACACTGTCGTGCACTCACTGTGTGCCGGCAGGAGCAGGAACTGGAAGCAGCGCGGGCACGAGGAGAGGTGAGGAGTGTGCTGTGTTGTTGTTTTTTTACTCTATAACAGTGAGTACTGGGCTGTGGGGCCATTCTGGGGGGGAGAGTTGCGCTGTATACTATGAGGCTGCACTGTATACCATGAGGCTGTGTGCTGTATACCATGAGGCTGTGCTGTATACTATGAGGCAGTGCTGTATACCATGAGGCTGTGTGCTGTATACCATGAGGCTGCGCTGTATACTATGAGGCTGCGCTGTATACTATGAGGCTGTGCTGTATACTACGAGGCTGCGCTGTATACTATGAGGCTGTTCTGTATACTATGAGGCTGCGCTGTATACTATGAGGCTGTTCTGTATACTATGAGGCTGCGCTGTATACTATGCGGGCTGTGCTGTATACTATGTGGGCTGTGTTGTATACTAAGGTGGGTACATTATACGTTATCTTCTATGGGGGAGGCTGTGTTATATACTATGAGGGGTGCATTATATTCTATGGGGAAGGCTGTGTTACATACTATGGGGGGCTGCATTATATTCTATGGGGGCTACATTATATTCTATGGGGAGGTGGACTGTATTATATTCCATGGGGGGCTACATTATAGTCTATGGGTTGCTGTATTAGATTTTATGAGGGAGGATTGCATCATACTCTTTGATGGGGCTACATTATATTCTATGGGGAGGTGGGCTGTATTATATTCTATGGGGGGTTGTATGTTTGGTATTTTTCATTACCCCTGTTCGTATTATCTTGTTAGTCTGGTTGGTATATTACGGTACACTATTAATCACCTCCTTCCTGCGTGCGGTAAGGGTGCAGACTGAGGGTGGAGCTAAGGCAAGGTATGTGGCCACAGCATTTTCATCATCAGAAGTAACCTGGGGAACAGGGCAAGCTAGGGGCCCCTAGTGTTAGGGACAGGGAATGAGCCCCTGGTCCCAGGACACCCGACAACAGAGTTGTGACAAATACACTCCTCAGTCCTCCTAATAGTATAGTACACTAATTTTAGTCCTCAATATTGTATAATGCACACCCCATAGTCCTTCATGTAGTGCAATCCACCCCATAGTTCTTCATATAGTATAATGCATTCCCCATAGCCTTCCATACAGTATAATGCAGGTTCCATATAGTGCATATAGTATAATGCACTCCCCATAGTATGATAGAGTGTAATGCAGCCCCCATAAAGGATAATGCACTCCATAGTCATAGTCATTGATAGAGTATGATGGAGCCCCCTCAGAGTATAATGCATCCCCCCCTCAGAGTATAATGCGGCCAGTACATAGAGTATAATGTAGGCACCCCATAGAGCAGTGTTCCCCAACTCTGGTCCTCAAGAGCCACCAACAGGTCATGTTTTCAGGATTTCCTTAATATTGAAGAGGTAATAATTGCATCACCTGCACAGGCAATAATTCCATCACTTGTGCAATACTAAGGAAAACCAGGAAAACATGACCTGTTGGTGGCTCTTGAGGACCGGAGTTGGGGAACACTGCCATAGCGTATAATGCAGCCACCCCATAGAGTATCATGTAGCCCAACTGTCCTGCAGTATTATGGCTGCACGTACTCACTAATATATGAAAAAAATACAATACTCACCTCTCCTCCTAGTTCCCCCGCTGCTGCAGAGCGTCTCAGCAGCTCCACTGCCCGGCATAGCATGGTGCGCGATTAATTGACGTCATCGCGTACCCACTGCGTCAGAAATAGAGGGGAATGATGGGAGAGGGAGCTTCAGATGACGCTCTCTCCTCTATCATTGCTTTCAACTGTATCGGCATCCCCTGACCCACGGATCCCATAGTGGCCTCATGGTGTGCCGGTATTAGCGGCTGCGTGGTATGCCGCTATTAACGGTATACCACTGGCTGGGGGCCCCTGGAGGAGTGAGGGTACTAGGCAGATGCCAAGTCTGCCTACCCCTAATGCTGACCATGGATCTATGAGAGCTTTATGGCACCTCTGTAACAGTGGTAATGTGAGGGGATGTGTCATTATACCATGTACTGTTCAGGGTGTATGAAAGCTTAGTGATGTTCCCTGTAGGAGCGATAATGGCGGCCATTTTGATTGTCATCCTTTATTTCCAGATACAGATCACTAGGAAATGACACAATAGCTGTTACTATCACATCTCTTGCTGTGGACGCCTCTCTGCAGGGGATTCTCCTTCTTCATTAATCTTTTCGGGAGGATCTAATCAGACTGGCTGTCTATGATATGGGGGTCTGGTGTAGGAAACCCATTCTTCTCTGTCCTGTTAGGAAGTTCTGAGGTAATAGAGGATGGAGCGGCTCAGTGTTCTCATTTATTAGCGGAAATGGAGAAAGGCCCCAGAGTCTCCTGCTCTGGACCTGACACTCCCAGGAATCAGAGCAATTACCTGATTTATCCCCATTGGATATAACGATATCGGGGCTCATCCAGCTTTATCTCATGTGTGACATTGATCCCCAAACTCCAGTCCTCACGGCCCCAACACATCATGGTGTGAGGATTTCCTTCATTTTGCACTGAGGATGGAATTATTATCGAGGCCTCAGAAGCTGCCGCAGGTTCTCTCCCCCGAGAAATACGAAGGAAATCCTGACACCATGATGTGTTGGGGCCATGAGGCCTGGAGTGTGGGGGACACTGCTGTATGCGCCCACCAGACATAGGGGGCAGTATAATAATGACTACATGGCCGAGCAATGGAGTAAAGACAACACAAAGGTATAGGGGTAAAAAGAAGATTTTATTTATAGATGAGGTTATTATATATTATATATCATGTATATGTGTAAATTATTCATCTATCAGACTAAATCTATCTATGGGCCGTGTTGGTCCAGAGGAAGGCGAAAACCCCCTGTGAGGAATCGGCCAATTATCCTCATATTAGGGGGGAAAATTCCTTCCTGACCCCAAATATGGCGATCAGAATGAATCCCAGGATCAAGGGCTCATAGCTAATGTGTATACGTAAGTTTAATGTAAAAAATATAGATTATTTAAAATTATTATTATATTATTATTATATAAATGTTTATTATATAAAAATATAAAAGTAATTTCTATTTTTCGGCTAATTTACGTTTATATTTGTGTCGACTATATTATTGTAAATCCAAAATATTATATTATTATTTTACATAAATTATATATTTTTTATTATAAACATAAGAAGCTACTTATTTATTCTATTTTACTAAACCTATCTATGGGCCGTGTTGGTCCAGAGGAAGGCGAAAACCCCCTGTGAGGAATCGGCCAATTATCCTCATATCAGGGGGGAAAATTCCTTCCTGACCCCAAATAAAGTATGGCAGTCAGAATAAATCCCAGGATCAAGGGCTGATAATGAACCGATGAGATTAAAGTAAAAAAATGTGTTGTATTATTTTTTTCCTACTAGTCTGGTAGCATGTTTGGACTAATTTATGTCTATATTTGGTTAGGAAACATTTTTTCAACTAATAATATTTTATTTTGTATCTTTTTTATGCTCTAAAAGTGTGCACTTACTTATTAACCTATGACACTAAATGTATGTATCGGCCGTTTTGATCCAGAGGAAGGCGAAAACCCCCTGTGAGGAATCGGCCAATTTTCCTCATATCAGGGGGAAAAATTCCTTCCTGACCCCAAATATGGCGATCAGAATGAATCCCAAGATCAAAGGCTGATACCTAACCTGTGTAATGTACCTAACCTATGTAATATACCTGTCATGTAAAATAATATATGTTTCTTTACTTGGACTAATTATTATTTATAGGAACTATTTTTTCTTTTAAAGTAAGAACATTTTATTTTATTATAACTTTTTTGTGCTACTAGTGTGTGATTCTACTTATTAATCTATTATACTAAACCTATTTAAGGCCGCGTAGATCCAGAGGAAGGCGAAAACCCCCTATGAGGAATGGGCCAATTGTCCTCATATTAGGGGGAAAAATTCCTTCCAGACCCCAAATATGGCGATCAGATTAAATCTCAGGATCAGAAGCCGATCTATGTCCTACATCTATGTGCTGATATGTACTGTGTGCTATGTATGTGCCTGTACTGATGATGTAGTGTGGGGACCTGCACTGACCATGTTGTGTGGGTGATGTGTGATGGGTGCGATCCTTACCAGGCCTGTGCTAAGGTGAGTTCAGGGATAATGGCCGCTCCTTACATACTGCTGCTCAGCGGCCCCAGGACTGAAAGGTGTGACTACTGTTCCTGAACTCACCAGATGGAAACTTAGCACAGGCCGCTCCTGAAGTAGAAGATCTTCGGGCTGGAGGGATGTTAGATGCTAGCCCAGGAGGTCAAGGGTCTGGGGCAGCAATGGCAGTGGTCCGGCATGAAGATGGTATAGAGAGAGATGATGTTGAAGGGCAGCCGAGGTGACGTACAGCAGCAGAGACGTGAGGCACGGGTCAGGAGGCATGAAGTTCTGGGCAGTTGCACGGGCTCATCCTGCAAGACATAAGAGGAAGACAGGAAATCTATCTACCGGATCTTATGTTATATTAGGGGAATGGTCTTTATAATGAACCATTCTGCTATATAACATCAGATACAATGTACTGACATAATAGGTGTCCTGTGTGTACATCGGTCACTCACCAGATGGTCGTGAATTCTTTCACATTCCAGATCTTTTCATCCACCTAAGAAAAATAGAAACATAAAGTCACTGTCAGAAAAAGTGAAAAAAGGTAAGATCGATGATGATGATTACCACAATGAGAGAACAGCACCTGATGAGTGTTATCCCCAGAGGAGGAGATACTTACCGGGTCCAGCTTGGTGACACGTACGTAAATCCGTCCACGGGGTGAAGGACTGTGTGCTCCGGCCACTGCAGATGGTGGTTCTCCAGAACTGGCCTGAATGGTGTAAATGGTGGCTCTACTCTCCTTTCCTCCAGATCCTCCCAGCCGATGGTGGTAAAGAATGGATGCTCTCTGATGTTCCCGCTCACACCCAGGCGTGTCTGAGGGTCTTTGCGCAGCAGCTTCTTGATGAGATGTTTCACGTCAGCATCAAGCCAAGTTGGAAATTTTGGCTTCTCGTTGATGATGGATTTGAAAGCCATTTGCTTGGCGGGGCCGTTGTAAAATGGATATCGCCCTGCTGCTATCCTGGACACCACAATCCCCAGGCTCCACCAGTCCACTGCTGCGCCATATCGTTTTCTACGATGCACCTCAGGGGCCATGTAATGGAAAGTGCGCGTCACTACAGAGATGTTTTTGGAGGAGGAGACGCCATCTTGGGCAAGCCCAAGGTCGATGATACGGATGTGGCCATCTGCATCCAACATGATGTTATCCGGCTTTATGTCGCTTTTGAAAGAAGAAAACAAAATAAGAAATCTGTCCAGTGATACAAGAGATGGAAAATGGGTCACTACAAAATACGTTAGAATAGGCGGCAGGACACCAGGGAAGCCGGGGGCCATATCTACAGCTTGTAAAGGGGACAGAGAGAAGGAAGAAAGTTCTGCTTACCGGTGGACGATGTTGTGTCCGTGGAGGAACTGGAGGCCACTTACCATCTCTGCTGTGTAGATTCTGATGGGGAGAACAGAGTGCAGAATCAATGTCATGAAATCCTTCTCTGGCAATCCCCAAATACCATGGCACCCCACCTCCTGCTTCCAGCACCCTAAATATATGCCCTGCCAGTGCTCCCCTAGCTGCACCCCGACCTCAGGTTTTTTCCCTTTCTCTTAGTTCTCTTTTAGGTACATTCTCTGCTTTCTCACCTCACATTGCCGATGTTCAGGCAGCCGCACATCCTGATCAAATCCTCCACGCTGCCACCGGACAGGTACTCCATGATGAAATATGCCCTGTGCTGAGACTGGTGTGCGGCATAGAGGTGGCACAGGAATGGGCAGTGTCTGGCCGCCAGGAGTATCCAACGCTCTCTCAAGATGGTGTCCTCGTTGTCCCTTTTGGTGATCATTTTGACGGCCACGTTGATGTTACTGCCGGGGAAAGATGCCAGGACCACCTGAAAAACACAAATGGAGAATACTTAGAAGGTGTCTGCAGGGGTGGAAGGATCTGGATTTTATAGTCCACAAGGCGCATGAGAAAACTGAGTGATCGCTCAGTCTGCTAGTGACCAGGATCATATAGAGGAGCAGATCTATCTATCAGAACAATGCACTGCCTGCTCCACGGATGGGCTATGGAGAGGTCTTAATAAATATTCGTCATTTTAATATTTAGTTCATAAAACAATAATACACATGAAAATATTTAACTTTGTAATACATTTTATCAGCCAAATCGGCTTCTTTCTCCGCCAGGACTGATTTTTTATTTTCAAAATTCTATGTACCTGGGTAAACTCTGTATTTAGTGAAGACAGATTGTTACATTATTGAGGGGAGATGACAGTTGGTGCTGATAATATTCTATGCAGAAGGGAGGGGGGAGGAGGAGGGAGGAGTTTTGCATTTAGCCCCTCCTCTCCACTACATAGAATATTATCAGCACCAACTGTCATCTCCTCTCAGTAATGTAACAATCTGTCTTCACTAAATACAGAGTTTACCCAGAAATTGAGAATATAGAATATGAAAAATCAGTCTTGGTGGAGAAAGAAGATTTATCTGATTAGAATTATTACAAAGCTGCTTATTTTCATGTTTGCTATTGATTTATGAAATAAAAATTAAAATGACGATTACTTTTTAAGGGGTTTTCCTCTGTTACCATATGGAAATAAACAGAGTAAGCATTAGTAGAGGCATTGAGTTGGCATTAGTATGGTCCAAATATCATTGATTTTCTAGATTTAATAAAAACACAAAATGTATGTACAATATGGCAGCCTGATAGGAGAAAAAAATAATGTCCCCTGCCCTCTACAGCTGTGACCCCTGAGATGAACCCTCCAGTATAGAAGAATACCAGGTTATAGCAGCACTAGCCCTAACTATGGTGATGTCTTATACCTCATCTCACAGAAGGACACTACAATGAGCAATAACAAAGCAAGACATGGCTGATAACAGAGAACAATACATGGGGATATATGAAAAATCTCAGATTTCAAATAAATAACAAATATGTAGGCCTTACTTTGCCAAAGGCGCCTCTACCTAGGACCTGGTGGATGATGAAGCGGCTGATGTTAAGCCTGGCATAGGGGCCGGATGATCCAGGGTGTCCGCTGCATCCAGGTGTTGGCTCCTCCAATCCACTGTTGTCTCGTCTCCTTTTCTTCTTTAATCCGGTCACGCTGTCCTCTTCCCTCTTCCTCTTCTCCTCGCGCCGCTTCTCCTCGCTCCTCTTCTCGCTCTCTTCTCCTCGTCCAGTAGTCGCCATTCTCCATAATCTCTTCCCGCCTGTAGACCTCGGTCCAATCACTTCAGCCGACAGTTGAAAGTAAACGGCAGTTGGTCGTGTGCAGGTGACCAGAGGTCAGAGGTTACGGAACCCTCAGGTGGCTCCTGCCAGGCAGCGGCTCCTGGCCCTACTCTGCCCTATACACTGTGATGTGGGCATCATGGGTGACAGTTTAGAGTCCAGAGGAACGGCAGAGAACTTCATGGCGACTTCCAGTGGTTTATTTATTAGATTATTAATCCCTCTATGTGTTTCATCATCGTTCCATTTTATAACTTACATTATTTTTGTATTGTAAAGTTAATATTTTTATTAGTTTTTCTATGTTTCTTATCACATATTTCCTCGATGTCCCATTTCCCTTTATCATTTCTCCCAAGAGTCTATTCCACCAAAGTGGTGTGCACCTATTACCCCCAGTGCCACCCAGCCGGCTCTACTGCACCTCATGGACAGAATACACGGAGCTGTAAACTCTTCCTGAGCTTTTATATTCTCTGTATAACCAACACTTTCTACCAATTATTACCTCTTACCAGGAATATGGTGATATTGGGGCAGTATATAATAAAGCCATCAGTGCTATATATAATACAGGTTGTACCGTTCCCAATAAACCATCACATGTGATTTACGGTAATCCCACCACAACCCATGGGAAGGAAGGGTCACTGCTGCTCATCTCTGGGTTCACCGAAATCTTTTTCTTCCTCTTTATAATATCGCTTTATTTACATGCAACACAAAGAAAACAATTAAAACCCCCATAAATGAAAATGACCCTTTTATTACGGCTTGTTTGTGCTATTGTGTCACAGTCACAGGCAGTGAATCATGGGCGGACATACCGCCTGTTCAACCTGTGCAGCTGCACAGGGGCCCGGAGGCTCCAGGGGGCCCCTGCAGGCAGGGCCGGCGTTAGGGGCAGGCAGCTGCCTAGGTCCTCGCTCCCCCAGGGGTCCCCAGCTAGCGGCACATCACGCAGCTGCTATAGGGCCCCTGTGAGGCAGGGGGCCCGCCTGCCGCCAGCGCCGTCTCCCCCGCCGCATTTAACTATACCGGCATCTGCCGGTACAGTTCAAAGCAATGATGGAGGAGAGAGCGTCAGCTGACGCTCCCTCTCCCATCATCTTCCCCTCTGCCTCTGACAGACACTGCCGCGCACTCACTGTGTGCCGGCAGGAGCAGGGACTGGAAGCAGCGCGGGCACGAGGAGAGGTAAGGAGTGTGCTGTGTTGTTGTTTTTTTTTTACTCTATAACAGTGAGTACTGGACTGTGGGGCCATCCTGGGGGGAGAGCTGCGCTGTATACTATGAGGCTGCACTGTATACCATGAGGCTGTGTGCTGTATACCATGAGGCTGCGCTGTATACTATGAGGCAGTGCTGTATAGCATGAGGCTGTGTGCTGTATACCATGAGGCTGCGCTGTATACTATGAGGCTGCGCTGTATACTATGAGGCTGCGCTGTATACTACGAGGCTGTTCTGTATACTATGAGGCTGCGCTGTATACTATGAGGCTGCGCTGTATACTATGAGGCAGTGCTGTATACCATGAGTCTGTGTGCTGTATACCATGAGGCTGCGCTGTATACTATGAGGCTGCGCTGTATACTATGAGGCTGCGCTTTATACTACGAGGCTGTTCTGTATACTATGAGGCTGCGCTGTATACTATGAGACTGTTCTGTATACTATGAGGCTGGACTGTATACTATGCGGGCAGTGCTGTATACTATGCGGGCTGTGCTGTATACTATGTGGGCTGTGTTGTATACTAAGGTGGGTACATTATACGTTATCTTCTATAGGGGAGGCTGTGTTATATACTATGGGGGGTGCATTATATTCTATGGGGAAGGCTGTGTTACATACTATGGGGGGCTGCATTATATTCTGTGGTGGCTACATTATATTCTATGGTCTAGGTGGACTGTATTATATTCCATGGGGGGCTACATTATATTCTATGGGGGGCTGTATTAGATTTTATGAGGGAGGATTGCATCATACTCTGTGATGGGGCTACATTATATTCTATGGGGAGGTGGGCTGTATTATATTCTATGGGGGGGTTGTATGTTTGGTATTTTTCGTTACCCCTGTTCGTATTATCTTGTTAGTCTGGTTGGTATATTACGGTACACTATTAATCACCTCCTTCCTGCGTGCGGTAAGGGTGCAGACTGTGGGTGGAGCTAAGGCAAGGTATGTGGCCACAGCATCTTCATCATCAGAAGTAACCTGGGGAACAGGGCAAGCTAGGGGCCCCTAGTGTTAGGGACAGGGAATGAGCCCCTGGTCCCAGGACACCCGACAACAGAGTTGTGACAAATACACTCCTCAGTCCTCCAAATAGTATAGTACACTAATTTTAGTCCTCAATATTGTATAATGCAACCCCCATAGTCCTTCATGCAGTGCAATCCACCCCATAGTTCTTCATATAGTACAATGCATTCCCCATAGCCTTCCATACAGTATAAAGGGGGGGCTATAGGAACGCAGTTAAAAGAAAGCCCCCCATGACTGCGTTGCCAAGGGAACTTGGGGGAGCATCGTTTAAAATAAGGCAGGGGCAGTGGGGATTGGTTTAAGGGATGGGAGGAGAAGGGGGTGGTTCGGTTTATTCAGCGAAGTGTGAAGACAAGCACGATGTCTTCCGTGGAATCCATTCTGGGGCAGCTGCGGGAGATGGCGCAGTCCAGGCGCGGCGGCTGGCTGGAGGATCAGCTGGCATCGTTGCTGGGCAGTCCTGGAGTCCAGGGGACCAGATCACGAAGAACCCGTCCCCCGGAGCGTTTGTCCCCGGAGCTTGGTGCGCGCGGCAAAGGGGGCCATTACCTTTTATTCAGCGAAGTGTGAAGACCACCCACCCTTGTTTTTTAATTCTTGGTTTGGGTTTTTGTCGGGCTTGGGGGGGGGGAGTAGTAAGGGGATTCGGGATTTTAATAAGTCTTTTCCGTAGGGGTTTGATTCGTAATGTCGTCACAGTGGCTGGTTGGCGGGGGGCGGGGTTCTTGGAGTTGGTGTTTTATGGGGTTGATCTGGCTTTGGTTTACTGGCTCTGGATGGGGAGTTTACCTCGGGAGCTTTGGGGTTTGTTTGCCCGGAAAACGGGTTACATGATGCCCTCGAGCTGGTGGTTACGGCTGAGGGTAAAGAAGGTTTTCACTTAAAAGTTGGATTGGGCTTTTGCCTATTGGGTGCCAGATTTATTGGCTCCAAGAACCCTCCCCTCAAGTTTTTTATACAAATGTATAATTGGTGTTATTTTATGTTTATTTTGTTAATAAAATGGCCGCTGTGGCCAAATTATCCAAAGAAATATATGTCACGTCTTTATTGAGGGTAGGAAGCATTTCTTTGGGTAAATGTGGTTGGGGGAAGGCACTATGCGGGTCTCGAAGGTCCAATCTTGGGATACGCAGTCATGCAGGTTCCATATAGTGCATATAGTATAATGCACTCCCCATAGTACGATAGAGTGTAATGCAGCCCCCATAAAGGATAATGCACTCCATAGTCATAGTCATTGATAGAGTATGATGGAGCCCCCTCAGAGTATAATGCATCCCCCCTCAGAGTATTATGCAGCCACTACATAGAGTATAATGTAGGCACCCCATAGAGCAGTGTTCCCCAACTCTGGTCCTCAAGAGCCACCAACAGGTCATGTTTTCAGGATTTCCTTAATATTGAAGAGGTAATAATTGCATCACCTGCACAGGCAATAATTCCATCACTTGTGCAATACTAAGGAAAACCTGAAAACATGACCTGTTGGTGGCTCTTGAGGACCGGAGTTGGGGAACACTGCCATAGCGTATAATGCAGCCACCCCATAGAGTATCATGTAGCCCAACTGTCCTGCAGTATTATGGCTGCACGTACTCACTAATATATGAAAAAAATACAATACTCACCTCTCCTCCTAGTTCCCCCGCTGCTGCAGAGCGTCTCAGCAGCTCCACTGCCCGGCATAGCATGGTGCGCGATTAATTGACGTCATCGCGTACCCACTGCGTCAGAAATAGAGGGGAATGATGGGAGAGGTAGCTTCAGATGACGCTCTCTCCTCTAACATTGCTTTCAACTGTATCGGCAACCCCTGACCCACGGATCCCATAGTGGCCTCATGGTGTGCCGGTATTAGCGTGGTATGCCGCTATTAACGGTATACCACTGGCTGGGGGCCCCTGGAGGAGTGAGGGTACTAGGCAGATGTCAAGTCTGCCTACCCCTAATGCTGACCTTGGATCTATGAGAGCTTTATGACACCTCTGTAACAGTGGTAATGTGAGGGGATGTGTCATTACACCATGTACTGTTCAGGGTGTATGAAAGCTTAGTGATGTCCCCTGTAGGAGCGATAATGGCGGCCATTTTGATTGTCATCCTTTATTTCCAGATACAGATCACTAGGAAATGACACAAAAGCTGTTACTATCACATCTCTTGCTGTGGACGCCTCTCTGCAGGGGATTCTCCTTCTTCATTAATCTTTTCTGGAGGATCTAATCAGACTGGCTGTCTATGATATGGGGGTCTGGTATAGGAAACCCATTCTTCTCTGTCCTGTTAGGAAGTTCTGAAGTAATAGAGGATGAAGCGGCTCAGTGTTCTCATTTATTAGCGGAAATGGAGAAAGGCCCCAGAGTCACCTGATCTGGACCTGACACTCCCAGGAATCAGAGCAATTACCTGATTTATCCCCATTGGATATAACGATATCGGGGCTCATCCAGCTTTATCTCATGTGTGACATTGATCCCCAAACTCCAGTCCTCACGGCCCCAACACATCATGGTGTGAGGATTTCCTTCATTTTGCACTGAGGATGGAATTATTATCGAGGCCTCAGAAGCTGCCGCAGGTTCTCTCCCCCGAGAAATACGAAGGAAATCCTGACACCATGATGTGTTGGGGCCATGAGGCCTGGAGTGTGGGGGACACTGCTGTATGCGCCCACCAGACATAGGGGGCAGTATAATAATGACTACATGGCCGAGCAATGGAGTAAAGACAACACAAAGGTATAGGGGTAAAAAGAAGATTTTATTTATAGATGAGGTTATTATATATTATATATCATGTATATGTGTAAATTATTCATCTATCAGACTAAATCTATCTATGGGCCGTGTTGGTCCAGAGGAAGGCGAAAAACCCCTGTCAGGAATCGGCCAATTATCCTCATATTAGGGGGGAAAATTCCTTCCTGATCCCAAATATGGCGATCAGAATGAATCCCAGGATCAAGGGCTCATAGCTAATGTGTATACGTAAGTTTATTGTAAAAAATATATATTATTTAAAATTATTATTATATTATTATTATATAAATGTTTATTATATAAAAATATAAAAGTAATTTCTATTTTTCGGCTAATTTACGTTTATATTTGTGTCGACTATATTATTGTAAATCCAAAATATTATATTATTATTTTACATAAATTATATATTTTTTTATTATAAACATAAGAAGCTACTTATTTATTCTATTTTACTAAACCTATCTATGGGCCGTGTTGGTTCAGAGGAAGGCGAAAACCCCCTGTGAGGAATCGGCCAATTATCCTCATATCAGGGGGGAAAATTCCTTCCTGACACCAAATAAAGTATGGCAGTCAGAATAAATCCCAGGATCAAGAGCTGATAATGAACCGATGAGATTAAAGTAAAAAAATGTGTTGTATTATTTTTTTCCTACTAGTCTGGTAGCATGTTTGGACTAATTTATGTCTATATTTGGTTAGGAAACATTTTTTCTACTAATAATATTTTATTATGTATCTTTTTTATGCTCTAAAAGTGTGCACTTACTTATTAACCTATGACACTAAATGTATGTATCGGCCGTGTTGATCCAGAGGAAGGCGAAAACCCCCTGTGAGGAATCGGCCAATTATCCTCATATCAGGGGGAAAAATTCCTTCCTGACCCCAAATATGGTGATCAGAATGAATCCCAAGATCAAAGGCTGATACCTAACCTGTGTAATGTACCTAACCTGTGTAATATACCTGTCATGTAAAATAATATATATGTTTCTTTACTTGGACTAATTATTATTTATAGGAACTATTTTTTCTTTTAAAGTAAGAACATTTTATTTTATCATAACTTTTTTTGTGCTACTAGTGTGTGATTCTACTTATTAATCTATTATACTAAACCTATTTAAGGCCGTGTAGATCCAGAGGAAGGAGAAAACCCCCTATGAAGAATGGTCCAATTGTCCTCATATTAGGGGGAAAAATTCCTTCCTGACCCCAAATATGGCGATCAGATTAAGTCTCAGAATCAAAAGCCGATCTATGTCCTACATCTATGTGCTGATATGTACTGTGTGCTATGTGTGTGCCTGTACTGATGATGTAGTGTGGGGACCTGCACTGACCATGTAGTGTGGGTGATGTGTGATGGGTGCGATACTTACCAGGCCTGTGCTAAGGTGAGTTCAGGGATAATGGCCGCTCCTTACATGCTGCTGCTCAGCGGCCCCAGGACTGAAAGGTGCGACTATTGTTCCTGAACTCACCAGATGGAAACTTAGCACAGGCCGCTCCTGTGGTAGAAGATCTTCGGGCTGGAGGGATGTTAGATGCTAGCCCAGGAGGTCAAGCGTCTGGGGCAGCAATGGCAGTGGTCCGGCATGAAGATGGTATAGAGAGAGATGATTTTGAGCTGCAGCCGAGGTGACGTACAGCAGCAGAGACGTGAGGCTCGGGTCAGGAGGCATGAAGTTCTGGGCAGTTGGCACGGGCTCATCCTGCAAGACATAAGAGGAAGACAGGAAATCTATCTACCGGATCTTATGTTATATTAGGGGAATGGTCTTTATAATGAACCATTCTGCTATATAACATCAGATACAATGTACTGACATAATAGGTGTCCTGTGTGTACATCGGTCACTCACCAGATGGTCGTGAATTCTTTCACATTCCAGATCTTTTCATCCACCTAAGAAAAATAGAAACATAAAGTCACTGTCAGAAAAAGTGAAAAAAGGTAAGATCGATGATGATGATTACCACAATGAGAGAACAGCACCTGATGAGTGTTATCCCCAGAGGAGGAGATACTTACCGGGTCCAGTTTGGTGACACGTACGTACATCCGGCCACGGGGTGAAGGACTGTGTGCTCCGGCCACTGCAGATGGTGGTTCTCCAGAACTGGCCTGAATGGTGTAAATGGTGGCTCTACTCTCCTTTCCTCCAGATCCTCCCAGCCGATGGTGGTAAAGAATGGATGCTCTCTGATGTTCCCGCTCACACCCAGGCGTGTCTGAGGGTCTTTGCGCAGCAGCTTCTTGATGAGATGTTTCACGTCAGCATCAAGCCAAGTTGGAAATTTTGGCTTCTCGTTGATGATGGATTTGAAAGCCATTTGCTTGACGGGGCCGTTGTAAAATGGATATCGCCCTGCTGCCATCCTGGACACCACAATCCCCAGGCTCCACCAGTCCACTGCTGCGCCATACCGTTTTCTACGATGCACCTCAGGGGCCATGTAATGGAAAGTGCCCATCACTCCAGAGATGTTTTTGGAGGAGGAGACCCCATCTTGGGCAAGCCCAAGGTCAATGATACGGATGTGGCCATCTGAATCCAACATGATGTTATCCGGCTTTATGTCACTGCAATGAAAGAAGAAAACAAAATAAGAAATCTGTCCAGTGATACAAAAGATGGAAAATGGGTCACTACAAAATACGGCAGAATAGGCGGCAGGACACCAGGGATCCCGGGGGCCATATTTACAGCTTGTAAAGGGGACAGAGAGAAGGAGGAAAGTTCTGCTTACCGGTGGACGATGTTGTGTCCGTGGAGGAACTGGAGGCCACTTACCATCTCTGCTGTGTAGAATCTGATGGAGAGAACAGAGTGCAGAATCAATGTCATGAAATCCTTCTCTGGCAATCCCCAAATACCATGGCACCCCACCTCCTGCTTCCAGCACCCTAAATATATGCCCTGCCAGTGCTCCCCTAGCTGCACCCCAACCTCAGGTTTTTTCCCTTTCTCTTAGTTCTCTTTTAGGTACATTCTCTGCTTTCTCACCTCACATTGCCGATGTTCAGGCAGTCGCACATCCTGATCAAATCCTCCAGGCTGCCACCGGACAGGTACTCCATGATGAAATATGCCCTGTGCTGAGACTGGTGTGCGGCATAGAGGTGGCACAGGAATGGGCAGTGTCTGGCCGCCAGGAGTATCCGCCGCTCTCTCAAGATGGTGTCCTCGTTGTCCCTTTTGGTAATCATTTTGACGGCCACGTTGATGTTACTGCCGGGGACAGATGCCAGGACCACCTGAAAAACACAAATGGAGAATACTTAGAAGGTGTCTGCAGGGGTGGAAGGATCTGGATTTTATAGTCCACAAGGCGCATGAGAAAACTGAGTGATCGCTCAGTCTGCTAGTGACCAGGACCATATAGAGGAGCAGATCTATCTATCAGAACAATGCACTGCCTGCTCCATGGATGGGCTATGGAGAGGTCTTAATAAATATTCGTCATTTTAATATTTAGTTCATAAAACAATAATACACATGAAAATATTTAACTTTGTAATACATTTTATCAGCCAAATCGGCTTCTTTCTCCGCCAGGACTGATTTTTTATTTTCAAAATTCTATGTACCTGGGTAAACTCTGTATTTAGTGAAGACAGATTGTTACATTACTGAGGGGAGATGACAGTTGGTGCTGATAATATTCTATGCAGAAGGGAGGGGGGAGGAGGAGGGAGGAGTTTTGCATTTAGCCCCTCCTCTCCACTACATAGAATATTATCAGCACCAACTGTCATCTCTTCTCAGTAATGTAACAATCTGTCTTCACTAAATACAGAGTTTACCCAGAAATTGAGAATATAGAATATGAAAAATCAGTCTTGGTGGAGAAAGAAGATTTATCTGATTAGAATTATTACAAAGCTGCTTATTTTCATGTTTGCTATTGATTTATGAAATAAAAATTAAAATGACGATGACTTTTTAAAGGGTTTTCCTCTGTTACCATATGGAAATAAACAGAGTAAGCATTAGTAGAGGCATTGAGTTGGCATTAGTATGGTCCAAATATCATTGATTATCTAGATTTAATAAAAACACAGAGACAAATGTATGTACAATATGGCAGCCTGATAGGAGAAAAAAATAATGTCCCCTGCCCTCTACAGCTGTGACCCCTGAGATGAACCCTCCAGTATAGAAGAATACCAGGTTATAGCAGCACTAGCTCTAACTATGGTGATGTCTTATACCTCATCTCACAGAAGGACACTACAATGAGCAATAACAAAGCAAGACATGGCTGATAACAGAGAACAATACATGGGGATATATGAAAAATCTCAGATTTCAAATAAATAACAAATATGTAGGCCTTACTTTGCCAAAGGCACCTCTACCTAGGACCTGGTGGATGTTGAATGCGCTGATGTTAAGCCTGGCATAGGGGCCGGATGATCCAGGGTCTCCGCTGCATCCAGGTGTTGGCTCCTCCAATCCGCTGTTGTCTCGTCTCCTTTTCTTCTTTAATCCGGTCACGCTGTCCTCTTCCCTCTTCCTCTTCTCCTCGCTCCTCTTCTCGCTCCCTTCTCCTCGTCCAGTAGTCGCCATTCTCCGTAATCTCTTCCCGCCTGTAGACCTCGGTCCAATCACTTCAGCCGACAGTTGAAAGTAAACGGCAGTTGGTCGTGTGCAGGTGACCAGAGGTCAGAGGTGACGGAACCCTCAGGTGGCTCCTGCCAGGCAGCGGCTCCTGGCCCTACTCTGCCCTATACACTGTGATGTGGGCATCATGGGTGACAGTTTAGAGTCCAGAGGAACGGCAGAGAACTTCATGGCGACTTCCAGTGGTTTATTTATTAGATTATTAATCCCTCTATGTGTTTCATCATCGTTCCATTTTATAACTTACATTATTTTTGTATTGTAAAGTTAATATTTTTATTCGTTTTCCTATGTTCCTTATCACATATTTCCTCGATGTCCCATTTCCCTTTATCATTTCTCCCAAGAGTCTATTCCACCAAAGTGGTGTGCACCTATTACCCCCAGTGCCACCCAGCCGGCTCTACTGCACCTCATGGACAGAATACACGGAGCTGTAAACTCTTCCTGAGCTTTTATATTCTCTGTATAACCAACACTTTCTACCAATTATTACCTCTTACCAGGAATATGGTGATATTGGGGCAGTATATAATAAAGCCATCAGTGCTATATATAATACAGGTTGTACCGTTCCCAATAACCCATCACATGTGATTTACAGTAATCCCACCACAATCTGTGGGAAGGACGGCCCACTGCTGCTCATCTCTGGGGTCACCGAAATCTTCTTCTTCCTCTTTATAATATCGCTTTATTTACATGTAACACAAAGAAAACAATTAAAACCCCCATAAATGAAAATGACCCTGTTATTACGGCTTCTTTGTGCTATTGTGTCACAGTCACAGGCAGTGAATACACCATACCATTTACTGCTGCAGTCAGCGATTATATACTGGCGGATTGTCACCGTCATTGTAAATGCAGGTCCTGTCGCCCTAAATCTATAAACATTAATCCCCAACATGTTTCGCCCGCTCTCAGGCATCATCAGGAGAATGGGGATTAAAGAAGTAAGATGTCACCGCTCACTCCCATATTATTTGTGGTGCAGACGACTTATGACGTCACATCCACACAGACATGTGAAGACATAGCATAATCAGCAGGTGTCCTAGTCTCATAAACAGGACAGGACACAATTATTGACAACTATGAACACACCTGAGAGGGCTACCTTCAGGGGAATGTCATTAAATTAGACATATGACATCAGACACCATTTAATGGGTGATCTATCATGCCCGATGTCCAGGTGGGAAAATCTACATTGGTCTCCTTGCTGGAGAACTTCAGGTATGTATCAAGGAACATGTAAGAGACATGGACAAATCTAGGACAGAGGATAATCTTGAACAATTTAAAACCCTACTAAGATATTTTCAACAATTCCATCATAGGGATTCAAGTCTTCTCAGAGTTCTTTTGGGACCGAGAAGTGGTGATCTCAAGAAAACTCTTGCTTACGTTGAGAGCAAGTGGACTTTTAGATTGGGTACCGACCAGGCTTAATGAAAATCTGGGGTTTGGTTCATTTTTAGAAATATGGAGGCATCTTTTGGGAGGTGGGTTTGTGTTTTTTTATTGATTTTAACTCATATTTGTTTGCTCTGCAGTATACAGCCATGAAGGCCGGATTTTAATCCACCTATCTATATCCATGTATGTGATGATTTCTACTTTGTGAACATTTTTCATCTCTATAAAGAGATGGAGAATTGGGGGAGGAAAGTCTTCCTACAAACAAGCTTGTTTTTCTCTGCTATTGTACTCCATGGATCTGTTGCAGAATATATCTCTAGAAATGGTCTCTGGCTAGACTGTGAATTCTTTATTATTTTTTTCTATGAGACATTATGGAGCCTTGATAGACTGTTGAACAGCCGGGATTGTGAACCTCTTTATGGACTTGATTTAATTATGATAGATGCTTGTGGACAATCAGGTTACGGATTTTATCATTTGATTTAATGAATTGATAATTGATATTATTAGCTTTCTACAAAATTATTTTCTCTATTATATGGCCATATGGTATGTTGACACATTTAGACCTATTTTTATCTGTGTTATTGGGGACCATACTTTTCACTTTATACTTTTCCCTATTGTTGCTCTGCCTTTTTCACATCTTTTAACCCTTTGTAACTTACCTCTGTTTACATCAATTTCACTTGTGCAATTTTGGCAGAGCCTTATGCTTTGCATACACTTATTTATATTATATATTTTTACCCCTTTTTATACTTTCTCTTATGATCCCCTAACTTTCCTGCTTTGGTAGTGATAATATGCTCAGATTTTTAAGTGTTAATTTCTATTAATAAAATTGATTTTATGGTTGAACATATTCTTTGATTCCCCTGTTACTTTAATTACACCTATTGGGGTTTTTTGTGTTCATAATGCTTTTTGAATTTGGACCTGTTATTTTTGATATTTATCTTGGGAAACCTCTTATTTAACTACTGAAATATGTCATCAGTAAATGCACTCAATACTTTGTCGGGGCTCCTTTTGCATCAATTACTGCATCAATACGTCGTGGCATGGGGGCGATCAGCCTGTGGCACTGCTGAGGTGTTATGGAAGCCCAGGTTGCTTTGATAGCAGCCTTCAGCTCATCTGCATTGTTGGGTCTGGTGTCTCATCTTCCTCTTTACAATACTCCATAGATTCTCTATGGGGTTAAGGTCAGGCGAGTTTGCTGACCAATCAAGCACAGTGATACTGCTGTTTATAAACCAGGTATATTGGTACTTTTGGCAGTGTGGACAGGTGCCAAGTCCTGCTGGAGAATGACATTTCCATTTCGAAAGTGCTCTAAAATGTCCTCGTAGATGGATGCGCTGACTTTGGTCTTGATAAAACACAGTGGACCTACACCAGCAGAAGACATGGCTCCCCAAACCATCACTGATTGTGGAAACTTCACACTAAACCTCCAGCAGCTTGGATTGTGGCCTCTCCACTCTTCCTCCAGATTCTGGGACCTTGATTTCCAAATGAAATGCAAAATTTACTTTCATCTGAAAACAACACCTTGGACCACTGACAACAGTCCAGTTCTTCTTCTCCTTGGCCCAGGTAAGAGGCTTCTGGCATTGTCTATTGGTCATGAGTGGCTTGACACAAGGAATGTGACACTTGTAGTCCATGTCCTGGATACGTCTGTGTGTGGCGGCTCTTGAAGCAATGACTCCAGCAGCAGTCCACTCCTTGTGAATCTCCCACAAATTTTTAAATGGCCTTTTCTGAACAATCCTTTCAAGGCTGTGCACCTTTTTCTACCACACTTTTTCCTTCCACTCAACTTTCCATTATTATGCTTGGATACAGCACTCTGTGAACATTAACTTCTATGGCAACGACCTTTATTGGCTTACCCTCCTTGTGGAGTTTCAATGACTGCCTTCTGGACATCTTTCAAGTCAGCAGTCTTCCCCATGATTGTGGAGCTACTGAAACAGACTAAGGGACCTTTTTAAACGCCTTTGCAGGTGGTTTTTTTGTTAATTTACTGACATAATGACTTTTGGGTTTTCATTGGCTGTAAGCCATAATCATCAACATTAACAGAAATAAACACATGAAATACATCACTCTGTTTGTAATGACTCTACATAATATATGAGTTTAACTTTTTGTATTGAAGAACTGAAATAAATTAACTTTTTGATATTGCACATCCCTGGAATCAGGGTTTCTAGCTCTTTATTATGCTGCTCTCAAATTACAAAAAAAACTACTGAGAAATTCCCTTTACGGGTGCATGTCTTTAAATATGTGTAACTTGTTCTGTGTATAATATTTAATTTTTTTAGATTTTTACATAGAAAAGTCTTTTTGGGGATTTTTTTTCCCATATTTTTGTAGATTGGTGACAGAGAGACAGAGGCATGGGCGGACATACTGCCTGTTCAACCTGTGCAGCTGCACAGGGGCCCGGAGGCTCCAGGAGGCCCCTGCAGGCAGGGCCGGCGTTAGGGGCAGGCAGCTGCCTAGGTCCTCGCTCCCCCAGGGGCCCCCAGCTAGCGGCACATCACACAGCTGCTATGGGGCCCCTGTGAGGCAGGGGGCCCGCCTTCAACCAGCGCCGACTCCCCCGCCGCGTTTAACTATACCGGCGTCTGCCGGTACAGTTCAAAGCAATGATGGAGGAGAGAGCGTCAGCTGACGCTCCCTCTCTCATCATTCCCTGCTCTGCCTCTGACAGACACTGCCGCGCACTTACTGTGTGCCGGCAGGAGCAGGAACTGGAAGCAGCGCGGGCACGAGGAGAGGTGAGGAGTGTGCTGTGTTGTTTGTTGTTTTTTTTACTCTATAACTGAGTACTGGACTGTGGGGCCATTCTGGGGGGGATAGCTGTGCTGTATACTATGAGGCAGTGTGCTGTATACTATGAGGCTGCGCTGTATACCATGAGGCTGTGTGCTGTATACCATGAGGCTGTGTGCTGTATAAAATGAGGCTGCGCTGTATACTATGAGGCAGTGCTGTATACCATGAGGCTGTGTGCTGTATACCATGAGGCTGCGCTGTATACCATGAGGCTGCGCTGTATACTATGAGGCTGCACTGTATACTGTTAGGCTGCGCTGTATACTATGAGCCTGCGCTGTATACTATGCGGGCAGTTCTGTATACTATGCGGGCAGTTCTGTATACTATGAGGCTGCGCTGTATACTATGAGGCTGTTCTGTATACTATGAGGTTGCGCTGTATACTATGCGGGCAGTGCTGTATACTATGCGGGCAGTGCTGTATACTATGTGGGCTGTGTTGTATACTAAGGTGGGTACATTATACGTTATCTTCTATGGGGAGGCTGTGTTATATACTATGGGGGGTGCATTATATTCTATGGGGAAGGCTGTGTTATATACTATGGGGGGCTGCATTATATTCTATGGAGGCTACATTATATTCTATGGGGAGGTGGGCTGTATTATATTCTATGGGGTGTTATGATCTGGTGGCCTAAGAGCAGCATGGGACGTACTCTGGAGAAGGTGGTACCTGTACTGACCGCAGACCCTGAACCTAACACCGCAACTAGAAGTAGCCGTGGAATGTACCTAGCGCTCCCTAGACATCTCGACACAGCCGGAGGACTAATTACCCCTAGAGATAGAAAAGGGAAAACTATCTTGCCTCAGAGAAAATCCCCAAAGAACAGGCAGTTCCCCACAAATATTGACTGTGAGAGGAGAGGGAAAAAACATACACAGACTGAAATGAGAATTTAGCAAAGGAGGCCACTTCTAGCTAAATAGAAAGGACAGGACAGAGTACTATGAGGTCAGTATTAAAACACTAGAAAATATCCACCAGAGAAAATACAAAAACTCCACAGCTAACTAAAGACATGGAGGGTATATCTGCATCTCCAGAGATACCAGCTTGGCTAAACAAATCCTTATACAGACCAAGCCGGACAAGACAAAACATGGAAAATAACTGAACAATAAGACCACAGCATGTGGACAGCAAAATCAAGGCCAGAACTTATCTTTGTTGAAAAGAACTGCAAAGCAGAAGAGACCAGGCAGGGATGTGAATCCTCCAGGAACAATGGACAACTGGCACTGACTAAAGGGTGAAGCAAGACTAAATAGCCCTGTCCAAATTGCAAAAAGTGAAAACACCTGATAAATGCTGTGATTCAGAGACAGCAGCGCTACCACTTACAACCACCGGAGGGAGCCCAAGAGCAGAATTCACAACAATGGGGGCTGTATTAGATTTTATGAGGGAGGATTGCATCATACTCTTTGATGGGGCTACATTATATTCTATGGGTAGGTGGGCTGTATTATATTCTATGGGGGGCTGTATTATATTTATATTCTATGAGGGGTGATTGCATCATACTTTATGGGGGGGCTACATTATACTATATGAGGGTGGCTGCATTATATTCCATGGGGGTTACATCATACTCTGTGGGGTGGCTGCATTATTCTCTATGGGGTGGCTGCATTATACTATATGTGGCCTGCATTATACTGTATCAAGGACTATGGGGAATACATTATACTATATGAAGAACTATGGGGTGCATTATACTGTAGGAAGTGAATTATAGGACTGAGGACTGAGGAGTGTATTATATACTATAAGGAGGATTATGCGGTGTGTATTTTACAATATAGAGGACTGTGGTGCACATTATAATATATTGAGGACTATGAGGTGTATTATACTAAACAAGTAAAATGCTGCCTATTCATCCATTGATTGGATTGGTTATGCCGGAACAGAAATCATTGTTCTCAGCAGCACATCGCCATTGTAAACTGTAGGTGTGCTGCTGGTAACATGATACTGTATGGTGATCTGTTAGTGATCTATTAGTGATTGTTCTGTTCCCATCATTCTTTCTCAGACGGTGTAAAGAGGCTGGGAAACAAGCGTTGAACAACTTCAGTATTGTCGATCACATTCCTTTAGTGGCCTGAACTCAGAGCTTGTAAATACAACAGAAATGCTTCTGTGTGATATGCAATATGTTAGGATTTGAGGCCCCATTTTAAACTTTGCCTAGGGCCCCACTTTGCCTAAAACCATCCCTGCCTGCAGGGTGGCTAATAATGAGGGCAATCTGGCTAGTTTATCCGTCTCCGGGGGGCCCCTGGCCAGATTGCCATCATGGGATTGCAGGGAATGGATCCATCCTGCTTCCTGCCACACAGCAGCAGCTGAATGACATCATCATTTAGCACCACGGCTGTGTGAGACAGGAAGCTGCCAGCGATGGTGCGGCTTCAGGATACTGTGTGAGCAGAGGTGAGGTGTGTGTGCAGAGAGGTGAATGGTGCTGTGTGTGTGTGTAGGTGGAGGAGAGGGCAATGATGGGGGTGACGGGGCCGAAGGCAATGATTGGGTTGATGGAGAGGGCAATGATAGGGGTGGTGGGGCAGGAGGAAATGATGGTGGCAGTGGAAAGGACAATGATGGGGTTGGTGGGGAGGAGGCAATGATGGAGGTGGTGGAATGGGCAATGATATGGGGGCGGTGGGGGAAAAAGCAATAATGGAGGTGGTGAAGAGGTCAATCATGGGGGGTGGGGGAGAGGGCAATAATGGGATGTGGGGGATTTATAATGGGTTTAAGAACAGGGGAAGGTGGAGGAAGCCATTATTATCAATTATTATGTCTGACAGTCCCTTAGTATAAAGTGTACTCACTTATGTATAGCACAGTCCCTTAGCTTTGTCGTCTTAAAAGGAGGGGGGCCCAGGCACATTTCCTGCACAGGGGCCCCAAGCAGTCTGTGTCCGCCCCTGGCCCTGATGACGGTGAGCTTACCTCACCATCGATTTTGGGGGTGACAGGTTCCCTTTAAATAACACCTGCTGAGTTGGTGTGACTTGCAGGAGGTCACACATGTTGCCCAAGTACAGTACCACCAAAACACCTACACAAGCACAGCAACAAAATGGCCATATGGGAGGGTTCCACCTGTTGTAGAGGCCTTAAATAAGGTTTATGCTGATGATTTAAATTAATTTCAGGCCTCAAAACCGTTAAATGTCCATTTTGTAAGGTTGCGTGAAAAAAACGCATTACGGATGCCATACGGATTACATACGGAGGTTTACATGCATAAAATATGCAGCCATACCTTGCCTACGGATTACATACGGATCACTGTTTTAGGATCATTTCTGCATATTACGCCTGTAAAAAGCGGACTGTATTTTCATACGCCAAGTGTGACACAGGCCTATCACTCGGGTCATATCTATCCTGCGCGCTGCGCTGAGCATTTACACCAGGGTTTCTATGTAAATCTCTGAAATACGTGATAAAGACAGAACCCTCAGAGGAAGATTCCCTATAATGAGGCAGATGGAGTCACAGTGGACCACAGTTTTGTGCACTTCTGAAAAGAAGGACAACGCTGAACAGAGGCCGGAGTAACACTGTTGCCTCATTATAGTGAATGGATACCTCAGGGGTTTCATCTGTCACATCACTCTGAGATTTAGATGGAAACCCCAAAGTAAGTGATCAGCGTAGAGCACCGGATAAACGTGATCCTAGATGTTATGAAGAATGTTCCAAATAAAATCTTCAACTCAATCCACAAAAAAAGCAAGTCCCCACTCACGTCTGTCATTTGTTAATGGAAATATAGGGGGCTTCCACATTACAGATAGCACAAAGGCTCTGGAAAAGCGAAATGGCTCCTCGTCTCTCAAAAATATTTAGAATTGAGAGTCCTCAGTGGTTGATACCTTTTAATGGCTAACTGAAAAGACGGTAACAAATTGCAAGCTTTCGAGACTACATACTTCTCTTCATCAGGCAAAGACTAAAACAAATTCTGAAGAATCACATATTTATGCACAACATAGTATAGAGAAAAAAAAAAGGGAAAAAAACCATGGATAAGCCAGGTGACATGAAGCAGAATTACCATGGATGATAAACAGTTACGTCCATAAATATTGGGCCAATTCTTAGATAAGGATTGTTTTATTGTCCTGTGATTAGGGTCTCTGTTGTGATGACCCCACATGGTCTGATGGGCAAGTTCCTTAATTGATGTAAAAAGACATAAATCCATGTGACACATTCATTCCTGCAGTTAGAGTGTCAAAGGTCGTCATCAGTTTATATTCCCAGACTCTCCTGTCTTTCTGCGATTTGAAATTACCTTTTAGTACAAGTAATTTCATGTCCATAATGTTATGATTTGGGAGACAGAAATGTATTGCCACAGGTATATCCATTCTTTTTTCTCTTATTGTATGGCAGTGAGAGTTCATCCTTGTTCTCAGTTTTTGCCCTGTCTCCCCCACATACAGACCCCCAGTTGGACATTTAGTACAAATAATTAGGTACACCACATTAGAAGTGACGCAGCTGAAAGTACCTGGTATCTTGTAGTCCTGATGTGAGTTGAGAATCTTTATCTTGTCCATGGTCATTATAAATGGACAGGTTTTACATTTTTTCTGGTTGCAAGGAAAGGTACCTGCAGCTGTTGGAGAGGACAGGGAGCTCTTGACAATGATGCTTCTTAGATTTGGGGGCTGCCTAAAACACAGTAGTGGGGGGTCTGGAAAAATGGATTGTAATCGGGCATCTTTTTGCAGTAAAGGTTGTAATTTCCGTGCAGCTCCCCTTAGCACCTCCAGATTTGGATTGTAGGTAACTACTAGAGGTACCCGGTTATTTTCTTCTTTAGTTTTGTAATGTAGCAGGTGATTCCTTGATATTCTGGTGGCTCTTGTGATCTGATTTTCAATTGTTCTTGGATGGTAGCCCTGATTCAAAAAGGTCTTTCTGAGGCGACCCAGGTGTTCATCTCTATCCATTGGGTTGGAACATATACGATTGTATCTGATGGCTTGGCTGTAGACAATAAAGTTTTTTATGTGTTTTGGATGGAAACTGTCCTCTTTAACCCCTTAGTGACAGAGCCAATTTGGTACTTAATGACCGAGCCAATTTTTACAATTCTGACCACTGTCACTTTAAGAGGTTATAACTCTGGAACGCTTTATCGGATCCCACTGATTCTGAGATTGTTTTTTCGTGACATATTGTACTTCAAGTTAGTGGTAACATTTCTTCGATATTACTTGCGATTATTTATGAAAAAAATGGAAATATGGCGAAAATTTTTAAAATTTTGCAATTTTCAAACTTTGTATTTTTATGCCCTTAAATCAGAGAGATATGTCACAAAAAATAGTTAATAAATAACATTTCCCACATGTCTACTTTACATTAGCACAATTTTGGAAACAATTTTTTTTTTTTGTTAGGGAGTTATAAGGGTTAAAAGTTGACCAGCAATTTCTCATTTTTACAACACCATTTTTTTTTAGGGACCACATCTCATTTGAAGTCATTTTGAGGGGTCTATATGATAGAAAATAACCAAGTGTGACACCATTCTAAAAACTGCACCCCTCAAGCTGCTCAAAACCACATTCAAGAAGTTTATTAACCCTTTACGTACTTCACAGGAACTGAAACAATGTGGAAGAAAAAAATGAACATTTAACTTTTTTTTGCAAACATTTTAATTCAGAACCATTTTTTTTAATTTTCACAAGTGTAAAAACAGAAATTTAACCACAAATTTTGTTGTGCAATTTTTCCTGAGTACGCCGATACCCCATATGTGGAGGTAAACCACTGTTTGGGCGCACCGCAGAGCTTGGAAGTGAAGGAGCACCGTTTGACTGTTTCAATGCAGAATTGGCTGGAATTGAGATCAGACGCCATGTCGCGTTTCGGGAGCCCCTAATGTGCCTAAACAGTGGAAACCCCCCACAAATGATACCATTTTGGAAACTAGACCCCTTAAGGAACTTATCTAGATGTGTGGTGAGCACTTTGAACCCCCAAGTGCTTCACAGAAGTTTATAACGTAGAGCCGTGAAAATAAAAAATCGCATTTGTTTTCACAAAAATGATGTTTTCGCCCACAAATTCTTATTTTCACAAGGGTAACAGGAGAAATTAGACCACAAAAGTTGTTGTGCAATTTCTCCTGAGTACGTCAATACCCCATATGTGGAGGTAAACCACTGTTTGGGCGCACCGCAGAGCTTGGAAGTGAAGGAGCACCGTTTGACTTTTTCAATGCAGAATTGGCTGGAATTGAGATCGGATGCCATGTCGCATTTGGAGAGCCCCTGATGTGCCTAAACAGTGGAAACCCCCCACAAGTGATACCATTTTGGAAACTAGACCCCTTAAGGAACTTATCTAGATATTCGGTGAGCACTTTGAACCCCCAAGTGCTTCACAGAAGTTTATAACGTAAAGCCGTGAAAATAAAAAATCGCATTTTTTCTACAAAAATGATCTTTTTGCCCCCAAATTTTTATTTTCACAAGGGTAGCAGGAGAAATTAGACCACAAAAGTTGTTGTGCAATTTCTCCTGAGTACGTCAATACCCCATATGTGGGGGTAAACCACTGTTTGGGCGCACCGCAGAGCTTGGAAGAGAAGGGGTGTCGTTTTACTTTTTCAATGTAGAATTGGCTGGAATTGAGATCGGACGCCATGTCACGTTTGGAGAGCCGCTGATGTGCCTAAACAGTGGAGACCCCCCACAAATGACACCATTTTGGAAACTAGACCCCTTAAGGAACTTATCTAGATGTGTGGTGAGCACTTTAAACCCCCAGGTGCTTCACAGAAGTTTATAACGTAGAGCCGTGAAAATAAAAAAATCGCATTTTTTCTACAAAAATGATCTTTTTGCCTCCAAATTTTTATTTTACCAAGGGTAACAGGAGAAAATGGACCCCAGAAGCTGTTGTACAATTTGTCTTGAGTACGCCGACACCCCATATGTGGGGGTAAACCACTGTTTGGGCGCATGGCTGAGCTCGGAAGCAAAGGAGCGCCATTTGACTTTTCAATGCAAAATTGACTGGAATTGAGATCGGACGCCATGTCGCGTTTGGAGAGCCCCTGATGTGCCTAAACAGCAGAAACCCCCCAAAAGTGACCCCATTTTGGAAACTAGACCCCCCATGGAACTTATCTAGATGTGTAGTGAGAACTTTGAATGCCCAAGTGCATCACAGAAGTTTATAATGCAGAGTCGTGAAAATAAAAAATATTTTTTTTTTAACAATAAAGATTTTTTAGCCCCCAAGTTTTTATTTTCACAAGGGTAACAAGAGAAATTGGACCCCAAAAGTTGTTGTCCAATTTGTCCTGAGTATGCTGGTACCCCATATGTGGGGGTAAACCACTGCTTGGGCGCACGGCAGAGCTCGGAAGGGAAGGAGCGCCATTTTGGAATGCAGACTTTGATAGAATTGTCTGCGGGCGTTATGTTGCGTTTGCAGACCCCTAATGTACCTAAACAGTAGAAACTCCCAACAAGTGACCCCATTTTGGAAAATAGACCCCCCAAGGAACTTATCTAGATATGTGGTGAGAACTTTGAATGCCCAAGTGCTTCACAGAAGTTTATAATGCATAGTAGTGAAAATAAAAAATATTTTTTTTTCCCACAAAAGATTTTTTTAGCCCCAAAATTTTTATTTTCACAAGGGTAACAAGAGAAATTGGACCCCAAAAGTTGTTGTCCAATTTGTTCTGAGTATGCTGGTACCCAATATGTGGGGGTAAACCACTGTTTGGGCGCACGGCAGAGCTCGGAAGAGAAGGAGCGCCATTTTGGAATTCAGACTTTGATAGAATTGTCTGTGGGTGTTATGTTGCGTTTGCAGAGCCCCTGATGTACCTAAACAGTAGAAACCCCCCACAAGTGACCAAATTTTGGAAACTAGACCCCCTAAGGAACTTATCTAGATATGTGGTGAGAACTTTGAATGCCCAAGTGCTTCACAGAAGTTTATAATGCATAGTAGTGAAAATTAAAAAATATTTTTTTTTCCCACAAAAAAGATTTTTAGCCCCCAAGTTTTTATTTTCACAAGGGTAACAGGAGAAATTGGACCCCAAACGTTGTTGTCCAATTTGTCCTGAGTATGCTGGTACCCACTATGTGGGGGTAAACCACTGTTTGGGCGCACGGCAGAGCTCGGAAGAGGAGCGCCATTTTGGAATTCAGACTTTGATAGAATTGTCTGTGGGTGTTATGTTGCGTTTGCAGAGCCCCTGATGTACCTAAACAGTAGAAACCCCCCACAAGTGACCAAATTTTGGAAACTAGACCCCCTAAGGAACTTATCTAGATATGTGGTGAGAACTTTGAATGCTCAAGTGCTTCACAGAAGTTTATAATGCAGAGTAGTGAAAATAAAAATAAAAAAATTTTTCCCACAAAAAGATTTTTAGCCCCCAAGTTTTTATTTTCACAAGGGTAACAGGAAAAATTGGACCCCAAAAGTTGTTGTCCAATTTATCCCGAGTACGCTGATGCCCCATATGTGGGGGTAAACCACTGTTTGGGCGCACGGCAGAGCTCAGAAGGGAGGGAGCACCATTTGACTTTTTTAGCGCAAAATTGGCTGTCGTGTTTGGAGACCCCCCTGATGTACCTAAACAGTGGAAACCCCCAAATTATAACTCCAACCCTAACTCCAACACACCCCTAACCCTAATCTTAACCCGATCCATAATCCTAATCACAACCCTAACGATAATCACAACCCTAACCCCAAAACAGCCCTAATCTCAACCCTAACCATAACCCTAATCAAAACCCTAAATCCAACACACCCCTAACCCTAATCCCAAACGTAACCCTAATCCCAACCCTAATCCAAACCCTAATCCCAACTCTAACCCTAACTTTAGCCCCAACCCTAACCCTAACTTTAGCCCCAACCCTAACCATAACTTTAGCCCCGTCGTCACAAAAAAAGTTCAATGTAACCTTTTTTTTGTACGTCGCGTCCGCCATTTCCGCGCATGCGTGGCCGTAACTCTGCCCCCTCCTCCCCAGGACATAGACTGGGCAGCGGATGCGTTGAAAAACTGCATCCGCTGCCCACGTTGTGCACAATTTTCACAACGTGCGTCGGTACGTCGGGCCGACGCATTGCGACCGCCCCGTACTAACGCAAGTGTGATAGAAGCCTAAGGCTACTTTCACACTAGCGTCATACTCGGCCCATCGCAGTGTGCCGGGCCGACGTACCGACGCTAGCGTTGTAAGCGCCACACAACGGGTGCAGCGGATGCTGTTTTTTCAACGCATCCGCTGCCCCATTGTGAGGGGAGGCGGGGGCGGAGTTCCGGCCACGCATGCGCGGTCGGAAATGGCGGACACGTCGCACAAAAAAGTTACATGTAGCTTTTTTTGTGCCGACGGTCCGCCAAAGCACGACGTATCCGTCGCACGACGGATGCGACATGTGGCAATCCGTCGCAATGCGTCGCTAATGCAAGCCAATGGAGAAAAAACGCATCCTGCAAGCACTTTTGCAGGATGCGTTTTTTCTCCGACGCATTGCGACGGAGGCCAAAAAACGCTAGTGTGAAAGTAGCCTAACCCTAACCCTAGCCCTAACCCTAACCCTAAATTTAGCCCCAACCCTAGCCCTAACCCTAACTCTAGCCCTAACCCTAACTCTAACCCTAACCCTAACTCTAACCCTAACTCTAACCCTAACCCTAACCCTACCCCTAACCCTAACTCTAACCCTAACCCTAACCCTAACCCTACCTCTAACCCTAACCCTAACTCTAACCCTAACCCTAACCCTAACTCTAACCCTAACCCTAACCCTAACCCTAACCCTAATTTTAGCCCCAACTCGTCTTCTCCTGCCGGCCGGCAGATGGCAGCAGATGGCGGGCGCACTGCGCATGCGCCCGCCATAAGGAAAAAGCCGGCTGGCAGGAGAAGACAGAAGAGGACCCAGGGACACCGGGTGAGTATGTTAGGGTCCCCGAATCCCCCTATTTCTCTGTCCTCTGATGTGTGATCACATCAGAGGACAGAGAAATACAGATCGCTTTTTTTTTTTTTTTTTTTTTTGCGGTCGCCGGTAAACTGTTAATTACCGGCGATCGCAAAACAGGGGTCGGTGCAAACCGACCCCGATCATGTTCTTTGGGGTCTCGGCTACCCCCGGCAGCCGAGACCCCAAAGAACATCCGGGTGCCGGGCGGCGGGCGCACTGCGCGTGCGCCCGCCATTTTTTCCCGGAAAAAAGATGGCGGCGCCCATGGGGACCCACGAGGAGCACCGGGGGAGGTAGGTAAGTATCGGGGGGCTATTGGGGGCCATCGGGGACCCTATTTCTCTGTCCTCCGATGTGCGATCACATCGGAGGACAGAGAAATTAAACGGCACATCGCGTTTTGTTTTTTTTTGTTGCGACCGCCGGTAAACGGTTAATTACCGGCGATCGCAACTCGGGGGTCGGTAAAAAACCCCCGAATCATGTTCTCTGGGGTCTCGGCTACCCTCGGCAACCGAGACCCCAGAGAAAATCTGACTCTGGGGGGCACTATTCACTTTTTCCACAGCGCCGTTAATTAACGGCGCTGTGGTTTAAGTACCCTTAGCGGCCGCCGTTAAAAGGCGTATCGGCGGTCGTTAAGGGGTTAAGGTATGTTGGACGGTCGATTGGCTTCTGATATAGGGATGTCTCTATTTTATTGTTCTGCAGCTTAATGATGGTGTCCAAAAAGTTAATTTCAGTGCAGGATTAGTTGAGTGTCAAGTTGATGGTGGGATGAAATTGATTAAAATGTTCATGGAACGTCTTTAGCTGTGGTTCAGACTCCGTCCAGATGATTAAAATGTCATCAATGTAGCGGTAGTAGGCCAGAGGCCTGATGGGACATGGGGACAAAAAGTCGCTTTCAAGCTTGGCCATGAAAAGATTTGCATACTGTGGGGCCATTTTACTTCCCATTGCTGTGCCAGTCTCCTGTACATAGATCTTCTTGTCAAACTCAAAGTAATTGTGGGTGAGGATGAATTTTATAAGTTTCACCACAGAATTTGCATCAGTCCCTGTGTTTTCCAGGAAGAATTTGCAGGCATTTATTCCATCCTGGTGTGGGATATTGGAGTACAAAGATTCCACATCCCTGGTGGCCAGGATGGTTCCTTCTGGTAGAGGACCTATTGCTGATAGTTTATTCAATAGGTCAGTTGTGTCCTGAATGAAGCTGGGTGTATCTTTTACCAGGGGTTTAAGAATACCCTCTACCCATCCAGATACCTGCTCAGTAAGGGTGCCCACACATGAAATAATTGGTCTTCCTGGGTTTCCAGATTTGTGGATTCTGGGAAGCATGTAGAATGTCCCTGCTCTTGGACTTTCTGGTGTCAGGTCATTGGCTCTTATGGATACGTCGGGCAGACAAGATACCAACTTGTTTAGTTCCTTGTAATAATCCTGTGTAGGATCCGACTCCAATTTTTTGTAGTAGCGTGCAGGCTCGGACTGGCCCACCGGGGAATCGGTGGATCCCCCGGTGGGCCCAGGCACTGACACCTGCTGGCAGGGCTCCCACTGCTCCAGGGGCCCCCACTGCTCCGGGGGCCCCCCTGGCCGCCCCCCACCCACCCACCCTCCTTGACGATACTTACCCTGCTCCAGCGATGGTCTCGGCGTCTGCTCTGCACTGCATCTTCTTCCTGCTTGTGCGGTCACGTGGTACCGCTTCATTAAGGCCATGAATATGCGCATATTCATGACTTTAATCAGTATCACATGACCGCACAAGCACAAGCAGGAAGAAGATGCAGTGCAGAGCAGACGCCGAGACCATCGCTGGAGCAGGCAGCAGGGTGAGTATCGTCTTCAAGGAGGGTGGGAGGGTGGCGGCCGGGGGGCCCCCAGAGCGGCCCCCGGAGCGGCGGGTGCCCCTGGAGCAGTGGGGGACACTGGAGGGGGGGGGGCAGAATGCTGGACACCCACTGGGGGCAGATTGCTGGAGACACACTGGGACAGAACGCTGGACAGACTGGGGGCAGAACGCTGGACAGACTGGGGGCAGAACGCTGGACAGACTGGGGGCAGAACCCTGGACAGACTGGGGGCAGAACGCTGGACAGACTGGGGGCAGAACCCTGGACAGACTGGGGGCAGAACGCTGGACAGATTGGGGGCAGAACCCTGGACAGACTGGGGGCAGAACGCTGGACAGACTGGGGGCAGAACGCTGGACAGACTGGGGGCAGAACGCTGGACAGACTGGGGGCAGAACGCTGGACAGACTGGGGGCAGAACGCTGGACAGACTGGGGGCAGAACGCTGGACAGACTGGGGGCAGAACGCTGGACAGACTGGGGGCAGAACGCTGGACAGACTGGGGGCAGAACGCTGGACAGACTGGGGGCAGAACGCTGGACACACGGGGGTAATATGCTGGACACACTGGGGCAGATTGCCGGACACACTGGGGCAGATTGCCAGACATACTGGGGCAGATTCCTGGACACACTGTCTGGGGGCAATGCTGGACATACTGGGACAGATTGCTGGACACTGGGGCAGATTGCCGGACATACTGGGGCAGATTGCTGGATACACTGTCTGGAGGCAATGCTGGACACACTGGGGCAGATTGCTGGACACACTGAGGGCAGGACTGGAGGCATGGGCAGAATGTAGATATGGGGCATGATTGGAGACACGGGGCAGAATGAAAGACATGGGGCAGGATTGGATCATGGGGCAGGATGGATACGATGGAGACAGATGGGGCAGGATGGGGAGATCATATGGGGTAGAATGGATACTCATGAGGGCAGGATGGGAGAACATATGGCTGGAGCCAGGAATGAGATAAACGGGGCCAGGGTGGGGAATATTATTACCATAGGGGCTAATTAAGGGATATTATTACTGCAGTGATGTATTTATTTTATTTTTTGAGTATACTGTTTTAATTGGGGGGGGCGGTCCTGTTACTGTGTAGAGTGACACTATGTCGCCTCTTTTTCTTCATGTGGTGTAATGCAGAAGTTGTGAAAAATTAAGTAATGTGTTCTGCAAGTGGAGCTCGAGATAACTGTGTTATTTCCTGCAGAAATGAGTCCTGGCTGGAAGAAATGATGGCGGTCTGTGCGGGATGAAAGACGAAGGACTTCACCTAGAGACGTCACTGGTGAGTCAGTGTTACCTATACACTGACACTATACACTGTATACTATATACAGAGCTCCTGTGTATAATGTCACCAGTGATCACTGTATTACCTATACACTATATACAGAGCTCCTGTGTATAATGTCACCAGTGATCACTGTATTACCTATACATTATATACCGAGCTCCTGTGTATAATACCACCAGTGATCTCTGTATTATCTCTACACAGACACTGCATACTAAGTACAGATCTCCTGTGTATAATGTCACTTAGGCTGCCGTCACACATTCAGTATTTGGTCAGTATTTTACATCAGTATTTGTAATCACACGTAATTGCTCTATGTTTTTACAAAGACAAATCCCTTCAAAACGAAGGGTATATGTACCACCCAGCAAAACTTCCACATATAGTGGGATCTATGCAATAAAGCGATCTCCACTATGGTACTAATATAAAATAAATTTTATTGAACATAATGTTAAAAACACAAATAGGATAAAATTACTACATGTAAGAAAGGTACACAGTCCAATAAAAGGGACTATACTGCCATGGGAGATTGCAAGATGGCTCAGGCTGAATGCAGTATATATATAATGAGAAATACCTATGCTATGATATGAGAGTCCATGGATGGAAAGCTGCCTCTATCAACGATACCTAGCTTAATAATATGGTGTCCTAAATCAGACCCCTCAAAAATACATGGCATATGCTAGAGGGACGCCGGGGTCATTGCAGCAGGCGAACAGTAAGGTAATATCCTTTTACTACCTCTAGCATATGCCATGTATTTTTGAGGGGTCTGATTTAGGACACCATATTATTAAGCTAGGTATCGTTGATAGAGGCAGCTTTCCATCCATGGACTCTCATATCATAGCATAGGTATTTCTCATTGTATATATACTGCATTCAGCCTGAGCCATCTTGCAATCTCCCATGGCAGTATAGTCCCTTTTATTGGATTGTGTACCTTTCTTACATGTAGTAATTTTATCCTATTTGTGTTTTTAACATTATGTTCAATAAAATTTATTTTATATTAGTACCATAGTGGAGATCGCTTTATTGCATAGATCCCACTATATGTGGAAATCAGTATTTGTAAGCCAAAACCAGGAGTGGGTGATAAATGCAGAAGTGGTGCACATGTTTCTATTATACTTTTCCTCAAATTGTTCCACTCCTGGTTTTGGCTTACAAATACTGATGTAAAATACTGACCAAATACTGCTAGTGTGACAGCAGCCTTATGATGATAGTATTGTGTTTTTTTTTGTTTTTTTTATTTCTGATCAGTATTGTAGTATTCAGTCACTATGTGGTGGTAATATGTGGTCTGGAAATGGTGTTGTGGTATTTGTCCCTTGTATGTGCTATTTGGTCACCAAGTGGTGGTAATATGTGGTGTTGACACGGTGCGGTGGTATTTCTCCCTTGTATGTAGTATTATTCGGTCACTATGTAGTCTGGTCATGGTGTGGTGGTATTTCTTCCTGTATGTGGTAATATTGGTCTTGGTATAGTGGATGGTGTTGTGTATGGCGGTCATTTGTTCTCTCTGATATTAATTAGGAGAAGATTCTTTATTTCCATTAGAGTTTTAATGCTTTGTACACAGCGGCGGAGATGCACTTACAGGGGTTTCCTGTGGAAAAAAGTAATCACCTCTCCACAGGATAAGTGATAACATATTGATTGGTGGGGGTCTGACTGCTTGGACCCACTCAGCAAAATGTGGAACTTTTCATCCCCATTAGACTGGAGTGGCATGTCCGACTAGATCACTGATCCATTCATTCCCTCAGTGGCTGCTCTTGTTTTTTTCTGGAAGCCCCAAAGAGAATGAATGGAGCTGCGGTCAGAAATCCCACCTGCCGCTGCATTTTAAAATAGTGATAAAAGTGTCCTGTCAGGGATAAAACTTCCCCAGTTTCTAATGGTCGGATCTAAGCGAAACACCTATCCTGTGGAGCCCATGGATCAGTGATAACTTGTTTTACCTAGAACCACATTAATGTAAACTACCGTAATTATACATCCCAGTTATTGGGGCACACGGTAGATGTGCAGCAGCCGCCGGTGTTTTACAGCCGATGCTCCACTATAATGACAGATATTTGCATATAGCTGTAGGGTGGGCCCCTAGAGTCCATTCCTCTGGTGGGCCCCAGACACCCCAGTCCGACGCTGGTAGCGTGTGTCCATAAGTTGTCTGTTTGCTTCCGTCATATAGTCTGATGTGTTCATCATGACTATTGCACCACCCTTGTCAGCAGGTTTGATGATGATTTCTTTGTTGGTTTTCAGAGACTGTATGGCCTTTCTCTCCTGGGCACTGATGTTGGATGCTTGTGTCCTGTCTGAAGGAGTCTATATACTGTAGTTATCCAAATGAGGGTTGCGTCCCGGTAAAGGTGTCCAGTCTGACCTCTTCTTTGTTGTTAGGATCCCTTTTCCTTCAGACCAGGTGGGTTCCGAATCTTCTGTATCATTGAAATATTCCCTCAGACGCAGTCTCCTGAAAAAATGTTCCATATCACTGCAGAGTTCAGTTTTATCCAGGGCCTTAGTAGGACAAAATGAGAGTCCTCTGGAAAGCACGGCCAGCTCCACTTTGTTGGGTTTGTAATCTGAGAGATTAATGACACAGTTATTTGTGCCTGGAATGGAGTGGTTGTCCAAGTTGTCAGGTTTAGGCTTTGTTTTGTATCTGTTTGCATAGAGTCCTGAATTGAGGCGCAATCTGTGCAGTTTCTTTTCCTTGTTATGAATTAGATGGGTCCGTAGTTTGTTGTAATATTGTTGTAATTTTTGCTCTGTGTCTTCTGTAAGTGTTTTCCTCAGGGTTTCAAATTGCCCTTGGACTTTACTCTTTATGCTGTAGCAGACATGCAAAAGATGATTCCTTAATCTCTCAGAAGTCCTGTGACACAGGTTCTGTGCATAATGGGTGTTGTAGGTATGAAGAATTGGGTTTGTAATCCAGAGTCCTTTGGGAATTAGATTCTCCTTTTTGCATGTAGATAGGAAAAAAATGTCGCTGTCCATTTGTGCACGTTTCTTCAGAAGTGGTTTTAGTTCCATAAAGATGCGGTACATTCTGGTATCCTCCATTTTGATACAGGAAAGAAATATATCTTGGTACCGTGTTAGCCAGTAGATAGAAAAATATTTAGAATTGAGAGTCCTCAGTGGTTGATACCTTTTAATGGCTAACTGAAAAGATGGTAACAAATTGCAAGCTTTCGAGACTACATACGTCTCTTCATCAGGCAAAGACTAAAACAAATTCTGAAGAATCACATATTTATGCACAACATAGTATAGAGAAACTTGCGTCACTTCTAATGTGGTGTACCTAATTATTTGTACTAAATGTCCAACTGGGGGTCTGTATGTGGGGGAGACAGGGCAAAAACTGAGAACAAGGATTAACTCTCACCGCCATACAATAAGAGAAAAAAGAATGGATATACCTGTGGCAATACATTTCTGTCTCCCAAATCATAACATTATGGAAATGAAATTACTTGTACTAAAAGGTAACTTCAAATCGCAGAAAGACAGGAGAGTCTGGGAATAAAAACTGATGACGACCTTTGACACTCTAACTGCAGGAATGAATGTGTCATATGGATTTATGTCTTTTTACATCAATTAAGGAACTTGCCCATCAGACCATGTGGGGTCATCACAACAGAGACCCTAATCAGGGGACAATAAAACAATCCTTATCTAAGAATTGGCCCAATATTTATGGACGTAACTGTTTATCATCCATGGTAATTCTGCTTCATGTTCACCTGGCTTATCCATGGTTTTTTTCCCTTTTTTTTTTCTCTATACTATGTTGTGCATAAATATGTGATTCTTCAGAATTTGTTTTAGTCTATGCTTGATGAAGAGACGTATGTAGTCTCGAAAGCTTGCAATTTGTTACCATCTTTTCAGTTAGCCATTAAAAGGTATCAACCACTGAGGACTCTCAATTCTAAATATTTTTCTATCTACTGGCTAACACGGTACCAAGATATATTTCTTTCCTGCGTCTCTCAAAAGAAATTCAGAAAATTCTGTGCTCCCAAATCCAAGTGCCCCCCTTTTTTCTGAGCCCCAGTGTGTCTAAACCACATTTAATGCCCACATGTTTGGCATTTCTGTAGTAATGAGAGCCAGCCTAATTTACGGGTGCATGTCTCCAGAAGCATGAGCTGGGCATAATGTACTGGTCAATACAGCGTACTAGTCACTTCAACATACTGGTCACTACAATGGCTGTTTGCAATTTTCACTCAGCGACATCCACTACTGCTTGTTTCTGAAAAGAAATACACATGGAGTCAAAATTGTCACTACACCAGTAGATAATTTCCCAAAGGGGTATAATTTCCAAAATGGGATCACTTGAGGGGGGATTCTGCTTTTTTAGCATATAAGGGCTCTGTATATGGAGTACGCAAACTATTCTAAGAAAATCTGCGCTCCACTAGGAGAAGAGCGCTCTGTCCCCCCAAAGTCTCGCCGTGTGGCTAAGCAGTGCTGTACAGCCTCATATGGGGTATTTCTACATTCAGCAGAAATTTTGGGACAAATTTTGGTGTCATTTTTACCCATTTCCTAGTATGAAAATGTAAAATTTGGGGCTAACATACAATCTTGGTTGTAAAAATGTAAATTATTTTTTCTTCACTGCCTAATGGTATAAAATGCTGTGACTAGAGATGAGCCACCTCCCTAGTGTTCGGCTTCGGTTCGGTTCGTCGAATAGGGACGTGTTCGGCGAACTGTTCGTTGAACGTTCGACGAACACCGTCGAACCCCATTGAAACCAATGGCAGGCAAACACAAACACATACAAACACATGGAAAACACATAGAAAACACCTTAAAAGGTGTCCAAAAGCTGACAAACTGCTCAGAAGACACAACAAACACATGGAAAAGTCACAACTACATATAGTCATGCGAAAAGAAAAGAGGTAGAGGAGTAAAAGGAGGAGGAGACACAGATATAGGCATGTCATGCCCTTCTAAAATTAAGAAAGGCTGGAGTAAAAATCTAAACTCACTCTACCAACACCCAGACGTCTTGACAAAAAAAATTAAAAAAGAAATATCTTTAGGTAGAATGGCGGCGGGTCCATTCAGAACACTTTCCTTAGAAGACGTAGTGGTACCCCCGTTGGGAGTTGTGCCAAAAAATGAACCCAATACATTCAGACTAATCCACCATTTGTCATATCCAAGGGGCAGGTCAGTAAACGACAACATCGACGCAGGACCAAGTACAGTACTATGTACTGTACCTCCTTTGACGAGGCAAACAGGCGGGTCAAGAAGTTAGGCAGGGGCACCCTAATGGCCAAAACAGACATTGAGGGGGCGTTCCGGTTACTACCTGTGCCTCCGAATAGTGTACTCCCATTGGGCTGCTTCTGTGAAGGAGCATACTACATAGATCACTGTTTGCCCATGTGGTGCTCCATATCCTGCTCACTATTTGAGGTGATTAGTTGCTTCTGGGAATGTGTCGTCATGTACGTTTGTAAGGCGGCACATATTATCCATTACCTCGACGACTTATGCCTGGGCCCAAAAGATTCGCCACAGTGTGAAAACACGCGGTAGTCCACCTGTGAGAAGGAGAGAGCTGGAAGGAGAGTGGACACCCCAGAGCCGAGGGGTTAGATTGAGAAAGAAAGAAGGCGGTGTAGCTTGCTTCATGGGTGGGGTACTCTGCAGAGTAGCAGAAATTGCTACTAGGCCCAAAAGGATTTCTTGGGCCAGATGCCGTTGCAAAATAGTAGTTAGGTAAACAGGCGGTGTAGCTTGATTCATGGGTGGGGTACGCTGCTGAATAGCACTAAATTCTACTAGGCCCAAAAGGATTTCCTGGGCCAGATGCCGTTAAAAAATAGTAGTTAGGTAAACAGGCGGTGTAGCTTGCTTCATGTGTGGGGTACGCTGCTGAGTAGCATCAAATTCTACTAGGCCCAAAAGGATTTCCTGGGCCAGATGCCGTTAAAAATAGTACTTAGGTAAACAGGCGGTGTAGCTTGCTTCATGGGTGGGGTACGCTGCTGAGTAGCACAAAATTCTACTTGGCCCAAAAGGATTTCCTGGGCCAGATGTGGTTAAAAATAGTACTTAGGTAAACAGGTGGTGTAGCTTGCTTCATGGGTGGGGTACGCTGCTGAGTAGCACCAAATTCTACTAGGCCCAAAAGGATTTCCTGGGCCAGATGCCTTTAAACATGGTACTTAGGTAAACAGGCGGTGTAGCTTGCTTCATGGGTGGGGTACGCTGCTGAGTAGCACCAAATTCTACAAAGCCCAAAAGGATTTGCTGGGCCAGATGCCATTAAAAATAGTACTTAGGTAAACAGGCGGTGTAGCTTGCTTCATGGGTGGGGTACGCTGCTGAGTAGCACTAAATTCTACTAGGCCCAAAAGGATTTCTTGGGCTAGATGCCGTTACAAAATAGTAGTTAGGTAAACAGGCGGTGTAGCTTGCTTCATGGGTGGGGTACGCTGCTGAGCAGCACCAAATTCTACTAGGCCCAAAAGGATTTCCTGGGCCAGATGCCATTAAAAATACTAGTTAGGTAAACAGGCGGTGTAGCTTGCTTCATGGGTGGGGTACGCTGCTGAGTAGCACTAAATTCTACTTGGCCCAAAAGGATTTCCCGGGCTAGATGCCGTTACAAAATAGTAGTTAGGTAAACAGGCGGTGTAGCTTGCTTCATGGGTGGGGTACGCTGCTGAGTAGCACCAAATTCTACTAGGCCCAAAAGGATTTCCTGGGCTAGATGCCGTTAAAAATAGTACTTAGGTAAACAGGTGGTGTAGCTTGCTTCATGGGTGGGGTACGCTGCTGAGTAGCACCAAATTCTACTAGGCCCAAAAGGATTTCCTGGGCCAGATTCCGTTAAAATTAGTACTTAGGTAAACAGGCGGTGTAGCTTGCTTCATGGGTGGGGTACGCTGCTGAGTAGCACTAAATTCTACTAGGCCCAAAAGGATTTCCTGGGCCAGATTCCGTTAAAAATAGTACTTAGGTAAACAGGTGGTGTAGCTTGCTTCATGGGTGGGGTACGCTGCTGAGTAGCACCAAATTCTACTAGGCCCAAAAGGATTTCCTGGGCCAGATGCCGTTAAAATTAGTACTTAGGTAAACAGGCGGTGTAGCTTGCTTCATGGGTGGGGTACGCTGCTGAGTAGCACTAAATTCTACTAGGCCCAAAAGGATTTCCGGGCTAGATGCCGTTACAAAATAGTAGTTAGGTAAACAGGCGGTGTAGCTTGCTTCATGGGTGGGGTACGCTGCTGAGTAGCACCAAATTCTACTAGGCCCAAAAGGATTTCCTGGGCCAGATGCCGTTAGAAATAGTACTTAGGTAAACAGGCGGTGCAGCTTGCTTCATGGGTGGGGTACGCTGCTGAGTAGCACTAAATTCTACTAGGCCCAAAAGGATTTCCCGGGCTAGATGCCGTTACAAAATAGTAGTTAGGTAAACAGGCGGTGTAGCTTGCTTCATGGGTGGGGTATGCTGCTGAGTAGCACTAAATTCTACTAGCCCGAAAGAATTTCCTGAGCTAGATGCCGTTACAAAATAGTAGTTAGGTAAACAGGCATGTAGCTTGCTTCATGGGTGAAGTACGCTGCTGAGTAGCACCAAATTCTACTAGGCCCAAAAGGATTTCCTGGGCCAGATGCCGTTAAAAAATAGTACTTAGGTAAACAGGCGGTGTAGCTTGCTTCATGGGTGGGGTACGCTGCTGAGTAGCACAAAATGCTATTAGGTACAAAACGATTTCCTGGGCTAGATGCAGCTAAAAATTAGTAATTAGATCAACAGGCGGGGTAGCTTGCTTCATGGGTGGGGTACGCTGCTGAGTAGCACCAAATTCTACTAGGCCCAAAAGGATTTCCTGGGCCAGATGCCGTTAAAAATAGTACTTAGGTAAACAGGCGGTGGGTGGCTGGGCTACTCTGCTGACTAGCAGACACTGAAGCTTTGGAGCAGACCTCTGAATCCCAGGCCATAGTATGAGTAAACAACTCTGCAGATGACCCCACCCACCTGGAATTGACGATGGCAACGTCATGTAAAACTCAGCAAGGGGACTAAATAAAAGAGTCTCCATTTTTTCAATAAATTCGTCCACAGACACCACTTAAGTGGCATCAATTTCGCCAGAGTTTTTTAAAACAGTTGGTGAGGTGATTTTCAAAAATCATCAAGCTTTTAGTCTCCCCAAGATTACACAGGGGTAGAAAAGTCCTTGCAGATCTAGGATTTGTTCATCTTGGTGAACGTTAGTCTGTCTACATTGTCACTGAACAGCCGCATGCGCTTATCTGTCAGCACACCACCAGCAGCGCTGAACACACGTTCAGAGAGAACGCTGGCTGAGTGGCGAGCTCAGGCCATTTTTCAAGACTGGAAGCCCAAAATTAGCAAGGGTCCAGTTCCACAGTCATGGCATCGATGTTAACTTGGAGATACTCTTGTACCATCCTCTCTAGGCGTTGGCTGTGCGTCAGACTTCTTGTCTCCTGTGGCCTTGCAAAGGATGGTCTAATAAAATCTTGAAACGATTGGAAAAAATTGCTGTTACCACCAGATACGATGTTACTGTTAGAGTGATGACTCGATAGTCCCACGGTTGGCAAGTTAGAACTCAGAGATTGACTACGTGCACCACTGGTGTTTTGTGAAAAAGCAGATGTTATATTCTGTAACAGTCTCTGCTGATACTCCTGCATGCGTGAATCCCTTTCTATGGCAGGAACTATTTCGCCAAATTTTCTTATGTACCGGGGATCTAAGAGCATGGCAACCCAGTAGTCGGCATTACTTCGGATTCTGACAATCCGAGGGTTATGTTGCAGGTAGTGCAGCAAGAAGGCACTCATGTGTCTTGCGCATCCAGGAGGACCAAGTCCTTATTGTCTTGGTGGTGGCGAGGTGAGAATCATGCTTCCTTCGTCTGTACTCTCCCCCCAACCTCGCACAACAGAAATTTGATCAAGGTCACCCTCATCTGATGAGTCTTCCATGCCCAGCGCCAGTTCGTCCTCCACTTCATCCTCGCCTCCTGCACCTTCCTCAACAGTTTGGCTGCTACCATGCTCCCTCGGTAATCCCTCTCCCCCAGCCTCCAATGCCAGCCGCCTTGGTGCTGCCAACCTTCTTGACTTTGGAGATATGATCCCTTCCGCATACGACTCCTCCTGTTCCTCCTCCTCCTCTTGTTCCACCACCTGACTCCGAACTCTATGTAAGGTGTGCTCCAGCATGTAAATCACCGGTATGGTCATGCTGATAATGGCATCATCAGCACTAAACATCTTCGCTGCTATTTCAAAACTGTGCAGAAGGGTGCATAGGTCCCTGATCTGAGACCACTCCTGCAGCGTGATTTGCCCCACCTCTTGAGCTCATTGGCCCAGGCTATACGTCATAACGTATTGCACCAGGGCTCATCGGACAGTGCAGACACTGCTCCCAGGCCCAAAACTATTAACTGGATTAGATGCAGTAAAAATTGAGATACACAGGCGGAATAGTTTGTATCACAGGCTGGCTACTCTGCTGACGTGTAGACACTGCTCCTAGGCCCAAAACTATTAACTGGATTAGATGCAGTAAAAATTGAGATACACAGGCGGTATAGTTTGTTTCACAGGCTGGCTACTCTGCTGACGTGCAGACACTGCTCCTAGGCCCTAAACTATTAACTGGATTAGATGCAGTGAAAATAGAGATACACAAGCGGTGTAGTTAGTTTCACAGGCGGGCTACTCTGCTGACGTGCAGACACTGCTCCTAGGCCCTAAACTATTAACTGGATTAGATGCAGTAAAAATTGAGATACGCAGGCGGTATAGTTTGTTTCACAGGCTGGCTACTCTGCTGGCGTGCAGACACTGCTCCTAGGCCCAAAACTATTAACTGGATTAGATGCAGTAAAAATTGAGATACACAGGCGGTATAGTTTGTTTCACAGGCGGGCTACTCTGCTGACGTGCAGACACTGCTCCTAGGCCCAAAACTATTAACTGGATTAGATGCAGTAAAAATTGAGATACACAGGCGGTATAGTTTGTTTCACAGGCTGGCTACTCTGCTGACGTGCAGACACTACTCCTAGGCCCAAAACTATTAACTGGATTAGATGCAGTAAAAATAGAGATACACAGGCGGTATAGTTTGTTTCACAGGCGGGCTACTCTGCTGACGTGTAGACACTACTCCTAGGCCCAAAACTATTAACTGGATTAGATGTAGTAAAAATAGAGATACACAGGCGGTATAGTTTGTTTCACAGGCGGGCTACTCTGCTGACGTGCAGACACTGCTCCTAGGCCCAAAACTATTAACTGGATTAGATGCAGTAAAAATTGAGATACACAGGCGGTATAGTTAGTTTCACAGGCGGGCTACTCTGCTGACGTGCAGACACTGCTCCTAGGCCCAAAACTATTAACTGGATTAGATGCAGTAAAAATTGAGATACACAGGCGGTATAGTTTGTTTCACAGGCGGGCTACTCTGCTGACGTGCAGACACTGCTCCTAGGCCCAAAACTATTAACTGGATTAGATGCAGTAAAAATTGAGATACACAGGCGGTATAGTTTGTTTCACAGGCTGGCTACTCTGCTGACGTGCAGACACTACTCCTAGGCCCAAAACTATTAACTGGATTAGATGCAGTAAAAGTAGAGATACACAGGCGGTATAGTTTGTTTCACAGGCGGGCTACTCTGCTGACGTGCAGACACTACTCCTAGGCCCAAAACTATTAACTGGATTAGATGCAGTAAAAATAGAGATACACAGGCGGTATAGTTTGTTTCACAGGCGGGCTACTCTGCTGACGTGCAGACACTGCTCCTAGGCCCAAAACTATTAACTGGATTAGATGCAGTAAAAATTTAGATACACAGGCGGTATAGTTAGTTTCACAGGCGGGCTACTCTGCTGACGTGCAGACACTGCTCCTAGGCCCAAAACTATTAACTGGATTAGATGCAGTAAAAATTGAGATACACAGGTGGTATAGTTTGTTTCACAGGCGGGCTACTCTGCTGACGTGCAGACACTGCTCCTAGGCCCTAAACTATTAACTGGATTAGATGCAGTGAAAATAGAGATACACAGGCGGAGTAGTTAGTTTCAAAGGCGGGCTACTCTGCTGACGTGCAGACACTGCTACTAAGCCCAAAACCACAAAATGATTTACTGGGTTAGATGCAGTAAAAATTGAGATACACAGGCGGTGTAGCTAGCTTCACAGGTGGGCTACTCAGATGACTATCAGACAATGCTACTAGCCCAAAAGGATTGGCTGAGCTAGATTACACCAAATGCTGTGACAAACACTTGCACAGCACTGGCTCAGACCTGCCTGGCAAACAGTGCTATGAACTGCTGTAACCTACCCTGAAAAGGGCTGATATTACAACTAGTCCCGACTCCTCCTGACTCCCTAAACCTATCTCTCTGACAATTCGCTCCAAAAAAACACTCTTAGTCTGTATAGCGCCCACAGCAGCAGTGGTGCCGTCTAACACTAAGCTGCAGCAGTGAGGAAATGGTGGCGACGGGGCAAATGGCTGGTTGTTATAGGGCAAGGACATGTGACATACACAGCCAATGAAACATGCCCTTTCTTGTGTGCATCACATGTACATTGCTGTGTGTGTGTGCACTGCTGATAGGCTAAGAGACTGCACCGCCCCTCTGTAAATGAGGGAAAGAAAAAAATGGAGATCGGCGTTATTTCAGCACAGATCTATCCCCCGCCCCCCCACCCACTATACACTGAAACAGTCCATTAACAATGATAAACAGTTTTAATGTGCAAATCAAGCTAGGCTTTTGGTGAACGAACAGTTATCGAACAGAAACTCGAACAGCCGAATTTTAAGCAAATTGTTCGGGTTCGTCGAACGACTCGAACACCGCCCAAAACAGCTCGAATTTGAAATTGGCGAACAGTTCGACTTGAACACTGCTCTCTAGCTGTGACACATCTGTGGTGTCAATATGATCACTGCATATGAATTCATTGACAGTTTTAGTTTGTAAAATGGGGTCACTTATAGGGGGTTTCAACCATATATGGAGTATTGGTGAACTTAAGAGATATTGCACAACAAATTTGGGGTCCACTTTCTCCTGTTACCTTGTTTAAATATAAATTTGGGGCTTAAAATCATGTTTTTGGGAAAAATTAGATTTTTTTTATTTTTACAGCTCAACGTTATAAACTTCTGTGTAGCACCTGGGGTTACAACGTGCACACCACACATCTAGATAAGTTCACTGAGGCATTTAGTTTCCAAAATGTTGACACTTGTGGGGGATTTCCACTGTTTAGGCACATCAGGGGCTCTCCAAACGCGACATACAATAGCATCTGCTAATTATTCAAAAAGTCAAATGGCGCTCCTTCCCTTGCAAGCCCTGCCGTGCAACCAAAAAGTCGTTTTCCTCCACATATTGGGTATTTGCGTACTCAGGAGAAATTGCACAAAAATTTTATGGTGCAATTTCTCCTGTTACCCTTATGAAAATGCAAATTTTGAAGCTAAAAAACACTTTTTGTGGGAAAAATGTGCTTTTTATTATTTTCTTGGCTCAATGTTATAAACTGCTGTGAAGCATCTGAGGTTTCAAGGTGCTCAATACACATCTAGATAAGTTCCCTGAGGCATCTAGTTTCCAAAATGGTATCCTCTGTGGGGGGTTTCTACTGTTTAGGCACATCAGGGACTTTTCAATGGCGTCCACTAATTATTCCAGCATATTTTGCATTCCAAAAGTTAAATGGCGCTCCTTCCCTCAAAAGCCCTGCTGTGCACCCAAGCACTGGTTTTCCCCCACAAATGGTGTATTGGCATACTCAGGAGAAATTGCACAATAAAATGTATGGTCCATTTCCTCCTGCTACCCTTGTGAAAGTAAAAAAAAAATTGGGTCTAAAGGAACATTTTTGAAAAAAAGGTAAATGTTTATTTATGCCTTCCACATTCTATTAATTACTGTGAAGCACCAGAAGGGTTAATAAACTTCTTTAATGTGGCTTTGAGCACTATGAGAGGAGCAGTTTTTAGAATGATGTCACTTTTGGATATTTTCTGTCATATAGTCCCCTCAAAGTCAGCTCAAATGTGATGCAGTCCCTAAAAAAATGGTTTTGTAAATTTTGTCGTAAGAATGAGAAATCGCTGGTGAACTTTTTACCATTGTAACTTACTAACAAACAAATTTCCAAAAATTGTGCTGATTATTATGCTGTTATTTATCTGTGACATGACTCTGATTTAAGGGCAAAAAAAGTAAAGTTTTAAAATTGCTAAATTTTCCAACTTTTTTCCAAATTTCCGATTTTTTCATAAGTCATTTCAAAGAAATTTTACCACTATCATGAAGTACAATATGTCAGGAAAAAATATTCTTAGACTCAATGGGATCCATTCAGCGTACCAGAGTTATGACCACATAAAGTGACACTGGTCAGAATTGAAAAAAATGGCCTGGTCAGGAAGGTGAAAACAGGCTTCGAGGTGAAGGTGTTAAATAGTGATGAGCGAATATACTCGTTACTCGGGATTTCCCAAGGACGCTTGAGTGTCCTCCGAGAATTTTTTAGTGCTCGGAAATTTAGTTTTAATTGCCGCAGCTGAATGATTTACATCTGATAGCCAGCATAAGTACATGTGGGGGTTGCCTATTTGCTAGGGAATCCCCACATGTACATATGCTGGCAAACAGATGTAAATCATTCACCTGCAGCAATAAAAACTAAATCTCCGAGCACTAAAAAATACTCGGAGGACACCCGAGCGTGCTCGGGAAATCTTGAGTAACAAGTATTTTCGCTCATCACTAGTGTTAAAGTCTTGCAACACTTTCTGGGGTTTGCTAACTAGTATCGCAAGGTTATCTGGAACTTCTCATCCATTGTCAAACCACTCACGAACATGAACAAAAAGGGTATAGATTTATCTGATTGCTCTGACCCTGCCAGTCAGGCATTTAGCTCTCTAAAAAATGTTTTTCCTCAGCTCCAGTGCTCATTCAACCTGATTTTTCACAGCAGTTTATTGTGGAAGTGGACACGTCTGAGGTGGGGGTTGGTGCCGTCTTAACACAGGGATCATCTCCTGGGAAATTGCGCCCAGGCACATTCTTCTATAAGAAACTGTCACCGGCAGAAAGAAATTATGACATAGGCAATAGAAAACTTTTGGCCATAAAGTTAGCTTTCGAAGAGTGGCATCATTTTCTCGAGGTGGCAACTCACCCTGTCAGGGTAATTACTGACCATAAAAATTTGTTGTATTTAGAAGCCATGAAACGTCTCACGCCGAGACAAGCTAGGTGGTCTGTATTTTTTACCAGGTTTAATTTTTATGTCATTTTACCTTGTCCTCAAGTTTCCCTGGGGGATGTAGTACTGAAGACTCTGTTTCTATTCTGCAAGAGGGAGTGGTTATTTCTGCCATATGTTCTGATCTTGAGGCTGAGGTATTGAAGGCTTAGGGGGACGCTCCTGCTTCCTGTCCTTGAGGGAAATTATTTGTGCGAATAGATTTACGTTTAAAAATTTTAGGAGAACATCATCACTCGGTTCTTGCAGGTCAACCAGGTAGCAAGGCTACTGTGGATCTTGTTTCTGGTGACCTAGGCTGGGTCAGAATGTGGTGGATTTTGTATCTACCTGTAATACTTGTGCGTATTCTAAGACCCAGTATTCTCGTCCATCCAGGTCTCCCCTACCTTTAGCTATACCTAATAGACCATGGACTAATCTATCCATGGATTTTATCACAGACCTTCAGCCATCCACTGGTAAAATGGTGATTTTAGTGGTGGTGGATAGGTTTAGCAAGATGGCACATTTTGTTTTTTTACCAAATATTCCTTTTTCTGACAAATGCTAAAACATTGGCTCAGGTGTTTATTAGTCAGATTGTGAAGCTTCATGGGGTTCTCTCCAATGTGGTCTGAGATCGGGGGACCTAATTTGTGTCTATATTGTGGAGGGCTTTTTGTTCCCATTTAGAAGTACATCTATCTTTTTCCTCAGACCAAACAGATCAACCAAAGCCTAAAGACATGCCTTTGCTGTTTTGTTTCTGAGAATCAGGAGGATTGGTCATCATACCTACCCTTGGCTACATTTGTGTTTAACAATCGATGCCATGAGTCCACTGATAAGTCATCATTCCTTGGTGCATATGTGAGGTGGCTAGGGTGGTAGTCATGGCGATGGGCTGTTGTAATCATTTATATATATACTGTATACAAAAATATCTGTGTGCTGGGGCAGGTCCATGAGTGTGGTGGATGGTTAACCTTATTATAGGCTTGTTTTTGTTATGTGGGCCCTTATGGCTTTTTAAATGCTTTTATAGCGCCCCCACTGCCGCAGGGCCGAGGGGTACCCGGTACCGGGCCTCTGAGTCTCTGCTCTGGGGTTGTCACGGTGGCTAGACCCGGTCCGTGACCCTGCTGAGGGGCGTACAGTGATAGATGTAGATAGTGGTGGTGGTGGTGCGGTGCAGTAAATAACGAGGACACCAGGTTGCAGTCTCTTTACCTCTTTACTGAAGATCTCTGGGTCCTCAATCCGGAATACGGTTAACCAGGCTGCGCAAGTGCAGCGCCCCAGAGTCCTGGTCGTTGCAGTACTGTGGCTCCGCCACTAAGGGGAGCTATGGTGCGTCTGATGGCACTGAAGGAGTTCATCTGATCAGGTATCACAGACACCAATACATTTCACAGTCGGGCCTCCGGGGGGAGCTAAGGGTTCTATTCACTAGGCCACTCCCCACCATAGTGGGTAAACTGGGGGTCAGGCAGGAAGTTAGATCAGAAAGCTGACTGGGTTGGAACCAGGCAACACCTTGTGGCAGAGGGTGTTGTGGGGGAAGATACAGTAGGGTCTCTGTCAGGGGTGGGATCCTGGCAGAGGCTTGGCAACTTGAACGAACGTAACGGGACCGTGCCTGCTCAGCATAGCGGCGTTGCCCAAGGAAGGATTAGAAGCGAGATAGATTGTGCTGAGTGAGAAACGAGATCACGCAAAAGGAGAAATACCAGTAGGAGTCGTGCTGTAAGACCGAAGCAACATCCTACTGAGGCGCACTACCGGTGGCCGGAACGCCGAGGGAGTATCATAACATTCAGCTTCAAGCAATACTCCAAACAGCGGCAGGACAGTCAGTCTAAGGCAGGCTGTCTAACTTAAATCACCTATGCAGTCTTGGGGGGCAACTTGTGGAGAGGGGCGACTCTAGGGTCCCGGAAGAGCTCCGAGCCTACCCGTCAAACGGGTGCCGTCCCAACCAGAACACCAGGGAGGGACGGAGGATTAGCAGAACATCATCTAATCGAGTTGTGAGGGAACTTAAGAAACAGACACAACAGTTGTGGGGACTTTCTGTAAGCACAGCAGGGAAGGACCGCAACACATAGCGCTAGAAGGAAGGCACAGATTTCCACCTGCTAAGAGAACTCTGGAGGTGCCATTGGACCGGCCGGACTTGCGCAGCCTGGTTATCCGGATTCCGGACTGAGGACCCAGAGATCTTCAGTAAAGAGGTAAAGAGACTGCAACCTGGTGTCCTCGTTATTTACTGCACAGCACCACTACAGCCTCACCACCTCCACCCGTCACATCCTTCACTGTGCGCCCCTCGGCAGGGTCACGGACCGGGGCCTAGCCACCGTGACAACCCCAGAGCAAAGACTCAAAGGCCCGGTACCGGGTACCCCTCGGCCCTGCGGCAGTGGGGGCGCTTCAACTTGGCGTCACGAACAGGATCTACTTAAGCCTGAAGAATCAGGTCATGTGTGCCTTGGGACTGTGATTTGTTGTGCTTGGACTGTACTTTATTGCAAAGACTGTGCTGCGCCATTTACCGCCAAAATCCGCCGCCATTATAGCGCTGAGGAGAGCGCAGGAGAAGAAGAGGGGCGTGGAGTGGGCGTAGGCAAGCTGGAGAGCGCGAACAACAATGGCCGCCCAGTCTAAATATTTCTGCACCGTGAGGACGTGTCCGTCAGCAGCAGAGATCCGCCTCCTAATCCTCAATGGGGGGCGGAGACCGAGAAAACGACACCGCCCATGGAGGAGAGAGCGGGAAAAAGACCAGGAAGTGACCCACGTGGAGGACGCTATGGCCAGCAGCTCCGAACCCGACAGTGGGGTTGAAGTGGAAGTCTCCCCCAACTACCCGGATGAGCACAGCAGCCCGTTCTCCGTGGACAACACCGAACTTCTGCGGGTCGAGATGGAGAGCCTGATCGACCAGCTCCTCCAACTGAACATGAAGGCCCAGGCTCCGCACCAGGCAGCGCCGGAAGAAGGTCCTCAGGCGTCGGATCCTGCACCGTTACCGGAGCAACCGCTGAGATCCTCGCCGACACCGCCGGAGGAATCTGCCGCGGAGGAGGCCCCTGCATCGGCTGGTGAGTCCGCCGACCCCGTCCCACCGGCCGAGGACTTGCTAGTAGGCCCCGTTGCGGCACCCCCTCTCCCTGGGACCCATAGACTCCAACGCCTGTTACCCTGGGACGAGGCCACGGGCATGGAACACCGCATGAAGTCCCCGATCGCGCCAACCACCCTGCTGTGTGAAGTCCGTGCAGAGCGCACAGTGTGTCGCTGGGTGAACCCAGGATCTAACCTTATGGGGTTCCCCGGGGTGAAGACCCGAGAGGGGGAGATGGTACAGGCCCTAAGCTGGGAGGAATACCGGGTCCAGCTAGAACAACAGTGGAAAGAGGAGGAGAAAACATACCAGGCCGGGCTGGAGGCCCACCATCAAAAAGACTTGCCGGTCAAGGACCGGGCCCGCAAGGATCCCACTGCTCAGCAGGCCCCGCGCAGGCAGGGCACCATTATTGACTTTAAGCTCCGTGGAGGCTGGGGCTTTAAAAAGGAGCCGGGTCTATATGCCGAAGTTTTTGTTAACCGGCGGGATGTAGAGTCGCATCTTAGAGAGGGCCACCCAGGCCAGGATCTTTATCCAGGGGATGATGTCATTTACACCCGGCACCTTGGAGAGAAGGGGTGGTTTGCCCTGAACGTCCACAAGAGGCACAGTCCCATGACCCCCTTGCCTAGGGTGCCCGAAAAGTTGTCCCCCGTGGCCAGGGTGCCCCCTTGTGACCGGCCCACGATTACCACTGAGACCACCGTGGTCACCCCAACAGGCACAATTGTGAAGACCACGACTTGCCGCGTCATGACCTCCACCGCTGTCGTGGCCACGCAGGCACCTCCTCAGGTGACCAGCGTGTCTACTGCCCAAGGACTGAAGACTGTGGGTACACAGACCCCCAGGTGGGACGACAGACCCCCTTATGCAGTACCAGGCGGTTCGCAATACCCAAAGGGGTTACCTCCGCCGGTGCTGCCCCCTGAGTGGTTTGAGTAGATGTTCCCATATACTGCAATACATGTAAATAGTTCTTTAACTGTTTGTTTGATTCCTGATTTTTGCTAGACCCGTCCAGGGTTAACTCTAAAGGGGATCCTTTTGTTGACCCGGGATCCCTATTGTTTTGTGTGATTTTTCTAAAGTTTTGCACAAAGTTTCCAGAACTGCCGCAATCATGAACAGTGCATGATACAAACTTTTTGTACATAGTTTGCACCTTATTAAAGGTGCTCCCTACTGGTTTTACTTAAAGAAGGACTCTTTGTGAAGATACCACACTGGAACGTTTGCTGAGTATGGACTGGTAGCTTGAGAAGACGTGCTACCTCATAGAGACTTGGTCCCTTCTTAAAGGGGATGTTCATTTGTCGCACTTAAACGGTGATATTGCTTTAAGACAGGTAGCAATAATGTTTTGACGAAAGAAAGTGATGATAATGTTTACATGAGAAAGTTATATGTATCCAACTAGTTAATTGTGAAGAAATGCTGATGATGTTCCCTGAAAGAAAGTGAAAGATGGAAGAGAGTTTAATGTTCTATAGGAAATGCTTGATAATGTTGATAGACAATGGGGATAGAAGGTGAACCCTGAGTCCTCCTAGGAGCCATATAGAAATGGCTCGGTGCTCTTAAACTGAAAGTAATGTTATGCTCTATACCGTGTATAGTAGTTGAAAAGGCAGTAGGCCCGGGCTGAACGGGGCGGTCCTGTAACAGAAAGGAGAGGCAGTAGGTCTGGTGCCGTTAGGACAGGCGGTCCTGCAGATTTAAAGTAGGAGAATGAAAAAGTTAAACTGCCTTATAATGTGATTATAAGAAGGTCTTTAGTGGATTCAGAGTGTATGTCCTTAAAGGCAATGTTAAATTATTGTTCAACAATTTTGCACTTAGTAGAATACCCGGTTGGGTAGAAGCAAGTTATTTATAGCATGTTGCTATGACATTTAACCATGTTTGTAACGTTCAAGTGTCCTTACCTCCCATAAAGGGAAGCCTGTTTAAATATGCTTACTGTTATTACACTCACAAAAATTGTATGTCTTTTTGCTAACCTGTATTGTTGTTTTCTTCTCAGTCCCGGAGTACTGTGTTTAACCAGGGGGGAGTGCAGCGCCCCAGAGTCCTGGTCGTTGCAGTACTGTGGCTCCGCCACTAAGGGGAGCTATGGTGCGTCTGATGGCACTGAAGGAGTTCATCTGATCAGGTATCACAGACACCAATACATTTCACAGTCGGGCCTCCGGGGGGAGCTAAGGGTTCTATTCACTAGGCCACTCCCCACCATAGTGGGTAAACTGGGGGTCAGGCAGGAAGTTAGATCAGAAAGCTGACTGGGTTGGAACCAGGCAACACCTTGTGGCAGAGGGTGTTGTGGGGGAAGATACAGTAGGGTCTCTGTCAGGGGTGGGATCCTGGCAGAGGCTTGGCAACTTGAACGAACGTAACGGGACCGTGCCTGCTCAGCATAGCGGCGGTGCCCAAGGAAGGATTAGAAGCGAGATAGATTGTGCTGAGTGAGAAACGAGATCACGCAAAAGGAGAAATACCAGTAGGAGTCGTGCTGTAAGACCGAAGCAACATCCTACTGAGGCGCACTACCGGTGGCCGGAACGCCGAGGGAGTATCATAACATTCAGCTTCAAGCAATACTCCAAACAGCGGCAGGACAGTCAGTCTAAGGTGGGCTGTCTAACTTAAATCACCTATGCAGTCTTGGGGGGCAACTTGTGGAGAGGGGCGACTCTAGGGTCCCGGAAGAGCTCCGAGGAAACCCGTCAAACGGGTGCCGTCCCAACCAGAACACCAGGGAGGGACGGAGGATTAGCAGAACATCATCTAATCGAGTTGTGGGGGAACTTAAGAAACAGACACAACAGTTGTGGGGACTTTCTGTAAGCACAGCAGGGAAGGACCGCAACACATAGCGCTAGAAGGAAGGCACAGATTTCCACCTGCTAAGAGAACTGGAGGTGCCATTGGACCGGCCGGACTTGCGCAGCCTGGTTATCCAGATTCCGGACTGAGGACCCAGAGATCTTCAGTAAAGAGGTAAAGAGACTGCAACCTGGTGTCCTCGTTATTTACTGCACCGCACCACTACAGCCTCACCACCTCCACCCGTCACATCCTTCACTGTGCGCCCCTCGGCAGGGTCACGGACCGGGGCCTAGCCACCGTGACAACCCCAGAGCAGAGACTCAAAGGCCCGGTACCGGGTACCCCTCGGCCCTGCGGCAGTGGGGGCGCTTCACAAGTCCGGCCGGTCCAATGGCACCTCCAGAGTTCTCTTTGCAGGTGGAAATCTGTGCCTTCCTGCTAGCGCTATGTGTTGTGGTCCTTCCCTGCTGTGCTTACGGAAAGTCCCCACAACTGTTGTGTCTGTTTCTTAAGTTCCCTCACAACTCGATTAGATGATGTTCTGCTAATCTTCCGTCCCTCCCTGATGTTACGGTTAGGACGGCACCCGTATGACGGGTAAGCTCGGAACTCTTCCGGGACCCTAGAGTCGCCCCTCTCCACAAGTTGCCCCCTATGTCTTCGTAGGTGATTTAGGTGAGACAGCCCGCCTATGACTGACTGTCCTGCCGTTGGTTTGAAGTATTGCTTGAAGCTAGATGTATGAATACTTCCTCGGCGTTCCGGCCGCCGGTAGTGCGCCTCAGTAGGATGTTGCCTCGGTCTCACAGCACGACTCCTACTGGTATTCTCCTTGTTGCTTGATCTCGTTTCTCACTCAGCACAATCTATCTCGCTTCTAATCCTTCCTTGGGCACCGCCGCTATGCTGAGCAGGCACGGTCCCTTGATGTTCTCTCAAGTTGCCAGACCTCTGTCAGGATCCCACCCCCGACAGGGGCCCTACCAAATCTTCCCCAACAACACCCTCTGCCACAAGGTGTTGCCTGGTTCCAACCCAGTCAGCTTTCTGTTCTAACTTCCTGCCTGACCCCCAGTTTTACCAGTATGTGAGGAGTGGCCTAATGAATAGAACCCTTAGCTCCCCCTGGAGGCCCGGCTGTGAAATGTATTGGTGTCTGTGATACCTGGTCAGATGAACTCCTTCAGTGCCATCAGACGTACCATAGCTCCCCTTAGTGGCGGAGCCACAGTACTGCAACGACCAGGACTCTGGGGCGCTGCACTCCCCCCCGGTTAAATCCAGTACTCCTGGACTGGGAAGAAAACAACAATACAGGTTAGCAAAAAGACATACAATTTTGAAAATGCAATAACAATAAGTAAGCTTGAACAGAGCTTCCCTTTATGGGAGGTGAGGACACTTGAACGTTACAAACATGGTTAAACATTATAAATTACAGGCTATAAATAACTCCTGTTACCCAACCGGGTATTCTACTCAGTGCAAACTTTTGAATAACAAGTTGACATTGCCTTTAAGGACGTATACTCCCTATCCACTAAAGACTTTACTTGTAACACATTATAATATTAATTAACTCTTTCTCTTTCATTCTCCTTCGTTAAATCTGCAGGACCGCCTGTCCTAACTGCTCCAGGCCTACTGCCTCTCCTTTCTTTACAGGACCGCCCCTTTCAGCCCGGGCCTACTGCCTTTTCAACTACTATACACAGTATAGAACATAACATTTACTTTCGGTTTGAAATCACTGAGCCATCCTTACATGGCTCCTAAGAGGACTCACTGACTAACCCCGTACGGGTTCACTCCCTGTCCTCATTTTTCTATCAACATTATCAATCATTTCTTACAATCAACTGGTTGGATACATATAACTTTTACATGTAAGCATCATCATCACTTTCTTTTTGTCAAGACATTATTGCTATCTATCAGTCTCAAAGCAATACCATTCTTTAAGTGCAACAAGTGAACATCCCCTTTAAGAGGGGACCAAGTCTTTATGAAGTAGCACATCTTCTCAAGCTACCAGTCCATACTCAGCAAAAGCTCCGGTGCGGTATCTTCACAAAGAGTCCTTCTTTAAGTAAAACCAGTAGGGAGCACCTTTAAGAAGGTGCAAACTATTTACAAGCAGTTTGTATCATGCACTGTTCATGATTGCGGCAGTTCTTGATAACAAAGAAGAGAATAGGAATAACCAAAAAGCAATAGGGATCCCGGGTCAACAAAGGGATCCCTTTAAGAGTTAACCCTAGATGGGTTTAGCAGCAAAAGATCAGGAAACAAACAGTTTAAGGAACTATTTACATGTTCAGAATACTAAAATGTTTATTTGAGCCATTCAGGAGGCAGCACCGGCGGAGGCAACCCCTTTGGGTATTGCGAACTGCCTGGTACTGCATAAGGGGGTCTGTTATCCCAGCTGGGGGTCTGTGTACCCACAGTCTTCAGTTCTGGGGCAGTAGACACGAGGGTCACCTGAGGAGGCACTTGAGTGGCCACGACTGCGGTGGAGGTCACAACGCGGCAAGTCGTGGTCTTCACGATCGTGCCCGTTGGGGTGACCATGGTGGTCTCAGTGGTGATCGTGGGCCGACCACAAGAGGGCACCTTAGCTACAGGAGATATCTTCTCCAGCACCTTAGTCGAGGGTTCCATCAGCTTTTTCTTGTGGACATTCAAAGCAAACCATCCCTTCTCCCCAAAGTGCCTGGTGTAGGTGACTTCATCCCCTGGGTGGAGGTCCCGGTCTGGGTGACCCTCCCGCAAGTGAGATTCAACATCCCTCCGATTAACAAACACTTCCGCATACAGGCCCGGTTCTTTGATGAAGCCCCAACCTCCGCGGAGCCTGAAGGTGACGATGGTGCCCTGCCTGCGCGGGGCCTGGTGAGCAGTGGGGTCCTTGCGGGCCCGATCCTTGACTGCCAAATCTTTCTGGTGATAGGCCTCTAGCCCGGCCTGGTATTCTTTCTGTTTCTCCTCCCATTGCTGCTCTAGCTGGACCTGGTATTCCTCCCAGCTTAGGGCCTGTACCATCTCTCCCTCCTGGGTCTTCACCCCGGGGAACCCCATAAGGTTAGATCCTGGGTTCACCCAGCGGCACACTGTGCGCTCTGCACGGACTTCACACAGCAGAGCAGTGGGTCGAAGCGGGGCTTTCAGGCGATGTTCCATACCCGTGGGCTCCTCCCATGGCAACAGGCGCTGAAGTCTATGGGCCCCGGGGAGAGGGGGTGCTGCAACGGGGCCTACTAGCAAGCCCTCGGCCGGCGGGACAGGGTCGGCGGACTCACCAGCCGATGCAGGCCCCTCCTCCGCGGCGAATTCCTCTGGCGGTGTCAGCGAGGACCTCGGCAGCAGTATCGGATCCGATGCTGGAAGACTGCTGTCCGGTGCCGCCTGGTGCGGAGCCTGGGCCTTCACATTCAGCTGAAGGAGCTGGTCGAGCAAGCTCTCCATCTCGACCCGTAGGAGTTCGGTGCTGTCCACGGAGAACGGGCTGCTGTGCTCATCCGGGTAGTTGGGGGAGACTTCCACTTCAACCCCACTTTCGGGTTCGGAGCTGCTGGCCATGGCATCCTCCACGTGGGTCGCTTCCTGGTCTTTTTCCCGCTCTCTCCTTCGTGGGCGGTGTCGTCTCCTCGGTCTCCGCCCTCCATTGAGGATCAGGAGGCGGACCTCCGCTGCTGACGGACACGTCCTCACAGTGCAGAAATATTTAGACTGGGCGGCCATTGTCCTTCTCGCTCTCCAGCTCGTCTACGCCCACTCCACGCCCCTCTTCTTCTCCTGCGCTCTCCTCAGCGCTGTAATGGCGGCGGATTTTGGCGGCAAGTGGCACAGCACAGTCTTTGCAATTAAGTACAGTCCAAGCACAATAAATCACAGTTCCAAGGCACACATGACCCGATTCCTCAGGCTTAAGTAGATCCTGTTCGTGACGCCAAGTTATAGCGCCCCCACTGCCGCAGGGCCGAGGGGTACCCGGTACCGGGCCTCTGAGTCTCTGCTCTGGGGTTGTCACGGTGGCTAGACCCGGTCCGTGACCCTGCTGAGGGGCGTAAAGTGATAGATGTAGATAGTGGTGGTGGTGGTGCGGTGCAGTAAATAACAAGGACACCAGGTTGCAGTCTCTTTACCTCTTTACTGAAGATCTCTGGGTCCTCAATCCGGAATACGGTTAACCAGGCTGCGCAAGTCCGGCCGGTCCAATGGCACCTCCAGAGTTCTCTTTGCAGGTGGAAATCTGTGCCTTCCTGCTAGCGCTATGTGTTGTGGTCCTTCCCTGCTGTGCTTACGGAAAGTCCCCACAACTGTTGTGTCTGTTTCTTAAGTTCCCTCACAACTCGATTAGATGATGTTCTGCTAATCTTCCGTCCCTCCCTGATGTTACGGTTAGGACGGCACCCGTATGATGGGTAGGCTCGGAGCTCTTCCGGGACCCTAGAGTCGCCCCTCTCCACAAGTTGCCCCCTATGTCTTCGCAGGTGATTTAGGTGAGACAGCCCGCCTATGACTGACTGTCCTGCCGTTGGTTTGAAGTATTGCTTGAAGCTAGATGTATGAATACTTCCTCGGCGTTCCGGCCGCCGGTAGTGCGCCTCAGTAGGATGTTGCCTCGGTCTCACAGCACGACTCCTACTGGTATTCTCCTTGTTGCTTGATCTCGTTTCTCACTCAGCACAATCTATCTCGCTTCTAATCCTTCCTTGGGCACCGCCGCTATGCTGAGCAGGCACGGTCCCTTGACGTTCTCTCAAGTTGCCAGACCTCTGTCAGGATCCCACCCCCGACAGGGGCCCTACCAAATCTTCCCCAACAACACCCTCTGCCACAAGGTGTTGCCTGGTTCCAACCCAGTCAGCTTTCTGTTCTAACTTCCTGCCTGACCCCCAGTTTTACCAGTATGTGAGGAGTGGCCTAATGAATAGAACCCTTAGCTCCCCCTGGAGGCCCGGCTGTGAAATGTATTGGTGTCTGTGATACCTGGTCAGATGAACTCCTTCAGTGCCATCAGACGTACCATAGCTCCCCTTAGTGGCGGAGCCACAGTACTGCAACGACCAGGACTCTGGGGCGCTGCACTTTTACAATTGGAGTATTTTCTTGCATATGAATAAAGGTACAAATATTTTATTTTCAATATGTCTGAGTGATCCCTGGTATTAGTATGCCTCTTTCTCTTCTCTTGTATGCCCACACCCTGGCACCTCGCAAAGAATATATAATATTCTATCTGTTGTGTGGTATGGGAGTATTGCACAAAACTCACGTTTGCGTTTGCAGATCCTGCTGATCCCATAGTCCCGACCACATCGCACACTCAGGAACAGACACTGTATTCCGCTTTAGCAGTGCAACTTTACTTGATAGCAAAGAATCCATGGCAGTCTCAGTACAGCTCAAGTTCATATTTTCAGCCTGAGCTTTCCCTCTCAATGCTGGCTCCTCTAGCCTCTGAGATGCTCTTCCTGGCTTGGCGGTCCCATTTTCAGCCTGAGCTTTCCCTCTCAATACTGGCTCCTCTATCCTCTGAGATGCTCGTCCTGGCTCTGGGGTAACCATATTACTGCACCCGCTTTCCCGTACTGGTTCCTGCAGCGCCCCAGGGTCCTGGTCATTGCAGTAATGTCATTTTCCTCTAGGGGAGAGTGATGTTACGTTTGGAGGCAAAGAAGGACAACTGCATCCAGGTATCACAAACATGCAACACATTTCGCACTCCAGGCCACCAGGGGGAGCTCCTGCTCCTATTTATTAGGTCGCTCCCCACATTGGTAAAAACTGGTGACCTGTAGGGAAAGTTAGTGAGTTGCTGGCTGAGTTCCGCTCAGGTAGTTGGTCCCTGACAGGGGTGGGACCCTGTCAGAGAACAGAGGAGAAGGACACGGAGCTGTGCATGCCCTGAGAGCTGCAGCTCCTAGAAAGATACATTGAAGGAGAACCGTATTGCAGAGAGGGTGAAGGAAGTCGTAGCAAAGGTGTGGATACCAGGAGGGGACCAGCCTTACACAGGCTGCCTCCTTCTGAGACGCAAAAGCCCGGTAGTGGGAACACCAAGGGAGCAACGACCCTTTATGCCTTGCTCCAGAGACCAGCAGGACAGCTAATTTCACGTTACCTGTCCGCCCTACACCCAGGAGGCACAGTGGCACCCCTTAGAGGCTGGGGCATGATAGAGTCCCTATAAACTGCCTCAAGCCACCAATCATACGGGTTTGTCCTATCCTATATGGGGGACAGAGAGAGAGACATTACATCTGTGAGGACCTTATGTGAAGCTTTAGGCAGTAAGGAACTACAACACCACAGCACTAGAGGAAGGCTACTGATTTCCACCTGGACAAGGGGACTCTGGACTTGCCTCCAAACCGGCCAGACTCTACCTACCCTGTGGTCTGGTGCCCTGGAATGTGGATGCTGAAGTCTTCAGTAAAGGTAAAGAGACTGCAACCTTGTGTCCTCATTCTTCTCTGCGCCTCTCACCATCCACCATCTACATACTGGGAAGCCCTGGGGACATACTTCACCTGTGGGAAGTTATACCATCTAGCTGCCATAACATCACCCCAGCAGCGTCGGTCACCCTGACCGAATACCACAGCTGACGTCACGAACATTTCCCCTTTAAAGACCTTTCCCTATTACACGGACGTCCCAGGGCCACGGACCGGGTCAGCCACTGTGACATTCCCCCTGTGAACCGAAGGACCCGGTACCGAGTACCCCACAGCCCCATGGGGGCACTCCATTCCCACTCCGGATCCCCTTCACTGGGAGATTAGAAAGGTTCCTCTCTCCTGATTCTAGCCATAGGCCCCGATTCTCTAAAGGATGCCATTGTACCAAGTGGTGGGCGACTGCATTCTGCTTTTCCCAAGCGTTCTGTGCCTTTCTGTACTGTGTGGCCCCCTGGCCTGTTCTGCCTTCTCCTGAATCACTCTCCAGCACTTTTCTTATCATTACAACTTTAATACACTACTTTACACTGCTCCCACTGACTGACTGACAATCATGAAGTCTCCCCTAGAAAAATTCACTCACTCACTCTTACCCCTCACAACTTGGAAAACCCCTACTTTAACTATTCTTATACTGGCACCCTAGTTTCCTGACTGCCCCACTATACTAAACCCAATCCTATTCTAATTTATAGCTGCCCTCTTATCTTATCTTATCTTTTACATCTTTCTCTAATCTTGTATCTATATCAATACACATAAAATTAGATGTAAAACCCTTATACAATATAACAACCACATTATCATTAGTAAGGTACACATAAGCATCAGTTACATTGCGACACATTAATTGTATGCATATGAACACTAGGGGGAGATGCGAATGACAGCTTCTGTCAGCTTCTTACATATACGGGTTTCACCCGCAGTTCTGTACTTTTAGGCGGGATGAGGCTTGGGGGGTTCTTGGGGAGCAACATTTCTCTTCGTCACTCTCTTCCATTTGGCAAGGTGTACAGAACAACTTGAAGGTGATGGAAGATGGATACAAACGCATGGCTGATAAAAAACGTATTCCAGATCTGGACCTTTGTGTGAATTACTTTGTGTAGTTGTCCATCAGAAACATTAAGTTGAAGATTACTTCCTGGAAACTTGGTCCCAGGTTCGTTGGTCTGTATAAGATAACTGGTGTCATTAATCCGGTGGCTTTTCATCTTGAGTTGCCACTGGCACTTTAAATCCACAATGTTTTTCATAGGTCATTGCGCAAAAAATATATGGCATTGTCTGAACCGGTACCTTTACTTCTGCCTCTGGTCGTGGTAAATGGCAATTTAGAATGAATTTCAGGCTGCTACAATTGTCAATTCTTGTCTTGTCCATCGCTTTCTCCAGTACTTGATGCATTGGAAAGGTTATGGTCCAGAGGAGAGATCATGGGTACCCACATTCGAAGTTAATAACAGTAGATTAATTCGAGCTTTCCATATAATACATGAGGGTCCTGAGGCCCCCAGTAGAGGGGGGTACTATTTTGAATGTGCAACATTCTGCTGGGACCTGTGGTGCATCTGAGATTAGAAGATTGCAGCATTTAGCTGAACACAGGTCCTCTTTAAATCTACATGGCCATTCATGAGTTAACAGTTTTTTTGCAGCATGGAAATGGATTAGAGTTCCTTGTGCTGTAACTGTGCTGCTTATTGGAACTACATCCTTCCATTATATAAACCTGTGAATGGCTTCCTTCCATGCAAACAATAAAATCTTCATTCTGTTTTTGGCTACATTGGGGAAGGTGGTCTGGAGAGTCACTTTTGTTGTTTTGAGTGTTGTTGCATGCAGTTTGCTGTGCATAACACTTCCTACCCCTTTTTGGCGTTACTGTGTTCCCATGTTTATCCTGTGTGCCTTTCGTTTGATTTTGCCTTGGGTTTTTTTACTGTCTGTCCAGCTGGTGGTACCCTTGTTCTCCTGCCCCTTTCTTCCTTGGTATTTTGTAACAGTACAGACAGGTACAAGAACCGGCCAACTCCACCTTCACGAGTAACTCCGGGCTAAGGGATAGGACTAGGACTTCCCTAATTTAGGGACAGTATAGGGTCCCTCTGCCCTGGCAATCCTACGGTCAAAGAATGACATAGTGCCATGGGTAGTTAACTTCTTGATTATGGTGCACACAGCAGCATCAAGATCTCTGGAGATTGACTTGTAACCTTGAAATTGTTGATATTTTTCAACAATTTTGGTTTTCAAATACTCAGTTTTCTTCTTTGTGTTTTGCATGCACGTGGCACTCACAGAAACAGAATGTAAAGAGTGAATCAACGATTCTCCTTTTTATATGGTTGGAGGTGTGATCTTCACATTGCCCATACCTGTTACTTGCCACGGGTGAGTTTGAATAACCATCAAATTCTTGAAACATAGTTGTTTACCCACAATTTTGGAAAGATGCCAACAATTTTGTCTGGCCTATTTTTGTTTTTTTTGTGAAATTTTGTCTAATTTGTCTTTTTTTCTGTTTTTTTTTTTTCGTGTTATTCCAACACACACAAAGGAAATAAACATGTATTATGTGACAAAAAATGTGTAATTGCAATAATTTCCTGGGAGAAATATTTTATTTTCTGGAACAATTTCAATGGCGCCAGCACATTCAGCCATGACTATATATGTTTTTGTTGCAAACTCTCCAGACGATTTGTGGCTAGGAGGAGTTGTTACAAAGATGAAATAAGTTATCAATGACTTACGAAAGCTGTAAGTCGCAATCTATAACTGTACTTTATTGTCTTCATATGCTCTGTAAAACCAGTATCTACCACTATATGGTCATCATATGGCAGTAATATTGGTCTTGGTCTTTGTGTAGTCTATTTTTTTAGTAACAGCATGGTCATTTGTTGATGTTCTCATTTCCCAGTATGGTTAGGATACCCACACCATAGTTGTAAACATAGTTACCTAGGTTTGGGGCTCATTCAGAAGTGCTTTGATCCCTCGTCCTTCCTGCAATGCTTTCATCCACCCATCCTGAACCTTTAGCTACGGCTCTGAATAGAAGTATAACTAAGAATTTGTTGAATAGAATCTCAGTAAATACCATATATTTACCATACGAGTTTTATTGCTGTTTGGTTATGTTGAATTGCTTGTTAACATATTGAATTTTATTTTTCCATTAAACAGAAATAACCTAAGGCTAATATCTGTAGAAAACCCTGCTATATAAACTCCAAAATAAAGCAATGATTTTGAATACAAATGTGGACTGGAAAAGTGTAAAGTAGCTAGCAATCATTTGCTGCCAAGCTGGGCCCTCTGCAGACCATAGTGCCTAACTACAGCTGTCCAATGTTGTAGAAACATGAAAAAGACTAACCGTCATTTTAATTTTTATTTCATAAATAAATAATTTGCATGAACATAAGCAACTTTGTAATACATCTTATCAGAGAAATTAGCTTCCTTCTCTGCCAAAACTGATCAGTCACTATTCAAAATTCTCAATTCTAAGGTGAAATCTGTGTTCAGTGAAGACAGACTTTCCCATTACTGAGATAGGAGATGACAGCTGCTACTGATAGGATTCTGTCTAAGGCAGCAGGGGGAAGAAAAGGGAGGAGCTCTGCTCTGTAGCTCCTCCCTCCTCTCATTTACATAGAATCGTATCTGTAGCACCTACCATCTCCTATCTCAGTCTTCACTGAATACAGATTTTACCTCTGAAATGAGAATTTTGATAATGACTGATCCATTTTTCCAGAGAAAGAAGAACATTTTTGTGATACAACGTATTACAAAGTTGGTTACATTCATGTGTACTGTTGATTTATGAAATAAAAATTAGAACGATGTTTACGCTTTAAGTGTTGATATTATCTTTTAAGGTTCACTAAGCAGTCTACAAACTGATAATATATTCTGTACATGTGTAGTTTTCTTACACATTTTCAGTTAGAATCAGGGCCGGACTGGGACTAAAATTCAGCCCTGGCATTTGAAGTCACACAGGCCCACTTGTCACATGGTGACTGTATAATATCTTTGTACACTTGTAGGCTACAAGAAGTGAGGGGAGTGTAACACGACTATATAACATATAATTACAGCTGTATCCAGCATTACAGCTCAGCCCCCATAGAATGTAACGCAGCCAGCCCCCATAGAATGTAATACAGCCAGCCCCCATAGACTATAATACAGCACAGCCCCATAGAATGTAATGCTGCACAGCCCCCATAGAATGTAATACAGCACAGCCCCCATAGAATGTAATACAGCCAGCCCCCATAGACTATAATACAGCACAGCCCCATAGAATGTAATGCTGCACAGCCCCCATAGAATGTAATGCAGCACAGCCCCCATAGAATGTAATGCAGCACAGCCCCATAGAATGTAATACAGCCAGCCCCCATAGAATGTAATACAGCCAGCCCCCATAGAATGTAATGCAGCACAGCCCCCATAGAATGTAATGCAGCACAGCCCCATAGAATGTAATACAGCCAGCCCCCATAGAATGTAATACAGCCAGCCCCCATAGAATGTAATGCAGCACAGCCCCCATAGAATGTAATGCAGCACAGCCCCCATAGAATGTAATGCAGCACAGCCCCCATAGAATGTAATGCAGCACAGCCCCCATAGACTATAATACAGCACAGCCCCATAGAATGTAATGCTGCACAGCCCCCATAGAATGTAATACAGCACAGCCCCCATAGAATGTAATACAGCCAGCCCCCATAGACTATAATACAGCACAGCCCCATAGAATGTAATGCTGCACAGCCCCCATAGAATGTAATGCAGCACAGCCCCCATAGAATGTAATGCAGCACAGCCCCATAGAATGTAATACAGCCAGCCCCCATAGAATGTAATACAGCCAGCCCCCATAGAATGTAATGCAGCACAGCCCCCATAGAATGTAATGCAGCACAGCCCCATAGAATGTAATACAGCCAGCCCCCATAGAATGTAATACAGCCAGCCCCCATAGAATGTAATGCAGCACAGCCCCCATAGAAAGTAATGCAGCACAGCCCCCATAGAATGTAATGCAGCACAGCCCCCATAGAATGTAATGCAGCACAGCCCCCATAGAATGTAATGCAGCACAGCCCCATAGAATGTAATACAGCCAGCCCCCATAGAATGTAATGCAGCACAGCCCCCATAGAATGTAATGCAGCACAGCCCCCATAGAATGTAATGCAGCACAGCCCCCATAGAATGTAATGCAGCACAGCCCCCATAGAATGTAATGCAGCACAGCCCCATAGAATGTAATACAGCCAGCCCCCATAGAATGTAATGCAGCACAGCCCCATAGAATATAATGCAGCACAGGCCCATAGAATATAATGCAGCACAGGCCCATAGAATGGAATGCAGCACAGGCCCATAGAATGGAATGCAGCACAGGCCCATAGAATACAATGCAGCACAGGCCCATAGAATATAATGCAGCAGAGGCCCATAGAATGGAATGCAGCCAGCCCCATAGAATATAATGCAGCAGAGGCCCATAGAATGGAATGCAGCCAGCCCCATAGAATATAATGCAGCAGAGGCCCATAGAATGGAATGCAGCACAGGCCCATAGAAAACAATGCAGCACAGGCCCATAGAATGGAATGCAGCACAGCCCCATAGAATATAATGCAGCACAGGCCCATAGAATATAATGCAGCACAGGCCCATAGAATGGAATGCAGCACAGGCCCATAGAATGGAATGCAGCACAGGCCCATAGAATACAATGCAGCACAGGCCCATAGAATATAATGCAGCAGAGGCCCATAGAATGGAATGCAGCCAGCCCCATAGAATATAATGCAGCAGAGGCCCATAGAATGGAATGCAGCCAGCCCCATAGAATATAATGCAGCAGAGGCCCATAGAATGGAATGCAGCACAGGCCCATAGAAAACAATGCAGCACAGGCCCATAGAATGGAATGCAGCACAGCCCCATAGAATATAATGCAGCACAGGCCCATAGAATATAATGCAGCACAGGCCCATAGAATGGAATGCAGCACAGCCCCCCCCCCCCCCCCCAATAGCTCCACAATCCAGTCATCACTCATTGATAAAAAAAAAAAAAAAAAACACTCTACTCACCTTTCCTCCTGCCCCGCGCTGCTCTGGCTCTGGTCTCAGCAGTCGCAGTCTGCCCGCCCGGTCACACAGCAGGTGCGCGATGATATGACGTCATCGTGCACCCGCAGTGTCAGCGGCAGGCAGAGCGGGGAATGATGGGAGAGGGGGCGTCAGCGGACGCTCTCTCCTCCATAGTTGAATGCGGGGCCGGGAGTGCGCCGACAGCGGGGAGAGTGTGCCGACAGCGGCACACTCGAGCGGCCCACTACTGCCACCGGCCCTTCTGGCATTTGCCAGAACTGCCCGATGGCCAGTCCGGCCCTGGTTAGAATGCATTATAAGTAACATACAGCATCTTATCTGCTAATTTCATTACAAGAGGCACAGGCCATTTTGTTTACTTTAAATGTAGTATTCACATATTAGTTTATTGATGCAGTACGTTCACAAGGCTATGCCATTAATTAACCCTTAAGGACCAGGGGTATTTCCATTTTTGCGTTTCCACTTTTGCTTCCCTTTTTCCCATGGCCATATAGTTTTTATTTTTTGGTCAAAATGGCCATGTGAGGGCTTTTTTTTTGTAGGATGAGTTGTACTTTTGAATGGCGCCATTGGTTTTACCATGTAGTGTACTCAAAAACTGGAAAAAAAATTCCAAGTGCGGTGAAATTGCAGAAAAAGTGCAATCCCACACTTGTTTTTTGTTTGGCTTTTTTACTAGGTTCACTAAATGCTAAAAGTGAACTGCAATTATGATTCTCCAGGTCATTATGAGTTCATAGACACCAAACATGTCTAGGTTCTTTTTATCTAAGTGGTGAAAAAAAATTCCAAACTTTCCAGACTACTCAGGTGTCTTCACTAGGCATAGCATAATACAAAATCTAAAGTGTCACAAATTTATACACAACAGGACACAGGATAGTGGAGTAAATATGACAAGTGACCTGAAGCAGAACAATCACTATGGGAGTGGGAGACTCAATTGTGGCTGTATATATTGGAACAGTTCATAGATAAGGAGTGTGAAGGTTTTATTGTCCTGTGATTGAGGTGTGCTCCATGATTGTGATACCCCCAAATGGTCTGACATTCCTTAGTTGATATATAAAAACTTACATCCATGTGACACATTCATTCCTGCACTGTTGTCTTGAGTTTGTAGTCCAAAATCTTTCTGTCTGTTTTAGATTTGAACTTACCTTCCTTCAAGTTTAATATTAAAATACAAATTTCATTTATCAATATCAAAACCCCAAAGTTCCTCACATATATAGGGCACAGTGGTATAAAAAAAAACATTAACCACTTTACCCCCTAAGGGTGGTTTGCATGTTAATGATTAGGACAATTTTTACAATTCTGACCCCTGTCCCTTTATGGGGAAATAACTCTGGAACGCTTTCATGGATCCCAGTGATTCCGACATGTTTTCTCATGACATATTGTACTTCATGTTAGTGTTAAAATTTCTTTGATATGACTTGCGTTTATTTCTGAAAAAAACAGAAATTTGGCGAAATTTTGAAAATGTCGCAATTTTCTAACTTTGAATTTTCATGCCCTTAAATCACAGAGATATGTCACATAAAATACTTAATAAGCAACATTTCCCACATGTTTACTTTACATCAGCACAATTTTGGAACCAAAATTTTTTTTGTTAGGAAGTTATAAGCAATTCACAGAAACCCCCCCCAAAAAATGCTAAAAGATACCTTTATTATCTTATATGTTAAAAACTAGTGTACACAAAACCATCACCATAGAAATTTTAGCACTTGAATAGAAAAGACCTAGGGAGGTGCCTGTCCCTTATCGCCTATCACTTATCAAAACCCTACCTGACAGCGGAGGTTGGCACCCTAGACCTGCGCAATGGCGCCCCCGCTCACCGTCGACTGTCCCTACTATCCTAACACTCCCTATGAGGGGAGGAGTAGAAATGTATATGTATATAATACTAGCAGATAGGGGCCAAATAGAGGATGAGGACTGTCCCTTAATCTGGCCCTGCCTAACAGTGGAGGTTGGCACCCTAGACATGCGCAATAGATTAATATCAGGGCCACATATAGCTTCAGTGTAAGGTGTTAAAATGTAAGACCTTGGTGAACCATGGGGGAAGGGGGAAGGGGGGAAGGGGGATCTTGCAATTGGGATTTGCAGGAGTTGTTGTAATCAACAAAGTGCCAATGTTGCACAGTTTTAATCTAAATATCTCAATAGAAAAAGAGGCACAAGATGTTGATTGTGCCAAAACAGTTACCCTGGATGATAAAGATATATTGCACAATGCCACACAGTGGTATTGAAACAGGCCACTGATTATGTACAAGCGTTCATATAGAAAGAAACCTGCATCCCATAAGAACCAGGTTCACACATTTTTAGTAGAACCAAAAATAGATCTACATAGATCAGTCTCTCAGACTCTAAAGCTCATAAATCCATAGATAGGCATGAATAAATCAGTCTCACAAATTCACAAACTCTAGAACTCATAGTTCCATAGATAGGCATACAGAAGTCAGTCTCCTAAACTCAACGCGTTTCTCCTCCCAAAAGAGGTTCATCAGGAGTATATTCACATATTACCAGAGACCGCTACTTAGCTTGTTGTATTAGTTGTCCATAACGATACAGGACGTCAGCACGTCGGGTGTATACCCTCCAGATGAAGTGCCTATGGTCAAGTGTCCAAAACGCCCCAAATAAAGACTCACATGATTATTAGATTGAACACACCTGAATAATTCGGCGTGCATACCATGTGCTGAAGGGCTATAATCGCCGCCCCCCACACATACATAGGGATCCACCATGTCATAACAGCGCTCCACCTACCGCAACTGTTCATCACTCGGCGTGCGTGTCATATACCGGAAGCCCCTCGTCCAAAGCGTTTTACCCAGCGCAGGTGCATACAGGTCCATCTGCATGTGACACCCATCGCACCACCCATAAATTCGTGTGCGTGTCAAACGCCGTCAAACTGCCTGAATGCAAGACACCGGAAGTCGGCCGTCTCCATGTATAGAAGCCGAATGTGGAAATGCTGCTGCGCGTGACATAACAACATCTACTGCGCAGGAGCAGAGGTCAATTCAAATATGTTTCACCCCACACAGGCGCACTTAGGTACTTCAAAAGACATAGCGTGTATACAAGATTATCCGCCTAGTCACTTGGATGTATTGGCTAAAGGAACGATCCATATGATCTCTTAAGTATACATATTCAGGAAACCTATCATGTCCCACAAGGACCTTATACGTCACTAATCACTGCTCACATATATATGCATCTGCTCTGCAGTTCAAAAGAACTATCCATCCCATGTGAGAAAGTGGCTCAACGCCTATTCCCTCTTCCGATAAAATATAATTATGGAGACCCTCATGTCATATATGATCTACAAATGTTACAACAATAGGCATACTTCTACAATGTGTAATTTATTTGGTAAATGCCATCCTGTAAAGATAGAACAAGGCCCCAAAGGGTTAAATAATCATGACCGTAATGAAAGTTCTGAGTCAGTATTTAAATGGCGAGTCACAAAATATTTAACATCGCCAGGTAAGGTTGCCTGGTGATCACAATGATATAATTGCTCTCAACAATGGAGAGCCAAAAGAATATATCGCCCATTTCGGCCGATATTTAAGTCTACGAAACTCACAGGGAATAAAAAGTACGGAATTCACAGGAAACACCCAAAATTCTTCTGTTCATTAAGACGCATAGGAGAGCCAGTGCCCATCCTTTGTATCCACCTAAGCTCCTTCTGAAGAATCTTTTTGTCCAAATTCCCTCCCCTGGCTGATGGGTTAATAACCTCAATAACACAGAAAGAGAAGAACTTGAGATCACCATGATGTACCTCACGAATATGTCTCGAAATAGGAGTATCTCTAGCATGTTTAATATCTCCAATGTGACCCCCAATCCTTCTCCTAAATTCCCTTATAGTCTTTCCCACATAGTTCAATGGACATGTACATGTGAATAGATAAATCAGATCCGTAGTCTTGCAGTTAGCAAAATGTCTACTTTTGAATACTTGTCCAGTACCCACACTCATAAACTCTCCACCAGTTCCTATATAGTCACAAAATGAACAGCCACCACATCTAAAGGTTCCCATTTGTCTCTTCTCCAGCCATGTTCTGCCCTTCTTCGGTGGATTGAAGGTACTATGGACCAATTGGTCCTTTATAGACCTTCCCCTTCTATATGTGATAGCAGGTCTTGAGGCTAAACAGTCTTTTATATCTGTGTCTGCCAACAGGATATCCCAATATCTGGTGATGATGTCTCTTACTTCTGATGAATGGTCATCAAAATTCTCTATAAGTCTTAATAGGGAATCGGAGCCATCTCTAGGTTTAGGTTGAAGAAGGTTAGTCATTGACAGGGGCTCAACTTGTTTAAAGGCATCATGTAGAATATTTCTCGGATAGCCTCTCTCAATGAATCTATCCTTAAGATTACTTGCCTCATGATAAAAGGAAACATCAGATGAACAATTCCTCTTTACCCTCAGATATTGCCCCTTAGGGATCCCTCTCCTAAGGCTGGGCGGGTGGTGGCTGTTCCATCTCAGTAGATTATTGGTGGAGGTGGGCTTCCTAAATATACTTGTTTGTAAATGACCCTCATCATCTTTTTTGATGGTAATGTCCAATAAATTAATAGAATCCACATCAATTTCATAGGTAAATTTGAAACCTATCTCATTGGTGTTCAAGTCCTGGACAAATCTTTCAAAAGAGAGGGTGTCTCCAGTCCACAAAACAAAAATATCATCAACGTAGCGCCACCAGGATGATTCATCCTCTCCAAAGATCACGGTGTCCTCCCACAAGCCCAGGAGCAAATTGGCATAGGTAGGGGCACAGGGGCTACCCATTGCCGTGCCCCTGAGCTGGTGGTAAAACTTGCCGTCAAATAAAAAATAGTTATGGGTAAGTATATATTGGAGTAACTGGACAAGGAACTGGTTATGCTCCTCAAAGTGGATCCCCCTTGTTCTCAGGAAAAAATAAACCGCCTTCAATCCCATATCATGAGGAATGCTACTATACAATGCCTCGACGTCAATAGATGCCAAGTAAGTATTTTTATCAACAATAATGTCCTCAATTTTTAACAACAAATCCGATGTATCACGTATGTAGGAAGGCAACGCAGTTACAAATTGTCTTAATACCTTATCAATATATACGCCACAGTTTTGAGAAATTGAGTCATTGCCGGATACAATTGGCCTTCCTTTCAAAGGTGAAAGACCCTTGTGCACCTTTGGAAGGGCATAAAAAACCGGTATTGTTGGTGTCTTTTGCAACATAAAATCCTTTTCATTTGTAGATAGTAGCCCCACACTGTGTGCATCCGACAATAGGCCGTTCAATTCCTTGTTAAACCTTTTGGTAGGGTCACCACGTAATAGACCATAAGTAGACGTGTCAGTCAAAATTCTCAGACATATAGCCCTATATTTCATATGGTCCATAATCACAAGGTTGCCACCCTTGTCTGATGCTTTGATTACTAATTCAGTTATTGTAGACAAAGTATCAAGAGCCATCCTCTCATCATGAGAGAGATTCAATTGTCTTGCTCTCTTCTTATCATTAAGTTTCTTCAGATCATTGATCACTAATTGAGTAAAAATGTCAATGCTAGTATTCATGGACAAGGGTGGCATCCTTGTACTGTTTGGTCTCAAATCAGTAAATGGACCAACTCCCATTGGTCTTGAGTTTTCATCCAAGAGATCAGTCAGCATGCTCACATCCATGAGGTCCATAATGTCAATACCCAAGGCCGTACATTCAGCTTGATCATGATTTTTGAAAATTTTTTTCCATTTAAGCTTCCTTGCAAACAAATTTATATCCTTAATCCATTCGAATTCATTGAATCTGACAGTAGGTACAAAGGTTTTGTGTACACTAGTTTTTAACGAATAAGATAATAAAGGTATCTTTTAGCATTTTGGGGGGGTTTTCTGTGAATTGTTTATGTGAATTTTACTCCATCAATTATTGATTTTTGCTAGGAAGTTATAAGGGTTAAAAGTTAAACAGCAATTTCTCATTTTTACAACACCATTTTTTTTAGGAACCACATCACATTTGAAGTCACTTTGAGGGGTCTATATGATAGAAAATACCCAAAAGTGACATCATTCTAAAAACTGCACCCCTCAAGGTGCTCAAAACTACATTCAAGAAGTTTATTAACCCCTCAGGTGCTTCACAGGAATTTTTAGAATGTTTAAAAAAAAATGGAAAAATATTTAGACGTGAGAGTCCTCAGTGGTTGATACTTTTTAATGGCTAATTGAAAAGATGGTAACAAATTGCAAGCTTTCGAGACTACGCAGGTCCTTTCATCAGGCAAAGACTAATGTAAATTCTGAAGAATCACATACTTATTCACAATACAGCACAGAGAGAAAGAAGGCAATAGATAAGACAAGTGACGTGAAGCAGAATTATCATTATGTGAGAGGGATAGACATAGATATTGGAACAGTTCATAGATAAGGAAGTCTTAATGTTTTATGGTCCTCTGAATGGGTCTGGTTCTGTGGTGTGATGACCCCAGAAGGTCTTAAGAGCAAATTCCTTAATTGATGTAAAAAGACATAAATCCATGCGAAACATTCATTCCTGTACTGAGTGTGTCAAAGGTCCTCATGAGTTTATACTCACAGACTTTTCTATCTTTATGAGATTTGAAATTACCTTTTAAAACAAGTAATTTCAAGTCCATAATGCTATGACCGGGGATACAAAAATGTTTTGCTACCGGTAGGTCCATTCTTTTTTCTCTTATGTTAGGTTAGGATGTGGGTTGAACTAGATGGATTTAAAGTCTTCCTTCAACTTTAATAACTATGTTACTATGTTATTGTGTGGGGATGAGAATTCATCCGTGTTCTAAGTTTTTGCCCTGTCTCCCCCACATACAGACCCCCAGTTGGACATTTAGTACAATAATTAAATAAACCACACTAGATGTGAAAAAAATGAACATACTTTTTTTCACAAAAAATTTACTTCAAATCCAATTTTTTTATTTTACCAAGGGTACCAGGAGAAATTGGACCCCAAAAGTTGTACAATTTGTCCTTAGTACGCTGATACCCCATACATGCAGGTAAACCACTGTTTGGACGTATGGCAGAGCTCAGAAGGGAAGGAGCGCCATTTGACTTTTCAATGCAAAATTGTCTGGAATTGAGATCAGATGCCATATTGCGTTTGGAGAGCCCCTGATGTGCCTAAACAGTGAAAAACCCTCACAAGTGACACCATTTTGGAAAGTAGACCCCTAAGCAACTTATCTAGATGTGTGGAGAGCACTTTGAACCCCGAAGTGCTTCACAGAAGTTTATAACGTAGAGCCGTAAAAATAAAAAGTCATATTTTTTTCACAAAAAGGGTATTTTTGCCTCCGATTTTTTATTTTCCCAAGGGTAGCAGGAAAAATTGGACCCCATAAGTTGTTGTGCAATAAGTATGAGTTGTTGTTTCCTGAGTATGCTGATACCCCATATGTGGGGGTAAACCACTGTTTGGGCGCATGGCAGAGCTCGGAATGGAAGGAGCGCTGTTTTACTTTTTCAACGCAGATTTGGCTGGAATTAAGATCGGACTCCATGTCGCGTTTGGAGAGCCCTTGATGTGCCTAAACCCCCAACAAGTGACACCATTTTGGAAAGCAGACCCCCTAAGGAACTTATCTAGATGTGTGGTGAGCACTTTGAACCGCCAAGTGCTTCACAGAAATTTATAACGTAGAGACGTAAAAATATAAAAATCATATTTTTTTCACAAAAATGATGTTTTCGACCCCAATTTTTTATTTTTGCAAGTGTAACAGGAGAAATTGGACCACAATAGTTGTTGTCCAATTTGTCCTGAGTACGCCGATACCCCATATGTGGTGGTAAATCACTGTTTGGGCGCACAGCAAAGCTCGGAAGGGAAGGAGCACCATTTGACTTTTTCAACGCAGAATTGGTTGGAATTGAGATCGAACGCCATGTCATGTTTGGAGAGCCCCTGATGTGCCTAAACAGTGGAAACCCCCAATTCTAACTCCAACCCTAACCCCAACACACCCCTAATCCCAACCCTTACCATACCTCTAATCACACACCTAACCCTAGCACACCCCTAACCCTAATCCCAACCCTAACCCTAATCCCTACCGCAACCGTAATCCAAACCATAACCTCAACTCTAGCCCCAACACCAACTCTAACTTTATCCCCAACCCTAACTTTAGCCCTAATTCTAAATTTAGCCCTAACACTAACTATAGCCCCAACCTTAACCCTAACTTTAGCCCCAACCCTAACCCTAACTTTAGCCTTAACCCTAACTTTAGCCCAACTCACTTTAGCCCAACTCTAACCCTAATGGGAAAATGGAAATAAATACATTTTTTTGTGCAACACTGGAGTTGGTAAAAAACAACCTGAATCATGTTCTCTGGGGTCTCGGCTATCCCCGGCAGCCAAGACTCCAGTGAAATTCCGACGCTGGGTGGCACTATAACCTTAACCTTCAGCGACGTTAAAAAGTGGCACTGTGGTTTAAGTACCCTTAACTGCTGCCGTTATAAGGCATATTGGCGGTCGTTCAGGAGTTAAATGTAACTCTCATCATTCTCCCCTGCTCGTGCCGATCACCGGCAGAGCAGGGGAGAATGATGAGAGCCGTGTTCAGCACCCAGTGCCAGGGAACAGTGCTTACTGCAATGCTTCTTCCCTGGTGCCCGTCCGTGTGGTACTGATGCAGCACGCACATGCCACACGTGTGCCACAAGTATTACACACACAGACCCTGATGTCTCCAGTCCTGGAAATATCAGAACATGTAAAAGAGACCTTATAGCAGGTTTTTATGTTTGGCTGCTGTCACACGCTAAAAGACGCTTTTTATTGCAAAAAATAGTTTTTGCATCACCACATTTTGAGAGCTATAATTTTTCAATATTTTGGCCCACAGGTCATGTTAGGTCTTGTTTTTTGCGGGATGAGCTGACGTTTTTATTGGTATAATTTTTTCAACGCTGAAGATTCTGTACACTAACCTGAGAGACTGTCAGCCCTCTGCCTGCTCCCAGAATGCTGTGATTGTGTTTGATCGCAGCATGCCAGGGGTTAAAGTGCCAGAAGCGGTCTGTGACCACTCCTGGCACTTAGTGCTGGGTGTAAGCTGTGAGAATTAGCTGACACCTGGCCGCGATTGGCCACACACCACCCATGTGCGTGGCCGATCGCAATGATGTACTATCCCGTCCATGGTCAGACAGGCCCAGGTCACATGGACGGGATCGTATTTCAGATGTCAGAGAGGGGTTAAAGTATACTCCAAGTCATCAAAAATATGTAGAGCAGATAAACAAGTAATGTGAAATCCTGGTCAGGCATATGTACAATAGATGTAATATATGCATAAAAGTAAAAAGTGTCTAATAGCACCTGGATGTCCCCTGATGAAGGAAGGGCGAAGCGCTCGTTGGTGTGGCGAGGAATTCATCTAAACCAGCTGTATCACATGTAAGTGCCTCACTTAATAATGCTTTCACTTTACAGGCACGTGTGCTTGCACAGTCACTTAATACCTTAATTTGGTCACTAATACAATGGTACATAAACCAGACCTGTTTGATGCAAGGTATTCAATAATTTAACTGTATTGCAGGTCTCCCTATAATTTTGTCAGGTACTTATAAGACTAGTGACCGTGGGGTACTCGGGCTGGGTCCGGCGGTACTTAAAGGGGAGGGTCACAGCAGCGGTGACCCGGTCCGTGGCCCTGGGTGTCCAATTAAAGGGGATGAAGTGTAGTGGATAATACAGTCTATGGGGAAATGTTCGTGACGCCACCTGTGGTACTCGGCCAGGGATGGCTGATGCTGATGGCAGTAGAGTTGGTACTGCTCCCCACAGGTAGAGCTTAGTCCCCAGGGCTACCGGTGCAGTTAGTAAGGGATAAGAGCTGGTGGGGTGCTGGACTGAGGGTGGATGAAATAATAGAAGGACACAGGGTGTGCAGCTTCCTTTACCTTTTTGCTGATGTATCTCAGGTGCAGTCCGGGGCACAGGTTACAGGTACAGATGGGGTCCAGATGGCCTAGAAGTAACTTGAGATCCACTTGGCCATGTGGGTTTGGAGGACTTCCTTCTGTGCTGAATTCTCACTCCCTTGCTGCCTGAAGCTTTACACAAGTTCCTTTCAGTGTCTGTTACTTCTAACCCGTATGGTTGACAGCATGAGCCTTTCATGGGCATTGTCTTCTCACTGACTCACAGGCTCCTGACTTGCTGTGGTGCCTCCAGGTATTAGATGGGCCAGGAGACCTGCAATCTCCTGCCATCAGGTTCTAGCTGCTGGGCCTTTAGTACCCGTGCAACTGGTATCCGGTTTCTTTTGCACTTAATCCTGGGAAGAGCTCAGTTATAGCTCCATTCCCAGTCTGTCTCCTCAAGTGCTTCCTTTCCCTTCAGTGTCTCATGCTAAATTCACTAACCCGCCTCCAGACCAGAACTTATGAGGAAGTTCCCCTGAAACCGGGTTTAGAGCTCCCCCTTCTGGCCTGGAGTCAGGAAGGTGTTGTATGTTTGTATTACCTGCCAAGGGGATCCCTCCTTACCTTCAGGCATGACATCACCCTCTGTGAGGAAGGCAATGCCAATGTGGCAACCGGACTCCTGGGGTACCACACTAGTGTGATCTGCATATCTTGGCTGGTGTAATGACACATGATATATCCATGCATTCAAATAGCACCACTTAATTTTAATGTTGTTCATTTTATTCTTTTAATTAATAAAGATTATTTTTGTTAAGATACTCTTGATGTTTTTGGGCTCTATTTATGCCCATATTTATGTATTAATGTTGAATAGTGAGTTATGACGCTGTTACATATTGTTTCCATATGGGATTTCTCTAATCTCTAATAGCAGTTTTTATGTAGATAAATATTTGAAAAGTGATTAGACAAATAAATAACGACTGAAAAACTATAAGGGTCAGGAGCTGCTGTTGGTTTGACGCTGCGTATTTATGCAGCGTCAAACCCGCAGCGGCCAGCTATGACAGCATAGTGGTTGACGGATTTCTAGAAATCCCATGTCCACTATAAGTCCACAGATGCCCGCCGATCATCCGCGGAGATGGGCTTGTGGTGCGTCTTTCAACACTGCAGCATGTCAATTTATCTTGCGGAGACTCTAGTCTCCGCAACAGAAATTACATTAATAGAAATTTATTGAATGCAGTTAATCTGCATGGTTCAGTCAACACATGCGGATTCACCTGCGTTCAATAGAAGGCAGCACTTTGAATGAAGCGAACTTGCGCTGCGTCCAAAGTGCTGCTAGTTCGAGATCATGGGCATCCGGCCTTAAGATTTATAATTGCTTCACTGTTTACATGGTTTGCCATTAATGTGAAAGCCTATTCTGCAATATAGGATTCTCCCCACATAGGCCCCCACTGAGAAAAATGAATGGCCAGCCAAAGTTTGTAGAGATAGCATGTGATTTTTTAATGCTGACGCCATGAAAATATGTTGACCGCCGGACAATCTTCAACACAGAAAGGAGTTATGATGTTTATGACATTACTTTTAACAAGCTTTGTGACTAATGTGAGCAGCATATGATTAGAGCAGATATCCAGCCTCTCTGTTGCCTGTTCACAAGCAGCAAGCAGAGATCTTGAAAATTGTGCAAAATTAATATATCAACTATATAAAAATGTATAACTGTTCATAATTAAATTAATGTGTTTCATCTACATAAATGCAGGACCACAATCACCATTTAAGAATGATCTATCTGTCAGCTCATTCTGCACTCCGCTCCAAACCAATTACATGTGTGTAGAGGTTTTGTGAAGACTTTTCAAGCCATACTTTTATTAAAGAAAAATGCTTCTCTGTTGTAAAGAAATCCCATTTAGAAGTGACATGCAAATTAAACTGGGAGTACTCTGGGCAGGACAGAGCATTTCTACTGCCTTGGCTTGCAGCTCCAATCTGAACCTAACACTAATCAGCATTAGGTGATTGACATGCTGAAGCAGTGAGAACTGTCAATCATCTAATGAAGGGCAAAGTTAGGCCGGAGTCACAATACCGTTGAATACGGACGAGTGCTATGCGACAAAAAAATCGCATAGCACTCGGACCAGTATTCATCTATAGGGTGTCACGCTGCATCAATGCAGGTATGTGCAGACTCCACGAGGGGGAGCGGGTGAGAGAAAAAAAGGTTGCAACACAGTGCACGCTGCACCGCGCCATCAGGTGGCGACAGAGAGTGGTCAAAACGAGCCAAGTCAGTTTCAGTCGGTAAGCTTTTAGTTTAAAGGGGAAAACAGAACTCGTAGTCAAAATACAACCTGAGGGTCAGAACCAGCCAGGAGCATAGGTACCGGACACTTGAGACAGAGAACGGAGTCAGAGTAAGCCAGTGGGTCAAAAGCCATACAGACATGTGGTAGCAAAAACGGGAGACAGGAGACAAAGTCAGAGTTCAAGCCGAGTCAAAAAACGGAGGGGATACACACCAGAGTCACACTAGGTCAGGTACAGGAGACAGGTCAGGCACCGGTAAGGGAGGTCAGAGGCAAAAGGAACACTGGGGTTTAACAGGTTAGCAACCCCAGCAAGCCCAAAACTATCACTGACACAAGTCTCGGCTCACTCGCACCTATATAAGCCTATGGGTGCGAGTGAGACAACACACATCACTCGGATATCATTGACCCTGGCAATGGAGGAGATGGAGAAATTCATTTCTTTGCCTCCTCTGCAGCTGTGCACCGATCCTCTCTGTGCGAGAGGCTCGGAGTACAGACGCAGCAGAGCAGAAGCTGAGGGTCTTTAGCATATTGCATCCGATGCTCTCGCATCGGATGCCATACGCTAGTGTGACTCCAGCTTTAGACTGAGAATGGAGCTGGGAGCTTAGGCAGTGGAAGTGCTCGGTCCTGCCCAGAGCACTCCAAGCTACATTTGCATCTGACCTCTAAAGTGAATTTCTCTGCAACAAAGCAGTTTTTTTATTTAATAAAGATATGGATTGAAATGACTTTACACTACCTACAAACACATGTAATTAGTTTGGGGGTAGAATAGGCAGACAGATGCACTTCAATGGTCAACTCCTGTGAAGAGGTCTTCAAATCATCTTCAGGCTAAGTTCCTAAGATGAGTATTTGGTGAGTTTTTTATGTTGCAGATTTTCTGCTGTATTTCTGCACCCACAAGGTAAATTAGGTTACTTACGTTTTTTCATTGTGTTTTTGAGTTTATTATTATGCATTTTTGTTGCGTTTTCAACTCTTCAGTTTTGTCTCTTTTTGGTATGCCATGTTTTAAATAAATATTTACCAAAAGCAGAAATGCGGGTGTGCTGCGCTTCTTGTGACCAGAGTCCCATAAGGAGTGTGTGTACCACATCCTAGATATCACTGAATGAAATATTCCAGTTGCAAATTTTTATTCATTGCATAGTGGAATGTGTTCAGAACAATAAAACATAACAATTATCAATGTAAATCAAATTGAATATCCCATGGAGGTCTGGATTTGGAATGATACTCAAAATCAAAGTGGAAAATCAAATTACAGGCTGATCCAACTTCAGTGGAAATGCCTGAAGACAAGGAAAAGATGCTCAGTATTGTGTGTGGCCTCTGCAGCGCCCCAGAGTCCTGGTCGTTGCAGTACTGTGGCTCCGCCACTAAGGGGAGCTATGGTACGTCTGATGGCACTGAAGGAGTTCATCTGATCAGGTATCACAGACACCAATACATTTCACCGCCGGGCCTCCAGGGGGAGCTAAGGGTTCTATTCATTAGGCCACTCCCCACACACTGGTAAAACTGGGGGTCAGGCAGGAAGTTAGACAGAAAGCTGACTGGGTTGGAACCAGGCAACACCTTGTGGCAGAGGGTGTTGCGGGAGAAGATTCGGTAGGGTCTCTGTCAGGGGTGGGATCCTGACAGAGGCTTGGCAACTTGAGCGAACGTAACGGGACCGTGCCTGCTCAGTATAGCGGCGGTGCCCAAGAAGGGATTGGAAGCGAGATAGATTGTGCAGAGTGAGAAACGAGATCAACGCAACAAGGAGAATACCAGTAGGGGTCGTGCTGTAAGACCGAGGCAACATCCTACTGAGGCGCACAACCGGCGGCCGGAACGCCGAGGGAGTATTATAATATTCAGCTTCAAGCAATACTCTAAACAGCGGCAGGACAGTCAGTCTAAGGCGGGCTGTCTCACCTAAATCACCTATGCAGTCTTGGGGGGCAACTAGTGGAGAGGGGCGACTCTAGGGTCTCGGAAGAGCTCCGAGCCTACCCGTCAAACGGGTGCCGTTCTAACCGTAACATCAGGGAGGGACGGAGAATTAGCAGAACATCATCTAATCGAGTTGTGAGGGAACTTAAGAAACGGACACAACAGTTGTGGGGACTTTCCGTAAGCACAGCAGGGAAGGACCGCAACACATAGCGCTAGAAGGAAGGCACAGATTTCCACCTGTTAAGAGAACTCTGGAGGTGTCATTGGACCGGCCGGACTTGCGCAGCCTGGTTATCTGGATTCTGGACTGAGGACCCAGAGATCTTCAGTAAAGAGGTAAAGAGACTGCAACCTGGTGTCCTCGTTATTTATCGCACCGCACCACTACAGCCTCACACCACCATCATCTACCCATATCTATTACTGTACGCCCCTCAGCAGGGTCACGGACCGGGCCTAGCCACCGTGACAACCCCAGAGCAGAGACTCAGAGGCCCAGTACCGGGTACCCCTCGGCCCTGCGGCAGTGGGGGCGCTACAACTTGGCGTCACGAACAGGATCTACTTAAGCCTGAAGACTCAGGTCATGTGTGCCTTGGAACTGTGATTTACTGTGCTTGGGACTGTACTTTATTGCAAAGACTGTGCTGTGCCACTTGCCGCCAAAATCCGCCACCATTACAGCGCTGAGGAGAGCGCAGGAGAAGAAGAGGGGCGTGGAGTGGGCGTAGGCAAGCTGGAGAGCGCGAACAACAATGGCCGCCCAGTCTAAATATTGCTGTGTCCTGAGGATGTGTCCGTCAGCAGTCGGGACCCGCCTCCTGATTTTCTATGCTGGGCGGAAGCAGAAGAAACGAAACTATGACTCAGATGAGGTGGAACTGGAGACCAGGGAAGGCCTGCAGAAAAGGATGGCCCCGCATCGACCCCCGTCACCAGTGGATTATTCCGATATGCCCCCGCTGGAAGAGTTGAATCCTTGGGAGCTGCCGATGGGGCATCCCGTGCCTGAACGGTCCCCGGTTCATACGCCTTCCACAGGAGAGGGAAGCGGCGCAGAAGGAGCTACCGCAAGTGAAGGTACCCAGTGCCGCGATCCCCGGGGAGGCCACCTCACCCCTGCACCCGACCCGGCCACTGCTGCGACCAGTGACGCCCCGGCGTCCCCGCCGTCTGGCACCAATGCACCGGGGGGGCATGACCTCGGGCCCTTCCCCTGGGGGGAATATCGAAACCACCTGATCGCAGAGTTCCAGCGAGAAGTGGAGCGGGAGGCGCGCGGAGAGCTGCTGGAGGGCTCCCTGCCGAAGTGGGGCGTTGTGATCGTGTACCTGCCCCAGACGGGAAAGGGCTTCGTGCAGGAGATCGGGACAACCCTGAGAGTCCGCCTCACCTGGGATGAAGTGGAGCCCTGCCTGTGCGGAGACGGCGCCAAGTCCTTCCTGAAGCCGGGGGATGTGGTCACGTACCGCCGGCACCTAAAAGGGAGCAGCTGGTGGGCCCGGGATATGCAGTGCTGCACGGCTGTTCTGGCGGTATCCCGAACCGAGGGGGAGGAACTGGCTGCTGAAGCCGCTGCTGCTGCTGCCGCCGCTGCCAGCATCATCCATCGACCCACGCAGACACGCATCGCAGCGCACGACCTGGTCGTGCAGGAGACCCGAACCCACGGGGTGCACCTGGCCGCGGGAGTGAACTTGGAGTCCGATCTGCCTGGCCCGCAGAGGGCCACCTGCCAGGTGAAGCCTTGGTGGGGGCTACCGAAAAATGAGTAAGAAACTGCATTACATGTAAATAGTTTCTTAACTGTTTGTTTCCTGATTTTTGCTGCTAAACCCGTTCAGGGTTAACTCTTAAAGAGATCCCTGTGTTGACCCGGGATCTCTATTGTTTTGTTTGCTTTTTCTAAGTTTTACACAAGTTTCCAGAACTGCCGCAATCATGAACAGTGCATGATACAAACACTCTGTAAATAGTTTGCACCTTCTTAAAGGTGCTCCCTACTGGTTTTACTTAAAGAAGGACTCTTTGTGAAGATACCACACCGGAGCCTTTGCTGAGTATGGACTGGTAGCTTGAGAAGATATGCTACCTCATAGAGACTTGGTCCCCTCTTAAAGGGGATGTTCACTTGTTGCATTTAAAGAATGGTATTGCCTTAAGACTGAGAGATAGCAATAATGTCTTAACAAAAGGAAAAGTGATGATGATGCTTACATGTAACAGTTATATGTATTTAACAAGTTAAAATGTGAGAAATGTTTGATAATGTTGATAGAAAGATGAGGACAGAGAGTGAACCCGTACGGGGTTAGTTAGTAAGTCCTCTTAGGAGCCTTGAAGAAAGGGCTCATTGATCCTAAACTGAAAGAAATGTTATGTTCTATACTATGTATAGTAGTTGAAAAGACAGAAGGCTCGGGCTGAAAGGAGCGGTCCTGTAAGAAAGGAGAGGCAGTAGGTCTGGTGCCGTTAGGACAGGCGGTCCTGCAGATTTAAAGAAGGCGAATGTAAAAGTTAAATTGCCTTATAATGTGATTATAAGAAGGTCTTTAGCGGATTCAGAGTGTACGTCCTTAAAGGCAATGTTAAATTATTGTTCAAGAATTTGTACTAAGTAGAATACCCGGTTGGGTAAGAAAAGTTATTTATAGCATGTTGCTATGATATTTAACCATGTTTGTAACGTTCAAGTGTCCTCACCTCCCATAAAGGGAAGCTCTGTTCAAGTATGCTTATTGTTATTGCACTCAACAAAATTGTATGTCTTTTTGCTAAACTGTATTGTTGTTTTCTTCCCAGTCCCGGAGTACTGGATTTAACCGGGGGGGAGTGCAGCGCCCCAGAGTCCTGGTCGTTGCAGTACTGTGGCTCCGCCACTAAGGGGAGCTATGGTACGTCTGATGGCACTGAAGGAGTTCATCTGATCAGGTATCACAGACACCAATACATTTCACTGCCGGGCCTCCAGGGGGAGCTAAGGGTTCTATTCATTAGGCCACACCCCACACACTGATAAAACTGGGGGTCAGGCAGGAAGTTAGACAGAAAGCTGACTGGGTTGGAACCAGGCAACACCTTGTGGCAGAGGGTGTTGCGGGAGAAGATTCGGTAGGGTCTCTGTCAGGGGTGGGATCCTGACAGAGGCTTGGCAACTTGAGCGAACGTAACGGGACCGTGCCTGCTCAGTATAGCGGCGGTGCCCAAGAAGGGATTGGAAGCGAGATAGATTGTGCAGAGTGAGAAATGAGATCAACGCAACAAGGAGAATACCAGTAGGGGTCGTGCTGTAAGACTGAGGCAACATCCTACTGAGGCGCACAACCGGCGGCCGGAACGCCGAGGGAGTATTATAATATTCAGCTTCAAGCAATACTCTAAACAGCGGCAGGACAGTCAGTCTAAGGCGGGCTGTCTCACCTAAATCACCTATGCAGTCTTGGGGGGCAACTAGTGGAGAGGGGCGACTCTAGGGTCCCGGAAGAGCTCCGAGCCTACCCGTCAAACGGGTGCCTGTTATGGTTCTCAATGGCAAGAGAACATAGCCCAGCAAACATAAGTACTAGCTCTTGGAAGGATGGAAACTAAACTGACCATGAACTAAACCTGCCGCACAACTAACAGTAGCCGGGTAGCGTTGCCTACGTTTTTTATCCCTAGACGCCCAGCGCCGGCCGGAGGACTAACTAATCCTGGCAGAGGAAAATATAGTCCTGGCTCACCTCTAGAGAAGTTTCCCCGATAGGCAGACAGAGGCCCCCACATATATTGGCGGTGATTTTAGATGAAATGACAAACGTAGTATGAAAATAGGTTTAGCAAAATTGAGGTCCGCTTACTAGATAGCAGGAAGACAGAAAGGGCACTTTCATGGTCAGCTGAAAACCCTATCAAAATACCATCCTGAAATTACTTTAAGACTCTAGTATTAACTCATAACATCAGAGTGGCAATTTCAGATCACAAGAGCTTTCCAGACACAGAAACGAAACTACAGCAGTGAACTGGAACAAAATGCAAAAACAAACGAGGACTAAAGTCCAACTTAGCTGGGAGTTGTCTAGCAGCAGGAACATGCACAGAAAGGCTTCTGATTACAATGTTGACCGGCATGGAAGTGACAGAGGAGCAAGGTTAAATAGCGACTCCCACATCCTGATGGAAACAGGTGAACAGAGGGGATGATGCACACCAGTTCAATTCCACCAGTGGCCACCGGGGGAGCCCAAAATCCAATTTCACAACAGTACCCCCCCCTCAAGGAGGGGGCACCGAACCCTCACCAGAACCACCAGGGCGATCAGGATGAGCCCTATGAAAGGCACGGACCAGATCGGAGGCATGAACATCAGAGGCAGTCACCCAAGAATTATCCTCCTGACCGTATCCCTTCCATTTGACCAGATACTGGAGTTTCCGTCTGGAAACACGGGAGTCCAAGATTTTTTCCACAACGTACTCCAACTCACCCTCAACCAACACCGGAGCAGGAGGCTCAACGGAAGGCACAACCGGTACCTCATACCTGCGCAACAATGACCGATGAAAAACATTATGAATAGAAAAAGATGCAGGGAGGTCCAAACGGAAGGACACAGGGTTAAGAATCTCCAATATCTTGTACGGGCCGATGAACCGAGGCTTAAACTTAGGAGAAGAAACCCTCATAGGGACAAAACGAGAAGACAACCACACCAAGTCCCCAACACAAAGCCGAGGACCAACCCGACGCCGGCGGTTGGCAAAAAGCTGAGTCTTCTCCTGGGACAACTTCAAATTGTCCACTACCTGCCCCCAAATCTGATGCAACCTCTCCACCACAGCATCCACTCCAGGACAATCCGAAGATTCCACCTGACCAGAAGAAAATCGAGGATGAAACCCCGAATTACAGAAAAAAGGAGACACCAAGGTGGCAGAGCTGGCCCGATTATTGAGGGCAAACTCCGCTAAAGGCAAAAAAGCAACCCAATCATCCTGATCTGCAGACACAAAACACCTCAAATATGTCTCCAAGGTCTGATTCGTCCGCTCGGTCTGGCCATTAGTCTGAGGATGGAAAGCAGACGAGAAAGACAAATCTATGCCCATCCTAGCACAGAATGCTCGCCAAAATCTAGACACGAATTGGGTTCCTCTGTCAGAAACGATATTCTCCGGAATACCATGCAAACGGACCACATTTTGAAAAAACAGAGGAACCAACTCGGAAGAAGAAGGCAACTTAGGCAGGGGAACCAAATGGACCATCTTAGAGAAACGGTCACACACCACCCAGATGACAGACATCTTCTGAGAAACAGGAAGATCCGAAATAAAATCCATCGAGATGTGCGTCCAGGGCCTCTTCGGGATAGGCAAGGGCAACAACAATCCACTAGCCCGAGAACAACAAGGCTTGGCCCGAGCACAAACGTCACAAGACTGCACAAAGCCTCGCACATCTCGAGACAGGGAAGGCCACCAGAAGGACCTTGCCACCAAATCCCTGGTACCAAAGATTCCAGGATGACCTGTCAACGCAGAAGAATGAACCTCAGAAATGACTTTACTGGTCCAATCATCAGGAACAAACAGTCTACCAGGTGGGCAACGATCAGGTCTATCCGCCTGAAACTCCTGCAAGGCCCGCCGCAGGTCTGGAGAAACGGCAGACAATATCACTCCATCCTTAAGGATACCTGTAGGTTCAGAGTTACCAGGGGAGTCAGGCTCAAAACTCCTAGAAAGGGCATCCGCCTTAACATTCTTAGAACCCGGCAGGTAGGACACCACAAAATTAAACCGAGAGAAAAACAACGACCAGCGCGCCTGTCTAGGATTCAGGCGTCTGGCGGACTCAAGATAAATTAGATTTTTGTGGTCAGTCAATACCACCACCTGATGTCTAGCCCCCTCAAGCCAATGACGCCACTCCTCAAAAGCCCACTTCATGGCCAAAAGCTCCCGATTCCCAACATCATAATTCCGCTCGGCGGGCGAAAATTTACGCGAGAAAAAGGCACAAGGTCTCATCACGGAACAATCGGAACTTCTCTGCGACAAAACTGCCCCAGCTCCGATTTCAGAAGCGTCGACCTCAACCTGAAAAGGAAGAGCAACATCAGGCTGACGCAACACAGGGGCGGAAGAAAAGCGGCGCTTAAGCTCCCGAAAGGCCTCCACAGCAGCAGGGGACCAATCAGCAACATCAGCACCCTTCTTAGTCAAATCAGTCAATGGTTTAACAACATCAGAAAAACCAGCAATAAATCGACGATAGAAGTTAGCAAAGCCCAAAAATTTCTGAAGACTCTTAAGAGAAGAGGGTTGCGTCCAATCACAAATAGCCTGAACCTTGACAGGATCCATCTCGATGGAAGAAGGGGAAAAAATATATCCCAAAAAGGAAATCTTTTGAACCAAAAAACGCACTTAGAACCCTTCACACACAAGGAATTAGACCGCAAAACCTGAAAAACCCTCCTGACCTGCTGGACATGAGAGTCCCAGTCATCCGAAAAAATCAAAATATCATCCAGATACACAATCATAAATTTATCCAAATAATCACGGAAAATGTCATGCATAAAAGACTGAAAGACTGAAGGGGCATTTGAAAGACCAAAAGGCATCACCAAATACTCAAAGTGGCCCTCGGGCGTATTAAATGCGGTCTTCCACTCATCCCCCTGCTTAATTCGCACCAAATTATACGCCCCACGGAGATCTATCTTAGAGAACCACTTGGCCCCCTTTATGCGAGCAAACAAATCAGTCAGCAGTGGCAACGGATATTGATATTTAACCGTGATTTTATTCAAAAGCCGATAATCAATACACGGTCTCAAAGAGCCATCTTTCTTAGCCACAAAGAAAAAACCGGCTCCTAAGGGAGATGACGAAGGACGAATATGTCCCTTTTCCAAGGACTCCTTTATATATTCTCGCATAGCAGCATGTTCAGGCACAGACAGATTAAATAAACGACCCTTAGGGTATTTACTACCCGGAATCAAATCTATGGCACAATCGCACTCCCGGTGCGGAGGTAATGAACCAAGCTTAGGTTCTTCAAAAACGTCACGATATTCAGTCAAGAATTCAGGAATCTCAGAGGGAATAGATGATGAAATGGAAACCACAGGTACGTCCCCATGCTTCCCCTTACATCCCCAGCTTAACACAGACATAGCTTTCCAGTCAAGGACTGGGTTATGAGATTGCAGCCATGGCAATCCAAGCACTAACACATCATGTAGGTTATACAGCACAAGAAAGCGAATAATCTCCTGATGATCCGGATTAATCCGCATAGTTACTTGTGTCCAGTATTGTGGTTTATTACTAGCCAATGGGGTGGAGTCAATCCCCTTCAGGGGTATAGGAGTTTCAAGAGGCTCCAAATCATACCCACAGCGTTTGGCAAAGGACCAATCCATAAGACTCAAAGCGGCGCCAGAGTCGACATAGGCATCCGCGGTAATAGATGATAAAGAACAAATCAGGGTCACAGATAGAATAAACTTAGACTGTAAAGTGCCAATTGAAACAGACTTATCAAGCTTCTTAGTACGCTTAGAGCATGCTGATATAACATGAGTTGAATCACCGCAATAGAAGCACAACCCATTTTTTCGTCTTAAATTCTGCCGTTCACTTCTGGACAGAATTCTATCACATTGCATATTCTCTGGCGTCTTCTCAGTAGACACCGCCAAATGGTGCACAGGTTTGCGCTCCCGCAGACGCCTATCGATCTGGATAGCCATTGTCATGGACTCATTCAGACCCGCAGGCACAGGGAACCCCACCATAACATCCTTAATGGCATCAGAGAGACCCTCTCTGAAATTCGCCGCCAGGGCGCACTCATTCCACTGAGTAAGCACAGCCCATTTACGGAATTTCTGGCAGTATATTTCAGCTTCGTCTTGCCCCTGAGATAGGGACATCAAGGCCTTTTCCGCCTGAAGCTCTAACTGAGGTTCCTCATAAAGCAACCCCAAGGCCAGAAAAAACGCATCCACATTGAGCAATGCAGGATCCCCTGGAGCCAATGCAAAAGCCCAATCCTGAGGGTCGCCCCGGAGCAAGGAAATCACAATCCTGACCTGCTGAGCAGGATCTCCAGCAGAGCGAGATTTCAGGGACAAAAACAACTTGCAATTATTTTTGAAATTTTGAAAGCAAGATCTATTCCCCGAGAAAAATTCAGGCAAAGGAATTCTAGGTTCAGATATAGGAACATGAACAACAAAATCTTGTAAATTTTGAACTTTCGTGGTGAGATTATTCAAACCTGCAGCTAAACTCTGAATATCCATTTTAAACAGGTGAACACAGAGCCATTCCAGGATTAGAAGGAGAGAGAGAGAGAGAAAGGCTGCAATATAGACAGACTTGCAAGAGATTCAATTACAAGCACACTCAGAACTGAAGGGAAGGAGAAAAAAAAAAATAAAATCTTCAGCAGACTTCTCTTTTCTCTCCTTTCTCTGTAAATTAATTTAACCCTTTATTGGCCGGTCAAACTGTTATGGTTCTCAATGGCAAGAGAACATAGCCCAGCAAACATAAGTACTAGCTCTTGGAAGGATGGAAACTAAACTGACCATGAACTAAACCTGCCGCACAACTAACAGTAGCCGGGTAGCGTTGCCTACGTTTTTTATCCCTAGATGCCCAGCGCCGGCCGGAGGACTAACTAATCCTGGCAGAGGAAAATATAGTCCTGGCTCACCTCTAGAGAAGTTTCCCCGATAGGCAGACAGAGGCCCCCACATATATTGGCGGTGATTTTAGATGAAATGACAAACGTAGTATGAAAATAGGTTTAGCAAAATTGAGGTCCGCTTACTAGATAGCAGGAAGACAGAAAGGGCACTTTCATGGTCAGCTGAAAACCCTATCAAAATACCATCCTGAAATTACTTTAAGACTCTAGTATTAACTCATAACATCAGAGTGGCAATTTCAGATCACAAGAGCTTTCCAGACACAGAAACGAAACTACAGCAGTGAACTGGAACAAAATGCAAAAACAAACGAGGACTAAAGTCCAACTTAGCTGGGAGTTGTCTAGCAGCAGGAACATGCACAGAAAGGCTTCTGATTACAATGTTGACCGGCATGGAAGTGACAGAGGAGCAAGGTTAAATAGCGACTCCCACATCCTGATGGAAACAGGTGAACAGAGGGGATGATGCACACCAGTTCAATTCCACCAGTGGCCACCGGGGGAGCCCAAAATCCAATTTCACAACAGGTGCCGTTCTAACCGTAACATCAGGGAGGGACGAAGAATTAGCAGAACATCATCTAATCGAGTTGTGAGGGAACTTAAGAAACGGACACAACAGTTGTGGGGACTTTCCGTAAGCACAGCAGGGAAGGACCGCAACACATAGCGCTAGAAGGAAGGCACAGATTTCCACCTGTTAAGAGAACTCTGGAGGTGCCATTGGACCGGCCGGACTTGCGCAGCCTGGTTATCTGGATTCCGGACTGAGGACCCAGAGATCTTCAGTAAAGAGGTAAAGAGACTGCAACCTGGTGTCCTCGTTATTTATCGCACCGCACCACTACAGCCTCACACCACCATCATCTACCCATATCTATTACTGTATGCCCCTCAGCAGGGTCACGGACCGGGCCTAGCCACCGTGACAACCCCAGAGCAGAGACTCAGAGGCCCAGTACCGGGTACCCCTCGGCCCTGCGGCAGTGGGGGCGCTACACCTCCACGTGCCTGTATGACCTCCCCACTGTACAATGCCTGGGCATACTCCTGATGGTCTCCTGAGTGATCTCATCCCAGGCCTGGACTAAAGCATCTGCCAACTCTTGGACAGTCTGTGGTGCAACGTGACGTTGGTGGATTTAGCAAGACATGATGTCCCAGATGTGCTCAATCGGATTCAGGTCTGGGGAACGGGTGGCCCAGTCCATAGCTTCAATGCCTTCATCTTGCAGGAACTGCTGACACACTCCAGCCACATGAGGTCTGGCATTGTTCTGCATTAGGAGGAACCCAGGGACAACCGCACCAGCATATGGTCTCACAAGGGGTCTGAGGATCTCATCTCGGTACCCAATGGCAGTCAGGCTACCTCTGGCGTGCACATGGAGGGCTGTGCGGCCCTCCAAAGAAATGCCACCCCACACCATTACTGACCCACTGCCAAACCGGTCATGCTGAAGGATGTTGCAAGCAGCAGAACGCTCTCCACGGCGTCTTCCAACTCAGTCACGTCTGTCACATTTGCTCAGTGTGAACCTGCTTTCATCTGTGAAGAGCACAGGGCACCAGTGGCTAATTTGCCAATCCTGGTGTTCTGTGGCAAATGCCAGGCATCCTGCACGGTGTTGGGCTGTAAGCACAACCCTCATCTGTGGACGTGAGGCACTCAGACCATCCTCATGGAGTCGGTTTCTAACCGTTTGTGCAGACAAATGCACATTTGTGGCCTGCTGGAGGTCATTTTGCAGGGCTCTGGCAGTGCTCCTCCTGTTCCTCCTTGCACAAAGGCGGAGGTAGCGTTCCTGCTGCTGGGTTGTTGCCCTCCTACGGCCCCCTCCACGTCTCCTGGTGTACTGGCCTGTCTGCTGGGAACGCCTCCAGCCTCTGGACACTACGCTGGCAGACACAGCAAACCTTCTTGATACAGCTCGCACTGATGTGCCATCCTGGATGAGCTGCACTACCTGAGCCACGAGTGTGAAAGCACAACCAACATTCAAAAGTGACCAAAACATCAGCCAGAAAGCATTGGTACTGAGATGTGGTCGGTTTGTCCCCACCTTCAGAACCACTCCTTTATTGAGTGTGTCTTGATAATTGCCAATAATTTCCACCTGATGTATATTCCATTTGCACAACAGCATGTGAAATTGATTGTCAATCAGTGTTGCTTCCTAAGTGGACAGTTTGAATACACAGAAGTTTGATTTACTTGGAGTTATATTCTGTTGTTTAAGTGCTCCCTTTATTTTTTTGAGCAGTACATATATATATATATATATATATATATATATATATATATATACACACACACACATTTGAAACCAGAAGTTTACATACACTATATAAAAAGACACTTATGCATGTTTTTCTCAATATCTGACATGAAATCAGAATAAACCATTCCCGTTTTAGGTCAGTTAGGATTACCATAATTATTAATATTTGCCAAATGCCAGAATAATGAGAGAGAGACAATGTTTTAAGGCATTTTTATTACTTACAGTACAGTAAAAAGTTTACATACACTAAGATTGCTATGCATTTAAACAATTCTGGGCTGCCCATATGATGATGTCATGTGTTTGGAAGCTTCTGATTTTTGCCAACATCTGAGTTAATTAGAGACACACTTGTAGATGTATTTTAATGCACACCTGAAACACACTGCTTCTTGGTGTAGCATCATGGGAAAGTCTAAAGAAATCAGCCAAGATATCAGGAAGAGAATTGTGGATTTGCACAAGTCTGGCTCATCCTTGGTACCTGAAGGTGCCTCATTCATCTGTACAATCAATTATGCTCAAGTACAAATAAGATGGGAATGTTCAGCCATCATACTGCTCAGGAAGGAGACGGGTTCTGTGTCCCAGAGAAGTACGTGCTTTGGTCCGACATTTGCATAGCAACCCAAGGACAAAAGCAAAAGACCTTGTGAAGATGATGGCGGAAGCTGGTATGATTGTGTCAAAATCCACAGTGAAACGAGTACCGTATCAACATGGGCTGAAAGGCCACTCTGCCAGGAAGAAGCCATTACTCCAAAAGAAACATAAAAAAGCCAGATTAATGTCTTTGGAGACATGTCCTGTGGTCTGATGAAACTAAAATTGAACTTTTTGGGCACAATGACCATTGTTAAGTATGGAGGAAATAAGGAGAAGCTTGGAAGCCTAAGAACACTATCCCAACTGTGAAACATGGGGGTGGCAGCATCATATTGTGGGGTTGTTTTGCTGCAGGAGGGACTGGTGCACTTTACAAAATAGATGGCATCATGAGAAAAGAAAATTATGTGGCAATACTGAAGCAACATCTCAAGGCATTAGACAGGAAATTAAAGCTTGGGCGGAAATGGGTCTTCCAAATGGCCAATCACTAGTGATGAGCGAGTATACTCGTTGCTCGGGTTTTCCCAAGCACACTCGGGTGACCTCCGAGTATTTGTTAGTGTTCTGAGATTTAGTTTTCATCACCTCAGCTGAATGATTTATAGCTAATAGCCAGCCTAAGTACATGTGGGGGTTGCCTGGTTGCTAGGGAATCCCCACATGTATTCAAGCTGGCTTATAGCTGTACATCATTCAGCTGAGGTGATGAAAACTAAATCTCTGAACACTAACAAATACTCGGAGGTCACCCGAGCGTGCTCGGGAAAACCCTAGCAACGAGTACACTCGCTCATCACTAACAATGACCCAAAGCATACTGCCAAAATGGTAACAAAGTGGCTTAAGGATAACAAAACAAAGTCAATGTTTTCGAGTGGCCATCACAAAGCCCTGATCTCAATCCTATTAAAAATATATGAGCAAAGCTGAAAAGGCAGGTGCGGGCACGGCAACCTACAAACCTGGATCCGTTACACCAGTTTTGTTCGAAGGAATGAGCCCAAATTCCAACAAACTATTGTGAGAAGCTTGTGAAAGGATAGCCCAAATGTTTGTCAATGACTAGTCAACAGTTCTGTAGACACAAGCATATAAGGAAAATGTTTAATGCAGTCCTAAACAAATAATGTAAAAAAAAATGAGGCTATAAAATACGTAAACTTTTCTTTATACATACAATAAATATAAAAAATTATATATATATATATATATATATATATATATATATATATATATAGTAATGTGGCAGCTGATCATGTATGTGTCCCCAAGGTGCAAAGCCTCGGTGATGTAGGACCAGGAGAAGCAGGCTCCAGCACACATAGCGCTGAGAGGTGTTTTAATGGGCCCGGATTATGGGTCCGAGTTTTACGAGCAGCAGAAAAAGCAGGTTGAGATCAGCTGCTCTCTTACCTGCAGTCCAAGTCTTGGAATGTCCAATTAAAAGAAACCTGTCACCCTCAAAATCGAAGATGAGCTAAGCCCACCAGCATCAGGGGCTTATCTACCGCATTCTGGAATGCTGTAGATAAGCCCCCGATGTATCCTGAAAGATGAGAAAAAGAGGTTATATTATACTCACCCAGGGGCGGTCCCCGGGCAGTCCCGCTGCGGTCCGGGTCCGATGGGCGTCGTGGTCCGGTCCGGGGCCTCCCATCTTCATCAGATGATGTCTTCTTCTTGTATTCACGCTGCGACTCCAGGGCAGGAGTTCTTTGTCTGCCCTGTTGAGGGCAGAGCAAAGTACTGCAGTGTGCAGGTGCCAGGAAAGGTCAGAGAGGCCTGTCACCTGCGCACTGCAGTACTTTGCTCTGTCCTCAACAGGGCAGACAAAGTACGCCTGCGCCGGAGCCGCAGCGTGAAGACAAGAAGAGGACGTCATCCTATGAAGATAGGAGGCCCCAGACCGGACCGAGACGCCCATCGGATTGGACCGCCCACCCAGGTAAGTATGATCTAACCTCTTTTTCTCATCTTTCAGGATACCTCGGGGGCTTATCTACAGCATTCCAGAATGCTGTAGATAAGCCCCTGATGCTGGTGGGCTTAGCTCATCTTCGATTTTGGGGGTGACAGGTTCCCTTTAAGGCTATGTGCACACGCTGCAGATTACTCTGAAGATTTTTCTGGACTGATTTTGGTAAATCCGCAGGTAATCCGCACTGCGGATTTCCTGCGGAATTATGGCGGATTTACTGTGTTTTATTTTGCGTTTTTTGTGCGGATTTCACCTGCGGTTCTACACCTGCGGATTCCTATTATGGAGCAGTTGTAAACCGCTGCGGAATCCGCCAAAGAATTGACATGCTGCAAAATAAACAACGCAGTGTTTCCGTGTGTTTTTTTCCGCAGCATGTGCACTGCAGATTTTGTTTTCCATAGGTTTACATGGTACTGTAAACGCTTGGAAAACTGCTGCGAATCTTTAGCAGCCAATCCACTGCGGATCAGCAGCAAAATCTGCAGCGTGTGCACATACCCTTAAGGCAGCTGGTGCTGTCACACTTTTTTTGTGTATGTGCAAGATGAGGAGGCCTTGTATGTGTTGCTCAGACCCTGCTGGAGAGTGAGTGAAGATTTGCCATTTAACCCCTTCATGACCCCAGCTTTTTTCGGTTTTGAGCTTTTGTTTTTCGCTCCCCTCCTTCCCAGAGTCATAACTTTTTAATTTTTTTTTTGTCAATATGGCCATGTGAGGGCTTATTTTTTGCGGGGCAAGTTGTACTTTTGAGCGACATTGTTGGTTTTTGCATATCATGTACTGGTGAAAAATTCCAAGTGCGGTGAAATTGTAAAAAAATTTCAATCCCACACTTGTTTTTCGTTTGGCTTTTTTGCTAGGATCACTTAATGCTAAAACTGACCTGCCATTGTGATTCTCCAGGTCATTACGAGTTCATAGACACCAAACATGTCTAGGATATTATTTATCTAAGTGGTAAAAAAAAATTACAAACGTTGCTAAAAAAAAAAATTACACAATTTTCCGATACCTGTAGCGTCTCCATTTTTCGTGATCTGGGGTTGGGTGAGGGCTGTCCTTTTTAATGATACCATTTTGGCGCAGATGCGTTCTTTTGATAACCCGTTATTGCTTTTCAATGCAATGTTGCGGCGACCAAAAAATGTAATTCTGGCATTTTGAACTTTTTTCTCGCTGCGCCGTTTAGCGATCAGGTTAATTCTTTTTTTATTTGATAGATCGGGCAATTCTGAATGCAGTGATACCAAATATGTGTATGTTTGATTTTTTTATTATTTTATTTTGAATGGGGCAAAAGGGGGGTGACTTAAACTTTTTTTTTTTTTTTTTCCATATTTTTTACAACTTTTTTTTACTTTTGCCATGCTTCAATAGCCTCCATGGGCTATTTGCGGTGTACAATAAAATCACACTGACAGGTTAGAATAGAATAAATAAAATTATTGTCTACACATAGTATAGGTATACATATATATACACTCACTGGCCACTTTATTAGGTACACCTGTCCAACTTCTTGTTAACACTTAATTTCTAATCAGCCAATCACATGGCGGCAACTCAGTGCATTTAGGCATGTAGACATGGTCAAGACAATCTCCTGCAGTTCAAACCGAGCATCAGTATGGGGAAGAAAGGTGATTTGAGTGCCTTTGAACGTGGCATGGTTGTTGGTGCCAGAAGGGCTGGTCTGAGTATTTCAGAAACTGCTGATCTACTGGGATTTTCACGCACAACCATCTCTAGGGTTTACAGAGAATGGTCCGAAAAAGAAAAAAAATCCAGTGAGCGGCAGTTCTGTGGGCGGAAATGCCTTGTTGATGCCAGAGGTCAGAGGAGAATGGGCAGACTGGTTCGAGCTGATAGAAAGGCAACAGTGACTCAAATCGCCACCCGTTACAACCAAGGTAGGCCTAAAAGGCATCTCTGAACGCACAGTGCGTCGAACTTTGAGGCAGATGGGCTACAGCAGCAGAAGACCACACCGGGTACCACTCCTTTCAGCTAAGAACAGGAAACTGAGGCTACAATTTGTACAAGCTCATCGAAATTGGACAGTAGAAGATTGGAAAAACGTTGCTTGGTCTGATGAGTCTCGATTTCTGCTGCGACATTCGGATGGTAGGGTCAGAATTTGGCGTAAACAACATGAAAGCATGGATCCATCCTGCCTTGTATGGAGCATCTTTGGGATGTGCAGCCGACAAATCTGCGGCAACTGTGTGATGCCATCATGTCAATATGGACCAAAATCTCTGAGGAATGCTTCCAGCACCTTGTTGAATCTATGCCACGAAGAATTGAGGCAGTTCTGAAGGCAAAAGGGGTCCAACCCGTTACTAGCATGGTGTACCTAATAAAGTGGCCGGTGAGTGTATATGTCAGTGAGACATATATATATATTTATATTTCATACAGCGCTAGATAGCAGAAAAGCCGGTAATTCAATTGCCGGCTTTTGCTATCTCCTTCCCAAACCTGACAGGATATGAGACATGGTTTACATACAGTAAACCATTTAATATCCCTTATTTTTTTTACATATTCCTCACTACAAATGTTAGAAGCGTCTGTGTGCAAAATTTAGTGGCTCTAGGTGTTAAAATAAAGGGTTAAATCCTGGAAAAAACTGGTGTGGGCTCCCGCGCAATTTTCTCCGCCAGAGTGGGAAAGCCAGTGACTAAGGGCAGATATTAATAGCCTAGAGAGGGACCATGGTATTGCCCCCCCCCCCCGGCTAGGAACATCTGCCCCCAGCCACCCCAGAAAAGGCACATCTGTAAGACTCGAGCGTGGGAATTTTTCAGAATATTTTCTCATGCTCGAGTTCATGTGAGGTTATGCCAGCAGGAGGCGCAGCACCGCAAGTCTAGGTAGCTACGTTCCCCTGCTTTCCATTCATGCCCCAGTTTTTATAGGCAGGAGCACAGCTGCATTAGAAGGCTTCTGCTTGTAAAATTATTTAATGCCTTCTGATGGATTTGACTTCGGACGTACTATCCCGTCCTTTGTATGGACTGGTTATTTTCCATTTTTGTACTATTATATCTTTCTGTACCCAGAAGAGGCTGTTTTATTTTGTTAGCCAGACATTTTTTGGAATTTAATAAGCTACCTGTTTGTTTTGAACCAACAAACTGAATCCCTGTGTGAACCAGCGTTTACCACAGAGCCGATGCCTCACAATTGGTGCGGAAAATGCTGGCAGAAGTCCCAGAAGATAGGTGATTGCTGTCTGGAAACTGCATGTCCTAGGTCAAGGAAGCTGTAGCAGTGCAAACGTGGTCTGTAACTATGGAGGAGATGATTAAACAACTGGTACTGGCAAATATGCAGCAGCAGCAAGCTCAGCAGCTGACTAACTGTTGATACAACAATTACAGCTAAAGCAGCAGCTAATACAGCAGCAGCAACAGCAGGAACAGATGACACTCCTGGCAGAGGCTGTCCCTGTCTGAGAAGTCACACCGCCTCCAGGCCAAAGCGACAAGACCCAGGTGAGAAAATCTGTGAGAGGGTGTTGCAAAGATGACTTGTGGGGGTTCCCAAAGGAGGGATTATGCTACGCAGTACCCAGAGGCGGTAAGAAATTTCTCCACAAAGGGCATCTCCTGGGAGCTGCTCCATAGCTTCTCTTGAACAGCTAGACTCCAATGAAGGAGTAGAACCATCTCAAGGAGAATCACAAGGAAATGGACAGCACGTGACTTAAATATGAGTGTCTGAGCAAAGGGTCTGAATACTTATGACCACGTGATATTTAAGTTTTTCTTTTTTAAGAAATTTGCAAAAATTACATTTCTGCTTTTTTTCAGTCAACATTGGGTGCAGAGTGTACATTAATTAATGAGAAAAAAAATGAAGTTTTTTTAAATTACTAAATGGCTGCAATGAAACAAAGGGTGAAAAATTTAAAGGGGTATGAATACTTTCCATACCCACTGTATGTACTGCGTATATATATAGTCATATTGGATCTTGTCATAGATAGTCTAAGAGTTATTTTTTCTGTTTGTGCATTGCATTTTTAGTAAAGCTATGTATTTCTACTACAATGCAGCATTGCTCCAGATAAAGTAAATACATTTATATTATTATTACATAATGTGTATATTTTATGCTTTTTTTATTTATATGCTTATATTTTTATATGTTTTGTTTTTTTATTTCAATCTCAGGAGTCAAAATTAAAGTAGAAAAAAAATAATTTAGCAAGAACATCACATATGAATGTAAAGTGAGATTTATAATTATTAATATACAGTATAATATACTTGTTATGTACTTATTTATACACATTTAATATCATTTTATTAAGGCTCTCTTGCATATGATACAAAAATAAGAATAGCAAAAGTAGCAATTGTGCAGATTCATGCACTTCCATTTAAAATACATTAATAAACAAATTATTACTTGTAATCACCATTACATTTTGCACCTTTAAAAATTATTTTGTGCAAGTGTTTCACAAGTCTTATTGGGGAGCCAATGGGAAAAAAATACCAAATTGAAATCAGTAACAACATAAAAAACACGCCACTATTTCTAAATCTGGTCTTACTACGTTGAACCATAAGAAGCAGCCTGGCTCCATCTGTTGGAGATACAAGTAAAATGCAACTTTCTATTCACCATGTCAATGGACTATTGATAGGGCTAATAGAAAGTTATAACAACTCTGGACCATTTAATTATCTTTAAAATGTGTGTTTGTTTTTTAGGATAAATTCACATATCAGGTGAGGGATCATTCTCTTTGCTTAAAATACAATTCTGCTGGATGGGTTCAACTGAAGTACATGTGGTATGGCATGTTTTCTGAGATTCACAAAGATGCCTAAAAAATGCCAACAATGAGACTAAATACAAACAAAATCACAAAAATGCCACAAGGTGAAACCCTCATAACAAGTAAACTTTTCAATATTACACTACAGGCACTGAAAAATATACAAAAAATGCCCCATTCAAACTAATTATTTTTTGTACACTGCTCAAAAAATAAAGGGAACACTTAAAAAACACAATGTAACTCAAACTCAATCACACGTCTGTGAAATCAACCTGTCCAGTTATGAGGTAACATCGATTGTGAATCAATTTATCCTGCTGTTGCGCAAATGGAACAGACAACAGGTAGAAATGATAGGCAATTAACAAGAAAACCCTATAAAGGAGTGAATTCTGCAGGTGGTGACCACAGACCATTTCTTTCTTATATTTTTTGGCTATTGTTTTGGTCACTTTTGCATTTTGTTATTGCTCCTACCCCTAGACGTACAGTAACATGAGGCATTGTCTACTGAACAACCCACAGAAGTTGCTCAGGTATTGCAGCTCATCCAGGCAATGTAAGCTGTGGCAACAAGGGTAGCTGTGTCTGTCAGCACAGCCCAACACTGTGCAGGTGTTGTTCTGCTGCCTGCAATATCCTCCAACGGTTTGGCAGTGGGTCAGTAATGGTGTGGGGAGGCATTTTTTTGGAGGGCCGCTCAACCCTCCTTGTGCTAGCCAGAGGTACCCTGACTGCTATTAGGTATCGGGATGAGATGCCCAGACCCATTGGGAGACCATATGCAGGTGCACTGGGCCCTGGGTTTCTTCTGATGCATTACAAAGCTATGCCTCACATGGCAGAAGTGAGTCAACAGTTCCTGCATGATGAAGGAATTGATGCTATGGACTGGCCTGCCCATTCCCAAGACCTGAATTCAACCAAGCACATCTGGGATATCATGTCTTGTTCTATCCACCAACGCCACGTTGCACCACAGACTGTCCAGGAGTTGACTGATGCTTTAATCCAGGTCTGGGAGGAGATCGCTGAGGAGAACATCTGCCGTCTCATCGGAAGCATGCCCAGGTGTTGCAGGAAGGTCATACAAGCATGTGGAGGCCACACACACTACTGAGCATCATTTCCTTGTCTTGAGGTATTTCCACTGAAGGTGGATCAGCCTGTAATTTGATTTTCCAGTTTGATTTTGAGTATAGTTCCAAATCCAGACCACCATGGGATATTAATTTACATTTTTAGTGTTTCTTTTATTTTTTGAGAAGTGTGTATATGTTCCACATCCATAATTTCCATCAACTAATCACAACTCATATCAAAACTGCTGCAGATATTTGTCAGTTGTGATTAAGTTCATTTTACCAGTTTCTACTACAAAAAGATAGAACTGAACTGGAAAACAGAACATGCAGATTTTTGTCATACAGCTCCACCACAAGGTCCAGCTTAACAAATGATGTGCTTGGTGATATGAACAATCCCATAGAAAACTATAGGATCTGTTAGGATAGGATCAGTTCTTACATCAGTTTCCCTCCAGCATTTCACTGTCATACCAGAAGGAAAAAGAACAGACAGACAGATAGGTACAAACAAGCCTTTTTAGGCTAGATAAATTGCAAAGAAAAACATTTACATATCAAAAAGATTCTCCAATTCTAGAAATGGCAAAAATGTAAATTCTAATGTAACAGAGTCTCTAATGCAGATGTCAATCTAGCATCAGATCAATTTGCAGAGCAAAGAATAACATGCTGCAAATAAATAAAAGACAACTATTTACAACTATTCATTCATTCAGATCCACGTGAGAAAATATCTGTCATAGCATTCATGATAGAAAAAACGATGACGGTAATGTGAGCATAAACTAAATCCCACGCAGATTTTTAATTCACTTCCTGTATAGCAATCATAAGTGTAAAGAAAACTAATACTCAGTTCACAAATACCATTTTTGATTAAGTTATGTTGGCTAATGTTTGATCACTACAGTGACAAAAAGCACAATTTTTTTAATAACTATAACCCAAGTGCAATAACTACTCGGTATTTATCCTAAACGGGTAAAACATCTATTACTTTATTTCCACTGCTAATATTCAATTAGGACAGCAGTCATAAGCCATGAATGGGGGATTACATATACTAATGAAATACTGATGTTTTTCAATGAGATAAAATGTTATGATAGATAGATAGATAGATAGATAGATAGATAGATAGATAGATAGATAGATAGATAGATAGATAGATATGATAGATAGATAGATAGATAGATAGATAGACAGACAGACAGACAGACAGACAGACAGATAGATAGATAGATAGATAGATTTTTTTCCAGACACACAGTCTACATAAAAACAGAGACATGTGAACAGCCCCATAAACGCTAATGGGTAGGTGTTGTATTTGTGAAAAGCACCGCTATCTGTGACTCACGGACATCTGTATGAGACCTAGAAATTGTAGAAATTGAACACTTACACTTACACATATACAATAAACTTTATAATATACTTAGAGAATTTTCATACACTTTTTGTGTACTTTATGTATTGTTATAAATTATTGTAATTGAATTGGTAATGCTATATATGTTACATAAAAGATATACAGCAAAAAGAAAAAATATAGCTAGCTAGACAGACAAAGAGATAAAGAAAGAAAGAACTAAATAAATTGGAGATGATAGATATATGGATAGGAATATATAGCATGCGTGCATGAAAAGTGAGTAAGGGAGGGAGGGAGGGAGTGAAGAAAGAAAATGAACAAATTAAGAACAAGAAAAGAAAGAATAAATAAATTAAGAAAAAGAAATAAGACTAAAGAAATTAAGAAAGAGAAAAATAAATATATACATTAGATGACAGAAAGAAAGAAAGAGAAAGAATGAAGAAAACAAATTAAGAAATACGACTAAATAAATTAAGAAAGAGCCAAAGAAAGACATAAGAGAAAGAAAGAAAGAAAGAAAGAAAGAAAGAAAGAAAGAAAGATAAAATGAACAAATTAAGAAAAAAATAAGAGAATAAAAAAATGAAGAAAAATACTAAAGCAATTAAGAAAGAGAAAAAGAAAAATATACATTAGATAAAATGAAAGAGAAAGAAAGAATAGCGAATAAACAAATGAGGAAAAATACGTGTGTACGCTAGACAGACAGACGACTCCTTCCAGGAATGCAGCTTTACATGAACACCCGAGCCTTACACTATGGCTGGTCCAAATAACTAAAGCAATTGTTACCATCCACCTCTCGTGTCTCCCCTTTTCCTCATAGTGTGTAAGCTTGCGAGCAGGGCCCTCATTCCTCCTGGTATCTGTTTTGAACTGTGATTTCTGTTATGCTGTAATGTCTATTGTCTGTACAAGTCCTATAATTTGTAAAGCGCTGCGGAATATGTTGGCGCTATATAAATAAAATTATTATTATTATTATTATTCCAGGTGACTTGTCCAGTGCCCCCCAATGTAGGCTGAGGCAGTACGCCTGTACAGGTTTAGGGGGAAATAGGTGGTTACTCGCCTTAGCTAGTTACACTCCAGCTTCTACACTGAAGCTTTGCTCTCCCCCAATTAGGGCTGCACCCCGGGTGAGCACCCAGCCCCCCAGGACGTCCCATCTCCTGCATCCGGGGATTTACAATATTATCTAGCAATTTGAAGTCATTTCGTTCGCATGCCATTGACGAGAGCCATTCTCTATAGTGACAGCAGGGGGCGCCCGCACCACACGCCTCTCCCTGTGCGGGCCCTGTCCGCTCTGTGACGTCACCGTCTTGGAGTTTCACTTGGACTAATAAATCTTCCTTCGAATGAGAGAGAAGTAATTGGTGAGGAAAGGACTTGTTTATTCCATCATTTATTGCTTTACCATAAAGCCGTGAAGTTGTGCTTGGAACAGAGAAGCGTGCACCTCCCGTCCGCTCTCCTGAGAGATAACGTGAAGGAGCCGCGTCCTCTCACTGCACACAGTAATGGCCGAGTCCAGGGCTCCCTGTAATGTGAGGAGTAACCTGAGCGTGGACTGTAACCAGATAGACACACAGCATGCATGTAGTCACCCGCACAATACACTGCCGCCCCGATGTGCAGCCTGCTGGGCCATACACCAGCTGGGCGACATTTCCGACGTCTGTCACCAAACGTGTGCCGTGCATACATGCTAGTAGCCAATCAGAGGGCAGCTTCCATCAAACAGCAAACCTGAAAATAAAACGAGTGATCTTATTGGCTGCAATTGGCGGGAAAACTGCTTGTATCTGCTTTGTATTCCACACACTCGTCTTATATACTCCATTTTTATTGGCAAAATGGTGACCCTTAGTGAAGGCATTAATAATAATTACAATGTTATCATTAGATCTTAATGATTCTCAATTTGTAGAGGTATTTAGAACTGTAGTACTACAGCATCTGTGTGCAAGAAAAAAAATCAGCCATTTTCTGGTCCTCTACAGTGACAAGAATTTCTAGTTGATATTTTCTCATGTCTGCATGCAACATGGAGGTAAAGATTGAATTAGCTTTATGTAATCCTGGGCCAAATCTCTGTATGCCACTTATTTAGTTGTATTTGTGGCAACCTGCATAGCCTGTGTAGAAATCATAGAAATGATGGAGGAAGTAGATTAGAACTGGAGGCTGCCTCAGCACAGTCTGTCTATGAAGTGTACTGTGGGTAATTACATGGCAGTAATGTAAAGCGGATGGGGAGATGCATGGAAGCAGGCTAATCTTTCCGGAACCAAATGATGTGCAGGCACCATTTCCCCTAGAAACCATCAGCACAAAGATAGATAGATAGATAGATAGATAGATAGATAGATAGATAGATAGATAGATAGATAGATAGATATTAGATAGATAGACGGATTAATAGGTAAATAAATGATAGATCAATAGATAGATATATAGAGATAGATGGATAGATAGATAATAGATAGATATGAGATAGATAAATAGATAGATAGATAGATAGATAGACAGACGGATTAATAGATAAATAAATGATAGATCAATAGACATATAGATGGATAGATAATAGATACATGATCATAGATAATAGATAGAGTTAAATAGACTTATTAGAGAATAATAATAAAAATAGCTAGAACAATAGACAAGAGTAGTTATGTTCATTGAAAGATAGATAGATAGATAGATAGATAGATAGATAGATAGATAGATAGATAGATAGATAGAAGGATATGAGATAGATAGATAGATAGATAGACGGATTAATAGATAAATAAATGATAGATCAATAGATATATAGATAGATGGATAGATTGATAATAAATAGATACATGATCGTAGATAGATAGATAGATAGATAGATAGATATGGGATAGATGCATAGACGGATTAATAGATAGATAAATAGATCATAGATCGATAGATAGATGATAGATCGATAGGTAGCTAGAAGATAAATAGATAATAGATAGCTAGATCTAAATAGACTTATTAGAGACATAGAAATTACTAGATAGATTAGATATTGAAATAGCTAGAACAATAGACAGAGTAGCTATATTCATAGATAGATAGACAGACAGACAGACAGACAGACAGACAGACAGACAGATAGATAGATAGATAGATAGATAGATAGATTATATTTGAAAGCATCACTGGCAAACAATAGCAATGTTCCAAACCTTCCAGCATAGAAGAAATCATCAAAATAATGCAAAAAAAAAAGACAGCACACCATTTTTTTATATAAAAATGTGATTTAAAAGCCTATAGGGGCACAACAAGGTTTCGGTTCAAATGAACTTTAAAAAGGTTCTTATTTGAACAGAAACATCCCTGATTCCCTATGGGCTGTTAAATCACTTTTCTACTTTTTTTTTTCTTGATTTTCTTTATTTGTTATAGAGATAGATAGATAGATAGATAGATAGATAGATAGATAGATAGATAGATAGATAGATAGATAGATAGATAGATAGATAGCTGTAAAAGAAATAAAACATAATCGCTTTTCATTTTAAGTCTAATAAGTCAAAAGTAATTATCATGGTGATACACACATCAAATGTGTGATTAAAAAATGAATACTTTAAAGCAATAAACTTTATCATATTACAACATTATGTGGTACTAAACAATCTAAACAATTAAACTGTTTGCTATGTCTTATGTTTACTTACATAAGTTATACTATGCCTTTTATTTAAACCTAACATCCAAAGACCATATATATCTTTCTTTCTTTCTTTCTTTCTTTCTTTCTTTCTTTCTTTCTTTCTTTCTTTCTTTCATTATTTATTTTGGGTGAGGGATAATTATTTTAGTACTAATTAATTCAACAATAATACATTTATTTTCCCTTTCCAAACAAACAAACAAACGGAGACTGAAACGGAATCAGAATTATTTTAGGCTTTTATTGAAAGACGTGAAGGTTTAAATTAAAAAAAAAAAAATCTGAACAGATAGATACCCGAGTTACCAGCACGTTTGTAAATCATGACTTAATAAAATACAATAACACAGTCCGTGATCATTAACTTTTATTGAACTGGAGTGAAAAGAAAACCTGAGGTTTATTCCTGCATTTTATGCCCGCTCTGAACATTATTAATTATTATTATTAGTCATAATTATGTTACTGAATTCTGATGGATGGCACATGATTGTCGAACACCAGCAGGCGGGTTTGAAATAATAAAACACAGTTAAAAAACCATATTACACCTCCTTCAATCACAAAGAGCTAGATAAGATTTCATTTACAATATATATCATGTAAATTGAAAAAAAAATTAAATGCAATGAATTATTCTCTAAATATTATGTACACACCATGTACAACTCTGAATAAATTAATACCAATTTGCATATTTGGGATCCGTCTAGCTTATTTACATTTTTTTATAAATATCTCTGGTACACAGGTAGGTATACAACCAGTTATGTACCAGACTGGTAATTTGGTGCAGGATGCAGTCTACCTATCTGCAGGTGGCATCTTCATGTCTTTGTGGTGTCTACCTGATTACTGGCTTCCTGTCTTCACAATCAATGCAGACAGCCTTTCTAGCTCACTTCTTGTGTCTCCAATAGTCATATAAAGAAATACCTTCTACCCTCCCTCCCTCCAATCTTCAGAAATTTAAGGAATTTCTTGCTCTCCCCTGTCCATCATCAATTGCATTTAGTCTCTGCATTCTTGGGCCATGCCAAATATTGTATTAGGGGCTTCTTCTCCACAGTAGGACTATTATTTGCGAGTCCTTGAAGTCCCCATAGGTGTACGTTTGTCCGATCATATTGCATGAATAATGCTATATATTTTTACAAGTGGATGTATTAGAATTCTTTTCAAACCTTCATAAATTGTGGTGGGGTTTCAGTGTGTCTTGTACAAGTCCTCTTCTTTTGATCGCTGACCCTTTCAAATAAATAGCTATAATGTGCTGTACAAAATCCCAGTGCTTTTCAGCCCTTGTGGCTCAGGTGATTGACTGAGTGTACCAGTCACTTTGGGGTCTCTCTTCCTGGGGAGACCTCTCTCTGACTCTCCAGACCACTGACCAGTCTCTGAATGTTCTGTAACTCGTTTATGGAATCCTTCATAGAACCCTTTGGAGACAAAGAGCTAGAATGGGATCTCTTATGGACAGGTGTGTCTGGGATAGGGCTAGATTCCCGGCTGCTCCCTGGTTTAGAGCCCTCTGATCCCGGATTGAGACTTGCTGGCAATCCAGTGGTCAGCAGGTTGGTGCTGGGAGGAATGCCCACCGGGATCTGATAGGGGCTAAAGCGTAGACGAGGGCGTGTACTGCTGAGAAAAGGGTTCCTTGGCATTGTGGTGGCAGCAGCGCTTGTGGCTGGCATAGCAGAGGCGGCAGCTGCAGCAGCTGCCATGTAGGTGTAGGGGTATGGGAAGAGCCCCCCAAATGTGGGCATTGGAATTCCCTGCAAGAAAAAAAAAAACAGCATTTAATATACGGATTTTGCAATTCTTAAAAAAAAGTGTAATCATATTCACATCAAATGTGGTTATTATTATTATTATCTCAGTAATATATATATATATATATATATATATATATATATATATATATATATATATATATACATTATACAGAACAGCAGCTGAACAACAAGGATGTAAAAGCTCCCAAACACGAACCGAACCATCCAGATATGAAGAAAATAAATAAAACTGTAGGTAGCACACCAAAACACCAACAGTATATAAAAAGTGTTTTTTGTTTTTTTTTATTGGCCCATTGTGGAGACGTTTCGGTTCCAAAGTGTGAACCTTTTTCAAGTATTTTCCAAGCTTGTTCGTTTTATGGTTTAATTCCCTTTATTACTCAATGTAATCTTTTTCACATATTCTTATTTTTTTAAATCTTTTAGTTTTATTAGTCTTATTATAATACATTATGTTAATAATATGTAAACCATATCATTGTAAAACAATTAGCATAGACATGAAGAGAGAGTTTCTGGCATAAAACAACAAGTATATAAACGTCTGCAGATTACAATGGAGCGGCTTATGTGAGCAAGAGATTTGTGCCAATAAAAGCCAGCGATAATATCGATTACAGATCGAGTGTCAGAGATTTGTCTGGCTGTGGTTGGGAGACCAGCACAATAGTTTACTGGGACTTGATGAGAAACTGAATCTAACATGAATGGGTGCACTGGGCCCAGCAAGAAAAGACCTTAAGACACCTGAAAACGGAGATCAGGTTTAGCAAGAAGGAAATCAAAAGGTTCCAGGATGATTATTTGTCAAAGACTAAGTCTTATTTTTGGTGCAGATGAGGAAAGATGTCACACACAGGTCACATCAGTTACTGCAAGAAGGATGTGAAAGCTGTTAGGTAACAGACAAAATTACTTTAGCTATAACATTGCTTCACAATGCCCACCAGAATAACCAAGTAGTAAAAATAGTAATGCTCACCTGAGAGGCCAGCATGTGCTGAGAGAGGTGGAAAGGAAAATTAGCTGCACTTTGTACTGAGGAAAGGCCATTCTCCAGGCCACCTGCCCCAGTCATAGAGGCTAATAAATGTCCCATGCCCATTGCAGAGAAGGCTCCAGGGGCCATCGTGAACTGTCCTGGGTGGATAAACAAGGGTTGTCCAGCATTCAAGGGGTTAAAGAACTGCTGCCCGTGTAGACCAGACAGAGCCAAGCTCTGCAGGTGACTAGCGCTGAGCTGTGGAGGGCTGTCAGTCTGTACCATAAGGGGTGAAAAGGTCTCTTTACTCAACCCTCCACATTCTGCCTCCACAGCCTTCGAGTCCTCTTTCCTCCTGCTTTCCTGTTTGTCTTTCTCTAAACTCCGAACACTGAAGATGCTGCTCTCAATGTCCTTTCGGTTTCCAGGAGACTCGGTCTTCTTTTCTGGAGTGGTCTTCTCCCTAACCCTCTCTTCTAACCGGGGGCTACTTGGAGTAGAGGGGGATCCCCCAGGGCTGCTGTGACCTCTGGCGATCCGTACTTCTCGCCTCTCCAATTCCTGATCGCTGTCTGCTCCGTACTTCTCATCTATAATGCAAAGGACATATGGCTCAGGACAGATCTCTGATCAGAACGTGATAAACCGTTCATTACAGCTTAAGAAAGAAGATGGAAAAAGCAAAAGGTGTCTGTTTGTGTTAATTTTAGAATTGCAAAAAAAATAATGTAAAGAACAGTAAAATATATTTTTTATTATTAAATGGTTTGTCTTCAGACAGATTCTATAATTTCATTATTTTCACTTACACAGCTTTATGATTCTAGTTAAATGATAGGGTGTTCCCAATCATAACGGGGAAATTAAACAATGGGCAAATAATGAGATTTAACATGTAACATGCAAACATATTGCTCAAATTAAAATGGCAAATTCAGAAAGGCAGAAGATGCGATAATAGTATTTAACAATGTATTAAATATAATAGTATAAAAGAAAATACTACGATTATACATAACATAATCATATAATGATGTGCATTATGGTACGATGATATAAAACATAATATATGCTGCCCAGCACTTCATGTTAAAATACACCAGTGATTTGCTCTTATAGACAGAATAATAAACAATTGGGACAGAGGTCGTTTCTGTTTCATTTAAAAAGACTAGCATAAACATTTTATTTGTAAATACTATTAATATGGTTAATTCATCAATATGAGATTTATCCATTTTCCTCTATGTGATCCAGGGTTTATGCATTAGGATCTATTATAGTTAAATTGTATTTATAAAAAAAAAATTGCATAAAAACATTATACAGAGGGGTAAAAAGTACAAAGGTTCCATTAAAAAAATCTCCGATACACCAGTATTTCTATAAACTATTTTTTTCTTTTCTTTTTTTTTCCACATTAATTTATTGACTACATTTATAAGGAAAATAAAATGCCTTTTCCAAACATAAAAAATATATTTACAGGCTTCCATTACTGTAGTGTATTAGGCAGAGCATAAAAAAATATCAGCATACTGCAAAAGTAAATGTAGGGAAGGGAATGAGCTGGTAGGCATGATGCATTTAAAATCATATGTGTGAGTGTAAATATGTTTGAAGACTAGACTGGAAATGGTATGTACTATTGATAATAATGCACAATATTATCATATAGTCACTATGTTGTAGAACAGTGGTTTTTATTATTTCATAATTACCTCTATTGTTGCGGCTGAGTCTTAGGGGACTGGGTTCTGTACCCAGAGGTGAGTGCAAGCCATCCCTGCCCGGGGCAGGATCACAAGAAGAGGCGTCAGATTCTGCCCCATCCCTGTCTGCTTTGCACTGTTCCTCATACATCCGTAGGGAGGGCAGCGTCAGCTGTTTTCTTAAATACAAAATGAGGGGGAGAAAAAGAACAATTAGCCCTTCCATATACTATTCCATTGGTACAATCACTTTAATGTGCCCCAGTGCCATTCAACTGTATGCCAAGTCTACCTCCAATATTTTGCTGTAGCAATTGCATTTAGTCTGTTGCTAGTATTGAATTCTATTTTATTTCATATTAGTACCACCACAATATTATATTAAATTGTGTTACCTCTTCTCCCGTCTTCCATTACCCGTATCTCGAAATCCTTTAGCAAATGGATTGTTGTCTATTTTGAGTTGTGTAATCTGTGGGATAAATTAGATGTTAATGTATATATGTAAAAATATAAACATTTTAAGTAAAACCAACTATATTATTATAAAAATAATTAGTAGCAATACAGCACACATGTATACATACTGTACGATAGATAGATAGATAGATAGATAGATAGATAGATAGATAGATAGATAGATAGATAGATAGATAGATAGATAGATACATAGATAGATAGATAGATAGATAGATAGATAGATAGATAGATAGATAGATAGATAGATAGATATGTGATTAGATGATAGGTATATAGATAGATTATAGATATATAGATGGATAGATAGATAGATAGATAGATAGATAGATAGATAGATAGATAGATAGATAGATAATGTGATTAGATAGATATGGGATAGATAGATAGATAGATAGATAGATAGATAGATAGATAGATAGATAGATATGTGATTAGATGATAGATATATAGATAGATTATAGATATATAGATGGATAGATAGATAAGATATGAGATAGATAGATGCGAAAAAGCACTAAAAGTTCCAGCAAAGTTGCACAAATTATCTCTTGAAGAGTGTCAGAGTTCCAATCTGTGTGTGGTGTAGATAAGATGATTACCTAGGCTGTAGGATTGACAGGGTTTACCTTAATGTTACATTCCTACAATTTGAGAGTAAATACAAGTTTTGTAGCTTGTAATACCCTCACATGCCCTGCCCTACCTAGATTGCAGCAGGTTCCTTTACACACAGCCTCCCTGGTTTAACACACCGCAGGCTTTATTAAAAATGATGCTGAGGTTTGCCTTGAATTATTAATAGAGTTTTAATGATAGCAAGTTATTTTTCAGAGCCCCCTGGAGGAAAGATGGCGACTAAACATTGCAGCGCTGGTTAAAAGCTATTCTTATCTCCCACATAAGTCTGACTTATGGTGCAGGCGACATTAGGGCAATAAATAATTCAGGCTTTTGAAATATGTCCCCCTCAGATGCCATCTTTAAAAATGCATGGATGATCTCCTTTATGGTATATTTGCTCCAACAAATTGATTTTCTTTTTGTTGTTTCTTATTCATTTCTACCAGCAATATGTATTCCCACTGATAGCAAAATAATACAGATTAAATCAATTTAATTTATGTTATTTCTGCCTAAATGTGTCCATTAGTTGCTATATATAAAGGCAATGCATACAGCATATCATAAATGGCGCCTAATGAAATAAATGAATTGCAACAACACAAGATCGATATATAACAAGACATGTATTAATATAGTAGAGCCAAGGAAAAACAGAAAATATTATTCTTGCTACTGGCATTATAGGGGTTAAATGGCCAGAGTCAGCATGAGCTTCTTAATAAGAAGCTTGGTCTGCTCCAAGATGCATACTGCCTATCACCCCTGGCCAGCTTGTGGCTGGGCTGCAGCCTAAGTGTTCTTTAATCGATCGTGACTCTGTGCCATAAAGTTTACGATTGGAACAAGCCCACCAGGACCCTCTAACAGATCTGTCAATTAACATCAGCAGCAAGGGGCTTAGCTGTGTCCTGGGCTGTGGACACAGAGCGTGTATATGTATGTACTGATCACATATTAACCATAGGTATATAAACTATAGCCAAACTACACAAGTAAAGTTAATTACACATACACTTGCTGCAACTGAAAAGAGGACCTGGATTATGAGTCCTGAAATTGCAGCAAAGCAACACACAAAGCGTGAAAGCCACATAAAACACAACCACAACCTATTCATTAGGCCCATAATCCTTTCCCAACATACCATAAAGTAATATGGACTGAATGAATTCACAATTCATAAACTCATGTTAGACCATTACCACCCAGTCCAAAATTATATTCAGTACATCATCCCACATATATATAAAAAAAAAAAATTAAAACAAAGAAGCAGAAATTCGTAGATAACCAGTTGGAAATCAGATAATTTGTTGCAGGCCTGCATAATGTACAATAATAATAATAATAATAATAATAATAATAATAAATGTAATATTTTCTTACCTTATCATTCTGATAAGCAGTTACTGCTATGAAATCAGTTTCTGGGAACACATATGTCCTGAAAGTGCTATAAGGGAGCTTCAAAATATCATTGGCTCTTACAATATGAAACCTGGGTTGGTATTTATGCATGGAGTTTAGTATAGTCTGCAAAAAAGTAAAAATCGAAAAATATTTGTAAGTATATACTGTAAATGAAATAAACGTAATATTATTGCATCACTACAGTGGTCACATATATGTTAAATATAAAAAAAATTACACTATAAACTATACAATAAATGACAAACACTTAGTATTACCAGTTAATTACAACCGATATATACATATACATATATACACACACACACACACACACACACACACACACACACACACACACACACACACACACAGTGCTGCTTTCATGTATCTCATTGTATTGTATTTCATACATAAGGCATTTTAATGGCAATATATTTATTGTTCCTGTTCTTCTGAAGATTAAAACGACTGGGTGGATAAATATGCTCAAAGTGTCATAAAACGAATCGATCTGATTAATATTCTAGCAACTGTAATGTAGAGGAAAAAACGTATTAAGAGACACTTCCTATCCAGGCGCTCAAATCTCCAGTGCAGAAATCCAGGCTGTTGGCTGGCACACTCAGGCCACAGATGGGCATTGATTATTAAGCGCTGTGCTGTCCAGTTGTACACTGCAGTTATAAGGCCCATAAAGCAAAAATTCATTCTAGCAAGTAGAGGATTCTTCATGGGTAGCAACGGGTTAAGTAATGTCTATAGTGACTGTGTGTTTGCACACATCATATACCTGGGCTTCCATTTAAACATGTAGCAGCAGTTATGACATGTTTGGAATTAGGCTGTATTCACCTTGAAGCACGACCAGTTTGGGAAGGGTTTAAAGTTTGCTAATCCACACTGATGCCATTCACTGATGCTTGGATTTAAGGCAAAATCTAGTAACATCGTCATTAGGGAAATGTATACAGGACTTTACAAGTGATGGATGTGACTGCAACTGATAGCTTGCTAATGTTTAAAGGGGATCAGCTCAGAGAAAAATTATATATTTTAATCTATGCTGGAAGACTATAAGCACTACAGTAGTTTTTTTTATTAATGCTCCCATCATATGACGAATACAAAGTCGTTCTTGTGATGCACACGGAAAGCAATAGGTTAATGTACATAATGCAAATAAGGGGGGGAGGGGAGAGCTGATATTCTTATAATGAAGAGATAACCACCCTAGGGTGAAACATAGTGAAGGTGGCATATATGGACGTATCCTTCATAAAAGCAATGATGAGACTTCCACAAGACAGCAATTCGGGGTCACAGTCCAGACGATGATGAGGGATTGTACTGAAAATCAGGGAATGTTTGTTACCTTATCAAAGCAGGTCATGGGCAACTTTCTTTCTAAACTTCCTACACTGCCAAGGGTCAAAGACACTGAATGCGCCTCTAGTATTAGGCAATTATTCTCCCTGTAGGAAATGTCTTATTTCTGTCGAAGGTAAAGACTATTGTCTTATTTTCAATAGAAAGGTATTTTTTAAGTTACATTATAAGGTGAATGTACTTCATATGATGTGGTGTTTTATATTCCTAGTACTGTGAGCTTGCTGGTGGAAGGTACCATGTGTGCACCTGTACCAATGTTATTCTCTACATTATACTTATAAAATAGTGACTCAAATACTTAGGGCCTGCCAGGAAATACCACACTAATGTATATCTCTATGCCATCCACTACTGCACAACTTTCACCTATTCTGCTGCACCCCATTCATAGATGCCTGGTCTCTCTGACCTCATTTCTGCAGCTTTATCTAATCCTACACATTTTACAGATTTAAATGCAATCTATCTGGTGAATTGTCCTCCTAGGAAAAATTACCTTATATTTGTGATGCTTTTAGGTCATCACATATATACGGGGAAAGTTTATTATAGTAGTCTCACTGACAAAATTAAAATTATTTTAGCATATACAGTAAACATTAAAACTGACAAATAATAGTGATTAAAAAATTGACATTATTTGGAAATAATTTCACTTTTCCTAATTGATAACTAAATACGTTTATTAAAAAAATGTCTACAAGGAGGAATATATTGCACTGAGGGTAATCTTTCTGATAATCTGATAATGTAAATCGCAATTGTTCTATTTACAATTGTTCATATTCTCCTGAATGTAATAATAATAAAACATTATCTGAGTTCTGAGTGATAATAGTGACCTTAGTATCTGGGTGGACTACACATATATGTGATATAAGACTACATACGCAGATATCACCTGCTACATATACAAAAAGTAATATTTTATTGTTTAATGTTTACTTCTGTTATGTATGCTTACATATGTTATGATATGTTTCCAATGAAAAATATATCAAACTAATAGCATTATACTTCCTTCAGGAGATAATGAGGTATGGATATGCCTTTCTACTATGCGGTCTTCTTCCAGTAAATAATAACTTAAATATAATAACTATTTAGAAATATAGGGAGTATAAACACCAGTGTAGGCATGTGTATATATTAAGCCATATATATGGCTTATTAGTATATATAATCTCAATAAACAGCTCTACAGCACGTTTAAAGTGAGGTTGCTACTTCTTTGGTAGAAGTGAATATTTATTAATACGTTTGAAATACCAATTATATATTGGATAGATAGATAGATAGATAGATAGATAGATAGATAGATAGATAGATAGATAGATAGATAGACAGAATGTACTCACGAAGCCATGCTTGTCTGAGATATTGTTGGTGAGCTTGAGCTTGTGGAAAGCAACAGGTTTGGCCATCCATTGCTCCCCGGTGGCCGGGCTGTCAGGGTGAATGTACATACGCTTGGGCATCTCTGGGTCAGCCTTGCCTGCCACCATCCAGCGAGAGTTATGGAACTTATAGCGACAGTCGTCGGCTGCCACTATATCCATTAATAAAATGTATTTGGCCTTCTTGTCGAGACCACTGACCCGCACTTTAAATGGGGGGAACATCCTCCTGCAACAGGCAACAATAGTTTTCAGATTTAAAACTATTACAGATTACAAGTCTATACGATTGATACTTCTACATCAATATATTTATATATCCGAATTTACAGTGGCTGCATCAGAAGAACTTCTACAACATTTTAGGCCTGAAAGTTTGCACACATAAGGAGCAAGTACGACCACGCTCTGTGCTATTTCACATGTACAATCACAGGCCTTTTTGGATTTGCTCATAACACATTAGGTATAATATCTAGAAACAGATATATTTTGCCAAGTTTATGCATGATCTGATCCTTCGCCACTAAAGTGAAACCTAAACATGGTCTCCCCATGACATTGAACAGTCAAGACTTTGGCATACTTCATATAAAGCATAAAATCAATGCCAAGTACATGTCCATTTTCCCGATTATCGGTGTCCTTATTGTAATTTGATTGACTTGTTATGTGCCAGCCTCTATAATTGCTTAATACTTGAACAATTATTATTTTTCTTATAGAGGCCAGTTCGGTGGTGTAGTTCTTTATCTGACATGCTATTAGTCAGCTTTTAATGTTTAAGTATTTCCCATGTGAACAGAGTAACTACAGAAATGTATAATAAACACTATATGATACAATGTGACATACTTTTGTGGGAAAAATATTATCTCAATGATATACTTAGAGAAACAGAAGTCTACCTCTAATGCACTTTATTAATGTAATGTTCTGGATTCCAGCAATATAAACGACCTAAATATGATCTGACCTTCCAGACTTGGTGATGACCATTTCAGTGCCCAATTTGTGGAATTGGTCCCAAAGCTCCTTGGCTTCCAGGGTGACTTTGGGGTCGTCCTCCACCTCTTCCTCTGGCTCCAGGCTCTTAAGTGAGCGCAGATGAGCAGCCTGGTGGTGGTGTCCCAGGGCCGAGACGTGCAGCCCAGCTTCAGCGGCTGCAGCCAGGCTGGGGTCAGTGAGAGGCTTGCCCAGCGCGGCCGGGGGCAGAGCCAGAGCCGGGAAGAAGGAGGGCTGTGCGGCCGCAAGGAACGCTGACATGGGGAAATCGGCTGGTCTGGGAGCGTGGAAAGGGTGGTAAGCCATGGCAGTCCCCGGGAAGGCTGGATCTCTCATCGGTGCATTCAAGTATCCAGGAGGAAACAAGGAGCTGCAGTCAGGGCTTCCAGCAGAAAGGGTTATAGTCCTGGTTGGTGGCAGTGGTGGAACCCGCAGCCCTCGTCCCCAGGAGCAGCGCTGCACAACTACTGAGGTCCGCTGGCTTTGGTGTCTGGGTCAGTGAGACGTGCAGGAAAGTTGTGGGGCAGAAGTGTGACTGGGGCCAGTCATAGTGCTGCACGATCCTGTGAGATCTTGTCGTGATCTGGGGAAAACTGTGACTATCTCACATGTCCTTCCTGCTCTGATCCCCTCACTAATGAGCCAAGCCCCCTTGATTGCTGATTTTACGCTTTCTCCACCAATTGTGAATCTCCATAGGCGGGGTTTTCACAGCTCAGGCCAAAATCTGGAGAAGAAAGAAGGGGGGGGGGACACTGAAGAGGAAGGTGTCGGAAGCATCAGCAGTAAGAAAACATGTCAACAGGATAAAATATTAACCAATGACAGCAGGAAAAGAACCATGGATTCCCACCCCCTGCCTGCAGGAGCCAGGCAGCCCTCAGAACCGGGCTCAAACATGGTCAATGCCGGCAGGGTCAACTCCTGTGGAGTGGAGAGCTACAAAAAGCCCCTTAGCAGAAGCCCAGTGGGAACCAGACCACAGAATTTGGCTAGAGTTTTAAGCAAATGCATTCACATTCCCTTTGTGTGTATACAAATAATCACAGAAGTTTACATAAAATAATATATGTATAGTACATGGACAAAGGCAGGATGGATGATAGATAGATAGATAGATAGATAGATAGATAGATAGATAGATAGATAGATAGATAGATAGATAGATAGATAGATAGATAGATAGATAATAGATTAGATAGATAGATAGATAGATAGATAGATAGATAGATAGATAGATAGATAGATAGATAGATAATAGATAGATTAGATAGACAGACAAAGTTTTGCTAAGCGGACACATAAGTTAGTCGATGCTGTAGTGCAGGACAGCACTGGAAGTCTCTAAATGTACAGGCAGCAGAGCTCTGGAATGAAGAAGGGCTATACTGTAAGAGCAGGATGCATGAAGACTGGCTAGAGGTGGGGCCCACTGATCACTAGGAACAACGCTAGTTGTATCAGAAGTCCACTGACTGGCACATAGTGGAGGGACTGGCTGGTACTATGAATGTTCTAGTTTTTGTATGAGTGCAGCCCTGCTTCTGTATATGGGGGGTGGGGGGGACTGACTACAAGAGGACAGCGTGCACACTTTAGGACATCGCCGCTTTAAATACAAGCCCCGAGGTCATTTGCACAGTTCAAAAAGGAAAGAAGCTTACTTCACATGGGAAGCAGCGTCTAGTAAATGGATATCAAGATTAATACAAAATTTGGGTGAGTGATGCTATATATATATATATATATATATATATATATATATATATATATATATATATATATATATATATATATACTGCTGCATGTGCATGTATTTTTGAGTCACCAGTCAGGACATACATGTCTGGATAGTGTCTCAGCGTCTATGCTCCAGATGGGGAGATGAGGGTGAAAAGGACACAGTACACAGCTATCATGTGTGGCTTGTTGTCCTGTGTGACTTGTCCCTTCCCTGAATCCTGGGAAGAGTTTGGTACAAGTTCACAGTACAGAGATGTGCAGGAAAGGTAGCTACACACTTTGTGGGGAAATCATGATAAGTTCCTATTTAACTCAAGAAAGATGGCATTGTATACAATGCTGCTATAGTCCGAGGGACCACATCAATACAAATAAGTACAAAAGCAAATGTATGTGTATCTATCTGTCTATATTCACAAAGCTACTTGTGTTTGTTTATGTGCTGCTGTGTTCTATTTTTTTTCTGCCAGAAGTCTTTTTGCAATTTGTTCTCCATACAGATAAAAAGCATTATATGAGTAATATGCAATAGTGATAGGTCTCTTTAAGATGTCCATTTCTAGATCTGTTCTTATTAACTGGGGCTCAGTTTGTTAAAGAGCTGCTTGGCGCCAGTCTGCTGACGTCTTACAATAAGAACCGTCTCTTGTCACTTCATATTTACCCAAAAAATCTTCAAACAGCGCCCTCCAAACGCTGCACGCCCTGCGCCAGATCAGAGGAGGACGACTGCTTCCCAGCCATGTCCTGTGTGATGTGCTCCTACACATAGTATCCTGGCTGCAGTGCTCATCGATGGCATCAATCATAAGCAATGCATTATTGATCGTGCCTGTGATATTGTATGAGTACATGTGTTGGGGGAGGGATGGAAAGAACCAGACACGGGAGAATTGTGGCATCACAGTGGGTACAGCCGACCTTGCTGGAGGTACAATGTGATTGTGCTTGTACACATGAATTGTGTATGGGCAGTAGGGGCTCAAGTAAAGAACATGCATAATCTGGGTGCTAGCACCCATCTGTCAAGTCTGCGATCAGGGATGGGTTAATCTATTTACATGACAACACAGGATTGTCCTGATTGAGCACTACTTAATATGTTGTCATCTTCTCCTGTAAATGAATGATTTCATCGTGTAAATGTGTCCCTGCTGTCACGTATAGTCAAGATAAGGGAGCAGATGGGGAGAGTGTCATTGGAGAGATAGGCATCAGTATTAAGTGATAGACAAGGTGTCATCCCAAGTCTTTCCCTGGGCCTGGTCCTGCTCTTCACTATTGCTCAATGGCTGTGGCGCCACCACCAAACCTATACAAGTGACATCAGGGCCACTTACAACATGGAATCGTCTGCAGTGGCTCTTATCAACAGTCTGTGGAATCAATCCATCACCCAAAAGCAGGATCATCACTGCCATCATCTTTTTTTTCTAGAACTGACACATGCACAAGATAACCTTTGCAATAATCAAGAAATAATGTAAATGCAGGGGAACAAATTAAGTCCATGACACTAATTTATATATATATATATATATATATATATATATATATATATATATATATATATAGTATATACATATACACACACACAATAACACAGTATCACTATTTTCATGTTACAACTTTTCATGCTGTTATTAAGTTATGCCGCATTCTACAAATACATTGCTTTATTGTGACTTTTTTCCTCAAAGGAAGTAAAATAAGGTAACTGTTTTCCTAGGCAAATTATATGTTTACTATATGCTAAAACACAAAGGTATTTTATGTAATTTTTTGCTATATATTTTTTTACAAGCTGAAGGGACCAATCCTTATGCATTGCATTATGGTCAATGAGTAAATTATGTTATTTTAGTCTATGCGTAGATACATTTCGGAAATACAACACGCATAGACAGACACACAGACACACACAGACTCTCTCTAATTAGAATGTTTAATTTTTCAGTAATGTGACCATAATCATAACCAAGAAAAAGGGTCACCTAATGTATATGTGCACACATTGGTATTTCCTAACTGCACTGATGTATGTAGACCTCAACCACTCAATATTAATACGTTAATAACGCTATTTAAAGGAATTGTCCATCCGATGCTACTTCCCCCACTTTGCTTTCATCTTGGCCCATCTCCCTTCATCCTCCATGTCCTATTTTTAGCTTGTAGACTTAGACCTTGGCGCCAGGCCGTTTAAGAGCTGTCAGAGTCCCTCATATCCCCCATGTCACATGGAGCCTTGCCTGTATAGCCAGTCATTTGGATCTGTGAGTTTGTGAGCAAACGCAATTTGCTCTTCTCCATTGCTGTGTTGTCACCGTGACCTCAGTCAGCAGGGCTGCTGGTGTCCTGTCCTGTCCACTTAGACAAATTGCAAGTGATTGATGAAAAATAACAATTCTCACAAGGAGCCAAGCAAGCCTCCCTTGTATTCTCCTCCCTCTTTTCAGACTAGGGACCTAGCTCCACAAACCTTATAGGAAGTGAATGGAAAGTTTACAAATTACCCTCTCATTCTCACTGGCACAAATGATAGATAGGATTATGTATTTACATAATCCTCTTGTATCAAACTTCCCAATAAAGTCTCATTAGCAAATACAAACATTTAGGTTTGGGAGAAATGTGGGTTCCTGCTTTAGGGAATGAGTTCTGCTGCTGAGGATCATGTTGTTATTCCCAAATCTTGGTTTGGACGTGTAATTCGGGATTTTAGATGACTCAATCCTTATTGGCATCTTAATAATGTAAGATCTAGATGAATTAAGTAAAGACTGTAGAACCCGGCTGGATTTCATCAGATTGCATCCATGTTTTTAAAACCAAAACAAATGAGCTGCTTGTGTTCACAGTATAGTGGGGAGGCTGTGTGTCCTAATTTATGCTTTAAGATATTGTTATTTATTTAATTTATTTCCATGGCAAAAAAAGTCGATAAATCAATTTTGAGACTTATGTATTATTTTATGGCATACATTTTACATTGTTGCTACCGTCTAAAATGTCTGCACATGAGGGGTTAATAAAAAATCTGCTGTGTTCAGTTATCAGTTCTTATCTGTGCTGGTGTTGTATGTAGATAGGGCATCAAGCAAATGATAACAAGTAGCAGCAGACTACAGTGCTTTATCTTCCAAGACTCATACATGATTTCCCCTTTCTCCCAGAGGAAACTGAAGGACTAGAGAGTAGTAAAGTACTTATGGGTACAGCTACCTAGCCCTAGGGGGGCTACATGGCAGCAACAGGTGGATTTCAATGGACTCATTTACTTTGTCTTACCTATAGATGTTATATTGTTACTGCAGATTGGCATAAAGACACAAATGCCCTTTGTGCTATGTCCCTACATAGAAGGGGTAACAGGTGTCATCTTTACTGACCTATGTCCTTCCTAAAGCTCCAGAATATGGCCTGCACATTTGACTGTTGTGTGCTTTACTATTATTTGGTTTAATTGACGATAGATAGATAGATAGATAGATAGATAGATAGATAGATAGATAGATAGATAGATAGATAGATAGGCAGTCAGATCGCTATTTAGAATTCATACAGAATGTATACATATATAGACTTTTATTTTTTACATGGTGGAGTAGTAGCTAAAATTTTACTGAACGTGGGGGTAGCTTCACGAAATATAATAGATTTTACAGGACCTTATATTACAGTGCACTAATGATGATAGTTTTGTATAAATTAGGTTCATTAAATTTGTATAGCCTTTTTAGGCTCATTCGGAATGCAATCTCATAAAAAGACACTGTGAGTAATCATTGCTTCCCTGAAAAAAGGCTCCAAATTTAATTGCCAGAATTGGATAAATATACAAGAGCTAATTGTGTTTTATATCACTAATAATAAAAAACAACAGTAGCAAGGGGTTATAAGTACAACCAACCTGTTTGCTCGATTTCAAAGTGTTTTAGTAATAGAGCAGTGTTATTTTTTTTATTATTTACTATATATGTACATTATTTTCAGTGTTAGTAGCAACAAGAAATTATTAGTATCGTTATTATTAATAATAATAGTAATAATAATCGTCACACTCTCACATTGCACTGTAAAATACAGTATACATATTTGTTTGTTAATTTTTATAGATATCATTGCAAAAAATTAGCCATTTGTATATGTCTTGCTTAATTTGTTTTATTTTTATACATTGCATTTGTTTTGTTTAAATTCGTCTTACTAGTATATTAAATATATTTTACAAATATTATATCATGCTGGGGTTGAACGCATTGAGTTAGTTCTATACTTGATTATGTACCAACAGTGAGTGGTATAAGCCAGAGAGAATCTCATGAATGGCAGACACATTTGCACAGATAATTTCGGTTTGCACCAATTCAGTCAGAGGGGGGCGCTCGCACGCGAAAATACAACAAGCAGCTGTTCTAATGTCCATCTCTTCTGGTCAGCGTGAACTCTCATTCACAAATAATATTTGAGAAAAGCATTGGTTCAGCGCTATCTATTCTATGTTCAGAAGAATATTTGATACACGATATGTTTGATTACACAATAATTAAAAAGGAGAATGTAAAGCATTAAAATATTCTGTCGCTGATGGAGAGATAAGATAGACAGACAGACATAGACAGACAGACAGACAGACAGACAGATAGATAGATAGATAGATAGATAGATAGATAGATAGATAGATAGATAGAGATATGGTATAGATATGGGATAGATAGATAATAGATAGATAGACAGACAGATAGACAAAGCCTGATATTATTCTCGTGCTCTGCACATATAAGATAGATAGATAGATAGATAGATAGATAGATAGATAGATAGATAGATAGATAGATAGATAGATAGATACATAGATAGATACATAGATAGATACATAGATAGATAGATATGGGATAGATAGATAGAGAATAGATAGATAGATAATAGATAGATAGATAGATAGATAGATAGATAGATAGATAGATAGATAGATAGACAGAGCCTGATATTATTCTCGTGCTCTGCACATATAGGATAGATAGACAGATAGATAGAGAAAAGATAGATAGATAGATAGATAGATAGATAGATAGATAGATAGATAGATAGATAGATATGGAATAGATAAATAATAGATAAGAGATAGATATGGGATAGATAGATAGATAGATAGATAGATAGATAGATAGATAGATAGATAGATAAATATGGGATAAATAAATGATAGATAAGAGATAGATATGGGATAGATAGATAGATAGATCCTGATATTATTCCCATGCTCTGCATATATAGGATAGATAGATCTATAGATAGATAGATAGATAGATAGCGATACCCATGCCAGAACATGTGCAATTGGGATTCCGAGACCAATATTCTTCCTATACATTAACGCAGAATTCCATTAAAATATCTTAACCTCTTCCCCAGCAGTTCTACTTTATGGACGATAACAACACAGAGACACACAAAGTTTATTAAAAGTTTTTTAAAAAGTTTGTAAACACTATGTGAAAAATACAATTACTTAATTTAAGCGTGTGATTTATATTATTGGATATATAAATACAAAACCAAATGGAAGTTTACTGCATGAAATAAATAAATCTCTAAATATAAATATTATATATAAGTATATATACATATACATTACATATATACGTATATGTGATATACATATATACTACACACACACACATAGATACATGTACATTATACATGCATATATGGAAACTGATGGCGCTATATAAGTGAGTAATGTAAAAAAAAACATATAGCTATATACATATGCGGTTATGTCTGCACACACGCATACCTTATATATGTATCAACTTATACTATGTCAAATACCTCTGCTTGGCTTTGACGCTATTGTGGCATTATGCACAGACATTTTACTTTTTTCCTCTTCCTGTAATGGTATATATATATACCATTACCATATACACACACACACACACATATATATATATATATATATATATATATATATATATATATATATATATATATATATATATATATACATACATACATACACACATACCTCTACATGACACGTCGCCAGCCTAGCGTATCTACACATGGAATTGATAAAGGGAGGTATTGCAATTTTTGAATCAATGAGGAAATCCAGCATTTAAATTGATTGTGTCCCGTTAAGTGACAGGATATGGGCAGGTCATCAGACAGGGGGCAGATTTTAGTTCCAGGAGACAATAGTATCCTATCAATACAGCCAGTGCCTTATCTACATTGGCGTCGTCGCAGCCATAGAGGGGAACATGGCTGGATGGAGCACAGATAGGCGCTTGGGTACCAATGTAACATTTTGGTTTCCCCAGAAAGCCAAGATCATCGTGAAGTGAATGTAAAGCCCATTGCCGGCAGGGAATGATATGTGTCATTTATTGTGTGCTAGCAGCTGAGAGCTGGTGTGCACAGGGAGGATCGTGTTTGAGTCCCTGCGTTTTCTGGCAGCATGCAGTCTATATGAAATGATTCTCTCCTACACTCCCTGAGTACACATGACCCCCACTCTTTCCCAACTCTCCCTTCTCTTCTTTGATCATTGAGCTCTGACCTTGTTCTCAACAGTCCAGCAGGTTGATTGATTTTCAATTACAAAGTCTTCACTGAGTTGGGACTGAATTAACCCCTTGTCTGTGTGTTTAGCTATGTGTGCATGGTCAGCCTGATGATAGAGTCGTCTCCCCCGGGCACAACTCCTGCCATCTCGAAACAGCCATTTGTTACAACTTACAATCTCTAATAATTCATAGAAGAGCAACAACGTTCTGGGAGAAGAGGTTTCATACCATACACCCCACACTTCTACAATCCAATCTAGAAAAGGCCTCATTTATAGGACGTAGCATGATAGCCATTATTCATGTGTTTCCACAAAAATCACCCGTTAACTTCTACAGCCCCAAACTGGAACGAAGGAGTTATACAAAGTATAGAAACCTGTAATAAAATGTTTTCCTGTGAAAAAATATAGCCCGCTTACACTTTGCATCTACTTATTTTAGTTATTGCATGCATGAAACTTGCAATAATATTAGGTGCTGGAAATGTATGTTTGATCTTTCGAACAAGACTCTTATTTGAATCATATACAACAATAAGGACAACAATAATAATAAAGTTTGCCTGACAGAAATAAATAGGATTAGATATGATCAATAAAAAAATTAACATAGCTTTCATTATTTGCATTGCATACTAATGTATTATACATTGCCCGAGATATATATCTTTCCTTATACATTGCCCTTAAGATATTAAATATATACGCCAAATGCTGTCACTACTTATCATTTATGTTCAGAAATGAATTTCAAAGAGTTTCAGGAGATCTCTTTTACATTATCTACTTAGAAACAAATGCATTATATATTATTATTATTACTATTGATATGAAATAATATCTAGTGAGCATTCTTTCATGAAATAGACCATTGCACTGCTCATTTCCCATGATGTGTGTGAGTTGTGCGTTTTCCAACAGTCGCAGGATCTATGTGGAAAACAATATTTATTAAACAGTGGAGGCCACACACAAACACACAGACACATAGACTAGCTGTGCTGTGTGAGGGTTTGTTGGACTTGTACCTACAATCCTGTGGGAGATTCTAAGTGCATTAAATCAAGCTCTGTATTTACGGCATCTCCAGCCTTTACATAAAAGGGATTAAGCAAAGCTAATATTTAATTAAAAAAAATAAGGTTGTCACTGTCTCTTAGCAGGGATTAGAGTGTGGATATAGAGGCAGTCCTGTTAAGTCTTGCAGATGGAGCACTGAGGTCAGGTGTAACTATCACTACTGTTTGTATAAGGTGGTGAGGATGGGTAATAGGGCGCCTGAGGATCACACTGTACAAACATTGGCATTTTCTAGCTAGCTCTCTACATCCCTGCCACCATTGGATTACACTTAGGGAAAGTGACGCGCACAGGGCACAATGCAGTCAGTCACCACAACCAAAGGGCAGGAGCAGGGTCATCAGGGAATCTGATGAAAGGAATAAACGCTGATGCCTACCGGTAAATCGCAGCCCCTCCAGCTCAGTCCTAGTGAGTCCCCTTATTTCCTCTACGGTTCTCAGTGGGGACTAAATACAAGAACTTCTAATAGCAATCACCATTACTGTCTAGCCTTTCTTTCTTCATAATCAGGAAAGTATGAAGCTGATGAATTTAACTCTTTGTCTCCTACCAGTCCGGAAAACCCAGGAGATGAAAGCAGTTCCAGATGGGGAGACTGCCAATCTGATTTAGCTAGAAAAAACAATCAGGTAAAATAGATACAGGTGGAAGGTTCCCTAAGAGGTCACCTCGAGGTTTATTTTAAATCACTTTCTATTTCCTTCCTTTTTGATTTAAAAAAAAAAAACCTAAACAGCTTTCATGATGTCTACAAATTCCAAGCAATATGTAGCATTGCTCGGGAAATGGGACTACAACGTCCAGAATTCATTTCCCCATACAAATTAGTATATTTTTTTCTTGATAAACTTTCGGGATTAGAAAGGAAATATTTCCTAAATACGTACCTGAGTCAGACATATTACCCTATATATGTTTCCTAGCTATTCCATTGATGTGTAATGTTTACACCCTCTTGTGCTGTATTAGCAAAACTTCTTAATATTACATATAATAATGTAACTGTGTGTATGATTAAAAGTGGTACATAAAATTGGACGTTTAATGAATATGTTTTAATGGATGATGAATGTAAATATTAACATACACGTCTCAATGTTTGTGATATAAGATCAGTGGTGAGAGTTCTTATTTGTGTCTCCTCATCAGACCCTTCTCCCCAGGTCCTGTGTGCTGACACCACAATGGACAAGACAAGATCAGAATTTGCCACCAGATCCTACAATTTCCCAACTATTTCCAGAAGAGTCTATAGCCCCTGGCCAGCAAGAAAGCTTCCTGCAGCTGCATGGACAGGTGCACGACATACCAGGGCTACTATTAGCCAGATCCGGGCCAATGGGCGCAGATAAAGTTCCAAAGGTAACCCTGAGCTTCTCAGTCCAAGTCATAGCAGTGATAATAGCGAACTCAGCTGCTGTCTGACACTGCCTGAAAAAGAGAACAGAGGAACGTTTATCTATTTTTTTTATTATAGGTATATATTTATCTAGACTACAAGTAGTATCTAGTGAAGTAGTATTACAAGTTTATATAGAGAAGACTACAAGCAGTATCTATTGAAGTAGTAGTACAAGTGTATATCACAGTTTAGTGTCTGGTCTGTTTTAGGGTTAATCGTTGGGTGATGTAATAATCGATACTGTCATGAAACTCATCAGAAGGTGAATAAGTTGTATATTATAAAGGAAACATTAGAAGCAAATGGGCGGGATCTTGTGTTATTTATATAAAAAGGTCATATATATAAAGTAATAGAGACATTATAATGCAAAATAAACAGTAAAACACAGTGTTTACACAGTTTGCATAATTTACAGTTTCATGAAGTTTTAACAGTGGATTAACCTTGGGTTAGGGAAGTCAAATAATTGGGTTAACTAGACAAATCACAGTGGTAAATGATATGGCTATATACTCGCCATTATTGAGTGACTATACATAATATTCTGTCATTCTAGATTGGCTTATTGTACATTACATGCTTAAATCTAATACTTAGCTTTGTAATGTTTTGAGTGTTTCTATTAGTACATAGCTCCCTCACAATCTGTATTATTGAATTATTTGCGAATATATTCTGCTTGCATGGTAAGAGTATTAAGTGCCATTGCGCATGCACTGGGGGTCTTTTCTCTAGAAGGTTACCTTTGTTGTTGGGTGGGGCTCTGGTTTGTCATATGCCTTATGTCAGTGTATTACGTTTTATACCCTGATTTATCAGGATCTGCATTCCAGATACCAGGGTCACAGGTGTACTCCTTACCCAGGATCTGCTGCTGCTTCACATGTGAAAAGTTACATAGTAACTTCATGTCCCCCCACCCACTTCCCTGACAGCACAGGGAATATTCACTGCATTAGTTTGTGACTTTGACAACTTTTGAAGCAGTGCAGGTTTCTCAGCAGACAGTGATGTTACCCCTCCTGCTTTATCTGTATAGGAAGCTCCTGTCTCATTCTCTAGACACTGTCTGGATACAAGCTCAATTGAATCTTCCTGATCTTAATGCTTTCCAGATTTTACACCTAAACCTTCCAGCCTTTCAAAAGTATGTATTTTCACAGATAACATAGCATAGACATAATGATAATTGTTAATCAAGCCAAAGGCAGTGAGATCCAGTATTTGAATTATATTATTTTTCCTCTCACTTATTAAACAAGTACAGCAATGCATATGAAAAATGTTCTCATCAGCAGTACTAAATGCCCCTTAAAGAGCAGGTTTAAACCAATGTCCTTTCACCATATGTCTTTACTGCAGACGATGCCCTTTGCCCTATAGAAATATATATGATCACTCATGGTCAGTTTAAAAAACATGCTAGAAAGAAATGCAAATAAATAAAATATTAATGTAACTTCCTAATTCTTGTCAATATGTAAGAAGACTGGACAAATAAGGGAAACACTGCTTTATCTGTTCCAATTTTTATTGCATATTTTCAAGATATCCTAATTTTGCCTTACTAGTTATAGACTTCACTCACACATTGTGTGTGTGTGTGTGTGTGTGTGTGTGTGTGTGTGTGTGTGTGTGTGTGTGTGTGTGTGTGTGTGTGTGTGTGTGTGTGTGTGTGTGTGTGTGTGTGTGTGTGTGTGTTTTAGAAGCAGGCTTAAGTGGCATTTTTTAATTCATATATTTTTTTTTTGATGTGTTATATTTCCTGTACGGATGCCACTCGAGGAAAGTTTCAAATCTAGAGCATGCTGCATTTAGAAAAAAAATGCCAGGACCTCAAAAACATACTAAGGCTATGTTCACCTGTTGCGTTTGTGCAGTGTTTTTTTTTTCTAATGCAAATTTAAGCTGCGTTTCACAGTACCAGCAAAGTCTATGAGATTTCAGAAATCTCATACACACACTTTTTTTTTATTTTTCATGCATGTGTGGATTCTTTCAGTGTTTTTTCCAGTGTTTTTCACCCATTGAAAGCAAAGGGTAGTGCAAAATAGGCTGCAAAAACGCTGCAAAAAATGCAGGTATCAGGTTTTGCTGCGTTTTCGGTGCCAAAACCTGATGATGATGATCAGATTTTTTTTGAAATTCACTAAATTTTATGAGCATGCACAAGAGACAAATGTACCCTGACAAAAACTCAGTAAATAAATGCACAAAAAGCACTCCAAAATACGTGGCAAGGAACCTGTTTTTTTCTACACTGCTTCTTTTATGCCAAGAGAGCAGGTTTTGCCTGCAAAAAAAATACTGCAAAAACACAAAGTGTGAACATGGCCTTAGAGTGTTAAAAACACGCCACATTGTGTATTTAAGACATTTCCACACATGTTAAAACCTGAGTTATGTATAGAAAATCACTGTAAAGTTAACCTTAACAAGCAGTTATAAAACTATATGACTACCATGCATCATAAATTACATTTTTAAATCATTTTTATATTTGAAAGGCTTTGGGTTGTTAGTATAAAATTGTTTCACTGCTATAAAAATAAGCAACTGTAAAAAAATATTTGGAGATCACCTGTTTGTCCCTGCAGAATGCAATAACACTTAATTGAAATCCAAGATTTTTTGTAGCCTTCTCCTAGATCAAGGAATGCGGCTCTATTTTCAAAACTAATAAGGATGATCATAGAAACAGAATCAGAGATTATATATACTATATTATACAGTCAGTTCAGTTGCCTAAATTTTAGTCACTAGGGAATTATATTTCTTGTTCCTAAATAAATAATATTGATATATTGGGACTCAATGACTTTCTAGGTCTCTGTTCTCTGGAGCTAATATCAGGATAATATGTTTTTTTCCCCTTGTTTAATTTCCTTTAGTAGTTATGACATAATCTTTTCAGATAGTACTGAAATGCTGGATGAAAACTAATGTTGGTACCAATCCTATTGTTTTCTATGGGTTAATTTCTGGCATCCTGCTCATCAGTTGTTTCCCCATCTAGGAGCTGGATCAAAAAAACTGTTGCATGCATTGTTTTTCTGACTGGCTATGAAAACCAGACCAGTGTTCAAAGTTAACAACTTTGTCATTAGCGGTGTCTGGCTAGCTGGCCAGACAAAGCTGACCCTAAGGCTACGTTCACAAGTGGCGTTTTTGCAGCATTTTTTATGCACATTTTCAGCTGCATTCTACAGTACCAGCAAAGTCTATGAGATCTCAGAAAGTTCATGCACACAGCTTTTTTTTTTGTCTGCAGTATTTTGTGCTTTGCTTGTTTTTTTCTTGCACAACATAGCATGTCACTTCTTTCAGCATTTTTTTTCAGAGTTTTTTGCCCATTGAAAGTAATGGGTGCTGAAAAAAAACACATGTTCCTGCATTTTTTTTTGTCAAAACCTTATGTGGTAGAATATAATTTTTTGTCACTATACTTTATCAGCATGCACAAGAGACACATGTAGCATGACAAAAACGTAGCAAAAAATGCACAAAAAAAGCAACAAAAAACAAGAAAAACCTGCTTTTTTCTGTATCTTCTTTAATCAAAGAGAGCAGGTTTTGCAACATAAAAACCCCCACAAAAATGCCACGTGTGAACATTTCCACTGGCTGATCCGTGGCCGTTAAACAACCACTGATTGGCCACATAGCAGCCAATCAGCACTGTTTTAAATCCTATTTAGCTAAGCCAACCACACTCTGCACACAGAAAGATTCTTAATTTGATCTTTCCGTGTACACAGAATATAGTTGTTGTCAGCAGCACGTTTGGTTTACATAGGACAATGTGCTGCCTAGAACTATGATTTGTAAGCAAGCTGAAAAATATTTTGAATCAAGTGTTTTATTCATTCATTCATCGAATGTATGTATATATACCAATTACATAAATTTTTTTATTTGGTCCAGTTCATTTATCCACATGTTAATGGGCAGAGACAGATGTTGGATTATCAGATATTCTTGATTGTAGAGTAGTCATCATCAATTTTCTCTACCCAGCCTTCTGCTTACACAATATATTTAATTTCTGTTCAGGAAACAATTTCTATTCAGAACATTGATTCTTTATTATTGAATTCCACATTAAAGAACTTTTGCAAAGTGGGTTGTATTTAATATGTGTGTCTGTGAGTGTGTGTGTACAAATTTATATTTTTTTTTTTAGTTTTCATACTGTATGTCGGAATTTGTAATGTGCCTATGCGTTATTTAATATATTTCGATACTGTATACATAAAGCCTATACATTTAAATATATTTTTTTATTGTATTAAAAAGTAAGGGTTTATTTACACCTTGCCGACTGGTGGCACTAAACGACCTCTAATCAGCAACTTGTTTGCTAACTGGCGGTTTTTTAATATCTTGTTTACAAAGGCAGATCATGTGTCAAATGAAACTTTATGATGTAATAGATCATTCTATATGAATAGGTTGTGATTGTTCTCGGCAGCACTAGAAAATGTGCTGCCAAGAACAATAATCTTCTGTGCAAACCAAAAGATCATTTAGCACAATGAACAAGCATTTTTCTCGTTCGTTGGGTGCTTGACAGCACAATTATCGAGAAATGAGCTTTCCTAAGAACAATTGTTATTAACCCCGTAACAACCGCCGATGCGTCTTTTAACGGTGGCAGTTAAGGGTACTTATTCCTCAGCACCGCTTTTTAATGGCGCTGAGAAATAAGGTTATAGTGCCCCCCAGCGTTGAAAAATCTCCGGGGTCTTGGCTACCCTGGAAAATGATTTGGGTCGGTTTTTACAGTCCCCAGTGTTGCGATCGCCGTTATTCACCGAATACCGGTGACGCAAAAAAAAAGGTCTGATTTCCTATTTATTTCTCTATCCTCTGATACGAACACATCAGAGGAGAGAGAAATGGGGTCCACCGAGCCCCTCTGGTACCTTCGGTGTCCCCTGGTCCCTCTGGCTGTGTCCCCTGTTGTGAACTGTGTTTCTGGGCTCCCTCTGGTGGTCACTAACGGTATTGTGTTAGGCATGTCTTGTTGCAGGCCTGAGCTCCAGCTGTGTCGTTAAGCAGCGGGTGTTCCCTATTTAAGTCTCCTCCGGACTCAGTCTCTTGCCTGGCATCGTTGTATCCAGACCTATATGGTCTCCTCCGGATTCCTTTCAGTCTGTCTCATGCAAGAAAAGCTAAGTCCGTTTTGTATAATTTGGATCGTTTGCATTTTTCAGTGTCTTTGTCCAGCTTGCTTAATATTTGATTTTCTGGCTCGCTGGAAGCTCTAGGGGGCTGATATTCTCCCTCCGCACCGTCAGTCGGTGTGGGGGTTCTTGAATGTTCAGCGTGGATGTTTTTTTAGGGTTTTCTGCTGACCGCATAGTCCACTATCTATTTTCTGTCTATCTAGACTAGTGGGCCTCACTTTGCTGAATCTAGTCCATCTCTACGTTTGTTGTTATGACCCCAATGGCGAGGGTCTCAGAGGAACGTGGAAGTCTGCAGAATACAAAAATCCAGCTCATAGGGCAGTGGTAGCTGGGTTGACCATATATCTACTCCTAACGCCAACACTAGAAGTAGCCGGGGATCATTCCTACGTTGATTCTAGATGACACGCTCCAGCCGGAGAATCTAGCTACCCCTAGTAGAGGAAAACAAAAGACCTTTCTTGCCTCCAGAGAAGGGGACCCCAAAGCTGGATAGAAGCCCCCCACAAATAATAACGGTGAGGTAAGAGGAAATGACAAACACAGAAATGAACCAGGTTTAGCACAGAGAGGCCCGCTTACTGATAGCAGAATAAAGAAAGGTAACTTATATGGTCAACAAAAACCCTATCAAAATCCACACTGGAAATTCAAGAACCCCCGAACCGTCTAACGGTCCAGGGGGAGAACACCAGCCCCCTAGAGCTTCCAGCAAAGGTCAGGATATATATTTGGAACAAGCTGGACAAAAATACAAAACCAAAACAAAATAGCAAAAAGCAAAAAGCGGACTTAGCTGATATAACTGGAACCAGGATCAGTAGACAAGAGCACAGCAGACTAGCTCTGATAACTACGTTGCCAGGCATTGAACTGAAGGTCCAGGGAGCTTAAATAGCAACACCCTAACTAACGACCCAGGTGCGGATAAAAGGAATGACAGAAAAACCAGAGTCAAAAAACTAGTAACCACTAGAGGGAGCAAAAAGTAAATTCACAACAGTACCCCCCCCTTAGTGAGGGGTCACCGAACCCTCACCACGACCACCAGGGCGATCAGGATGAGCGGCATGAAAGGCACGAACTAAATCGGCCGCATGAACATCAGAGGCGACCACCCAGGAATTATCCTCCTGACCATAGCCCTTCCACTTGACCAGGTACTGAAGCCTCCGCCTGGAGAGGCGAGAATCCAAGATCTTCTCCACCACGTACTCCAACTCGCCCTCAACCAACACCGGAGCAGGAGGCTCAGCAGAAGGAACTATAGGCACAATGTACCGCCGCAACAAGGACCTATGAAATACATTGTGAATAGCAAACGACACAGGAAGATCCAGACGAAAAGATACAGGATTAAGGATTTCCAATATCTTGTAAGGCCCAATAAAACGAGGTTTAAATTTGGGAGAGGAGACCTTCATAGGAACAAAGCGGGAAGAAAGCCATACCAAATCCCCAACGCGTAGTCGGGGACCCACACCGCGGCGGCGGTTGGCAAAGCGCTGAGCCCTCTCCTGTGACAACTTCAAGTTGTCCACCACATGATTCCAGATCCGCTGCAACCTATCCACCACAGAATCCACCCCAGGACAGTCAGAAGGCTCCACATGACCCGAAGAAAAGCGAGGATGGAAACCAGAGTTGCAGAAAAAAGGCGAAACCAAGGTGGCGGAACTAGCCCGATTATTAAGGGCAAACTCAGCCAACGGCAAGAATGTCACCCAATCGTCCTGATCAGCAGAGACAAAACACCTCAAATAAGCCTCCAAAGTCTGATTGGTTCGCTCCGTCTGTCCATTAGTCTGAGGATGGAAAGCAGACGAAAACGACAAATCAATGCCCATCCTACTACAAAAGGATCGCCAGAATCTGGAAACGAACTGGGATCCTCTGTCTGACACAATATTCTCAGGGATGCCGTGCAAACGAACCACGTTCTGGAAAAACACAGGAACCAGATCGGAAGAGGAAGGCAGCTTAGGCAAAGGAACCAAATGGACCATCTTTGAGAAGCGATCACATATCACCCAGATAACGGACATGCCCTGGGATAGCGGAAGATCAGAAATGAAATCCATGGAGATATGTGTCCAAGGTCTCTTCGGGACAGGCAAGGGCAAGAGCAAACCGCTGGCACGAGAACAGCAAGGCTTAGCTCGAGCACAAGTCCCACAGGACTGCACAAATGACCGCACATCCCTTGACAAGGAAGGCCACCAAAAGGACCTGGCCACCAGATCTCTGGTGCCAAAAATTCCCGGGTGACCTGCCAACACCGAGGAATGAACCTCGGAAATGACTCTGCTGGTCCACTTATCCGGGACAAACAGTCTGTCAGGTGGACAAGACTCAGGCCTATCAGCCTGAAATCTCTGCAACACACGTCGCAGATCCGGAGAAATAGCTGACAAGATAACTCCATCTTTAAGAATACCAACAGGATCAGCGACTCCAGGAGCATCAGGCACAAAGCTCCTAGAAAGAGCATCGGCCTTCACATTCTTTGAACCTGGTAAATACGAGACAACAAAATCAAAGCGGGAGAAAAACAATGACCAGCGGGCCTGTCTCGGATTAAGGCGTTTAGCAGACTCGAGATACATCAGATTTTTGTGATCAGTCAAGACCACCACACGATGCTTAGCACCCTCGAGCCAATGACGCCACTCCTCAAATGCCCATTTCATGGCCAACAACTCCCGATTGCCCACATCATAATTTCGCTCGGCAGGCGAAAACTTCCTAGAGAAAAAGGCACAAGGTTTCATAACAGAGCAACCAGGGCCTCTCTGCGACAAAACGGCCCCTGCTCCAATCTCTGAAGCATCCACCTCAACCTGAAAGGGAAGTGAGACATCGGGCTGGCACAAAACAGGCGCCGAAGTAAACCGGCGTTTCAACTCCTGGAAAGCCTCCACGGCAGCAGGAGCCCAGTTAGCTACATCGGAGCCCTTCTTGGTCATATCCGTCAAAGGTTTCACAATGCTAGAAAAATTAGCGATAAAACGACGGTAGAAGTTAGCGAAACCCAAGAACTTCTGTAGACTCTTAACTGACGAGGGCTGAGTCCAATCAAGAATAGCTCGGACCTTGACTGGGTCCATCTCCACAGCAGAAGGGGAAAAAATGAACCCCAAAAAGGGAACCTTCTGTACACCAAAGAGACACTTTGAGCCCTTGACAAACAAAGAATTTTCACACAAAATTTTAAAGACCAACCTGACCTGCTCCACATGCGAATCCCAATTATCAGAAAAAACCAAAATATCATCCAGATAAACAATCAAAAATTTATCCAGATACTTCCGGAAAATGTCATGCATAAAGGACTGAAAAACTGAAGGCGCATTGGAGAGCCCAAAAGGCATCACCAAGTACTCAAAATGACCTTCGGGCGTATTGAATGCGGTTTTCCATTCATCACCTTGCTTAATGCGCACAAGGTTGTACGCACCACGAAGATCTATCTTGGTGAACCACTTGGCACCTTTAATCCGGGCAAACAAGTCAGACAACAGCGGTAAAGGATACTGAAATTTGACAGTGATCTTATTTAAAAGCCGATAATCAATACAAGGTCTCAAAGATCCGTCCTTTTTTGCCACAAAAAAGAATCCCGCACCAAGAGGGGAAGAAGACGGACGAATATGTCCTTTCTCTAGAGACTCCTTGATATATGAACGCATAGCGGTATGTTCAGGTACCGACAGATTAAACAGTCTTCCCTTAGGAAATTTACTGCCTGGGATCAAATCTATAGCACAGTCACAGTCCCTATGAGGAGGCAGTGCACTGGACTCAGACTCACTGAAGACATCCTGATAATCAGACAAATACTCCGGAACTTCCGAAGGCGTAGAAGAAGCAATAGACACAGGCAGGGAATCCCCATGAATACCACGACAGCCCCAACTTGAGACTGACATAGCCTTCCAGTCCAGGACTGGATTATGGGTCTGTAACCATGGCAGCCCTAAAACAACCAAATCATGCATTTTATGTAAAACCAGGAAACGTATCACCTCGCGGTGTTCAGGAGTCATGCACATGGTAACCTGTGTCCAATACTGCGGTTTATTTGCTGCCAATGGCGTAGCATCAATACCCCTAAGAGGAATAGGATTTTCTAATGGTTCAAGAGTAAAACCACAGTGCTTAGCAAATGACAGATCCATAAGACTCAGGGCAGCACCTGAATCTACAAACGCCATGACAGGAAAAGACGACAGTGAGCAAATCAAAGTTACAGACAGAATAAATTTAGGTTGCAAATTACCAACGGTGACAGGACTAACAACCTTAGCTATACGTTTAGAGCATGCTGAGATAATATGTGTAGAATCACCACAGTAGTAGCACAAGCCATTCCGGCGTCTATGAATTTTCCGCTCATTTCTAGTCAGGATTCTATCACATTGCATTAAATCAGGTGTCTGTTCAGACAACACCATGAGGGAATTTGCGATTTTTCTATCACATTGCACCGAATTAGGTGTCTGTTCAGACAACACCATGAGGGAATTTGCGGTTTTGCGCTCCCGCAACCGCCGGTCAATTTGAATAGCCAGTGCCATAGTATCATTCAGACCTGTGGGAATGGGAAAACCCACCATAACATTCTTAATGGCTTCAGAAAGGCCATTTCTAAAATTAGCGGCCAGTGCACACTCGTTCCAATGTGTCAGCACGGACCATTTCCGAAATTTTTGGCAGTACACTTCAGTCTCGTCCTGCCCCTGAGACATAGCCAGCAAGGCCTTTTCTGCCTGAATCTCAAGATTGGGTTCCTCATAAAGTAAACCGAGCGCCAGAAAAAACGCATCAATATCAGCCAATGCCGGATCTCCTGGCGCCAGCGAAAAAGCCCAATCCTGAGGGTCGCCCCGTAAGAACGAAATAACAATTTTTACTTGCTGAGCAGAGTCTCCAGATGAACAGGGTCTCAGGGACAAAAACAATTTACAATTATTCACAAAATTCCTAAACTTAAACCTGTCTCCGGAAAACAGTTCAGGAATCGGTATTTTAGGTTCTGACCTAGGATTACTGATAACATAGTCTTGTATGCCCTGCACACGAGTAGCCAGCTGGTCCACACTTGTAATCAAGGTCTGGACATTCATGTCTGCAGCAAGCATAGCCACTCTGAGGTAAAGGGGAAGAAGAAAAAAAAAAAAAAAAAAAAAAAACTCAGAATCTTCTTTCTTATAATCCCTCTTCTGCAATGCATTAAACATTTAATACTGGCCTGGCAAACTGTTATGACCCCAATGGCGAGGGTCTCAGAGGAACGTGGAAGTCTGCAGAATACAAAAATCCAGCTCATAGGGCAGTGGTAGCTGGGTTGACCATATATCTACTCCTAACGCCAACACTAGAAGTAGCCGGGGATCATTCCTACGTTGATTCTAGATGACACGCTCCAGCCGGAGAATCTAGCTACCCCTAGTAGAGGAAAACAAAAGACCTTTCTTGCCTCCAGAGAAGGGGACCCCAAAGCTGGATAGAAGCCCCCCACAAATAATAACGGTGAGGTAAGAGGAAATGACAAACACAGAAATGAACCAGGTTTAGCACAGAGAGGCCCGCTTACTGATAGCAGAATAAAGAAAGGTAACTTATATGGTCAACAAAAACCCTATCAAAATCCACACTGGAAATTCAAGAACCCCCGAACCGTCTAACGGTCCGGGGGGAGAACACCAGCCCCCTAGAGCTTCCAGCAAAGGTCAGGATATATATTTGGAACAAGCTGGACAAAAATACAAAACCAAAACAAAATAGCAAAAAGCAAAAAGCGGACTTAGCTGATATAACTGGAACCAGGATCAGTAGACAAGAGCACAGCAGACTAGCTCTGATAACTACGTTGCCAGGCATTGAACTGAAGGTCCAGGGAGCTTAAATAGCAACACCCTAACTAACGACCCAGGTGCGGATAAAAGGAATGACAGAAAAACCAGAGTCAAAAAACTAGTAACCACTAGAGGGAGCAAAAAGTAAATTCACAACAGTTTGTGTTTTCCTCTTGCCTCACCGTTATTATTTGTTGGGGGCTTTCTATATCTTTGGGGTTCAATTTCTCTGGAGGCAAGTGAGGTCTTATTTTCCCTCTAGGGGTAGTCAGTTCTCCGGCTGGCTCGAGACGTCTAGAACCAACGTAGGCACGTTCACCGGCTGCTTCTAGTTGTGTGTGTTAGGATCAGGTATGCGGTTAGCCCAGTTTCCACCTCCCTAGAGCAGTATTTATGTTTTTGCTATCTTGCCGGAATATCAGAGGTCCTCTACCACTGGGATCATAATAGTCCCCCGGCTGTGATTAGGGTTAGGGTTGGGGCTAGGGTTAGGGTTGGGCTAGGGTTAGGGTTGGGGCTAGAGTTAGGGTTGGGCTAAGGTTGGGCTAGGGTTAGAGTTGGAGTTAGTACTAATGTTAGGGTTGGGCTAGGGTTAGGGTTGGGGATAGTGTTAGGGTTTTGGTTTTAGGGTTAGGGGTGTGTTGGGGTTAGAGATTAGGTTAGGGCTGTGTTAGGGTTGTTGTTAGAATTGGGGAGTTTCCACTGTTTAGGTACATCAGTGGGGCTCCAAACATGATATGACGTTCATCATTGATTCCATTCCAAAATCAAACTGTGCTCCCTCCCTTCTGAGCTCTGCCAAGCGCCCAAACAGTGGCTTTCCCCCACATACGGGGTATCGGCATACTCAGGAGAAATTACACAACAAATCTTGTGGTCCATTTTCTCCTGATACCCTTGTGAAAATAAAAAAGTTTGGTTCCAAAGTTATTTTTTTGTGAAAAAAGTAAAATATTAATTTTTTCCTTCCACATTGCTTTAGTTCTCGTGAAGCACCTGAAGAGTTAATAAACTTCTTGAATGTGGTTTTGCGCACCTTGAGGGGTGCGGTTTTTAGAATGGTGTCACTTTTGGGTATTTTCTGTTATATTGACCCCCAAACTCACTTCAAATGTGAGGTGGTACCTAAAATAATGGTTTTGTAAATTTTGTTAGAAAAATGAGAAATCGCTGTCAACTTGTAACCCTTATAACATCCTAACAAAAAAAAAATTATGTTTCCAAAATTATGCTGATGTAAAGTAGACATGTGGGAAATGTTATTTATTAACTATTTTGTATAACACCTCTTTCTGATTTAAGGGCACAAAATAAAAATTTTGAAAATTGCAAAATTTAGAAAATTGCAAAATTTTGAAAATTTGTGCAAGATTTCCTTTTTTCATAAATAAATGCAAGTCATATCGAAAACTTTTTACCGCTATCATGAAGTACAATATGTCACAAAGGAATAATCTGAGAATCAGTGGGATCCGTTGAAGCGTTCCAGAGCTATAACCTGATAAAGTGGCAGTGGTCAGAATTGTAAAAATTGGCTTGGTCATTAAAGGGAACCTGTCACCAGGTTTGGCCGATATAAGAAAGTGCCACCGCCTTTCAGGGCTTATCTACAGCATTCTATAATGCTGTAGATAATTCCCATTCCAACCTGAAAGATTTGAAAAATAAGTTTTATTATACTCACCCGGGGGCAGTCTGGTCCGATGGTTGTCGCAGGTCCAGGTCCGGCGCCTCCCATCTTCTGATGATCACCGCCCTCCTGCTTGCTTCATGGCTCCCCGGCATCGCGCTCCTGCACAGGTGTACTTATCTGCCCTGTTGAGGGCACAGTAAAGTATTGCAGTGTGCAGGCACCGGGCCTCTCTGACCTTTCCATTGGACTGGACTGCCCCCCTGGGTGAGTATAATAAAATTTATTTTTCTTATCTTTCAGATTGGATTGGCGGCTTATCTACAGCATTATAGAATGCTGTAGATAAGCCCTGAAAGGCGGTGGCCGCATCTTATATCGGCCAAATCTGGTGACAGGTTCCCTTTAAGTACAAAATTGGCTCTGTCATTATTGGGTTAATACAGCATAAAAGGGGCAGCAGTGTTTACCTTCCCAGGTCTCAGAACTTGCCAAGAATGCAGATGGTGGCAAGTTCTGAGACCTGAGCAGGTACACACTGCTGTCCCTTTTTTGCTGTATTAATACTTGAATGTTTGGAGGATTTTTATTCTTCTTTTTATGGCTTTGCTTTTAAGTTACTGTAAGTGTATGAACAATTGTTTACAATAATCTTGTAATATAAACAGCCCATCATTTGCAGTAAAAATTACACATGTATATATCATTCTAAAGTGCAAAGTTTTTTATACCATAATATTTAATACTTGATAAAGTCTAATTAAAACACCTAAATAGTTTCTGATTTAGCAGGCAAATAGTTTAAAAAGTATATTAAATACAATGGTGTAAACACTAATTTTGATTTAATATATGATGTCACATACTTTTTAGTATGAAATATATAATATTTACACATTTTTCATCTTCAGATTGCAAGAAATCTTTCAATAAGGATGAGGTGTGGAATATTTGTAAACCAAGAGAGAAGACTAAAAACATGCTTTGGGCTAGGTGCCATCGCAGAGGAGGCAGACAAACCATGGGTATTCTTCTAGCATTACATATCTTTTCCTGTGTGCTAGGTCTATCATTTCATTCCCTATTTATTTGTCCCTATTAACATTAATGTAGGCAACATGGATTTGTAAGGTGTTTGCCATGTATTTATACAAGCATACTGGCTGTATACATATATTGTTTATCCTTGTTTGTACCTTCAATCCACTTTTTACATGTTTGTCTATGGTGCATATATTTTAATTGCCATTAATGGCCATACTCCTTTTTTGTATATACTTTTTTGTATATCTATGATATATGCCACATTTTGTATGCTTGTTTCCTCTTGAGATGCTGCCTTTCTTATGCCATTAAGTCACTTTTTAAATATTTTATACACTTGTGTTTCAATAAAGAATTACCGTATATATTTTGTTTTCATGTTTGCATTATAATTGCCGATTGCCCATTACTTGTGTATTGGATATTTACTGACTGTATTCTGGTATATAATAAGTGGGTGATTTTGTACTTCTAAATAATGAAATTATGAATAAGCAACTATTACAGTAACTAATGGTGCATTTACCCTGGCAGATTATCGGCAATGAGTGTTCTTAGGAACACTTGTATCCTAATAATAGGTCAGTGTAAACAGGCTGCCAATCAATTGATGAATGAGCAAAATGCAAGTTCATTGGGTGAACGTGATTCATACAAACCCCGGATGGAACCACTTATGAGGCAGATGGAGTCACTTTCGACTGGTCTGTGTTCTGGTGGTGTCCCACCATTTTTGGCATCTTTTTAGCGCACAAGTGTGGACGACCACAGATGTGTGCACACCTAAAAAGATGGTTACTAACGGAGCAGACACCAAATGGACTCCAAAGTGTCTCCATCTGCTTCATTGTGGTGGGTGGTTCCCTTGGGGGTTAAATCTGAATTACATTTTCGTGGGATTTACATGGAAACCCCAACATAAGTGCTCAGCTAGAACAAAAGAATGTGTTTCAGCCTTATTCTGGAAGCAATATAAAAATATGTACCCCAAAATGCTACCAATAAAATCCCTAATTTATCCTGCACAAAACCAGCCCCCACTGAGGTCCGTCATCTGTCACTGGAATTATAGGGGGCTCCCACATTGCTGGTAGAATAAAGACTGTGGAAAAGCGACATGACTCCCGCCCCATTAAATAAAATCCAGTGAATTCTTTGCTCCCAAATTCAAATGCTCCCCTCCTTCTGAGCCCCACTGTGCCTAAACCACAGTAAGCAGCCACATGTTGTCATTATTGTAGTGGAGAGAAGGCACTTAGGGTATGTGTCCACGTTCAGGAAACGCTGCGTTTTTGACGCAGCGCTGAGCCGCAAAAACGCAGCGTCCAGATGTTACAGCATAGTGGAGGGGATTTAATGAAATCCCGTCTCCACTGTGCATTAAAAAACGCATGCGTTTTTCCCGCAAAAACGCACATGCGTTGCGTTTTTTAAGAACGCAGCATGTTGCTACAATGAGCAAAACACGCAGGAACACCGCAGGTGACCTGCCAGTGACCTCAGGTGCATTTTTGGTCAGGATTTTACCTGCATAAAATCCTGACCAAAGCCTGAAACAAACCTGAACGTGGACACATACCCTTAATCTACTGGTGCATATCACCAGAAGCTCAAGCTGGGCACAATATATGAGGCACTACAATATATGGGAGCTCTACTCTGTTTGGGGACACAATGTATGGGCAATAAACTGGCAGATTTGCAATTCCCCCCACAAAAAAGCCTGGCATAGATGTTACTAAATAATCACTGCAGCCGTAGATGAGTTCATTGAGATGCAGTTTCTACAATTGGGTTACTTTGGGGGTTTTCTGCTATTCTGGCACCTTCGGGGCTCCGCAAAAGTCGCCTGTAAACTATTCTAGCAAAATCTGTGCTCTAAAACCCAAATAGCACTCCACTCTGTGTGGTCTACATTAATTTTTGACATATTAGGCAGCACCACATTGGAGAGAAATTGTGCAAGAAATTGTGGGGTCTAGTTTCACCTATTAACCCCTATGTACTTGACAAAATTTGCAGCAAATGCAAAAATTACATTTTTACCACTAAAATGTCATATTTCCATGTCTCAATGTTATAAAATTCTGTGAGGCACCTATGGGTTCAAAATACTCACTACACCCCTAGATGAATTCCTTAAGGGGTCTAGTTTGCAAAATAGGGTCACTTGTGGGGGGTTTCTGCTGTTTTCATGTCAGGGACTCTTCAAATGCGACATAACATTCACAATCTATCCCAGGCAAATAGTGCTCTTTCCTTTCCTGGCCCTGCCATGTGCCTAAGCAGAAGTTTTTGACCACATATGGGGTATAGCCACATTCCGGACAAATTGCAAAACAAATTTTGGGGTCCATTTTCTCCTGTTACCTTTATAAAAATAAAAATATTGTGGCTAAAAGTACATTTTTGTGGGTAAAATGTGATTTTGTATTTTCACAGCTCTACGTTATAAACCTGTAGAGAACCTGGGGGTTCAAGGTGCTCATGACACAACTAGATAAGGTCCCTAAGGGATCTAGTTTCCAAAATGGGATCACTTGTGGGAGGTTTCCACTGTTTAGGTACATCAGGGGCTCTCCAAACATAACATGGCGTCCGCTGTCGATTCCAGCCATTTTTGCATCCAAAAAGTCAAACTGTGCTCCTTCCCTTCCAAGCACTGCCATCCACCCAAATAGTAGTATTACCCCACATATGGGGTATCTGCGTACTCATTAGAAAATGTGCAACAAATTCTGAGGTCCTTTTTCTCCTGTTACCCTTGTGAAAATTAAGAAATAAAAAAAGAGGCTAAAAGTAAATTTCTATGGGTAAAATGTGATTTTATTCTATTTTCACAGCTGTACGTTATGAATTTATGTGGAGCACCGGGGCTTCAAGATGCTCAGCGCACATCTAGATACATTCCTTAAGGGGTCTAGTTTCCAAAATGGTGTCACATGTGGGGGTTTCCACTGTTTAGGCACATCAGGGGCTTTCCAAAAGCAACATGATGTCTGCTCTTAATTCCAGACATTTTTGGTTTCAAAAAGCCAAACAGTGCTCCTTTCCTTTCCCTATGGGAGGTGGAGCCTCATATTCATCAATGTAATGAGCGGCACCACGAGACCGCTCATACAGGACAAGCTGCTGCACTGAGAGGAAGCATCGAGGGAGCTGGGTGAGTATTTTATTTCCAGCGGGCGGGCGCACAGGGGGTGGGAGGGGGGAGGTGACAAAGAACTTAATTTTAAAGACAAAAATAATAAAAAAACATTGATTTTTCATTCCTTCTCTCCAGCGAATGCTGCTGGAGAGAAGAAATGAATGGCAGCTTCAGCATCATAAGCTCGGGGGACAGCGCTTGCTGTAGCGCTGTCTCCTGCATGGCACACGGACGGCACACGGACAGCATCCGTGTGCGGTACGTGTTTTACACGGACCCATTGACTTTAATGGGTCCGTGTGATCCTTGCGCTCCCACGAACACTGACATGTCTCCGTGTTTTTCAAACGGACACACGGTCCGTGAAAACTTGCTGACATGTTCAGAGACACATTGATTTTAATGTGTCTATGTGAGTCAGTGTCTCCGGTACGTGAGAAAACTGTCACCACACGTACCGGAGCCACTGACGTGTGAAACAGGCCTTAAGAGCATAAGAAATAAAAGTTTGAAAATTGCAAAATTTTTAAAATTTGTGCCAAATTTCCATTTTTTCACAAATAAAAGCAAGTCATAGCGAAGAAATGTTACCACTACCATGAAGTACAAGATGTCATAAAAAATACTCTGAGAATCAGTGGGATACGTTGAAGCGTTCCAGAGTTATAAGATCATAAAGTGACTATGGTCAGAATTGTAAAATTTGGCTTGGTAATTAAGGTCAAAATTGTCTCAGTCACAAAGGGGTTAAACCTAGGACCCCAGTACTGGAAAACAACAATAGTAATCACTGAGCTACAATGATCACTTATTAGAATGTGACAAACAACTCCCAAATGCATTGGAGATCTTCACCTATGTGTACTCAAATTACCCTGTTTCTTTGCCTAGTGTATAAAATGTTTAGTATTTGCATCCAAACTACACAAATCTTCTGTTAGTTGTTACAAGTCATCATACATGCATACTGAATAAACTCTTTCATGTATGTGACTGCTGTTTTACTTTTTTACAGTTGATGATGTTATAAGTTTAGTCAGTTTACCATAGCCATCCAAACAATTCTCTTTTATTATGGGAAGAGAATGCATATGCAAACTATTTACTTTGGGTATGACTATTATTACAATTAAGATTTTTTTTCTTTCAGAAGTCATATTCTTGAATACCAGAAAAAATACTTTTAAATTGTCACAGCTGCAAAAAAGGTTTTCTTGGTAAATTGAAGTATTCGAACCACAGGTTACAAAGCATAAAAAAACTAGAAATATGGCTCATTTGCCTATTGATTAACAAAAACAAAGTACTTCACATTTTTTATCTTTTTATCCATAGTGGAATTCATGTATTTAATAATTGCAGTGTGTGTACTCATGGTGTATGCACTTGTATATATGATTGTTTATTGGCCATAGTGCATTTGTGTACCTGCATATTAATTTGATACTACAGGTGTGCGGGTGCTTTTTCATGCTTTTTTTGTATTGTGGTCTGGCCTGGGCTCTGCATCCTTATCAACCCATCTTTCCCTATCTCGGACCCTATAAGTCAGATCCTATCTGTTTCCCAGTTTATTTGTGACCAGGTTGGCACACGAAGAAGTAAATGAAAAGATGTACGGTAAGTTATATCTATAAAGGTACACATTGTTGTGGTACATGGCTTATACGCTTTATGTTCCAAAAATTTTAACTAAGAATCTCACATTTTCTAAATGTATAGCAATAGTGAAATTCATGTAGTCTTTAATCACAATGTGCTGCCCATGTTGGTAAAACATATTTGTTAGAGATGATCAAATAAATTTGAGTGGAATTAAATTCTAAACTATATTTTACAAAAATATGTGTTACCAAAATGCATTTTTTGTAATGTCGTTCTGCACGTACTCACCTCACTGCTTACCTCTCCGGTCCCTACGCTCCTCACCACTAGAGATGAGCAAATTTGTTTGTGTTCCCTCTTATTCGGCAAGCTATAGCACTTGCCGAATAAGCTGCAGAGGGAACCCGGCTTCCTGGATCGCGCTGGCCGATCAGCGCCACAGCTACATGTGTCGTGGCTGTGTCACAGTCATGACACATGCATGGAGAGCCAGTTTATTGGTTAGCTTGCCAAATAAGAGGGAACCCGAGCAATAGACAGATAAGTAGATAGAAAGATATCCATAAGATACATAATCAGTGCTTTGTGTGTCTAGTTTGCTGTACATGTATTAACCGAATAAATTCATGAAAAAATAATTGACGTAGGGCGAACTCTATTTTTGATAACCATCCAAGATAAAGCAGACAGTTGTGGGCTTATATTATCAGGCTGGAAAGGTTACTGGTTATTGGGCCCGTCCCAGCCTAAATATATAAGCCTGCAGCCACCCCAGAATAGCAGTAAAGTGATTCCTGTTCAAATGCGCTGGGTGTGATCTAATGTGATGCACCAATTCTGGGGTGACTGTGTGCTTGTATTTAAAGGTTGAGACAGATCTAATAACCAGACACCTTCCCAGCTTGGTAATATAAGCTTGCAGCTGTCTGCTTTACCTTGGCTGGTTATTAAAAATAGGGGTGACCTCACATCATTTTTTACAAATGATTTATTTATGAAAACCAGGCTAAAAACACCTGCATAAATGCACTTACCATGCATGCTTTTTTTGAGCGTTCCCCCAAGAGAAATTGACGTGCTGCGGCTTGGAAACCTGCACCAAAGATGAGTTTACACCATGTAAAAAAGAAGCACAATGGGCATTGGATTTCTATTAATCCCATCCTCTGTGCTTGTACAATACAAAACGAAAATATGCTGTGTCCAGAATGCTAGTATTACTGATCATAGGCACGCAGCCTTATAGTGAATGATTCCATCTGGGATTTTGTGTGAATCATGTATTTTAGAGTTTTAGATGGAAACCCCAACATTGAGCAAATGCAAATGTGAATTTATGTTTCCCAAAATTCTACTAATGAAAAAACTTCAACTCATTCTGTAAAAAAAATAAACTTCACTCAGGTCAGTCATCTGTGAAAGGAAAAATAGAGGGTTTCCTTATCAGAGGGAGTTCAAAGGCTTGGAAAAAGCAGCATGTTCCCCCCATACACCATTCATTGAAACCTGCACTCACACATGCAAATGGCTCACCTCCCTTCTGAGCCCCACAGTGTGCCCGAACCACAGTCAGAATGTATGGCAATGGTGTAGCGATGAGAGCCCACTTAATTTATGGAGTGCATGTCTCCAGGAGCACAAGCTGGGCACAATGTATTAGGCACTAAGCTGGCACATTTGCAATTCTCACTCTGCATCATCCACATGCCTTTTTCTGGAAAAACTGTGGAGCCACTGCACCTGTACTGCACTTGTACTTTAAGTGAATTCATTGAGGGATGTACTCACTTGTTTTCTTTTGTCTGCTGTTCTGCTACCCTAATTGCTCTGCAAATGGCTCTAGCAAACTATGCCAACAAAATCTACACTGCAAAATCCAAATGGAACTCCTTTCTTCTAAGGCCGGCATCACACTCAGCGTAGGGAAATACGGTCCATTTTTTACGGGCGTAATATGCAGACATGATCCCAAAACAGTGATCCATATGTCATCCGTAGGCAAGGTGTGGCAGCGTATTTTACGCATGTCATCCTCCGTATGTAATCCATATGGCATCCGTACTGCGTTTTTTTCTTGCAACCTTGCAAGATGGACATATAATGGATCCATGGGCTCAAATATTCGTGAAAACGTATATACAGTCTATATATATATATATATATATATGTCAGTGAGACACAAATATATATATATTTATTTATATTTCATGCAACGCTAGATAGCATAAAAGCCGATAATTCAATTACCGGCTTTTGCTATCTCCTTATCAAACCCAACAGGATATGAGACATGGTTTACATACAGTAAACCATTTCATATCCCTTTTTTTTGCATATTCCTCACTACTAATGGTATTAGTATGTGCAAAATTTGGGGGCTCTAGCTTTTAAAATAAAGGGTTAAATAATGGAAAAAACTGGCATGGGCTCCCGCACAATTTTCTCCGCCAGAGTGGGAAAGCCAGTAACTGAGGGCAGATATTAATAGCCTAGAGAGGGACAATGGTTATTGCCCCCTCCTGGCTAAAAACATCTTCCCCCAGCCACCCCAGAAAAGGCACATCTGTAAGATGCGCCTATTCTGGCACGTAGCCACTCTCTTCCCACTCCCGAGTAGTGGTGGGATATGGGGTAATAAAGGGCTAACGTCACCTTGCTAATGTAAGGTCAATAAGACACCTATCCATTATTAATCCTATATTAATAAAGGGTTAATAATACACACACACATTGTGAATAAAGTATTTTAATGAAATAAATACACAGGGTGTTGTAATATGTTTATTATACGCTCAATCCAAATGATGACCCATGTCTTCTGTAAAAAAGGTAAAGAAAAAACAAAACAACAATATCCCATACCTCTCTGCCGGTACAGTCTTGCGGTGCTGGCATAACCTCATATGAACTCGAGCGTGAGAAAATATTCAAAAAAATTCCCACGCTCGAGTTCATATGAGGTTATGCCAGCAGGGGGCACTGTTATGATCCTTGTGGCTTAGGATCACAAATCTGACCAGCTAAGTAGGTACATAGAACGAGCTCTGGGGATGTGGTAACTAGACTGACCGCAATGCTGATCCTAACTGCACACACTATAAGCAGCCGTGGAACGTACCTAGAAATCCTAGTCGTCTCTTCACAGCCTGAGAAACTAACTACCCCTAAAGGGAAACAAAGCCTCACTTGCCTCAGAGAAATAATCCCAAAGTATAGAACAGCCCCCCACAAATAATAACGGTGAGTAAAGGAGAAGGCACAAACGCAGTAATGAAAACAGATTCAGCAAAGGAGGCCCGCTAATCACTAGATAGACAGAGGACAGCAAAGAGTCTATGCGGTCAGCAAAAAACCCTATCCAAAAATATCCACGCTGAGAATGCAAGAACCCCCACACCAACTAACGATGTGGGGGGAGCACCTCAGCACCCCAGAACTAACCAGCGAGCAAAAAAATCACATTAAAGCAAGCTGGACTGAACTCATAATATACTGAGAAACGTTTTCAAGGAAATCATGAACAAATTAACAAGCAAACTTAGCTTCTCCTAGCAGAAGACTGGTCACAAGGAATATTCAGGAGAACAATGAATCAGGACTGAATACACCGACAGCAGGCAACAAGTAAAGGTGCAGCTGGCTTAAATAGGCCTCGCTTAGCAGCAAAAATGAAACAGCTGAATCCAGCCAAGACCAGCCATAAAGCTAAAGACCACCAGAGGGAGCCCAAGAACAAATTCACAACAGGGCACAGCACCGCAAGTCTAGGTAGCTACGTTCCCCTGCTTTCCATTCATTCCCCAGTTTTTACAGTCAGCACAGCTGCATTAGCAGGCTCCTGGTTGTCAAATTATTTAACCCCTTCTGATGGATTTACAGCGTGGGACATGACTGTACCGGCGGAGAGGTATGGGATATTGTTGTTTTGTTTTTTTTACCTTTATTAAAGAAGACATGGGTCATCATTTGGATTGAGCGTATAATAAACATATTACAACACCCTGTGTATTTATTTCATTAAAATACTTTATTCACAATATGTGTGTGTATTATTAACCCTTTATTAATATAGGATTAATAATGGATAGGTGTCTTATTGACACCTCTCCATTATTAACCAGGCTTAATGTCACCTTACATTAGCAAGGTGACATTAACCCTTTATTACCCCATATCCCACCGCTACTCGGGAGTGGGAAGAGAGAGGCTAAGTGCCAGAATAGGCGCATCTTACAGATGTGCCTTTTCTGGGGTGGCTGGGGGAAGATGTTTTTAGCCGAGGGGGGCCAAAAACAATGGTCCATCTCTAGGCTATTAATATCTGCCCTTAGTCACTAGCTGTACCACTCTGGCGGAGAAAATTGAGTGGGAGCCCACGCCAGTTTTTCCCGTGATTTAACACTTTACTTTAACAGCTAGAGCCCCCAAATGTTTCACACACACACACACTACTAACATTAGTAGTGAGGAATATGCAAAAAAAAATGGATATGAAATGGCTTACTGTATGTAAACCATGTCTCATATCCTGTTGGGTTTGATAAGGAGATAGCAAAAGCCGGCAATTGAATTACCAGCTTTTATGCTATCCAACGCTGTATGAAATATAAATATATATATACTAGATTGTGGCCCGATTCTAACGCATCGGGTATTCTAGAATATGCATGTCCCCGTAGTATATGGACAATGATGATTCCAGAATTCGCGGCAGACTGTGCCCGTCGCTGATTGGTCGAGGACTGGCAGCCTCGACCAATGAGAGACGCGGGATTTCTACGTCGATACTGTGCCCGTCGCTGATTGGTCGAGGCCCAGGCGGCCTCGACCAATCAGAGACCCGGGATTTCCAGGACAGACAGACAGACAGAAAAACCCTTAGACAATTATATATATAGATACTAGATTGTGGCCCGATTCTAATGCATCGGGTATTCTAGAATATGCATGTCCCCGTAGTATATGGACAATGATGATTCCAGAATTCGCGGCAGACTGTGCCCATCGCTGATTGGTTGAGGCAACCTTTATGACATCATCGACGCCATGGCAACCATTATGACATCTACGTCGATACTGTGCCCATCGCTGATTGGTTGAGGTGAATTCGCGGCAGACTGTGCCCGTCGCTGATTGGTCGAGGCGACCTTTATGACATCATCGTCGCCATGCTGTGCCCATCGCTGATTGGTGGAGGCCTGGCGGGATTTCCAGGACAGACAGTCAGACAGACAGACAGAAAAACCCTTAGACAATTATATATATAGATGTGTCTCACTGACATTTATTTGATCTATTCTATTCTATCCTGTCAGTGTGATTTTACTGCACATCGCTCTGAATTACGGGCTTTTCCATGGAACACTGCTGCATATTTCTCGCAAGTCACACTGATGGTCCATGTGTAATTCGTATTTTTCTCACCCCCATAGACTTTCATTGGTGGATTTTTTGCGCAATACGCTGACAAACGCAGAATGCTACGATATTCTATGCCCGTAAAATACGGCTGCGAAATATACGGCAGATAGGAGCTGCCCCATAGAGAATCATTGGTCCGTGTGCAATGCGTAGTTTTTGTGCCTCTCGTACATCCGGGAAAACTTCCTAGTCTGACTCCAGCCTAAGCCTTGCCGTGTGACCAAACAGTAGTTTCTGACAACATGTGGGAAATTGCTGCATTCAGGAGAAATTGCATAACAAATTGCAAAACAAATTTTTAATTATTTTTGAAAATGATAAAAATGCAGGTAATAGAAAATTTTAGTGGTAAAAAAAAATAAGCTTTCAAAATGGGGCCACATGTGGAGCATTGTAGATTTTTTGACACCTCATGAACTTTGCAAATATGACATGGCAACTGCAATGTATTCCAGTCAAATTTATGCCTAAAAAATCCAATAAAATTCCTTACTTTGATGACATATGGCGTATTTTTGCGTTCGGGAGAAATTACATGGCATATTGCGGTGTCCATTTTCTCCTATAACACCTTTTGAAAATGGTGGTGCTAATGTAATATTTTAGGGTAAAAAGGTAATTTTTTGTTTTTTCATTCCACTTTGCATTTATTCATGTAACACACCTGGAGGATTAACACACTTCCAGACAACTGATTTTTACATTGAGGGGTGTAGTTTTTAAAACAGTACCAGGATTTAGTTGGTTTTCTAATATCTAGTCAATTCAAAACTGAATAAAACTGTAAAGAAATAGGATTTGAATATTTCCTTGAAAAAAAGAAAAATTGTTGCTAAACATTTAACCCTTTTAACATACTTATAAGGCCGGCGTCACACTAGGCGTATGAAAATACGGTCCGTTTTTTACGGCCGTAATATGCAGTAATTGTCCCAAAACACTGCTCTGTATTCAATGCGAGGATGCGATTTTTACGCACAAATTTATCAGTGTGTCATCCGTATGGCTTACGCATGGCGATTTTTTTCTCGCAGGCTTGCAAAATGGACATATCATGCATCCATCGGCTCAAATATTCTTATATACATATATACAGTATATTTATATATATATATATATATATATATATGTCAGTGAGACACAAATATATATATATATATTTATATTTATATTTAACTCAGCGCTAGATAGCAGAAAAGCTGGTAATTCAATTGCCGGCTTTTCCTATCTCCTTCACAAACCCGACAGGATATGAGACATGGTTTACATACAGTAAACCATCTCATATCCCTTCTTTTATTACGTATTCCTCTTTACTAATGTAACAAGTGTCTCTGTGTAAAATGTGGGGGCTCTAGCTATTAAATTAAAGGCTTAAATCCTGGAAAAAATTGGCGTGGGCTCCAGCGCAATTTTCTCCGTCAGAGTGGTAAAGCCAGTGACTGAGGGCAGACATTAACCCTTTATTACCCCATATCTCACCGCTACAGGGGAGTGGGAAGAGAGAGGCTAAGTGCCAGAATAGGCGCATCTTACAGATGTGCCTTTTCTGGGGTGGCTGGGGGGCAGATGTTTTTAGCCAGAGGGGGCCAATAACCATGGTACCTCCCTAGGCTATTAATATCTGCCCTCAGTCACTGGCTTTCCCACTCTGGCGGAGAAAATTGCGCGGGAGCCCACGCCAATTTATTCCGGGATTTAACCCTTTAATAGCTAGAGACACAGAGACACTTGTTACATTAGTAAAGAGGAATATGTAATAAAAAAAGGGATATGAGATGGTTTACTGTATGTAAACTATGTCTCATATCCTGTCGGGTTTGTGAAGGAGATAGTAAAAGCCGGCAATTGAATTACCAGCTTTTCTGCTATCTAGCGCTGAATTAAATATTAATATATATATACTAGATTGTGGCCCGATTCTAACGCATCGGGTATTCTAGAATATGCATGTCCCCGTAGTATATGGACAATGATGATTCCAGAATTCGCGGCAGACTGTGCCCGTCGCTGATTGGTCGAGGCAACCTTTATGACATCATCGTCGCCATGGCAACCATTATGACATCTACGTCGATACTGTGCCTGTCGCTGATTGGTCGAGGCGAATTGGCGGCCTCGACCAATCAGAGACGCGGGATTTCCAGGACAGACAGACAGACAGAAAAACCCTTTCACAATTATATATATAGATATGTGTCTCACTGACATATATATATATATATATATATATATATATATACCTATTCTATGTGTACACATTTATTCTACCTATTCTATTCTAACCTGTCAGTGTGATTTTACTGTACACCGCACTGAATTGCCGGCTTTTCTATAGAACACCGGTGCATATTTCTCGCAATTCACACACATGGTCCGTGTGTAATCAGTAATTTTCTCGCCCCCATAGACTTTCATTGGCGGATTTTCTGCGCAATACGCTGACAAAGCAGCATGCTGCGATTTTCTACCCCCGTAACATACCGTATATTACAGATGCGTAATATACGGCAGATAGGAGCTGCCCCATAGAGAATCATTGGGCCGTGTGCAATGCGTATTTTCTGGACGTATTTTCTGCGCTCATACGTCCGGAAAACTCGCTAGTGTGACGCCGGCCTAAAACAAAACAACAGGAAGTTTGAAAAATGATGCTGACATAAAGCAGACACCATAGCAAATGTTATTTAACACATTTTTTATGTGTAGTATGACTATTTGATTAAAAGTAAGCTTTTTCAAATTATGAAAATTGCTAATGTTTCTACATTTTTGTCCTATTTCATAAAAAAATGCAAAACAAGAACCTACATTTACCACTAGCATAAAGTACAATGTGTAGCTAAAAATAATCTAGAGTCACTGGGATATGCAGAAGCATTCCAGATTTATTAAGCAAAGTAACTCTTCAGATTTGAAAAATGCGGCTTGATCATTAAGGCCAAAATTGGCTTTGTCACTTATGGCTTGAAACCCACCCCAGAATTTACCAGTGTTGTATTTGCTTTTGAGGTTTCTGTTTGTCATAGGGCATCAAGCCCTATACTGTAATTGATCCAGCTGTAGTTGGATCTTAAGTTTGAAGCTGAAAGTAGTGTATAAGAGGAAAAATCCATCTTGTATCAATTTATTGTTAGAAAACCACAACGTTTGCAAAACTTCTGCAATGCAATGCAATTTGTATTATTAGTTTATGTGTTCTTGGTTTTCAAAACAGAAACACTTAGGGTACCGTGACACAAAACGATTTACCAACGATCACGACCAGCGAAACGACCTGGCCGTGATCGTTGGTAAGTCGTTGTGTGGTCGCTGGAGAGCTGTCACACAGACAGCTCTCCAGCGACCAACGATGCCGAAGTCCCCGGGTAACCAGGGTAAACATTGGGTTACTAAGCGCAGGGCCGCGCTTAGTAACCCGATGTTTACCCTGGTTACCATCGTAAATGTAAAAAAAAACAACAGTACATACTCACATTCCGGTGTCTGTCAGGTCCCTCGCCGTCTGCTTCCCGCACTGACTGAGTGCCGGCCGTAAAGTGAAAGCAGAGCACAGCGGTGACGTCACCGCTGTGCTCTGCTTTTACTTTACGGCCGGCAGTCAGTCAGTGCGGGAAGCAGACGGCGAGGGACCTGACAGACACCGGAATGTGAGTATGCACTGTTTTTTTTTTTTTACATTTACGATGGTAACCAGGGTAAACATCGGGTTATTAAGCGCGGCCCTGCGCTTAGTAACCCGATGGTTACCCTGGTTACAAGCAAACGCATCGCTGGATCGGTGTCACACACACCGATCCAGTGATGACAGCGGGAGATCCAGCGACGAAATAAAGTTCCAAACGATCTGCTACGACGTACGATTCTCAGCGGGGTCCCTGATCGCTGCTGCGTGTCAGACACAGCGATATCGTATGGATATCTGTTATGATCTGGTGGCCAAAGAGCAGCATGAGACGTACTCTGGAGAAGGTGGTACCTGTACTGACCGCAGACCCTGAACTTAACACCGCAACTAGAAGTAGCCGTGGAATGTACCTAGCACTCCCTGGACATCTCGACACAGCCGGAGGACTAATTACCCCTAAAGATAGAAAAGGGAAAACTATCTTGCCTCAGAGAAAATTCCCAAAGGATAGGCAGCCCCCCACAAATATTGACTGTGAGAGGAGAGGGAAAAAACATACACAGACTGAAATCAGAATTTAGCAAAGGAGGCCACTTCTAGCTAAATAGAAAAGATAGGACAGAGTACTATGCGGTCAGTATTAAAACACTAGAAAATATCCACCACAGAAAATACAAAAACTCCACAGCTAACTAAAGATATGGAGGGTATATCTGCATCTCCAGAGATACCAGCTTGGCTAAACAAATCCTTATACAGACCAAGCTGGACAAGATAAAAAACATGGAAAAGAACTGAACAATAAGGCCACAGCATGTGGACAGCAAAAAATCAAGGCCAGAACTTATCTTTGTTGAAAAGAACTGCAAAGCAGGAGAGACCAGGCAGAGATGTGAATCCTCCAGGAACAATGGACAACTGGCACTGACTAAAGGGTGAAGCAAGACTAAATAGCCCAGTCAGATTTGCAAAAAGTGAACACACCTGATAAATGCTGCGATTCAGAGACAGCAGCGCTACCACTTACAACCACCGGAGGGAGCCCAAGAGCAGAATTCACAACAGATATCGCTGGAACGTCACGGATCGTGCCGTCGTAGCGACAAAAGTGCCACTGTGAGACGGTACCCTTACACATTTTATTTTTATAAGTAAATAATGATTAATATTTCAATAATTAATTAAAAAAACTGGTTTGTATATTGACATTATTTTTTAGGTATATCCGAAAATTATCATAGAGGCTAATGAATTATAGTTCACTGACAAAATTGAATCTAAGGGTATGTGCACACATTGCGGATTCCATTGCGGATTTTTCCACACGGATTCTGCAGATTCCGCAGGTAAAATGACCTGAGTTAACCTGCGGATTCCCTGCGGGTTTTCTACGGATTTTGTGCAGATTTCGCCTGTGTTTTTACACCTGCGGATTCCTATAAAAGAATAGGTGTAAAATGCTGCGAATCCGCACAAAGAATTGACATGGTGTGGAAAATAAACTGCTGCGTATCTGCGTGGAATTTTCTGCAGCATGTGCACTGCGGCTTTGATTTTCCATAGGTTTACATGGTACTGTACACCACATGGAAAACTGCTGCAGATCCGCAGGGCCAAATCCGCTGCGACATGTGCACATACTCTAAGAGGTTAGCTTTATTCACAATGCAAGGCCAGGAAGGTGGAAGGAGAAAACATTGCTTTTGTGCCGATTTGATCATTCCAGATACAGAATCTAATTGTATGCAGATGGGAATTGCTATTTTTACATATTGATGTCATTAGTCAATATCTTAATAAAAGTGGCCTCCAATTAGAAAATTATTTTGGAGATAGTTTCCATGAAAAAAAAAGCAAAACGAAAAAAAAAAAATATACAAGAATCTTTTGTCCTTTGCCGACTTAACTATTATTTTCCTGCTTTCTGCCCTCTGGTTGTTTTTTACTTTCCTCAACAACCCTAGCTGCTTTCCTGTGCACCCTGTTGCTGCACCTTCTCCTTCCCATCCTCTGCTACCCCTATTGCTCTTTACCATCCTCTATTCTTCCTACTTCTAGCTAATGGGTCCTCTATTCAGGAAATATCTGATGGTGCTGGACATATATCTATGTACTGTATATTCATTTATATTGTTGAATCAGTATTTCAATTTTAATGGTGGTTTAGAATGATAATTCCTTATAAAAGTGAAATGTAATACATGTATAGTAAACCAGGGGCAGACATATGGCCAGTGGAGCCAATGCAGCTACACTGTGGGGCCCGGAGGTGGAGGGGGCCCTTGCAGGGTGGTAATAATGAGGGCAATCTGGCCTGTTACTTTGTGCCCGAGGGTCTATGGGGCCCATGGACAGATTACCCTCATCATATGTGGTGTGCTGGGCAGGAAGCAATCCTGCAGCTCCGCTGCATACAAGAGTAGATGACAGTGGAGCTGCAGGAAACGTCCTCAGTTTCCTGCAAGGTGCTTTCTCAGTGACACAGGTGTGCACAAATTGATGACGTCAGCATGCAGCGCGCACCTGTGTTATTTAAAAAGTTGCCAGCAAAGAGTAAAGAAGCGATGCTGTGGGGGAACAAACGTAGTGGTGAGTTCTTTTTCTCCCTAATACACTGGGGAGAGGACAATGATGGGAGTGGAAAGAGGACAATGATGGGAGTGGGGAGAGGACAATGATGGGAATGGGGAGAGGACAGTGATTGAAGTGGGGAGAGGACAGTGATGAGAGTGGGGATAGGACAGTGATTTTAGTGGGGAGAGGACAATGATGAGAGTTGGGGAGAGAACAATGATGGTAGTAGGCAAGAGAACAATGAGGGGAGTGAGAAGATGACTATGATGGGAGTAAGGAGAGGACAGTGATGGGTGTGGGGAGAGAATAATGATGGGGAGAGGGCAATGATGTGGGTGGGGGAGAGGACAATGAGGAATGTAGGGAAGAGAATAATGAGGGGATGGGGAGAGGACAATGATGGGAATGGAGAAGAGGACAATTATGGCGGTGGGGAGAGGACAATGAGGGATGTGGGGAAGAAGACAATGAGGAGTGTGGGGTAGAGGAGTGTGGGGTAGAGGACAATGATGAGAGTGGGAGATAGGACAATGATGGGAGTGGGGAGAGGACAATGAGGAATATGGGGGAGAGGACAGTGAAGGTGGTGGAGTAGATGACAATGAGGGATGTGTAGGAGAGGACAATGATTGATGTGTGGGAGAGGACAATGATGGGATGTGTGGGAGAAGACATTGATGGGATGTGGGGGAGAGGACAATGATGTTGGTGGGAAAGAGGACAATGATCGGGATGGAGTAGAGGACAATGAGGGATTTGGGGGATTTATAATGGAGTCATGAATAGGGGAGAGGGAGGAGGATGTTAGCTATAGATGTAAAATAAATTGGGTGGTGGAGAAGGGTGCAAAGTCTCTGATAGCATCCTCCCCAATCCCACAATTTCATTATGACACTACAGGGGCGTAACATTTATTGGGTAGTGGGAGATGAGAGGGTAATTCACTTTATAATGAATTGAAAGGTGGGAGAATCGCTGTCAGGGACTTGTAATGAATTGAGGGGTGGTGGAGGATGTTAAGTACCTCATAATATCTTCTCCCATCCCCAAATTCATTATGTTGCTATCAAGGACTTATAATTAGTGATGAGCAAATATACTTGTTACTAGTGTTGAGCATTCCGATACTGCAAGTATCGGGTATCGGCCGATACTTGCTGTATCGGAATTTCCGATACCGAGATCCGATACTTTTGTGGTATCGGGTATCGGGTATCGCAACAACATTAATGTAATAATGTGTAAAAAAGAGAATTAAAATAAAAAATATCGCTATACTCACCTGTCCGACGCAGCCGGGACCTCAGCGAGGGAACCGGCAGCGTTGTTTGTTTAAATTTCGCGCTTTTACTTGGTTACGTGAAGTCCCGGCTTGTGATTGGTCAGGGCGGCCATGTTGCCGGGACGCGGACCAATCACAGCAAGCCGTGACGAAATTACGTCACGGCTTGCTGTGATTGGTCCGCGTCCCGGCAACATGGCCGCCATTAACCAATCACAAGCCGTGACGTCACGGGAGGCTGGACATGCGCGTATTTTGAAAAGCGCGCGTGTCCAGCCTCCAGTGACGTCCCGGCAACATGGCCGCCATTAACCAATCACAAGCCGGGACGTCACGGGAGGCTGGACATGCGCGTATTTTGAAAAGCGCGCGTGTCCAGCCTCCAGTGACGTCCCGGCAACATGGCCGCCATTAACCAATCACAAGCCGGGACGTCACGGGAGGCTGGACATGCGCGTATTTTGAAAAGCGCGCGTGTCCAGCCTCCAGTGACGTCCCGGCAACATGGCCGCCATTAACCAATCACAAGCCGGGACGTCACGGGAGGCTGGACATGCGCGTATTTTGAAAAGCGCGCGTGTCCAGCCTCCAGTGACGTCCCGGCAACATGGCCGCCATTAACCAATCACAAGCCGGGACGTCACGGGAGGCTGGACATGCGCGTATTTTGAAAAGCGCGCGTGTCCAGCCTCCAGTGACGTCCCGGCAACATGGCCGCCATTAACCAATCACAAGCCGGGACGTCACGGGAGGCTGGACACGCGCGCTTTTCAAAATACGCGCATGTCCAGCCTCCCGTGACGTCACGGCTTGTGATTGGTTAATGGCGGCCATGTTGCCGGGACGCGGACCAATCACAGCAAGCCGTGACGTAATTTCGTCACGGCTTGCTGTGATTGGTCCGCGTCCCGGCAACATGGCCGCCCTGACCAATCACAAGCCGGGACTTCACGTAACCAAGTAAAAGCGCAAATTTTAAACAAACAACGCTGCCGGTTCCCTCGCTGAGGTCCCGGCTGCGTCGGACAGGTGAGTATAGCGATATTTTTTATTTTAATTCTTTATTTTACACATTAATATGGTTCCCAGGGCCTGAAGGAGAGTTTCCTCTCCTTCAGACCCTGGGAACCATCAGGAATACCGTCCGATACTTGAGTCCCATTGACTTGTATTGGTATCGGGTATCGGTATCGGATTGGATCCGATACTTTGCCGGTATCGGCCGATACTTTCCGATACCGATACTTTCAAGTATCGGACGGTATCGCTCAACACTACTTGTTACTCGAGATTTCCCGAGAACGCTCGGGTGTCCTCCCGAGTATTTGTAAGTGCTCGGAGATTTAGTTTTCCTTGCAGCAGCTGAATGGTTTACATCTGTTAGCCAGCTTGATTACATGTGGGAATTCCCTAGCAACCAGGCAACCCCCACATGTACTTATGCTGGCTAGTAGCTGTAAATCATTCAGCTGCGGCGATGAAAAATAAATCTCTGAGCACTTACAAATACTCAGAGGACACCCGAGCATGCTCGGGAAATCTGGAGTAACGAGTATATTCGCTCATCACTACTTATAATGAATGGGGTGACACAGACATGACAGGGACTAAGGCTAAGTTCACACTGCGTTAGCAGCAGCCCGTTCAGCACATAAGCTAACGGGCTGCTGCTAGCGCAAGTGCCGGTGTTTGCATCCCGCTAGCGCAGATAGAGCTCTGCTAGCTCTATCTGCGCTAGCAGTGACGGATCCGGAAACGCTGCAGCCCGCATCTCAGGGTCCGTCACTCAATGACGGCACATCCCTAGCGCACGCCCATTGTGGGCGTGCGCTAGCGATGCGTCCGCCACTGCATTCAATGGCGGCGTTAACGGACTACTTTACACCGCGTTATGCCGCGGTGTAACGTAGTCCGTTAAACGGGTCACACTAACGCAGTGTGAACCCAGCCTAAGGCTTTGTGCACATGTTCAGGATTTGTTGGAGAAAATTCTGCTGCATGTCCTAATGTGTTGCCAAGAAGAAAGCTGCATAAAATACATTTTCTTTGCCACATTTTTGACATGCTTTTATTGTGTATTTTTTCCCACTCATTAGTATGGGTGAAATACACTACAATAATTGACATTATTAACCAAAAACCCAGACTCATATTGATATGTGAACAGAGCACAATGTACTCAGCCACAGAGAAACCACTCCAAAATGAGCATTATCAAACAGGAGAAACATGGGAGTGTTTAAAAATGTACAAAAATACCTTATAAGCTCCTAAAACAATACACACTAAATCACATACACAAAGTGCAAAATAAGAACACACAGTAGTAATGCTCTGCAGATAGGTAGTGAATAATACTAGAGATACAATTCAGATTCTATCCTAAGGCAGGGTATACCATGTTAATTAGACATCGTTTTCATGACATATAGCCTCTCATACAAAGTAGTACTGTATCCTTCTCCCATATCAAACAATCATTGGTCTTTCAGAGGCACCGATACACAACATAACATGTAAAGCTGTCATACAAAATTCACAAAATGAGCCATTAGAGCATGTTCACATAAGTAGTGACATGGGTTACCTTACCAAATCGCAGAGACACCACCGCAGCAGTAGTGAACAGCCCCGATGCGCGTTTCGCCTGGTAAATCACCATGTTTTCTGAAGGGGAAGTTTGTATGGTTACCCTGCCAGAAACTTTTATATCCCTGGAAACAGGTCACGTATTGTACCACGTGATTGGCTGCTGAATGGTTGTATTAGATGGCGCATGCGCCCATGGCCAGCCACACTAAACCCTCGCAGTACGGCCCAACCCCCAAGTACAAGCAAGCAGGTGCACGGCGGTTGCCATAGCTCTATGTCGCAAGATGCAGAAGCCAAAGTGCCGGATGATGAGGGGCGGAAGCAGGGGGCAAGCGGACGCATGCGCACAACAACCCAAACATATCTGTATAAATATACCGCCATATGATGATAATGATATAATAAACAAGGATAAGGAGTACAAGTGTCAAGGCATTTCATAATCTTCCAGTCGGGAAATTCATCCATATTCTGATCATCCTTCTCTTTATCAATGTAGATAAAACTCAGGTATAAAGTCTTCATGATTTCATCAAAGCAGATTAACTTATATCACCGTCCTTAGTTACATAGTTACACCTCTGTTATTATGTATAACACTGTCCCTTATTAAGTACCATCCTCTCCATTATTATATAGCTTCCTCTGATGTAATGTCCAGTGCTGTCCCTTACATAGTGTATTCTTGTTATTTTTTTAATTTGCAGTGCCCTCTTTTATTACATAGTTATCTCTTGTTAGATATAAAATTACTGCTGATGGAGGAGCTGATGAAGCCTGCAGTGACCAGAAGACCAGTCCTTCAGTCTCCTCCATTAGAAAAGAAGCTTTCCCATGTTACATCAGCAGTCATTGCATTATATATCTAAAAAGAGATGTAAGGGACAGTGCTATACATAACAAGAGAGGTCACTGTGTAATAATGGATGGTAATATACATAATAAATTAGACTGTGTAAGATATACAGTTGAAACTAGAAGTTTACATACACTATATGAAAAGACACATATGCAGTTTTCTCAATATCTATCATGAAATCTGAATAAACCTTTCCCGTTTTAGGTCAATTAGGATTACCATAAACACTAATATTTGCCAAATGCCAGAATAATGAGAGATAGAGATAGGTGAAGAGAGAGAGAGAATGTTTTAAGTCAAAAGTTTACATACACTAAGATTACTAAGCCTTTAACCCATTTACACCCAAGGGTGGTTTGCACGTTAATGACCGGACAATTTTTACAATTCTGACCACTGTCCTTTTATAATGTTATAACTCTGGAACGCTTCAATGGATCCTGATGATTCTGACATTGTTTTCTCGTGACATATTGTACTTCATAAAAGTGGTAAAATTTCTTTGATATTGCCTGTGTTTATTTGTGAAAAAAATGGAAATTTGGTGAAAATTTTGAAAATTTCTCAATTTTCCAAATTTGAATTTTTATGCCCTTAAATCACAGAGATATATCACACAAAATACTTAATAAGTAACATTTCCCACATGTATACTTTACATCAGCACAATTTTGGAACAATTTTGGGGAGTTATAAAGGTTAAAAGTTGACCAGCAACTTCTCATTTTTACAACACCATTTTTTTTAGGGACCACATCACATTTGAAGTCACTTTGAGGGGTCTATATTATAGAACATACCTAAGTGTGACACCATTGTAAAAACTGCACCCCTAAAGGTGCTCAAAACCACATTCAAGAAGTTTACTAACCCTTCAGGTGTTTCACAGGATTTTTTGGAATGTTTAACAAAAATGAACATTTAACTTTTCTTCACAAAAAATTTATTTCAGCTCCAATTTGTTTTATTTTACCAAGGGTAACAGGAGAAATTGGACCCAAAAAGTTGTTGTGCAATTTGTCCTGAGTATGCTGATACCCCATTTGTGGGGGTGAACCACTGTGTGGGCGCATGGCAGAGCTCGGAAGGGAAGGAGCGCCATTTGACTTTTCAATGCAAAATTGACTGGAATTGAGATAGGACGCCATGTCGCATTTGGAGAGCCCCTGATGTGCCTAAACAGTGGAAACCCCCCAATTCTAACTGAAATCCTAACCCTAACACCCCCCAAACCCTAATCCCAACCCTAACCACACCCCTAAGCCGAACACGCCCCTAACCCTAATCCCAACCATACCCTTAACCCCAACACACCCCTAACCCTAATCCCAACCCTAACCACACCCTTAACCCTAATCCCAACTATAACCCTAACCACACCCCTAACCCTGACACACCTGTAACCCTAATCCCAACAGTAAATGTAATCCAAACCCTATCCCTAACTTTAGCCCCATCCCTAACTTTAGCCCCAACCCTAACTTTAGCCCCAACCCTAACCCTAACTTTAGCCCTAACCTTAACTTTAGCCCCAACCCTAACCCTAAACCTAACCCTAATGGGAAAATGCAAATAAACACATTTTTTTAATTTTATTATTTTTTCCTAACTAAGGGGGTGATGAAAGGGGGTTTGATTTACTATTTATAGCGGGTTTTTTAGCGGATTTTTATGATTGGGAGCTGTCACACACTAAAAGATGCTTTTTATTGCAAAAAATTGTTTTTGCGTCTCCACATTTTGAGAGCTATAATTTTTCCATATTATGGTCCACAGAGTCATGTGAGGTCTTGTTTTCTGCGGGACGAGTTGACATTTTTATTGGTACCATATTCAGGCTTGTGACATTTTTTGATCACTTTTTATTCTGATTTTTGTGAGGCAGAATGACCAAAAACCAGCAATTCATGAATTTCTTTTGGGGGGGCGTTTATACCGTTCCACGTTTGGTAAAATTGATAAAGCAGTTTTATTTTTCGGGTCAGTACGATTACAGCGATACCTCATTTATATCTTTTTTTATGTTTTTGCGCTTTATATGATAAAAATTATTTTATATAGAAAATAATTATTTTTGCATCTCTTTATTCTGAGGACTATAACTTTTTAACTTTCTCGCTGATGATGCTGTATGGCAGCTCGTGTTTTGCGGGACAAGATGACGTTTTCAGCAGTACCATGTTTTTTTATATCCCTCTTTTTGATCGCATGTTATTCCACATTTCGTTCGGCGGTATGATAATAAAGAGTTCTTTTTTGCCTCGTTGTTTTTTACGGTGTGTTAGGTTAGGGCTAGCGGAACGCACCAAATGAATATATGATTTTATTATGATAGATGCGTTCGCAGCCCGGGGTCCACCGTGCAGGAGAACCTGCTGCTAGCAATTAGCGGAACTAAATGACGGTGTTAGCTAACTCTGTTACTTCACAGAGCAGCTGTGAACTCAAAGCACTGCGCCCTGTTAGACTCCACAGAGGCACAGTCTACTGCCTAAACAAGAGCAGTCAGTGGTCATGCATACACACGAAACTCCTCGCCGGAGGTGCCAGCATTCTAAGGGCTTATTTCGGCCTGGTCCCTGAATACCCAAGCATACAAACTCCTCGCTGGAGGTGCCAGCATTCTAGGGGCTTATTTCAGCCGGGTCCCTGAACAAACTTATACAAGACCACACTGGCACAAAGTACATAAATAAAGAGCAATACTAGCGCATGGCCGTGCGGCCGTGCGGCCATGCGAACCTTAAATAGTTGCAGCACGTTCAGGACCTTCCTGGAAGGACCAATGAGAGGCTGCCACAGAGCGTGAGCACCTACAGGACCTTAGCTGCAGTGTCTGATCATGTGACCCTCGATCTCCACTGAGAGATCTTACACTGAGCATGCTCAGAACGAGAAAAGCAGGACTTAGTCCCAGAAGCGTCTGCTCGCCGCTGCCCAGCACTGACTTCAATGGCAGAAGCAGGAAAAGCAGCAGTAACTCTCTGTACAGAGCCAGACTGAGCGAGCCGCTGGGACCGACGTCTCTGCTGAGCAGACTCCACTGCGGCAGGAGAAGAATGGGAGACCGCAGCGGAGATGGCCCGAGATTCCCCCTGTGCAGAGACGGGAACTCGACCCCTAACATGGTGTTAACTGAATGGGTTAATTAGTGGGACAGTTTTATAGGTCGGGTTGTTACTGACGCGGTGATACTAAATATGTGTACTTTTATTGTTTTTTTATTTAGATAAAGAAATGTATCTATTGGAACAATATATTTTTTTTCATTATTTAGGTTTTTTTTTTTAATACAAATGTAAATTTTTTTTTTTTACTTTAGAACATTGCCCTAGGGGCGGACATGACTGTATAGTGTCAGATCGCTGATCTGACACTTTGCAGTGCACTGTGTCAGATCACCGATCTGACAGGCACTGCAGGGAGGCTTTCCGGCGCCTGCTCTGAGCAGGCGCTTGCAAGCCACCTCCCTGCAGGACCCAGAAGGCCCCCCGTGGCCATTTTGGATTCGGGGTCTGCAGGGAGGAGGAGGTAGGGGACCCTTGGAGCAAAGCGATCACATCGCATTGCTCAGAGGGTCTCAGGGAAGCATGCAGGGAGCCCCCTCCCTGCGCGATGCTTCCCTATGCCGCCGGAATACTGCGATCATGTTTGATCGCAGTGTTCCGGGGGTTAATGTGCCAGGAGCGGTCCGTGATCTCTCCTGGCACATAGTGCCGGATGTCAGCTGCGATAGTCAGCTGACACCCGGCCCCGATCGGCCGCGCTCCCCCGTGAGCGCAACTGATCGGTGATGATGTACTATCCCGTCGCTGGTCATATGGGCCCATACCACCTTGACGGGATAGTACGTCATATGTCAGAAAGGGGTTAAACAATTCTGGACTGCCCACATGATGTCATGTGTTTGGAAGCTTCTGATAGTTTTTTTGGCAACATGAGTTAGGCCGGCGTCACACTGGTGAGTTTTACGGATGTATGAGCGCAGAAAATACACCCGTAAAATACGCATAACAAAGGGCCCAATGATTCTCTATGGCCCAGCTCCTATCAGCCGTATTTTACTGATCCGTATTATACGGTCTTCTACGGCCGTACAAAATCGCAGCATGCTGCGTTTGTCACCGTAATGCGCAAAAAAATCACCAATGAAAGTCTATGGGTGCGAGAAAAATACGGATTACACATGGACCAGCAGTGTGACTTGCAAGAAATACGCAGCGGTGTTCTATAGAAAAGCCGGTAATTCAACTGCCGGCTTTTCATTTCTCCTTCACAAACCCGACATGATATGAGACATGGTTTACATACAGTAAACCATCTCATATCCCTTTTTTTTTGCATATTCCACACTACTAATGTTAGTAGTGTGTGTGTGCAAAATGTACGCGCTGTAGCTTGTAAAATAAAGGGTTAAATGGCGGAAAAAATTGGCGTGGGCTCCCGTGCAATTTTCTCCGCCAGAGTGGTAAAGCCAGTGACTGAGGGCAGATATTAATAGCCTAGAGAGGGTCCATGGTTATTGCCCCCCCCGGCTCCAAACATCTGCCCCCAGCCACCCCAGAAAAGGCACATCTGGAAGATGCGCCTATTCTGGCACTTGGCCACTCTCTTCCCACTCCCGTGTAGCGGTGGGATATGGGGTAATGAAGGGTTAATGTCACCTTGCTATTGTAAGGTGACATTAAGCCAGATTAATAATGGAGAGGCATCAATTATGACACCTATCCATTATTAATCAAATAGTACGAAATAGTTAATAAAACACACACATAATTACAAAGTCCTTTAATGAAATAAAGACACATGTTGTTGTAATATTTTATTAGACTCTTAATCCACCTGAAGACCCTTGTCACCTGAAACAAAGTTTCAAAAAAACAAACAACAATATCCCATACCTTCCGTCGTTCTGTCCCACGTTGTAAATCCATCTGAAAGGGTTAACTAATTTTACAAGCAGAAGCCTGTTAATGCAGCCGCAAACCCGGGGAATGAATGGGAAGCAGGGTGACCTGTAGTTACCTTGAGTTGCGGTGATGCGCCCTCTGCTCGATGTCCTCATGAACTGGAGCCTTGGAATTTTTCCCACGCTCGAGTTCATATGAGGACATCCAGCAGAGGGCGCCTCCCCGCGACTCAAGTTAACTACAGGTCACCCTGCTTCCCATTCATTCCCCAGGTTTTTACAGGCAGAAGCGGCTGCATTAACAGGCTTCTGCTTGTAAAATTAGTTAACCCTTTCAGATGGATTTACAACGTGGGACAGAACGACGGAAGGTATGGAATATTGTTGTTTGTTTTTTTTAAACTTTGTTTCAGGTGACAAGGGTCTTCAGGTGGATTAAGAGTCTAATAAAATATTACATCAACAAGCGTCTTTATTTCATTAAAGGACTTTGTAATTATGCGTGTGTGTTTTATTAACTATTTCGTACTATTTGATTAATAATGGATAGGTGTCATAATTGACGCCTCTCCATTATTAATCTGGCTTAATGTCACCTTACAATAGCAAGGTGACATTAACCCTTCATTACCCCATATCCCACCGCTACTCGGGAGTGGGAAGAGAGAGGCCAAGTGCCAGAATAGGCGCATCTTCCAGATGTGCCTTTTCTGGGGTGGCTGGGAGCAGATGTTTTTAGCCAGGGGGGCAATAACCATGGACCCTCTCTAGGCTATTAATATCTGCCCTCAGTCACTGGCTTTACCACTCTGGCGGAGAAAATTGCGCGGGAGCCCACGCCAATTTTTTCCGCCATTTAACCCTTTATTTTAGCAGCTACAGCGCCAAAATTTTGCACATACACACTACACTGTGTTCCAAATTATTATGCAAATTGGATTTAAGTGTCATAAAGATTTAATTGTTTTGTTTTTCAAATAAACTCGTGGATGGTATTGTGTCTCGGGGCTCAATGGATCACTGAAATCAATCTTAAACACATGTGATAATTGGTTTTCCAGGTGATTCTAATTAAAGGAAAATTGCTTAAAAATGATGTTCCACATTATTAAGCAGGTCACAGTTTTCAAGTAACATGGGAAAGAAAAAGGATATCTCTGCTGCTGAAAAGCATCAAATAGTGCAATGCCTTGGTGAAGGGATGAAAACATTAGAAATTTTCCAAAAACATAAGCGTGATCATTGTACTGTTAAGAGATTTGTGGCTGTATCTGAGCACAAATGTGTTTGTGCTGATAAAGGCATAATGAGGAAGATTTCTGCCAGGCAAGTTCATCTGTCATGATCTCCATGGCCAGAGAACTAGCATAAGCCTCAATAGGAACAAGCTCTTGGAAGATGTAACTGTACTGACCATGAACTAAACCTACCGCATCATCTAGAAGTAGCCAGGTAGCATGTCCTACTTTTTATCCCTATATGCCCAGCGCCGGCCGGAGAACTAAATAATGCTAGCAGAGGGAAATATAAGACCTGACTCACCTCTAGAGAAATGCCCAAAAAGGAGACAGAAGCCCCCCACATATATTGGCGGTGATATGAGATGAAACAACAAACGCAGCAGGAAAATAGTTTTAGCAAATTTGAGGTCCGCTTTCTAGATAGCAGAAGACAGAAAGCATACTTTCATGGTCAGTAGAAAACCCTAACAAAACACATCCAGAAATTACTTTAGGACTCTGGCATTAACTCATAATACCAGAGTGGCAATTCCTGATCAACAAGAGCTTTCCAGACACAGTAACGAAACTGCAGCTGTGAACTGGAACCAAAATACAAAAACAAAACATGGACGAATGTCCAACTTATCTAGTAGATGTCTGGGAGCAGGAACAAGCACAGAGAGGCTTCTGATAACATTGTTGACCGGCAAGCATCTAACAGAGAAGCCAGGTTATATAGCGACACCCAGATCTAATCAGAACAGGTGAACAGGGAAGATGATGTCACAAGTTCAATTCCACCAGTAGCCACCGGGGGAGCCCAGAATCCAAATTCACAACAGTACCCCCCCCTCAAGGAGGGGGCACCGAACCCTCACCAGAACCACCAGGGCGATCAGGATGGGCCCTATGAAAGGCACGAACCAGATCAGAGGCATGAACATCAGATGCAATGACCCAAGAATTATCCTCCTGGCCGTATCCCTTCCACTTGACCAGATACTGGAGTCTCCGTCTGGAAACACGGGAGTCTAGGATTTTTTCCACAACGTACTCCAACTCACCCTCAACCAACACCGGAGAAGGAGGCTCAACGGAAGGCACAACCGGTGCCTCATACCTGCGCAATAACGACCGATGAAAAACGTTATGAATAGAAAAGGATGCAGGGAGGTCCAAACGGAAGGAAACAGGGTTAAGAATCTCCAATATTTTATACGGACCGATGAACCGAGGCTTAAACTTAGGAGATGAGACCCTCATAGGGACAAAACGAGAAGACAACCACACCAAATCTCCAACACAAAGCCGAGGACCAACACGACGGTGACGGTTGGCAAAAAGCTGAGTCTTCTCCTGGGACAACTTTAAATTGTCCATCACCTGCCCCCAGATATGATGCAATCTCTCCACCACCGCATCCACTCCAGGACAATCCGAGGATTCCATCTGACCGGAGGAAAATCGAGGGTGGAACCCCGAATTACAGAAAAACGGGGACACCAAAGTGGCAGAGCTGGCCCGATTATTGAGGGCGAACTCCGCCAATGGCAAAAAAGCAACCCAATCATCCTGGTCAGCAGACACAAAACACCTCAGATATGTCTCCAGGGTCTGATTAGTCCGCTCGGTCTGGCCATTAGTCTGAGGGTGAAAAGCAGACGAAAAAGACAAATCTATGCTCATCCTAGCACAGAATGCCCGCCAAAATCTAGACACAAATTGGGTTCCTCTGTCAGAAACGATATTCTCAGGAATACCATGCAAACGAACAACATTTTGAAAAAACAGGGGCACCAACTCGGAAGAAGAAGGCAATTTGGGCAGGGGAACCAAATGGACCATCTTAGAAAAACGGTCACACACCACCCAGATGACAGACATCTTCTGAGAAACAGGCAGATCTGAAATAAAATCCATCGAGATGTGTGTCCAAGGCCTCTTAGGAATAGGCAAGGGCAACAATAATCCACTAGCCCGAGAACAACAAGGCTTGGCCCGAGCACAAACGTCACAAGACTGCACAAAGCCTCGCACATCTCGTGACAGGGAAGGCCACCAGAAGGATCTTGCCACCAAATCCCTGGTACCAAAAATTCCAGGATGACCTGCCAATGCAGAAGAATGTACCTCAGAGATGACTCTACTGGTCCAATCATCAGGAACAAACAACCTATCAGGCGGACAACGATCCGGTCTATCCGCCTGAAACTCCTGCAAGGCCCGCCGCAGGTCTGGAGAAACGGCTGACAAGATAACTCCCTCCTTAAGAATACCTGTGGGGTCAGAGTTGCCGGGTGAATCAGGCTCAAAACTCCTAGAAAGGGCATCCGCCTTAACATTCTTAGAACCCGGTAGGTACGATACCACAAAATTAAACCGAGAGAAAAATAATGACCAGCGCGCCTGTCTAGGATTCAGGCGCCTGGCGGTCTCAAGATAGATCAAATTTTTGTGGTCAGTCAATACCACCACCTGATGTCTGGCCCCCTCGAGCCAATGGCGCCACTCCTCAAACGCCCACTTCATGGCCAAAAGCTCCCGATTCCCAACATCATAATTCCGCTCAGCGGGCGAAAATTTACGGGAAAAGAAGGCACAAGGCCTCATCACGGCGCAGTCAGAACTTTTCTGCGACAACACTGCCCCAGCCCCGATCTCAGAAGCGTCGACCTCAACCTGAAAAGGAAGAGTCACATCAGGCTGACGCAACACAGGGGCAGAAGAAAAACGGCGCTTAAGCTCCTGAAAGGCCTCCACAGCATCAGGGGACCAATTAGCAACATCAGCACCCTGTCTAGTCAAATCGGTCAATGGCTTAACGACATCCGAAAAACCAGAAATAAATCGACGATAAAAGTTGGCAAAGCCCAAAAATTTCTGAAGACTTTTAAGAGAAGAGGGCTGCGTCCAATCACAAATAGCTTGAACCTTGACAGGATCCATCTCAATGGAAGAGGGAGAAAAAATATATCCCAAAAAGGAAATTCTCTGAACCCCAAAAACGCACTTAGAACCCTTGACACACAGAGAATTAGACCGCAAAACCTGAAAAACCCTCTTAACTTGCCGGACATGAGAGTCCCAATCATCCGAAAAAATCAGAATATCATCCAGATACACTATCATAAATTTATCCAAAAAATCGCGGAAAATATCATGCATAAAGGACTGGAAGACTGAAGGGGCATTAGAAAGACCAAAAGGCATCACCAAATACTCAAAGTGGCCCTCGGGCGTATTAAATGCGGTTTTCCACTCATCCCCCTGCCTGATCCGCACCAAATTATACGCCCCACGGAGATCAATCTTAGAGAACCACTTGGCCCCCTTTATGCGAGCAAACAAATCAGTCAGCAACGGCAATGGGTATTGATATTTAACCGTGATTTTATTCAAAAGCCGATAATCAATACATGGTCTCAAAGAGCCGTCTTTTTTTGACACAAAGAAAAAACCGGCTCCTAAGGGAGATGACGATGGACGAATATGTCCCTTTTCCAAGGACTCCTTTATATATTCTCGCATAGCAGTATGTTCAGGCACAGACAGATTAAATAAACGACCCTTTGGGTATTTACTACCCGGAATTAAATCTATAGCACAATCGCACTCACGGTGCGGAGGTAGCGAACCCAGCTTGGGTTCTTCAAAGACGTCACGATAATCAGACAGGAACTCAGGGATTTCAGAGGGAATAGATGATGAAATGGACACCAAAGGTACGTCCCCATGAGTCCCCTTACATCCCCAGCTCAACACAGACATAGCTCTCCAGTCAAGGACTGGGTTGTGAGACTGCAGCCATGGCAATCCTAGCACCAAATCATCATGTAGATTATACAGCACCAGAAAACGAATAGTCTCCTGGTGATCCGGATTAATACACATAGTCACTTGTGTCCAGTATTGTGGTTTATTATTAGCCAATGGGGTGGAGTCAATCCCCTTCAGAGGAATAAGAGTCTCCAAAGGCTCTAAATCATACCCACAACGATTGGCAAAGGACCAATCCATAAGACTCAAAGCGGCGCCAGAGTCGATATAGGCGTCCGTAGTAATAGATGACAAAGAGCAAATCAGGGTCACAGACAAAATAAATTTAGACTGTAAAGTGCCAATGGGAACGGATTTATCAAGCTTTTTAGTACGCTTAGAGCATGCTGATATAACATGAGTAGAATCCCCACAATAGAAACACAACCCATTTTTCCGTCTAAAATTCTGCCGCTCGCTTCTGGACAGAATTCTATCACACTGCATGTTTTCTGGCGTCTTCTCAGTGGACACCGCCAGATGGTGCACTGGTTTGCGCTCCCGCAGACGCCTATCGATCTGAATGGCCATTGTCATGGACTCATTCAGACTTGCAGGCACAGGGAACCCCACCATAACATCCTTAATGGCATCAGAAAGACCCTCTCTGAAAGTAGCCGCCAAGGCACACTCATTCCACTGAGTAAGCACAGACCATTTACGGAATCTTTGGCAGTAAATTTCAGCTTCATCTTGCCCCTGCGATAGGGACATCAAAGTTTTTTCTGCCTGAAGTTCCAAATGAGGTTCCTCATAAAGCAAGCCCAAGGCCAGAAAAAACGCATCCACATTGCGCAACGCAGGATCCCCTGGTGCCAATGCAAAAGCCCAATCTTGAGGGTCGCCGCGGAGCAAGGAAATCACAATCCCAACCTGCTGTGCAGGGTCTCCAGCAGAACGAGATTTCAGGGACAAAAATAACTTACAATTATTTCTAAAATTCTGAAAGCTAGATCTATTCCCTGAGAAGAATTCCGGCAAAGGAATTCTCGGCTCTGATACCGGAGCATGAACAACAAAATCTTGCAAACTTTGTACTTTCGTGGCGAGATTATTCAAACCTGCAGTTACACTCTGTAAATCCATTATAGACAGGTGAACATAGAGCCATTCAAAGATTAGAAGGAGAGAGAAAAAAAAGAAAGACTGCAGCATAGACAGACTGGCAAGTGATCCAATTAAGAGCACACTAACTACTAGAGAAAAGAAAAAAAAAAAAAAAATTTTCAGCAGACTTCTTATTTCTCTCCTTTCTCAGCCAAGGATTTTAACCCTTTAGTGGGCCGGTCAAACTGTCATGATCTCCATGGCCAGAGAACTAGCATAAGCCTCAATAGGAACAAGCTCTTGGAAGATGTAACTGTACTGACCATGAACTAAACCTACCGCATCATCTAGAAGTAGCCAGGTAGCATGTCCTACTTTTTATCCCTATATGCCCAGCGCCGGCCGGAGAACTAAATAATGCTAGCAGAGGGAAATATAAGACCTGACTCACCTCTAGAGAAATGCCCAAAAAGGAGACAGAAGCCCCCCACATATATTGGCGGTGATATGAGATGAAACAACAAACGCAGCAGGAAAATAGTTTTAGCAAATTTGAGGTCCGCTTTCTAGATAGCAGAAGACAGAAAGCATACTTTCATGGTCAGTAGAAAACCCTAACAAAACACATCCAGAAATTACTTTAGGACTCTGGCATTAACTCATAATACCAGAGTGGCAATTCCTGATCAACAAGAGCTTTCCAGACACAGTAACGAAACTGCAGCTGTGAACTGGAACCAAAATACAAAAACAAAACATGGACGAATGTCCAACTTATCTAGTAGATGTCTGGGAGCAGGAACAAGCACAGAGAGGCTTCTGATAACATTGTTGACCGGCAAGCATCTAACAGAGAAGCCAGGTTATATAGCGACACCCAGATCTAATCAGAACAGGTGAACAGGGAAGATGATGTCACAAGTTCAATTCCACCAGTAGCCACCGGGGGAGCCCAGAATCCAAATTCACAACATTCATCAGATTAAGAGAGCAGCTGCTAAAAAGCCATTACAAAGCAGCAAACAGATATTTGAAGCTGCTGGTGCCTCTGGAGTCCCTCGGACCTCAGGTGTAGGCTCCTTCAAAGGCTTGCTGTGGTGAATAACCCTACCATTCGGCCACCCTTAAACAGTGTTCACAAGCAGAAATGGTTGTATTGGGCCCACACATACATGAAGACTAATTTCCAAACAGTCTTGTTTACTGATATGTAGTGTTGAGCATTCCGATACCGCAAGTATCGGGTATCGGCCGATACTTGCGGGTATCGGAATTCCGATACCGAGATCCGATACTTTTGTGGTATCGGGTATCAGTATCGAAACAACATTAATGTGTAAAACAAAGAATTAAAATAAAAAATATTGCTATACTCACCTCTCCGACGCAGCCTGGACCTTACCGAGGGAACCGGGAGCCTTCTTTGCTTAAAATGCGCGCTTTTACTTCCTTCCGTGACATCACGGCTTGTGATTGGTCGCGTGCCGCCCATGTGGCCGCGACGCGACCAATCACAGCAAGCCGTGACGTAATTTTCAGGTCCTCAATGCCTAATTCTAGGCATTCAGGATTTTAAAATTACGTTCCGGCTTGTGATTGGTCGCATCGCGGTCACATGGGCGACGCGACCAATCACAAGCTGTGACGTCACGGGAGGCAGGAAACGCGCACATTTTTAAAATTACGTCACGGCTTGTGATTGGTTGCGTGCCGCCCATGTGACCGCGACGCGACCAATCACAGCAAGCCGTGACGTAATTTCAGGTCCTGATGCCTATTTCTGTATTCAGGACCTGAAATTACGTCACGGCTTGCTGTGATTGGTCGCGTCGCGGTCACATGGGCGGCACGCAACCAATCACAAGCCGTGACGTAATTTAAAAAATGCGCGCGTTTCCTGCCTCCCGTGACGTCACGGCTTGTGATTGGTTGCGTCGCCCATGTGACCGCGACGCGACCAATCACAAGCCGGAACGTAATTTTAAAATCCTGAATGCCTAGAATTAGGCATTGAGGACCTGAAAATTACGTCACGGCTTGCTGTGATTGGTCGCGTCGCGGCCACATGGGCGGCACGCGACCAATCACAAGCCGTGACGTCACGGAAGGAAGTAAAAGCGCGCATTTTAAGCAAAGAAGGCTCCCGGTTCCCTCGGTAAGGTCCAGGCTGCGTCGGAGAGGTGAGTATAGCAATATTTTTTATTTTAATTCTTTATTTTACACATTAATATGGATCCCAGGGCCTGAAGGAGAGTTTCCTCTCCTTCAGACCCTGGGAACCATCAGGAATACCGTCCGATACTTGAGTCCCATTGACTTGTATTGGTATCGGGTATCGGTATCGGATTAGATCCGATACTTTGCCGGTATCGGCCGATACTTTCCGATACCGATACTTTCAAGTATCGGACGGTATCGCTCAACACTACTGATAAGTGTTGAGCATCCCTGGATGGTCCAGATGGATGGAGTAGTGGATGGTTGGTGGATGACCACCATGTCCCAACAAGGCTGCAACGTCAGCAAGGAGGTGGAGGAGTCATGTTTTGGGCCAGAATCATGGGAAACAGCTGGTAAGGCCCTTTAAGGTTCCTGAAGGTGTGAAAATGACCTCTGCAAAGTATATAGAGTTTCTGACTGACAACTTTCTTCTATGGTCTAAAAAGCAGAAACGTGCCTTCAGGAGCAAAATCATCTTCATGCTGACAATGCCTTATCTCATGCTGCAAAGAAAACTTCTGAGTCATTGGCTGATATGGGCATAAAAGGAGATAAACTCATGGTGTGGCCACCTTCTTCCCCTGACCTCAACCCTATAGAGAACCTTTAGAGGATCATCAAGCAAAAGATCTATGAAGGTGGGAGGCAGTTCACATCCAAACAGCAGCTCTGGGAGGCTATTCCAACTTCATGCAAAGAAATACAAGCAGAAACTCTCCAAAAACTCACAAGTTCAATGGATGCAAGAATTGTGAAGGTGACATCAAAGAAGGGTCCTATGTTACATGTAACTTGGCCTGTTGGGATGTTTTGGCGTTAAATAGCTTTTTTGTTCAATGAATGTGACCTCCTAATGCTGCAAATTCCACAAATGAGCATTTTCAGTTCTTTAAAACATATCAAATGTATAAAAATTCTACTGTGCATAATAATTTGGAACAGTGCACTTTGAGTTTTTATTCATTTTGGAGATTATACTGTTATCATTGGGAGGTTTCTTCAATAAAATTCGATGTATAATCTAACGGGTGATAACTTTTATTAGACTGACTGTCATTTGCACCGACCATTTAGGAAAATCTGATAAAAATGTAATTTGCATAATAATTTGGAACATAGTGTACTAACATTAGTAGTGTGGAATATGCAAAAAATAAGAGATATGAGATGGTTTACTGTATGTAAACCATGTCTCATATCCTGTCGGGTTTGGGAAGGAGAAATGAAAAGCCGGCAATTGAATTACCGGCTTTAATGCTATATCGCGCTGAATTAAATATAAATATATATATATGTGTCTCAATGACATATATATATATATATATATATATATATATATATATATATATATATACTGTATATATGTTTTAACGAACATTTGAGGCCATAAATCCATTAGATGTTGGTTTTGCAAGCCTGCGAGAAAATATCGCAGTACGGATGCCATACGGATTACATACGGAGGATGCCATGCGCAAAAAACGATGACACACCCTGCCTACGGATGACATACGGATCGCTATTTTGGGAACATTTCTGCGTATTACGGCCGTAAAAAACGGACCGTATTTACATACGCTGAGTGTGACGCCGGCCTTAATTGGAGACACACCTGTGGATGTATTTTAATGCACACCTGAAACACACTGCTTCTTTGTGCAGCACCATGGTAAATAAATCAGCCAAGACATCGGGAAGAGAACTGTGGACTTGCACAAGTCTGGCTCATCCTTGGGTACAATTTTAAGATACCTGAAGGTGCCTCATTCATCTGTGCAAACAAATATATGCAAGTACAAACAAGATGGGAATGTCCAGCCATCATGCTGCTCAGAAAGGAGATGGGTTCTGAGTCCCAGAGATGAACGTGCTTTGGTCTGACATGTGCATATCAATCAAAGGACAAAAGCAAAAGACCTTGTGAAGATGATGGCAGAAGCTGGTAAGATTGTGTCAATATCAAATCGGAAACGAGTACTGTATCAACATAGGCTGAAAGGCCACTCTACCAGGAAGATGCCATTTCTTCAAAAGAAACATGAAAAAGCCAGATAAATGTTTGCAAATACACTCAGGAACAAATTTTTGGAGACATGTCATGTGGTCTGATGAAACTAAAAGTGAACTGTAACCTTTGGAGACATGTCCTGTGGTCTGATTAAACTAAAATTGAACTTTTTGGGCATATGACCATGACTAGGTTTGGTGGAAAAGGGGAGAAGCTTGGAAGCCTAAGAACACCATCCCAACTGTGAAACATGGGGGTGGCAGCATCATGTTGTGGTGGTTGTTTTGCTGCAGGAGGGACTGGTGCACTTCACAAAATAGATGGCATCATGAGAAAAAAAGATTATGTGGCAATACTGAAGCAACATCTCAAGACATCAGCCAGGAAGTTAAAGCTTGGGCGGAAATGGGTCTTCCAAATGGACAATGACTCGAAACATACTGCCCAAATGGTAACAAAGTGGCTTAAAGATAACAAAGTCAGTGTTTTGGAGTGGCCGTTACAAAGCCCTGATCTCAATTCTATTGAAAATTTATGGGCAAAGCTGAAAAGGCAGGTGTGAGCAAGCTGACCAACAAACCTGGATCAGTTATACCAGCTTTGTCAGGAGGAATGGGCCCAAATACTAATAAAAGGTATGTAAACTTTTGACTTTGCAGTAAGTAATAAAAATGCCTTAAAACACTCTCATTATTCTGGCATTTGGCAAATATTAATAATCATAGTAATTCTAACTGACCTAAAACGGGAAAGGTTTATTCTGATTTCAAGTCAGATATTGAGAAAAACATGTATATGTGTCTTTTTATATAGTGTATGTAAACTTCTAGTTTCAACTGTATATATGTGTGTGGCTATGTATCTGTATCTGTATCGTCAAAATAAAAGCAGGGGGGCCCCAGACACATTTTTTGCACAAGGGCCCAATTCTGTCAGTGTTCGCTTTTATAATATACAGTGTATATATATGTGTGTATTTGTTTGTTATATGTATAGATGTACAGTGTGAGTGTGTATAATGTGTAATATGTACTTGTATAGTTATGCATGTAATGTTTTATGTTAATACATGTTAAACGTTTATAACCATGTTTATTATGTATGTGTTTAATGTGTGAAATTACGTGTATAACTTGTATATTTGTATAATGTATACTATGTGTGTAATTGTTTTATGTCCTAAGAGCTGTATACATGTACAATGTATATACATTTGTAATGTTGATGGGTGTGTGATACATATATTATCTAGAGTATATGGGCTTAATGGATATACAGTTGTGCACAAAAGTTTACATACCCCGGCAGAATTTTTGCTTTCTTGGCCTTTTTTCAGAGAATATGAATGATAGCACCAAAACTTTTTCTCCACTCATGTTTAGTGGTTGGGTGAAGCTATTTATTGTCAAACTACTGTATTTCCTCTTTTTAAATCATAACAACAATTTAGAGACATCCAAATAATCCTGATCAAAAGTTCACATAACCCATTTTTTAATACCGTGTATTGCCCCCTCTAACATCAATGACAGCTTCAAGTCTTTTGTGGTAGTTGTGGATGAGGTTCTTTATTTTCTCAGATGGTAAATCTGCCCACTCTTCTTGGCAAAAAACTCCAGTTTCTGTAAATTTCTGGGCTGTCTAGCATGAACTGCGCACTTGACATCTCTCCAGAGTGGTTCAATAATATTGAGATCAGGAGATTGAGATGGCTTTTCGAGAACCTTCACTTTGTTCTGCTGTAGCCAATGACAGATCGAGTTGGCCTTGTGTTTTGAACCGTTCATATTGGAACGTCCAAATACGTCCCATGCGCAGCTTCCGGGCTGATGAGTGCAAATTTGCCTCCACTATTTGCTAATAACATGCTTAACCCCTTCATGACCCAGCCTATTTTGACCTTAATGACCTGGCCATTTTTTGCAATTCTGACCAGTGTCCCTTTATGAGGTAATAACTCAGGAACGCTTCAACGGATCCTAGCGGTTCTGAGATTGTTTTTTCGTGACATATTGGGCTTCATGATAGTGGTATATTTAGGTCGATAATCTTTGCGTTTATTTGTGAAAAAAATGCAAATTTGGCTAAAATTTTGAAAATTTTGAAATTTTCAAATTTTGAATTTTTATTCTGTTAAACAAGAGAGTTATGTGACACAAAATAGTTAATAAATAACATTTCCTACATGTCTACTTTACATCAGCACAATTTTGGAAACAATTTTTTTTTGGCTAGGAAGTTATAAGGGTTAAAATTTGACTAGCAATTTCTCATTTTTACAACAAAATTTACAAAACCATTTTTTTTAGGGACAACCTCACATTTGAAGTCAGTTTAAGGGGTCTATATGGCTGAAAATACCCAAAAATGACACCATTCTAAAAACTGCACCCCTCAAGGTACTCAAAACCACATTCAAGAAGTTTATTAACCCTTCAGGTGTTTCACAGCAGCAGAAGCAACATGGAAGGAAAAAATGAACATTTAACTTTTTAGTCACAAAAATGATCTTTTAGCAACAATTTTTTTATTTTCCCAAGGGTAAAAAGAGAAACTGGACCACAAAAGTTATTGTACAATTTGTCCTGAGTACGCCGATACCCCATATGTGGTAACAAACCACTGTTTGTGCACACGGCAAGGCTCGGAAGGGAAGGAGTGCCATTTTACTTTTGAATGAAAAATTAGCTCCAATCGCTAGCGGACACCATGTCGCGTTTGGAGAGCCCCTGTGTGCCTAAACATTGGAGCTCCTCCACATGTGACCCCATTTTGGAAACTAGACCCCCCAAGGAACTTATCTAGATGCATAGTGAGCACTTTGAACCCCCAGGTGCTTCACAAATTGATCCGTAAAAATGAAAAAGTACTTTTTCTTCACAAAAAATTTATTTTAGCCTCAATTTGTTCATTTCCACATGGGCAACAGGATAAAATGGATCCTAAAATTTATTGGGCAATTTCTCCTGAGTACACTGATACCTCACATATGGGGGGTAAACCACTGTTTGGGCACACGGCAGGGCTCGGAAGGGAAGGAGCGCCATTTGACTTTTTGAATGAAAAATTAGCTCCAATCGTTAGCGGACACCATGTTGCACTTGGAGAGCCCCTGTGTGCCTAAACATTGGAGCTCCCCCACATGTGACCCCATTTTGGAAACTAGACCTCCCATGGAACTAATCTAGATGTGCGGTGACCACATTAAACCCCCAAGTGCTTCACAGAAGTTTATAACGCAGAGGTATGAAAATAAAAAATCATTTTTCTTTCCTTAAAAATTATTTTTTAGCCCGCAATTTTTTATTTTCACAAGAGTAACAGGAGAAATTGGACCCCAAAAGTTGTTGTCCAGTTTGTCCTGAGTACACTAATACCCCATATGTGAGGGTAAACCACTGCTTGGGCACACGTCGAGGCTTGGAAGGGAAGTAGTGACTTTTGAAATGCAGACTTTGATGGAATGGTCTGCGGGCGTCACGTTGCGTTTGCAGAGCCCCTGATGTGCCTAAACAGTAGAAACTCCCCACAAGTGACCCCATTTTGGAAACTAGACCCTCCACGGAACTTATCTAGATATGTGGTGAGCACTTTGAACCCCCAAGTGCTTCACTGAAGTTTACAACGCAGAGACGTGAAAATAAAAAATTATTTTTCTTTCCTCAAAAATGATGTTTTAGCAAGCAATTGCTTGCTCAGTTTGTGCTGAGTATGCTGCTACCCCATATGTGGGGGTAAACCACTGATTGGGTGCACGTTGGGGCTCGGAAGGGAGGGATAACCATTTGACTTTTTGAACGCAAGATTGGCTGGAATCAATGGTGGCGCCATGTTGCCAACACTCACCCCAACACACCCCTAACCCTAATCCCAACTCTAGCCATGACCCTAATCACAACCCTAACCCCAACACACCCCTAACCACAACCCTAACACCGACACACCCATAACCCTAATCCCAACCCTAACCCTAATCCTAACCCTAATCCCAACCCTAACCCTAAATCCAACCCTAACCACAACCCTAACCCCAACACACCCCTAACCATAACCGTAACCACAGGCCTAATCTTAACCCTATTTCCAATCCTAGCCCTAATTCCAACCCTAACTCTAATTCCAACCCTAACCCTAAGGCTATGTGCCCACGTTGTGGATTCGTGTGAGATTTTTCTGCACCATTTTTGAAAAATCCGCAGGTAAAAGGCACTGCGTTTTACCTGCGGATTTACAGCGGATTTCCAGTGTTTTTTGTGCGGATTTCAGCTGCGGATTCCTATTTGAAGAACAGGTGTAAAACGCTGCGAAATCCGCACAAAGAATTGACATGCTGCGGAAAATACAACACAGCGTTTCTGCACGGTATTTTCCACACCATGGGCACAGCGGATTTGGTTTTCCATAGGTTTACATGGTACTGTAAACCTGATGGAAAACTGCTACGAATCTGCAGCGGCCAATCCGCTGCGGATCCGCAGCCAAATCTGCACCGTGTGCACATAGCCTAATTCTAACCCTAACCCTAGTTCTAACCCTAACCCTAGCCCTAACCCTAACCCTAACCCTAGCCCTAACCCTAGCCCTAACCTTAGCCCTAACCCTAACCCTAGCCCTAAACCTAACCCTAACCCTAGCCCTAACCCTAGCCCTAACCCTAACCCTAGCCCTAACCCTAACCCTAACCCTAGTGCAGAAAAAAAATATATTCTTTATTTTATTATTGTCCCTACCTATGGGGGTGATAAAGAAGGGTGTTCATTTACTATTTTCTTTATTTTGATCACTGTGATAAGTTTTATCACAGTGATCAAAATGTACCTGGAACAAATCTGCCGGCCGGCAGATTCGACGGGCGCACTGCGCATGCGCCCGCCATTTTGGAAGATGGCGGCGCCCATGGAGAAGACGGACGGACTCCGGGAGTAAGTATGAGGGGGGGATCAGAGCACGGGGGTGGATCGGAGCACGGGGGAGAGCGGGCAGGAAGACGGGGGAGCGGACAGGCGGATGGAGGGGACTACGGGACAGAATGGAGGACTGGGGAGGCAATCAGTGGCTGTGGGGGGGACACATCAGGGTTTCCAGTCATGGCCGATGATATTGCAGCATCAGCCATGGCTGGATTGTAATATTTCACCACTTTTTATAGGTGAAATATTACAAATTGCTCTGATTGGCTGTTGCACTTTCAACAGCCAATCAGAGCGATTGTAGCCACGAGGGGGTGAAGCCACCCCCCGGGCTGAAGTACCACTCCCCCTGTCCCTGCAGAATTGGTGAAATTGGAGTTAACCCTTTCACCCGATCTGCAGGGACATGATCCCTCCATGACGCCACATAGGCGTCATAGGTCGGATTGGCACCGACTTTCATGACGCCTACGTGGCGTCACAGGTCGGGAAGGGGTTAATTTATTTTTCCTTCAACTTTCACCAAGTTTAATGTGCCTTTGTAGCTCACACATCCCCAAAACATCAGCAATCCACCTCCATGCTTTACAGTAGGAATGGTGTTCCTTTCATCATTGGCTGTTGTGAAATTGGATTTTGGGCTCCCCCGGTGGCCACTGGTGGAATTGAACTGGTGTGCATCATCCCCTCTGTTCACCTGTTTCCATCAGGATGTGGGAGTCGCTATTTAACCTTGCTCCTCTGTCACTTCCATGCCGGTCAACATTGTAATCAGAAGCCTTTCTGTGCATGTTCCTGCTGCTAGACAACTCCCAGCTAAGTTGGACTTTAGTCCTCGTTTGCTTTTGCATTTTGTTCCAGTTCACAGCTGTAGTTTCGTTTCTGTGTCTGGAAAGCTCTTGTGATCTGAAATTGCCACTCTGATGTTATGAGTTAATACTAGAGTCTTAAAGTAATTTCAGGATGGTATTTTGATAGGGTTTTCAGCTGACCATGAAAGTGCCCTTTCTGTCTTCCTGCTATCTAGTAAGCGGACCTCAATTTTGCTAAACCTATTTTCATACTATGTTTGTCATTTCTTCTAAAATCACCGCCAATATATGTGGGGGCCTCTGTCTGCCTATCGGGGAAATTTCTCTAGAGGTGAGCCAGGACTATATTTTCCTCTGCCAGGATTAGTTAGTCCTCCGGCCGGCGCTGGGCGTCTAGGGATAAAAAACGTAGGCAACGCTACCCGGCTACTGTTAGTTGTGCGGCAGGTTTAGTTCATGGTCAGTTTAGTTTCCATCCTTCCAAGAGCTAGTACTTATGTTTGCTGGGCTATGTTCTCTTGCCATTGAGAACCATAACAGTTTGACCGGCCAAAAAGGGTTAAATTAATTGACAGAGAAAGGAGAGAAAAGAGAAGTCTGCTGAAGATTTTTTTTTTTTTTTTTTTTTCCCCCTTCCCTTCAGTTCTGAGTGTGCTTGTAATTGAATCTCTTGCAAGTCTGCCTATATTGCAGCCTTTCTCTCTCTCTCTCTCCTTCTAATCCTGGAATGGCTCTGTGTTCACCTGTTTAAAATGGATATTCAGAGTTTAGCTGCAGGTTTGAATAATCTCACCACGAAAGTTCAAAATTTACAAGATTTTGTTGTTCATGTTCCTATATCTGAACCTAGAATTCCTTTGCCTGAATTTTTCTCGGGGAATAGATCTTGCTTTCAAAATTTTAAAAATAATTGCAAGTTGTTTTTGTCCCTGAAATCTCGCTCTGCTGGAGATCCTGCTCAGCAGGTCAGGATTGTGATTTCCTTGCTCCGGGGCGACCCTCAGGATTGGGCTTTTGCATTGGCTCCAGGGGATCCTGCGTTGCTCAATGTGGATGCGTTTTTTCTGGCCTTGGGGTTGCTTTATGAGGAACCTCAGTTAGAGCTTCAGGCGGAAAAGGCCTTGATGTCCCTATCTCAGGGGCAAGACGAAGCTGAAATATACTGCCAGAAATTCCGTAAATGGGCTGTGCTTACTCAGTGGAATGAGTGCGCCCTGGCGGCGAATTTCAGAGAGGGTCTCTCTGATGCCATTAAGGATATTATGGTGGGGTTCCCTGTGCCTGCGGGTCTGAATGAGTCCATGACAATGGCTATCCAGATCGATAGGCGTCTGCGGGAGCGCAAACCTGTGCACCATTTGGCGGTGTCTACTGAGAAGACGCCAGAGAATATGCAATGTGATAGAATTCTGTCCAGAAGTGAACGGCAGAATTTAAGACGAAAAAATGGGTTGTGCTTCTATTGCGGTGATTCAACTCATGTTATATCAGCATGCTCTAAGCGTACTAAGAAGCTTGATAAGTCTGTTTCAATTGGCACTTTACAGTCTAAGTTTATTCTATCTGTGACCCTGATTTGTTCTTTATCATCTATTACCGCGGATGCCTATGTCGACTCTGGCGCCGCTTTGAGTCTTATGGATTGGTCCTTTGCCAAACGCTGTGGGTATGATTTGGAGCCTCTTGAAACTCCTATACCCCTGAAGGGGATTGACTCCACCCCATTGGCTAGTAATAAACCACAATACTGGACACAAGTAACTATGCGGATTAATCCGGATCATCAGGAGATTATTCGCTTTCTTGTGCTGTATAACCTACATGATGTGTTGGTGCTTGGATTGCCATGGCTGCAATCTCATAACCCAGTCCTTGACTGGAAAGCTATGTCTGTGTTAAGCTGGGGATGTAAGGGGACGCATGGGGACGTACCTGTGGTTTCCATTTCATCATCTATTCCCTCTGAGATTCCTGAATTCTTGACTGAATTTCGTGACGTTTTTGAAGAACCTAAGCTTGGTTCATTACCTCCGCACCGGGAGTGCGATTGTGCCATAGATTTGATTCCGGGTAGTAAATACCCTAAGGGTCGTTTATTTAATCTGTCTGTGCCTGAACATGCTGCTATGCGAGAATATATAAAGGAGTCCTTGGAAAAGGGACATATTCGTCCTTCGTCATCTCCCTTAGGAGCCGGTTTTTTCTTTGTGGCTAAGAAAGATGGCTCTTTGAGACCGTGTATTGATTATCGGCTTTTGAATAAAATCACGGTTAAATATCAATATCCGTTGCCACTGCTGACTGATTTGTTTGCTCGCATAAAGGGGGCCAAGTGGTTCTCTAAGATAGATCTCCGTGGGGCGTATAATTTGGTGCGAATTAAGCAGGGGGATGAGTGGAAGACCGCATTTAATACGCCCGAGGGCCACTTTGAGTATTTGGTGATGCCTTTTGGTCTTTCAAATGCCCCTTCAGTCTTTCAGTCCTTTATGCATGACATTTTCCGTGATTATTTGGATAAATTTATGATTGTGTATCTGGATGATATTTTGATTTTTTCGGATGACTGGGACTCTCATGTCCAGCAGGTCAGGAGGGTTTTTCAGGTTTTGCGGTCTAATTCCTTGTGTGTGAAGGGTTCTAAGTGCGTTTTTGGGGTTCAAAAGATTTCCTTTTTGGGATATATTTTTTCCCCCTCTTCCATCAAGATGGATCCTGTCAAGGTTCAGGCTATTTGTGATTGGACGCAACCCTCTTCTCTTAAGAGTCTTCAGAAATTTTTGGGCTTTGCTAACTTTTATCGTCGATTTATTGCTGGTTTTTCTGATGTTGTTAAACCATTGACTGATTTGACTAAGAAGGGTGCTGATGTTGCTGATTGGTCCCCTGCTGCTGTGAAGGCCTTTCGGGAGCTTAAGCGCCGCTTTTCTTCCGCCCCTGTGTTGCGTCAGCCTGATGTTGCTCTTCCTTTTCAGGTTGAGGTCGACGCTTCTGAAATCGGAGCTGGGGCAGTTTTGTCGCAGAGAAGTTCCGATTGTTCCGTGATGAGACCTTGTGCCTTTTTCTCGCGTAAATTTTCGCCCGCCGAGCGGAATTATGATGTTGGGAATCGGGAGCTTTTGGCCATGAAGTGGGCTTTTGAGGAGTGGCGTCATTGGCTTGAGGGGGCTAGACATCAGGTGGTGGTATTGACTGACCACAAAAATCTAATTTATCTTGAGTCCGCCAGACGCCTGAATCCTAGACAGGCGCGCTGGTCGTTGTTTTTCTCTCGGTTTAATTTTGTGGTGTCCTACCTGCCGGGTTCTAAGAATGTTAAGGCGGATGCCCTTTCTAGGAGTTTTGAGCCTGACTCCCCTGGTAACTCTGAACCTACAGGTATCCTTAAGGATGGAGTGATATTGTCTGCCGTTTCTCCAGACCTGCGGCGGGCCTTGCAGGAGTTTCAGGCGGATAGACCTGATCGTTGCCCACCTGGTAGACTGTTTGTTCCTGATGATTGGACCAGTAAAGTCATTTCTGAGGTTCATTCTTCTGCGTTGACAGGTCATCCTGGAATCTTTGGTACCAGGGATTTGGTGGCAAGGTCCTTCTGGTGGCCTTCCCTGTCTCGAGATGTGCGAGGCTTTGTGCAGTCTTGTGACGTTTGTGCTCGGGCCAAGCCTTGTTGTTCTTGGGCTAGTGGATTGTTGTTGCCCTTGCCTATCCCGAAGAGGCCCTGGACGCACATCTCGATGGATTTTATTTCGGATCTTCCTGTTTCTCAGAAGATGTCTGTCATCTGGGTGGTGTGTGACCGTTTCTCTAAGATGGTCCATTTGGTTCCCCTGCCTAAGTTGCCTTCTTCTTCCGAGTTGGTTCCTCTGTTTTTTCAAAATGTGGTCCGTTTGCATGGTATTCCGGAGAATATCGTTTCTGACAGAGGAACCCAGTTCGTGTCTAGATTTTGGCGAGCATTCTGTGCTAGGATGGGCATAGATTTGTCTTTCTCGTCTGCTTTCCATCCTCAGACTAATGGCCAGACCGAGCGGACGAATCAGACCTTGGAGACATATTTGAGGTGTTTTGTGTCTGCAGATCAGGATGATTGGGTTGCTTTTTTGCCTTTAGCGGAGTTTGCCCTCAATAATCGGGCCAGCTCTGCCACCTTGGTGTCTCCTTTTTTCTGTAATTCGGGGTTTCATCCTCGATTTTCTTCTGGTCAGGTGGAATCTTCGGATTGTCCTGGAGTGGATGCTGTGGTGGAGAGGTTGCATCAGATTTGGGGGCAGGTAGTGGACAATTTGAAGTTGTCCCAGGAGAAGACTCAGCTTTTTGCCAACCGCCGGCGTCGGGTTGGTCCTCGGCTTTGTGTTGGGGACTTGGTGTGGTTGTCTTCTCGTTTTGTCCCTATGAGGGTTTCTTCTCCTAAGTTTAAGCCTCGGTTCATCGGCCCGTACAAGATATTGGAGATTCTTAACCCTGTGTCCTTCCGTTTGGACCTCCCTGCATCTTTTTCTATTCATAATGTTTTTCATCGGTCATTGTTGCGCAGGTATGAGGTACCGGTTGTGCCTTCCGTTGAGCCTCCTGCTCCGGTGTTGGTTGAGGGCGAGTTGGAGTACGTTGTGGAAAAAATCTTGGACTCCCGTGTTTCCAGACGGAAACTCCAGTATCTGGTCAAATGGAAGGGATACGGTCAGGAGGATAATTCTTGGGTGACTGCCTCTGATGTTCATGCCTCCGATCTGGTCCGTGCCTTTCATAGGGCTCATCCTGATCGCCCTGGTGGTTCTGGTGAGGGTTCGGTGCCCCCTCCTTGAGGGGGGGGTACTGTTGTGAAATTGGATTTTGGGCTCCCCCGGTGGCCACTGGTGGAATTGAACTGGTGTGCATCATCCCCTCTGTTCACCTGTTTCCATCAGGATGTGGGAGTCGCTATTTAACCTTGCTCCTCTGTCACTTCCATGCCGGTCAACATTGTAATCAGAAGCCTTTCTGTGCATGTTCCTGCTGCTAGACAACTCCCAGCTAAGTTGGACTTTAGTCCTCGTTTGTTTTTGCATTTTGTTCCAGTTCACAGCTGTAGTTTCGTTTCTGTGTCTGGAAAGCTCTTGTGATCTGAAATTGCCACTCTGATGTTATGAGTTAATACTAGAGTCTTAAAGTAATTTCAGGATGGTATTTTGATAGGGTTTTCAGCTGACCATGAAAGTGCCCTTTCTGTCTTCCTGCTATCTAGTAAGCGGACCTCAATTTTGCTAAACCTATTTTCATACTACGTTTGTCATTTCTTCTAAAATCACCGCCAATATATGTGGGGGCCTCTGTCTGCCTATCGGGGAAATTTCTCTAGAGGTGAGCCAGGACTATATTTTCCTCTGCCAGGATTAGTTAGTCCTCCGGCCGGCGCTGGGCGTCTAGGGATAAAAAACGTAGGCAACGCTACCCGGCTACTGTTAGTTGTGCGGCAGGTTTAGTTCATGGTCAGTTTAGTTTCCATCCTTCCAAGAGCTAGTACTTATGTTTGCTGGGCTATGTTCTCTTGCCATTGAGAACCATAACAATTGGCCTTGTTGACCTCTCCCCAAATGTAACATTTATGGTTGTGGCCAAAAGTTAAAGTTGGTCCCATCACTCCAAATTACCTTGTTGCAGAAGTTTTGAGGCTTGTCTCTGTGCTGTTTTGCGCATTCTTGGAGAGATACTTTGTGGCCTTTTTGCAGTAATGGCTTTCTTCTGGCGATGACCATGCAGCCCATTTTTCTTCAAGTGCCTCCTTATTGCGCATCTTGAAACAGCCACACCGTTACTTTTCAGAGAGTCCTATATTTCAGCTGGGTTGTGGGTTTTTCTTTGCATCCCGAACAATTTTCCTGACAGTTGAGGATGAGATGACATTTTTGTTGGTCTAGCTGTACGTGGTTTTGTTTTACAGAGCTCCTGATTTTCCATTTGTTAATCACAGTTTGAACTATGCTGACTGGCATTATCAATTTTTTGGATATCTTTTTGTATCCCTTTCCTGTTTTATACAGTTCAATTACCTTTTCCTGTAGTTCCATTGACAGTTCTTTTGCCTTCCCCATGACTCACAATCTGGAGACGTCAGTGGCTGGATGAAAGATGCAAAAGTCTATCTGGATCCCAGAAACTCACTCAGCTTTTATGCACACACACTTATTACAAGTAAGCAGGTCACAGGTGAGGATGTTACCTTTAGTAGCCATTCAAACCCATTTGTGTCAACTTCAGGCCAAAGTCACTAGGGTATGTGAACTTTTGATGAGGGTTATTTGGATGTTTTGGGTTGTCATTATTATTTAAATAGAGAAAACACAGTAATTTGTCAATAAATGGCTTCACCCAACCACTAATCATGAGTAGAGAAAAAGTTTTGGTGTTATCATTCATATTCTCTGAAAAAACGCCAAGAAAGCAAAACTTCTGCTGGGGTATTTTGAGCACAACTGTATATATGCATGTGTATTGGTATTGTTAGCATTTATGTATGGAAAGTTTTTCTGTACTTCAACCTAAGAACACTGACTGTATCTAATATCTGTGTTTACATGGGCATGCACATATCCACGCTTGTAAAACCCTATTTGACAAAATTCTAATTATTGTCTCTGCTATACAGTTGTGTAGTGTTATTATTTATATGTACAATTTATAGCTGTATCATCTGTGTATACACTGTACTTGGCAATGATTTTTGCCATTTGCTTTTTTTTGTACTAGTATATACACACTGCATAATTTTCTAGGTAGTCAGCATATGGCTCTTTTATGCTCAGGCTATTTTTCTATGTTCATCAGGTCCCCATTTTATTTACATTAGTGTAGAATACACACATAGGAAAAAAAATTGCAAAGTACAAAAAGACGCAACTGGTACATGTGCTTGAATTGACACACAGTCACAATGCGTTTCATACTCGAAAGGAATACTTTCACATAATTGTGGAAACTTTGCAATGCAGACATGCTCTGTGCAGGACAAATTATGTTTGATGTTCAAATTTAAAACATTTACTATGTTTTCTATAGAAAATATATAGTATTACATTTGTATTTTAGTTCATGAGACAGACCATGGCTGTTTCTCTTTAGTCCATACATAAAAGCGTGAGCACACCATGGATGTAGAATATGTTTCTGCTATGCATGCATTAGATTAATGGCAAGGGTCATGAAACCCTGTTTTTCATTCCTATAGGCTGCATGAGCCTGCATAATACTCCCACGATCATGGAAGTAATATCACAAAAAATGAGGGGCAATCTCTTTACTAGGCAATGATAGAATAGGATGGAGAAAAGCAACAAACATTAGGGCCATTTTTTATCAAGATGTTGGCTCGTGAACCCCTGGGTTTAAATGTCTCCAAACACTTTAGATAGCTGTTGTTCAAAAGATGGTTAGGCTGATCATTCAGCCATGCGCTATCTCCCCTGATTCCCCCATATATAGTAACGCTCAGCTAGCCGAGCGTTCCTGTGTTATCTATAAGCTAGCTACTGTCAGACATCTTAGAAAACATAAGGATTGGCAGTCCATAATCAGACATGCTGGATCCTTCTGTTCCCCAATATCATTTATCGGGGGGATAGTTAGAAGGCCTCCATGCAGACTGTCAGCCAAACCCATCAATATCGGCGGGTTCAGCCAACGTTAGTCTAATACGTATGTGAGCCTTAGCACATTTTATCTGCACCAACATGAAGTTGCATGCATTTTGCTTAAGGATTCCTTTGTTCATTATAAGTCTCAGTCATGAACATAAGTTTTTTTAACATAAGTCCTTCCAGTATCCTGTTTAAATCAAGAGGAGTCAGAAGGAGACTATTTCATATAAGTGACTTTATCATAGATATCATCAGTTCCCACCATCAACATGCCTAAAATAGAGTATATGTAACTGTATACATAAAGTATAAACCCAGGAGTTTTAATGTACTCATAAACAAGTTTAACAGATTATATTTGTAAATCAATATGCTTTTGGAGTATGAAAAGAAACCTAGAGGAAACCCATACATACACACTGAGAGAAAGAATAAACTCAAATTCAATAAATAGACTGTCAATGCTCAAAACACAAGATATAGATTTCAAGTATCCATTCATGGCTAGAGTCAGATTTTCTTATAGTCCTGGTTCAAGTGTGAGCAGGTAGGAAGATGCAGTAACGGGTCGGAGGCAGAGCAAGTGTTAACGTGGGGTTTAATTTAACAAGTATACTCCTCACAGGGAGAAACAGATAAAACATTATAAAAGAACACAGGGGACGTAACTCAGAGGAAGCGGGTATGAAGTATAGGGTAGAAAGTTCAAGGATAACAAACTTATCAGTCTGAAGACTTCAGAATTCGGTTATTCAGGATGTGGACGTTGGTGCCAAAGCAGTGGTGCATAAGGGGTCCAGTATTGTCCTGGAAAAGATGGTGTCCTTGATCCTGGTGGCGACGGTGATTCCTCGTGGTCCAGTGTAGTCCTGGAAAAGATGACGTCTTGGCTCCTGGCAGCAACGGTGATTCCTAGTGGTCCGGTCGGTGATCGGTGTGTCAGGAAACGATGAGACAGACAGAGCACAGTCTTTCCCCCTGTCAGCGTACGGTGACAACGAGCAACTCGATTCAGGTACAAAGGGAAACCCCTCACAGGGGGTGTCCCAATTCTCCCGTTGGTGCATGCGCAGGCTTATGTCCTGACTGGGCGTCCTGTCACTCACAGCGATGTCAGCGGGACCAGGTACATCATTGTCAGCAGTCTCTGTTAACAGCTTTTTGCCTCTGCTCGTTTTTACCTGCTCTGGCAGCTGGCCCCCCTGCAGAGGCTCTGACACTGCCCTCCTGCACGATGCACGTTCCCACGGCAACTAACTGATTTGCCACGCGCTGTGGCCCTTTTATCTTAGCCACGCCCCCTACTCCTAGGTGCAGAGGTCGGTCCGGGCCTTTAAGCTTTCCCCCATGAAACCTGGGTGACAGCCCCGACAATTCCAGATCCGTCACGGAGTAGGTAGACCTGGTCCGGGTCTTCACCTTACACAAGCAACACTCTTTTTAGTCATGACACTTCTCTACAATAAAATCTGTTTCATTTGAAACGTCTATGCTGTTATACGGAAACACTCTCTCAAGATCTGACCGATTGAGGCATGAACCCCTCAAAACCTGTGGGTTAAGCAGTTAATGTTATGGCTGATTGATGTAAAATCCTTTAGAGTAGGGAAATCTGAAATTTGAAACAATGTTGTGTATAATAAATTCCGTATCTGTTACAATCAGAATTATAGTTTTACACCCATTAGCATAATCGGTAAAGTTGAGCAAATCAACTTTGATTCCAATTTCCTGAAATTTGCAGATCCCAGTATATTGAAACAATTTATGTTTAAATTAAATCAAATGCAGCCATGTGAGCTTCCCCATCATGCCTTGCAGTTATCACATCCCATTGAAATGATAGGGAATAGTTATATCTGTATAGTCGTGTGACTCTGAATTGATTGATCCGTGATATATAACTGCACCTCATTAACAAGGTTATACTTCACACATTGTAGACAAAAAGGGCAGTTTAAAACCCTTCTGTTCTAATTTTGCTTCTGAAGAAAAATCCTGAACACGAGGCTTGTGTGTCACAGAAAGTGTGCTTTCTTTCTTTTGAGACAGCCAAGCAATATTTTTTCTTCTAAAAGACAAAAGAAAAATCTCCACATTCCAGAAATGTAAACACAGTTGTCTCCCTCAAGAGCTGTATATGATGCAAAAAAGATTTTTTTTGCACGATTCCAAGTTGTAAAGTTGTAATAACAATAGTTGTAATATTATACTCGTGGATGCTACTCGATAGACATATTATATAAGTTCTGGCCACTTGGACATTAAAGAGCTCAAAACGGTTTCAATACACTCCTATTAGACATCAGATTGTTGTACATGTACTTTCTGGACAATTGGAGGCTTCGCAGTATTGAGGTTTAGCGCAAATTTATATGCCTCAAATAAAGAAATGGACAAAATTTGGTAAAGCTAGTAAATTAGACTTCCTAAAGATCCATTGTTCTCAAATAATCAGTTCTGATGGCTTAGATATCTATGCATGTATCGTCATAATTACACAAGCCACTAATGAAATATGATTCCATAGAAATGATGCACCTAAATGCAAAATCTGGAAAAGAGATCCACTTCAGTGTAAAACTGCTGCATTGCTGTTGCAGGCATCTAGTGCTTAAGGCAAGCAAACCCCACAAATCTACTTCAATCTTTCTATGTCAAATCAAACTTAGATTGTTTATAGTTTGTTTTATGACTTAAGTTTATGTTTAAGAGTTAGCCTGCATATAAATCTCTAAAGCTCCAAAGAAAATATACATATTGTACTCATTACAGGCTAGTTAAGGGATTAGAACCAAATGACGTAACAATGCATTACCCATTCTGGATAAATTCCACAGCGTGTCTTCAAAATTCACAATGGCAGCCATATATGTGAGGCCCACCAAGTTGACCTCAATGTACACACTGATGTATATTTACTGCACAATTGACAGTTTAGAATTTAGTATACAACCAAATTACAATAATGTGAATTAGTATATAATAAAGGAATATAAAATGTATTCATTGTCCAGAATAAGAAAAATTAAATCGAGAATACAAGCCTTTGTATGTGAAGAATGAAAACAGTTCGCTGCCTAATTGTTTTCACTTGGGGAAATGTATCCAGTATTATTACATGACATCGAACTCAGTCACAGAATGAAACTATTGTGTTTTCCCATAAAATTAGAATGCTAATATGCTCTGGATTTATCTATCAGTCAATTTATCTAAGGTATCTCTGCAAACATGGGGGCAGAACTCCCATTCATTTTCTTTATTAGGATTTATTACATTTTTGGAATGAAACATTTCACCTCCATGATAATGATGGGGCAACATCTGTTTTCCTTTTAGAAATCTTGATAAGACCTCTGAATTTTGTTTTCTTTTCCTTTTTTTTTCATCTTAAGTAGGAAAATGACTGAAGCAGCTGCACTAATGTTGTGTCATCATCACAAAGGTTTATTTCTTAAAGTTGCGACACAGTGTCTCTTCAAAGACAAATTATTATGAAAACTGAGGTCAGTCACATGGTTTAAACATTTCTTGGTGCCATTAAAAAGGTATTACCGGAAAATATTTGCTACATCACTCAGACATATGTATTAAAGGTATTGTTTGTAAAGTCAGGGTTTGAACTAGTTAATAAGAGACTTGATTTATTTTCTTTAACTTTGCATTTTAGAATTGTAAGTTCTGGTTTATGCTCACTTATGGCTCTTGTACATAATAATACTTTCAATACATACAGTATATTTAGCAAACTTCTGTTAAACTAAAGATAATATTGTGACTTGCAACCAATAATTGACGTGAAGAATTTTAAACAAGCTAGCTTTATATTTTTGTATGGCAACATCAAGATGGAAAAGTTGAAAATTGATACATCTATAGACATGTTAATGAAATGCAAATGATGAAAAAAGTGAAACAAAATTTTCAAATCATTGTGATTGAGGAGTGCCACACGCGGAAATACCCGCACTTACACGCCTTGACATTTTATCAATGAGGTTATTACTGATTATCTTTGGAATGCTCTGCCATGCTGAATGCACTTGGGCACACAAATCATCAAGATCCATTGCTAGCAGCTCCCTTTGCAATTGCAGAAAAATGATGTTCCAGATGTGCTTGATCAGAGAAACCCGGAGAAGGTGCAAACAATGGAAGCAGGCTAACAGGCTGCTTACTGTATATGGCCTGGCACTGTAGTGCAAAGCATGCAAGTGCATGTATTTCTGTGTGTGGTGCATATACTTGAAACTGAATAAATAGAAATGTTTTGAAAATTATATTATATTTTTTCTATCAGGCCTGTAATTTTCACTTTTTTTTACTATTTTTTAAACAAAGTTTTTCACTATTTTTTCTATTGATTTGATTTTCACGTTCACAGTTCCACGATTTTTCCTTCTTTGGGTTGCAATTTAATTGTTGAGGAGTGTCTTTACAAGAGCATTAGCCATAGTTCCATGATAAAGATTAGTGATGAGTGAGTGTGCTCGTTACTCGGGTTTTCCGAGCATGCTCAGATGTTCTCCGAGTATCTTGGATGTGCTTGTACATTATGTTTGTGTCCCCGCAGCTGCATGGTTTGCGGCTGCTAGACAGCCTGAACACATGCAAGGATTGCCTGTTTGCTAGGGAATCTCTGTATAGCAGCCGCAAATCATGCAGCTGCGGGGACACAAACATAATCTACGAGCATGCCCAAGATACTCAGAGAACACCCGCGTAACGAGCACTCTCACTCATCACTAATGAAGATATGATGAAAAATAAAATCTACTCATAAACAAGTTTATTTTCCCACTAAAGCATGTCTAAACACATCATTTTAATAACCAAAGCATGATGTGTTGTTACTTTCAACCATCAATTATCAGAATATCGGTGAATAGCCAAAATTTACATATGAAAAGATAACAGGTTTACTAATGTGTATAGTATATCACCTTGTGAAATATGGGTTGGTGAAATAGTATACATTGCTCCTGCCACCAAAAAAACTGTAAAAATTGACACTTAATATTAACTTACATATATATATAGCAGCTTCAAAAAAAATTATTCACAGAGATATAGTTATTTTTTTGTTTTGTTGTGTCAGCCATAGTGTATTTAAAATGTAGCGGAAATGTTGTAAATTTTTCCTTGAGATTTGCAACTAGAAAAGGAATGGTTTACCAGCAGATGCAAATCCACAACAAAATTTTCCTGTTTTGGTGATGATTTTTGTGGTAGATATCTCTTTGGATCCCTACAGAATCACTGTATAAATGTTCTTCTTAATTCCATTATGAAGGCCATACTCTCAAAGTAGCTTTTTTAAGTGATGATTAAATATCATATTCTCAGCATGACTATCTTAAAAAAGAGTAACTCTTTACCAAGAACCTATGTAAGATGACAATTAGTGATGAGCGAGTGTGCTCGTTACTCGAGTTTTCTGAGCATGCTTGGGTGTTCTCCGAGTATCTTGGGCGTGCTCGTAGATTATGCTTGTGTCTCCGCAGCTGCATGACAGCCTGAATACATGTGGGGATACCCTAACAAACAGGCAATCCCTGCATGTGTTTAGGTTGTCTAACAGCTGTAAATCATGCAGCTGCAGTGACACAAACATAATCTACGAGCACACCCAAAATACTCGGAGAACACCCGAGCATGCTTGGAAAACTCAAATAACTAGCACACTCGTTCATCACTAATGGCAACCAATATAGCTGTTTTCTTTTTTTGCCAAAAAGGTCACTCTAGCCAAAACCAGTATTGCTAAAATGTGCTGCTACTCCAGATTATAGTTTACCTATATGTCACCATTCTTGTGCTCATTATGGTGTTACTCTCTTTCATCCAGCGACTTTCTGACAACTATGGCTTTAAATATTTTTCTATAAAAACCCCAATCATTTCAATTGTTACGTGCAAAAAAAGAAAAGGACTGAAACATCTGAACATCTCAGTTACTACAATCCTGTTCACACTTATAATTAGGAAAAACAGCCATTTGAGACATTATCTGCAAATATGTTATATTTTCCTAATAAGATTCAATGAACATATTCTAACAACGTATTATCTAGATTGTCTTCATTCATGTGACTTTTTGCATACGGTTCACAAAGTGAAATTCTTATGTGCATAAAATTTGAAATATTTTTTATTAGAAATGGGTGATGTATATGAGAAGTGTACTGTACCTTTAATCCATGATGTAAATAAGTAATAGTAATCAGTAATAAAGTTATAAATTTTCACATGCAATATATAGTAATATGGTTCAAAGGTCTTTTTGGCCCCATCAGGTTCCAGGGCCCTTATGTTACAGCAACCTCTTGAAGCCACAGATCATTATTATATTCCTTTTCAGGAATAACACTAGATATTTGTACCACCTTCAAATATGGAAACATTAAATGTTCACATTAAATGGGCATTGCAGCTAGTTTGAAAAACTGGCCACAACAACCAATGGGGGATATAAGAAGATATATTCACCTCAGGAATCTGCTCCATACTCCAGTGCTGCTGTTCCAATAGTTTCCATCGGAAGTGATGATGTCCACAGTCCTGGAGAGAGAAAGAGAGAAAGAGAGAAAGACAGAGAGAGATATTTTTTTCTTTTCATAGCAGTTCGGAAATCCATTATTTCCAATGGGGTTCGGATTCTGGTGGATTTTTGGGAACTGTTCTGGAACCCGAACTGAAAAAGTTCCAGTCAGGTACCAAAATCTGAACTTCCACCGGTCCGCCCATCCCTAGCCATGATATTATTACTAATGGTTTGGAGGAGACCATTAGAATGGCAGTGCTGAAGCGGCGAGTGGATTTCCAGGACAAATTTATCTACTTTTCTATTTTTTACCCCCAAGCTTTCCACTGTTTTTTAAATAACGTCTAAAAGGTGAAACTGTCACACTCCTTGTTTGTAAGTATCCCTTTTCACACAACTCATGCAACTTTACCAATGAATTTTATTCCTGCCAATATAAGAAGGGCTAACTTTTCCAAGAATTTATTGCATGTTTTCTGTAATTAGAAACTCACTTTCCTTTGTGATGTAGTAGAAATAGTGAAAACAGATAAGAACCATAAAACATTCCTGGTCATTTTCCAAACTTCTGCATTCCCAGAGTAATTATCCAGTTTTTTCCTGGTCTTCTGGCTTGCCTCAGTAGTTTATTAATTCAATGATTGTCATTTTTCATATTTGGTCTATTAATACATATTATTTCTGCAAGTTCCACTAAACACAGATATCACAACATGGTGTAGTGTATCATAAAACATAATAGTGTATCTATGATTGATAATCACAAATAGGAGCATAGAAACATTATCAATGTGAACGCATGTCAGATACAGCTGCATTTGTAAGCCTGGAGCAGATACAGTTGTGGCCAAAAGTATTGACACCCCTGCAATTCTGTCAGATAATACTCAGTTTCTTCCTGAAAATGATTGCAAACACAAATTATTTGTTATTATTATCTTCATTTAAATTGTCTTAAATGAAAAAACACAAAAAGTTTTGTCCTAAAGCCAGATTGGATATAATTCCACACCAAACATAAAAAAGGGGTGGACAAAAGTATTGGCACTGTTCGAAAAATCATGTGATGCTTCTCTAATTTGTAAATTGCCTCTTCTGAGAAAAAGAGGACTTAACTCTATAGCGCCACCTGTTGGAAGTAGCGATCCTACAAGTCACAATCAACCCTTTAACGAGTCGTGCAATATGACTTAGAATAAAATTTAATAAAATCATATTGCACGACTCGTTAAAGGGTTGATTGTGACTTGTAGGATCGCTACTTCCAACGGGTGGCGCTATAGAGTTAAGTCCTCTTTTTCTCAGAAGAGGCAATTTGCATATTTAATTTCCCAGAGGAGCATTGCACGGCGAATAAGCCTCCTTACCTTGACAAGCCAGATGGTATGTCACTCTCCATAAGGAGAAACGTTACCCCTTAGACCCCAGTCTCTAATTTGTGTAATTAACAGCACCTGTAACTTACCTGTCGCACCTAACAGGTGTTGGCAATAACTAAATCACACTTGCAGCCAGGTGACATGGATTAAAGTTGACTCAACCTCTGTCCTGTGTCCTTGTGTGTACCACATTGAGCATGGAGAAAAGAAAGAAGACCAAAGACCTGTCTGAGGACTTGAGAAACCAAATTGGACAATGACCCAAAACACACTTCAAAAAGCACTAGAAAGTGGTTTGAGAGAAAGCACTGGAGACTTCTAAGGTGGCCAGCAATGAGTCCAGACCTGAATCCCATAGAACGCCTGTGGAGAGATCTAAAAATGGCAGTTTGGAGAAGGCACCCTTCAAATATCAGGGACCTGGAGCAGTTTGCCAAAGAAGAATGGTCTAAAATTCCAGCAGAGCATAAGAAACTCATTGATGGTTACCGGAAGCAGTTGGTCGCAGTTATTTTGGCTAAAGGTTGTGCAACCAAGTATTAGGCTGAGGGTGCCAATACTTTTGTCTGGCCCATTTTTTGAGTTTTGTGTGAAATGATCAATGTTTTGCTTTTTGCTTCATTCTCTTTTGTGTTTTTTTTGTTTAAGACAAATTAAATGAAGATAATAATACCAAAGAATTTGTGATTGCAATCATTTTCAGGAAGAAACTGAGTATTATCTGAGAATTTCAGGGGTGTCAATACTTTTGGCCACAACTGTATAGGATACATATTGTTAGGTGTCGAGTTCCCACCGCTGCACAGGGGGAATCTCGAACCATGTCCACTGCGGTCTCCCATACTGTGCGCTTGGTTACTGCTGCCCTTCCAGGTCCAGCCATTGTAACTAGCACTGAGCAGCGGCGAGCAGACACTCCTGGGATTAAGTCCTGCTTTTTCTCTACTGAGCATGCCCAAGGGACGACCTCTCATTGGAGGTCGGGGTCACATGCTCAGGTCCTGTAGCAGCTCCTATTGGATCACTAGGAAGGTCCCGGAGAGCTTCCGCTATAAAAGGTTTGCATGGCCGCACGGCCATGTGCTAGTATAAACTTGATAACGTGTGTTTGAAGATGAATGACTGTCGATGGATGAAAGCTCCTTAATCATTCCCATTCCTTGTGTTGTTGACTGGTCGCGAATGGTGGAAGCTATCTAGCGCCCGACAGTGCTACCTGCACACGTAGCACACGTTACAGTGCCTTTTTGCAGTGCCCGTCTGTAAGACACCGTGCGCAATCAGTGCGCTTTCCTGACAGCCTGTCAGTGTAGGGTGGGAATTCAAGCTTGGACTCCACATCTGATTTGGGGTGTCCTCAGGTGCGGGCTCAAAAGCCACCAAGGGTCAGAGCGAGTCCAATCACCAGTTTAGTGGGGGTGATTTATAGGGATCCCACTAGTGTCTTGCAGCTGCACCCTGTGACTTCTAACAGGACGCAGCGTATTTTGGCGACTCTGTGAAGCAACAGAGTTTGCGTCCATTCACACTGGGAGAATTCTAACCCACGTGTGAGCAAGTGTCCATCAGCCATTACTCAGCAGCAGGTACCATCTCTGCACGGTGGACCGCTAGCCCTAACACATATACTACAAAATTAGTCACTGACCAATTTAATTTTCACCAATTGGATTCCAGCAACAGGACAACAAAATTGTCAGTGATAAATGGAACATTCTCATATTGGTTTTTTTAGCCGACATATCATGGTGATTAGTGGCATATTCCAACATCTGATGGTGCTTTTTGGTATCCCTGAATCCTAAAGAGACTGTGTTGAATCCTTGTGGTCCATTGGGTTCTTGGTTTATATATCAAACTTGAGGTTTTGAGTGTCCCAGCCTTAGTATAAGCACCAATACCACGACAAATTATCTAGACTCATTACTAGTCAACATTATCGAAACCTTCTGCCTCACATGCTCCAATTATAGCCATAATTCTGCACTCCTACTTCTGTCTTCTGTGCTAAGGTCAATCATTTATATAATGTAAGCTTAAAAGATTATATATTTCTTATAATTTAAATAGTTATATTCTGTAAAATTTCATAGGATGCTGGGAAAGCTCTGAGAGGCCCGGCGCCTGCGCACTGCAGCACTTTGCTCTGCGCTCAACAGAGCAGATAAAGTACACCTGCGCAGGAGCCGCGGCAGGAAGCAAAGAAGAGGACATCATCGTATGAAGATGGGAGGCGCCTGACCTGGATAGCGATGCCCATCAGACCGGACCAAACCGGGACCGCCCCTGGGTGAGTATAATATAACCTGTTTTTCTTATCTTGCAGGTTACAGCGGGGGGCTAATCTACAGCATTGCAGAATACTGTAGATAAGCCCCTGATGGCGGTGGCCGCATCTTATAGGTGAAAATTGGGGTGACAGATTCCATTTAAGGCCATTTTGACAAATAGCAGTCACACTGTGGACTTTCCACTTTTTAACTGCACATTCATTTAATCTTAAAAATGAAAGCCACAGCTTCATGAGAAGCATGCCCAAATACCAATAGAAGATGGATAACATATAATGCAATTATATTATAAGGGCCATAACGGACATGTCTATGGGATAATCGCTAACTAAAGATAAATTACCATAGAAAAAATACGATCAAAAACACCCAACAAAGTTTGTAATAGAAAATAGTATAAATACTTTATTAAATATAAATACAAACGATATTCAATAAGGCCAGGGAGGGAAGTAGGAAAAACTCAGGTCACAATGTGCACCAGGAAACGGCCAGGGGTACAGGCATGTGAACCATGTGAATAGAAACAATTACAGTAATGTCTAAGATCCAAAAAGGACTCCTAAGTAAGGCCATGGCAGGAAAAAATGCCCTAATAGAAAATATATCTGAAAAATACACAACAACAATGGCTGTTATTAGGATAAACCATAATTACCTGCACAGGCACGAAATGTATCACGGTCCACAGCGTGTACCCACCCCCTGCCATGGCCTTACTTAGGAGTCCTTTTTGGATCTTAGACATTACTGTAATTGTTTCTATTCACATGGTTCACATGCCTGTACCCCTGGCCTTTCCTGGTGCACATTGTGACCTGAGTTTGTCCTACTTCCCTCCCTGGCCTTATTGAATATCGTTTGTATTTATATTTAATAAAGTATTTATACTATTTTCTATTACAAACTTTGTTGGGTGTTTTTGATCGTATTTTTTCTATGGTAATTTATTCATTTAATCTTGCAAGGAATGTTTCCCTGCAATATTAAAGTGAATCTGACACCTGATCTCTGCTGCCCAATCCATGGGCAACATGTATCAGGCACTGGCTGTATTATTTCAGCCATGTTAGTTTGAATGCTATGGTGTTTTCAGAGAAAAACATACTTTAATAGCTGCGTGCCTTATAGACTATTTGGGCGGCCTTCTTCCTGTCTGCTGCCCTGGATCCACAGGTCTCTGCCTGTACACCTATGTGTTGCATGCACGAGATGTCAGGTTCTTTTTAACCCCTTTATCCCCTGGCCATTTTCCATTTTCACTTTTTCTTCCCCTTCTTCCAAGAGCCATAAGTTTTTTTTTTATTTTTCTGTTAATATAGCCAAATGAGGGCTTGTATTTTTGCAGGTCGAATTGTACTTTTGAATTATACCATTGATTTTATCATGTAATGCACTGGAAAACAGTGGTTTTTATTTACCATGTTAACTAAATGGTAAAACTGACCTGCCATTATGATTCTCCAGGTCTCCAAACTTTTATATATATTTTTTTTATTTATGTGGTGAAAAAAAATTGAAAATTTGCATGAAAAAAAATTGTTTTTGTTGCCATTTTCCGAGACCCAGAATGTTTTCATTTCTTGGGATATGGGGCTGAGACAGAGCTCATTTTTTGCACCCTGAGCTGATGTTCTTACTGATACCATCTTGGGGTAGATAAAGTTTTTTGATTGCTTCTTATCACATGTTATTGCAATGATGTGGCGGACAAACAACGTAATTCTAATTTTGTTTCTCGTTATGGTGTTTATCGATCAGATTAATTTGTTTCATATTTTGATAGATCAAACATTTCTGAAGGCAGTAATATCAAATATGTGTATTTTTAAAAAATAATTTGATTTGAACTTTAGTTTTTTTATTTTTTGAATATTTTTTAAAACTTTTTTCTTTTTTTTAAAAGTCTACTTGAGTGATTTGAAGTTGTAGCTGTTTGATTGCCGCTCCTATAGATAACGGTGCATCCGCACTACTATGTATAATATTAATCACAATCTGCTATGAATGCGAGCAAGGGGCCGATGTTCACAAGAGGATGATAGTCACAAGCACAGGGGTCATCAGTAGACCACCAGCTGTCATGAAAACACCCATTGGCACTCGCGATCACATGACAGGGGCACAATGACTTGCTTACAGCCAGCACGTGTTAAATCTTGCTGTCAGTAATTGATAGCAGGATTTAATTGGTCAACGGGTAGAGCAGTGCTTAAGTCACATGATTAAATCAGTCATCATGTGCAGGAAAAATGTGGGTTCAGCGTGTGAGCCTGCATCAAAGTCAGGGACATAACATATGATGTAAATTGAAATTGGGCACAGAAACAGTGCAAAGACTGAAGCAGAATCAAGCTGTTGTGGTTTTCAGCATGACTGCTGCATGTGAACGGAGCATAAAGAGTATGCTGTTACAGTATCTATTTTAGATATATAATTTGAGGTTTGAAAAGTTTAGTTGGGATATGTGTGCATGTGCTAACCAAAATTATCTGAGAAAAAATTGTCTAGCATTTAATATAAATTAAACCTCCTGGGTCTCCACAGTTAGGCTGCCATCACACTAGCAGTATTTGGTCAGTATTTTACATCAGTATTTGCAAGCCAAATCCAGGAGTGGGTGATAAATGTAGAAGTGGTGCATATGTTTCTATTATACTTTTCCTCTATTTGTTCCACTCCTGGTTTTGGCTTACAAATACTGTCCAAATACTGCTAGTGTGACGGCAGCCTTATAGGCTGAGTTCTCTTGGGACTGGCAATGCTTCGTAGTGTACATCAATACAATGGGATTATTCACGCTAGTCTGCTGCATCAGTTTTGGTGATGAAAAATTAGTTTCTTTTTGAGGACGGATCGGACTTATGCTGGAAGAACTGTACTCAAAAACCTAACATATTTCATATTTTCTGCTCCTGTCCTAAAATAATCGACCTGTGGAAATTTATTGAGCAATATTAACAACTCTGTAGTTGAATTGTCTCTTCAACTGGTTTTGTTCTTGCTTGATTCAAATAGATTCCTCCCAAAACTAAATATCTCGCAATCCATCTATTTGCTGTAACAAAAATACTTATAGCATCTAAATGGAAATCAATAGATGTTCTCTCTATTTCAGAAATAAAGAAAAGAATGTCTACCCATAATTCTTTTGAACATTCTTACGCTCTAGAAAATAATTATTTCAAAAAATACTATTCCGCATGGTCATCTTGGAACCTATTTCTTTCCTCAAGTTGGAACAAATTGCAGCACGGTGGCTCAGTGGATAGCACTGCAGCCTTGCAGCGCTGGGGTCCTGGTTCAAATCCCAACTAGGACAACATCTGCAAGGAGTTTGTACGTTTTCCCTGTATTTGCATGGGTTTCCTCCGCTAGCATTAGCGCTATCTAAATAAAGATTATTATTAAATACAATTACATATTTAACAAAGCAAATTAAAAATTGTTTTATTCTAAATATTGTTTCAATAAGGATGATCTTTTCCCCTGTCCCTACTCTCCATGTTTATCTGATCCAACCTTTTCCTATGCCCTTTTCTTTCCTTACCCTTTCCCTCACCTTTCCTATCGTTGGCTTCCACATTATTTTCCTCTTGCACTAACCTTTTTTTCTCTCTTGATTCTTCTTTGAATATATCTTCTTACTTACTTGTTTAATTAAACACATTTTAGATCACTCTTTTATGTTTTATTACTCACCTTATTGACTATAACTATAATCCCCTTCCCAAAAAATTGTTACATTTTTGTATCATTAAAGAAAGTACAAACCTTCTACTTTTTTTTACCGTAGATCATTAATTTAATTACTGGGCATACCTGATGAAGTAAGAAACCATACAGGATTCTGGAATAGCTTTTGCATATGGGTGCGTAACACATACCCATGATTTACTTGTGTATATAACAGTCTATGCCCTATGGCGATGTTTACAGGGGGATACTGATGTATATGTATATATGGGCCCTTTTATCTTTCCTACTGCCATTAATTCATTAGATAGTATACATTATTTCCTTTTAAAAATCAAAATAGAGAAAGAAGCCTTTAAACAATTTTCTAGGCAGATTATTGTTTAGAAAGAAGAAGTACATCCTGGGTTGATTTACATGAGTTGCAAGAAATGCAGAGGAGTAGAGAGTAATAAAGTCATATTTATAAATCCACTGATGATGCAAGGTTTAATGTGAAATTACTAATACTAGTGTGAAGAGATCATCTGGATAAAAGACAGACACAGGGAATGACATTACACATTTCCTTCATCTATCAGTGAGATAGATGCAAAGATAAATACAATAATAATTAGAACTGCCTGCCTATCCTTCTACTCCCCTGCCCCATCTGTTATACTTTAATCTCTTCCAAGCACTGATACAGGGAACATTACATTGGATTCACAGTACTTTAGACAGCAGCTAGAATATGCTCAGTCTAATAAATGTGATCAACATACAGGTTTAAACATATTGGGGCGACTATTTTCCTGAATGAACTTTTTCTCTAAAAACATTTTTTTTTGCAAATAGTATGTGTTCTTGAGTCATTTAACTCTTTAGAAAACTATGCTCGGCCATATCAAACAAAGAGGATTTGTATGATCATTCAGCAACAATTCTATATTTAGCAGACACACCACCAATTTATCTGACCCTTTCAACAATTTTGTTGGTATTGTAAAATTGGATGTAAGGTTATCCAGTTGTACACTATGCAACTAATTCATCAATATGTTTCCCATTCATAAATGTGACTGTGAGCTTAGCCTGGTAAACCTTGGCTAAATTCAGCAGCACAAGGCTTTTGCAATCTCCCAATACAGTGCATAAAAATACATAGCATACAATTCACATCACATTTAAAGGATGTTCACTACTGGATAATGATCTCTTAACAGCTCATAAAAAAATATATACAGTGGGTATGGAAAGTATTCATACCCCTTTAAATTTTCTATCTTTGTTTCATTGCAGCCATTTGGTAAATTTAAAAAAAAGTTAATTTTTTTACTCATTAATGTACACTCTGCACACCATCTTGACTGAAAAAACCCCCAGAAATGCAGACATTTTTGAAAATGTAATAAAAAAGAAAAACTGAAATATCACATGGTCAAAAGAATTCAGACCCTTTGCTCAGACACTCATATTTAAGTCACATGCTGTCCATTTCCTTGTGATCCTCCTTGAGATGGTTCTACTCGTTTATTGGAGGTCAGCTGTGTTTAATTAAACTGATAGGACTTGATTTGGAAAAGCACACACCTTTCTATATAAGACCTCACAGTGCATGTCAGACCAAATGAGAATTATGAGGTCAAAGGAACTGGCCAAGGAGCTCAGAGACAGAAATGTGGCATGGCATAGATCGGGCCAAGGTCAAGGTTCTTAAGAGCACAGTGGCCTCCATAATCCTTAAATGGAAGAAGTTTGGGACCACCAGAAGTCTTCCGAGACATGGCTGTCCAGCCAAACTGAACAATCATGGGAGAAGAGCCTTGGTAAGAGAGGTAAAGAAGAATCCCAAGATCACTGTGGCTGAGCTCCAGAGATGCAGTAGGGAGATGGGAGAAAGTTCCACAAAGTCAACTATCACTGCAGCCCTCCACCAGTCGGGCCTTTATGGCAGAGTGGCCCAACGAAAGCCTCTCCTCAGTGCAAGACAAATGAAAGCCCGCACAGGTTTGCTAAAAAACACATGAAGGACTTCCAGACTATGAGAAATAAGATTCCCTTGTCTGATGAGACAAAGATAGACCTTTTTGGTGATAATTCTAAGCGGTATGTGTGGAGAAAACCAGGTACTGCTCATCACCTGCCCAATACAATCTCAACAGTGAAACATGGTGGTGGTAGCATCATGCTATGGGGGTGTTTTTTAGCTGCAGGGACAGGATGACTGGTTGTCATTGAAGGAAACATGAATGCGGCCAAGTACAAAGATATCATGGATGAAAACCTCTTTCAGAGTACTCTGGACCTCAGGCTTGGGCGAAGGTTCACCTTCCAACAAGACAATGACCCTAAGCACACTGCTAAAATAAGAAAGGAGTGGCTTCAGAACACCTCTGTGACCATTCTTGACTGGCTCAGCCAGAGCCCTGACCTAAAACCAATTGAGCATCTCTGTAGAGACCTGAAAATGGCTGTCCACCAATGTTCACCATCCAACTTGATGGAACTGGAGAGGATCTGCAAGGGAGAATGGCAGAGGATCCCCAAATCCAGGTGTGAAAAACTTGTTGCATCATTCTCAAGAAGACTCATGGATGTACTAGCTCAAAAGGGTGCTTCTACTCAATACTGAGCAAAGGGTCTGAATACTTATGACCATGTGATATTTCAGTTTTTCTTTTTTTAATAAATTTGAATATGAATACTTTCTGTACCCACTGTATGTAGCATCGCTGTTCCTGCAATGCCAATACAGTGTTCCTTGGTTGTCAATTAACATAACGTCATGTGAATGCTGTAGTTAATCAGCAGCTGCTGATTTGTTGCAGTGGTCGAATGACATTCTAAATTGTGGGCCCTCGCAGGCAGGGTCCTCTCTCCTCCTGTACCAGTAGTACTTGTTTTGTTTAAGATTACTGTACTTGTTTTTATTATGTATACCCCTCCTCACATGTAAAGCGCCATGGAATAAATGGTGCTATAATAATAAATAATAATAATATGTCACATGACCAGCAGGGGACACGTCAGTAACACTGCACCACTTCGGGAAGTAAATATACAGCTTTTTATTTTAAGCTGTGCACCTGTAAAGAGTGCGAGAGCGATAGTCGCGATTGAGCTGCTGTCTGATTGCGCTCTGGCACTGTACAGACTAAAAGTGTCCCAGTCCCAGTTCCAATGTACTATAGGGTATGGGGTGCATCACACTCACTAGTAGGCTCCAGGCCTCCGCTGCCTCCAGGCTTCCGTCCTCAGGAGCCTCGCACACAATGCAGGGGATACCAAGTTCTTTGTAACAGTCAATCGTCTACTAAACAGTCCAAGTTCTTCAGGTGGGCACAAATGGGGTACAGCAATTAGCACTTCTTTCCTCCTTAGTACAACTCTACTTCTAACTTGCCACCTGTTCATTCTGGACTACCCCTAAGCCCGCTGTCTCCATTAGCCTCAGGGATTTGTTTTCCATTCTGGCAGTGCACCCAGGACAGGCCACCTGCCTCCCATGTAATTCCATGTCCATCAACCTTGTGATGTCAGAAGACCAGGCTCACTCTGTGGTACCTGGCCCGAACCCTAGGCTTCAGACGCCGCTGGAATGTCCATCACGAAACTCCATTAGAGCTCCCACTGTCTAGAACGTTTGGCCCATGCTGACTCTATCAACACACCCCACCTGAACGTGAATTCCACTATACACTTCAATAACTGACATTGAACTCCTCCTAACCAGGAAGTGCTCCCCTTTCTATCAGCACTAGGGCTCACCGAATGGGCTAATCCTATCCTTAACCATTTCCCATCTTAAATGCTAAACATACGTTTCCTTATTCTATATCCTATGCTGTCCTAAGCTTATCCTTATGCTATACTCACATTATGCATTAACACCCTATATACTGTACATCACCATAATGCATTACATTAGACACACGTTACTTTCACATAAAAAAACGCACAACGGTATTCACATAGTGCATCTGTTGTCTTCAGAGGCAAATTAGCTAATTTTTCATGTATTTCACACACACACACACACACACACACACACACACACACACACACACACACACACACACACACACACACACACACACACACACACACTGTACCCCACCCACCCAATAACCCCATAAGTTTTTAAAACACCTTTGGGGGTTATTTGAACACAAATATATATAATTTATATTTCTGATTTCCCCTATAACTTGGGCAAGTATATTTGCACAGTTAACAGGTGCTCCTAGCACCCAGCAGCTCCTGCTCCCTCATTGCACCCAGTGAACGCATGAACAAGAAGCACCATCAAATCTTCCAAATATATTCACAAAACCACTTGACCAGCATTGTGTATATGGTTATTGAAAAGGTAAACATGACAATAAACTATGTCTTCTCTGTGAGGAGTCTGGTTGTGCCTGATAGTCAGCTCCCCGCCCTCACAGATGTACAATCTCATGCAGGCCACTTATTACTCTTCATTAACGTTTTACAACATCAGTATAGAGTAGTATGGCCTGCATGGATTTTTAAAGTGCTTGGGTAGTCCAGAAGTAGTTAAATGAAAGCTCTTTGGTATATTGTAAGTGCCTCCTACTGGTTGCTGTATGAGAACCATATGGAGGTGGGGGCCGCCAACCTTGAGGAGAAGGAAAGTAGACAGTGACATGTAGGAAAGCTGTGTTTTCACTGCGGAGATCTTGGACATTGGAAAAAGGACTGCCCCTCCTGCCCACAGACTACCAAGCGGCTGAGTCTTGATGATTGTCGTGGAAGTCACCCAGACTCTCAGGTACCTTTTTCTGCATTATCAAAAATTTTGTTGGAAGTGGAACTTTGTTGTGGGAGTGGCTCCACTCCTACTTCTGCCTTCTTGGACTGTGGGTCATCCATGAAATTAGGGACAGTTAGGCTGGAGACTCATATTCATGTTGTTGCAAATGACAAAACACCACTGGCTAAAAATGTCATTAAATGTGTTTCATAGGAGTTTCTCCTTAAAGTGAGTTCCCTGCATCAGGAACATATTTCATGTTTTGCTATGGACAATCTGCCTGCGGGACTGGTGTTGGGGTTCCCCTAGCTACAATTACATAATCCTGTGATAAACTGGGAATCTCAGGACATTGTTAAATAGGGTCCTAATTGTAGTAAAAATTGCCTCACTACTGTACATGTGTCATCCATCAGTCTGGAGGGTATTCCGGAGTACCTGAAGGACTTTGAGCATGTGTTCTCTGAAAAGGAGGCTGAGGTTCTACTACCACACCGCCAATTCGATTGTGCTGTTGATCTTGTTCCTGGTGCCAAATTGCCCAAAGCCCGTTTGTACAACCTTTCTGGCCCTGAGAGGGCTGCTATGAAGGAGTATATCGCTGATAGAGTCCGTAAAGGGTACATTCGACCATCTGTCTCTCCCATGGCGACAGGGTTCTTTTTTGTGAACAAAAAGGATGGTGGTTTACGCCCATGCCTTGATTTTCGAGAACTGAATAAAATCACTATAAGAAACACTTATCCCCTCCCACTTATACCCAATTTGTACAATCGTCGGGGGCCAGGTGGTTCTCTAAGTTGGACCTCAGGGGAGCATACAATCTCATCTGTATGCGTGAGGGAGATGAGTGAAAGAAACTGCATTTCTCACTTCTGAGGGTTTGTTTGAAAATTTGGTTATGCCCTTTGGCCTGACTAATGCGCCAGCAGTGTTCCAGAATTTTATGAATCATGTTTTCTCAGATTTTATTGGGCGTTTCATGGTAGTTTATTTGGATGACATCCTCATATATTCTTCTGACAAACAGTGTCACATGGGTTCTTCAGAAGCTTAGGGAGATCTCACTATTTGCTAAACCGGAGAAGTGTTCATTTTTTGCTCAATAATTGTCCTTTCTTGGGGTCATTTTGTCTACTGAGGGGTTTTGCATGGACCCTAGGAAGGTACAGGCTATTGTGGATTGGGTGCAACCCAGAGATCTCAAGGGTCTTCAGCGTTTTCTGGGTTTTGCTAATTATTATAGAAAATTAATTACGAGGTTTTCTCAGGTGGTCAAACCCCTCATGGATTTAACTCCTAAGGGGGCTGATCTCAACAACTGGTCAGCTCCAGCTATGGCTGCATTTTCTTCCTTAAAGAACTGTTTCATGACTGCCCCTGTATTGGTTCAACCTGATTTGTCTAAACTATTTATTGTAGAGGTGGACACCTCGGAGGTGGGAGTGGGGACTGTGTTGTATCAGGAGCCCGCCACGCTGACTAACTTAAGACCCTGTGCCTTCTTTCCAAAAAAATTTTCCTCTGCTAAGAGGAATTACGATGTGAGTAACCAGAAGCTATTGGCCACTAAATTGGCGTTTGAAGAATGGAGGCATTTTTTTGGGAGGAATTACGGATCACAAGAACCTGTCTTCCATCGAGTTCGCCAAACATTTAATTCCAAGACAGGCAAGGTGGTCACTTTTTTACCCCCGATTTTAGTTTTCTATTATTTTCAGACCAGGGTCCAAGAATGTGAAGGCTGATGCTTTATCTCATAGCCCAGCGGTCCCCAACCTTATTGACCTAGAGAGCCACATTCAGTACTGAGAGAGGGTCGCAAGCCACATTCAGCTCTGAGAGGGGGTCACAAGCAACATCCTGCTTCTGTCTCCCTCAACATAGTGTCAACCAAAGCCCCCATTACGGGTATAATGATAACCGAAGCTTTTCCACAGAAATCACTCCAAAGCAGTGCACTGATATCCAAGGGTTACCAAAATGCTCCAATTCAGTATTCTCCCATCAAGGACTCTGAACACACTGTCGCATTCAGGTTCAAGAACCGGCTCTACCTTTTAATATCATCCCCATACCTAAAACATCTCTAAACCCCTAAATCCAGTATACAGTATGTGCATCCAGATTTGCTCTTCTGTGCAGGGCTACTCCAAAATTCACCATTTTGAGATGTACTCTTCATACCTGTTTGCTAGACCTGCAGCTAATGCACCAAGCTGGCAGACAGTTGCGAGCCACAATTCATGGGACCGCGAGCCACATGTGGCTCCCGAGCTACAGGTTGGGGACCCCTGTCATAGCCTATATCCAATATCACGTCCTGAACGTGCTTTCTCCATTCTTCAGCGTGGAGTGGTGGTGGCTGCGGCGTCCATGGCATTGGAATGAGAGATTCGTAAGGGCCCAATCTTTTGCTCCTTCTTCCATACCTGATAATAAGCTCTTTGTGCCTGTTCAGTACCAATTAAGGATGCATCAGGAGTTCCATGACTCGGCTCTGGGTGGGCATCCTGGAATCTCGGCCACGCATAAAGCCATCACTAGGCTGTTTTGGTGGACCTCATTGGCTTCTGACATCACTGGGTTTGTGTACTCCTGTGAAACTTGTGCCAGCGCAAAACCCCCTGTAACTGGCCAGCCGGGGAATTGGTGCCACTGCCAATTCCAGATAGACTGTGGACTCATCTGTCCATGGATTTTATCACCGATCTTCCCCACTCTAATGGCAAAACCGTGATCTGGGTTGCTGTTGATATTTTTAGTAAACAGGAGCATTTTGTACAGTTGGCGGTAATAATGCTCAGACTCTATCAAAACTATTCATTGAGCATGTGGTTTGATTGCATGGTGTGCCTGTCAGAGTGGTGTCTGATAGAGTGGTGCAATTTGTGGCAAAATTCTGGAGGGCTTTTTGTAAAAGGCTGGGTATCAGTCTGACCTACCATCCTGAGACCAACGGTCAGACTGAAAGGACCAATCAGTCTTTGGAGAAGATATTACGGTGTCTTGCCATGTCTAGACAGGATGATTGGTGCTCTGCGGTACCCATGGAGGAATTTGCTTTCAATAATCATGTCAATCAGTCCACTGGCATTTCCCCGTTCTTCTTCAACTATGGGTTTCACCCTCACTTTGGTGAGTTTTCCCAGCTGGATTCAGGGTGTCTAGGAGCTGACTCAGCCTTCTTGCGGTTGGGGGAGGTCTGGAAGGAGGTTCAGAGAAACACTGGGGAGGCTCAGGGCAAATATAAATTTTTTGCGGATAAACGACGTTCTGTTGGGCCGGCTTACCAGGTGGGGGATAAGGTATGGTTATCCACCAAGAATATAAGATTGAGGATTCCCTCTGCTAAGTTGGGTCCCAAGTTTATTGGCCCTTATGAAATTTTAGAGGTGGTTAATTCTGGACCTTTCGCCTGCGCTTGCCTCCATCACTGCGGATCCCCAATGTGTTCCATAAGGTGCTTCTGAAGCCAATCGGTGCCTTCCTCAGGTGAGTCTCCCTCGCACCCGCCATCTGTTGTGGTGGATGGCCAGACCAAGTATGAGGTGGAACGGGTGGTGGATTCTCATATGCTCCACCATTCACTTCAGTACTTGGTCCATTGGAAAGGTTACGGTCCTGATGACGGGTCGTGGGTGCCAGCCTGTTCGGTCCATGCGGATCGGTTGGTCGGGGCCTTTTATACTCATTGTTCAGAGAAGACTAGGGGTCCTGTGGCCCCCCATTGAGAGGGGGGTACTGTAATGATCCAGTCTGGAGTTTGTCTTCTGCTATTCTCTCTCTGGACTGGTTATGCGGGGGATAACCCCCTCTGCCTCGTTCTGGAGCTGACTGGGCTTCTTCAGTCCTCTGCAATCTGCTATCCAGCGTCAGTGATAGTTCATGCTTCCAGGCTAGAGCAGCTGACCTGTATACCCTGGTAATCCTTCTGCCTCTGACTTCACGAATTTGTGTGAGACCCATTCCCTATCCCTGACTTAGTGTTTGTCTGGTGATTTTTCCTTACAGTGTATGACTCAGCCTAATCTCTGAACCCCACCTCTTGCTTTCCGTCTTTCCATCTCTGATACCTCGTCCCCCGACCGGCTTTGACTTCTGGCTTGTACTCTGACTTCGTCTTACATCTCACATTTTGGATACCGGCCTCTCGTTTGGCTCTGATTTCTGGCTTGTCTCTCACTTTGTGCATTGCTGTTATCTCTTGTACTTCTGCTCCTGACAGTTTCTGACTCTGCTCATCTGACCACTCATTCGTAACCTGTGACACCTGTGCGGCTGCTCAGCGTTGCTGCGCTGTGAGTGTGCAGCCTCTCTTCCCTCACCAGCAACCCCTGGTGGAGGCTGCGCTAAACTGCACTGCAGTCGCATCACAGATTAGTAATTAATACTAATAATAATTTTATTTATATAGCGCCAACATATTCCGCAGCGCTTTACAAGTAATTGAATCTATAACAACATTTTGAACAAAAATATTTTGAAAGTGTAGTTGATGTACTTATACAGTCATATAGGATTTGCAGAAAGTGCAAAGCCAGACAGAAAATATGATTAGAGTCATTCATAGACCTCTGACAGGCAACAACTGTCAGGTCTCATTAAAATATTGAATATTACAAACACTTTATTAGCTGCTGTCATCTGCCGCCCTGGAATCCTCCTCAGCACCAGGTCTCACCCTCCACGACGCTCAGGTGAAATTCCTGCTGTATGCAGATGACCTGCTGCTGCTGTCACCAACCGAGAAAGGCCTCCAGGACAAATTGAAAATCCTAGAGAAATTCAGCTCCACCTGGGCTCTACCGGTCAACCTAAAGAAAACCAACACCATGGTGTTCCAGAGGAGAAAGAGAAGATCAGTCCAGCACCCATCATTTGTCCTCAACAACTGCGACCTCACAGGAACGGACAAATATACCTACCTGGGCCTAGAGATTCACCGGTCAGGAAGCTTCAAACAAGCCATAGAGACCCTGAAAGACAAGGCCTGCAAAACCTTCTATGCCATCCAAAGGAAACTCTACCATCTGAAGCCACCAGTGAGGGTCTGGCTAAAAATCTTCGACTCCATCATCGCCCCAATCCTCCTGTATGGCAGCGAAGTCTGGGGTCCTCACACCTACCCAGACTGGTCAAGGTGGGATTCCAGTCCAACAGAAATATTCCACCTGGAATTCTGCAAGCACCTTCTCCAGGTCCATCGGAGCACCTCCAACAGTGCTTGTTGAGCCGAGCTGGGCAGATTCCCTCTGCACCTAACAGTTCTAAAGAGGGCGCTGTCATTCCGGGCTCACCTGCATAGGAGCAATCCAACCTCCCATCACCATAAAGCCCTGATACATGTAGGTGAAACAGAAAAAACAGAACCCTTGGAACAGCCCAGCCAAACCCAACCGGACCAGAACACCAATCACAACAACCTGACAAAAGCCGGAATCAGGAAGATGGCAGACGAAGGCCAGGAGAGGTATGTCAGTGACTGGAAGAATGATATCAGCTCACAGAAACTGATCATGTACCGGAGCCTACAGAGAGACTACAGACTGGCCCCATATCTGGAGAAACTCCCGGACCCCAGAGATCGCAAGATCCTGAGCCGATATAGACTCAGTGCCCACAGTCTGGCCATCGAATGTGGCCGACACAGGCAGGACTACAAGCCCGAGGAGGAAAGACTGTGCCAACACTGTTATCAGGAGGCCATAGAGGACGAAACCCACTTCCTGCTACACTGCTCCAAATACTCAGCAGTCAGGGACACTCACTTCAGGAGACTCTCACATCTCTTCCCGGACTTCATCACCATGAAGGAGGAAGAGAAGACATATATCCTGCTGGGAGAAGAAGAGAGCAGTGGAGATAGCAGCGCGGTATGTGAGTGAATGTCATAGACTGCGAGAAAGAGAACTGAAGCCATGGACTATAGCCCCCACAATGGATCTGCCCCCATCCACCTTCCCTATGCCATGGACTATAGCCCCCACCCTGGATCTGCCCCCATCCACCTCCCCTATGCCATGGACTATAGCCCCTACCCTGGATCTGCCCCCATCCACCTCCCCTACAGCTCCTACCCAACATCCCCACAGTCCCTATCCCTATTGCCTTTATACACTTGCTTTGGCAAAACTGATGTGTATTTGGTCCTGCTAATAAAGCTTCTTTGAATCTTGAATCTCATCTGTTGTTGCGAAAACTGTGGGCTAATCCAGACTTTGTTCATTTTTATGAGAGTGAGTCTGCATTCTCTGTTGACAGGTGAAAGCGTCTGTCTGTTATGACCACCACAGTGGCACTAAAAACCCGCTCAGTCGAGATGCTAGTGGCAAGGCAGCACAACACCTCCAAGGCATAAAGGGACAGCTCATGCCACGCATCTAGCATTGAGACCCAATAGTTGAAAGTTGCATAGGAATTAGAGTGTACGCTAGTTTGGTCGGCCAGGTATTGCTTGACTATTTTTAAAAACTTTTATTTTCATGGACAAGGTTTACAAAGGCAGAAAGGCAGGACTAGTGCATGCAGGCAAAAGAACTGGACTATGGCTGTTTCACGTTTAACACGCTTCCACGGGTCCATCTGGGTATGTTTTCAGAAAGCGCTGAACTACAACTACATGTGCCAAGCAAGGTACATGTGTGAGCTTGACAAGATTCACAGCCACCACCAGGTAACTCCCTTTATCAGAGATGACCATGACTATTTGGAGGTTCATCGGCAAAAAACACAGATCTGTCTCGTCAGTTATTCTTTTAAGTAACTTGTCCACAGTGTGCGGTTTGTCTCTTCTGCTAATGTTGCTGCTTCACTGAGGCAGTGCTGCATCACTTCCAGCTGATGTGGATGACGTGCTTTAAGATACCACATCAGAGATGGAGGATGAGGAGGAGCAGGAGGGGTGCAGGAACTCCTGTAGGAGGTGGAGGAGACTCTGGTAGTAGAGCCAGCAATCCTCTGCGTCGGGAACACATGCACTGTGCCAGGGTGTGACGCGGCTCCGGCCTCCACAATGTTCACCCAGTGTGCTGTGAGGGAAATATAGAGTCCATGGCCTCAAGTGCTCGTCCATGTGTCAGACGCCGATGCCACAACGGGAGGAACAGTGGCAGCTGGGGACAGAGTACCGGGGGATGGCTGCCGCCATGAGTGTGAAAATCCTCAGTGTCTACCAGCCTAAATGGAACATTTCCACAGCAAGCAACCTGGAAATATGCTCGTTTAGCATTTGGGCCTGTGGGTGCATGACTTGGAATTTTCATTTTCATCTCATCATCATCTTCTTCCTCCTCCTTATCTGAAATTTGCCATTCCCCACCATCATGTTCTTGTGGCTGTGTCTGCTTTAAGTTTTGTGTATCACAAAACAGAATGTCATCCTGTCCTTCTTCTACCATGCAGTCTGAGAGTCCACAATCAAGAAATATTGTGGTAAACAGCTCCTCGGAATATCCTAGTGTGGGATCACTAGTCTCCCAAGACTCAACATGGCAGGAGGAAGGAGGATGAGGGTGAGGATTAAGTTATCCAGACCTTAGGCTTGTTGTGAGACTAGACTGTGTGGAAGAATGTGGGGTGCTGCCAAACCTGCTGGAAGAATTATCGTCTATTCAACCAACCACCTGTGCACACTGCTCTGGCTTTAGAAGTGGTGTTGCATGCCTCACTGCAAAGTGCGACAGGAGCCTATGTGTCATGGATGGGCGTGTTTCTTGTGCTCTAGCAACAGGCATAGTCGCACCTCCCCCATGTCCTCGGCATTTGCGTGCACCATCATCAGCACTTCCACTTCCTTGTCCCTTAATACACGGCTTACGCATTTTGTAATTGCTAGGTCTCTTGAAGCCAAGTTTATTTTTAATAAAAGAAAAAATTGGTCACCTGCAGCAATGAAAGCAAATTTTGTGAGTTTACTCCACCGTAATGTAACATAAAGAATGCAAAAGTGTATGGATGACAATCAACTTCAATCCAGAAAAATGTGTCAATGCTCTTTCTCGGTATTAGAGATCACAGAAATGTTCACAGATCACGAAGCACTGTATGTTTGAGAAATGGAGGCCTACAAAATTTATAAAAGCTTTTTTTCAGTTTTATAGATCACAGAAAGGTTTACAGACCATGTAACACTGTATGCCTGAGAAATGGAGGCCTCCAAATTTTTTTAATGCTTTTGTTCACTTTTAGACAATATGAAATATTCACAAAGTAACACTATATGTCTGAGAAATGGAGGCTGTGAGGAATCGGCTCTGCGGTAGACACTGGTTTGCACATGGGTCTTAATTAGTTGATTCAAAACAAACAGGCAGTTTAGTAAAAGTTCATAAACCGTCAGGTTTAGCAAAATAAGACAGCCTCTTGCAGGTAAACAAAAGGTATAACAGAACAAAACAGAAAATAACCAGTCCATATACAGCATGGGCTTTTTTGCTCAACTCCAGGATGGACTGAGCAGCACATGCAAGGCATCCTCATCTTGTAAAACATACAGACCAAGTTAGACAGCCCCAGCTGCCTTAAATTAGGCATTACAAGACCCAAACTGAAGGTAAGTGAGCAGATAACCCCACCACATCTTTCACAACCTGGACTCATAATCCGAGCCCTTTAAAATAGATCTCAGCACTATGTGTGCTGGAGCCCGCTTCTCCGAGTCCTACATCAGCGAGGCTTGGCACCTCAGGGATGCATACGTCCCTTCCACGACCTGGCCAACTGCCACCTTACAAGGCCTACAAATTTTTTTTGCAGTTTTACAGATCACATAAATGTTCACAGACCTTGTAACACCGTATGTCTGAGAAATGGATTCCTATGAAATTTTCATAAGCTTTTATTCACTCTTAGAGATCACAGAAATGTTTACAGACCATATAACACTGTATATCTGATACATTTTTAAAAGCTTTTGTTCACTTTTTGAGATCACAGCAGTAGCGTTGGTACCAGGGGGCAGACGGGGCAGTCGCCCCAGGCCCCGTGCTCGGAGGGGCCTCGGAGGGGGCCCACTTGGAGCTACGCTACTGTAACAGTATCGGCATGCACAGAGCACCAATATAGTTACATTCGGCGGCAGAGCAGGGAGAATCGATCTCCCTGCTCTGTCGCCTGGCTGCTATGAGGTCCCTGAGGAGGCGGGGGGGGGGGGCCTGGTGCCAGCACTGGGCCCCCCGCCCGTCATCGCAAGTGCAACTGCAGTTAGATGCCGATACAGCTGACCGCATTGATGAGAGAAGGAGTGTAACGCTCCCTCTCCCATCATCCCCCTCTCAGCATCTGACGTCACTGACACAGACACTGACAGGGGTTGCAATGACGTCAGTGCTCAGCGCCCATTGTCTGGAGATATGTGGGTGCTCAGAGCACTGCGGGAAAAAGGAGGAGAGGAGAGGAGAGGTCAGTATTGGATTTATTTTTTTTATCTGGGTGCATTATACTATACAGGCCTATGAGGAGAGCATTATACTATACAGGCCTATGGGGAGAGCATTATACTATACAGGCCTATGGGGAGTGCATTATACTGTACAGGCCTATGGGGAGTGCATTATACTATATTGAGGACTATCTGGTACATTATACTATATGGAGGCTATCTAGGGGACCATCATACAATGTGGGGATTACAGTGAAGGGGCCATCACACAATGTTGGGACCATCAAGCAGTTTGGAGTCTAATAAGGGGTCAGTATACAATGTTAAGTGGGCACTTATTGTTATAGGGAAACTCAGATTACTGTGACTATCAAAGGGGCATACAGAAGGCATTTGTTTCTAGGGGGCAAAGTGTGGGCACTGTTTTTAGGGCACTTGCACCCAGAATTACTTTATTCTAGAGGGTTGCTTTAGAATTTAGAGGGCACAGAGAACCACACATTAGGTGCAGTAATAGGGACACAAATGGCAGCAGCGGCTCAGTATTGGGGTATCAGCAGGATGGGGAGTTTGTGCATGTTGGGAATAGCCCCATTGGGGACAGTGCTGAAAATATGAGTAGTGAAATGTGTCTTTGTTGTAATCTCTGCAGCCGAGTCCTGGGTGGAAGAAGTTGTCATGTCGGTCTGGGCCAGATGGAAAAGACAGGAAAAGTAAATAATTCCATCAGAAAGAACGTCAGCTGTAAGTCACCATCTGTAACTGTACTTTTGACCTGTTATATGTTCTGCAGGACTGGTATCGACCACTGACCATATGGTGGTAATATCAATGTTGGTCTTTGTATAGAGATTATTTTCAGTAGCAGCACAGTCATCTGCTGAGGTTCTCCTACATCCACTATTAGGGTACGTCACCCAGTTATAATCAAGGTTACCTGGTTAGGGGCTCGCTCAGAAGCTTCAGCCCCCCTGAACCAAAACCCTAGCTTCACCTCTGGATCACAGAAATATTCACAGAAAAAGTAACACTGTATGTCTGAGAAGTGGAGGTCTACACCATTTAGTAAAGCTTTCTTGCAGTTTTACATATCACAGGAATGTTCACAGACCAAGTAACAGTGTACGTCTGAGAAATGGAGGCCTACAAAATTTTCAAAATCTTTTGTTCACTTTTAGAGATCACAGAAATGTTTACAGACCACGTAATACTGTATGTCTGAGAAATGGAGGCCTACAAAATTTTTAAAAGATTTTGTTCACTGACATCACAGAAATGTACTCCACACTACGGAATACTGTAGAGATCACAGAAATTTACTCCACACTATGGAATAGTGTATGGCTGAGAAATATAGTGCAGGAACATTTTTCAACGATTTTTAGGTGTGTTATATAACACAAAAAAGGATCTCAAAGCACATAATACTTGACTCAAAATACATTCAACTTTTCCAGAACCCACAAAAAAAAACCTGCAGCTATATATTTGCCAACAGACTGCTCACGTCCCATCAATGTCTACAGACTGGATTATGTCACTCTTCTCCTGCTCCTATGACTCTCCCTCCCTACGCTAAATACAGATTGTGCTGCAAGCAAATAGTCCTTAGAAGGGCTATTAATACGATGGCTCAGCATCAGCGCCAGTATCAACATTACAGGCTTCTGACTCGTTATACTGTGCAAACAGTCCTTGACAAGCACTCACTCCCTCCAATACGAAGTGTCACAGAGCTGTGCAATGGCATCATTGTGCAAAGCCAGGTGGCGCCTGTCCTTTTATAACCTCTGATGGTGTCACATGACCAGCCAATCACAGAAATGCCACAACCAAGATGGCTACGGCATTACAGTGACTCACAGGCAATCCCTGCATGCTTATTGGCTGCGTAACAGGCGCCAAAGATGCGGGGATTCAAGATTCACATCGAGCACAGCCCCTTACTCGCCGAGTAACGAGTTCATCCGAGCACAGTGATACTAGAGTGATAACCGAGTATCACTGAGCATGTTCACTCATCCTTATTCTTTATCCAACTGTGAAAAACACTGCTGACATACTATGATAAAAACACTGATGACACACTGATGCACAACCTTGTAGACACTGGTAGCATTTTTTCACGTACATGTTTAACCTCTTCACCCCCAAGCCTGTTTTCACCTTCCTGACCAGGCCAAATTTTACAATTCTGACCAGTGTCATTTTGTGAGGTAACAGACTTTTTTTTATTACACATTGTACTTTATGTTAGTGGCAAATTTAGAGGGGTTGTCCAATCCAAATTAATAAGCCTGCAGTCACTAAGTGTGACTAGAGACCTATGAATCCCCCCTCTCCCCAGCGCATGCACTATGCACTGCTGGGATTCACTGGTTTCTGAGCTAGGACCAGATGGTAAGTATGAGTTAGGCTACTTTCACACTTGCGTCGTTTGGCCTCCGTCGCAATGCGTCATTTTGGGAAAAAAACGCATCCTGCAAATGTGCCCGCAGGATGCGTTTTTTCCCATAGAATTGTATTGCCGATGGATCACGACGTATGGCCATACATCGCGTCCATCGTGCACTGGATGTGTCGTGTTTTGGCGGACCGTTGTAACGAAAAAACATTCAAGGGAACGTTTTTTCGTACATCAGGTCCTGCATTTCCTACCGCACGTGCGCGGCCGGAACTCCACCCCCTCCTCCTCAGGACTTTAGAATGGGCAGCGGATGCGATGAAAAACTACATCCGCTGCCCACGTTGTGCCGAATTTTCACAACGTCCGTCGGTATGACGCTTAGCGATGGCCCCGTACCGACGGAAGTGTGTAAGAAGCCTTATACACACTCCCGGCCAGAGCCTGTCTAGTGGGTGTGACCTTGCTGCATGCAATTGCATTAAGAGAGGGTGCGCCCCGTCTAGTGATGCGGACATTCAGCGGGTGTGGCTGACTAAAGGGTGCGGCCTCACTCCATACATGTGTATGGAAGTGATCCCGCTACCACTGGTTAGGAGTATGTCTAACTCATACATATCCTCTGATCCCAGCTCAGAAACTGGTAATTCCTTGCAGCCCACAGTGTGTGCACTGGGGGGGATTCATAAGTCTGTAGTCACACAGATTGACTGCAGACGTATCAATTTATTTTGAGTTTATTTGTGAAAATATCAAAATTTTGGCAAACTTTTATTTTTTATGCCCTTAAACCAGATAGTTATATCACACAAAGTAGTTATGTGCATTGAATAGCACGGTGGATTGCTGCTGAGGGAAAAAAGAAGGAAAAAAAATCTTCTGCTTAGCTAGTGTGAACGAGTTGAGTTTGACCGGAGCGTAAGTGCGAACGGAAGTAAGTGTGTGTCTTGTGATTCAGTGACTTTGGATTCAGGGAGTTTCCAAGGGAGAAATCACTGAATTGCTATCTGTATTTTATTAATACTTTGCATTTATTTTTATTTAACTTTTTTGTCTGGTGCAATCCCCATTAAGAAATGTGCTCCACTATTGTTAATGCCATCCAGTGTACATCTTGCCACATGTATGCAATCCTTGAGCAGCCGGTCGAGGGTGCATACTGCTGTAGAGGGAAGAGTGCCAGGGAGGCTAGTCCTGCTCTGGCACACCCCAATAAGTTTGCAAATTTGGCTGATGAGGGGAGCACCCTTACAGCGGTAGCGCTGCTGCAGCAAGGCATGCCCTCTGAAAGCTGGAGGAGTGTCTGCACCAGTAAGGAGGGAAATAGGAGAGCAGGGCAGGCCAGACAGGTGCTGGTAGTGGGAGACTCAATTATTAGGGGAACAGATAGGGCAATCTGTCACAAAGACAGGGATCGTCGAATGGTGTGCTGCCTACCTGGAGCTCGAGTTCAACATATCGCTGATCGGGTTGACAGATTACTGAGAGGGGCTGGTGAGGACCCTGCGGTCATGGTGCACATTGGCACAAATGACAAAGTTAGAGGTAGATGGAAGGTCCTTAAAAATGATTTCAGGGAATTAGGCTGCAAGCTTAAAGAAAGGTGGTATTTTCTGAAATACTTCCTGTACCACGTGCCACGCCAGAGAGGAAACGGGAGATTAGGGAGGTTAATAAGTGGCTCAAGAATTGGTGTAGGAAGGAGGTGTTTGAGTTCCTGAAGAACTGGACCGACTTCTCAGTTAGCTACAGGTTCTATGCTAGGGACGGGCTGCACCTCAATGGGGAAGGTGCAGCTGTGCTGGGGAGAAAATGGCTAGAAGGTTGGAGGAGTGTTTAAACTAGGGACTTGGGGGAGGTTATTCATTTTATAGGAGGGGAAGATAGTGCAGAGAGTGACCTGGGCACAAATAAAGAAATTAAGGGTGGGGTTAGAACAGTTAATAATTTAAGAAAGAATAGAGGTACAGAGAGATACATAAAGTGCAGGTATACTAATGCCAGAAGCCTCGCCAACAAAATGGAGGAATTAGAATTCATTTTGTTGGAGCATAATTATGACATGGTGGGGATATCTGAGACATCTGACATACATAAAGTGCAGGTATACTAATGCCAGAAGCCTTGCCAACAAAATGGAGGAATTAGAATTAATTTTGTTGGAGCATAATTATGACATAGTGGGGATATCTGAGATATGGTGGACAAAAGCCATGACTAGGCTGTTAACTTGCAGGGCTATAGTCTGTTCAAAAATGACCATACAGATAAGTGAGGGGGAGGTGTGTGTCTATATGTAAAATCATCCTTAATACCCATCCTGCGTGATAATATAGGTGAATCTAATGAAATTGTAGAGTCCCTGTGGGTGGAGATAAGGGGAGGAGGAAAATAATAAATTACTGATAGCAGTCTGTTATAAGTACCCAAAAATAATGGAAGCAACGGAGAATATCCTCGTAAAGCAAATAGATGAAGCTGAGACTCAAGGAGAAGTCATTATTATGGGGGACTTCAACTACCCTGAAATACATTGGGGAACAGAAACTTGCACTTCCAGCAAAGGTAATAGGTTTTTGACAACTATGAGAGACAATTACCTTTCACAACTGGTTCAGATCCAACAAGAAGGGGGGCACTGCTAGACCTAATATTAACCAACAGGTCAGACCGCATATCAAATATAAGGGTTGGGGGTCACTTGGGTAATAGTGATCACAAAATAATAAGTTTTCATGTATCCTTTAATAAGATGTGTAGTAGAGGGGTTACATGGACACTAAACTTCAGGAAGGCAAATTTCCATCGGATGAGAGATGATCTTGGTACAATCAACTGGGACGATATCCTGAGACATAAAAATACACAAAGAAAATGAGAGACGTTTTATTAGCATCCTGAATAGGACCTGTGCACAATATATACCCGATGGGACTCAACATACTAGAAATAGGAGGAAACAATATGGCTAATTAGACCTGTAAAGGGCTCAATAAGTGACAACAAGAAAGAATTTAGAGAATTAAAGCAAGTAGGTAGTGATGAGGCATTAAATAAATACAGAAATTTAAATACCATATTTTCGGGTGTATAAGACGACTGGGCGTATAAGACGACCCCCAACTTTTCCATATAAAATATAGTTTGGGATATACTCGCCGTATAAGACGGGGGTCATCTTATACGGCGTGTGCGGTCCGGATGGTTCCCAGGGTCTGGAGGAGAGGAGACTCTCCTTCAGGCCCTGGGATCCATATTCATGTAAAAAAAAGAATAAAAAATGAAAATTTTTATTTTTCCCACAAAAAAATTTGCTTTAGGCCCAAATGTTGCATTTTCACAAGGGTAACAGGAGAAAACGACTATAAAATGTAATTTCTTCTGAGTACACCGATACCATATACATGGTGGAAAACTACTGCTTGGGCACACAGCAGGGCTGAGAAGGGAAGGGGCACCATTTGACTGCACTAGATAGTGGAAGCTATGTCAAGTTTGAAGAGCCCCTGATGCGCTTAAACAATGGTCACTCCCCACAAGTGACCCCATTTTGGACACTACACCCCTCAAGAAATTTTTTAGAGGTGTGGTGAGTACCTTGAACCAACAGGTGCTTCATAGAACTTTATAAAGTTGACCGGTGAAAATGAAAAAATAAATTGTTCCTGCAGAAATGTTGCTTCAGCCCCAAATTTTTCATTTTCAAAGGGGTAACAGAAGAAAATGGACCATACAGTTTGTTGTTTAAAATACACAGATACCCAGTATGTGGTGGAAAACTACTGTTTGGGCACATGGCAGAGCTCAGAAGGGAACTAGCGCCAATCGAATTTTGGAGCACAATTTTAGCTGTGATATATTCGGATGCCATGTTACATATGAAGAGACCTATGACCTGTCAAAACACCAGAAACCCCCACAAGTGACCCCATTTTGGAAACTACACATCTTGAGGAATTCATCTTGGGGTGTAGTGAGCATTTTTATTCCTCAGGCGACTCATATAATTGTATAACATTGGGCTGAGTCAATGGAAAATTACCATTTTTTCCACTAAAATGTTGTTTTGGCCCCAAGTTTTTAATTTTCAAAAGGGATACAAGGATAAAATTAATGGTACAATTTGTTAAGCAATTTCTCCTGAATAAGCCAATACTTCATATGTGGTCGAGTTCTACTTTTGATACACAGTGCAAAGCTCAGAAGGTAAGGAGTGCCATATTGGATCTCAAATTTTGCTGGAATGGTTTCAGGGTGCCATGTCTGTTATGATCCTTAGTGGTTGAGGATCACGAATCACTCCAGCTAAGTAACAAACATAGGACAAGCTCTAGGGAGGTGGCAAACTGGACTAACCGCAAATCTGAACCTATCCAAACACACTAGAAGTAGCCGGTGAACGTGCCTAAAAAATCCTAGACGTCTCGAGCCAGCCTGAGGAACTAACTACCCCTAGAGAGAAAGAAAGACCTCTCTTGCCTCCAGAGAAATAATCCCCAAAGATATAGAAGCCCCCAACAAATAATAACGGTGAGGTAAGAGGAAGGCACATACACAGGGGTGAAAACAGATTCAGCAAATGAGGCCCACTAATACTAGATAGCAGAAAATAGTAAGGGGTCTGTGCGGTCAGTAAAAAACCCTAACAAAATATCCACACTGAGATTTCAAGAACCCCCGCACCAACTAACGGTGTGGGGGGAGAAACTCAGTCCCCTAGAGCAACCAGCAAGCGAGGAGATCACATCTTAGCAAGCTGGACAAGAAACATGATGAATGCTGATAATCAAAAAATGAACGGACAAAAACTTAGCTTGTCTTGGAGAGGCTGGGAGCAAGGTAATCACAAGGAATCTGAAGAGCACTGAATACATTGATAGCAGGCCAGGAACTGAGTATCCAGGTGAGTTAAATAGGAAACGAACCAAGGATAACGAACCAGCTGATGCAGCCAACCTGCAGAAGACAACACTACACAGTACCGCTTGTGACCACTAGAGGGAGCCTAAAAATAGAGTTCACAACAGTACCCCCCCCCTTGAGGAGGGGTCACCGAACCCTCATCAAGACCCCCAGGGCGATCAGGATGAGCCGCGTGGAAGGCACGAACCAAATCGGCCGCATGAACATCAGAGGCGACAACCCAGGAATTATCCTCCTGACCATAGCCCTTCCACTTCACCAAATACTGAAGCCTCCGTCTAGAGATACGAGAATCCAAAATCTTCTCCACCACGTACTCCAATTCACCCTCGACCAGCACCGGAGCAGGAGGGTCAACAGAAGGAACCACAGGTACCACATACCTCCGCAACAAAGACCTATGGAACACATTATGAATGGCAAACGATGCTGGGAGATCCAAACGAAAAGACACCGGGTTAAGGATTTCCAAGATCTTATAAGGACCGATGAAGCGAGGCTTGAATTTAGGAGAGGAGACCTTCATAGGAACATACCGAGAAGACAGCCACACCAAATCCCCAACACGAAGTCGGGGACCCACACCGCGGCGGCGGTTGGCAAAGCGCTGAGCCTTCTCCTGTGACAACCTCAAATTGTCCACCACATGGTTCCAAATCTGCTGCAACCTATCCACCACAGAATCCACCCCAGGACAGACAGAAGACTCAACCTGACCCGAGGAAAAACGAGGATGGAAACCAGAATTGCAGAAAAAAGGCGAAACCAAAGTAGCAGAACTAGCCCGATTATTAAGGGCAAACTCGGCCAATGGCAAAAAAGTCACCCAATCATCCTGATCAGCAGAAACAAAACATCTCAAATAAGTTTCCAACGTCTGATTAGTTCGCTCGGTTTGGCCATTAGTCTGAGGATGGAAGGCCGACGAAAAAGATAAATCAATGCCCATCTTAGCACAAAAAGTCCGCCAAAACCTGGACACAAACTGGGATCCTCTATCATACACAATATTTTCAGGAATGCCGTGCAAGCGAACCACATTCTGAAAAAATAGAGGAACCAAATCGGAGGAGGAAGGCAACTTAGGCAAGGGCACCAAATGGACCATCTTGGAAAAACGATCACACACCACCCAGATGACAGACATTTTCTGAGATACTGGAAGATCCGAAATAAAATCCATGGAAATGTGCGTCCAAGGCCTCTTCGGGACAGGCAAAGGCAAAAGTAAACCGCTGGCACGAGAACAGCAAGGCTTAGCCCGAGCACAAATCCCACAAGACTGCACAAAGGAACGCACATCCCGCGACAAGGAAGGCCACCAGAAGGACCTAGCCACCAAATCTCTGGTACCAAAAATCCCAGGATGACCCGCCAACACCGAAGAATGAACCTCGGAAATAACTCTGCTGGTCCATCTATCCGGGACAAACAGTCTCTCTGGTGGACAACGGTCAGGTCTATCCGCCTGAAATTTCTGCAGCACTCATCGCAAATCTGGGGAAATGGCAGACAAAATCACTCCCTCTCTGAGAATACCAGCCGGCTCAGAAACTCCCGTAGAGTCAGGCACAAAACTCCTAGAAAGTGCATCAGCTGTTGTGAATTTGGTTTCTGGGCTCCCCCGGTGGTCACTGGTGGTACTGAACTTGTGTGCTTCATCGCCTCTGTTCACCTGTTTCCATCAGGATGTGGGAGTTGTCTATTTAGCCTTGCTCCTCAGTCATTTCTATGCCGGCCAACAATGTTACCAGAAGCCTTTCTGTTGCATGTTCCTGCTCCTAGACTACTATCAGCTAAGTTGGACTTGTAGTCCTAAGTTTGTTTTGCATTTTTGTTCCAGTTCTCTGTGATTGTTTATTTCTGAGGCTGGAAGCTCTTGTGAGCTGGAATTGCCACTCTGGTGTCATGAGTTGATATTAGAGTCTTAAAGTAATTCCAGGATGGTGTTTTGAAAGGGTTTTCAGCTGACTGTGAAGTTCCCTTTTCTGTCTTCCTACTATCTAGTAAGCGGACCTCAATTTGCTAAACCTATCTTCATACTTCGTATGTCAATTTCCTCTGAAATCACCGACAATATATGTGGGGGCTACTGTCTGCCTTTTGGGGAAAATTTCTCTAGAGGTAAGCCAGGTCTGTATTTTCCTCTGCTAGGGTCAGTCAGTTCTCCGGCTGGCGCTGGGCGTCTAGGGATAAAACGTAGGCACGCTACCCGGCCACTGTTATTTGTGCGGTAGGTTTAGCTCACAGTCAACTCGAGTTCCCATCTTCCAAGAGCTAGTCCTTTTTGTATGCTTTACTACGTTCTCTTGCCATTGAGAACCATGACAGTTTGGCCGGCCAAGGGTTAAAATTATTGGCAGAAGAAAGGAGAGAAAAGAAGTCTGCAGAGAATTTTTTTTTTTTTTTTTTCTGAGTTTGCTCATTAGTTGATTTACTAGCTTCTCTGCTTACTGCAGCCTTCGTCTCTCTCTCCTTCTAATCCTTGAATGGTTCTGACTTCACCTGATGAAAATGGATCCTCAGGGTTTAGCTACAGGTCTGAACAATCTCGCTATGAAGGTTCAAAGTTTACAGGATTTTGTAATTCATGCTCCTATATCTGAACCTAGAGTACCTTTGCCTGAATTTTTCTCCGGGGATAGATCTCGCTTCCAGAATTTCAAACATAATTGTAAATTATTTTTGTCTCTGAGATCTCGCTCCGCTGGAGATCCTGCACAGCAGGTCAGGATTGTAATATCCTTGCTCCGGGGCGACCCTCAGGATTGGGCATTTGCTTTGGCACCAGGGGATCCTGTGTTGCTCAGTGTGGATGCGTTTTTCCTGGCTTTGGGGTTGCTTTATGAGGAACCTCATTTAGAGATTCAGGCTGAAAAAGCCTTGATGGCCCTGTCTCAAGGGCAAGATGAGGCTGAAATATACTGCCAAAAATTTCGTAAGTGGTCTGTGCTTACTCAGTGGAATGAGTGCGCCCTGGCGGCGAATTTCAGAGAGGGTCTCTCTGATGCCATTAAAGATGTTATGGTGGGGTTCCCTGTGCCTGCAGGTCTGAATGAGTCCATGACAATGGCTATTCAGATTGATCGGCGTTTGCGGGAGCGCAAACCTGTGCGCCATTTGGCGGTGTCTACTGAGAGGGCGCCAGAGATTATGCAATGTGATAGAATTCTGTCCAGAAGCGAACGACAGAATTTTAGGCGAAAAAATGGGTTATGCTTCTATTGTGGCGATTCAACTCATGTTATATCAGCATGCTCTAAACGTACTAAGAAGGTTGATAAGTCTGTTTCAATTGGTACTTTACAGTCCAAGTTTATTCTATCTGTGACCCTGATTTGCTCTTTATCGTCTATTACCGCGGACGCCTATGTCGACTCTGGCGCCGCTTTGAGTCTTATGGATTGGTCCTTTGCCAAACGCTGTGGGTTTAATTTAGAGCCTCTGGAAGTTCCTATACCTCTGAAGGGTATTGACTCCACGCCATTGGCTAGTAATAAACCACAATACTGGACACAAGTAACTATGCGTATTAATCCGGATCACCAGGAGATTATTCGCTTCCTTGTGTTGTATAATCTACATGATGTGTTGGTGCTTGGATTGCCATGGCTGCAATCTCATAACCCAGTCCTCGACTGGAAAGCTATGTCTGTGTTAAGCTGGGGATGTCAGGGGACTCATGGGGACGTACCTTTGGTTTCCATTTCGTCATCTATTCCCTCTGAGATTCCGGAATTTTTATCTGATTATCGTGACGTTTTTGAGGAGCCTAAACTTGGTTCACTACCTCCGCACAGAGATTGCGATTGTACAATAGATCTGATTCCGGGCAGTAAGTTTCCAAAGGGTCGTTTATTTAATCTATCTGTGCCTGAACACGCTGCTATGCGGGAATATATTAAGGAGTCCTTGGAAAAGGGACATATTCGTCCTTCGTCATCTCCCTTAGGAGCCGGTTTTTTCTTTGTATCTAAAAAAGATGGCTCTTTGAGGCTGTGTATTGATTATCGGCTTTTGAATAAAATCACGGTTAAATATCAGTATCCTTTGCCACTGCTTACTGTTTTGTTTGCTCGAATAAAGGGGGCCAAGTGGTTCTCTAAGATTGATCTTCGTGGGGCGTATAATTTAGTGCGAATTAAGCAGGGGGATGAGTGGAAAACCGCATTTAATACGCCTGAGGGCCATTTTGAGTATTTAGTAATGCCTTTTGGTCTTTCAAATGCCCCTTCAGTCTTTCAGTCTTTTATGCATGACATTTTCCGTGAATATTTGGATAAATTTATGATTGTGTATCTGGATGATATTTTGATTTTTTCGGACGACTGGGACTCTCATGTCCAACAGGTCAGGAGGGTTTTTCAGGTTTTGCGCTCTAATTCCTTGTGTGTAAAGGGTTCTAAGTGCGTTTTTGGGGTACATTTTTTCCCCCTCTTCCATTGAGATGGACCCTGTCAAGGTTCAGGCTATTTGTGATTGGACGCAGCCCTCTTCTCTTAAGAGCCTTCAGAAGTTTTTGGGCTTTGCTAATTTTTATCGTCGATTTATAACTGGTTTTTCTGATGTTGCTAAACCATTGACTGATTTGACTAAGAAGGGTGCTGATGTTGCTGATTGGTCCCCTGCTGCTGTGGAGGCCTTTCGGGAGCTTAAGCGCCGCTTTTCTTCCGCCCCTGTATTGCGTCAGCCTGATGTTACTCTTCCTTTTCAGGTTGAGGTCGACGCTTCAGAAATCGGAGCTGGGGCGGTTTTGTCGCAGAAAAGTTCCGACTGCTCTGTGATGAGACCTTGCGCGTTCTTTTCTCGTAAATTTTCGCCCGCTGAGCGAAATTATGATATTGGTAATCGGGAGCTCTTGGCTATGAAGTGGGCTTTTGAGGAGTGGCGTCATTGGCTTGAGGGGGCTAGACATCAGGTGGTGGTATTGACTGACCACAAGAATTTGATTTATCTTGAGTCTGCCAGGTGCCTGAATCCTAGACAGGCGCGCTGGTCGTTATTTTTCTCTCGGTTTAATTTTGTGGTTTCTTACCTACCGGGTTCTAAAAATGTGAAGGCGGATGCCCTTTCTAGGAGTTTTGAGCCTGATTCCCCTGGTAATTCTGAACCTACAGGTATCCTTAAGGATGGAGTGATATTATCTGCTGTTTCCCCAGACTTGCGTCGGGTCTTGCAGGAGTTTCAGGCGGATAGACCTGATCGTTGCCCGCCTGGTAGAATGTTTGTTCCTGATGATTGGACCAGTAGAGTCATATCAGAGGTCCATTCTTCTGCGTTAGCTGGTCATCCTGGAATCTTTGGTACCAGGGATTTGGTGGCTAGGTCCTTCTGGTGGCCTTCCCTGTCGCGAGATGTGTGAGGTTTTGTGCAGTCTTGTGATGTTTGTGCTCGGGCCAAGCCTTGTTGTTCTCGGGCTAGTGGATTGTTGTTATCTTTGCCTATTCCGAAGAGGCCTTGGACTCACATCTCCATGGATTTTATTTCTGATCTCCCTGTTTCTCAGAAGATGTCTGTCATCTGGGTGGTGTGTGACCGTTTCTCTAAGATGGTCCATTTGGTTCCCTTGCCTAAATTGCCTTCCTCATCCGAGTTGGTTCCTCTGTTTTTTCAAAATGTGGTTCGCTTGCATGGTATTCCGGAGAATATCGTGTCTGACAGGGGAACCCAATTCGTGTCTAGATTTTGGCGAGCGTTCTGTGCTAGGATGGGCATTGATTTGTCTTTTTCGTCTGCTTTCCATCCTCAGACTAATGGCCAGACCGTACGAACTAATCAGACCTTGGAGACTTATTTGAGGTGTTTTGTGTCTGCGGATCAGGATGATTGGGTTGCCTTTTTGCCCTTGGCGGAGTTTGCCCTCAATAATCGGGCTAGTTCTGCCACCTTGGTTTCTCCTTTCTTCTGTAATTCGGGGTTTCATCCTCGTTTCTCTTCCGGTCAGGTGGAGTCTTCGGATTGTCCTGGAGTGGATGCTGTGGTGGAGAGGTTGCATCAGATTTGGGGGCATGTGGTGGACAATTTGAAGTTGTCCCAGGAGAAGACTCAGCATTTTGCCAACCGCCGTCGTTGTGTTGGTCCTCGTCTTTGTGTTGGGGACTTGGTGTGGTTGTCTTCTCGTTTTGCCCCTATGAAGGTTTCTTCTCCTAAGTTTAAGCCTCGGTTCATCGGCCCGTACAAGATATTGGAGATTCTTAACCCTGTGTCCTTTCGTTTGGACCTCCCTGCATCTTTTTCTATTCATAATGTCTTCCATCGGTCATTGTTGCGCAGGTATGAGGTACCGGTTGTGCCTTCCGTTGAGCCTCCTGCTCCGGTGTTGGTTGAGGGTGAGTTGGAGTACGTTGTCGAGAAGATCTTGGACTCCCGTGTTTCCAGACGGAGACTTCAGTATCTGGTCAAGTGGAAGGGCTACGGTCAGGAGGATAATTCTTGGGTGACAGCCTCTGATGTTCATGCCTCCGATTTGGTCCGTGCCTTTCATAGGGCTCATCCTGATCGCCCTGGTGGTTCTGGTGAGGGTTCGGTGCCCCCTCCTTGGGGGGGGGGTACTGTTGTGAATTTGGTTTCTGGGCTCCCCCGGTGGTCACTGGTGGTACTGAACTTGTGTGCTTCATCGCCTCTGTTCACCTGTTTCCATCAGGATGTGGGAGTTGTCTATTTAGCCTTGCTCCTCAGTCATTTCTATGCCGGCCAACAATGTTACCAGAAGCCTTTCTGTTGCATGTTCCTGCTCCTAGACTACTATCAGCTAAGTTGGACTTGTAGTCCTAAGTTTGTTTTGCATTTTTGTTCCAGTTCTCTGTGATTGTTTATTTCTGAGGCTGGAAGCTCTTGTGAGCTGGAATTGCCACTCTGGTGTCATGAGTTGATATTAGAGTCTTAAAGTAATTCCAGGATGGTGTTTTGAAAGGGTTTTCAGCTGACTGTGAAGTTCCCTTTTCTGTCTTCCTACTATCTAGTAAGCGGACCTCAATTTGCTAAACCTATCTTCATACTTCGTATGTCAATTTCCTCTGAAATCACCGACAATATATGTGGGGGCTACTGTCTGCCTTTTGGGGAAAATTTCTCTAGAGGTAAGCCAGGTCTGTATTTTCCTCTGCTAGGGTCAGTCAGTTCTCTGGCTGGCGCTGGGCGTCTAGGGATAAAACGTAGGCACGCTACCCGGCCACTGTTATTTGTGCGGTAGGTTTAGCTCACAGTCAGCTCGAGTTCCCATCTTCCAAGAGCTAGTCCTTTTTGTATGCTTTACTACGTTCTCTTGCCATTGAGAACCATGACAATCAGCCTTCACGTTCTTCGAACCAGGCAGGTATGAGACCACAAAGTTGAAACGGGAGAAAAACAGCGACCAACGAGCCTGTCTAGGATTCAGGCGCTTGGCAGATTCGAGGTAAATCAGGTTTTTGTGATCAGTCAAGACCACCACATGATGTTTAGCTCATTCGAGCCAATGTCGCCACTCCTCAAATGCCCACTTCATAGCCAACAACTCCCGATTACCAACATCATAATTCCGCTCGGCAGGCGAAAACTTTCTTGAAAAGAAAGCACATGGCTTCATCACAGAGCCATCAGAGCTTCTCTGCGACAAAACAGCCCCTGCTTCAATCTCAGAAGCATCAACCTCGACCTGGAAGGGGAGAGAGACATCTGGTTGACATAAGACTGGAGCTGAAGAAAACCGGTGCTTCAGTTCCCGAAAGGCCTCCACGGCCGCAGGAGACCAATTAGTCACATCAGAACCCTTCTTGGTCAAATCCGTCAAAGGTTTAACCACGCTAGAAAAATTAGCGATGAAACGACGGTAAAAATTAGCAAAACCCAAGAACTTCTGAAGACTCTTAACAGACGTAGGCTGAGTCCAGTCATGAATAGCCTGGACCTTGACTGGGTCCATCTCCACAGTAGAAGGAGAAAAAATAAAACCCAAAAAGGAGACCTTCTGTACTCCGAAGAGGCATTTTGAGCCCTTCACAAATAAAGCATTAGCACGCAGGACCTGAAACACCATCCTGACCTGCTTCACATGGGACTCCCAATCATCAGAAAAGACCAAAATGTCATCCAGATAAACAATCATAAATTTATCCAGATATTCTCGGAAGATGTCATGCATGAAGGACTGAAACACAGAAGGAGCATTAGAGAGTCCAAAAGGCATCACTAAGTACTCAAAATGGCCTTCGGGCGTATTAAATGCTGTTTTCCATTCATCTCCCTGCTTAATGCGCACAAGGTTATACGCACCACGGGGATCTATCTTAGTGAACCAACTGGCCCCCTTAATCCGAGCAAACAAATCAGACAATAGTGGCAAAGGATACTGAAATTTGACTGTGATTTTATTCAGAAGACGATAATCTATACAAGGTCTCAAAGAACCGTTCTTCTTGGCCACAAAAAAAATCCTGCACCAAGAGGGGAAGAGGATGGGACATACACAGGGGTGAAAACAGATTCAGCAAATGAGGCCCACTAATACTAGATAGCAGAAAATAGTAAGGGGTCTGTGCGGTCAGTAAAAAACCCTAACAAAATATCCACACTGAGATTTCAAGAACCCCCGCACCAACTAACGGTGTGGGGGGAGAAACTCAGTCCCCTAGAGCAACCAGCAAGCGAGGAGATCACATCTTAGCAAGCTGGACAAGAAACATGATGAATGCTGATAATCAAAAAATGAACGGACAAAAACTTAGCTTGTCTTGGAGAGGCTGGGAGCAAGGTAATCACAAGGAATCTGAAGAGCACTGAATACATTGATAGCAGGCCAGGAACTGAGTGTCCAGGTGAGTTAAATAGGAAACGAACCAAGGATAACGAACCAGCTGATGCAGCCAACCTGCAGAAGACAACACTACACAGTACCGCTTGTGACCACTAGAGGGAGCCTAAAAATAGAGTTCACAACACGTCACATTGGCAGAGCCCCTGAGGTGCAGAACAACAGAACCCCCATAAGTGATCCCATTTTACAAAATGCACAGATCAATGAATTCATGTAAGGGTGCAGTGAGCACGTTGACACCACATGTGCCTCACAGAATTTTATACTCTTGGTCGGTGAAGAAAGAATAATTACGGTACATATTACCACTAAAATGTTGTTTTAGCCCCAAATTTTTAATTTTATAAGGGCTGATAGAAAAAAATGTACCTCATAGTTTGTTGTGCAATTTCTGATGAGTGCGTCAATACCCTACATGTAATCGAGAACTAAATTTCAGGTGCAGTGGAAAGCTCAGAAGGGCAGGAGCACCATATTATAGTGCAAATTTTGCTGTTGCAGTTTGCGGGTGCCCTGACCCACTGGAAGAGCTTTTGAGGTGCCAGAACAGTAGAACTCCCCCAATTAGTGACCCCATTTTACAAACTACTCCTCTCAATGAATTAATTTAAGGGTGAAGTGAACATATTGACATCACGGGTGTGTTAAAGAATTTTATACCATTGGGCAGTTAAGAAAATATAATTACATTTTCATCACTAAAATTTAGTTTTAGTCCCAGATTTTACATTTTCATACTGGGAAATGGGTAAAAATGGCACCAACATTTCTGACACAATTTCTGCTGAATATGGAAATACCTAATATGTGGCTGCACAGTACTGCTAAGCCACATGGTGAGACACAGCAGGGATGGAGCGCTATTTGACTGATGGAGCACAGATTTTCCTAGAATAGTTTGCTGACTCATATAGAAAGCCCCTGAATGCCAGAAGAGGAGAATTCCATTCAATTGACACCATTTTTGAAATTACACCCCTCAGGGAATTTATCTACAGCTGTAGTAATGATTTTGGCTAGAAATAGGCGAACTCGAACCATAAAGTTCGGAGTCAGTGCCAAACACCTACTGTTTTGTCACGGACCCCAAGCATAGACTTCACCAGGAAGTTTGGGTTCTGCACCCTGAACACTAGCAGCATGAGAAACACTGGCGGCTCTGATCGCTGGTAAGATTAATACCACCGGTCAAAGCACTGCGGTTCCCACGCTGTCAGATGACAGCATATGCCTGCAGCTGTGACAGTAGGTAAAAAAGTTCACAGGCGACAGCTAATGGGACTTCTACTCCCATCAGCCTACACTTGCTGTCACTAATAACAGCGAGAATATGTGCGGCTGATGGTAGTATTCATCAGCCAGCACCTGCGCTATCAATAACTAAATAAAGGGCAAGAGGGAAGAGTCGGGCAAAGAGCAAGAATTGGTGCATCTAATAGATGCAACTTTTCTGGAGTGGCTCCGGGCTGCTATTTTTAGGCTTGAGGGGCCAATATCAATAGCCCACTGCTGTCTGCTTTAGCAAGTTTTGTTTCTACCAAACAGTTCTACTTTGGTTTCATCAGACCATATGACCTTCTCCCAAAACTCTTCTGGATAATCCAAATGCTCTCTAGCAAACTTCAGACGGGCCCGTACATGTACTGGCTTAAGCAGGGGGACATGTCTGGCACTGCAGGATCTGCTACGGTGGTCTCAGCTCTATGCAGGTAATTCACTAGGTCCCACTGTGTGGTTCTGGGATTTTTGCTCACCGCTCTTGTGATCATTTTGACCCCACGGGTTGAGACCTTGTGTAGAACCCAAGATCGAGGGAGATTATCAGTGGTCTTGTATGTCTTCCATTTTCTTATTATTGCTCCCACAGTTGATTTCATCACACCAAGCTGCTTGCCTATTGCAGATTCAATCTTCCCAGCCTGGTGCAGGGCTACAATTTTGTTTCCGGTTTCCTTTGACAGCTCTTTGGTCTTCACCATAGTGGAGTTTGCTGATTTTCTGGATTTGTTTTCTCATTTTGACTCTCATAGTTGTGGTCTAACTATGATGTCAATTACAGGCCTCTCTCATGTTTTTAAGTGGGAGAACTTGCACAATTGGTGGCTGACTAAATACTTTTTTCCCCACTTTAGGAACTCATATAAGAAGTAAACAGCAGCCATTCAACAATTCACAACCATCAATTCAAGAGTCAATGTTCAGACTCATACAACAACAGTCTATGTTTCTTAACACACTGAAGAAAAACAAATAAATTCAACAGTCAAGGTTCAGACAATAGCCTATGTCTCCTAGCCTACTGAAAATATACGTCTAACATAATTAAGATTAAATGCTGTGTCATCACAGCCATTTTTCATCCTGACAATGCCAGGCGTATGTTGCTGGTGGTACTGTGAGTAGCTGGCATGCAATAATGTGTTACCATGGCCTGCATCATTTTCAGACTTTTCGCAATGGCATTGACAGCAGTGGATCTTGATGATTTGAATGCCCAAGTGCCTTCAGCATGGCAGAACAATTTACTGACAACTATTACTTACCTCCCTGGTAGCATGCCACAGCATGTAAGTGCATGTATTTCAGCTTGTGGTGCTCATACTCAGTACTAAATAAATCAAGATGTTTTGAAAATGTTGTTTCCATATATGAAAACTGACTGAGATAAGAAAAGGACTTAAACTGCAGTGCCACATAATGAAAGTAGAAATCCTAAAAATCAGTATCAGGAAGGAAAGGTAACACCGGTTAGGGAGCTCAGACGAAGACAGACACTTGCTTTAGATATAAAAGAAACTCCTTTACATGGTCACTATCTTCTCACAAGATAGTGACCAAGTTTCTATCTAAAACAAGTGTCTGTCTTGGTCTGAGCACAGCCATACCTTTCTTTCCTTGTATTTACACCCTCTGGGTGAGCGGCTTGGTGCAGCACGGTCTCAGCAGACTATCAACCATCCTGTAGGACCTGAAAGACGTAGGCCATGCTGTGACATCAGCATCACGTATCGATCTATATGACTTACCTCCGAATATAGAAGCGGAGATGGTGCATGTTGTGCGTTAAGCACTGCAGGCTCTGCTAACATGGTTATGCTGGCAGCATAACCACGGTAGGTTAGTGTACTTTGTTCTCAATTTCCTCCATTTGACCACCGGGTATCACACCAGGAGCTCCCCCTCCTCTCTTCTCTGTTTCTAAAAGTCAGTATCGACCCTTTGAGGAGCCTTGCCATATGACTTATGATAGTGTTCAAACATGAATCTCAATTTAGAGATTCCATATATTAATATATTAATTTACATCAGGGGCGTAATGATTGCTGCTGAAGAGGATGCGGCAGCAGCTGGGCCCCTGTGGAAGGGGGCCTTCTGACACCAGCAGTTATTTTCAGCCAGATGTGCAGCTGAAATGCATTGTGGCGCAGAGGCCTGTGGGCCCTGCACTGCAGGCTGACTGCCAACCAGACATCTGACAGCATGCAAGTCACTCGCAGTGCATGACAGTGATGTCATGTTCTGCCCATTGCTGGCACCCTGAAGTCAGCTAGCAGCTACAGAAAAAGATGCTGAGTGTCGAGGGAGAGGGGTAAGGTGAGTAAAATAGCTTATCTTTTTTTATGCGTTTTACTAACAGCGGCAGAACAGGGGACGTATATACCAGGATGGGAGACATATATAGCAGGAAGGAACCCAGGTTGGGGGACATATATACCAGGAAGAGGCCAAGAAGAGGGGACAAATATATAAAGGATGGGCCCAGTATGACATATACACCAGGATGGGGGACACATATATAAGGATAAGAACATATGGAGCGCCCCCACATTAAGGGCAATGGGGTACTCGGCACCGGGTCTATCTCTTCTCGGTTCTGGGGATGTCACAGTGGCCCGACCCAGTCCGTGGCCCTTCTGAGGGACGTCCAATTAAAGGTGAAGTTTGTCTGGTGTTCGTGACGCCACTTGTGGTACTCGGTCAGGGTGACCGACGCTGCTTAGGGGTCCGCTGGGGTGATGGAATGGCAGCTAGATGGTATACCTTCCCACAGGTGAAGTATATCCCCATGGCTTCCCAGATGTGTATGGAGCGGCCCCCAGACGCAGGACAGCGGGGTACTCGGATCCAGGTCTCTCGGTTCTGAGGATGTCATGGTGGCCCGACCCGGTCCGTGGTCCTGCTAAGGGGCGCCCAATAAACGGTGCAGGTGGTGATGTAGGTCACAGTAAATAACGAGGACACAGGGTTGCAGTCTCTTTACCTATTTACTGAAGGCTTCGGCATCCGCAATCCAGAGCACTGTTAACAGGGCTGGCTGAGACCGGCCAGTCCGAAGGCACATCCAGAGTTCCCTTTGCAGGTGGAAATCAGTGCCTACCTACTAGCGCCTGGGTGTTGTAGTACTTCCCTGCTGAGCACCACGGGATAGTCCTCACAACTGTCGTGTATGTTTCTGTTCTTTCTCTCTGTCCCCCAGATGATATGGATAGGATGCACCCGTATGACGGGGTAGGCCTGGAGTTATTTTATAGGGACCCTAGAGACGCCCCTCTCCCACAATTGCCTCCGTTGTCTTCATTAGGTGATTAAGGTGAGGCAGCCAACCTAAAATTAACTGCCCTGCTGTTGGTTTGAAGTAATGCGTGGAGCCCAATACTTCCTCGGCGTTCCGGCCACCGGCTACGTGCCTCAGTAGGATGTTGCCGATCTCGGGGCACGACTCCTACTGGTACTATCGCCTTTGTGCTGTGATCTCGTTTCTCACTTCTCCACAATATACTTCGCTTCGTGTCCTTTCTTAAGATGCCGCCGCAATGAAGTGCAGGCACGGCTCCGTAACGATCTGTCCTTTTCGCTAGGCCTCTGCCAGGATCCCACCCCTGACAGGGACCCCCCTGGATCTTCCCAAGCAACGCTCTTCTCTCACTAGATGTTACCTGGGCAAAACCCAGTCAGCTTCTCCCTAACTTCTTATCCAGCCCCCAGTTTTACCAGAGTGTGAGGAGTGGCCTAAAACATAGAACCCTTTGCTCCCCCTGGTGGCCGGAGTGTGAAGTGTAATGTGTGACTGTGATACCTGGTCAGGTGAACTCCTTTAGTGCCATCAGACGTACCATCACTCCCCTTAGTGGCGGAGCGTCAGTACTGTAACGACCAGGACTCTGGGGTGCTGCATGTAGGTGGTGATGGTGGACGTTGTAAGGCGCAATGAATAACGAGGACACAAAGGTTGCAGTCTCTTTACCTTTTACTGAAGACTTCAGCGTCCACAGTCCAGATTACCGTTCACGGGGCAGGCAGAGTCCGGCTGGTCCGAAGGCAAATCCAGAGTTCTCTTAACCAGGTGGAAATCAGTAGCCTTCCTACTAGCACCTGTGTGTTGTAGTACCTCCCTGCTGAGCACCACGGGATAGTCCTCACAACTTTCGTAGATGTTTCTGATGTTCTCTCTCTCTCTGTCCCCCAGATGGTATGGATAGGACAACCCGTATGACTGGGATAGCCTGGGGCTTGTTTGTAGGGACCCTAGAGACGCCCCGACCCCCACAATTTGCCACCGTGTCTTCTTAGGTATTGAGGTCGGGCAGCCAACTTGGAATTGAGTGTCCTGCCGGTCTCTGAAGTAATGCGTAGAGTCAATTACTCCCTCGGTGTTCCGGCCACCGGCTACGCGCCTCAGAAGGAGGCTGCCGATCTAGGGGCAGGACTCCTCCCGGTATTATCTCCTTGTGCTGTGACTTAGTTTCTCACTCTCCACAATACACTTCGCTTCGTGTCCTTTCTTAGGATGCTGCCACACGTGGGGCAGGCGCAGCTCCGTAGCTATCTATCTCATGCTAGGCCTGTCAGGATCCCACCCCTGACAGGGACCCTCTGTCTGCAGCTCAGATGTTCCTCCTTCTCCCCCTGTCTGCCTGACAGGTCCTCTCTGGGTCAAACCCAGGCAGCTTCTGAATAACTTCCTATCCAACCCACCAGTTTTACCCGTGTGTGAGGAGTGCCCTAATAGATAAAAGCAAGGCTCCCCCTGGTGGACTGGAGTGTGAAGTGCAGTGTGTGACTTGTGATACCTGTCAAGGTGAACTCCTTTAGTACCATCAGACGTAATATCACTCCCCCTGGTGGAAGAGCGACATTACTGCAGCAACCAGGACTCTGGGGCGCTGCACATATATGACAGGATGAGCCCAGGATGGGCTACAGTGGGTACGCAAAGTATTCAGACACACAGTTTTTCTTATTTAATAAATTTGCAAAAATGTCCACATTTCTGTTTTTTTTCAGTCAAGATGGAGTGAAAAGTGTAAATTAATGAGAGAAAAATGAATGGTTTTGAATTTACCAAATGGCTGCAATGAAACAAAGAGTGAAAAATTTAAAGTGGTCTGAATACTTTCCATACCCACTGTGTGTATGTATATATATATATATATATATATGTATATATATATATATATATATATATATACTGTATATCTATATATATAATTGTTTAAGGGGTACTTCCGTCTGTTTGTCTGTAACGGAAATCCCGGCCACGACCAATCAGCGATATTGGGGCGGGATTTAAACACCGCTTCACTTTTTACTATTCATGCTGCCTATGCAGCATAAATAGTAAGAACGTATAATGTTAAAAATTATAATTAAAAAACCCCCATTATATTCTCACCTTCCGGCGTCCGCAGCACCCTTTCCCGCTCCTCGTGACGCTCCGGTCCCAAGAATGCATTGCAGCAATGACTCGAGATCACATCTTGCAAGACCGCTACATGATCACGGGTTATTGCCGCAAAGCACTACTGGGAACGGAGCGTCGCGAGGAGCATCGCTAAAGGCCTGGGCTGGATCCGGGGGCCGCCGGAAGGTGAGTATATATCTATTTTTTATATTAATTGTTTTTTTAACAGGGATATGGTGCCCACACTGCTACATACTACATGGGCTATGTTATATACTATGCGGGCTGTGTTATATACTGCATGGCTGAGCAATATACTACGTGGGCTGTGTTATATACTGCGTGGGCTGTGTTATATACTGCGTGGGCTGTGTTATATACTACGCCGCTGTGCTATATACTACGTGGCTGTGCAATATACTACGTGGGCTGTGTTATATACATATATATAGACAGAAACTACAATCAACGTGCCCCTGCAATTCCCTTGTCACCAGGTGAACAAGTGCTAAAGCGTAAAAGGAGAATGCACAAACTCGACCAGTGGGAAGCAGAACCATATACCATATTAGGGCTGTCCCACACGTCCAGATAATTCCGGTACTGGAATAAATCGGTACCGGAGTTATCTGTGTCCGTGTGCCTGGGAACTCACGGAGGCCATACGTGCGGCACACGTGTTCCACCCGTATGGCGAGTGGGTACCACACGGAGCGTGTGGTACCCACTCTGCATCATGCTGAAGCCGCGATTCATATGTTCCCTGCAGCAGCGTTTGCTGCAGAGAAAATATGAATAATAGTGTTTAAAATAAAGATCTATGTGTCCGCCGCCCTCCCACCCCCTGTGCGCCCCCCCGCTGGTCAGAAAATACTTACCCGGGTCCCCCGTCGGCTGTCGCTCCTTCCTGGTCTGGCCGCGGCTTCTAGTGTATGCGGTCACGTGGGCCCGATCATTTACAGTCATGAATATGTGGCTCCACCTCCCATAGGGGCGGAGCCGACTATTCATGATTGTAAATGATCGGCCCCACATGACCGCATACAGTAAGCCGCGGCCAGACCAGGAAGGAGCTACAGCCAACAGGGGACCCGGGTAAGTATTTTCTGACCAGCGGGGGGGCGCACAGGGGGTGGGAGGGCGGCGGACACATAGATCTTTATTTTAAACACTATTATTCATATTTTCTCTGCAGCAAATGCTACTGCAGAGAGGATATGAATCGCGGATTCAGCACCATGTGGGGGGGACAGCGCTTACTGTAGCGCTGTCTCCTGCACGCACACGGACCCCAGACGGAGAATGTCCGTGTGAGGTCCGTGTTTTACACGGACCCATTGACTCTGTTGGGTCCGTGTAATACGTGCGCTCCCACGAACACTGACATGTCTCCGTGTTTGGCACACGGAGACACGGTCCGCAAAAAATCAATGACATCTGAACAGATGCATTGATTTTTATGGGTCTACGTGTGTCAGTGTCTCCGGTACGTGAGGAAACTGTCACCTCACGTACCGGAGGCACTGACGTGTGAAACCGGCCTTACCATCAAACTTTGACAATACTAAAGTCTGTCTAATAAGCAAAGATGGAGGAGAAACTTCGACTGCGGTATCCAGAGATCATCTCAAAGTATGCCCTGATAAACTGAGAGACGAGGAAAAATACCCCAGTACTTCTCAACCTACAGGAGAAGAAAAGAAAATCCATACTGTTCTTGGAGATTTTCCCCAGTCTTGGACTCAAGTACATCAGGCCAAAGTGATACCTGTTTTGACTTTTCCCCAGTTGGAAATACCAGAACAAGATGTGATTCAGAGTCATCCTGAAACAGAAGAGACTTTACACCAGCAGGCTCAAGCAACAGACGTCACACCAGCAGTGGAACCAGAGAATCCACCCTCTGTTATCGGAGAATCTGTCAGACCCATAGTGAATCTAAGAAGTCGCAGACATTTGCCCAATTTGCCAATACAATACAGGCCTACAAGTAGCACAGACACTAGTGGGTTCACAACAGCAACAGCAGACATGTTAGACCGGGAGCTGCGTAGATCTACCAGTAGTACCAGAGGTCAGATCCCAGCCCATTACAGGGACTGCTCTCAATAATTGTTGTTAACTGTTTTAAAATGTTTGCTTATGATTAAAAAAAACCCTTTAGATGGACAATAGGGTAATGGATGGTGAATTGCCCAAAAACTGTCACTGTAAATAGTTCGCAGCTCCTAGATGCACCTTTGGTTCTACCCATATTGCCAGCAAGGTAGGGCCTTGTTTCTTCACAGACTTGAAGCAAAACCATCTGGCTTGGCTGAACACCGGGTCTGGATGTATGCCTTGTAGCTCGCCCAACACCTACGTTGGGGGTTTATGATGGGTCCCCCACATCGGTACTGTTGTTAATGAACAAGGACACCCTGGTATAAGACCAGTTGTACTTTTGTAAATAAGTTTGCAACTAAAAGGGCAGAAAACTAAAAGGGATTTGCCCACATAATACCTGAGGTACAGCAGCAATCAGAGTCCAGAGTTACCGTAGACAGAGACCCCAAAGAGATGGCTCAAGTTGCCTACGGTGCAGGTACTGTCCCTGGGCAGGGAAGAAAGAGGGCCTTGTTAGAGAGCTACATGCAGAAAGGGACCACAGACCAGGGCATAATGGAAGGCTCCCAAACTGACCTGTCAAGGGGATTTCCACCTGTCTTTGGGCTGCCTGGACTCCATCTTTACCTGTTGCCAGTACCCTGGACTAAGGCTGTTTAACACAGGTAAACCAGGTAAAGACTGCAACCCTATGTCCTCCATTTATTTCCCGGCATTCACCATCCCTGCCAAGTGCATCAGGAGCCCTGGGGATATCGCTTCACCTGTGGGAAGAGACACCATCTTTGCTGCAGCACAATCGCCCCCAGAGGATCCCTTTAAGCAGCATTGGTCACCTCTGACCGAGAACCACAGGTGGCGTCACGAACTTTCATTATTTCCACAACCGCTTTAATGACCATCCCTTTTACTTGGGCACCCAGGGCCACGAACCGGGTCGCTGCCACCGTGACCACCCCATTAATTGCGACCGGACCCGGTACCGAGTACCCCACTGCCCTGACAGGCGACTCACATGCAAAAAGTAAAAAAAAATGTTTTAAAAAAATATTACATATTTTAAAAAATATACAAGTTCAAATCACACCCCTTAGGCCTCATTCAAAATAAAAAAAAAAAAAAAAACAACACATACATATTTGGTATCGCCGCATTCTGAATAGCCCGATCTATTAATATAAAAAAAATTAAACTGATTGCTAAACGGCATAATGAGAAAAAAGTCAAAACGCCAGAAATACTTTTTTTGGTCGCGGCTACATTGCAATAAAATGTAACAACGGGCGATCAAAAGATCATATCTACACCAAAATGGTATCAATAAAAATGTCAGCTTGGCATGCAAAAAAAGCCATCACCCAGCCCCAAGTCATGAAAAATTGAGTCGCTACAGTTCTTGGAAAATGAGCCTTTTTATTTTTTTTTTAACAAAAGTTTGGATTTTTTTTCACCTCTTAAATAAAAAAGAACCTAGAAATGTTTGGTGTCTATGTACTCGTAATGACCTATAGAATCATACCAGCAGATCACTTTTAGAATTTAGTGAACATGGTAAAAAAAACAACTGTGGAATTTCACTTTTTTTGCAATTTCATCACAATTTTTTTCCCGTTTTCTAGTATATAATATGTTAAAACCAATGGTGTTGTTCAAAAGTACAACTTGTCCAGTAAAAAAACAAGCCCTCATATGGCCATTTTGACTGAAAAATTAAAAAGTTATGGCTCTGGGAAGAAGGGGAGCAAAAAACGAAAACGAAAAATGGAAAATGGCCCGGGGGTCAAGGAGTTAAAGCCATACATCATTCACAATAGCACATACAGCATATCAAAAGTTGAAAATTAGACATATTTCCAGTTCATTTGCAAAAATGAACTCATTTAGAAATTGATAGCAGCGACATAACTCAAAACATATAGCTAGAAGAGATTGAAATCCTTGCATTTTTGCAATCTTTACATTTCACACAGCATCTCAACTTTTGGGGAATTGGGGTTACACATGTCCAAGCAGTGGTGGACAGAGATTATAAAGGGCCCCTGTGCAAGAACAGTATATGGACCCTTTGTTTTACAATAGTTCTGTCGAGGAGAGAAGCTGCTTGCTTATTTGGAGGTATAGATGTGCCCCCGTACTTATTGGGCCCGTGTCTACAAGCATTTCCTAGCAGTACTTTCAATACTTGCTTGGGGTTGAAGTTTCAAAGCAAAATGCCGCAATATTGTATTGCAGTGATGGTTCAGTTACAGGAACTGTGCCTCTACCATCTCTTGCTGCTGCTTGTGGTTTGATACAGTCGACATCCTATTCTAATGGCTGGGATCAGAGAAATATAATAATACTGTTATCTATTAGCCTTAGGCTGCCGTCACACTAGCAGTATTTCGTCAGTATTTTACATCAGTATTTGTAAGCCAAACCAGGAGTGAGTGATAAATGCAGAAGTGGTGACATGCTTCTATTATACTTTTCCTCTGTTTGTTCCACTCCTGGTTTTGGCTTACAAATACTGATGTAAAATACTGACCAAATATTGCTAGTGTGACGGCAGCCTTATTGTCAAGCAAACTGACCCTAAAAGATAGGGAGAAATAAGGGGAACAGGTGCCTCACACGAGCTAAATGTAATAAAAACTGTTTCTAAATTGCATGCTATAATAGTTGCACTCACCAGAAAAGGCCCCTAGGTATCCCAAGGAGGTGGACTGCAGCTCGACCAGATAGACTAACGTAAGGCTTCAGACAACCACGGTGAAAGCAATCAATCCACAAAGGAACACCCATATAGTTGTCGGTGCTTCCATCACAAGATTCTCGTGGATATCAAATATAATCATTTATTTAGGAGTTACAGGATAAAACAACTTGTTTCGACTCCAACATCCCAGAGTCTTCTTCAAGTTATTAAAAAACATATATCATATGTAAAAGTATACCACATTTGCTTTATACAGCTCTGGCAAAAATTAAGAGACCACTGCAAAATTTTCAGTTTGTCTGATTTTTCTCTTTATAGGTATATTTTTGAGTAAAACGTAAATTGCTCTCTTATTCTATAAACTACTGACAACATGTCTCCAAAGTTCCAAGCAATAAATTTTGTATTTATTTTCTGAAAATGAGAAATGGTCAAAATGAAAAAAATTGCATTGCTTGTAGACCTCAAATAATGCAAAAAAACAAGTTCATAATCATTTAGAAACAACAATTCTAATGTTTTAACTCAGGAAGAGTTTAGAAATCAATATTTTGTGGAATAACCATGTTTTTAATCACAGCTTTCATGCGTCTTGGCATGCTTTCCACCAGTCTTTCACACTGCTTTTGGGTGACCTTATGCCACTCCTGGTAATAAATAAATAATAAATAATCTTTATTTTTATATAGCGCCAACATACTACGCAGTGCTTTACAGTTTGCACACATTATCATCACTGTCCCCGTTGGGGCTCACAATCTAAATTCCCTATCAGTATATCTTTGGAATGTGGGAGGAAACCGGAGAACCTGGAGGAAACCCACGCAAACATGGAGAGAACATACAAACTCTTTACAGATGTTGTCCAAGGTGGGATTAGAACCCAGGACTCCAGCGCTGCAAGGCTGCTGTGCTAACCACTGCGCCACCGTGCTGCCCATAATATAATATGGGCAGCACGGTATAATAATTTAAGCAGTTCTTCTTTGTTTCATGGCTTCTGACTATCCATCTTCCTCTTGATTACATTCCAGAGGTTTTCAATGGGGTTCAGGTCTGGAGATTAGGTTGGCCATGACAGGGATTTGATGTGGTGGCCCTTCATCCACACCTTGATTGACCTAGCTGTGTGGCATGGCACATTGACCTGCTGGAAAAACCAGTCCTCAGAGTTGGGGAATATTGCCTGAGGAGAAGGAATCAACTGTTTACCAGGATAATATTGTATGCGGCTTGATTTATATATCCTTTCCAAAGAACAACCTTCCCAATTCCAGCCTTGCTGAAGCATCCCCAGATCATCACCGATCCTCCACCAAATTTCACAGTGGGTGCAAGACAATGTGGATTGTACACCTCTCCAGGTCTCCGTCTAACCATTAGACAACAAGGTGTTGATCTGGACATTTGGAAGATGATAATAAAATGCCCTATTTGGGTTTTTATTAATAAGGAACTCTTTTTCTTTTTGGCTCTATATCCCTTTTATATGGGCATCATTAATAAAACTGTTATAATCCCTTATAAATTGTGTTGAGGGTCTATTGCTAATTTTTCATAATATCTATCAGAGAGGATCCTTTCAGACTCTTGGAGATAATGTTCTATAACTATCTGGGTGTTCGTTTGTCGATTTATTAGCCTTACTGTATAATCCATCAGATGCTGCATCCAATAGTGACATTGGCACCTTGAGGCAATCTAAGTAATATAGTATAAAAAAATGTACGTGCATCAAAATAAAAGATTGGAAAAAGTAATTTTCTCTATTCTCCCCATGTCTTCATTGTTTAAGGTAAAATGCATTTTGAAGAATGTTGTGTACAATACAGTTCTGTGTGATAAAATTAATGCGCACCTCTGCGCAAGGCCTAATATTGAACATGTAATATTTCCATGTAAAGTAGCAGTAGAGTGGGCGCCAAGAAACTGTAGGGTGGGCCTCAGTCACCCCAGTCTTTAAGTTTATCTGAAACCTGTTAATAAAGTTGGTTAATGTGAAAAACAAGGGATGCAAACAGTATGAAGTAGCCTAATAATTACTGATGGATTACAGGGGACAAGTACACAAAGCCTGCAATACAAAATCTGACAACCAAGGTAAAAAAAATGAAAATGTTAAAAAAAGCAAAACAATATAAGGTAAGGCTGTAAAATATTTTGAATATATTTTTCTTCCATCTGAAAATGAGTTATACTGTTCAAATCTACTTCAGCCTGAGAAGGAATTAAGGGAAAGAAATGCCAGCTATAATTGTAGTTAAACTTACTACACCTCCACATATATTTATATAAAACATAATAAGCCGAGCTGAGCACACCTATGCCAGTAAATGAGGAAATTTCATTAAACGACAAACTTCTAATATTGGAACATAAACTTTAATGCCCTGTCTATTGAAACCAGGACGGCTCCTGAGAGCTAGAACTCTATCAATTTCAAATGTAGCAACATGTCAGACTGATGTATTCAAAAAATAACCAAGGTAGAAAGTCAGACAAGCTAATATTCTCCCTCTATTGAATAAATGTAACTTTGTTCAGTGGCCACTTTATTCACTCCCTTGCTTCTGGTTTTGGTTATTTCATTACCATACAACAGCCAAAAGATGCATAAAACCACCAATCTTCTATAATGGATGTATTTTTTTTCCATCTGGATTATTTCAGTATATTGACCTTAAGGTCTAAACCACAGTTATTGTATATAGAGTCAGAGAGTTTATTTTACGTTATACAACTAATTGCAAATATTTGTGTGTTAAAATATAACATATTGATGTAAAACAATGCACACCTAGATAATAATGATATCATTCACATTAACCACTTCTGAACTGCCCATTGACATCGGGGAGGTCTGCATTCTACTCTGCAGTGATTTTCTAAAATGTCACTGCATAGTAAAAAGCTGTGCATGATCAAGCAGTTGAGTGAGTGTGAAGTCGACTTTCAGATACGGCTGAGTTCCTCACAGAGAAGGCAGGAATGAGTTGCTACCGTCTCTGTCTTCCCGATCGCTGTATACATAGCACCGAACGTGTATACAGTAATAAGATGTGCTGACAGTGCTTCTTTCTCATGACCCAGTCAGTGATCATATGGCTGATAAGTGTAGGGAGGTATTAGAAACTGCTGAGTCCTAGGAGACTCAGTCATCTCTGCTATGCAGCCAGTAGGATGCATTTCCACTGTAACTGGGGCTAACAAATATTCCCAGGTCAAGGGGAAGTCAGATTAAAAATAAAGCACTTAAATGTTGAAATGCCACCCAAAGATCTTTTATTATCTCATATGGGAGACAATATGTACAATGAATGAAAAATAAATATAAAGTAGGTAAAAAATAAATTAATGCTGCATGATCCAGTCTTCAGCCAGTATCTAAGAACAGTTACCAAGTGCTATTGGTGCATGGTGCATGTGGAGATAGATGATTAGGAGGGACCAGATTCTGAGGAAAATTCTGAAAAAAGGGAACAGTGAAGAGTTAGATGAAGTGATATGCATGTCTAAACGCGGTAAGTGAGGTAATAGGCCTGTCTAAAGAGATGTTGTCTAAACGCGGTAAGTGAGGTAATAGGCCTGTCTAAAGAGATGTTGTCTAAACGCGGTAAGTGAGGTAATAGGCCTGTCTAAAGAGATGCTTTTTTAGAGCATGCTTAACCCTTTTCCGACGTTGGGCTCCCCTGTTTGGTGCGGGCTTCGGGTCTGAATCCGCACCTTTCCGGGCACATTACAGCTGATCTGTACAGCTGATATGTGCCTGCAACAGCCATGGGTGGAATAATGATCCACCCTCAGCCTCCAAAAAATGATTATCCCATAGTGGGACAAAGTAAAAAAGTTTGAAAAAAAGTAAAGACATTTTTTAAATGATTGTAAAAATATATATTTTTTAAAAACAATAATAATAAAAAAATCCATATATATTCTATCTCTAAATAAAGGTGCTGCTCACAAAATTAGAGTATCATCAAAAAGTTAATTTATTTCAGTTTTCCAATACAGAAAGTGAAACTTATATATTATATAAAGTCATTGCAAACAGAGTAATACATTTCAATTGTTTATTTCTGTTAATGTTGATGATTATGGCTCGCAGCCAATGAAAACCCAAAAGTCATTATCTCAGTAAATTAGAATACTCACAGGCCGCGACGTCATCTAAGGTCTTTCAAGCGCTTGAAAGACCTTAGATGACGTCGCGGCTTGTGATTGGTCGCGTGGCGGTCACGTGACCGCTCACGCGACCAATCACAGGCCGCGACGTCATCTAAGGTCTTTCAAGCGCTCATTCTTAGGAACGGAAGCTGCTGGTTACATCGGTAAGGTCCAGGCTGCGTCGGAGAGGTGAGTATATCAATATTTTTTATTTTTATTCTTTATTTTACACATTAATATGGATCCCAGGGCCTGAAGGAGAGTTTCTTCTCCTTCAGACCCTGGGAACCATACAGGATACCTTCCGATACTTGGTGTCCCATTGACTTGTATTGGTATCGGGTATCGGTATCGGCGATATCCGATACTTTTCGGGTATCGGCCGATACTATCCGATACCGATACTTTCAAGTATCGGACGGTATCGCTCAACACTAGTCAGCAGTCTTCTCCATGATTGTGGAGCCTACTGAAACAGAAAATGGGACCTTTTTTAAACTCTTAGGAAGCCTTTGCAGGTGTTTTTTTTTTAATTATTCTAATTTATTGAGATAATGACTTTTGGGTTTTCTGAACAGAGGCCAGATGGAGTCCAGAATAACTCTGCTGCCTCGTTACAGTGAATGGATCCATCAGAGGTTTCATCCCGTAGAATGTAAGTCCGCAAGGACAGGGTCCTCTCCCCTCTGTACCAGTCTGTTATCGTAAATTTGTGTACTGTAAATGATATCTATAACCCTGTATGTAACCCCTTTCTCATGTACAGCACTGTTGTGAATTCCGTTCTCGGGCTCCCTCCTGTGGTCATGAGTGGTACTTTGTGAGTTCTGTTCATGGGCTCCCTCTGGTGGCTTTGAGTGTTACGGCTGGTCTGTAGCTGGACTCCAGCTGCCTCGTTTCCTGCTAGGCTTGCTGCCTATTTAACTCCACCTGGACCTTTACTTGTTGCCTGCTGTCGTTGTATTCAGTACTGGTTCAGATCTCTCTGGGACTTCCCTTGTGACCTGTCTCCTCGTGGAGAAGCTAAGTTCATACTAGTCCATTTTTGCTCATTGTTTTTTAAAATGTTTCTCAGTATATGATGAGTTCAGTCCAGCTTGCTTATATGCTATTTTATTGCTAGCTGGAAAGCTCTGGGGTGCAGAGTTGCGCCCCTCACATCGTGAGTCAGTGTGGGGGTCTTTTTGTATTCTCTGCGTGGATAATTTTTGTAGTATTTTATACTGACTGCACAGATTCCTTGCTATCTTCTGACTATTTAGTTATTAGCGGGCCTCATTTTGCTAAAACCTATTTTCATTTCTATGTTTGTGTTTTCCCCTTAACTCACCGTTATTATCTGTGGGGGGCTGCCTACACTTTGGGGAAAATTTCTCTGAGGCAAGTGAGGCTTTGTTTCTCTCTAGGGGTAGCTAGTTTCTCAGGCTGTGTAGAGGCGTCTAGGTCGAGTTAGGTACGCTCCACGGCTGCCTTTAGTGTTTGTTGATAGGATCAGAATTGCGGTCAGTAAATTTCCCACATTCCCAGAGCTTGTCCTTACTTTTGGTTTACCTATCAGGTCAGTTCATGTGTTCCTTACCACCAGGATCATAACACAGCACCATGGAATTAATGGTGCTGTATAAATAAATAATAATAATAATAATATTCTGAATCATGTAACTCGGAGATTTAGATGGAAACCCCAAAGTAAGTGCTCAGCTGGATAAATGTGATTCCAAACATTATGTAAAATGTTCTCAATAAAAGCATCAACTCAATTCACAAAAAAAGCAATCCCTCACTGAGGTCCGCATTCTGTTAACTGAAATATAGGGGACTTCCATGTTACTGGTAGCACAAAGGCTCTGGAAAAGCTAAATGGCTCCTCACCCGCCAAAAGAAATTCAGCAAATTCTCTGCTCCCAAATCCAAATGCCCCCTCCCTTCTGAGCCCCACAGTATTCCTAAACCACATATTGCATCCACGTTTGGCATTTCTGAAGCGATGCGAGCCCGCCTAACTTACGAGTGCAGAAGCACACATTGGGCATAGCGTACTGCTGACTACAACGGCAGTTTGGAATTTTCACTTGGCAACATTCATTGCTGCTTGTTTCTGGAAAATACCCATGAAGTCAAAATCGTCACTACAACTATAGATAAATTCCCCAAGGGCTGTAGCTTCCCTAATGAGGTCACTTGAGGGGGTATTCTGCTTTTCTAGCAATTGGGGGCTCTGTATATGGAAGTCCGCAAACTGTTCTAGGAAAATCTGCGCTCCAGGAGGCATATCAAACTCTGTTCCCTGAGTCTATCTGTATGGCTAAGTAGTACTGTACAGCCACATATGGGGTATTGCCGCGTTCAGTAGAAATTGTGGGACAAATTTTGGTGCCATTTTTACTCACTGCCCAATGGTATAAAATTCTGTGACACACCCAGGGTGTCAATTCGATCACTGCACCCCTAGATGAATTCATTGAGAGGTGTAGTTCCTAAAATGGGGTCACTTATTGGGGGTTCTGCTGTTGTGGCACCTCATGGGCTCTCTCAGTGGGTCATGGCACCTGCAAACCATACCAGTAAAATCTGGTGCTCCTTGCCTTCTGAACTTTGCACTGTGCCTGAAAAATATTTCCCGATTATATGTGGGGTATTAGCGCACTCAGGAAAAAACAGACCTCAGTTTGTTGTAAAAAAAATTCCTATTAGCCCTTAGAAAAATTAAAAACTTGGGGCTAAAGCAACATTTCAGTAATATAAATTTAATTTATTCTTTCTTCACTGCTCAGTGGTAAAAAAAATTCTGTGAGGCACATGTGGTGTCAATATGATCACTGCACCCCTAGATGAATTCATTGTCGGGTGTAGTTTGTAAAATGAGTTCACATAGAGGGGGTTTCTGTTTTTTTGGCACCTCAGGGGCTCTGCCAATGTGTCATGGCACCCTCAAACCATTCCAGCAAAATCTGAACTCCAATATGGCACCTCTTCCCTTCAGAGCTTTGTACTGTGCCTCAAAAGTAGTATTCCCCTACATATGGGGTATCGGCACACTCAAGAGAAATTGCACAACAAATTATATGGTGCACTTCCTCTTGTTTCCCTTATGAAAATGCAAAAGTTGAAGCTAAAGTAACATTTTTGTGAGGAAGATGTGATTTTATTATTTTCACGGCTCAACTTTATAAACTTCTGTGAATCACCAAGGGGTTCAAAGTGCTCATCACACATCTAGATAACTTCCTTGGGGGGACTAGTTTACAAAATGGGGTCACTTGCGGGGGGTTCCACTGTTTAGGCACATCAGTGGCTCTCCAAACGTGACACGGTGTCCAATCTCAATTCCACCCAATTTTGCGTTGAAAAAGTCAAATGGTGCTCCTTCCCTTCCGAGCTCTGCCATGCGCTCAAACAGGCATTTACCCTCACACATGGGGTATGAGCATACTCAGGACAAATTGCATAATAACTTTTTGCATTCAATTTCTCCTGTTACCAGTCGTAAAATATAAAATTGGGGGCTAAAATATCATTTTTGTGGAAAAAATATGATTTTTGATTTTCACGGCTCTACGTTTTAAACTTCTGTGAAGCACTTCGGGGTTCAAAGTGCTCACTATACATGTAGATAAGTTCCTTTGGGGGTCTAGTTTCCAAAATGGGGTCACTTGTGGGGAGATCCACTGTTGAGACACATCAGGGGCTCTGCAAACGCAACATGGCGTCTGATCTCAATTCCAGCCAATTTTGTGTTGAAAACGGTGATCCTTCCCTTCCAAGGACCCGTAGAAGCTCAGAGGAGCGAAACGATCGTCGTCACTAGGAACCACAGTTCTCCCTGTAATATCCTGCTTTTTTAACATGAAGCCGCAATAAAGGAAGACTTTTGTACAGATGGTGAGTGCTCGTTTTCTTGCTATTACTGCCATATAGACATTGTTTCCTGTTTTCACGAGCACCCGATTCTGTTGTGGCAGTAACAACGCCTGGTTATTTGCCAGTAAAGCACAGGTGGGTCGATGCTGATAGTGCGTCAAACTTTTTTTCTTTTTTGTTTTCTTCCCTTCCAAGCTTTGCCATGCGCCCAAACAGTGGTTTACACCCACATATGGGGTATCAGCATACTCAGGACGAATTGCACAACAACTTTTGGTGTCCAATTTCTCCTGTTACCTTTGGGAAAATAAAAAAAATGGATCTGAAGTAAATTTGCAGTGCAATCACAGACAGGTCACAGAGCGGTCACACCGCTGCTGTGCCCTGTCATTGGTGTGATCCAATGCACAAATCAGAGCTGGCTCTTGTGGCGCTGGCATTGCCAGGCAACAGCCTTGGATTGGTGCTCTCACAGCTCAAGACACAACCAGGTCACATTGCGGTCACACTGCGGCTGTGCCCTGTGATTGGCGCAATATATGTAATCAGTGGATCCAGGCGATGCCTCTCATTGCCATCGTCGATCGCACCAATCAGAGTGGGTTCAGGCGATGTCTGGCGCTGCCATGCAGCAGCCAATGATCAGTGCTCTTGGAGCACCGATTTTAGGCAGGGACATCAGTGTTTCAGGCAATCTGATTGCTGGAAAAACTGAGAAATGCTGTGATTGGCTGTTCAGAATTGAACAGCCAATCACAGCGATCGTGGTTGCAAGAGGGTGGCAACACCCTCCAGAGGTATGAGGGTGCCGGAATTTTAATGTGATCACAGCTACTTCGGTCACAGTGTCGCATTAAATAAGTGACGTAATTATCCGTCCCTGGTCAAATAGGCCCAGGGCATATGGACGGATTATTACATCTAATGTCAGAAAGGGTTTAATAATAGGGAGACCGATAAGTCCTCATTCACATGTCAATGAGTCAAGTATGTGCGTTAGCTTTATTTTTCAGAGAACAGATACTCATTAGAATCTATGGACGTTTTCACGTCACATAGACTTGTCTGTTTCTGATCCAAGTCATTGATTAAAATTACATATATAAGTTTATGGATCAATTAAAAATCATTGACAGCACATGGATGCCATCTATCTGCAATCTGTGGGCTCTACATTTTATAACAGAATATCACTGATTAAACTTCTGATGGTAAAAACTGAAACACTAGATAAATACTGATGAAAATCAGATCAGTAACATTTATGTAAATCGGATCGGTGTTTAAGTATCAGAATATCACTGACTGATGTCTTAAATTGCTAAAGGGATATGTTTGCTAGATAAGGTAAAACATACAGTACCAATTTTCCAATTAAAATAATAAAACATTTGTTCCTGTGGCAAGATATTACTGCTACATAATTGTTATGGAGTCTCTGGTGATTTTTTAAGTCCCTTTTCTAATGTGTTTAGTGCTGGTAAAAACTGGCGATTCATGGTGACTAGTCTGCATAATACAAGGAATATCTCAGCTGGTTTATACAAGAAGATACTGACAGTAAGGCTCCTTCCAGATGTCCATGTTTCCGGTATGTCTGGCATCCATTTTCACATGTACACATACACTCCCATGATAATCTATGGTGCTGCTTACATGTCACACGGAATGTGAACCACATGGAGACATGTCCATTTTTTTACAGGCAGCAAGGATCACACGGATCCCTAAAAGTCTATGGGTACTTGTAAAGCACGTACCGCACACCGATGACATCTTTGTGCCATCCCTGTGACATGAACCACAATATAACGTATTCAAGAAATCACAGTGTTAAAGATGTGCAAAGCTAATAAATAGATAGTCAGATAGCTTGTAGAGATTTTTAGTAAGAAGTAGTACGTAGTAGTAAGAAATCACACTTATTTTTCTGGTAGTTTGACAAGTCTGAGTTTGGTGAATACCATGAGAACGTTACCTGCTGGTCTGCAATGTACCAACTGTAAAGCTTAGTAGGGGCAGGGCAATGCTATGGGGTCATTTTTCAAAGGCTGGCCTAGGCTCCTTAGTTCCAGTAAAGGAGAATCTTAATGCTTCAGCATACTAAGACATTTTGGACAATTGCATGCTTCCAGCATGTGAGAACAGTTTGTGGAAGGCCCTTTTCTGTTCCAACATGATTGTGTCTCAGTACACAAAGCAAGGTCCATAAGGGTGTGTTTGGATGAGTTTGGTGTAGAAGAATTTGACAGGTCTGCATGCAGCCTTGACCTCAATCCTATTGAACAACTTTGGGAAGAACAAGAATAGAGACAGACTCCTCATCCAACATTAGTGTCTGACCTCATAAATACTCTGCTGGATGAATAGAAATTTTTTTCCACAGACACGCTCCACAATTTTACAGAAAGTCTCATCAGAAGAGAGGAGGCTGTTTTAGTTACAAACAGGGACAAACTCCAAATTGATTATTACTTTAGAATCAGACGTCATAAAAGTTCCTTTGCTTGTAATGTGTAGGTTGCCCAATACTATTGACCATAAGGTGCATCTTTCCTGACTCCCCCATACATATGAATTTTTGTCTCGACCAAAATATTCTAACCAAAGTCAAAAGGATAATTCATTTTCTTGGTAGACTTGTGGAGCTTTACTTTCTTTTTTTTTGTTTTTTTCCCTGAAGTTTTTTAAAGGCATTCAACTGCCCTTTATTAGGACCCAGGTAAAGCCTGAGCTGGCATATTACCAGTAGCTACACATATAGATAGTGTTGATTCACGCGAATGGCAAATGTATGGATTTTGGCCATAATACCAATTAATCACTAATGGTTATGGTATCTGCAGGATGACATCTGGTCTAGTAATGCTGTATGAAAGAAGAGTCTGCGCACCAGGAGCATAATAAACGTTCCTTAGTTGTAGTTTGGGCTGGAAGCCTCTTGAATAAAGGAGTGTCCAAGGCTCCACTATCAATTGCATTTGCAGCCTCAGAACAAAGATACAATTGAAAATATCTGGTATCTTGTGGCAAGTTGATGTTAGTTGCTGCCCCTTATGTGCAGATCTGAGCACCACACGTCAGTTGACAAAAGCCCAACACCGGAGGTAACTGATGGTTAGGTTCAAGGGAGGTGCATTGTTCCTGTCATTGGAAGCATTGTGACTGCTACGGATATTTTCTGGCTATCATGGCGGTCATTGTGGCTGGAATGGACATTGGTGTCATGATTCCCAATGGCAGGGACATGGACAAAAACGGACTAGCTCTAGGAAGATGGTATCTCAGGTAACCGCGATGCTGAACCTAACACGCAAATAGAAGTAGCCAGGGGGTGTGCCTACATTGATCTCTAGACACCTCGCGCCAGCTGGAGAGCTAACTACCCCTAGAAGAGGAATACACAGACCTGGCTTGCCTCCAGGGAAACCCCAAAAGTTATAGTAGCCCCCCACATGTAATAACGGTTAGGCAAGAGGAAAACACAAACGCAGTATGAATATAGTTTCAGCAAAGTGAGGCCCTCTGACTAGATAGATGAAAATACAAAAGAGGACTTCGTAGTTACCTCAAAACCCTAAGCAGCCATCCTGAAACTACCTTAACTCCGTCATCAACTCATGACACCGGAGTAGTAATTTCAGATCACTAGAGCTTCCAGCAGCACAAGAAATATAAATGCATGCTGGACAAAACAAACACAAAAAAGGCCAAAGATTCAACTTAGCTGAATTGCAGACTTGGAGCAGGTAGCAAGCAACAGAGATGCTCTGGTAACATTGATTGCCGGCACTAGAGTGACTGAGAAGCCAGACTAAATAGGAAACTCCCAATTTCCTGATGAAAACAGGTGCACTGGAAACACAAGACCAAAGTCAACCAGTACCACCAGTAGCCACCAGAGGGAGCCCAAAAACAGAATTCACAACAGTACCCCCCCCCTTAAGGAGGGGGCACCGAACCCTCATGAGAACCACCAGGGCGATCTGGATGCGCCCTATGAAAGGCGCGAACCAAATCAGAGGCATGAACATCAGAGGCAGTCACCCAAGAATTATCCTCCTGACCGTATCCCTTCCATTTAACCAGATATTGAAGTCTCCGTCTGGAAATACGAGAGTCCAAAATCTTCTCCACAACATACTCCAATTCACCCTCCACCAGCACAGGAGCAGGAGGCTCAACAGAAGGAACAACCGGTACCTCGTACCTCCGCAACAACGACCTATGGAAGACATTATGAATGGTGAAAGATGCTGGAAGGTCCAAACGAAAAGATACAGGATTAAGAATCTCCAAAATCTTATAAGGACCTATGAACCGAGGTTTGAACTTAGGAGAAGAGACCTTCATAGGGACAAAGCGAGAAGACAACCACACCAAGTCTCCAACACGCAGATGATGACCCACATGACGATGACGATTAGCAAACTGCTGAGTCTTCTCCTGAGACAACTTCAAATTGTCCACCACATGACTCCAAATCCGGTGCAGTCTATCCACCACAGAATCCACTCCAGGACAATCCAAAGACTCCACCTGACCAGACGAAAAACGAGGGTGAAACCCTGAATTGCAAAAGAAAGGAGAAACCAGAGTAGCAGAACTGGCCCGATTATTGAGGGCAAACTCTGCCAACGGCAAAAAGGCGACCCAATCATCCTGATCAGCAGACACAAAACACCTCAAATACGTCTCCAAGGTCTGATTAGTTCGCTCCGTCTGGCCATTAGTCTGAGGATGGAACGCAGATGAAAAAGACAAATCAATGCCCATCCTGGCACAGAACGCTCGCCAGAACCTAGACACAAATTGAGATCCTCTGTCAGACACGATGTTTTCCGGGATACCATGTAAGCGAACCACATTCTGAAAAAATAAAGGAACCAACTCCGATGAAGAAGGCAATTTGGGCAAGGGTACCAAATGAACCATCTTAGAAAAACGGTCACACACCACCCAAATGACAGACATTTTCTGAGAAACCGGGAGATCCGAGATAAAGTCCATAGAGATGTGCGTCCACGGCCTCTTCGGAATAGGCAAGGACAACAACAATCCACTAGCCCGAGAACAGCAAGGCTTGGCCCGAGCACAAACATCACAAGACTGTACAAAGGTACGCACATCCCGAGACAGGGAAGGCCACCAGAAGGACCTGGCCACCAAATCTCTGGTACCAAAAATTCCAGGGTGGCCCGCCAACACAGAAGAATGAACCTCTGAGATGACTCTACTGGTCAACTCATCTGGAACAAACAATCTCCCAGACGGACAACGATCAGGCTTATCAGTCTGAAACTCCTGCAAAGCACGTCGCAAGTCTGGGGAGACAGCAGACAAAATCACTCCATCCTTAAGGATACCCGTAGGCTTAGAATCACCAGAGGAGTCAGGCTCAAAACTCCTAGAAAGAGCATCTGCCTTCACATTTTTCGAGCCCGGCAAGTATGAAACCACAAAATTAAACCGAGAGAAAAACAATGACCAGCGCGCCTGTCTAGGATTCAGACGCCTGGCGGACTCAAGGTAAATCAGATTCTTGTGATCAGTCAAGACCACCACCTGATGTCTAGCACCCTCAAGCCAATGACGCCACTCCTCAAATGCCCACTTCATAGCCAAGAGCTCCCGATTACCGACATCATAATTTCGCTCGGCGGGTGAAAACTTTCGAGAGAAGAATGCACATGGTCTCATCACTGAGCAATCAGGACTTTTCTGTGACAAAACCGCCCCCGCTCCAATCTCGGAAGCATCAACCTCAACCTGAAAAGGGAGCGAAACATCAGGCTGGCGCAACACAGGGGCAGAAGAAAAGCGGCGCTTAAGTTCCCGAAAGGCGTCCACAGCCGCAGAGGACCAATTGGCAACATCAGCACCCTTCTTAGTCAAATCAGTCAGAGGTTTAGCAACACTTGAAAACCCAGTTATAAATCGACGATAGAAATTAGCAAAGCCCAAGAACTTCTGAAGACTCTTCAGGGAAGTAGGCTGCGTCCAATCACAAATAGCCCGAACCTTGACAGGATCCATCTCAACAGAAGAAGGGGAAAAAATATACCCCAAAAAGGAGATCTTCTGAACCCCAAAGATACACTTTGAGCCCTTTACAAACAGAGAATTGGACCGCAAAACCTGAAAAACCTTCCTAACCTGTTGAACATGCGACTCCCAGTCATCCGAAAAAATCAAAATATCATCCAAATACACAATCATAAATTTATCCAGGTATTTACGGAAAATATCGTGCATAAAGGACTGAAAGACTGAAGGAGCATTAGAAAGACCAAAAGGCATTACCAAATACGCAAAATGGCCCTCGGGCGTATTAAATGCAGTTTTCCACTCATCTCCCTGCTTAATCCGCACCAAATTATACGCACCCCGAAGATCAACCTTAGAGAACCACTTTGCCCCTTTAATATGAGCAAATAAATCAGTCAATAGTGGCAAAGGATACTGGTATTTGACTGTAATCTTATTCAACAGGCGATAATCAATACAGGGCCTCAGGGAGCCATCTTTTTTACCCACGAAAAAAAACCCTGCTCCTAAAGGGGATGAGGATGGACGGATATGTCCCTTTTCCAAGGACTCCTTAATATACTCTCGCATAGCAGCATGTTCAGGCACAGATAGATTGAACAAACGACCCTTGGGAAACTTGCTGCCCGGAATCAAGTCTATAGCACAATCGCAATCCCGGCGAGGGGGGAGAGAACTATGTTTAGGCTCCTCAAAAACATCACAATAATCAGACAAAAATGCCGGAATTTCAGAGGGAGTAGATGAAGCAATGGAAACCAAAGGTACTTCCCCATGAGCCCCCTGACATCCCCAACTTAACACAGACATTGTTTTCCAGTCAAGGACTGGATTATGAGTTTGCAACCATGGCAATCCAAGCACTAATACATCATGCAAGTTATGCAACACAAGGAAGCGAATCACCTCCCGATGGTCAGGAGTCATACACATAGTCACTTGTGTCCAGAATTGTGGTTTATTCCTAGCCAAAGGTGTGGAGTCGATACCCTTCAAAGGGATAGGAACTTCCAAAGGCTCTAGGCTAAACCCACAACGTCTGGCAAAGGACCAATCCATAAGACTCAAGGAAGCGCCAGAATCCACATAGGCATCCACAGAAATAGTTGATAATGAACAGATCAAAGTTACAGACAAAATAAACTTAGACTGTAAGGTGCCAATTGCAAAAGACTTATCAACCTTTTTTGTGCGTTTAGAGCATGCTGATATAACATGAGCAGAATCACCACAGTAGAAGCACAACCCATTTTTACGCCTATAATTCTGCCGTTCACTTCTGGACAGAATTCTATCACATTGCATAATCTCTGGTGCCTGCTCAGAAGACACCGCCAAATGGTGCACAGGTTTGCGCTCCCGTTAACGCCGATCAATCTGAATAGCCATAGTCATGGATTCATTCAGACCTGTGGGCGTAGGAAACCCCACCATGACATCTTTAACGGCGTCAGAGAGACCTTCTCTGAAATTCGCCGCCAGGGTGCACTCATTCCACTGAGTAAGCACAGACCATTTTCGAAATTTTTGACAATATATTTCAGCTTCATCATGCCCTTGAGAGAGGGCTATCAAGGCCTTTTCAGCCTGAATCTCCAAATTAGGTTCCTCATAGAGCAACCCTAGTGCCAGAAAAAACGCATCCACATTAAGCAGCGCAGGATCCCCTGGTGCCAATGCAAATGCCCAATTCTGGGGGTCACCCCGCAACAAGGAAATAACAATTTTAACCTGCTGAGCGGGGTCTCCAGCGGAGCGAGATCTCAGAGAAAGATACAATTTACAATTGTGCTTAAAATTCAAAAAGCGAGATCTATCTCCAGAAAAGAACTCAGGTATAGGAATCTTGGGTTCTGACACAGGAGCATGTATAACATAGTCTTGGATATTTTGAACCTTAGAGGCAAGAGTATTAAGATTTGAAGCTAAACCCTGGATATCTATTTCTCAACAGCAGAGGTCTGAGCCATTCAGGGGTTAAGAGGAGAGGAAAAAAACAAAAAACAGCAGATTGCAATTATGGCTAGACAGAACCTCTGAGTAAAAAAAAAAAAAAAAAGTGTCAAACTTATTTTTTCTCTCCTTCTTTAGCCAATACCTTTAATACATTATGGCCGGCAATACTGTCATGATTCCCAATGGCAGGGACATGGACAAAAACGGACTAGCTCTAGGAAGATAGTATCTCAGGTAACCGCGATGCTGAACCTAACACGCAAATAGAAGTAGCCAGGGGGTGTGCCTACGTTGATCTCTAGACACCTCGCGCCAGCCGGAGAGCTAACTACCCCTAGAAGAGGAATACACAGACCTGGCTTGCCTCCAGGGAAACCCCAAAAGTTATAGTAGCCCCCCACATGTAATAACGGTTAGGCAAGAGGAAAACACAAACGCAGTATGAATATAGTTTCAGCAAAGTGAGGCCCTCTGACTAGATAGATGAAAATACAAAAGAGGACTTCGCGGTTACCTCAAAACCCTAAGTAGCCATCCTGAAACTACCTTAACTCCGTCATCAACTCATGACACCGGAGTAGTAATTTCAGATCACTAGAGCTTCCAGCAGCACAAGAAATATAAATGCATGCTGGACAAAACAAACACAAAAAAGGCCAAAGATTCAACTTAGCTGAATTGCAGACTTGGAGCAGGTAGCAAGCAACAGAGATGCTCTGGTAACATTGATTGCCGGCACTAGAGTGACTGAGAAGCCAGACTAAATAGGAAACTCCCAATTTCCTGATGAAAACAGGTGCACTGGAAACACAAGACCAAAGTCAACCAGTACCACCAGTAGCCACCAGAGGGAGCCCAAAAACAGAATTCACAACACATTGGTATTGATAGTACTAAGTACCATTGGCGTATTTTCTTTTGTCCAATGCCCTGTATCTCACTGCAACATCAACTTCAGCATTGGCCCAGGTTTCTTCAGCCTACCAACATGTAAAAGAATTGATCTGTTTAATGGTGTGTACATGAAGCAGGATGTACTCTTGAACAGAAATAGACAGTTAACACTAAAATGTTTTACAGAATTATCTAGTTTTACACCCCAAGCACTGTTGTAATTTTCTTTACTACAAAATACCCTACACTTCTCCCTATACAGTTGATCACTAAATGTTTAACCATTAAAGGATTTAACAGTCCAGAACATAACAGTGGGGTACATTTAATGCTAGTGCATTTTTGTTGTAAGGGGTATATTGCTTTTTAACATGTTGTGGAAATTTAAATCTTATGTAATGTGGATGTCAGACCTGTACCTTTTTGTACCTGTTAGACCTGTACCTTTTTGTACCTGTCAGACCTGTACCTTTTTGTACCTGTCAGACCTGTACCTTTTTAGGTTCTTTGTAGACATCAATTCTTTGTCTTATTGAGAAGTTTGAGAAAAGTTAGTGTAAAATTTGATATCCAAAATGAAAAAGATTTGATCATGCAGCTCATAGGTCAACAGCCACGACTCTGTACTTGGGTAACATAAGAAGATAAAATGACTGTGCATGTACAGCAATAGTGGTCATCTTTGGATTACATTTCACAATCTGCTCAATAACAGTGTAATAGATTTTGACTGAATTCATATAAACTAGTTATTTTTGGCAGAAACTGAGATACACTCCCTATAATCAGCTATGATGTGAAAGAACTATCGGTACTTTGTGCAGAACTTTCTAATACAAACTGGTTGAAAAATGGAAGGTGAATCTTAAAGTCAACTCTTTACATTTGTGTTAATGTTCAAAAAAATCTTCAAAAAAGGCTGAAATGTACAGGGCATGGCGTTTTACACTAAAATACATGAAACTTTAAGGTCAGGTTCACATTTTGTAACTTTCCTTCGAGCAGCAAACTTTTAAACTCATTTCCATGAATGGCACAATCATTCATCAAACATCCAAGGCAGTCATTTGAAGCAAACTTGGCTCGGTAGCCTAAGGCTGTCTATGTTATAGCTGGGTCTAACAGATTCCAACAGTTGATAATTTGTCTGGTTTCCTGAACCTTAATTTGAAATTGCATAGCATTGTTTGAGGATGTGTACACTTCAAAGAGAAAATAAGAAGAACTTAAGTGGCTTTATTGTCACAAATCCTGCAAATGTAAAAGTGCATGACTTTTTGTTAAATATCTGAGCTGGAAATTACTTGAAACATCCATGCAGTACACACCTTAGCAGTAAAATCATTGTCAATAATACCAAATAAACTAAGTTTTCAGTTTTTACCTCAAAGCTAAGAATGCATATTATGTGGGCAAAAAAAAAGAATTACAAGATCACTATTCTCACAAAAGCTAAGGTACCAAAGTCTACATACAAGGTCAGATCGGGAAGTCTTAATCTAGTCATACACATTAGATAAAAGTCGGAGTAAAGTGCTGACTTCTGCTATATTGGCAGACAGTCTACTGTATATGGAGTCCAACTTTCTCTCACTATAAAGAAGTAGGTAGCTTTTAATATGCCACTATCAATTGCTGTAACATATGAGAGGTATTTTAATAAGGCATCAGGTGGTGTCAGTGAGCCTTTTAATAGGTGAGATGTGAGAGACAGGTAACAGCTATAACATATGACTGGATGCCATCCAGACACTCATATACATTAGATGAAAGTTGGCCAAAGCTTTTGATTTTGGTGGGATGAGTTGACCAACCAATATGTAACAGAACCTCTAGTGTTGTGAACTCTATTTTTGGGCTCCCTCTAGTGGTCACAAGCGGTACTGTGTAGTGTTGTCTTTCTGCAGGTTGGCAGCATCAGCTGGTTCGTTATCCTTGGTTGGTTTCCTATTTAGCTCACCTGGATACTCAGTTCCTTGCCTGCTCACAATGTATTCAGTGCTCTTCAGATTCCTTGTGACTACCTTGCTCCCAGTCTCTCCAAGACAAGCTAAGTTTTTGTTTATTTATTTTTTGATTATCAGCGTTCATCATGTTTCTTGTCCAGCTTGCTAAAATGTGATTTCCTCGCTTGCTGGTTGCTCTAGGGGACTGAGTTTCTCCCCCCACACCGTTAGTTGGTGCGGGGGTTCTTGAAATCTCAGTGTGGATATTTTGTAAGGGTTTTTTACTGACCGCACAGACCCCTTTTCTATTTTCTGCTATCTAGTATTAGTGAGCCTCATTTGCTGAATCTGCTTTCACCCCTGTGTATGTGCCTTCCTCTTACCTCACCGTTATTATTTGTTGGGGGCTTCTATATCTTTGGGGATTATTTCTCTGGAGGCAAGTGAGGTCTTTCTTTCTCTCTAGGGGTAGTTAGTTCCTCAGGCTGGCTCGAGACGTCTAGGATTTTAGTCACGTTCACCGGCTACCTCTAGTGTGTTGGATAGGTTCAGATTTGCGGTCAGTCCAGTTTACCACCTCCCTAGAGCTTGTCCTATGTTTTGTTACTTAGCTGGAGTATTTTGTGATCCTCAACCACTAAGGATCATAACACTCTAGACTCACCCCCCCGCCAAATGATAATGGAAGAGAGAAGGATTGAGCTGTTGGTATTTCAAAGCCAGATTTTGTTTTTAAGGCAGATAAGTTAATGTCAGAGCTTTCTGGCCATGACTTTCTCCTCACTTCCCATTGAAAACAAATGCTGACCTGAGTGCTTATGTGTATGGGGAAGTTGGGAGAGATAGCAGTCTGTTGAATGAACGTATGGTCAACATTAGACTTCTTCTCGGCTGTGGGTGGCCTAATTTACAACACATATGCCAAGTCACAGCGAGAATATATTCTTCTATTCAATTTTTCCATTCTCAGGCTAGTATAATCATAATTTTTCATTGAAAAGATAAATAAAATTGTTTTCTGAGATTTACTCAGCTTTATCGATTTGGACCTTACGCAGTAGAATCTTCAATTTTGAAAAAAGTAGGATTGTAAATTTGATGCCTTCTAAAATGGTAATCTGTACTTACATGATTATTTTCAAATAGGTTCAACAATTTTATGTAGTCTGAATGAGAATTTACTCAGGCTCAGTCATGTGTTTTATCCATTGAACATCCTGCGCTTGTTGGACTTTTTATTAGTTTAGTGATTGTGTTAGTAACCATTTGATCTACTCTTCGGTAACATCAAAAGGTCAAAACACCTGCTCCGTAAAACTTTAATTTATGAACAAATATAATAAGTAAAAGGAATATTTTCTACCACATACTGTATATTGTACTTGTATTGATATGGTGGCATGTAAGAGTTTAGGCACCCATGGTCAAAATTACTTATTGGGAACAATTCAGTAAGTTGAAGATGAAATGATCTCTAAAAGGCCTAAAGTTAAAGATGATACATTTCCTTTGTATTTTAGGAAAAAAAATAATTTTCTTCTTCATTTTAAAAATTACAATAAGGAAAATGGGTCAATGCAAATGTTTGGGCACTCTTGGAGATGTGTGTACTCAGATATATCTGTGCAATCCATTAATGGCACTCAGTGTGAGTGCCCACCAAAGACATGTACCCACCTAGGTACTAGCATATAAATAGGCGAAATTCCATTTCTGACTCAAGGCATGATGCTATTAAAGAAATAATTTGGGTTACTACTGTCCACAAACAACTGGGTGAACTGCAGGAGGAAAATAAGATGGTGGCTTTGCAGCTGAAAAGCCCTGACTACATGTCTATCACACACTTTTTCAAATTTCTTGTACTCTCGCAGTATATACAAAATAAGTAATTTTTTTGTGTTAGGGAAGTCAAAATTGTCTAATAGGGATTGTCTACTGTTTCTTCTTAGAGCAGATTTCCTCACAAACTGCACAGCACTTTTGTCCATATAATGGCTGCTGGCAGAGGATCATGTGACCAGATCAGTCCATCAGCCTCCTCCAATAAAAAAGCACTTTTTGCATGTGAGAGGTGTTTTATAATTGGAGGAGGCTGATGGACTAGTCTGGTCACGTGCTTTTCCATCAGTGGTTAGTGTATGGACAGGAGAACTCTTAATACTGTGATTAAAACTGCACTAACATGAAGAAGTGGGCTATTTCTTTAATATGTAGGTGGTGGTCCAACACACATAATACATTTATGGTATTCCATCTTACCATACTGTTCATACTGAAGCAGCACCTAAAGCAAGATGGGGTAATCACCACCAAAATAGAAATGTATCGTTACCATTTTATTGATAGTTTTCTTACAACTGATCTCTAGTTTCTGCGAAACAGTGATGTCAAATTTTAAAGCATTGCTCATCTCGAACTCATATATATGCTTATTTAAAGCAAGTGTGACCTTAGATTTCTAAAAACAGACTCAAACTGTAAATCTGCGATATGACAGCAAACTTTTCACCTCAGCTGAAAACAATTACCTAAAATACCCCCAGATTAAACAGATCTGGCTGTTCTCGTTGACACAAATTACATTTGTATCTTTATCTGTGAGTGGGTAGGTTTCTCTGTGGTGAGGACTGTCAGGACCAAGACCTGCATAATTTTATGTATCACATCATCTGTTGGAAAAGATAACATATTGACTGATTTTGCTTCAAATTTGCCAAAAAAGAAACATTGTAAACATAGTACAGTGAGATTTCGACTGAGTAACTTGATAAATCCCAATACAGTATGTAATGTTTCAATGTGTTTTGTTATAACAAATATTTATTTTGTACATAGTAATTAGAAGCAGCTTTACAAATCATCAATATTACTTTAGTGATCCATGCTGTATAGAAAAACATAAATATGTTTAACCCCTTCACCCCTGAGCCAGTTTTCACCTTCCTGAGCAGGACAAATTTTGCAATTCTGACCAGTGTCACTTTATGTGATAATAACTCTAGAACGCTTCGACATATCCCAGTGATTCTTAGAATGTTTTTTCGTGACACCTTGTACTTCACGTTGGTTTATTTTTGAAAATATCAAATTTGGGGGGAAAATTTAGAAAATTTCGCAATTTTCCAACTTTTTAATACCCTTAAAGCTGATATTTATCACAAAAAAAATTTAATAAATAAAATTTAACACGTTTGCTTTACATCAGCACAATTTTTGATACTTTTTTTGGGCTAAAAGTTGATCAGTAATTTCTAATTTTTCCCACAAAATTTACTCAATCAATTTTTTTAGGGATCATATCACATTTGAAATGATTTTGGGCTGCCTATATGATAGAAAATACCCAATAGTAACACTGTTTTAAAAATACCTCTCAAAGTGCTCAAAACCACATGCATTATTAACCCTTTAGGAGCTCCAGAGGAATTAAAGCAATGTGGAAGAAAAACTGAAAATTTAACTTTTTCCCACCAAAATGTTGCTTTAATTCCAAATTTTGCATTTTCACAAAAGTAACAGAAGAAGATGGACCATAGAATTTATTGTGAAATTTCTTATGCATATGCCAATACCTCATATGTGGTGATAAACTACTGTTTGGGCACACGTCAGGGCTTGGAATGGAAGGAGCACCATTTTACTTTTAAGGTTCTATTGCATTTGCAGAGCCCCTGATGTGCTTAAACAGATGAAGCACTCCACAAATGACCCCATTTTGTAAACTACACCCCTCAAGGAACTTATCTAGAGGTGTGGATAGCACCTTGAACCCACAGGGGCTTCACAGAATTTTAACGTTGAGCCGCAAAAATGAAAAAATACATTTTTCCTGCAAAAATGTTGCTACAGCCCCAAATTTCTCAACTTCACATGAAAGCAGAACAAAAAAGACCATACAATTTGTTGTGCAAGTTCTCCTAAGAATACCGATACCTCATATGTGGTGGAAAACTACTGTTTGGGCACATGGCAAGGCTTAGAATGGAAGGAGCTCCATTTCAATCCTGGAGCATAATTTGGACAGGGATAGATTGTGGATGCCATGTCACATTTGAAGAGCCCCTGACATGTCAAAACAGCAGAAACTCCAACAAATGACCCCCATTTTGGAAACTACACCTCTTGAGGAATAAATCTAGGCATGTAGTGATCATTTTTAACATTCAGGCATTTCACAGAATTGTGTAACATTGGGCCGAGTCAATGGAAAATTACCATTTTTTCCTTAAAATGTTGCTTTGACCCCAAGTATTTAATTTTCAAAAGGGAATCTAGGAGTAAATGAATGGAACAGTTTGTTACACAATTTCTCCTGAGTACACAAATACCCCATATGTGGAAGAAAACTATTTTTGAGGCACAGTGCAAAGCTCAGAAGCGCCATATTGGAGTTCAGATTTTGCTGGTTTGAGGGTGTCATGTCACATTGGCAGAGTCCCTGAGGTCCTAGAAAAGTGGAACCCCCAATAAGTGACTGCATTTTACAAAGTACACCTCCCAATGAATTCATCTAAGAGTGCAGTGAGCACGCTGACACCACATGTGCCTCATAGAATTTAATACCACTAGGCGGTGAAAAATTAATAATTACATTTTTACCACTAAAATGTTGTTTTAGCCCCAAGTTTTTAATTTTTAAAAGGGCTAAAAGGAAAAAATGGACCTCACAGCTTGTTTTGCAATTTCTCCTCGGTGCGTCAATACCCTACATGTACAGTAATAGGAAGGAGGGCCATATTAGAGTGCAGATTTTGCTGTTAAGGTTTGCGGGTGCCATGACCCACTGGGAGAGCCCCTCAGGTGCCAGAACTGCAAAAAAAAACTTGTTACCCCATTTAACAAACCACATCTCTTAAAGAATTCATCTAAAGGTGCAGTAATCATATTGACAATATGGGTGTGCCACAAAATTGTATACCAGTGGGCAAAATATAATTACATTTTTACCACAAAAATTTTATTTTACAGTGGCATGCAAAAGTATTCACTCCTCTTGGTATTTTTTGTGTTTTGCTACCTCACAACCTGAAATTTCACAGTTTTTTGAGGGTTTGCATCAGTTCATGTAAAGAACATGCCTAGAACTGTAAACATTTGGTTTTCTTCTTATTGTGAAGCGAACAACAGATAGGACAAAATAACTGAAAATTTCAGTTTGCATAACCATTCAACCCCTAAAGTCAGTACTGTGTAGAGCCTCCTTTTGCGTCAATTACAGCTACAAGTTGCTTTGGATAAGTCTCTATGAGCTTTCCACTTTTTGCCACTGAGATTTTTGTCCATTTCTCAAGGTCAAAACTGCTTCAGCTCTTTCAAGTTAGATGGTTTACTCTGGTGAACAGCAATCTTCAAGACTGAACACAGATTTGCAATTGGATTGGTCTAGGCTTTGACCAGGCCACTCCAAAACATTTCCATGTTTCCCCTTAAACCACTCGAGTGTTGCTTTAGCAGTATACTTTGTGTCAATGTTTTGTTGAAAGATTAAACTCCGTTCTCAAATCACTGACCAACAGGTTTTGCTTAAGAACATCCCAATATTTCACACCCTCCACATCTTTCCCTCAACTCAAACCATTTCCCTGTCCCTGCTGCTGAAAAACATCCCCACAGCATGATGCTTCCTCCATCATGTTTCACTGTAGAGATGGTGTTCTTGGGGTGATAAGTTATGTTGGTTTGGCGCCAGATATAATGTTTATCTTGGTGGCCAAAAGTTAAATTTTGGTCTCATTTGACCACAGCCTCTTCCTCCATACATTTGAGGAGTTTCACACATGTCTTTTGGCAAACTCAAAACGAGCCTTACAATTTTTGTGTGTAAGTAAAGGCTTTTTTCAGCGCACACTTCCATAAATGCAACCTCTATGGAGTGTGGTCGTAAGGACAGATAATCCAGTTTTTGTTTGGGAAATGCTGCAGCTCATTCAGAGTTACATTTTGTCTCTGTGCTGCCTCTGTGATTAATGCCCTTCTTACCCGGGCTGAGAGTTTTGGTGGGTGGCCGTCTTTTGCTAGGTTTGTTGTGGTATTATGTTCTTTACATTTGATGATAATGGATTTGATGGTTCTCCAAGGGATCATCAGAGATTGGGATATTATTTTATAACCCAACTCTGAGTTGTACTTCTCAACAGCCTTGTTCCTGACTTGCTTGGAGATCTCCTTGGTCTTCATGGTGTTGTTTGGTTAATGGTGCCTTTTTGCTTAATTGTGTTGCAACCTCTTTGGCCTTTCAGAAAACTTGTGTACATACTGACAGACCATGTGACACTTAAACTGCACACAGGTGGACTTGCTTTCACTAAGCATGGGACTTATTAAGGTAAGTGCTTGCACCAAAAAATGTAGGGGCTTCAATGCAAAAGGCACATGCCAATTTTTAGTTATTTAATCCCATAAATTTAATTTATGGCTATATTTTTCTTACTTCACTTCATCACCTTAGACTATTTAGTGCTGATGCATGATGCAGAAATTGGATTACAAAAATATTTAAACACAAGTTGTAATATTAAAAAAAAGGTAAAAAGCCAAGGGGGTGAATATGTTTGCAAGCCACTGTACATTTTCACATGGGGAAATGGGTAAAAATAGCACTTGGATATACTCCATATGTGGCTGTACATTACTGCCTAGCCACATGGTGAGATTTGGGAGGGAAGGAGTGCTATTTGACTCTTGGAGCACAGATTTTCCTAGAATAGTTTGCGGACTCCATACACAGAGACCCTAAGTTCCAGAAGAACATAATTCAACCTCAATTTACACCATTTTCAAAATTAAACTCATCTGGGAATTTATCTACAGGTGAAGTGACGATTTTGACTCCATGTATGTTTTTCAGAAACAAGCAGCAATGGATGTTGCTAAAATAGCAAATCTGCCATTGCAGTGCTGTACATTGCAGTGCCCAGTACATGTGGACGCTAAATGTGGTTTAGACAAACAAGGACTCAGAAGGCAGGGAAGCATTTGGATTCGGGAGAGTAAAATTCTCTGGATTTCTTTTTGGGGTGTGAGGAGGTATAGCGCTTTTCCAGAGCATTTGTACTACGAGTAAAGTGGAAGTCCCCTATATTTCCATTGACAGATCATGGACCTGAGTCCAAACTTGATTTTTTGTGGACTGAGTTGAAGCTTTTAGCATTTTAGACATTATGGATCACTTTATCCTGCGCTATACGCTGAACACTTGCTTCTGGGGTTTCCATCTAAATCTGTAAATTACATGGTTGAGATGAAACCCATGCACAAATGTCCTGTTTCAACATCTCTAATATGTTGTCTTTCAGTAATTAAACTTGACTGATGAAGGAGCCTCTATGCTTTGAAAGGTTGCAAATATAATTATTCTGCTTGGCCAATTACACTGGTCAACAGCATTTTTGGTGCCAAAGATATTTCATCAAATTTAGGGTATTTTTGGGGTGCTGATTCTGAATATGTCATCAGTTTTGCCAGATTGGCTCAAGTTTTTGAGATTTTTGGTATCTTATTTATAGCACTTGTTGGTAAATGTAACGCATCATCTCATTAATTTCTTTGGATTAGTACTTGAACTGAGCAGTTCTCAATATAGTTTTGTGTTAATTAGTGTTCTAAAAGTTTGTTCATAGCTTGATTTTTGCACTAACTTTATGTTGTTGTCTGTTTTCCAGTGAAAAGCATGAACTCATCAAGAAGAAGTTGTCTTAACAATCCAGACTCATTCTGTTACATTTGTGGTGAATACACACTGCCAAAACATAGAAGAAACATAACAGACTTCGTAAAAAAAGTGTATTTTGCCTATTTTGGGGTTATGCTTGGGGACCAAGACAAGTTTTGGGCACCACACATAGTGTGCAAAGCATGTATCGAATTATTACGAAAATGGAGCAAAGGACAAAGAAAAAGCTTCAAATTTGGTGTTCCAATGGTGTGGAGAGAGCCAAAAAATCATCATGATGACTGTTATTTATGGTAAACACAGGTACAGGCACATCTTCACAATGAGGGACAGGCCTTCTTGCAGATTCCATGTTACTCCCATTTTCGTTTCTTATGCTTATTGAATCCTTGCACTTGCACTGCACAGAAATAACAGTCATCATGATGATTTTTTGGCTCTCTCCACACCATTGGAACACCACATTTGAAGCTTTTTCTTTGTCCTTTGCTCCATTTTCGTAATAATTCGATACATGCTTTGCACACTATGTGTGGTGCCCAAAACTTGTCTTGGTCCCCAAGCATAACCCCAAAATAGGCAAAATACACTTTTTTTACGAAGTCTGTTATGTTTCTTCTATGTTTTGGCAGTGTGTATTCACCACAAATGTAACAGAATGAGTCTGGATCGTTAAGACAACTTCTTCTTGATGAGTTCATGCTTTTCACTGGAAAACAGACAACAACATTAAGTTAGTGCAAAAATCAAGCTATGAACAAACTTTTAGAACACTAATTAACACAAAACTATATTGAGAACTGCTCAGTTCAAGTACTAATCCAAAGAAATTAATGAGATGATGCGTTACATTTACCAACAAGTGCTATAAATAAGATACCAAAAATCTCAAAAACTTGAGCCAATCTGGCAAAACTGATAGCATATTCAGAATCAGCACCCCAAAAATACCCCAAATTCATTAAAATATTTTGGACACCAGAAAAAAAATTTTTTGTTGTTGACCTGTGTTATTTAACCTCTTCCGGACATGTGCCGTACATATATTGCTCTGCTGGTAATGTGTTCCCGCAAACAGCAGTATATGTACGGCGGCACGATTGCATGGCCTCACGCTGATCACCGTGGCGATTGTGTGCGGGTGTCAGCTCTGTGTGAGAGCTGACACCCTGCACCACCCACGATCGGTGCTAGCACCGATTGCGGGCATTTAACCCCTCTGATGATATCAGTAGTGACAGCGACAGAGGAGCATCGCGCAGGGAATGCAATCGCATTGTCCTATGTTCTCCATGGAGATCCCCGGCCGCAAGATGGCCGCCGGGTCCTTCAGGATCCTGAAAGGAAGGTGGCTTGTGAGCTCCTGCTAAGAGCCTCCTTCCCTGCCTGTGAGATGCTGATGCGATACTCAAGTGCAGAAGCATTGCAGAGTATCAGATCTGCGATCTGACACTATACAGCATGGGACAATGTAAAAAAAATTAAAAAGCGTAAAAATATTTTTTTTAAATACCCAAATAAATAATAATCTTTATTTTTTATATTGCACTAACATATTCCGCAGCGCTTTACAGACATTATCATCGCTGTTCCCGTTGGGGCTCACAATCTAAATTCCCTATCAGTATGTCTTTGGAATATGGGAGGAAACCAGAGTACCCGGAGGAAACCCACGCAAACACAGGGAGAACATACAAACTCTTTGCAGATGTTGTCCTTGGTGGGGTTTGAACCCAGGACTCCAGCGCTGCAAGGCTGCTGTGCTATCCACTGAGCCACCGAATAAAGAAAAAAAAAAGAAACAAATTTTTTTACAATAAATAAATTTATGTAAATAAAAATATGAACAATAAAAGTACACATATTTTAATATCATTGCGTCTGCGCTATAAAACTGTCCCACTAGTTAACCCCTTCAGTGAACACCGTAAAAAAACCCCAAAAAAACAATTCTTTATCATCATACCACCGAACAAAAAGTGCAATAAAATGAGATCAAAAAGACGAATATAAAAAGAAAATGGTACAGCTGAAAACATCATCTTGTCTCACAAAAAACAAGCCACCATACAGCTCAATCAGCAGAAAAATAAAAAAGTTACAGCTCTCAGAATAAAGTGATGCAAAAATAATTATTTTTCCTATGAAATAGCTTTTATTGTGTAAAAGCGCCAAAACATAAAAAAAGATATAAATTGGGTATCACTGTAATCGTACTGACCCAAAGAATAAAGTTGCCTTACCATTTTTACCACACGTGTAACGTTATAAAAAAACACTGAAAAGCAATTCCTGAATTGCTGTTTTTTGTTCACTCTGTCTCCAAAAAATCTGAATAGAAAGCGATCAAAAAATGTCATGTACCCGAAAATGGTACCAATAAAAATGTCAGCTCGTCCCGCAATAAACAAGCCATAACATGACTCTGCTGGCCGAAATATGGAAACATTACAGCTCTCAGGATATGGTGATAAATAAACTAGTATTCGCAATAAAAAGAGTCTTTTAGTGTGAGACAGCAGCCAAACATAAAAACCCGATATAAATCTGGTATCGCTGTAATTGCACCCACCCGAAGAATAAATACGCCTAATCACTCACACTGCCCGAGAAAAGTCATAAAAAATAAATAAAACCAATTCTTCACATGCTGTTGATTTTTTCATTCTGCCTCCTAAAGATCGCAGTAAGGCTCGGCGCACATTTATCCAGTGCTCTACACTGAGCGCTTACACCAGGGTTTCCGTGTAAATCTCTTAAATACATGATTCAGATAGAACCCCTGGAGGAAGATTACCTATAATGAGGCAGATGGAGGCACTGTGGACGTCATTGGACCTGTGATGTGGCGGTGTTGGTCTTTTTAGGATTGCATAAAAGTGTTGCCTCATTATAGTGAATGGATCCATTGGGGGTTTCATCTGTAACGTCTCTTGGAGATTTAGATGGAAACCCCGATATAAGTGCTCAGTGTAGAGCGCCGGATAAATGTGATCATAAATGTTATATAAAATGTTCCCAGTAAAAGCTTCAACTCAATCCACAAAAAAAGCAAGCCCTCACTCAGGTCCATCATCTGTTAATGGAAATATAGGGGCTTCCTCATTACTGGTAGCACAAAGGCTCTGGAAAAGCGAAATGGCTCCTTGCCCCCCAAATAAATTCTGTAAATTCTCCGCTCCCAAATCCAAATGCCTCCTCTCCCTTCTGAGCCCCAGTGTACCTAAGGCTACTTTCACACTAGCATCGTGCACTGCACGTTGCTATGCGACGTTGCAGCGCACCGACGCATAGTGTGGAAGCGCCGCACAACGGGGGCAGCGGATGCTGTTTTACATCGCATCCGCTGCCCCATTGTGATGTGCGGGGAGGCGGGGGCGGAGTTCCGGCCGCGCATGCGCGGTCGGAAAAGACGCTATCGACACACAAAAAAAGTTACATGCAACTTTTTTTGTGCCGATGGTCCGACGCAACACGACGCAACCGTCGAACGATGGTTGCGAAGTGTGGCAATGCATCGCACTGCATCGCTAATTCAAGTCTATGGAGAAAAAACGCATCCTGCAAGCAATTTTGCAGGATGTGTTTTTTCTACAGAACGACGCATAGCGACGTGCAGTGCACGATGCTAGTGTGAAAGAGGCCTAAGCCACATTTAGCACCCAGATGTTCGGCATTTCTATAGTGATGAGAGCCAGCTTTTTACAGGTGCGTATCTCCAGAAACATGAGCTGGGCATAATGTACTGGTCACTAAGACAGCAGTGTGAGGCAGTGAGGGGGATCATATGCGAGGGTCGATATGGATCCCCCAGGATGCGCATAGAATCGTAGTGAGGCCGTGGGAGTGCATTGTAGTCACAGGCATAGCTGTGATTGCAATGCAAAATAAAAGTAAGTTTTGGTCTTGGGCAAGCTATTTGCCCAAGGCAGATTTAAGGAAACCCGCCATGGGCTTATATTTTTGGAGTGAACTACAGGATGGTAGTAGGGTTGTCCACTTTCTCCCGGCCAGGTCTTACAAGTGGCCTATAGCCACAGATTCCTTGTAAAAACCCTGCAGCAAAGGGTTGGGTGTGTCAGTCTTGTTCTGCAAACTCACAGGGCAGGAGGCTCTGCAAAGTTTCAACCTCTTATCCCTCAGCATGACACAGCGGTGCACTCGCCCACAGCAACTGGTCTCGGTTACGGACTGTCTCATTTCCTGGAGATCTGGAGATTACCTTTTGTGTTCCAGTTGTAAGTTTCTTTGGACATTAAAAGACATTTGTTTTGAACTTTCCTGTGGTGACTGCCTGACTGTCACACTGCACCAACCCCGCTGCACTACATATGGTGGAGAATGTGGCCAGTGTTAATTGAAGCATACCCAAAGCCTGCTTTGTCGGTTATTAGGCCTGCAACGCTGCAGCCCAAGCCTACCGATAAAATGGAGGTGCTACTGAAGCAATTAGTCCTTAGTCAGCGGCAGCAACAGGAGTTGTACAAGCAGGAGCAGCAGACCAACAGTTTGATCCTGCAACAGGACTCCGATTTGTTCTGAGGCCCGGTACAAGATCCGGTTACCACTGAGGAAGATGAGTCCTGAGGACGATATAGAACCTTACAGTGTTCGAGTGCACAGCAGAGCTGAAAAGAGAGCTTGCCAATTTCCCAGTGGGCTGAAGTGGTGGCCCCCTTTCTGACAGGTGATGCCCAGTACTTTACCACGCTCGATCTGACCAAGGGTTATTGACAGGTGCCTCTTACGGAGTTGGCAAAAGACCTCCTTCATAACACCGGAGAGTCTGTACCACTATGTCATCTAGCCCTTTGGACTACATGGGGCACCAGACACATTCCAGAGGCTAATTGACATAGTGCTAGAAACCTATCAGAAGTATGCGCAGGGTACTTGGATAACATCATCATCTTTAGTACTGACTGACATACCCACTTGTCTGGGGTACAAGCGGTAGTAGATTTGCTCAGAGCCACGTGCTTGATGGTGCATCCTAAGTAATGTGAGATAAGGCTTGATGAAGTCTGGCACTTAGGGTATGTGATTGGCCAGGAAGTTATTAAACCACAAACAGATAAAATCGAGGCCATACAAAATTTTGTATGGCCCCAACCTGTTACCACCAAACAGGTGTGAGACTTTCTGGGCATCATCGGGTATTGCCAAAAGTTTATACCTAATTTCTCTGGGGGAATAACACCCCTAACCGATCTAAAGGGAATGAAATTGGTCATGGTGCAGTGGAACTCTCAAGGGAAGGAAGCGTACCAATCCATGAAGGTGGCGCTGTGCGGACAGCCTGTCCTCAACAGCCCCAAATTCAAGAAAGACTTCATCGTGCTGAAGGATGCCTCTAAGATGGGTCTAGGAGTGGTCCTGTCACAGAAGATGAATGGACACCTACCTAAGTAGGAAACTCACCCAGCTGAGAAGAATTATAGCGTAGTGGAAAAGAAGTGGGCCTTGGAGTCCCTATGCTATTATTTGCTTGGTTGACCATTTTGCTTGGTGACAGATCATTCACCCTTGGTCTGGATGAGAAATGGCAAGGAGAGGAATGCTCGGGTCACCAGATGTTTCCTGTCTTTGCAAAATTTCAATTTCACCGTGGAACATGACACAAGGAAGGCGCAAGGGAATGCGGATGCCCTGTCCTGGGTACAATGTCAAGTGTTCAACCCCATAAGTTTGAACAGAGAGGGAATATGTGAGGCAGTGAGGGGGATCATATGAGAGGGTCGATATGTATCCCCCAGGATGCGCAGAGAAGCGTACTGAGGCCGTGGGAGTGCATTGCAGTCACAGGCATAGCTGTGATTGCAGTGCAAAATAAAAGTAAGTTTTGGTCTTGGGCAAGCTATTTGCCCAAGGCAGAATTAAGAAAACCCACCACGGGCTTCTATTTTTGGAGAGGAATACAGAATGGTAGTGGGGCGGTCCTTTTCCTCCTGGCCAGGTCTTACAAGTGGCTTTTGGCCACAGATTCCTTGTAAAAACCCTGCAGCAAAGGTTTGGGTGTGCCAGTCTTGGTTTGCTATCTTACAGAGCAGAAGGCTTTGCAAAGCTTCAGCTTGTGTGAAGCAACACGGAGCCAAGCGGAGCCAAAAGGCCTGGCACCCCTCAGCGTGACAAGGTTGTGCAGTCGCCCATGGCAACTGGTCTCGATTATGGACTGTCATGCTTCCCGGCTGCAATCCGGAGGTTACCTTTTGTGTTCCAGTTGTAAGTTTCTTTGGACATTAAAAAACATTTGTTTTGAACTTTCCTGTGGTCACTGTCAGACTGTCACACTGCATCAAGTCTGCTGCACTACAGGCAGTTAGCAATTTTCACTCAGCAACATCCACTACTATGTTTCTGTTAAACACCCATGGTTTCAAAACCGTCACTACATCTGTAGATAAATTCCCAGAGGGTTATAATTTATAAAATGGGGTCACTTGAGGGGAAATTCTGCTTTTCTATCACTCAGGGGCTCTTTGTATGGAATCCGCAAACTATTCTAGGAAAATCTGAGTTCTGGGAGGCAAGTAGCATTCCATCCATCCTGAGTCTCTCCTTATGGCTAAGGAGTACTGTACAGTCACATCAGGAGAAATTGTGGGACAAATTTTGGTGCAGTTTTTACCCATTTCCCAGTATTAAAAAGTAAAACTTGGGGCTAGCACACAATCTTGGTGGTAAAAATGAAAATTATTTTATCTTCACTGCTCAATGGTATAAAAGTCTTTGACACACTTGTGGTGTCAATATAATAACTGCACCCCTAGATTAATTCATTGAGAGGTTTAGTTTGTAAAATGGGGTCACTTATGGGGGGTTTTGTTGTGTTGGCATCTCAGGGGCTCTGCCAATGTAACATGGCACCCTCAAACAAGTGCAACAATATCTGCACTATAATATGGCATTTCTTCCCTTCTGAGCTTTGGACTGTGCCTTAAACGTAGTTTTCAACAACATATGGGGAATCGTTAAACTCAGGAGAAGTTGCACAACAAATTTTGGGGTTTATTTTCTCCTGTTACCCTTGTGAAAATACAAAATTGGGAGCTAAAAAAGATTTTTGCGGGAAAAATTAGATTTTTTTTATTTTTACGGCTTAATGTTATAAACTTCTGTGAAGCACCTGTGGGTTCAAGGTGCTCAATGCACATCTAGATAAGTTCCCTAAGAGGTCTAGTTTCCAAAATGCTGTCACTTGTTGGGGGTCTCCACTGTTTAGGCACATCAGGGGCTCTCCAAATATGACATGGCATCTGCTAATTATGCCAGAAAATTTTACATTCAAAAAATTAAATGGCGCTCCTTCCCTTCAGAGTTCTGCAGTGTGCCCAAACAGAAGATTTCCCCCACATATGGTGTATCGGCATGCTTAGGAGAAATTGCACAACTAATTGCATGGTCCATATTCTCCTGTTACTCTTGCAAAAGTTAAAAAAAGTAGGTCTAAACGAAAATTTTTGTGAACTTCCACATTCCAAAAATTCCTGTAAAGCACCTGAAGGGTTAATAAACTTTTTGAATGTGTTATTGAGTACCTTGAGTGGTGCTGTTTTTAGGATGGTGTCACTTTTTGGTATTTTCTGTCATATAGGCCCCTCGAAGTCACTTCAAATGTGAGACGATCCCTAAAAAAATGATTTGACTAGTTTTGTTAATATTTTATCCTTTATAACTTCCTAACAAAAAAAAATTATGTTTAAAAAATTGTGCTGATGTAAAGTGGGAAATGTTATTTATTAACTATTTTGTGTGATATGACTCTGATTAAAAAGAATAAAAATTAAAAGTTTGAAAACTGCAAAAAATTTTTTTTTTCACAAATAAAAGCAAGTCATATCAAATAAATTTTACCACTATCATAAAGTACAACATATCATGAGAAAACAGTCTCAGAATCAGTGGGATCCATTGAAGTGTTCCAGAGTTATGATGACCTCAAAGTGACAGTGGTCAGAAATGTAAAAATTGGCCTGGTCAGGAAGGTAAAAACAGGCTTCGGGATGAAGGGGTTAAAGAGCATCTCTAATAGTAATAGTTACATTGAGAGATACACCTGAATTTACAGTTGGAGGAATCTAAGGGTTTTGGTGGAACCAGACGATCTTGTGATGAGCATAAGGTCCACAAGTACAGAAGTCGGAGGGAAAGAGTAATTGAGCATGCTGTATGTCAATGTGCTCAATCCTTTATTCGTCTTTGCGAAATGGTTTATTGCGGAGAGCTTTTTCTTTTCACATTTCAAGTGGCATGTAATATAATGTCCTATAATACTCCTTTCATTACTCATAGTAACTCTCAGAAAATTATTGTTTGGATACCACCATTGTGATTTTTCTTTCCAATTGCTATAACTCTCCCAGAATTTCTGAAATTTGTGACTTCAAAAAATATTTACTCAAGTATAGGGGTTTCATAGGATCGACAAACTGAAGGACATACACTCCTATTCTAATTTTAACCATCTATTAAATGGTTCCTCTTCTTTCTCTTGAAATCACTAATAATACGTACCAAATAGTATTTCAGCACAAAAAGCCCAAAAGTATATATTCTGTGCACAAGAAACACTTTTCTTTATATTGTAGCTAATCTATACGTCAATAATCCTTGTCCTAACTTAAAAATAAGTGGGAAACTAAAGACACATTTAGAAGTAAACTCTGCTGTTAAAGTATTTTAATAAGATTTACTGCTTTATTATAGTTATGACTGTATTCATCACCAATTTTGGACCTAATGTCTTTGTTTATAATAATAAAACATTAGCTAAACTCTGGCAATCCAGACTATCTCTATAATTTCATACTAACAAGCCAATTTGTATACACACTCATAATACTTAGAGACTAACTCATCTTGTACAATATAAACATCTCTTCCCTTTTATTTTCCATGTATATTTATACCCTTACCTAAAGCCTCGGCAAAATCTTACAAGAAATGTTTTAGTATTTCAGTATTTTATTTTATATACAATATTTGTAAAACTGGGTTGAGACAGGACTGCTCTTTATCTGTCAATAAAGATGTGATAGTTGTCGGACAAATACATGTATCTGGCTTGACTCCTCGCATACATGAACAATCGGCATGGCTCATGTATTTTCAGTTGGGAGAAAGAAGCAGCTCTTTGACAATTCTCAATTTAAACACCCATCCCTTTTGTTCATATTTTGAGAGTTGGAAAGACCTCCACACACAAGAGCTTGGTTGGCTTAGTCAACTTGGACTCCACCTCCTGTTTAGTGCGGGCTCTGGCGATGATCAGTAGTCATGTGCCCCTAACAGCCGCTGGTGGAATCACGATCCACCCGTGGCTGTTAACATGTTGAATGCTGCTGTCAATCTCTGACAGCGGCAGTTAACATGTAAGCACAGGAAGCGCGTCACTAAAATCGCCCATAGGTGCTTGAGTCACATGACCGTGGGTTGCCGATGGGTTGGCATGACAATCCGGGGTCTGCAAGAGACCCCTGTGGTTGTCATTGCTGGATCGGTATGAGTGTTGCCCAGTGGTCGGTGATCATCGCAAGGGAGCTTTTCTACTACCTAGAGCAGGGCAGCAACCCTGCTCCATGTAGCAGGCGATCGAATGATCGCAGCTTCTAATTTCCCATGGAGACTATTGAAGCCAGTAAAAAGTGAAAAAAAAGTTTTTAAAAATATATAAAAAAATAAATAAATAAAAGTTCAAATTTCGGGCAGCACAGTGGCTCAGTGGTTAGCACTGCAGCCTAGCAGCACTGGAGTCCTGGGTTCAAATCCCGCCAAGGACAACATCTGCAAGGAGTTTGTATCTTCTTCCCGTGTTTGCGTAGATTTCCTCCGGGTTCTCCAGTTTCCTCCCATATTCCAAAGACATACTGATAGGGAATGTAAATTGTGAGCCCCATTGGGGACATGGATGATTATGTGTGTGCAAACTGTAAAGTGCTGCGGAATAAGTTGGCGCTATATAAAAATAAAGATTATTATAAAAAAAATTGTTATTATTAAATTACCCCCCATTTGCCCCATTCCAAATAAAACAATATAGAAAAAAAATACTATTTGGTATCGCAGTATCTGGTATCGCCGAGTTCAGAATCGCCCGATCTATCAAAATATAAAAAGCATTAATCCAATCAGTAAATGGCGTAACGAGAAAAAAAATCAAAACGACAGAATTCAATTTTTTTTTGATCGACGCAACATTATAATTCAATAACAGGCGATCAAAAGACCATATCTACACCAAAATAGTATCAATAAAAACATTAGATCGGCGCTAAAAAAATAAGCACTCACCAAGCCCCAGATCACGAACAATGAAGACGCTACAGGTTTCTGAAAATGGCAACTTTGTTTTTTACAAACTTAGTATTTTTTTTTACCACTTAAATAAAAAAGAATATATACATGTTTGGTATATACGAACTCATAATGACCTGGAGAATCATACTGGCAGATCAGTTTTAGCATTTAGCATTCTAGCAAAAAAAACCCAGCAAACAATTGTGGAATACCACTTTTTTTTTTGCAATTTCACCACACTTTGAATTTTTCCCCCATTTTTCAGTACAAGATATGATAAAGTCAATGGTGCTGTTCAAAAGTACAACTCCTCATCCCACAGGAAATTAGCCCTCATATGGCCAAATTCACAGAAAAATAACATAGTATTGGCTCTGAGAAGAAGGGAAGCAAAAAACGGAAACTCAAAAATGGAAATACTGCTGTTCCTTAAGGGGTTAATATCACTCTCCTCAGGCATTTTCCCGTCCTCCTTCAAACACTCTATCATTACTCCGTTACTAAAGAAACCCGCCCTCAACCCATCCTGCACAAATAACTACAGACTGGTCTCCAACCTCCCCTTCATCTCTAAACTCTTGGAGAGCCTGATCTACTCCCGCCTTACCTGTTACCTCTCCACTCACTCCCTCCTAGACCCTTCACAGTCCGGCATCCGCCCCCTACACTCGACAGAAACTGCACTCATCTAAGTGACCAAGACCTTCTGACAGCAAAATGTAACAGTGACCACTCTCTGCTTATTCTTCTTGATCTTTCTGCAGCTTTTGACACTGTTGACCACCCTTTCCTACTCTCTAGGCTCCAGTCACTAGGCATTAAGGACACTGCTCTCTCCTGGTTCTCCTCCTATCTTTCTGACCGCTCCTTCAGTGTTCTGTTCTATGGCTCCACTTCGTCTCCTCTTCCTCTCACTGTCGGGGTACCTCAGGGCTCAGTCCTTGGCCCCCTTCTCTTCTCTCTCTACACGGCCCCAATTGGACAGACCATCAGCAGATTTGGCTTTCAGTACCATCTTTATGCCGACGACACACAAATATACACGTCATCCCCCGACCTTACTCCCGCTGTACTATAGAACACCAGTGACTGTCTGCAGTCTCCGACATCATGTCCACTCTCTATCTGAAACTCAACCTCTCCAAAACTGAACTACTTCTGCTCCCACCATCTACTAACCTCCCTAAACTTGATGTTTCCCTCTCCGTGGGTTGCACCATAATAACACCCCGGCAGCAGGCGCGCTGTCTGGGTGTTACGTTTGACTCCGATCTCTCCTTCACATCCCATATACAATCTCTTGCCTGCTCATGCCGCTTACACCTAAAGAACATCGCTAGAATCCGCCCTTTTCTCACTATGGAAACAACAAAAACCCTCACTGTCACCCTGATCCACTCCCACCTGGACTACTGCAACGCTCTATTAATTGGTCTCCCCCTTACTCGACTTTCCCCTCTCCAGTCTATCCTTAATGCAGCAGCCAGGGTTGTCTATCTAGCTAATTGTTACTCGGACGCGTCCGCTCTTCGCCAGTCGTTACACTGGCTGCCCATTCATTATAGAATCCAATTCAAAGTACTTGTTCTCACCCACAAAGCTCTTCACAGTGCAGCACACCCATGCATCTCCTCCCTGATTTCTGTCTATCGGCCTAACCGACCTCTGCGCTCTGCAAATTACTTTCAACTAACCTCTGCACTAATCCGTACCTCCCACTCCCGACTCCAAGACTTCTCCCGTGCTGTGCCAATCCTCTGGAATGCTCTACCCCAAGATATTAGGACCATTCACAAATTGCATAGTTTTAGGCGCTCGCTCAAAATACATTTGTTCAGAGCGCCCTATCACGTTCCCTAATCAGTCATTTTATGTTTGTGTGTAGCCCATTCACTATCTCCATCTATCACCCACTCCCTGAAGATGGCTGGACCATCATTGTAAATACATCATTGTAAATAAGCTCCTGTACTTTGTATCTCCCCAACCTCATTGTAGATTGTAAGCTCTCACGAGCAGGGTCGTCTTATTGTGCTTTAATTATTGTATTGTTAACGTTGTTACTTATGACTGTTGTGTTTGAAACTGTTAAGCTGTAAAGCGCTGCGGAATATGTTGGTGCTATATAAATAAAGATTATTATTATTTACTAGACTGTGGCCCGATTCTAATGCATCGGGTATTCTAGAATATGCATGTCCCCGTAGTATATGGACAATGATGATTCCAGAATTCGCGGCAGACTGTGCCCATCGCTGATTGGTCGAGGCAACCTTTATGACATCATCGTCGCCATGGCAACCATTATGACATCTACGTCGATACTGTGCCCTTCGCTGATTGGTCGAGGCCTGGCGGCCTCGACCAATCAGAGACGCGGGATTTCCATTATGACATCATCGTCGCCATGCTGTGCCAGTCTCTGATTGGTCGAGGCCTGGCGGCCTCGACCAATCAGAGATGTGGGATTTCCAGGACAGACAGACAGACAGAAAGACAGACAGACAGACAGACAGACGGAAAAACCCTTAGACAATTATATATATAGATTATTATTAATGGGGGTCTCTACAGTGATGGTTTGAAGAGCTAACAATCTTTCCCTATCCCCTCAATCATCAGCATGGGCTTAAAATGTTAAACTGCCCAAACAAGGCGCTCATTTACTTCTCTAAAGCAACAGCATCATGCCTATGCTTTCTTACTTGTTCAGGTGTCACAGAGCTAACTCACCAGGGCATTTATGCACTTAGGCAGCCAGCCATTCGTTCACACAAACTGCACACGAACATCAATCTATGCAATTACCCATACACATAAACATCCACACATGCTTACTCATACAAACAGACATCTACCTATGCATTCATTAATGAAATGTAAGCGCTGAAAAAATTCTTTAAGCATTTGTATTCAGGTGGCATTTTTCTCTTGTCTTGCAATGGTGCCCTGCATAAACTGGCAAGGAGGTAGAAAAACTTTATTTTTTTCCCATTTGTGGCCTACTCCCCCAGCAGTCACATGCAGGTTAATAAAAACATGTGATAGGAGCTTCTGGTCCATGTAGTCAACTTTCAAGCACTGTGAGTCTGTTAGGGTTACTGAAAGTGGCTGACATCTGTTACGCTTTCCAAAAACAGGGTATATCAATAAAAAATATACCTTTTTTACTTACTCTGAGCAGCACCCTTTTTGACAAACTGATAGTTTTGTGTTTACATATGTTGTGCATTCCTTTCAGCCAGTCCTTAGTTTGGGGACCACTTCGTCGTCAAGTATGTTCAGAAAATATAGGATCACCAATGTTGACATTTACATGTCTGAGCCATCTGATTCTTCTTTCAAAGGGGATCTACCATCAGTGAACTGTCAGGCTAGCCCACATATACGTTATGTTGCTACTCAGCTGGTCAGCAGCCAGATGTCAATGATGTCCTTTGCTCTAAATAAGTCTTTCCCAAAATCCAGTCCTCATGGCTCCCAACATATCAGGTTTTCAGGACATCCTCAGTATTGCATAGTTGATGGAATTATCATGAAGACATTAGAAACTGTGCAATACTAAGGAAATACTGAAAACATGATCTTTTCGGGGCTATTAGGATTGGAGTTAAACAACAGTATCACTGTGCTTGATTGGCCAGCAAACTCGCCTGACCTTAACCCCATAGAGAATCTATGGGGTATTGTAAAGAGGAAGATGAGAGACACCAGACCCCACAATGCAGATGAGCTGAATGCTGCTATCAAAGCAACCTGGGCTTCCATAACAGTGTCACAGGCTGATCACCTCCATGCCCAGCTGCATTCATGCAGTAATTGATACAAAAGGAGCCCCGACCAAGTATTGAGTGCAGTTACTGAATATACATTTCAGCAGGCCAACTTTTCAGATTTTAAAATAATTTTTTCAAGATGGTGTTATAAAGTATTCTAATTTACTGAGATAATGACGTTTGAGCTTTCATTGGCTATAAGCCATATACATCAACATTAACAGAACACTTGAAATAGATCACTCTGTTTGTAATGATTCTATATATGAGTTTCACTTTTTGTATTGAAAACCTGAAATAAATTAACTTTTTGATGATATTCTAATTTTGTGAGATGCACTTGTATAATATATAATATAAATATCTCCAAATTTCCATTTTTTTCACAAATAAACACAAGTTATATCGAAGAAATTTTACCACTATCATCATGAAGTACTATATGTCACGACAAAACAATATCAGAATCACTGGGATCCGTTGAAACATTTCAAAGTTATTACCACATAACGTGACAGTGGTCAGAATTATAAAATTTGGCCTGGTCATGAAGGTGAAAAGAGGATTCGGGGTGACGAGGTTAAACTCAAGGAAGCAAAATGTGAAGTGTTCATCAACTTCAACTTTACCTTTTTAACCTACAAAAGGATGCAGCACAGGAGATATACAGGACTGTATATGTAGCAGTAATTTAGAACAAGAGAAGTTGCGTCTATGACCAGGCAGAGCGTATGATCATTGCTTTGCCAGTCACAAATAGGAGCCAGGGGCATCTGCATTGGCATACATTTTTCTTCAATAGTGAAGGAGTGTAGCTTTTGATTTGCACCTTTCATGAAGATAAACATTATATGAATATGACCCAAACATCAAATGAAGGTAAAAAATATGTGTGGACACAGGCATGTTACAGTACTAAAATCCTCACATCTTTATTTCATATTCTCAGATACATTTTTTTCCAATATTTAAGTAAAATTTTAACTCCAGATTAATTAAAATTGATTTTATAATGTAAATACTGGTTTCATTAGTCATAACAGTAGTAAGGTTCATTAACTCATACCATAGCAACAGGCATAAAATCTACAAATCACACCAAAAATGAATTCTTAAAAGCTTCTTACAGATTTTAGATCCACACAGTAATTGATGATTTTCAGTCCAATGTAAAAGATCTATTTGAGAAAAGCCAAGTTTATCCTCAAATATCCAAACAAGCTCAGATCTGTGGGTATTCTGGACTCAAATCTACCAGCTGCAATGAACCAGTTGATAAAGGCCATTGTGCCAAGTAGTGTATTTTGCTACACATATTAATGCCTCAAATGATTTCAGATATACACTTGGCTTTTTCTACAGCAAGGAATTTATTTTTTATACGATTTGCCCACACCAAAAGTCTTGTTTTTCTATATTTTTTCGCAATCATGAATTCTAACTATTCTTACAGAATAAAATAGAGGAAAAGTTAAATGGTGACAACTAAATGGCATCAGTTTCTTCAAACTGCTACATGGCAACAAAAATGTATATTTAAGGTATTGTTCAGCAATAGAGAGCAGTCAGATGGACAGAGATCGGGCCACAGTGCTCAGAGTGGTCGCGGCTGTCCTGACCCGAAAGTAAATGAAGCTGTCACACTCGGATTGGGATACGAATAGAAAAGTGGGCACCGCCAACAATAACAGAAGGTAAGAAAGAGGGTGCAGCTTGTGGTGCCCAAGGAGCTGCAATGAAGGAAAGAGGAAAAGGCGCCAAATGCAGTGCACACACACCATGGTGTGTATGCTCTACATTTGGCACTTTTTCCTCTTTCCTTCACTCGGATTGGGATACACGCTAGCCAATCCAATCTCGGTCCGATTTATACGGCCGCCTAACTGCGCCCTTAGAAAGATAGGTCACAGCGCCACTGTTCTCTATTGGCCATTTATGGCATTGCAGCTCAGTCCCAATCAAGCGAGCGAGGCAGAGATGCAATTCACAAATAGCTCATTGACCAGATTTCCGTAATGCCTTCCATTACCGTAATGCCATAAATCCCCTTTAAATCGCCACAATTCTTTAGCAATGCTAGTGCTCATTCATAATAATAATGTTTTCTTCTTTTGTGCAAGAAAGGTAAGAAAAAAGCAAGTCAAATGCACATCAGCTATAGGAGAAATGACTCTAGAAGGCTATAAAAGAGCTATAGAAATACCATAGATATAGAGTAAAACACCCCAAAGCATGCAATAGTATATCGTCAGACTAGAATAGCAATGAAACACGTCTCCAGTGGCAGTGAGGGACAAACTGACTTCTCCTCATTCTTGCGCCTATTTCAATTACTACTTGATCCCCTTAGATTAAAACTGTCTATCCCACTTGGAAAAAATAACAGACCCACTGCCTTGGAAGAGAACATTACAGTTCGGAGGACAGGAATTCATTTCATAATAGGACATATTTGCTCAAACTATCCACGTCTTTAATACAATCAGTGTTAGGTAATGGAAAAAGTGTGTGGAAAAGTTACAATCATTATCCCTGGTTTAGAATAAATGAGGACCTTCTAGCCTGGACTAATATTAGTTATTTCACAAACATTCACCTTGGTTAACAACCATGAAATACTAAAATGGAGATACAGTGGCTTTACTCGCTGTATTTATCTCATATGGAATTCTTCGCACAGTAGTATGTATCAACATTAAATGATAAATTACAGTAATATTGTCTGAGTGTGCATTTCCCATTTAGTTATATATCTAAATAAATACATATGCCATGATTGCCAGTGTATATCCTGCCACTTCACGTCTGCAGGTAGAAATCACATTAATCACATTACGATCGTTTATGTACTACTACTACAAAGCGCTGATGTCCAGAGAACACAAGGATGAATTCATTCTGTTCTAATATATTCAGTCCTATCCAAACTAAACTACTTCCGACATAGATACAAATGAGGATAATAGAAAGTAAGAATGTAGAGTCAAAACATTAAAGGGGTGGTCCTCTTTTAGGAAAAACAAACCAATTACTACTTAACTTCCCCATGTCCTAAGTTACTGTGCCGCTGCTCCAGTTCCTGTTGTTTGGCTGCAGTGGTAAAGTCATGTCAACAATGCTGCAGCAAATCACTGAGTTCAGCTCTGCATGGGCGGAGCTACTGAATTCAGTGACTGGCTGCAGTGTGGGTAACATGACATTACCACTGCAGCCAAACAACAGAGAACAGGGCAGCTACACAGAGCCAGTACACGACCCTGAAGCATAAGTTTTTTTTTTTCATAACTGCAGCACATGGCATAAAGTTTTCTAAAAGAGGACAATTTCAATCTCTGTTCTGTTACAATGTTTTCATAGAAGTCCTGAGGGGAAGAGGCTTAAAGGTTGATTTTCATTGCTTGGGAGAGTTGTTCTATAACCATCAAAGTTTTGTGGTATACTGCCGCTGGTAGATCCAGAACTGTTACTTAGGGTCTCTATGCTTCCGTCTCGCTGAAGTTCTGAAAATAACAAGAAAAATACAAATATGAGACATTCTACTAATAATAATACTGTATGATTACTAATTACATAAATGTAATAGTTTAAGCTTGGTTTGAGAAACATGGCTGCTTCCTTATAGAAACAGAGGCACATGTGGTCCATAACTTGTGTCCAGTATGCAGCATAATTCCATTCAAGTGAGTGAAGCTGATTTGGATTTGAGGACAGGTATGGTGCTGTTTTTTGGAAGAAAGCAGCCATTTTTTTCTAATCCTGAACAACTCCTTAAAAACACTGAATTAAACAATTTACAATCTATATTCAGTAATAATTGGAACATATAAGGATACAAAGCATGTACAACACATAATTACACATGTAACATATATAACTAATATATATGTATCTCGGTGGAAGAAAATTAAAAAAAATATTTCAAGAAAAATCGTAATAGCACATATATGTATACATATTTTTATACAACAGGCAAAGAAACTGGAGTGTTAAGAAACTGTAAAAAAAAAGTGCAGCATAACACCCATTTATGGCATCAAATTCTGTATTGAAGACAAATTTATTGAACATTCAGATCATGTATATAAAACTATAATTCCACCACCCTTCCCAAAAATAATTTTACACAATTTTTCAGTCAACGAGACTAGACAAATTCCAGGCATTATTGTCGCTGACTTCTGACTCTGAAGAGTGTTTTTGTACTAAATTATTATTGCAATTCCCAATGGGACTGTACCTAAGGTCGGACTCGCACATGAGCGTGCCCCGGTCTGAGTATGAATTGTCATTCACGGACTATCATCGACTCTCCTGAGCCCTAAATATATCTATGAGGCTGCTGAGTATGGCGTCCGTGGCTGATCCAAGTATCGTGGACCACGACACACGCATGTGCACAGAAATACGCCAGGTTCTGAAGAGCCAAAATTCAAAATGGCCTGTTTTTTTGTCCAGAAAAAAGTATCAATTTTGCATACGCAAACAGCACACGGACATTTAATGTGCTCTTCTTAATGAGCTCTTACACATACAAGACCAGACTGATAAATTGTCCAAAACGGAGTTCAGTAACCCCTTCATGACCATGAGATTTTCTGTTTTTGCATTCCCATTTTTTGCTCCCCTTCTTTCCAGAGCCATAACTTTTTCATTTTTCGGTCAATATGGCCATGTGAGGGCTTGTTTTTTGTACTTTTGAACAACACCATTGGTTTTACCATATTGTGTACTGGAATGTGGGAAAAAAATTCAATATGAGGTGAAATTGCAAAAAAAGTGAAATTCCACAATTGTTCTGTTTTTGTTTTTTTACCATGTTCACTAAATGCTAAAACTGGCCTGCTATTATGATTCTCCAGGTCATTGCGAGTTTGCAAATATCAAACAAGTATAGGTTTTTTTTTTAATTTAAGCGGTGAAAAAAAATCCTAATTTTGCAAAAAAAAAAGGTGTTGATTTTTTCTCTTGTTACGCTGTTTACAGATCGGAATAAATATTTTTATATTTTGATGGATCGAGTGATTCTGAATGCAGCGATACCAAATATGTGTATTTTTGATTTTTTTTATTGTTTTATTTTGAATGGGGCTAAAAGGGGTTATTTAAACTTTTATATTTTTTAAATTTTTAAAAAAACTTTTTTTTTACTTTTTACTTGCTTTAATAGTTTCAATGGGGGACTTGAAGTTGCGATCATCGCCTGTGGTACACATAGCAGTGTATCAGCCCTGCTATGTGTAGCTAAAATGATCATCTGCTGGCCACAGGGTGGCACTCATAGCAGATCGGCAATGACAACCATAGGGGAGATTGACAGCGGCACTGAATATGTTAACAGCCACGAATGGATCACGATTACACCTGTGGCTGTTAGGGGCACATGCCAGCTGATAAAACAAGCGGAGATGTGCTGGAAAACATGCGGGCTCAGCGCTAGGAATGCAGGAACACGGCCTATGATGTATACAGTATATTCACGTCATAGGTCTAGAAGGGGTTAATCTTTATTTGAAGAAAGCACTTCACAGTGAATTGGATAATAGTAACAAAAATCACCTATTGTCAAGAGCAATAACTTCCTTGTATTGGATTTCCTTCACTTACTCTCCTCCGCTTTTATCTTTTTCATTTTTGTTGACCTGTTTCTAGTTTAGTGACAATAGTGAGGGAACTTATTTGCTGTCTGTGAGAACGTTGTGTTTTCTATAATCCCGGGTCTATTTCCTACTAGCTATTTGTACACACTCTTGTTCTACTAACTTGTAAGATTTTATGGCGTCACATAACATTTCCTGAGTATAAACACTTTTGTCCTGGTCACATTTAATCTTGGTAAAATCTCTTTATAAGAACTGTGCATTTTTCGGAAAGTATTTCACTTTATAGGCCCTTATCATGTAATCATTTGTTGACTTCTGGCTCCAGGCTCCAATAAAAGGCAGTGAGCAGACACTAGAGTTGGGCGTGGGTTGCTGCGTCACACCCGCGATTTGCAGATTGGTAACTACTGGAGTCTCTTTGCTTATTACTTACACTTTACAAATGTCTAGATGTGGACGTAAAGAGCAACTCAGGCCAGAGACGTCTGTACTTAGAGGTTAATCTATAATGCTACATAGCTAGTGTTCACACCAAGTAGTGTGTTGAGTTATCGCCAAAAAAAGTCTGCTGTATTAAGGAAAAAAACACAAAACACTTATTTTTCATGGAAGATTAAATAAATTGCCAGTTTTTTTCCATCAATAAACCTAATCTTGCCAGTTTGTTTTCTTTGTGGAGACTGTACAGAGCCAGAACTAAAACATAAACTTGCCGAAGTTAAAAAGACAAATGTCATACTATTTATAAAAGCCTTAATGTGAAAAAAAACCACCAAAAGATTAAAGGCGAGGCAAAGCTTGAATTTAAGGTTTAGTGTTTTGCTTATGCCCTGTTGGTAAGTACAAAAATATCTTATTTTAACTCCTTAATAGTTGGGGATATACATTTTAGCTAAACTGCACAATAAGCCCAGCAGTGTAGTCTCAATCAGTCTTTGAGTAGGTCTTAGGCTGTCCAACGAAGACTTTAGTCCCACTGTAAAGCTGCGGTCCCTAACTTCTCCTACTTTGAGGCTGCCATCACACTAGCAGTATTTGGTCAGTATTTTACATCAGTATTTGGAAGCCAAAACCAGGAGTGGGTGATAAATGCAGAAGTGGTGCATATGTTTCTATTATACTTTTCCTCTATTTGTTCCACTCCTGGTTTTGGCTTACAAATACTGATGTAAAATACTGACCAAATACTGCTAGTGTGACGGCAGCCTGAGAGCTACATCTAACTCTGAGAGATGATCGTAAGCCACATCCAGGCCCACCCCCAATAGTTGTGACACTCAGAGCCCACCATTACCAGTAGATGACAGTCAAAGCTTCCTCACTGAAAGCACACTGAGGCCTTGGGGCCATATAGGCAGAATAAGTACATCCAAGTGTTCCAACTTTACTGTCATTTGTATTCTTGTGTCAAGCACACCCTCCACACTATCACATTCAGCTTCAAGATTCCCTCTAACTAACAGTATCATCCTATCTCCAGCTTACTATAGCTATTTCTCTACCCCTTTCCACCCACAAATATATGCACAGTCAGATCTTCTCTTCAGTGCTGGGGAATATACAGTGGGTACGGAAAGTATTCAGACCCCTTTAAATTTTTCACTCTTTGTTTCATTGCAGCCATTTGGTAAATTCAAAAACGTTAATTTTTTTCACATTGATGTACACTCTGCACCCCGTCTTAACTGAAAAAAAACAGAAATTTAGTAATTTTTGCAAATTTATTAAAAAAGAAAAACTGAACTATCACATGGTCATAAGAATTCAGACCCTTTGCTCAGTATTGAGTACAAGCACCCTTTTGAGCTAGTACAGCCATGAGTCTTTTTGAGAATGATGCAACAAATTTTTAACACCTGGATTTGGGGAACCTCTGTCATTCTTCCTTGCAGATCCTCTCCAATTCCGTCAGGTTGGATGGTGAACATTGGTGGACAGCCATTTTCAGGTCTCTCCAGAGATGTTCAATTGGGTTTAGGTCAGAGCTCTGCCTGGGCCAGTCAAGAATGGTCACAGAGGTGTTCTGAAGCCACTCATTTGTTATTTTAACTGTATGCTTAGGGTCATTGTCTTACTGGAAGGTGAACATTTGGCCAAGTCTGAGGTCCAGAGCACTCTGGAAGAGGTTTTCATCCAGGATATCTCTGTACTTGGCCACATTCATGTTTCCTGCTTCCTTTCATGCTTCCGTTGGGCCACTCTGCCATAAAGGCCCGACTGGTGAAGGGCTGCAGTGATAGTTGACTTTGTGGAACTTTCTCCCATCTCCCTACTGCATCTCTGGAGCTCAGCCACAGTGATCTTGGGGTTCTTCTTTACCTCTCTCACCAAGGCTCTTATCCCACGAATGCTCAGTTTGGCTGGACGGCCAGGTCTAGGAACACTTCTGGTGGTCCCAAACTTCTTCCATTTAAGGATTATGGAGGCCACTGTGCTCTTAGGAACCTTGACTACTGCAGAAATTCTTTTGTAACCTTGGCCAGATCTGTGCCTTGCCACAATTCTGTCTTTGAATTCCTTGGCCAGTTCCTTTGACCTCATGATTCTCATTTGGGCTGACATGCACTGTGAGCTGTGAGGTCTTATATAGACAGGTGTGTGCCTTTCCAAATCAAGTCCTATCAGTTTAATTAAACACAACTGGACTCCAATGAAGGAGTAGAACCATCTCAAGGAGGATCACAAGGAAATGGACAGCATGTGACTTAAATATGAGTGTCTGAGCAAAGGATCTGAATACTTATGACCATGTGATATTTAGGTTTTATTTTTTTAATAAATCTGCAAAAATTTCTACATTTCTGTTTTTTTCAGTCAAGATGGGTGCAGCAGAGTGTAAATTAATGTGAACAAAAATGAACTTTTTTGAATTTACCAAATGGCTGCAATGAAACAAAGACTGAAAAATTTAAAGGGGTCTGAATACTTTCTGTACCCACTGTATAATAGTCTGTGTTATAATTAACTATAATGTATATATAGTACATCTGCAATGTGCTCTAAGTTAAAAAGAAAAATGTCATAAAAAATATTTTAATTACATAAAAAAATGTAATGAAAAGTTTAATTTAAAAAATTGGCCACAAAAAATAAATCAACATAATCATTTACGGCACAATAGAGTTTATTGCAAAATTGTTTCTTTCTGTAATCCTCTTCCAAAAATATTATATAAATTACACATGTGCCCTCAAATGAGACAGAAAAATCTACAACTCCACCACTTGTATAAAAAGGTCTCATATAGCTGTCTTGAGAAAAGTATATAAACTACAGGACATTCCCCTGCACTCCATTCATTCCCCGTCTTTTTACAACCACGAGCACAGCTGCTTTAGCAGAGCTCCTGGGTGTAAAATGCTTTAACCCCTTCAGATGGATTTACATCGTGGGACGTGACCAGAACGACGGAAGGTATGGGATATTGTTGTTTTTTTATTTTTCCTTTTTTACAGAACGAGGGTCTTCAGGTGGATTAAGAGGCTAATAAAATATTAAAACACCCTGTGTCTTTATTTCATGAAAGTACTTTGTAATAATGTGTTTTTTTTAACCATTTCGTACTATTGGATTAATAATGGATAGGTGTCATAATTGACGCCTCTCCATTATTAATCTGGCTTATTGTCACCTTACAATAGCAAGGTGACATTAACCCTTCATTACCCCATATCCCACCATTACATGGGAGTGGGAAGAGAGTGGCCAAGTGCCAGAATAGGCGCATCTTCCAGATATGCCTTTTCTGGGGTGGCTGGGGGCAGATGTTTTTAGCCAGGGGGGCCAATAACCATGGATTAATATCTGCCCTCAGTCACTGGCTTTACCACTCTGGCGGGGAAAATTGCGCGGGAGCCCACGCCAATTTTTTCTGCGATTTAACCCTTTAATTTAATAGCTAGAGGGCCCCAATTTTGCACATACACACTACTAACATTAGTAGTATGGAATATGCAAAAAAAAGGGGGATATGAGATGGTTTACTGTATGTAAACCATGTCTCATATCATGTTGGGTTTGGGAAGGAGAGAGCAAAAGCCGGCAATTGAATTACTGGCTTTTATGATATCTAGCGCTGTCTGAAATATAAATATATATATGTGTCTCAATGACATATATATATATAGATACTGTATATATGTTTTAACGAACATTTGAGCACATAAATCCATTAGATGTCGGTTTTGCAAGCCTGCGAGAAAATATTGCAGTACGGATGCCGTACGGATTACATACGGAGGATGACATGCACAAAATATGCTGCCACACCCTGCCTACGGATGACATACGGACCACTATTTTGGGAACATTTCTGCGTATTACGGCCGTAAAAAACGGACCGTATTTTCATATGCTGAGTGTGACGCCAGCCTAATTGTGTTGTTTTTACATAACTTCAAAAAGTCCAAAATGTGAATTGGATCAATACATCTAAGTTGAAATAAAGTCAGGTACCCCATGTGCAATGGAACCCACTAGCCGCAGTGATTGGTAAAATTTACATGATTTCCATATAGCTTGCTTTTTTTCATGATGACCTCTATTTTAGGGTGCAAATAATATTTTGAAAAACATTTATTACTTTATTTTTAGGGGTGAAATGTAAAAGAAAATGCCAATCAGCCATTGTTTTTTGAGGTTTATTCTTACACGTTCAGCGTGTTGTATAAATGACAAGGACGTTTTTCCGTGTTTGTTTTTTGCTCCCCTCCTTCCCAGAGCCATAACTTTTTTATTTTTCTGTCAATATGGCTATATGAGGGCTTATTTTTTGTGGGACGAGTTGTACTTTTGAAGGACATCATTGGTTTTACCATGTCGTGTTCTAGAAAATGGGAAAAAAATTCCAAGTGCGGTGAAATTGCAAAAAAAGTGCAATCCCACACTTGTTTTTGCTTGTTTTTTTTGCTAGGTTCACTAAATGCTAAAACTGACCTGCCATTATGATTGTCCGGGTCATTACGAGTTCATAGACACCAAACATATCTAGTTTAGTTTTAAACTAAGTGGTCAAAAAAAATTCCAAACTTTGCTAAAAAAAAAAGAAAATTGTGCCATTTTCCGATACCCGTAGCGTCTCCATTTTTCGTGGTCTGGGGTCGGGGAGGGCTTATTTTTTGCCCACCGAGCTGACGTTTTTAGTGATACCATTTTGGTGCAGATACATTCTTTTGATCGCCCATTATTGAACTTTAATGCAATGTTGCAGCGACCAAAAAAACATAATTTTGGTGTTTCGAATTTTTTTCTTGCTTACGCCATTTAGCGATCAGGTTAATCTTTTTTTATTGATAGATCGGGCGATTCTGTACGCGGCGATACCAAATATGTGTAAATTTGATTTTATTTTTATTGTTTTATTTTGAATGGGGCGAAAGGGGGGTGATTTAAACTTTTATTTTTTATTTATTTCATTTTTTTTTTACTTTTGCCATGCTTCAATAGCCTCCATGGGAGGCTAGAAGCTGGCATAGCCTGATCGGCTCTGCTACATAGCAGTGATCATCAGATCGCTCCTCTATAGCTGAATTACAGGCTTGCTATGAACGCCGACCACAGGGTGGCGCTCACAGCAAGCCGTAATCAGCAACCATAGAGGTCTCAAGGAGACCTATGGTTACTATACTGACGCATCGCTGACCCCCAATCATGTGACGGGGTCTGCGATGAGGGCATTTCCGGCCGCACGGCCGGAAGCGGTAGTTAAATGCCGCTATCAGCATTTGACAGCGGCATTTAACTAGTTAATAGCGGCGGGTGGATCGTGATTCCACTCGCCGCTATTGAGCGCACATGTCAGCTGTTCAAAACAGCTGACATGTCGTGGCTTTGATGTGGGCTCACCGCCGGAGCCCACATCAAAGCAGGGGATTTGACCTCAGATGTACTATCCCGTCCGAGGTCAGAAAGGGGCTAAAATACAAATTAACTTTGGTTAATCACATCTTTGGGAAGCTGAGTTCAAATTTCCTGACTTTTTGGTGCAGTATAAAATGCACCAGAATTATTGTGAACATGGCACATGAAACTCCAGTCTTGATAAATACATCTCTATGTCGCTAGGCATGAAGCGCTGCATCAAAAAAATGAAGAACCTCATTTTCAAGGTGGAAATGCAGTTTAGTTGCGATATGAAGCCTTTTGAGGAAATGAGTGGTAGTGAAGTCACAGACTCCAACAATGCTATGTATAACTTCCCAGAAAATGTTAATCCTTCCGGTGCTAAAAATCAGTAATAGGCTATTTCACATGGCATCTTTAAGACGCTGGGGGAACCACCACATTTTCGAAAGGAGAAAAAAAGTCTTTTCAGTTGTTTATTTGGCCGCCTGAAGAATGAACATGTTACTTCTTTTAGCCGCTTTAAGGTTTTCGAACCCTGAAGTAGTTTAAAGAAGTGAGATAAGACTTTTTTTGTGGCGAATTTGCAGTGCTTTGTCAGGTGGATTCCGCCTGAAAAAGCCCTCATGTGCACATAGAGCACCCTTAATCAGTGCGTCTTGTCTTTCTGTCTGATGTACTGTCAATGGAGATTCTGTGGTAAGTAGAGCTCAATTAATATAGGTTTAGGGACTCACGGATGTGTAAAGAATATGTGCATAGAGCCTAATCATAGAAGCCAATTAATCTGGTGCACCATTCATAAGAATGTAAGGTTTTGCAATGTTCAGATTTTATTTTCAGCGAAAATGCAAACCTTTGCAATTAATAGTCTAAAATGGAAGCAAAATATCGGCTCAGTGTCAATCCCACCTTTACTAAGTAATATTTCCTGAAAATGCCAGTATGTTTTCTGGTCATCTGCGGAGGAAGTAGGAGGAGGGGCACGCTGATTCATGGTTTTGCTGTCTGGTAGTTTTGAAAATCATGCCAAATTATAGCTGTGCAAGTCTATTTATTTGGCAGGGCAAGGTTTGGGGTATCTGATTTATCTAAGGCTTTCCATGACGATGTATAATATAGTACCTGTCACTATTCACAAAGTTTCATAGTAGTATTCTTGTTAACAAAACACGTTCTTCCAGACTGGGATGACTCTGCATGCATTGCAGACTTGCTCTTGTTCTTAACTTTAATTCCTGCCTAACATCGCCCAAATCAAAGTGGCAAGTTCTGTAATGGATACCTTTTTAGTGTGGATAGATTCCACGGATATGGCATACCAGGTCTGTTCATGAATGGAGCACAGTGTTGTAACACCCAGAAACTCGTATGATTTTTTGCTAGTGGCGGAGTTTGTGTTGGAACATGAAACCCTCCGTTAGTATCTGTTTGCAAGAGCAAATTTATTTTAAAGCACAGCAAAAGGCAGGAGCAGTATGTGGAAGAATAAGGGTCTCTATTAAGGAATTAAACTTGAACTGCATTTAGACAATGACCTCATCCAAATGGCCTCCTTGGCATTCACACCTACAGGAACAAAATATTCACCACATCTATGTCACTGTATGAAATGTGGCTTGTGGATGTTAAATATGGAAGAGGCTCTGTATTCGGTGGAGTCAGTGCAGACAGAGATCCGGAGACATTGGTTTTAGCCATAGTCAATAAAATGTTCTTCCAGCCCTATCTGAAAAACCGGCCATGCATAAGCTTCTTTAGTTTTTTGCTTCACATCCCTAGTCTCCCATAAGTTCAGGAAGTGAAAACAGTAATTTAAATCAGCAATGAGTGGCGTATCCCACACTAATACTGTACTTATCCTGTCTGATTTTGTGCTTTCATCTCCTGCAGCACACAGCTGGCTTTGGTTAAATGTCTCACGTCAGAGCTTTTACTTGCTGTGCAGCCATCTCTACCAAGACAGAGCAGAGTACAAGTCCAATCAAACATCATTAGGACGCTAAACTCCTTAAACGTTTACTTGTTTCCATCATAATTGTTTATCGGACAAAAAAGTGTTCCAATCATTAGAATAATTTAAACACATTATAGCTTTTCTTAACCTGTTCTTTTCCAGACATTGGCTTTCCGGTCCTGCATTATACTTACTATACATACCATATGTAAATACTGAATGTATTAACGAGATCTTCTGATGAAGCAACAAAGCATGCGATTCCGTAAAAAAATAAAACCATAATATATGGTCATGAGTGCCAAGAATGAGTTTACATATAAGGAATAGACAAAAAAGGGAATATTAGAGATAAGCGAATAGATTACCAGTAGTGATAAGCGAACAAGCTTGGATAAGGTGTTATCCGAACATGCTTGTGTGCTAATCCAGTGTCTTCTGCTTGCTTGAAAAATATGTTTGAGTCCCCGCGACTGCATGTCTGGTGCATGCAGGGATTGCCTGTTGCTCATCACTAATTACAAGTAAATCAAATTTATGACGGGCAGAAGTTGAAGAACCTGATGACTATTTTGTTGGATGATAGAGGGCCAAGAAGGGATTAAGATAAGTTATATACTCAACTCCAATGACATGTAGCACCCCACGTGACTGCATGTAGAGCGAAGTACATAATTGAAAAGCAACATGCCCCAAGTGACGACATGGGGCTCAAAATGATGGAAGATCGTGCCAGAAGGAAGAGTAAAAATAGTAACAAAAAACAGATGATAAATGAGCCAAATTGAGGATGGGAGGCAGTGTGAAAGGGACAAAAATGGACTAGGATAGGTGAGTATAAGTTTTTTCAACCCTTTCCCAGCCAACTCAACTTATAGCAAAATTTATTTCAATTTTTTTTTCGCCTGAATTCAGTAAATCTTCTCACCTAGTACGGTAGTGTAATCTAATGAAAAAAATTAAATAGAGTACTGGTTAAAAAATATTTATCTGAATTGCACCAAATAATGTATGAGCAGAGTATATACAGTATGTATATAAGAAGTTTGGGTGAGATATCTGTTGTGTAACAGTTATCTAAGGTTTAACGGAACCTTTAGTCCTAGCATGCCTTAATACGGACCGGTTAGCTTCATTGTATGGCATCTGAATGGATTCAATTTCACAAATATAAATTTAAAAAAATGACGTTTTATAGCACAAACTAAAGAATTCATACTATATATTAAATACGTTTTCTGCGCCCTATTTAAGGATATGTCCGGGATTACTGTACATGTTCCACAAAGAAATATAAATTATTTTTGCCCTTAGCCTCTGTCACGATCCCTTAGCCGTGGCCAGCAGTTTCTCACGAAATCCACAGGGATTCCTGACCACTGCCACCAATATGTCACGGATTGGGGTGACTTTAGACTAACAGACGGCTATCACATGTGCAGGGGGGCTTATCTTAGTTATCCCTCCACTGCCACAATGTGATAAAAAACACACACAAGGCTAGTGACCTCTTAGTTTACAGCAGGGGCTTATTTTAGATATCCCACTGCTCTTCCATATACCACGAACTGCAGGGACTTATGTATCCCGCTTACAGTTCCACTTAACACTTGCAGCTCTCTGGCGCCCCCTTTACCCGCAGGTCAGATTGGGTACTGCACCTAGGGTAATTAGTCGCCAGAAAGGCTGCCTGCTATGCACGGGCTATTGGGCACGCTGCAGCGACGCGATAACTACTCCCACTCAGGCAGGAACAATAATTATCAATGCCGCAGTCGCTACAACACCCAAAGGCCTGCACACGGTAGTGCCGCCACCAGCTTCGATTAAACGGGTCCGAAGCTAACCCAAAACAGTAGCGTAAATTCCCTTCAGAAGAGCATGGAGAAAGAACTGGCATGAAATAATATACCCCACAAAATGTAGGCAGTGCTTTATCAAAATATTTTACAAAGATGTTACAAATGAGACAATTGCAAATATGTACAAGGTAATTATAACATAAAGGGGATTAAAGGAGAAAAGATAACACTCACATATTCTCAGTTCATTGCATTGCAGGCAACCTTACGTCCCAGCTCATTGGACGTGCTCAGGGCTTTCCAGGAAAAGACAAGAAGCCCTGCGGGGGAGCCTGCCACAAACTTAAAACCTGCAGCTAGTGACATCACAGAAAGGCTGGCTTATCCAGACCCTCCTCTCTCTACATTCTGAGTACTTCAACCTTAAATTTATCTACTTTCTATAACTTCGCTACAAAACATGTCATAGTCGTAACAAACCCAGCATTCATCTCGGATTAACGTGGGCATTCTAATGAGATCAAATATGTCCTATCTGGGATACATATTTACAGAGAAATCCCTACTTCTTTACTAGATGGAGTTAGACGCTCATGTTTAGTGTGGCGGATAGATCCATCGAGGGGGATTAAGAATATATATTCTCGTGTTCTTAACGTAAACGGTTTGCGTAATATCTTACAAAAACAAAACAAAGAACTGCCATGTGTTCTAGAGACTTAGAATCCAGTTCTTGCTGGAGGAAGATTCTAACCTGGTCGTAAAAATTCCTTTAGGCAATAAAACGCTCTTCCCCCATGTACATTGGCAAGGCAGCTCTTGGCTGAGTGAAAGGGAAGGGGGGCTTTTTTAGCCCACAGCTTGCTAGCAAGAGAAACTACTTATATGATATTTCATACCATATCGTGACACCTCCCCCTTTTGGAGTGCGCTAGGGAGGTAGAACCCCACGGTATGCCTCCACCTCAGTGGGTTCAGCCTGGCGGGACAGTCCATCTGCATTCCCATGCTCTTTGCCCGCTTTGTGTTTAATGGTGAAGTAAAATTGCTGAAGGGCAAGGCTCCAGCGCAGCAACCTGCCGTTGGTTCCACACATGGCGTTTAGCCAGCGCAGAGGGTCGTGGTCGGTCACCACAGTGAAGGTGCGACCGTACAAGTAGGGCTGCAAGCGCTGCAGGGCCTAGACTATGGCCAGGCACTCCTTCTCGATGGTGGAGTAGGCCACTTCCCTCGGCAAAAGTTTCCGGCTCAGGTACAACACGGGGTGCTCTTGGTCCTCTGAGTCAACCTGGCTGAGCACAGCACCAAGGCCAAACTCGCTGGCGTCGGTCTGTACCAAGAACGGTCGACTGCTGTCGACTGCTTTCAACACAGGGGCATTGCACAGTGCAGTTTTCAACGCCTGGAAGGCCCCCTCACAGCCATCTGTCCAGTTGATGATGTGGGGTAGCTTCTTCCTGGTGAGGTCCGTCAAAGGTTTTGCCAGGCTACTATAGTGCTGCACAAAGCGCCTATAGTACCCTGCAGTGCCCAGGAAGGACATCACCTGTTTCTTGGTCCCAGGAGTGGGCCAGTTCACGATCGCGCCCACTTTCTCAGGCTCTGGCTTCAGGGTGCCTCCGCCTACCCGGTGCCCCAGGTAGTGGACCTCCCTCATGCCCATCTGGCACTTTCCCGGCTTGATAGTCAGTCCTGCTCGGTGAATTCGCCTGAGCACCTCCTCGAGATGCTGCAGGTGTTCCCCCCAGGAGGGACTGAAGATGGCAATGTCATCCAAGTACGCAACTGCGTACTTCTCCAGTCCCTCAAGCAGGAGGTTGACCATCCGCTGGAAAGTGGCAGGGGCATTCTTCATGCCGAAGGGCATGACCGTGGACTCGTACAGTCCAAAGGGTGTGATAAAGGCGGACTTCTCCTGTGCCTCGGGGCTCAGGGGAATCTGCCAGTATCCGCGACTCAGATCCTTTATTGTCAGGTATTTTGCGCCAGCTAACTTCTCAAGCAGCTCCTCGATGCGCGGCATTGGGTGCGCGTCAGAGGCTGTAATGGCGTTGAGCCCCCTGTAGTCCACGCAGAACCGGGTGGTCCGGTCCTTTTTTGGCACGAGCACTACAGGTGAGGCCTGCGCGCTCTTTGACCGTGGAATCACCCCCAGCTGTAACATCTCATCGATCTCCTGGCGCATAATCTGCTGCACCTGGTCAGAGATTCGATAGGGTGTTTGCCGTAGTGGGGCGTGATTCCCGGTGTCCACCTCATGGACGGCTAACTCAGCCCTTCCAGGCCGGTTGGAGAACACGACCCGGAAGGGTTCCAGTGTGGTTTGCAACTGCAACCGCTGTGGTTCATCTAGCGAGGAGCTTACCTCCACGTCCTCGATGGACCCACCGGCCTTGGCTTGGGCCAGCATGTCCAGGAGGGCGTCTTCCTCCCCATCTTCGCATGTGCTGCAGACCGGTAGGACGAAAGGTTCACGTTCGTGATGAGCCTTCATCATGTTGACGTGAAAGGCCTTTCGCCTACCCCGAGCGTGGTCAAGCGTGACCACGTAGGTTACCGGGTTGAGTTGTTGGTGGACGACGTACGGGCCCTCCCAGGCTGCCTGATGCTTATCCGTTGGTACGGGGACCAGCACCCACACCTTTTGACCCACGTGGTAGGTCCGCTCCCGGGCGTTCTGGTCGTACCAGTGCTTCTGGTCAGCCTGAGCCTGCGTCATGTTGTCATGCACCAACTGCGTCAAGGTCTGCAACTTGTCACGGAAGCGCATGACATACTCCACTATGGACACTTCAGAAGGGTTCGGCTCCTCTTCCCAGGATTCTCTTACCAACCCAAGGGGTCCCCGGACTCGCCTGCCGTACAGGAGCTCGAAGGGGGAGAACCCCGTCGAGGCCTGCGGAACCTCTCGGTAAGCGAACAGCAGGTGTGGGAGGTACCGCTCCCAGTCGCGCCCTTGTGTCTCATCCAGCATGCGTAGCATCTGTTTGAGGGTACCATTGAAGCGTTCACACAAGCCATTGGTCTGTGGGTGATACGCACTCGATACCAGGTGCTTCACCTGCATTTTCTTACAGAGAGCCTGCATTAGGCGAGACATGAATTGGGTCCCTTGATCAGTGAGCATCTCCCTGGGAAATCCTACACGTGCAAAGATAGCCAACAGGGCATCCGCCACCTTATCTGCCCTAGTTGACGACAGAGCTACTGCCTCTGGGTACCGGGTAGCGTAGTCTACCACAGTAAGAATATATCGCTTTCCAGAGCTGCTGGAGACGGCCAGCGGGCGCACAATGTCCACCGCGATCCTCTGGAAAGGCTCCACTATCACTGGCAAAGGAATCAGGGGAGCCTTAAGAGCAGGCCCCGCCTTCCCCACTCTTTGACAGGTGACACAGGAGCGGCAGTAGTTTGACACATCTGTCCCCATCTTAGGCCAATAGAAGTGTTGAGACAGCCGGGCCTTTGTTTTGCTGATCCCCAAGTGTCCAGCTAGCGGGATCTCATGGGCAATCCGCAACAACTCACCCCGGAATTGCTGCGGGACGACCAGCTGTCTTTCCCTCAACCACTCCTTTTGTGATTCTCCGGGTACTGTCTCCCGGTACAACCTTCCTTGTTCCCAGAACACCTTCTCCTTATCAGTCTCGGAGAAGTGCATCCCGGCGAGTTGTCTCAAACTCTCTAGGCTCGCATCTGTGTGCAGAGCAGCCTGAAACTCCAGGCTAGGGGAAGCCAGAAGCGATGTCAGGGTCCCTTCCCCACGGGAGCCCTCTGGGACCTGCTCTGGGTCCAACTCTGGTTCAGTCATACTGATGACTGAGGAGGGTCCGGGAGACAGACAGTTATCTGCGTTCCGGGCACTCTGACTGCGGGTGACAGCAGCTACATAGGCTGTCTCCCCGGGGATTTCTACAGACCCATCAGCCGACGGTGCTATGGGCTCTACCTCCCCATCCACCCCCATTACCTCAGAAGCATTGCTACTTATGGGCCAGTTACCTTCCTCGGTGGCACTGTTCAAATGCATGGCATCACCTTCCTCACGGTTCCCATTTATCTCCCCATTTCCGGTAGCACCGACACTTGCCCCTGCTAGGGGTTCCTCAGCCGTCTCACTCCGCAGAGAGACGTGGCTGAGCACTCCTGTACCTACAGACACATCAACTTTCACAGAAACATCATTATCAGGTACAGTTGGCACAGGTACAACATTTTCACCATCAATCCTAGGGAAAAAATGGTTATCAGATGCATCATTACAAGATAAAGCATGGTCAGGTAACACATGCGATTTCCCATCATCATCATCATCATCAGGGTTAACGTTACCCTCATTAGTAGATTGGGGAGGGGTGTCAGTGACGTAGTATGCAACCAACCTCCCCAAATCAGTCCCCAACAAAACATCAGTGGGCAAATTATCAGACAGCCCCACTTCCTTCACCCCGCTCCCGGCACCCCAATCAATATAAACCCGGGCCATCGGTAAGGGACAGCTGATGCCCCCAATCCCCGTGACAGTTAGGGTTTTCCCCGGAATGATTTCTTCAGGGGCCGCCAGTTCGGGTCGGATGAGGGTTCGTTCAGCCCCGGTGTCCTTGAGGCCTATAGCAACATGACCTCCCACAGTGACGTGCTGTACATTATCACACACCCTCCCAACCACACCACCCACCAAAAGAACTGCTGCATTAGGCCCTGGGGCCTTGGCTGGGAGGTTCTTCTGCTTGTTTGGACAGAAGGTACTGATATGACCAGGCTGCCTGCAGTGGTAACACTGGCGAAGTTCGGTGGTAGGTCTGGTGCTGTTGGCCACGGGGACAGGACCTCTGGTGTGTTGGCTGGCAGGGGTACTGGCGTTGGTTGCAGGCTTACCCCCTCTCCAGCTGGTGTTGACTGGCTTCCGCACTTCCGATCTACGGTTGGCCTCATAGGCATTGGCAATCTGCGCTGCTTTCGTCACGTCTTTGGGTTCTCTGTCCATCACGAACTGTCGCACCTCAGCTGGGCAAAGATCGAAGAACTGGTCTTTGATCATCAGGTCTCGCAGCTGTGCAAAGGTGGTCACTGACAGTCCTTGGGTCCACTGGTCAAAGTGGGTCCCCAGTCCATGCACCACATCACTGTAACTGTCATGTGGGCCACATTGGAGGGTCCGGAACTTCTTACGGTACACCTCGGGTGTAAGCTGGTACTTGGCTATGAGGGCCTGCTTGATAGCCTCATAGTCACCATCTTGTTCTTGATGGAGTGCAGCAAACGCCTACAGAGCTTTGCCTCTCAGCCCTGGTGTCAGGTATCGTGCCCATTCTTGTGTAAGCAGCTGGTACTGCCTGCAGGCTTTCTCAAAGGCCCGCAGAAACATGTCCAAGTCCCCATCCTTTTCCATAACAGGAAAGTGGTCAGGCCGGGGCTTCGGCATCTGAGCGCTGCTGGGCTCATGGCTGGACTGGGATGGTCCCTGCATTTGCAGTCGGGCCATCTGCAGCTGGAACTCCCGCTCCGCTTGCCGCTCGGCTCTCTCCTGGTATTGCTGGATCAGCTGCCGACGTCCCTCACGGTCATCGGCGGGGAGTAGTTCCAAGGCCGCCAGCAGGTGGGGGTCCAATTCACCCGGATTACTAACAGGGCCGGCATTCAGTGGTTGGACCTCTGCTGCAGCACCATGTTCGCTTGTGCTGGCTTCTGTGGCCTCTGGGCTCTGTGGCCTGGCTTGGTCGGCTTCAAATTGCACCAGTTCAGCGACCATTTGAGTCTTGGTCTTGCCCTGGGGTGCAGGCCATGGTACGTGCATATCCCAGCAAGAGCGTCTTTCTTCTGCTGGGTGTACCAGGCTTCTCCTTTTGCAGCCATGGTTGCCAAATAAAAGATAGGATAGAAAAACAAAGAGAAAAGGAGGGGATAATTACCAGTACACAATTGTCTCACAACTAATAAACACTGAGTTTGTTCTCCAAACTTATTTGCGCAGAGTTCTCGCAAGAACTTTCTGCAAGCTTTTAGTGAGAGGAATGATTGCCCAAACCAAATCACTAATGCTCTAATATCCCACCGCCTTGCCACCAATTGTCACGATCCCTTAGCCGTGGCCAGCAGTTTGTCACGAAATCCACAGGGATTCCTGACCACTGCCACCAATATGTCACGGATTGGGGTGACTTTAGACCAACAGACGGCTATCACATGTGCAGGGGGGCTTATCTTAGTTATCCCTCCACTGCCACAATGTGATAAAAAACACACACAAGGCTAGTGACCTCTTAGTTTACAGCAGGGGCTTATTTTAGGTATCCCACTGCTCTTCCATATACCACGAACTGCAGGGACTTATGTATCCCGCTTACAGTTCCACTTAACACTTGCAGCTCTCTGGCGCCCCCTTTACCCGCAGGTCAGATTAGGTACTGCACCTAGGGTAATTAGTCGCCAGAAAGGCTGCCTGCTATGTACGGGCTATTGGGCACGCTGCAGCGACGCGATAACTACTCCCACTCAGGCAGGAACAATAATTATCAATGCCGTAGTCGCTACAACACCCAAAGGCCTGCACACGGTAGTGCCGCCACCAGCTTCGATTAAACGGGTCCGAAGCTAACCCAAAACAGTAGCGTAAATTCCCTTCAGAAGAGCATGGAGAAAGAACTGGCATGAAATAATATACCCCACAAAATGTAGGCAGTGCTTTATCAAAATATTTTACAAAGATGTTACAAATGAGACAATTGCAAATATGTACAAGGTAATTATAACATAAAGGGGATTAAAGGAGAAAAGATAACACTCACATATTCTCAGTTCATTGCATTGCAGGCAACCTTACGTCCCAGCTCATTGGACGTGCTCAGGGCTCTCCAGGAAAAGACAAGAAGCCCTGCGGGGGAGCCTGCCACAAACTTAAAACCTGCAGCTAGTGACATCTCAGAAAGGCTGGCTTATCCAGACCCTCCTCTCTCTACATTCTGAGTACTTCAACCTTAAATGTATCTACTTTCTATAACTTCGCTACAAAACATGTCATAGTCGTAACAAACCCAGCATTCATCTCGGATTAACGTGGGCATTCTAATGAGATCAAATATGTCCTATCTGGGATACATATTTGCAGAGAAATCCCTACTTCTTTACTAGATGGAGTTAGACGCTCATGTTTAGTGTGGCGGATAGATCCATCGAGGGGGATTAAGAATATATATTCTCGTGTTCTTAACGTAAACGGTTTGCGTAATGTCTTACAAAAACAAAACAAAGAACTTCCATGTGTTCTAGAGACTTAGAATCCAGTTCTTGCTGGAGGAAGATTCTAACCTGGTCGTAAAAATTCCTTTAGGCAATGAAATGCTCTTCCCCCATGTACATTGGCAAGGCAGCTCTTGGCTGAGTGAAAGGGAAGGGGGGCTTTTTTAGCCCGCAGCTTGCTAGCAAGAGAAACTACTTATATGATATTTCATACCATATCGTGACAGCCTGGGTTTCCTCTTTCAGGATTATTGCTGCAGTATTTGCCAGCAAGGCCAGACATGGATAATAGCCATAAGGCAGCTGTAAAGAAATGACTGGTACTTCTCCAATTTTTGAATCCACTCTTGGAATTGGTTGCATCAAAAACCTGACAGTAGAAATCCCATTAATTGCATATTTTTTTGTGGGACAGGTGCAGTGATCTTAAAGATCTGTTACCAGGTGAAAAGTGACCACTTTTGATCTTATTTTATTCCTGCTGTTCCCCTAAGTAATCCATTTAAAAAAAAATATCTCATACAGTCACAGAGAAGTGGGTCTTATTATATAGTGCTAATAGTTATAGTATTTTGAACATAACGCCCTTTCATAAAAACAGCACTAAGCAAAAATTCACATATCTCTGAAACCATGTGAAAAATAATAAAACAAAACAAAACTGGAATACTCAGGGAAGTGTAGTGGGAATATAATAAGAGCACAACCTGACCACTTTTGACCTGTCATATGACAGGCCCTCTTTAAGAATTCCCTTACACAGAGCAGAAGAAGTGTATTTAATGACATAGTGTCTCGATTCATCATGATTTGTTGCGCTCAATTGTTTGTCCAATTTTTTAGAATGATGGATGTGATGCAATGGATTTCATCTTTTTTTTAATAGAGCAAGAGGTAAAATTATTATTAATAATTATTATTTTTATAGCACCTTTGATTCCAAGGTGCTGTACATAAGAAAATATACTATATGTTTTTGGGTTCTTTAAAAACTGATCTAACAGTGAAGTTTTTGAAAACCCCTCAGAAGTTAATGTGATCTGACAATGGATCCATTATGGTCTTTTTTAAACATGCAATATATTAAAAATGTAAATAGCATGACCCCGCTATGTGTTACTGGCTAGATGAGCAGCATAACATGAATGAAACATTGAAGATTTATGTACAGGACTAAATAAATAAGCCATATGTGCATACTTTGAGTTATACTTCTTTTTTTTTATTATGTCGTCTTAACAAAACCTGCAAAAGACAAAGCTAGGAAAATATATCAAGCATTGCCAAGTATAAATGTTAAAGTATTTTTATGGCACATTAATTCAATGCCTAAAGAAAATCTATATAGTCATCTTTTGCCCGGAACACTCATAAATAATGCTGTGTTTCTTATTTCTGCTTTTGCCGAAGTGGCCCATTCGAAGTCCTGGTATTTTCTTTATGTCTGCTCTAAAAAAAAATCCCATCTCTAGTGCATTATTTCGTTTAATGGTTTTTCCTTTCTCTCTGTTTGACTTCCTCTTCAGCGGGCTGTTAAGCACCATTTCAAAAATATCCTTAAAAAACCATTTGCTGGAAAAGATGACCCTTTACTCTACCTACTGAGAATTGCACAAACTCCTGTACATCGTGGCAGAAAGATGATACAATGACAGCCAGCCTGATGTGTCAGGGTTAGTAGGAAAGCAGCAGCAACTTGGAATACAGGAATTATTCTTCATCGTCTCAAAATGTCACAACACATTATGCTCAAGGTCTCAGCTTGCTGAAGGAGTGACCCTTGACTGAATGCAAGTGCTGGGGGAAAGAACTAATTGTAGCTCCTTTTCACACGTCAGTCACTTTTCAAGGCACTAAGCCTCTCAACCTTGAATAACATCAAATTCTCTTCTCTTTTTTTCGATTTCCCACTATTTTATATACGTGCTGCACGAAGTTTATTTATGTTCAGTTTTTCTGAGTGTCCTATAAACAGATTGCTGAGAAGACGCCCATGGGATTAAGAATACAAGGGTCCTTGCAGAGGATACAGACCTGACAGTTTGACTAGAGGAAACTAGATCTAATTACTTGCATGTGGCTGTCTTTTCAACCTAAGAAGCAACAGCACAGAGTAACAGGACATGCTATAGCTTAGGGCTCCATGATTTTTTCCTGGCAGTATGATGTGGTAATGACTGCTCTCCATATGCACAATTGAGCTAACAAAAGTGACCTATAATTTCTGAGTTTGCATTACATATTAAAGTAGGTATGGTCATCTCTAATGATGCCACAAAAAGGCCAACATAGCTTAGCAAAGACCTGTTCATCAAGCGGGAGGCAATTCCACGACATCTGGAGTGTCAAAAGAAGTGAACACTCCTGAGTGTTTTCAATGGATGACTTGTCTGTTTTAAATTATTAGATTAAGCAATCATCCTATTACCATAGGGGTCAATGTATGTAAAATCGTATGTAGTACCTGTTCCTAAAGCTGGTCATAAATATAAAGATTTGGTCTCTATACATTGCCGTATAAATGCGGTATAAAGACTAGTTTCACATCAGAAATAAGTATTGAACCATTAAACTTTAAAAGACTTTACTAATAAAGAAAATGAAAAAAAAATGTAAAGTGTGGAAAATAATGTGCAGTCAGAATGTAAATCCTAAAAGTAAATTTTCCAACCAATAGGAGACATTTTTCATGGCCATCATTAAATCTGACGGCAATTTTACTATTACATATTTGTGAATATTATATAAGGCAGATAGACATTAATTGGTTTGTCTACCCCTTGAGGAAATTTTTGTCAAGTACTGCAGTTTGCCAAATTCTAGTGGTGTGTAATGTACACATTGCTAGGATTTGGCTCAGCTTGCCCGTTTCAGCAGTAATTACTAGACAGCTAGTATGCTATTTGTGTAATTGTGGTCACGTACCAACTAAAGTCTGAGCTTTTCAATAGAATCTTTTTTGACCAATATCTTATTAGGTGTTCACTACAGATTATCAAATTTGAGGTGAATCAAATTTGAGTCGAATTTTATGAAATTCATAGGTCCTGGTTAGTGATGAGCGAATATACTCGTTACTCGAGATTTCCCGAGCATGCTCGGGTGTCCTCCGAGTATTTGTAAGTGCTTGGAAATGTAGTTTTCCTTGCAACAGCTGAATGATTTACATCTGTTAGGCTACTTTCACACATCAGGCTTTTTGTTTCAGGCACAATCTGGCAATTTTTGGAAAAAAACAGATCTGTTTTTTTTATGCCGGATCCGTTTTTTTTCCATAGAGTTGTATTAGCGCCGGATTGTGCCTGATGGCCAGACAGTTCATCCGTTTTTTTCCGGATCCGTCCAAATAGTCGTTTCCGGCGGACGGAGAAAACGTCCACTGCAATGTTTTTTTGTCTGGCGGAAAAAACCACACAGTGACGGAATTGGCCAAAAACACATGAAACAGAGGTGTGAAACAATGAATCCGGCGCCCGGATCCGGTTTTCAAAGCATTTCCCAAAAAAATCACGCAGTTTGTCCGTTCTGGGGTCTCTCTCTCTCTCTCTAAAACAGGAAGTCAAAAATCCATGCGCATTAAAGAAAGACGGATCCAGCTAAATAACGGATCCGGCGCAACAGTTTTTCACAATTTGTGCCGAATCCGTTTTTTGAAAACTAGCCTTAGCCAGCTTGATTACATGTGGGGATTCCCTAGCAACCAGGCAACCCCCACATGTACTTATGCTGGCTAGTAGCTGTATATCATTCAGCTGCGACGATGAAAACTAAATCTCTGAGCAGTTACAAATAATTGGAGGACACCCGAGCGTGCTCGGCAAATCTCGAGTAACGAGTATATTCGCTCATCACTAGTCCTGGTGTATTCAAAGAATTTGCAATTCTAAATTTTTCATTTTACAAAAAAAATGCTACCACCTTTTAATAGAGATTACAACAGTCACAGAAGACTTACATGACCTTAGGCATGACTGCAGGGGCTTTCATATGATGCCTTGCAAATATCACTTCACATGGTATAGCGCAGTCAATCTGAAGGGACCATCATAGCCTGTATAAATGTCTAGGCAGGGAATACAGGAGCTATTTGGGGCAATTTTAGGATAGTGAAAATATATTAGAGCTTACAGCTCAGCAATAGAAACAGGAAAATAAAGCCTAAAACATTGGACAAATACCCCAGACAGCAATTTACTATATAACTGCAGTACTGAAGAAGATGAAAGTAGTAGTCTGTGAAAAATACAGTGATTCAATTGGTAGGAGGAGAGTCATATAGGGGAGGTGCCAGCATGAGTGCCTTACTCAGTATGATTAAGCAATAATGTGATAAAACTGTCAACTGTCTTACTGCACTTGAATTACAATTACACATTCTTTCTTCATTCCTAATACATTACTCATTATCATGGGAGACTTGAAGGTCAAAGTGGGCCACGTCTAACATGAAACCGTTGTTGGAAACTTTTGACTTAGTGATCGAAATAAGGCTGGAGGAAGATTCATTGACTTCTGTATGACAAATCATCTGTCCATCATGAACACCTTTTTACAAAATCACAAACAGAGACTCTACAAATGGACATCACCGAATGGGGCCTATAGCAATCGGATAGATTACATACAGTTGAAACTAGAAGTTTACATACACTAAATAAAAAGACACATATGCATGTTTTTCTCAATATCTGACATGAAATCAGAATAATCAGTGACTGGCGGTGACATCATCATGGTTACCGCTGGTCACTGAGGCTGTGTTCCCAGCTGGGCTGAAATGCGGTGACCTTAGGTGAGATCCCCGCTAGCACCGTGAGAAAGTCTCATGGTGTACAGGCGAGTTTACTGGAAGAATTTCACTTCGGTGATACTTTCTCACAGTGCTAGCAGGGATCTCACCGGAAACACAGCCTCAATGACCGGCGGTAACCACGATGATGTCACTGACAGTCACTGATGCTGCACTCGCAGCGCTCATTCACCATTGGTTCTCAGTCTGGACAGTCGCATCTTGGCACCATCCAGGTTGAAAACTATTTATCAGCAGACATGGATTATGGCGTGGGACAGAACAATTGACAGGTGAGGGATATTGTTGTTTTTTATTTTTGTTTTATTACAGATGAGGGAGTCAGTGGAATTAGGTGTTAGGTGAGTATAATTGTGTTTGTTATTTTTAAATACAAAAGTAAAAATGTTTTGTTTTATTTCAAATAAAATACTTTTTTTCTGGCTGTGTCCTATTTACAATATAACTATAGGATTAGTAATTCTTATTATTATTATACATATACAGTACAGACCAAAAGTTTGGACACATCTTCCCATTTAAAGATTTTCCTGTATTTTCATGACTATGAAAATTGTAAATTTACACTGAAGGCATCAAAACTATGAATTAACACATGCAGAATTATATACTTAACAAAAAAGTGTGAAACAACTGAAAATATGTCTTATATTCTAGTTTCTTCAAAGTAGCCACCTTTTGCTTTGATGACTGCTTTGCACACTCTTGGCATTCTCTTGATGAGCTTCAAGAGGTAGTCACCGGTAATGGTTTTCACTTCACAGGTGTGCCCTGTCAGGTTTAATAAGTGGGATTTCTTGCCTTATAAATGGGGTTGGGACCATCAGTTGTGTTGAGCAGAAGTCTGGTGGATACGCAGCTGATAGTCCTACTGAATAGACTGTTAGAATTTGTATTATGGCTAGAAAAAAGCAGCTAAGTAAAGAAAAACAAGGGGCCATCATTATTTTAAGAAATGAAGGTCAGTCAGTCCGAAAAATTGGGAAAACTTTGAAAGTGTCCCCAAGTGCAGTTGCAAAAACCATCAAACGCTACAAAGAAACTGGCTCATATGAGGACCGCCCCAGGAAAGGAAGACCAAGAGTCACCTCTGCTTCTGAGGATAACTTTATCCAAGTCACCAGCCTCAGAAATCGCAGGTTAACAGCAGCTCAGATTAGAGACCAGGTCAATGTCACAGAGTTCTAGCAGCAGACACATCTCTACAACAACTGTTAAGAGGAGATTTTGTGCAGCAGGCCTACATGGTAAAATAGTTGCTAGGAAACCACTGCTAAGGACAGGCAACAACCAGAAGAGACTTGTTTGGGCTAAAGAACACAAGGAATGAACATTAGACTAGTGGAAATCTGTGCTTTGGTCTGATAAGTCCAAATTTGAGATCTTTGGTTCCAACCACTGTGTCTTTGTGTGGCGCAGAAAAGGTAAACGGATGGACTCTACATGCCTGGTTCCCACCGTGAAGCATGGAGGAGGAGGTGTGATGGTGTGGGGGTGCTTTGCTGGTGACAATGTTGGGGATTTATTCAAAATTGAAGGCATACTGAACCAGCATGGCTACCACAGCATCTTGCAGCGGCATGCTATTCCATCCAGTTTGCGTTTAGTTGGACCATCACTTATTTTTCAACAGGACAATGACCCCAAACACACCTCCAGGCTGTGTAAGGGCTATTTGCCCAAGAAGGCGAGTGATGGGGTGCTACGCCAGATGACCTGGCCTCCACCAGACCTGAACCCAATCAAGATGGTTTGGGGTGAGCTGGACCGCAGAGTGAAGGCAAAAGGGCCAACAAGTGCTAAGCATCTCTGGGAACTCCTTCAAGATTGTTGGAAGACCATTTTGGTAACTACCTCTTGAAGCTCATCAAGAGAATGCCAAGAGTGTGCAAAGCAGTCATCAAAGCAAAAGGTGGCTACTTTGAAGAACCTAGAATGTAAGACATATTTTCAGTTGTTTCACACTTTTTTGTTACGTATATAATTCCACAATGAGGGGTTTAGGACCTGCGATGACGTCGCGGCTTGTGATTGGTCGCGTGAGCGGTCACATGAGCGGCACGCGACCAATCACAAGCCGCGACGTCATCGAGGGTCCTAAACTCCTCATTCTTAGGAACGGAGGCTGCCGGTTACAATCGGTAAGGTCCAGGGGCCGCCGGACGGGTGAGTATATCCATATTTTTTATTTTAATTCTTTATTTTTTACATGAATATGGATCCCAGGGCCTGAAGGAGTTTCCTCTCCTTCAGACCCTGGGAACCATCCAGGATAGCTTCCGATACTTATGTCCCATTGACTTGTATTGGTATCGGGTATCGGTATCGGCGATATCCGATATTTTTTGGGTATCGGCCGATACTATCCGATACCGATACTTTCAGGTATCGGAAGGTATCGCTCAACACTACTCTCCATTAGTAATCTGTGGGTCTGATGTCACCTGACAATACAAAGGTGACATCAACCCTACTTGCTACCGCTACAGGGCAAGTGGAAAGAGGCGGGCAAAGCACCAGAAATGGCGCATCTAATAGATCCACTGTTTCTGCTGCGGGCTGCCATTTATAGGCTGAGGGGCATTATCCATGGCCCCTTACCAGCCTGAGAATACCAGCCCCCAGCTGTCTGCTTTAGCTTGGCTGGTTGTCAAAATTGGGGGGACCCCATGCCATTTTTTAAATTATTTAAATAATTAAAAAATACAGCGTGGGGACTTATGGCCAATGGTGCAGATGCTTTCCCCTTCTTAATTCTGTGAATCTTAGGAGCAGACCTCTGATGGAATAGAATGTATAGACAGCTCTTCAGACTCGCCCATCTTTGGTTCCCCACGGTCAATTGGGAGGTTGGAGAGTTGTGGTGCAGGGAGAAACAAGGGTAGTTGGGGTGCCAGCTCTGAGGATTGTACTGTGAGTGATATTAAAATGAAGGAAGAGGAGGAGAGGCCACCTGATGCAGTGCTTGCCATCCAATGGAGCACAAGATCTTGCTGGCCGTAATCTACAAGATGTACCACTGTGTGGGTTAGGGTATGTGCACACGTCAGGATTTCTTGCAGAAATTTCCTGAAGAAAACCGGAAATTTTCTGCAAGAAATCCGCATGTTTCTTTTTGCGTTTTTTTCCCGTTTTTTTCGCGTTTTTTTTAGCATTTTGCAAGCGTAGTTAGCTTGCAGAATGCTAAAGTTTTCCAAGCGATCTGTAGCATCGCTTGGAAAACTGATTGACAGGTTGGTCACAATTGTCAAACATAGTGTTTGACAAGTGTGACCAACTTTTTACTATAGATGCAGCCTATTCAGCATCAATAGTAAAAGATAGAATGTTAAAAAAATAAAAAATAAATAAATAAAATGGTTATACTCACCTTCTGCAGACAGCCGATCTCCTCAGCGGCTTCCGTTCCTATAGATGGTGTGTGCAGGACCTTCGATGATGTCGCGGTCACGTGACCGCGACGTCATCGCGGTCATGTGACCGCGACGTCATCGCAGGTCCTTCACACACACCAGCTATAGGAACGGAAGCGGCAGCATGCATCGCTGAGAGGCTAGAAGACTGCGGGGGCCATCGAAGGTGAGTATATGACTATTTTTTATTTTAATTCTTTTTTTTACCAATTATACGGTGCCCAGTCTGTGGAGGAGAGTCTCCTCTCCTCCACCCTGGGTACCAACCGCACATGATCTGCTTACTTCCCGCATGGTGGGCACAGCCACATGCGGAAAGTAAGCAGATCAATGCATTCCTAGGTGTGTGGAATCCCCGCAATTCCGCAAATTTAATGAACATGTTGCTTTTTTTTCCGCGATGCGATTTTTTTGCGGAAAAAAATGCAACATTTGCACAAGATATGCGGAATACACTGAAAATAATGGGAGGCATATGTAAGCTTTTTTTTTCGCGTTTTTATCACATTTTTATAGCGAAAAAACGTGAAAAAAACGCGAAAAATACTGAACGTGTGCACATGGCCTAACAAAGAAAGGAAGTTGAGTAGTCCATCAACAGAAAATGTCACAGCAACAGATAATCCTTAGCACAAAGGATTTAGATTCTGAAAAGTAGCTTTTTTCTGGAACACACTACTAGCAGTAAGGTTTTAGATTCAGAAATGTGGCCTAGTATTTGGAGCACACTATTACCAGAAAGGATTTAGATTCAGAAATGTGGCCTGATGTCTGGACCACACAATTAGTAGAAAGGAATTAGATTCTGAAATGTGGACTCTTGCCTGAACCACAGTATTAGCACAAACAATTTAGATCCTAAAATGTGGACTCCTGCCTGCATAACACTATTAGCACAAACAATTTAGATTTTGAAATGTGGACTCCTGCCTGCACCACAGTATTAGCACAAAAGGTTTAAATCCTGAAATGTGGACTCCTGCTTGCACCACAGTATTAGTACAAACAATTTAGATTCTGAAATGTGGACTCTTACCTGCATCACACTATTAGCACAAATGATTTAGATTCTGAAATGTGGACTCCTGCCTGAACTACTCTATTAGCACAAACGATTTAGAGTCTGAAATGTGGGCTCTCCTGGTTGCACCACACTAATAGCACAAACGATTTAGGTTCTGAAATTTGGACTCTCCTGGCTGCACCACAGTATTAGCACAAACGATTTAGATTCTGAAATGTGGACTCCTGCCTGCACCATACTATTAGCACAAATGATTTCGATTCTGAAATGTGCATTCCTGCCTGCACCACAGCACCAGCACAAACTATTTAGATTCTGAAATGTAGAATCCTGTCTGCACCACACTATTAGCTTAGCACAAATAATTTAAATCCTGTAAGGTCGATTTGACACAGGATCCTATGTAACTAAACTAGCTGATAATAAACTGCTTAACTAACTATTTGACAGCTTGCAGGAGCAGCCTTTCTACGCTGTTACACTGGCAAAATGGAGCAAAAACTTTGTATATGGAGCGAGACATGTAACTTCGGCAGCCAATGACAAAAGTCCTTGTGTCTGGATGGTGTGGATGGTCTATGGGCCATGATTGGCTGCCGGAATCTTCATTCATTAAGTTAATAAAAAATGATACTGATTATGCAGGTAGCCGGGTCCAACTTGAACCCAAAATTGCCCTCCTAGACAGGTTTTCTGGGGGTAGAGACAAGTTTTTTGTGTGTTTAAAGAGGCATGCAAATTGTACTTTAAGCTTCGTCCTTACTCCTCTGGAGACGAGGAACAAGAGTAGGAATTGTTATTTCACTGTTGCAGTGGGAACCTCAGTCCTGGACGTTTTCTCTACCACAGGATTCTATGTGTCTGCAGTCTGTGGAAGAGTTTTTCAGGGCCCCAGCCCTTATATATAATGATCCTGACATTATTTACTTGGCTGAATCCAGGTTGCGTCGCATTCAACAAGGATATCATTCTGTAGAAACGTATAGCTCTGAGTTCCGCAGGTGGTCAACGGACTCCAAATGGAATGAGCCAGCTCTCAGAAGCCAATTCCTTCAGGGCCTCACTGAAAGGTTAAAGGATGCGTTAGCAGTGTATGAAACTCCTGTATCACTAGAGGCTGCTTGGAGTCCTTGGCTATTCGGGTGGATAGATGCCTGAGGGACAAATGGGTAAGACAACCTGCTTCTGAGCCCTCTTTCCAGGACAAGATCCCGGTGTTGGAGGAAAGGTTGAGGGTTCCTTCCTGGAAGTTGGGAGCAAGATTCATTGGTCCCTATAGGATAACCGCCGTCATTGATCCAGCAGCGTTTCATAAAAATAATACAGTACGCTGCTACTCAGACCTCTCCTCACCCCCTCCCCTCATCAAACACGTCCCCCGGCTCATCATACAGCACCACTATCCTAGCCAAAGACCTAACAAAAGCCTTAGTGGAAGCTAGAACATTTACAGAGCATTGGATAAATTTTGCAGATTTTTAGGGAAAATGCTCGGGAATCCGAACAAAAATCCTAGTGTTCAACATTCATGCCGAATTTGATATTGGCGAACGTTTACCAAACAAGTTTGCTCATCTCTAGTCATAACATGCATGTGTCAACAGAAAAGGACAGCACGGTGACTCAGTGGATAGCACTGCAGCCTTGCAGCGCTGGAGTCCTGGGTTCAAATCCCACCAAGGACAACATCTGCAAGGAGTTTGTATGTTCTTCCCGTGTTTGCGTGGGATTCCTCCGGGTACTCCGGTTTCCTCCCACATTCCAAAGAAATACTGATAGGGATTCTAGATTGTGAGCCCCATCAGGGACAGTGATGATAATGTGTGCAAAACTGTAAAGCGCTGCGGAATATGTTAGCGCTATATATAAAAAATAAAGATTATAAAAGATTATATGGACAACTAGTAAATGAAACAAGCACTGGATAAGATCAGTGTTTATTCCTATTCCGAAGAAGGAAGATGCTGCCGACTGTGGAAACTATATACCTCATGCCAGCAAACTACTACTGAAGATCCTACAAAGACGGTTGCAGCCTTACTTTGACAAAGAGCTGACAGAGGGACAAGCAGATTTCAGAAAAGACAGAGAAACAAGAGATGTGATAGCTAGCATTAGATGGATAATGGAAAAGGCCACAGAATATAGCAAGGAGATGTATTTTTGCTTATTCGACTACAGCAAAGCCTTCAAGTTTATTGAGCACCAGACAATTTGGAACACCATGAAGGATATCATTGTACCAAACGATCTAATCATCCTCATTCACCTACATTACATTAACCTACGTTACATTAACCTTAAAGCAATAGTTTCAACAGAACACGGTTACATGCCATGGTTTAAAGCAGAGCAAGGCACCAGACACGGTTACATCCTGTCTCTATTTATATGCAGAAGTTATTTTCAGGAAGGCTGGATTTGCAGAAAAAAAGAAGGAATCAAAATTGCTGGACGAGTCATCAACAATCTTGCATATGCAGAAAATACAACATTGAGAGCAACAAGCATGAAAGGAATTAGGGACTTATGGAGTGTCAAGATGGAAAGCTTAAACATGGGACTGCTACTCAACACAATGAAGATATTAACTACTGCCAAGTACAACAGGGACACATTTGAGATGGATGGCGATCTGGAAGATGTAAAAGACTTCAACCTACTGGGATCAATGATCACTCAAAATGTGGCGATGACTGTCAGTGGCTGCAGACCATTGCACTGCATGTCTGCAGAGGGTCTCAGCAGTTTGCTTTGCAGACTTCTGCATGGTCCTTCTGATGCTAGGACCCAGTGGCCACCTCCCCTGGCTCTAATGGTCACACTTGGATCTGGGTGTTTATAACTCCCAACTTGCTGTTGGTAGTCGCGGGTGATATTTCCTATTTGCACTTCCCTGTTGAGGATTGGAGCTGCAGCAGTCAGCTAGTGTCTTCTTTGGAGTTTGGAGGACTCTGATGTTTCCCTCTGAGTTTCAAGCTAAGTGTTCCCTTGTTTTGTGAATCCTAGCTGTATTTAGCAGTTGTGGTGAACCTTGAGTACTGCAGAAATTCTTTTGTAACCTTGGCCAGATCTGTGCCTTGCCACAATTCTGTCTCTGAGCTCCTTGGCCAATTCCTTTGACCTCATGATTCTCATTTGGGCTGACATGCACTGTGAGCTGTGACGTCTTATAAAGACAGGTGTGTGCCTTTCCAAATCAAGTCCTATCAGTTTAATTAAACACAGCTGGACTCCAATGAAGGAGTCGAACCATCTCAAGCAGGAGCACAAGGAAATGGACAACATGTAACTTAAATATGAGTGTCTGAGCAAAGGGTCTGAACACTTATGACCATGTGATATTTCAAGATGCGCTTATTCCGGCACTCATATGAACTCTCTAGTGTGGGAAAATCAGCTGGCATTTTCCCAGGCTGAAGAGTTCATTCGAGTTCATGCCGATAGGGAGCACAGCTTCAGTGACGGCACCGCTAGTCACCAAAGCTCCGTTCCCTGCATTTCATTAATTCCCCAGTCATTTACAGCTGAGAGCGGCCGCATTAGCAGCGTTCCTGGTTGAAAAATGTAAATGCCCCAGATATGGATTACTGCGTGGGACTTGACTGTGCGGCGGACAGGTATGGAATATTGTTGCTTTTTTATTTTGCTTTTTTTTTTTTTTTACAGAAGAACGAGGACTTCGCTTGGATTGAGTGTACAATAAAGAAGTTAAAACCTGTGAGTTTCATTATTTCATTAAAAGACTTTATTCTTAATGTGTGTATTTTTAACCCTTTCAGACTATTGGATTAATAATGGATGGGTATAATGGATGGGTGTCTTACTGAGACCTCTCCATTATTGGCCAGGCTTAATGTCACCTTACAATAGCAAGGTGACATCAATCCCATATGCCAATGCTATAGGGCAATGGGAAGAGAGAGGCTAAGTGCCGGAATAGGCACATCTTACAGATGCGTCTTTTCTGCGGTGGCCGGGGGCAGATGTTTTTAGTGGGGGGGGCAATAACCATGGTCCCTCTCTAGGCTATTAATATCTGCCCTCAGTCACTGGCTTTCCCTCTCTGGTGGAGAAAATTGTGCGGGAGCGCACGCCAGTTTTTTCCGTGAATTAATCCTTTAATTTAAAACCTACAGCTCCAAAATTTTACACACACACTACTAACATTATTAGTGAGGGACATATAAAAATCTAACTGTTTTGCAATGGTTTACTATATGTAAACCATGTCTCATATCCTGTCGGGTTCTGCAATGATTTTACAGAACCCGACAATTGAATTATCGGCTATTCTGCTATTTCTCTATGAAATATAAAGATATATATTTATGTGTCAATGACATATATGTATATATATATATATATATATATATATATATATATATATACCTATACTATGTGTAGACATTTATTTTATCTATTCTATTCTAACCTGTCAGTGTGATTTTACTGTACATCGCACTGAATTGCTGGCTGTTCTATAGAACACCGGTGCATATTTCTCGCAAGTCACACTGATGGTCCGTGTGGTGTGCGAGTTTTTCTCGCACCCATAGACTTTCATTAGCGATTCTCGGACGATATACGGTGCAAGTCGCAGCATGCTGCGATTTCTCTCCCACGTATAATACGGCCGAGAAAACAACGGATGATAGGAGCTGCCCAATAGATTAACATTGGTCCGAGTGCTATGTGATTTTTTATCGCTTAGCCTTCGTTCGTATTATACAGTAGTGTGACTCCGGCCTAACTGACGCATCTCCTCTCAGCTTCAGCTTCCAGCTCACAGGCAGACAGGGTTACAATTCAGCAGAGCACAGCAGCAGCAAGTATGTTTTTTAAGGAGACAAAGTTCAATTCTACTGTGCTGTGTTAGTTACACGTCTCACACTGGTAACATCCCCTTTTATTAAAATTAAACTATGGAGGCAGATTCCTATGCAGATTAGTGTCCTTCTTGGCCAGAGCTTCTAAAAGGAATCTTTCATAAGGTTCTTGCTACCTCATCTGAGAGCAGCTTAATTTAGAGACCCTGAATCCAACGATGCATCATTAGTTCTCTGGGTGCAGTAGCTGTGACCCGCTCAGGGTTTTTAGATTTAGCAATGCAGCAGAGAAAGCTGCACATTGCCCACACTAGGCTATGTATGTACATTGTCTATAGACAATGCTTATGACAGGAGGGGGCGGAGTTGGACTAGAATGCACACTGCTGCTGTAGTCTGCCAATGTTAATCTCCTGGTGATAAAACGTTTAAGTAAACAACAGCACACAGGCTGACATGTGGCACATCATTGAAACCTGTGTTTTAACCCCTTGCATCATGCTGTCCTCAGATTACATAGGGAAAACCTGCTGACAGATTCCCTTTCACATTTAACAGGTCTTCTACATGTAAGAAAAACATGGATTTCTCTGCAATAAGGCATTACATTTGCAGATATCAAGGTATCATACTATTCAGCTTCCTATGATATATATGCAAATATAAACGTCTTAGCAGGGTTGATCTTACTCATAAATTCCCTTTAAGTTAGACTAGTAAAATAGCAAAATCTTAACCTTTTTTGTATTACATATTTTTTTTTTAGTATTTTTATAATTCATTTATTTTAATTTGACCACAAATGCAGCATAACCCTACATATTGCGTTACTAAGTAGCTACCAACAGCATGCAGTATGGTCATGAGGTGTATGGTGCTACATTGGGCTATTAAAAGAGGTATTCAAAAACTAAAATGTTTTTGAAAGATTTAAAAAACAATAACACCACCCCATGGCCTTTACCAAAAGAAACTTGACAAGAAAAGCTGGTTGGGTTCGCACGTGCCTAGGGCGGGGACAATGCAGGGGGCGGCACCTGAGCAAGGTGTTTTTTTTTGTTTTGTTTTTTTTGTTTTTCTTTTATAAAAGCTGGGTCACCTCCCAACCGACCCCGCCCCCCCCTCAAACCACAACTATGAGAGTCAAAAAGAGAAAACAAATCCAGAAAATCACCTTGTCTGATTTGGCAAGAAATATTTTGCAAAATATGGTGAAAAATAAGTATTTGGTAAAAAAAAACTCACAAGATTTCTGGCTCTCACAGACCTGTAACTTCTTTTTTAAGAGGCTCCTCTGTCCTCCACTCATTACCTGTAGTAATGGCACCTGTTTGAACTTGTTATCAGTATAAAATACACCTGTCCACAACATCAAACAGTCACACTCCAAACTCCACTATGGTTAAGACCAAAGAGCTGTCGAAGTACACCAGAAACAAAACTGTAGCCCTGCACCAGGCTGGGAAGACTGAATCTGCATTAGGCAAGCAGCTTGGTGTGATGAAATCAATTGTGGGAGCAATAATAAGAAAATGGAAGACATACAAGACCACTAATAATCTCCCTCGATCTGGGGCTCCACGCAAGATCTCACCCCATAGGGTCAAAATGATCACAAGAACAGTGAGCAAAAATCCTAGAACCACACGGGGGACCTAGTGAATGACCTGCATAGAGCTGGGACCACCATAACAAAGGCTACCATCAGTAACACACTACGCCGCCAGAGATTCAGATCCTGCAGTGCCAGACGTGTCCCCCTGCTTAAGCCAGTACATGTCCGGGTCTGTCTGAAGTTTGCTAGAGAGCATTTGGATTATCCAGAAAAGTATTGGGAGAATGTAATATGGTCTGATGAAACCAAAGTAGAACATACAAAGCCATCCACAACCTGTCTCCACCATACATCTGTGACCTCATCTCCAGGTACTTTCCTGCACGCAACCTCCGATCCTCACAAGATCTCCTTCTCTACTCCCCTCTTATCTCCTCTTCCCACAATCGCATACAAGATTTCTCTCATGCAGCAACCCTACTCTGGAACTCTCTACCACAACATATTAGACTCTCACCTACCATCGAAACCTTCAAAAAGAACCTAAAGACCTACCTCTTCCGGCAAGCCTGCAACCTGCCGTAACCACCGATCGACCAAACCACTGCATGACCAGCTCTATCCTCACCTACTGTATCCTCACCCATCCCTTGTAGATTATGAGCCCTCGTGGGCAGGGACCTCTCTCCTCCTGTACCAGTTGCGACTTGTATTGTTCAAGATTATTGTACCTGTTTTTATTATGTATACCCCTCCTCACATGTAAAGCGCCATGGAATAAATGGCGCTATAATAATAAATAATAATAATAACTGTTTGGTAGAAACAAAACTCATCGTGTTTGGAGGAGATAGGATGCTGAGTTGCATCCAAAGAACACGATACCTACTGTGAAGCATGGGGTGGCAACATCATGCTTTGGGGCTGTTTCTCTGCAATGGGTCCAGGACAACTGATCCGTGTACATGAAAGAATGAATGGGGCCATGTATCGTGAGATTTTGTGGGCAAACCTCCTTCCATCTGTAAGGGTATTGAAGATGAAACATGGATGGGTCTTTCAGCATGATAATGATCCCATGGACACTGCCAGGGCAACGAAGGAGTGGCTTCGTAAGATGCATATGAAGGACCTGCAGTGGCCTAGCCAGTATCCAGATCTCAACCCCATAGAAAACCTTTGGAGGCATTTGAAAGTCCATATTGCCCAGTGACAGGCCCAAAACATCACTGGTTTAGAGGAGATCTGCATGGAGGAATGGTCCAACATACCACTAACAGTGTGTGTCAACCTTGTGAAGACTTACAGAAAACATTTGACCTCTGTCATTGCCAACAAAGGATTTATAACAAAATACTGAGATTAACTTTTGTTAATGACCAAATACTTATTTTCCACCATATTTTGCAAATTAAATCTTGCCAAATCAGACAAGGTGATTTTCTGAATTTGTTTTCTCATTTTGACTCATAGTTGTGGTCTACCGATGATGTAAATTACAGGCCTCTCTCATCTTTTTAAGTGGAAGAATTTGCACAATTGGTGGCTAAATACTTTTTATCACCACTGTATATCATATGAACTTGGGTGATCTAGGTTTTCCAAAATGTATAAGCAGCCTGAAATACATTGGGGCAGTTTTACTAGAACAGGCATTACATACGGTAATCTAAATTCAATCGAAGTGCAAACTGTGCAAAGATTATGTTCACAAATAATTTACTGGTTTTATATATTTTATAGCAGAAATCAGTGTCAGAAAACCTGCTGGTTTCTGCTGCATATCTACAGGTGGAACTGCAGCAGGCCTGCAAGTGGCTTAGGCCAATTCAATTGGTGTGCTGACCTGCTTGCATAGGGATATGTATAGGATAGGCAATGCTCAATGAAAAAAATGTTTGCAAACTAGTGCTACTGCAAAGTAAAGTTAACTCGCTCATTGGTGCCACCTATTGGAGCATTGCCACCCAGATTTGCTAGATTCCTGTGTAGAATTTGTGCATATATATTTAGTGAAAAACTGTTTTAAAGAACAGTGCCCTTTAACCCCTTAATCCCTGAAGGTATTTTCATTTTTGCGCTTTCGTTTTTTGCTCCCCTTCTTCCCAGAGCCATAACTTTTTTATTTTTCAGTTAATATGGCCATGTGAGGGCTTGTTTTTTGCAGGACAAGTTGCACTTTTGAACGACATCATTGGCTTTAACATATCGTGCATTGAAAAATGTGAAAAAATTTCCAAGTGCGGTGAAATTGCAAAAAAGTGCAATCCTACAGCTGTTTTGTTTTGTTGTTTTTTACCATGTTCACTAAATGCTAAACCTGACCCGCCATTATGATTCTCCAAATCATTAGGAGTTCATAGACACCAAACATGTCTATTTTGTTTTATCTAGGTGGTGAAAAAATAATCCAAAGTTTGTTAAAAAAAAATTGCACCATTTTCCGATACCATTTTTCATGATCTTGGGTTGGGTGAGGGCTTATTTTTTGCGCGCTAAGCTGACTTTTAATAATACCATTTTGGTGCAGATACTATCTTTTGATCGCCCATTATTGCATTTTAATGCAATGTTGCAGTGACTAAAAAATCGTAATTCTGTCATTTTGACTTTTTTTCTCGTCACGCCTTTTAACCCCTTCACCCCCAAGGGTGGTTTGCACGTTAATGACCGGGCCAATTTTTACATTTCTGACCACTGTCTCTTTATGAGGTTATAACTCCGGAACGCTTCAACGGATCTTAGCGATTCTGAGATTGTTTTCTTGTAACATATTGTTCTTTCATGATAGTGGTAAAATATAACTTGCGTTTATTTGTGAAAAAAACGGAAATTTGGCGAAAATTTTGAAAATTTCGCAATGTTCCAACTTTGAATTTTTATTCTGTTAAACCAGAGAGTTATGTGACACAAAATAGTTAATAAATAACATTTCCCACATGTCTACTTTACATCAGCACAATTTTGGAAACAAAATTTTTTTTTTCTAGGAAGTTATAAGGGTTAAAATTTGAACAGCAATTTCTCATTTTTACAACAAAATTTACAAAACCATTTTTTTTAGGGACCACCTCACATTTGAAGTCATTTTAAGGGGTCTATATGGCAGAAAATACCCAAAAGTGACACCATTCTGAAAACTGCACCCCTCATGGTGCCCAAAATCACATTCAAGAAGTTTATTAACCCTTCAGGTGTTTCACAGCAGCAGAAGCAACATGGAAGGAAAAAATGAACATTTTACTTTTTAGTCACAAAAATGATCTTTCAGCAATAATTTTTTTAATTTCCCAAGGGTAAAAAGAGAAAATGGACCTTAAAAGTTGTTGTCCAATTTGTCCTGAGTACGCTGATACCCATATGTGAGGGGGAACCACTTTTTGGGCGCACGGCAGTGCTCAGAAGGAAAGGAGCGTCGTTTGACATTTTCAAGCTAAAATTGGCTGGAATTGAGATCAGACGCCATGAGGCGTTTGGCGAGCCCCTGATGTGCCTAAACAGTGGAAACCCCCCATAAGTGACCCCATTTTGGAAACTAGACCCCCTAAGGAACTTATCTACATGTGTCGTGAGCACTTTTATCCCCCAAGTGCTTCACAAAAGTTTATAACGCCCGGGTGTGAAAATAAGAAATCCTATTTTTTCCACAAACATGATCGTTTAGTCCCCAATTTTTTATTTTCTCAAGGGTAAAAGGAGAAATTGGACCCCAAAAGTTGTTGTCCAATTTGTCCTGAGTACGCTGATACCCCATATGTGGGGGGGAACCACTGTTTGGGCGCATGACAGGGCTCAGAAGGAAAGGAGCGCCATTTAACATTTTCAAGCTAAAATTGGCTGGAATTGAGATTGGACGCCATGTCGCGTTTGGCGAGCCCCTGATGTGCCTAAACAGTGGAAACCCCCCACAAGTGACCCCATTTTGGAAACTAGACCCCCTAAGGAACTTATCTAGATGTGTCGTGAGCACTTTTATCCCCCAAGTGCTTCACGAAAGTTTATAACGCCCCGCTGTGAAAATAAAAAATCCTATTTTTTCTATAAACATGATCGTTTAGTCCCCAATTTTTTATTTTCTCAAGGCTAGCAGGAGAAATTGGACCCCAAAAGTTGTTGTCCAATTTGTCCTGAGTACGTTGATACCCCATATGTGGGGAGGAACCACTGTTTGGGCGCATGGCAGGGCTCAGAAGGAAAGGAGCGCCGTTTAACATTTTCAAGCTAAAATTGGCTGGAATTGAGATTGGACGCCATGTCGCGTTTGGCGAGCCCCTGATGTGCCTAAACAGTGGAAACCCCCCACAAGTGACCCCATTTTGGAAACTAGACCCCCTAAGGAACTTATCTAGATGTGTCGTGAGCACTTTTATCCCCCAAGTGCTTCACGAAAGTTTATAACGCCCGGGTGTGAAAATAAAAAATCCTATTTTTTCTATAAACATGATTGTTTAGTCCCCAATTTTTTATTTTCTCAAGGGTAGCAGGAGAAATTGGACCCCAAAAGCTGTTGTCCAATTTGTCCTGAGTACGCTGATACCCCATATGTGGGGGGGATCCACTGTTTGGGCGCATGGCAGGGCTCTGAAGGAAAGGAGCGCCCTTTGACATTTTCAAGCTAAAATTGGCTGGAATTGAGATTGGACGCCATGTCGCGTTTGGCGAGCCCCTGATGTGCATAAACAGTGGAAACCCCCCACAAGTGACCCCATTTTGGAAACTAGAGCCCCTAAGGAACTTATCTAGATGTGTCGTGAGCACTTTTATCCCCCAAGTGCTTCACGAAAGTTTATAACGCCCGGGTGTGAAAATAAAAAATCCTATTTTTTCTATAAACATGATCGTTTAGTCCCCAATTTTTTATTTTCTCAAGGGTAACAGGAGAAATTGGACCCCAAAAGTTGTTGTCCAATTTGTCCTGAGTGCGCTGGTACCCCATTTGTGGGAGAAAACTACTGTTTGGGCACACTTTGGGGCTCAGAAAGGAAGTAGTGACGTTTTGGAATGCAGACTTTGATGGAATTGTCTGCGGGCATCATGTTCCATTTGGTGAGCCCCTGATGTGCCTAAACAGTAGAAACTCCCCACAAGTGACCCCATTTTGGAAACTTGACCCCCTAAGGAACTTATCTAGGTGTGTGGTGAGAATTGTGAACCTTCAAGTGCTTCACTAAAGTTTATGACGCCCGGCGTGAAAATAAAAAATTCTATTTTTTCCCCACAAAAATGATCTTTCAGTCCCCAATTTTTTATTTTCCCAAGGGTAACAGGAGAAATTGGACCGCAAAAGTTGTTGTCCAATTTGTCCTGAGTATGCTGGTACCCCATTTGTGGGAGAAAACTACTGTTTGGGCACACTTTGGGGCTCAGAAAGGAAGTAGTGACGTTTTGGAATGCAGACTTTGATGGAATTGTCTGCGGGCATCATGTTCCATTTGGTGAGCCCCTGATGTGCCTAAATAGTAGAAACTCCCCACAAGTGACCCCATTTTGGAAACTTGACCCCCTAAGGAACTTATCTAGGTGTGTGGTGAGAATTGTGAACCTTCAAGTGCTTCACTAAAGTTTATGACGCCCGGCGTGAAAATAAAAAATTCAATTTTTTCCCCACAAAAATGATCTTTCAGTCCCCAATTTTTTATTTTCCCAAGGGTAACAGGAGAAATTGGACCCCAAAAGTTGTTGTCCAATTTGTCCTGAGTATGCTGGTACCCCATTTGTGGGAGAAAACTACTGTTTGGGCACACTTCGGGGCTCAGAAGGGAAGTAGTGACGTTTTGGAATGCAGACTTTGATGGAATTGTCTGCGGGCATCATGTTCCATTTGGTGAGCCCCTGATGTGCCTAGACAGTAAAAACTCCCCACAAGTGACCCCATTTTGGAAACTTGACCCCCTAAGGAACTTATCTAGGTGTGTGGTGAGAATTGTGAACCTTCAAGTGCTTCACTAAAGTTTATGACGCCCGGCGTGAAAATAAAAAATTCTATTTTTTCCCCACAAAAATGATCTTTCAGTCCCCAATTTTTTGTTTTCCCAATTTTTTGCTGCGGGAAAAAACTGTTTGGGCACTTCGGGACTCAGAAGGGAAGCAGTGACGATTTAGAACGCAGACTTTGATGGACTGGTCTGAGGGCGTCATGTTCCGTTTGAAGAGCCCCTGATGTGCCTAAACAGTAAAAAAAACCCACAAGTGACATCATTTTGGAACCTAGACCCCCAAGGAACTTACTTAGATGTGCCCCCTCTTTGGAACTAATCTACTGTTTCCTGTAAAGTAAATTAGTAGTGCATGGAGGTGTGGTACAATTTGAAGCAGTCCTTCATACACAGGCCAGGTTTGTCGGGGCTGGTGTCGCATTGATAGATGGTGTCCTTGCGTACTCCTCGTTTGTAGCACACTCGGCACCTTTTTTGCGGCTTACCTTTTCAATCAGTTGGCGGGACCACCCCCGGAAAATGCTGACCTGGTACAATACGAGCACCCTCAGTTCCGGAAGTACTGGGGCCCGCTCCTTCCCTCGTGCCAAACATTAGGGACTTAACCACTACTTCCTGGAACTGAAGGTACGAAGTATCGGTGTTGCGTGCACATCGTGACAGCAGGAAAGCGTTGAGCATTGCCATTTGTACGATGTACACGGACAGCTTTTTGTACCACACCTTGGCCTTCCTCAAAGCACTGTACGGTTGGAGGAGTTGATCGGAGAGATCAACGCCCCCCATGTTTTTGTTGTACCCCATTACACAGTCCGGTTTGCAGACCTGTGTAGAGGTACCCCGTACACTGCTGAGGGCACTGCCATCACCGTGTATTGTGGTCAAGAGAAGGACATCCCTCTTGTCCTTGTACTTGACCACCAGCAGGTTGCCGCTACATTGGGCTTTGCTCTCACCTTTTCTGAGCATCTGCCCAAGTAGCGTCTTCGGGAGGCCTCTCTGATTTTTGCGGACAGTACCGCAGGCTGCGGTAATTCGCGCAGAGAGAGATTTGTAGAGTGGGATGCTGGAATAAAAGTTATCTGTGTAGAGGTGATAACCTTTATCCAGCAGTGGGTGCACCAAATCCCACACAATTTTCCCACTCACTCCCAGGATAGAAGGACACTCAGGCGGTTCAATCCTGCTGTCCTTCCCTTCGTAAACTCTAAAGCTGTGGGTGTACCCTGAGGTACTCTCACACAGCTTGTAGAGTTTGATTCCGTACCTGGCCCTCTTGCTGGGCAGGTATTGACGGAATCTGAGTCGCCCCTTAAAATGAACCAAGGACTCATCCACGCAGATGTCCCTTTTGGGCACATACACTTCAGCAAACTTTTTGCTGAAGTGTTCGATGACCGGCCGAACTTTGAACAGACGGTCAAAATTGGGGTCATCTCATGCGGGACACCGTGCATTATCGTTGTAATGCAGAAACTTATGGATGGCCTCAAAACGCGTCCGAACCATGACCATTCGGAACACTGGAGTGTTATATAAAATATCTACACTCCAGTATTGCCGAATTTCTGGCTTCTTCACGATCCCCATGTGGAGGACCAGGCCCCAAAACTGCATCATTTCAACTGCGTCTACAGGAGACCAGTTAGAAAATGATGAACCGGGGTTTTGCTCCAAAAATTGCAGAGCATATAAATTAGTTTGCTCCACCATGAGGTTAATAAAATCCTCAGAGAAAAAGACTTTAATAAAGTCTATTTCTGTGAGGCCGGTGGTGTCAAACTTGATTCCTGATTCTGCCACAAAATCAGGAATCAGTGGCTCGTAATTTTCGGGGGGCGAGGTCCATATGGGGTCCGAAGAGGGGCGCGCTGGTTCATCTTCAGGAGTGGGCGCTGCCTGATCTTCTCTCCTGGGGCGTCTGCGTGGCGGTTCCGCAGGACCCGAGGAGGAAGATGAGGAGGAAGAGGATGAAGAATCTGAAGAGTAAAGGAATGTGGGATCCTCTCCCTCGCTATCAGTGTCGGAGGCAAGGAAAGAATATGCCTCCTCCGCTGAATAGCGCTGCTGGGACGAACGGGACGAACGGGACATTTTTTTTTGTGAGTATGGTGCTTGGGTGTAATATTTATTGGTAACTATGTGTATGTGTGGGGGGGGATAGTGTTTGGTGCAAACTATTCTGAAAAGAAAAAGCTAAAGAAAAAAAAAACAAATAGGGAAAAAAAATACCTGTGAAAGGAAAAAAGTCTAAAACAGCAGGCCCTCGCTCTGATAAGTGAACTGCGTCACTTATCAAAGTTTGGCAGCTGCTGGGTGTGTGAACGGGGATGTGAAAAAAAAACGGCAGGCACGAGAGCTCTGATAAGTGAACCGCGTCACTTATCAAAGTTCGGCGGTGGCGGCTGGGTGCGCGGACGGGGATGTGGGAAAAAAGAAAAAAAAGAAACAAAAGGCACGGGTTCAGACGCAGCGGCGGGGTGCGCAGACGGGGATGTGAAAAAAAAAAAAAAGAAACGAAAGGCACGGGTTCAGACGCAGCGGCGGGGTGTGCGCAAGGGGATGTGAAAAAAAAGAAAAAGAAACGAAAGGCACGGGTTCAGATGCAGCGGCGAGGTGCGCAGATGGGGATGTGAAGAAAAAAAAAACGAAAGGCACGGGTTCAGACGCAGCGGCGGGGTGCGCAGACGGGGATGTGAAAAAAAAAAAAAAAGAAACGAAAGGCACGGGTTAGACGCAGCGGCGGGTTGTGCGCAAGGGGATGTGAAAAAAAAAAAAAGAAACGAAAGGCACGGGTTCAGACGCAGCGGCGGGGTGCGCAGATGGGGATGTGAAGAAAAAAAAAAAAAGAAAGGCACGGGTTCAGACGCAGCGGCGGGGTGCGCAGACGGGGATGTGAAAAAAAAAAAAAAAGAAACGAAAGGCACGGGTTCAGACGCAGCGGCGGGTTGTGCGCAAGGGGATGTGAAAAAAAAAAAAAAAAGAAAGGCACGGGTTCAGACGCAGCGGCGGGGTGCGCAGACGGGGATGTGAAAAAAAAAAAAAAAGAAACGAAAGGCACGGGTTCAGACGCAGCGGCGGGTTGTGCGCAAGGGGATGTGAAAAAAAAAAAAAGAAACGAAAGGCACGGGTTCAGACGCAGCGGCGGGGTGCGCAGATGGGAATGTGAAGAAAAAAAAACCGAAAGGCACGGGTTCAGACGCAGCGGCGGGGTGCGCAGACGGGGATGTGAAAAAAAAAAAAAAAAAGAAACGAAAGGCATGGGTTCAGACGCAGCAGCGGGGTGTGCACAAGGGGATGTGAAAAAAAAACCAAACCAAAGGCACAGGTTCAGACGCAGCGGCGGGGTGCGCAGACGGGGATGTGGAGAAGAAAAGTGAGCACGAGTGTTGATCGGTGAACTGCGTCACCAATCAACGCTCGGCGGCACTAAGGGGGGTGAAAAAGAAAAGCGAGCACGAGTGTTGATCGGTGACCTGCGTCACCAATCAACGCTCGGCGGCGGCTAAATTTGGGCACGGACGGACGCGGCGCAAAGTGGGGATGGGGGGGAAGGGGGGGAAGGGGGGGATGGAGGGGGGGGTTAGAAAGATCGGGCCGGGATCGGGGATGAACACTTACGTTTGTAGTCTCGCTTCTTTCTTCTCTCTTCTTTCTTTTTTTTTTCAGCAAGAATTATGGTGTCACAGGCTACTGTGGCACCACAAGTCTCAGCACAGGGGGGGATCTCGCAGCGTGACCGCTCTGAAGGAACCCTCAACAAGTGTGAGGATTCCTGCAGAGCAGTCAGACAGGTCAGGGGCAGGTGAGACAGGTCACAGAGCGGTCACACCGCTGCTGTGACCTGTGATTGGTGGGATCGATGATCACATTGATCCCACCAATCAGAGGAGGCCCTGGTGATGCCGGTGTTGCTAGGCACCAGCCTATGATCAGAGCTCACAGCTCCGATCATAGGCAGGTAACCGGCAGGTCACCAGTAGGTGACCGGCAGGTGACCGGTAGGTCACCCCCAGGTCACCATCAGGGCACAGTGCGGGCACACCGCTGCTGTGCCCTCTGATTGGCAGAGGATCCGGAGGTGGCAGGGAGATGAGGCAGGGCTGTGGCTGCATTTATATTCAAGCAGGGCACAGCGCGGTAACACCGCCGCTGTGCCCTGCGATTGGCGCGATCAATGTGATCGTCGATCACGCCAATCCGGCGGGTCTGTGCCCTGATTGACGCGATTGACGATCACATCGATCGCGCCAATCAGCTGCAGGATCCGGACCCATGGCACAGGAGGCAGGGCAGGGCAGAGGGGGCTCCGTTGCAGGTATTTTCAGGCAGGGCACAGCGCGGTAACACCGCCGCTGTGCCCTGCGATTGGCGTGATCGATGTGATCGTCGATCGCGCCAATCCGGGGGGTTTTGGCCGGTGCCTGGCGTTGCCAGGCACCGGCCCCAGGATCGAGAACATCGGTACTCGATCCTAGCCTGGGACCTCACTGTTTCAGCCAATCTGATTGGCTGAAACAATGAGAAAGGCTGTGATTGGCTGTTCAGAATTAAACAGCCAATCACAGCGATCGGGAGGCCGGGGGGGCGGCGCCATACCCCAAGATGCCGAGGCCATCTTCCCTAAGGTAAGATGGCGTCGGAATTTTAATGCGATCACCGCGACTTAAGTCGTGGTGTTGCATTAAAGGGCATGACGTACGTCAGATGTCAGAAAGGGGTTAATGTTTGGGTCAATTCTTTTTTCTCAACCTGGACCCGTTGAAGCGTACACATGCAAAACGGCCGTCGTCCTTTTTACTCTCTCCCCGCATGCCTCCGCACCTCGCCATCCACAATTAATGTCCTGAACAGCTTCTTGAAATAAAGGACTTTCTTCAAGAACGCAATGGTGAGTGCCGCATACTTTTTCTAATGACTTAATTCTTTTCTTATATAGATAGATTGGGCAATTTTGAATGCGGCGATACCAAATATGTGTATGTTTGATTTTTTTTATTGTTTTATTTTAAATAGGGCGAAAAGGGGGTGATTTGAACTTTTATTTTTTGTATTTTTTAATATTCTTTAAAATATTTTTTTTTACTTTTTGGCATGCTTCAATAGTTTGCATTGGAGACTAGAAGCTGCCATAACCCGATCGGCTCTGCTACATAGAGGAGATGATCAGATTGCCTATATGTAGTAGAATTGCTCACTTGCTATGAGCGCCGACCACTAGACGGCGCTCATAGCAATGCGGCAGTGACAACCATAGAGGTCTGCTAGAGACCTCGGGTTGTCATGCCAACCCATCAGCGACCCACGGTCATGTGACACGGGCGCTGATGGGCGGGATTTCCAGCGCACTTGCAGGAAGCGCATGTTAAATTCTGCTGTCAGAGATTCACAGCGGCATGTAACTAGTTAATAGCCATGGGTGGATCATGATTACACCCGCAGCTGTTAGAGGCCCATGTCAGCTGTTCAAAACAGCTGAAATGTGCCAGAAAAGATGTGGGCTCAGCGCCAGAGCCCACATCAAAGGGAGGGAGTCCGCCATCGGCATACTATTACGCCTGATGTCGGAGAGGGGTTAATGAAAAAGAAAAAGTAACAATGCATTCATGGCAAGTTTGTATCTCCTGGTAATGCTCATTTAGAGATATACAACTGCTCCCACTTTCAGTCTATATATTTTCAATTATTTACTTACAAAAAAAATTGAGAGAAGAAAAAAGGATTCGTTCCAGCTCCCAAGAATAAAATTCCAATTCTTTATTAATCCATATTAAAAATACAGGCTGAATTACTCTCCATTGCACGGTAGGAAACGAGCTACGCGTTTCGATCTTAACAGATCTTTGTCAGAGCTCTGACAAAGATCTGTTAAGATCGAAACGCGTAGCTCGTTTCCTACCGTGCAATGGAGAGTAATTCAGCCTGTATTTTTAATATGGATTAATAAAGAATTGGAATTTTATTCTTGGGAGCTGGAACGAATCCTTTTTTCTTCTGACTGTTCAACACCACGCACATCAACGTGGAAGTTCCGTGCACCTGCTGAGGCTGCCTGGTGAGCTGGCTTTTTGTTTTTTACTTTGTGATTCACAAAAAAAATTGAGCTTGTCATGTTTTTACTGCAAAATATTGCTGGCAAGAATCCAGATAAAGCTTTTCTGGATGGCTGAAAGTGCACTTGATAGAGGAAAAAAACATTTAGGTAGACCAAACTGCACTATACTTTAGTTACACAGATGAAGCATGCTATTGTGCGGAAGGATGCATCACTTTTACCTGTATATCCTCAGCTAAGTGATGATAATAATAATAGTAGCAATAATAATAATAGCGCAGTGGATATATACATGTATATTTTAGTAAAATTGATATTTTCTATTTTGTTGGTAGCATTTCTTGTCAAAATTTTGTTGATAATACAATTTTATTAATACAAAAAATCACCCATTATGTTGCCAGTTATACATAAATGCTAGGATTTAGTTATAAATGGTTTCACACTGGCAGCAAAGCTTTAAACAATAATAATCATTTATAATTTGTAGTACATCAACTAGAATAAACAGAGCAGTAAGTGTGAAAACTTGCCAGTGTTGCTGTTGTATATGATCGTAAACGAGATGGTCTCACAATAAAGTAAGCTCCATATCTAAGTCTCACTTCCAACTTTCTCAAATAAACACTTTTAAGACAAGCAAAGGTATCAGCCATACTCAGTCCTGGATTTACCTATAGGTACAGATGGCCTTTACCTATAAGCAGGCTTGGGGAAGATGTACATATGAATATCCTAGTGCCGATTTATGAGTCCACTTTCACATGACAATATTTTAGGTTTGGCAGTTAAACGACCAAATATGCTCATCAAACAATGCAATACATAGAAATATGTAGCCTGTTTAGCAAATAGATGACATCCATATCAAGAATGCACATTGAATATTACTGATCAAACATAATCTGACTTAACTTGACAAATAACATGAGTAGCCTGTGAGCGAAATATCAACAAGATATTAAATAAGTAAAAAAAATAAATTTATTAAAGGCCATTTAAAGAAATAAATCTGGAAAAAAAATGTCTAAAAATGGATTTGTTTATAACTGCCCCCTTGAATGGCGAAACCAATTGATCATGCCATGATGACAAGGCAGTAAAAACAGGACTCTGCTAAGCCTAGATTCCAAGAAATTTTTGTAAAATGCTTTATGGTCACTCCTTCATGTAAGCTGCCATTATACCAATTTCAGCTCCTCTAAAGTTGACCATTATCATTACCATTATAACTACTCTGAATGTTTTTTTTAAATCTTCTACGTCAATAGCTAAAAATCAATATGACAAAACTCTTATTACTAATAAAAAGCCTAGTGATGCCTCCTTATTCAGCCCAATGCGAAGCAATTTATTCGTAAGTCATAGTACTTCCACACAAACTACCTGATTATTGAGCACACTTCAGGTTCACCATGTTAATCTGTTTTTCTGCAATATACTACATACGTTTCCTTTTAACTAATTATCTTCAATAAAGTAGTCAGAACCAGATAACCGTCACCCTTACTCTAAACTAGAAGGCTGTTTTTTTCCGGATGGATACCACAAACTGTATTTGTATAAATATAAATGTTTTTATCATGTTACAGTTTTGCACTAATATAAGAGTTGAGAAAAAAAGATTCGTAGGACTCTGGTCAAGCGTCTACGTCGGAAGTCTGTCGGACCACACAGCTCTGTGAAACTCCTACCCCCTGTATCATCCTTGGCACCTCATCTGTTTATTAGGCTGCATCAACATCATAACATTGCAGCACGATGCATGCATTATGTCAGAAGACACGTCGAGGATGTTGCAGTTCCCACAGCAAAAAAAATCCAGAACCTAATACTCACCTCAGTACTCACCTCTTCGGATGCCAACACGGTCTGTCCTCCGCGCTTCTTCTTTCCGCAGCTGTGCCCTACATCTATGGCTTTTTCACTCTAGGAATTGACTTCTGGGCATGACCAGGCCTCGGACATTGCTACACGCAATGGTGATGCGGTGCACATCATGACGCACACTTAAAACCAACAGTGACCTCTGAAGATTGTTTGCGCCAAGAAGTACCATTCTACAGTGATGAAGCTGAAGATGTGGTGTGCAGCAGCGGAAAGAAGAGCCATGGATGAGCAGACAGAGGGCAGAGACAAGCAGGAAAGATGAGCAGTGGGGTATTAGGAAACTTTTTTCAAACTTTTTCCAGTCCCCTGTGGTTCAGCAAAATGGCAGCAAGCTGCTCAGTTTACGTGAAGTCAGTTTCCAAAAATCCATACCCCAGAGAATATGGATTTTGTAAAATGTGAGAAAATCCAATTGTACTCGAATAAATTTGCTCATCTTCAATAATGATATGATGGGCAGCACGGTGGCTCAGTGGTTAGCACTGCAGCCTTGCTGCGCTGGAGTCCTGGGTTCAAATCCCACCAAGGACAACATCTGCAAGGAGTTTGTATCTTCTCCCCGTGTTTGTGTGGGTTTCCTCCGTGTACTCTGGTTTCCTCCCACATTCCAAAGACATACTGATAAGGAATTTAAATTGTGAGCCCCATCGGGGACAGCGATAATAGTGTGTGCAATACTATAAATCGCTACAGTATATGTTAGCGCTATATAAAAATAAAGATTATAATTTTTATTTTAAGTGATGGCTGTAAGGACAACATATTTTTTATAACCGATGCTTGCTGATCATTTTGGCTCAATATATTAGTAAATTGTACATAGAGGTAATTTCTAACTCTCCCTTATATAATGCTAAAGTATCCTTACGCTTCTTACTATAATGAACAAAGCACAGTATATGCCAAATTTATGTAAATGGAGTTTTTAGATTGTTATTATTTTATTAGTCAAGCCAAATCAGTAGACAAACATAAATCACTAATATTTTATTTCTTATATTAGAAGACAAATTTAATTTTTAGCATGGTCTGATTCCACAAACTGCAAGGAAGTAGCATCCAAAACCCAGTGACAAAAAGTAGCTCAGGATGTACAAAGTTTCAGCCTGGATGCCTGCAATATGTCACTATGTTCTCTCCTTCTTTAATTCTCTTGGAGCAGCTCTACGTGGAACCTATGCACTACAGACGACTCGCTTAAAAAGCCATTATTTATAATAACTGTTAAATGATGAGACATTGTTTACACAGATGAGAAGATAAATTCTCACTTACAGAATGTCTGCATTGGTTTTCTAAGAGTTGTCTGTTTTATATTTTAAGAGCAAAATGTAATTTATCTCTTAATAGCAAAGTAGAAGAACTCACAAGACATTTGTGTAAACCCACACCCATGTAATACTAACACAAGGATATGTAACTGCAGAAACTCCATCTGCGTGATTCTAGTAAGACAATGCATTCAGTTTTTTTATACAGACTATAATGTTTTTAGTTATAGTTGGACCTTTATCATGGAGGCATAGTAATTTGCCCTAAGTAATACCTAAATAATCAACATGGTCACATATAGTTACATACAGTTATACAGTTGAAAAAAAGACAAATGTCTAACAGTTCAACTGAGATACAAAAAGGGACACATGTGTAATGCAGATGGCCGAATGCAACACATATTTGTAAAAGGTCCGACTGGAGTGTTCGTCACAGTCCCCGCTCCCCTGTCGGTGATATGACGTAGTTTGAGATTTATCAATTCCGTAGAGAAGAGCAACTCGTCCATTACTTGTCTCTGAAAGCAGGCCCCTTGGTTGGAATGAATCCTCTTCAGGCACCCATATATGCGAATGAATCTCGACAGATGGCCCTGGCTGCAGGTTCGGCTGTCTGATCCCAAGTTGGGGACACCATCGCAAACTTGGTGAAGTAGTCAGTCATCACCAAGCAGTATTCATAGCTGTTGTGAGATGTCGTGATCATGAAGTAGTCGATCATCAACACTTCCAAAGGTGCGGAGGTTTGGATGGCTTGAATAGCGGCCTTTTGTTCCGGGGGTTTGTTCATCTCGCACCGGCGACATCTTTGGAAGGCCTCTCGACAACCTGTCACAGTTTGGGCCAATACACCAGCTGTTGTAACCACGAAACGTCTTCTCCACATCAAAGTGAGCACCTCTCTTGTGAGCCTCTTTAGCTAACTGCACCACCAATGCCTCTGGAGCCACCACTTGCCAGGTAACATCGAACTCTGGAGGAAGCTGAAAAGCAGCAAGCCATTCTCATGAAGAGTCTTTCCCACTGGCTCAAGATGTGCAGGATGCTCGCGGGTAAACTAGTCTCCTGGTTGGACCTTTGTCCTAGGGTGACCCATTTACTTAGCTTTGCTAGCTCGGGATAAGACTGCTGCAGGTGTATTCACTCATCTCTGGAATGACCCAGAATCTATGTGGATCTGGACTATTGTCGAGACTCTTGAACAGTTATTAGAGCCATGGCAAACTGAAGTCTGGAATCTCATCACCTTCGAGTTTTTCATCCACATCCCTCTTTGGGCCTGCTTGAGTAACTCAGGACAGAGCATCCGCATGTGTATTCTGAGATTTAGACCAGTAGATCTTGTAGTGGTATTTGGACATTCTTGCGACTTACCTCTGTTCCATTGTGCCCAGTTTCGCATTCTCCAGGTGAGCCAGGGGATTGTTATCCATCCGCCTATGTACTTCCGACCCCGACAAATATTCTGAGAATTTTTTGGTCATAGCCCACACCAGCACCAGCAACTCTAGATTAAATTATCTATAGATGTCCACATTCTTTTCAGTCTCTCTCAGCGACCATCTGGCGTAAAAAAATCACCCTTTCTCTTCCTTCCTCCACATGGGCCGGTACCGTTGCTAGATCGTAAAAGCTTCCGTCAGTGTACAGCATGAAGGGCTGAGAGAAGTCCGCATAAACCAAGATAGGAGCATTAGTCAGCTTCATCTTCAATGCCTGAAAAGCTTCCTCTTGCCTTGGACCCCACTGGATTGACTGTCACTTGGCTCCAACTGGCATTCTTCCACCACTCCGGACACTGGAATGGGCAATTGGTTGGCTACCATTAATCAGATGGTGGGCTCCTTCCTGGTGAGGCAAACTTCAGGAGCGTGAATCTGAAAATATTCCTCAGGCATAGTCGTCACCTGAGACCCTGTGTCCATCAAGCCGTGGATGTGTTGCCCATTAAATTCAGCCTAGGAAATGGGTCTCTGTTATGGACCTGGTGGTTAGGTGCACCCGGAATGACCTGATGAGTAAACTAGAAATCGGAACAAGTTCTGGGAAAGTGGGAACTCTGCTGACCGCAAACACTACTCCTATCACACACACACTAGAAATAGCCGTGGAGCGTACCTAACTCTCCCTAGACGCCTCTTCACAGCCTAAGAGCTAACTACCCCTAAAGATAGAAATAGAAGCCTAACCTTGCCTCAGAGAAATTCCCCAAAGGTAAAGGCAGCCCCCCACATGTATTGACTGTGAGTTAAGAGGAAAGTCACAAACACAGGAATGAAACAGGTTTTAGCAAAGGAGGCCAGACTTAACTACTTAGTCAGAGGATAGAAAAGTGAACTATGCGGTCAGCACAAAAGACTACAAAAAACCACGCAGAGTAAGCAAAAAGACTCCCCACACCGACTCACGGTGTGGAGGTGCCACTCTGCACCCCAGAGCTTCCAGCTAGCAAGGGAATATCATGATAGCAAGCTGGACTAGAAATAGCAGTACTAAGAAATATATTCAGGAAGCAGTAACAAAAAATGAACTAGCAAAGACTTAGCTCCTGCTGGAGTAGACAGGTCCTCAGAGAAGTCCAAGAGAGATCTGAACCAATACTGAACCATTGACAGCTGGCATGAAGTAACGATCTGAGTGGAGTTAAATAGGGAAGCTAGCATAGCAATAAACGAGAGCAGCTGACAAAGCAAACCTCAGTGACCAGCAGTTCCGCTCAAAGCCACCAGAGGGAGTCCAAGAGCAGAACTAACCAAAGTACCATTCATAACCACAGGAGGGAGTCCAAGAACGGAATTCACAACAGGTCTCTCAATGACAATATCTTTGTAATCCTCATTTCTTCCTTCTGGTGCTTGGAATCGCACTGTATGCTCCTCAACCGTGGGGCATGTTAGTTTAACGGATGCCTCTTTCTTCTCTCCCAGTTTGAACATTTTCTCTACATATGTCCTCTTACTCTGCAGGTCCAGCATTCTGGCATGCGTTCCACTGATGGGTTGTAGACGCAGTTTGGTGGGACAATGGGAAGTGGCTTTTCCGCTCTGACCTCCATTCACATCAAGTCAGGGGTACAAGCAGGACGGCGCTAGCGGGGTTCCCTTGATATTACACAGCTCACCTTGGATATCCCGTATTTGCTAACGTAGCTCCAGGACCCAGTCGGTCTCCATGTGTATTGGTGGCCACTTCATGGCTCCATACTGCACGTGTCAGGGCAGGGGCTCCTCGTTCTAGGACCCGGGCAGTAAACCATATAACATAAAACATACAATAGAGTTCAGACTGCAATTTGAGTAACGAAAAGTCGAAAACATCCATTATGGATTATACTTGTGTCCTTTTTACGAGGGTGGTTCACCCATTCCTGAGGAGCTATTACATTAACTCTTCCTGCAGCAATGGCCCTAGCAGGGGTCACTGTGTTTTCCTGCTAGGCCACAAGTCCTTCTTACAAAATCTATCAAGGAGCCTAGCACTTCCTCTGTACCAACCTCGCCCTCACCCCACCTGTTGTCCAAACCCAGGCCAACCCATGTACCTAAAGTTATTGCAGGAAGTAACGGTCCGGCTAACTCATCTCGTCCTTCTATAACTGCAGGCATCCTCTTCTGTGCGGAGTCTCCTGAGGAATCTTCAGTACTTGGCCAATGACAGTTTTCTCCTGGGGGAGAAAAAGTCTGGGCTCCAGGTCTTGACTCGTATTGTCAGACTTTGGTATCTTTACCGGCGCAGGTCTAGGATTTGGGGCCTGACCATTAGTCTGGACTCGCGAGTCTTGACTTGGCATAGATTGGGTCCTTGCATCTTGACTAGCATTGTCAGGGCTCTGGATCTGATTTGGTGTTGTCTGGATTCCATCAGCAAGCACCTAGCACCCAGCTGGCACCCAGTTCTTACTGGACCTGTCACTCTGGCTGCAGCGACTTTTCCTGTGTGTCTGCACCTTACACTCTCTTGGTGCCAAAGCCTCCTGTGGTATGACACATAGGGGTTTTATATTTGGGAACTCCTTCATCCAAGACCCCTGACTTAGTCCGACAGCTGAACTTGTATCCCTAGCAATTCTTCAGGTGCCGATTGGTTCCTTGTGGTTCCATCTAGCCAGTAGATGGCAGCCTTCCCACAACGATACATCATGCAGGGGCTATTCAGAGGTACCATTGTCTCCTCCTACATATACACAACCACAATACATGATCCTGTTGGCACCAAAAGAGCTAATATTTCCCTGATTATCCCAATTGTTGATCCATTGGACTAAAACATTCAGAAAAAACATTAATCATTTATACAAGCATTTATGCTATTCTTTTCTTTTTTTAAAAAAAGCAGCTAAGCATTTTTTGAAAGCATCAGCAAGTCCCACTGTCACCAGCTCTTGAGGTAGACTATTCCACTGATTAATAATAGTCATGGTAAAGAAGGCCTGTCCACTCTGGAGATTGAACTTGTCTTTTTCCAGAAAGAATAAGTGCTCCCTTGACTTTTGAGAGAGTTTTACATGAAACCGCTTTTAACGATATTTCTTGTATGGGCATTTATATGCTTGTAGAAGTAAAACATGTCCCACTTAGACATCTTTTCTCAAGACTAAATACTTTATTCCACCCACAAGGTTTCAACTTCCTCACAACTTTTCTCCCCTATTGTCTCTGTCACATTCACTGTCATATCACTGCTAACATACAGACATGCTCCTCCTCCTTTCCTACTTGCCCTGTTGTTTTGAAAGAGTGCAAAACCAGGAAGACTTACAGCTCAATTATGGGAAGCGACCAACCGTATCTCAGCAACACTGACTTTATCAATGTGTTCCTCTAGTATCAAGGCCTCAACCTCTCCCATTTTGCTTGAAAGACTCCTGGAATTTGTGAACATACACATAAAGTTTCCATCCAGTTTTTCACATTCAGAAATGCAAACTTTTCAAACTTTGTGGGCACATTTGTTTTCACTGGAAATAATTCCATGTAGCTTGTTTTATTCTGCATTTTATGCAGATCATTTGTAAAAAAAAAAAAAAAAAAAGAAAAAAGCTGATTCCAAGTTCTGACAGCTGTGTAAGGCGTCACTTACACAACATATACCTACTATAGTTTTTATGTTTTTATAGCTGTGTTTGTTTTGCAGACCAACTGTCAGCAAAAGAAAAAAAACAGAGACATGGCTATTTTAAATTTTATTTGTGGATCAAACTTGCCAATTCAAGTGAATGGGTCAGAGAAAAAAAATGCATAGCACTCGGATGCAATTTATGTGTCATCTGAATGCTGTCAGTTTTATGTTGCTTATGGCTATGTTTCCATGATGAGTATTTGCTGAGTTTTTGATGTTGCAGATTTTCTGCAGCATTTCTGCACCTATTAGGTAAATTTAGATTACTTGCGCTTTTTCATTGCAGTTTTGAGTGAGTTTTTTAAGAAGCATTCCTGCTGTTATGTTCGTTTCCACTATACACTTGTACTGCTCCGATCATTTTTGACCGGACCTATTAAAATGCAGTTTTAGCTACTTAAAATTTTTTTTGAATACCTGTTGCATTATTATACTGTATGTGATCATGGTTGGTCATTATAAAAAAAAAAATTCGTAAAAAAACTCAATTTTTTTTATTTATTTTGTGTTTATAAAGGTTACAAGGGCTTATTGAATTCCGCACAGAAAATACAAATTTGAGCTTAACTAACTAACTAAAACAACTACTACTACTACTATAACATCTATAACTAACTATAACTATAACTAAAATTAACTATAGTATAAAATTTAACTGCGTGCAAACATTTTGAAAAAATAGTAAAAATAAAAAAAATCAGTTTTTTTCAGAAAATCTTCACATAATTCTATAGTTTACATTCAGAACAACAATACACATGCCTCTTGCACATATATTTTTCGCAACGAAAACAAGTCATGCTTGATTACTCGGGATATATTGGCAGAATGGGCACCTTCCTCTGAATGCAACCAGTTGTTCACCAACCGTTATATTTGTACCAACATTATACAATTTTGGTAGAATATCTACCCATGTATCCCAAACCTTTCTGATAGGGGCTAGTTTATCCCTAGCTCTTCTTTCAATTCTATCAGTTTTATCATCAAACCGTAGTGCACAAGAAATTTCATGAAATCTCTCAATATGCAATCTTGACAACTGAATTTATTTATTTTTAGAGGAAATGCAGGGTAAATAACATACAGAGAAAAAAAATTACAGAGAAAAAAAATTGCACAGAACTGTACTGAAAGCCAATGCGTATGGTTTGTACTGAAAGCATGTGTAAATCTGCACCTAAAGCAACTGTTTACTTCATAAACAATAGTAGATGCAATAAGCAGTCTCAAAAGAAATTATAACGCATTTGTTTTACCCCCAAAATCCCTGAAATTAGCATAAAATGCTATTCGGTCATTTTTGACCGGGAACAGTACAAGTGTAAAAAAAAATGTGGCGCAAAAACTAAACCGAAAAAAAAAAAAAGTACCCATAGAAAGAACCCCTCAAATTAGGAAAATAGAAGTAACCACAAGTTTCAGAACCGCATAATGAACTTTTTTTTAAAATATCCAAGTTCAAAAACGGTCATTTTTGACTGAAAATAACAGCAGGGTTTTAAAGCTTTTTGATGCTGTTTTTTGTCTCTTTTTCATATGTCATGTTTTGAATAAAGCCGGTTTTTTTTATACTTTCTGATATTTGGCTTCGACAAAACTTTATTAATACAGTCAAATATTTTTGTGTATTTCCGCAGCGGAAATGCATTAACAATATACAGTTAAGTCCATATATATTTGGACAGAGACAACATTTTTCTAATTTTGGTTACAGACATTACCACAATGAATTTTAAACAAAACAATTCAGATGCAGTTGAAGTTCAGACTTTCTGCTTTCATTTGAGGGTATCCACATTAAAATTGGATGAAGGGTTTAGGAGATTCAGCTCCTTAACATGTGCCACCGTGTTTTTAAAGGGACCAAAAGTAAGTGGACAATTGACTCCAAGGCTATTTCATGGACAGGTGTGGGCAATCCCTTCGTTCTGTCATTCTCAATTAAGCAGATAAAAGGCATGGAGTTGATTGGAGGTGTAGTGCTTGCATTTGGAAGGTTTTGCTGTGAAGTAAACATGCAGTTGTCATGGCGCCACTCGGCGCCGCAGCTCCTGCTGCCCCGCCTGCCGCTCCGCCCCCTGGCATACTTACCCTCTTTGGCGCGCTCCTCTTGCAGGCGCGCGTTCTCCCTTCTTCTCATCCTGATGCACCGCAGCTTCCTGGTGTCCGTCGGCTGCGCATGCGCACTGTCTCCCTCTGTGCACGCGCACTTCCTCTGTGACGTACTGGCGCGCTGCTCCTCCTCTCTATGGCCTGGAGGACCCTGACCCGGAAGTCCTCCTGCACACCATGTATGTAAGGTACGTCCTTCCTCTGATCCTTGCCTGATTGTCATTTGTCCTCATTTGACCCAGGTCCCTTTGTACCTTGCTCTGTCCTGAGCATTTGTTATACTCTGCCTGTCCTGTGTTTCCGCCGTACCTTGCTCTGTCCTGTGCGTCCGTCTTACCCTGGCTGTCTTGTGTTTCCGCCGTACCTTGCTCTGCCCTGTGTGTCCGTCTTACCCTGGCTGTCTTGTGTTTCCGTCGTACCTTGCTCTGTCCTGAGCGTCCATCATACTCTGTCTGTCCTGTGTTTCCGTCATACCTTGCTCTGTCCTGAGCGTGTTACACCTTGCCAATTCTGTGTGTCCGTCACGCTTTCATGCGTCTTGGCATGCTTTCAACCAGTCTTTCACACTGCTTCTGGAGTAAAAATTTAAGCAGTTCTTCTTTGTTTGATGGCTTGTGACTATCTGTCATCCTCTTGATTACATTCTTTTCAATGGGGTTCAGGTCTGGAGATTGGGCTGGCCATGACATGGTTTTGATGTGGTGTTCTCTTAATTTTTGCCAGAGCTGTATATGCATTTTTACCTACAGATAATCTGCATTTAATGCAATTCTGTTGGGAAAATCAACCTATAAAATAAAGCAATCACAAGAGAAATTGACATTTTACAGATTTCAAACACGCACTGCAGTGGGCATGAGATTTCTGCAAACACAGCCTTAGTATTGTCCAATGCCGCAGTACGTCACTCCTTTCAGTCCCTCTACATACAGCACCATCATGCAGAATATCACTCCTCTCGGCCCCTCTATTTGGAGCTCCATTCTGCAATACATAACACTTCTTACTCCTTAAGTACACAGCCTCATCATGCAATGCATCATTCCTCTCAACCCTCTCTATATACAGCCTCATCCTTTTAGTGCATTACTCCTCTCAACACCTCCATACTCAACTCTAACTGGCAGTATATCACTCCTCTCAGTCCCTCTACATATAGCCTGTTGTGAACTCTGTTTTTGGGCTCACTCTTGTGGTCACAAGTGGTACTGTGTGAGTGCTATCTTTGGGCTCCCTCTGGTGGCTCTTTTTGTCATTCTGCAGGTCTGTGGCTGGGATCAGCTGTCTCGTTATCTGCTGGTTGGTTTCCTATTTAGCTCACCTGAACTTTCAGTTGTTGCCTGCTGTCAATGTATTCAGTGCTATTTTGATCTCTCCTGACTACCTTCGTTATCAGTCTCTCCAAGAGAAGCTAAGTTTCTGTTTGTTCATTTTTTGATCATCAGTGTTCAATATGTTTCCTGGTTTATTATCAGTCCTAGTCCAGCTTGCTAATATGTGATTTCCTCGCTTGCTGGTAGCTCTAGGGGGCTGAGTTTCTCCCCTCACACCGTTAGTTGGTGTGGGGGTTCTTGAATTCTCAGCATGGATATCTTGTATAGGGTTTTCTACTGACCGCACAGTTTCCTATCTGTCTTCTGCTATCTAGTATTAGCGGGCCTCATTTGCTAAATCTGTTTCATTTCTACGTTTGTGTTTTTCCCCTTACCTCACCGTTATTATTTGTTGGGGGCTTTCTATATCTTTGGGGTTATTTCTCTGAGGCAAGTGAGGTCTTACTTTCTTCTCTCTAGGGGTAGCTAGACATGATTCTACTCATGGTATCTCAGCATGCTCTAAGCGATTAAAAAAGATCGCTAAACCTGTCACCGTTGGTACTATACAGCCTAAATTCATTTTGTCTGTTACTTTAATTTGTTCTTTGTCATCCTACTCGGTTATGGCTTTTTGTGGATTCAGGTGCTGCCCTGAATCTGATGGATTTGTCGTTTGCCAGGCGCTGTGGTTTGGTCCTGGAGCCTTTAAAATTCCCTATTCCACTGAGGGGAATTGATGCTACACCATTGGCTGAGAATAAGCCTCAGTATTGGACTCAAGTGACCATGTGCATGACTCCTGTACATCAGGAGGTGATTCGCTTTCTTGTGCTGCATAATTTGCATGATGTTGTCGTTTTGGGTCTGCCATGGCTGCAGGCCCATAATCCAGTTCTGGATTGGAAAGCTATGTTTGTGTCAAGTTGGGGTTGCCAGGGGATTCATGGCGATGCTCCTTTGGTGTCAATTGCTTCTTCCACTCCTTCTGAGGTCCCTGAGTTTTTGTCGGACTACCAGGATGTATTTGATGAGCCCAGATCCGGTGCCCTACCTCCTCATAGGGATTGTGATTGTGCTATAAATTTGATTCCTGGTAGTAAGTTCCCTAAGGGACGACTTTTTAATTTGTCTGTACCAGAACATGCCGCTATGCGGAGTTATATAAAGGAGTCTTTGGAGAAGGGACATATTTGGCCGTCCTCATCCCCTCTTGGTGCAGGATTCTTTTTTGTGGCCAAGAAGGATGGTTCTTTGAGACCTTGTATAGATTATCATCTAAATAAAATCACGGTCAAATTTCAGTATCCTTTGCCATTATTGTCTGATCTGTTTGCTCGGATTAAGGGGTCCAGTTGGTTCACCAAGATAGATCTTCGTGGTGCGTATAACCTTGTGCGTATTAAGCAGGGGGATGAATGGAAAACAGCATTTAATACGCCCGAAGGCCATTTTGAGTACTTGGTGATACCTTTTGGACTCTCTAATGCTCCTTCTGTGTTTCAGTCCTTCATGCATGACATCTTCCGAGAATTTCTGGATAAATTTATGATTGTGTTTCTGGATGACATTTTGGTCTTTTCTGAGGATTGGGAGTCCCAGGTGAAGCAGGTCAGGATGGTATTTCAGGTCCTGCGTGCTAATGCCTTATTTGTGAAGGGCTCAAAATGTCTCTTCGGAGTACAGAAGGTTTCCTTTTTGGGTTTTATTTTTTCTCCTTCTACTATTGAGATGGACCCAGTCAAGGTCCAGGCTATTCATGACTGGACTCGGCCTTCAGCTGTTAAGAGTCTTCAGAAGTTCTTGGGTTTTGCTAATTTTTACCGTCGCTTCATTGCTAATTTTTCTGGCGTGGTTAAACCCTTGACGGATTCGACCAAGAAGGGTTCTGATGTGACTAATTGGTCTCCTGCGGCCGTGGAAGTCTTTCAGGAGCTGAAGCGCCGGTTTTCTTCGGCTCCAGTTTTATGTCAGCCTGATATCTCTCTTCCTTTTCAGGTCGAGGTTGATGCTTCTGAGATTGGAGCTGGGGCTGTTTTGTCACAGAGAAGCTCTGATTGCTCTGTGATGAAGCCTTGTGCTTTCTTTTCAAGAAAGTTTTTGCCTGCCGAGCGGAATTATGATGTTGGTAATCGGGAGTTGTTGGCTATGAAGTGGGCATTTGAGGAGTGGCGACATTGGCTCGAGGGAGCTAAGCATCGTGTGGTGGTCTTGACTGATCACAAAAATCTGATTTATCTCGAGTCTGCCAAGCGGCTGATTTCTAGACAGGCTCGTTGGTCGTTATTTTTCTCCCGTTTCGATTTTGTGGTCTCGTACCTGCCTGGTTCGAAGAACGTGAAGGCTGATGCTCTTTCTAGGAGTTTTGTGCCTGACTCTCCGGGAGTTTCAGAGCCGGCTGGTATCCTCAGAGAGGGAGTGATTTTGTCTGCCATTTCCCCAGATTTGTGACGAGTGCTGCAGGAATTTCAGGCGGATAGACCTGACCGTTGCCCACCAGAGAGACTGTTTGTCCCAGATAGATGGACCAGCAGAGTTATTTCCGAGGTTCATTCTTCGGTGTTGGCAGGTCATCCTGGGATTTTTGGTACCAGAGATTTGGTGGCTAGATCCTTCTGGTGGCCTTCCTTGTCGCGGGATGTGCGTTCCTTTGTGCAGTCCTGTGGGATTTGTGCTCGGGCTAAGCCTTGCTGTTCTCGTGCCAGCGGTTTGCTTTTGCCTTTGCCTGTCCCGAAAAGGCCTTGGACGCACATTTCCATGGATTTTATTTCGGATCTTCCAGTCTCTCAGAGAATGTCTGTCATCTGGGTGGTGTGTGATCGTTTTTCTAAAATGGTCCATTTGGTGCCCTTGCCTAAGTTGCCTTCCTCCTCCGATTTGGTTCCTCTATTTTTTCAGAATGTGGTTCGCTTGCACGGCATCCCTGAAAATATTGTGTCTGACAGAGGATCCCAGTTTGTTCCAGATTTTGGCGGATCTTTTGTGCTAAAATGGGCATTGATTTGTCTTTTTCATCTGCCTTCCATCCTCAGACGAATGGCCAAACCGAGCGAACTAATCAGACCTTGGAAACTTATTTAAGATGTTTTGTTTCTGCTGATCAGGATGATTGGGTTACTTTTTTACCATTGGCCGAGTTTGCCCTTAATAATCGGGCTAGTTCTGCTACTTTGGTTTCGCCTTTTTTTTGTAATTCTGGCTTTCATCCTCGTTTTTCCTCGGGTCAGGTGGAGCCGTCTGACTGTCCTGGGGTGGATTCTGTGGTGGATAGGTTGCAGCAGATTTGGAACCATGTGGTGGACAATTTGAAGTTGTCACAGGAGAAGGCTCAGCGCTTTGCCAACCGCCGTCGCGGTGTGGGTCCCCGACTTCGTGTTGGGGATTTGGTATGGCTGTCTTCTCGGTATGTTCCTATGAAGGTCTCCTCTCCTAAGTTCAAGCCTCGTTTCATCGGTCCTTATAAGATTTTGGAAATCCTTAGCCCTGTGTCATTTCGTTTGGACCTCCCAGCGTCGTTTGCCATTCATAATGTGTTCCATAGGTCTTTGTTGCGGAGGTATGTGGTGCCTGTGGTTCCTTCTGTTGAGCCCCCTGCTCCGGTGCTGGTTGAGGGCGAATTGGAGTACGTGGTGGAGAAGATCTTGGATTCTCGTATTTCTAGACGGAGGCTTCAGTATTTGGTTAAGTGGAAGGGCTATGGTCAGGAGGATAATTCCTGGGTTGTCGCCTCTGATGTTCATGCGGCCGATTTGGTTCATGCCTTCCATGTTGCTCATCCTGATCGCCCTGGGGGTTTTGATGAGGGTTCGGTGACCCCTCCTCTTGAATTCTTGAATTCTCAGCGTGGATATTTTGTATAGGGTTTTCTACTGACCGCACAGTTTCCTATCTGTCTTCTGCTATCTAGTATTAGCAGGCCTCATTTGCTGAATCTGTTTCATTTCTACGTTTGTGTTTTCCCCTTACCTCACCGTTATTATTTGTTGGGGGCTTTCTATATCTTTGGGGTTATTTCACTGAGGCAAGTGAGGTCTTACTTTCTTCTCTCTAGGGGTAGCTAGTTTCTCAGGCTGCGTCGTGACATCTAGGAATTCAGGCACGTTCACCGGCTACCTTTAGTGTGTTTGGTTAGGATCAGAATTGCGGTCAGTCCAGTTACCACCTCCCTAGAGCTCGTTCTATGTTCAGTAACTTAGCTAGTCAGTTCGGTGATCCTCAGCCACTAAGGATCATAACAATAGCCCCATAGTGCAGAATATCACTCCTTTCAGTCCGTTTATATACAGCCCCATATGCAGTATATCACTCCTCTCAGCCTCTCCATAAAAAGCCCCATCCTCCAGTTTATCATTCCTTACTCCTTCTAAATAAAGCCACATCATGCAGCCCCTTTCTGTAGTACATTACTCTTCTCAGTTCCGGAGTGGCAAGAAGCATCTTCAGAAGACTTGCAAATCATGGTGCTGTGAGGACAGATACTACAAAATTTGTTCCAGCCACAAACTTAAAGATACAGTGCTCCTAAAATATGTGGTGGCACTAAACAATTAATGGCTTAGTAACTGTTTAAGGCCGTCTGGCTGCCGTGTGCTGTACCCTGCATTAAGCGATCTGCACCTGGAATGTGGTGATGTAAAGGTACAGTACACACTGCTAAAGCAACTGGTGGCCAATGGACATAATAGTTACTAGGAGACCAGCCACGGGGGCATCTGTTCCTTTGCCCCCTCATCAATCCATCCATGATTATGGGGTACTAATAGGTTACAACAGCAGCCAGAAGCCTATTGAAGGCCCTGTGTCTTTATTTATGCTTTTATCCCATTTGGATTTTTTTTTTCCTTCTTTCAGTACATGACATGGTCAAATGGATTTTTGTCATCAAAAATTTAAACTCAACCTAACAAAAAACAAAATTTGAGGAAAAACACAGGAACCAAGAAATATTCGGAGAGTGACATGTTAAGCAGCCCGAGATTAGGAGACTTAAAGCCGCAATGTTCCTCTGGGAATTATGCAAATTTTCTGTTCAGAGAGGAAGAGGACTAAAACTCTACTGCCACCTATTGGAAGAAGCAATTCTAAAAGTCAATGTCGACCCTTTAAGGAGCCTTGTCACATAACTTAGGATATATCTGGTTTGGCTTTTATCCCAAGTCATGTGACAAGCCTCATTAAAGAGTCGACACTGACTTATAGGATTGCTACTTCCAATAGGTGGCACTAGAGTTCTAGTCCTTTTCCAATCTGAAGAGACAATTTGAAGGAAAATCATGAAAATTAAAAAAAAAAAAAAAAACAACTTATAAAGGAATCAAAAACACTAGCCTATTCCCTTACAAGCAACAGTAATCTTGGTTAAAATCTAAAGTCACCTTATGAGTTATGCCTCACGTATAGATGACTAACTTTAAATACCTTAGTACAAATGTAATAAATCAATACATAAGACAAAGTAAAGGTTCCTTGCAGTGTTGAAGTCCTGAGCTTACATCCAAACAGGGACCACATCTGTGTGGAGTTTGCATGTTCTATATGGGCTTCCTTAGAACAGAACTTGGGCAATTTTTTTGAGTGTTGCAGATAAGGAGATAAGATTATGAACTCCTCAGAGGACATGAACTAATGTGAGTGGATACATTCTTTACACAGCTCAAGAGAAAATATTGGCACTAAGAAAATAACTGGACATAAACCAAATACAGTGTCTGCACAATATTACAGGTTTTTTTTCCCAACATATCAAGTTTTCGTACAATTAACATACTGCATAGATTTATTGCGTGTCTTTTAGCTACTTGAATGATCACACTTAACTTCTGATTGCCTAAAAATGAAGAAATACAAAGTGGCAATCAATAAATGCCTTTTTTACCAATTTAAAAGGAACCTGACAGCTGATACATGCTGCCCAATCCACGCACACACAGGGACATACCTGCCAGTTATTGGCAACTGGTAGGGAGGGGACAAGCAGCCAGGGATCTGCCTTTCTGACTAGTCTGCCTTGCAGCTCGGTCCCTGCTGACTATTACACTGTTTTTTTCTGAATAACCGAAGTGTTTCAAAGTTAAACATATATGGTTGAAATCATGCAGTCAATGTCAGATACGGTACATACATTTCCGTTCCTGGCAGTGACACTGCTCTGTTGGCGGGAAGAGCACAGGCTGTTACGTTGAAAAATACATGAAAAAAAATCATAATCTTTTAGACTTTTTTGGAAACTTGTTTTTTTGTCTCCATACGATTCTGTACCAATGTGCTGATTTTTTTCGGTTGAACGAGAACAAAAAGATGACTTACTAGTATGACATATTGTGATGTATATCTCTGTAATACAAAGCGATACAGAGTGCCTATGGCTTGGAGTATGGAGATGCAGGGAATCTGTGTGCCTCTCTATGCAACATTATCCACGTCTGTTTAGTGCGTGTATCCTAAGGTTCTTAGGTGCACTACATCTGTATAGGAAAATAACGTAACCCCTTACTGACATCGGGCGTACACTTACGCCAATGTCGGACTCCTCCCTTTAATGTGGGCTTCGGAGGTGTGCCCACGTCTTTCCGGGGACTGAACAGCTGATATGTGCCCGCAATAGCCGTGGATGGAATAGCGATACAGTTAAATGCCGCTATCAAACTCTGGCAGCGTCATTTAAATTGCACTTCCGGCAATCGCACCGGAAATACACAAACTGGTGACCCCATTCACGTGATCGCGGGTGACCCGTGTGTTGGCATGACAACCTGAGGTCTCCTGGAGACCTCTATGGTTGTCAGTGCCGACTTGCTGTGAGCGCCACCCAGTGGTCGGCACTCATAGCAAGTGAGCAATTCTGCTATATAGAGGGGATCTTAATATCACCTCTATGTAGCAGAGCCAATCGGGTTGTGGCAGCTTCTAGTCTCCTATGGAGGCTATTGAAGCATGCCAAAAGTAAAAAAAAAGTTTTTAAAAATATAAAAGTTCAAATCACTCCCATTTTGCCCCATTCAAAATAAAACAATAAAAATAAAATCAAACATACACATGTTTGGTATTACCAGGTTCAGAATCACTCGATCTATCAACAAAAAAAGGATTAAGCTGATCGCTAAACGGCAAAGAGAGAAAAAAAGTAAAACCGCCAGAATTACGTTTCTTTGGTCGCCACGACACTATATTAAAATGCAATAACGGGCAATCAAAAGATCGTACCTGCACCAAAATGGTATCATTAAAAATGTCATCTTGGTGCGCAAAAAATAAGCCCTCACCCAACCACAGTTCACGAAAAATGGAGACGCTATGGGTATCGGAAAATTGCGCCTTTTTTTAAAAACAAAGTTTGGAATTTTATTTCACCACTTAGATAAAAAAAGAACCTACACATGTTTGCTGTCTATGAACTTGTAATGACCTGGAGAATCATAATGGCAGGTCAGCCCTCACATGGCCATATTGAAGGACAAATAAAAAAGTTATGGCTCTAGGAAGAAGGGGATTGAAAAACGAAAATGCAAAACTTAAAAAAGCTCCGGGGTTAAGGGGTTAAAATCAGCATGCTGCCAAGCACAGATTTTATTACAATTACAATTGTGATTTTTCATAAAGAAGCAGTATTGTTAAAAAATGATGCTAGAACCATATCAAGATAATGCAAGTAAAAATCACTTGTGTTAAAAATAATGGCTTTCAAATAAAAAAAAAAAAGCAAGAAAGTGAAGAGTAAGCTTTTTAAAACATAAACACAAAGTGGAGACATGGCCATAAAACAGAAACAAAAGAATAACAGGATCCTCCTGTTTAAGCCCTAGAACACACATCTTCAGAGCATGCAAGCTTCTTAGTTAAGGGTTATTGTAATGCTATAAGATGGAGGTATTTCACATATTATTAGGACCTCACTTTAATTAAATGTCTCAAGCAAGCTTCATAGCTAACACTCAACATTTTGACAAGTAAAACAGTTGTTTGCAGGTGCTTTAGTCCATTTAGTTGCATACAAATACAAGTGTGTATAGAGGCCTAGCCTTAGCTGTCCCTTTCTCACAATGTTTTTGTCATAAAATCTCATTCCAATTTACGGTATCTACAGGCCACTTTTGTAAAGGCCCCGTCACACTTAGCGACGCTAAAGCGATCCCGACAACGATACGACCTGTCAGGGATCGTTGCTGCGTCGCTATGTGGTCGCTGGTGAGATGTCAAACAGTGAGATCTTACCAACGATCGCTGCTGCGATCTCACTGTTTGACATCTCACCGGCGACCTGTAGCGACCTGTACAACGATGTCACATGGGAGCTATTATGACGATTCAGTGTCTGAGTCGTCAACGAGGTCGTTGGTAAGGTGTCAAACACAGCGATGTGTGCTACCCAGCGGGACCTCAACGATCAAAAAAAGGTCCAGGCCATTCCAACACGACCAGCGATCTCACAGCAGGGGCCTGGTCGCTGCTATGTGTCACACATAGCGAGATCGCTACTGAGGTCGCTGTTGCGTCACAAAACTTGTGACTCAGCAGCGATCTCGCTAGCGATCTCGCTTAGTGAGACGGGGGCTTAAGGAAGCATTTTTCTCAGTATTTTGATTCAAGCAGAACTTCAAGAGCTTTATTTTTATTTTGCCACTGGACTGGTGCCATTAATCTAAGTTCCCTACCCGTATTAATACACGTACCAATGTCTGTTGGCACCACTCTGGTTGGTCTCCTGCAGTTTTTCACCTGCCAATTCGCTCCAGTGTTTGCTAGGTAATCCAGAAGTCACAACTCGATGTAAGTCTGAGAGAGCCAGAAGAAGACCAGAACGAGGATCTCATAGACTTACATTGCAAGCTTTTGACCGTTACCTCTGACTTCCGGTCAGGCCGAAGTTGCGATCACAAGATGGGGGCACTGGACTGAAGCGGCATCGTGAACAGCTGAAGCCTTTGGCAGGTAAGTATGATACTAGGGTCGGTGAATTTAGATTAGTGGCAGAAACAAAAAAAAATGATGTAGTGGTACTTTCAGTACTTGTAAGCAAAAAACAGAAGTGGAATCTGAATTAACAAATAGATTAACAGAAAACTTTTCACCTGAGTGTTTTGGACCTATTTTTGATTAAAGTGTAGAAAAAAAACATTTTTTTAAACTTTTTAAAATTAAAATGTTATAATTCCTTGATAATTTTAATGTAATATATTTATTTTAGTTGCACTGTGATCACATATATAATACAGTGTGGGCCATTTATATGGATACACCTAAATAAAATGGGAATGGTTGGTGATATCAACTTCCTGTTTGTGGCACATTAGTATATGGGAGGGGGAAAACTTTTCAAGATGAGTGGTGACCATGGCAGCCATTTTGAAGTCAGTCATTTTGGATCCAACTTTATTTTTTCCAATGTGAAGAGGGTCATGTGACACATCAAACTTATTGAGAATTTCACAAGAAAAGCAATGGTGTGCTTGGTTTTAAAGTAACTTTTGTTATGGTTCTCAATGGCAAGAGAACATAGCCCAGCAAACATACGAACTAGCTCTTGGAAGGATGGAAACTAAACTGACCATGAACTAAACCTGCCGCACAACTAACAGTAGCCGGGTAGCGTAGCCTGCGTTTTATCCCTAGACGCCCAGCGCCGGCCGGAGGACTAACTAATCCTGGCAGAGGAAAATATAGTCCTGGCTCACCTCTAGAGAAATTTCCCCGAAAGGCAGACAGAGGCCCCCACAAATATTGGCGGTGATTTTAGATGAAATGACAAACGTAGTATGAAAATAGGTTTAGCAAAATTGAGGTCCGCTTACTAGATAGCAGGAAGACAGAAAGGGCACTTTCATGGTCAGCTGAAAACCCTATCAAAATACCATCCTGAAATTACTTTAAGACTCTAGTATTAACTCATAACATCAGAGTGGCAATTTCAGATCACAAGAGCTTTCCAGACACAGAAACGAAACTACAGCTGTGAACTGGAACAAAATGCAAAAACAAACAAGGACTAAGTCCAACTTAGCTGGGAGTTGTCTAGCAGCAGGAACATGCACAGAAAGGCTTCTGATTACAATGTTGACCGGCATGGAAGTGACAGAGGAGCAAGGCTAAATAGCGACTCCCACATCCTGATGGAAACAGGTGAACAGAGAGGATGATGCACACCAGTTCAATTCCACCAGTGGCCACCGGGGGAGCCCAAAATCCAATTTCACAACAGTACCCCCCCCTCAAGGAGGGGGCACCGAACCCTCACCAGAACCACCAGGGCGATCAGGATGAGCCCTATGAAAGGCACGGACCAAATCGGAGGCATGAACATCAGAGGCAGTCACCCAAGAATTATCCTCCTGACCGTATCCCTTCCATTTGACCAGATACTGGAGTTTCCGTCTGGAAACACGGGAGTCCAAGATTTTTTCCACAACGTACTCCAACTCGCCCTCAACCAACACCGGAGCAGGAGGCTCAACGGAAGGCACAACCGGTACCTCATACCTGCGCAATAATGACCGATGAAAAACATTATGAATAGAAAAAGATGCAGGGAGGTCCAAACGGAAGGACACAGGGTTAAGAATCTCCAATATCTTGTACAGGCCGATGAACCGAGGCTTAAACTTGGGAGAAGAAACCCTCATAGGGACAAAACGAGAAGACAACCACACCAAGTCCCCAACACAAAGCCGAGGACCAACCCGACGCCGGCGGTTGGCAAAAAGCTGAGTCTTCTCCTGGGACAACTTCAAATTGTCCACTACCTGCCCCCAAATCTGATGCAACCTCTCCACCACAGCATCCACTCCAGGACAATCCGAAGATTCCACCTGACCAGAAGAAAATCGAGGATGAAACCCCGAATTACAGAAAAAGGGAGACACCAAGGTGGCAGAACTGGCCCGATTATTGAGGGCAAACTCCGCTAAAGGCAAAAAAGCAACCCAATCATCCTGATCTGCAGACACAAAACACCTCAAATATGTCTCCAAGGTCTGATTCGTCCGCTCGGTCTGGCCATTAGTCTGAGGATGGAAAGCAGACGAGAAAGACAAATCTATGCCCATCCTAGCACAGAATGCTCGCCAAAATCTAGACACGAATTGGGTACCTCTGTCAGAAACGATATTCTCCGGAATACCATGCAAACGGACCACATTTTGAAAAAACAGAGGAACCAACTCGGAAGAAGAAGGCAACTTAGGCAGGGGAACCAAATGGACCATCTTAGAGAAACGATCACACACCACCCAGATGACAGACATCTTCTGAGAAACAGGAAGATCCGAAATAAAATCCATCGAGATGTGCGTCCAGGGTCTCTTCGGGATAGGCAAGGGCAACAACAATCCACTAGCCCGAGAACAACAAGGCTTGGCCCGAGCACAAACGTCACAAGACTGCACGAAGCCTCGCACATCTCGAGACAGGGAAGGCCACCAGAAGGACCTTGCCACCAAATCCCTGGTACCAAAGATTCCAGGATGACCTGCCAACGCAGAAGAATGAACCTCAGAAATGACTTTACTGGTCCAATCATCAGGAACAAACAGTCTACCAGGTGGGCAACGATCAGGTCTATCCGCCTGAAACTCCTGCAAGGCCCGCCGCAGGTCTGGAGAAACGGCAGACAATATCACTCCATCCTTAAGGATACCTGTAGGTTCAGAATTACCAGGGGAGTCAGGCTCAAAACTCCTAGAAAGGGCATCCGCCTTAACATTCTTAGAACCCGGCAGGTAGGACACCACAAAATTAAACCGAGAGAAAAACAACGACCAGCGCGTCTGTCTAGGATTCAGGCGTCTGGCGGACTCAAGATAAATTAGATTTTTGTGGTCAGTCAATACCACCACCTGATGTCTAGCCCCCTCAAGCCAATGACGCCACTCCTCAAAAGCCCACTTCATGGCCAAAAGCTCCCGATTCCCAACATCATAATTCCGCTCGGCGGGCGAAAATTTACGCGAGAAAAAAGCACAAGGTCTCATCACGGAGCAATCGGAACTTCTCTGCGACAAAACCGCCCCAGCTCCGATTTCAGAAGCGTCGACCTCAACCTGAAAAGGAAGAGCAACATCAGGCTGACGCAACACAGGGGCGGAAGAAAAGCGGCGCTTAAGCTCCCGAAAGGCCTCCACAGCAGCAGGGGACCAATCAGCAACATCAGCACCCTTCTTAGTCAAATCAGTCAATGGTTTAACAACATCAGAAAAACCAGCAATAAATCGACGATAAAAGTTAGCAAAGCCCAAAAATTTCTGAAGACTCTTAAGAGAAGAGGGTTGCGTCCAATCACAAATAGCCTGAACCTTGACAGGATCCATCTCGATGGAAGAGGGGGAAAAAATATATCCCAAAAAGGAAATCTTTTGAACCCCAAAAACGCACTTAGAACCCTTCACACACAAGGAATTAGACCGCAAAACCTGAAAAACCCTCCTGACCTGCTGGACATGAGAGTCCCAGTCATCCGAAAAAATCAAAATATCATCCAGATACACAATCATAAATTTATCCAAATAATCACGGAAAATGTCATGCATAAAGGACTGAAAGACTGAAGGGGCATTTGAAAGACCAAAAGGCATCACCAAATACTCAAAGTGGCCCTCGGGCGTATTAAATGCGGTTTTCCACTCATCCCCCTGCTTAATTCGCACCAAATTATACGCCCCACGAAGATCTATCTTAGAGAACCACTTGGCCCCCTTTATGCGAGCAAACAAATCAGTCAGCAGTGGCAACGGATATTGATATTTAACCGTGATTTTATTCAAAAGCCGATAATCAATGCACGGCCTCAAAGAGCCATCTTTCTTAGCCACAAAGAAAAAACCGGCTCCTAAGGGAGATGACGAAGGACGAATATGTCCCTTTTCCAAGGACTCCTTTATATATTCTCGCATAGCAGCATGTTCAGGCACAGACAGATTAAATAAACGACCCTTAGGGTATTTACTACCCGGAATCAAATCTATGGCACAATCGCACTCCCGGTGCGGAGGTAATGAACCAAGCTTAGGTTCTTCAAAAACGTCACGATATTCAGTCAAGAATTCAGGAATCTCAGAGGGAATAGATGATGAAATGGAAACCACAGGTACGTCCCCATGCGTCCCCTTACATCCCCAGCTTAACACAGACATAGCTTTCCAGTCAAGGACTGGGTTATGAGATTGCAGCCATGGCAATCCAAGCACCAACACATCATGTAGGTTATACAGCACAAGAAAGCGAATAATCTCCTGGTGATCCGGATTAATCCGCATAGTTACTTGTGTCCAGTATTGTGGTTTATTGCTAGCCAATGGGGTGGAGTCAATCCCCTTCAGGGGTATAGGAGTTTCAAGAGGCTCCAAATCATACCCACAGCGTTTGGCAAAGGACCAATCCATAAGACTCAAAGCGGCGCCAGAGTCGACATAGGCATCCGCGGTAATAGATGATAAAGAACAAATCAGGGTCACAGATAGAATAAACTTAGACTGTAAAGTGCCAATTGAAACAGACTTATCAAGCTCCTTAGTACGCTTAGAGCATGCTGATATAACATGAGTTGAATCACCGCAATAGAAGCACAACCCATTTTTTCGTCTAAAATTCTGCCGTTCACTTCTGGACAGAATTCTATCACATTGCATATTCTCTGGCGTCTTCTCAGTAGACTGTTATGACCCCAATGGCGAGGGTCTCAGAGGAACGTGGAAGTCTGCAGAATACAAAAATCCAGCTCATAGGGCAGTGGTAACTGGGTTGACCATATATCTACTCCTAACGCCAACACTAGAAGTAGCCGGGGATCATTCCTACGTTGATTCTAGATGACACGCGCCAGCCGGAGAATCTAGCTACCCCTAGTAGAGGAAAACAAAGACCTTTCTTGCCTCCAGAGAAGGGGACCCCAAAGCTGGATAGAAGCCCCCCACAAATAATGACGGTGAGGTAAGAGGAAATGACAAACACAGAAATGAACCAGGTTTAGCACAGAGAGGCCCGCTTACTGATAGCAGAATAAAGAAAGGTAACTTATATGGTCAACAAAAACCCTATCAAAATCCACACTGGAAATTCAAGAACCCCCGAACCGTCTAACGGTCCGGGGGGAGAACACCAGCCCCCCTAGAGCTTCCAGCAAAGGTCAGGATATAGATTTGGAACAAGCTGGACAAAAATACAAAACCAAAACAAATAGCAAAAAGCAAAAGGCAGACTTAGCTGATATAACTGGAACCAGGATCAGTAGACAAGAGCACAGCAGACTAGCTCTGATAACTACGTTGCCAGGCATTGAACTGAAGGTCCAGGGAGCTTATATAGCAACACCCCTAACTAACGACCCAGGTGCGGATAAAAGGAATGACAGAAAAACCAGAGTCAAAAAACTAGTAACCACTAGAGGGAGCAAAAAGCAAATTCACAACAGTAGACACCGCCAAATGGTGCACAGGTTTGCGCTCCCGCAGACGCCTATCGATCTGGATAGCCATTGTCATGGACTCATTCAGACCCGCAGGCACAGGGAACCCCACCATAACATCCTTAATGGCATCAGAGAGACCCTCTCTGAAATTCGCCGCCAGGGCGCACTCATTCCACTGAGTAAGCACAGCCCATTTACGGAATTTCTGGCAGTATATTTCAGCTTCGTCTTGCCCCTGAGATAGGGACATCAAGGCCTTTTCCGCCTGAAGTTCTAACTGAGGTTCCTCATAAAGCAACCCCAAGGCCAGAAAAAACGCATCCACATTGAGCAACGCAGGATCCCCTGGAGCCAATGCAAAAGCCCAATCCTGAGGGTCGCCCCGGAGCAAAGAAATCACAATCCTGACCTGCTGAGCAGGATCTCCAGTAGAGCGAGATTTCAGGGACAAAAACAACTTGCAATTATTTTTGAAATTTTGAAAGCAAGATCTATTCCCCGAGAAAAATTCAGGCAAAGGAATTCTAGGTTCAGATATAGGAACATGAACAACAAAATCTTGTAAGTTTTGAACTTTCGTGGTGAGATTATTCAAACCTGCAGCTAAACTCTGAATATCCATTTTAAACAGGTGAACACAGAGCCATTCCAGGATTAGAAGGAGAGAGAGAGAGAAAGGCTGCAATATAGGCAGACTTGCAAGAGATTCAATTACAAGCACACTCAGAACTGAGAAAAAAAAAAAAAAAAAAATCTTCAGCAGACTTCTCTTTTCTCTCCTTTCTCTGTCAATTAATTTAACCCTTAGGGCCGGTCAAACTGTTATGGTTCTCAATGGCAAGAGAACATAGCCCAGCAAACATACGAACTAGCTCTTGGAAGGATGGAAACTAAACTGACCATGAACTAAACCTGCCGCACAACTAACAGTAGCCGGGTAGCGTAGCCTGCGTTTTATCCCTAGACGCCCAGCGCCGGCCGGAGGACTAACTAATCCTGGCAGAGGAAAATATAGTCCTGGCTCACCTCTAGAGAAATTTCCCCGAAAGGCAGACAGAGGCCCCCACAAATATTGGCGGTGATTTTAGATGAAATGACAAACGTAGTATGAAAATAGGTTTAGCAAAATTGAGGTCCGCTTACTAGATAGCAGGAAGACAGAAAGGGCACTTTCATGGTCAGCTGAAAACCCTATCAAAATACCATCCTGAAATTACTTTAAGACTCTAGTATTAACTCATAACATCAGAGTGGCAATTTCAGATCACAAGAGCTTTCCAGACACAGAAACGAAACTACAGCTGTGAACTGGAACAAAATGCAAAAACAAACAAGGACTAAGTCCAACTTAGCTGGGAGTTGTCTAGCAGCAGGAACATGCACAGAAAGGCTTCTGATTACAATGTTGACCGGCATGGAAGTGACAGAGGAGCAAGGCTAAATAGCGACTCCCACATCCTGATGGAAACAGGTGAACAGAGAGGATGATGCACACCAGTTCAATTCCACCAGTGGCCACCGGGGGAGCCCAAAATCCAATTTCACAACAAACTTTATTCTTTTATGAGTTGCTTACAAGTTTATGACCACTTATAAAATGTGTTCAAAGTGCTGCCCATTGTGTTGGATTGTCAATGCATCCCTCTTCTCCCACTCTTGACACACTGATAGCAACACCGCAGAAGAAATGCTAGAGAGGCTTCCAGTATCGGTTGTTTCAGATGCTGCACATCTCATATCTTCACAGCACAGACAATTGCCTTCAGATGACCCCAAAGATAAAAGTCTAAAGGGGTCAGATCAGAAGACCTTGGTGGCCATTCTCGGACCTGACACCCAAGATCGTGCACCACTACATTATGGGTGTCAGGTACGAGTATTCCTACATGAACAGTTTCCTGGAAAGTGAACTGCTCGTCGTGGGCCAGTGGCAGTATCGTACTGGACACACATGGGTTAAACACCACCCGGTGTGTACCTGTGGAGAACTCTGTTACCTCACAGAGTCGTGGAACCGCAGAGCTCAGATACCGTACCTTGTTAACTGTCACAGGGCACAGCTGAAACAGCGCTAGTGTTTGGTCACAAGACTCAACCCCAAGGACGCGGGGTAAAAGCCTCTCTAGACCCACTAAGCGCAGATACCACTGACTATATTATTTCTGATCCCCAACTGCCTCCATAATGCATAGGCATCCTGAAATCACATCATGGAGCACCAACAACTGACAAATGAGGTCCCTTCCATCAGTCCAACTCCTTAGATTTCGGGGTTTCTTGTGACTAGTCTTTAAAGGAGTCTGTCAGCACAGAATGACTGTTCATACCAAGTACGATCGCTCGGTGCACCCTTTGGGTGGCCAAAGCTTGTTTTACCTGTATCTTCACTCCCCTTCATTTTGATTACAGCTGACTTTACAGAGCCAGAGAAAGCCTGAGATTAAAGGGAACCTGTCAACTAAATTTGGCGGGACCAGTTTTAAGTCATATGGGCGGGGTTTTCGGGTGTTTGATTCACCCTTTCCTTACCCCCCAAATTCAGGTGACAGGTTCCCTTTAATGGAAATCAAATAGGTGGGAAGGTGCACTTAAATTTGGCCACATCAAGGATGGACAGAGCGCCTGAAGTTTGGTTTAACCAGTCATTCTGTGATTTCAGACTCCCTTCAAGCTTTTGAAAGTCTACAGTTACTGTAGGGTTCTAGCTGTCAATCCCATGTGGTCTCCCGCACAATTATCGTAGTTTACTATTAATTGCTCTTTAAGTCTTTAAAATATTGTATAATTAAAACAGTTCTATAAAATTTCTATAAGTTCACAAGATTTTATGTCAAATTTCTTCTCACTCCAAAAAAGTAATCAGGGAAGAAGTGTATGTGGATAAGATGTAAATTTACTTTTAGACAAATTTACTACAGTCCAAAAAATTAGTAGTGCATAACAATAAAAAATACCCATATTCTGACATTTTCAGATGTAGATTTATCTGGAGGCATGCAGCTGGTCACAAATTTTGCACAATTCTTACCAACTACTTGCCAGTTATGTTGGTGCAAAAAATGACAATATTAATAAATGTGTGCCTATAAGCCTTATTTATCACATTTCCAAATCAGATATCTTTTCCTTCTTGCCTTAAGCAACCAATCAGAGCTTTTATCATTTTACCGACATATAAAAGGGTTCAATCTGTAATGTCTGGGTTGCAGCCATTGGAAACTAGTAATAATCATAACCGTGATCTTGGTTCCTAAACATTTTGATAATTAAAAAAAAAACTTGCAGTATTACATAATACTGTGGCACATTCTTATGTAATGGTGCACTGGAATGCACCACATGTGATGTGTTTCAGGGGAGGCTTACTACAAGGAAAAAGGGATCCTACAATTAAAAGCATATATCAAATGTTGTGCACTTAGCTATCCTTGAAATAGCACAGGAAAAAGGCTCAGCCTTGGAACATGACATGTACTCTAAACAAGCTACTGTATATGTTATCTATCGCATAAGAGTAAATCTCATCTATAAAGTTCTTAGATGTGCACATTTAATGTGAGAGTGAGGGGGAATTATATGAATACCTTCATATACAAATAGCCTCTTCAGGGAGAAATAGGACTTGATCATTAGCGCCACCATTTGAATATAGCTATCCTAAAAGTCAACAGCGACCCTTTAATGAGCTTTGCCACATGACTTAAGAGGCCAAGCCAGAAACACCATTTGCAGTTAAGTGTTTCAGGGTATTTGCCCCTCTTCAGTGCAAGCAGGAGATCTAATTTGGCAAGGTAAGAAGCCTCTGGCTAGGCGCAAAGAGAGAACATTTCTACTTGTGGATGGAGACTTGTAGGCCATGTAAAACTCTACTTTATCTCTGAAGAGGCTATTTGCATATTTAAATTCCCAGAGGAGCAATGCATGGCCTATAAGTCTCCCTACATTAGTCTGGTAATTATATGTGAGGAGGGGTATACATAATAAAAACAAGTACAGTAATTTTAAACAATACAAGTCATGACTGGTACAAGTGAAAAAGTGGCACTGAGGAGGGGGCAAACATCCAGAAACATATGTTTGCAAATGGTGCTTGTGGTTTGACTTCTTATCCTAAGTCATATATCAAGGTTCATTAAAGGATCGATATTGAATTTTAGTATTTCTAAATCCAATACATTATGCTAGAGATCAAGTCTTCTTTCACTCAGAAGTTATTTTATTTAAACTCCCAGAGGAGCTTTACATGGCCTATAAGTTTCTTTACATCAGTTTGACACCATCCATAAGGAGACTCATTCTCCCTTATATGCTTTAACTTAATGTACCATAATATTGTTTTTCAATGCTGTCTAGATGAAAGGTGGAAGGATATGTAAGTATCCAAACTATAAAATACACTGTGTCAATTACTTAATACTTTTTTTGTGCCTGCAGTTCTGTCTGAAGAAGCAATCATCTTGTTTGAAAATGTATTCACCCTCATAGGTAAAACAATGCACAATCTAATAGGTCACTCTCCAGTTGATCAATAATGCATTGACTTGGTGAAAAAGTTAGTGGGCATTTCTCTGCACATAGTTCATATTTCTGAGATCTTATCTTTGGATCCTCTGATCAGCTGCTCAGCACAAGCTTTGGCTTAGCACAATGAGGGATAAGCTGTCAAGTGTGAGTGGGAATATTATCTGACATATGGCAACCATGTCTCGTTGGTCACATACTATCTTGTAAGGACTGTATTTGTTCATGTTTAATACATAATGAGTAAATATAAAAATGTCATCTTCAGTATGTTCCTTTAAACTCCGTGTCAGTTCCCTTCATCACAACAAAAAAGAGAAATATTTTCAACACGTATAACATGGGAAACTCAAGGCTATATATGGTTTTTTTTTAGCATGGTGCACATCTTTACAAATGTTCTAATGAAATGTGAAAAAATTTAATAAAAAATAATAATAATATATGAATATAAATACAATATATTATAAAAGATCTTCTATCTGCCACAGCCTCACAGCATTACTCTGTCCTTTTTCTAGATCCTCAGTATTTAGCACTGTCGATCACTCTATCCTGTTACAAACTCTCAAAAGCTTCGTCTTTTGGATCTTCTCATACCATAATAAATTAACATCTCATGTTATAGGTTGCACTCAATGAGCTTGTGTCTTCTTTCAACCTTAAAACTAGAAACTAAGACATGTGCAACATTTTAAAGAAGTTGCATCCATAAATGTGCCTAAATCCTGAACAAGTAATATGCCACATCCACTTTTCCCTCCAATTCTATAATGAAAATGTCTCTGATGCAAAATCTAATGCATAATCTAATTTTGTGTTTAAGGAGCAGATTAGATGTTCTTTTGGAGTAAAATTCAGGATTGATAAATGTGGGCCTTTGTATTTCCCATTAAAATTACCATCTTCTTGTCTTTCACCTGTTGGTGTCCCACAATACTCTGTCCTGGGACCCCTACTCCTTTCCATTTATGTATTTGGCCTGGAACAGCTCATATAATCTAATGGCTTTCTATACAACTTTTATACCGATAATGCTTAAATCTATCTCTTTGGTACAGAAGTTATGGTAAATCACTTCTATTTTATCTTGCATTTAGGACAGTCTGAAATATCATTCTTCTTCTCTTTCTGCTTTTCTCAGCTCAAAAAGAAGAAAGCCAAACTCATTATCTTTCCACTATCTCACTTAAATCTCTGTTCCCCACCACACATATGAACCACTGTTAATGGCACCTCATTTTCCCCGGTAAGTCTCATAAGGGTAACTTTTTATTCCACCTTGACTTTCAAATTACACATCCAATCTTTTACCACATCTAACTCAAAACCTTTTCTCAAATCCGATCTTACCTATACTTTGAATCAAAAAACGATCAAGTGCATGCCTTTATTATCTCCCATCAGGGGCATAACTGTGGTGGGAGTAGATGTTGCAGATGCCCCTTGGACCTACCTGCCTCTGGCCTAAACAAAAATACCAATATTGCCAAATACCATGATAGTGGAGGCCCCTGTTTAAGATTTTGCATTGGGCCCCACAAGCTTCAAGTTACTCCACTGTGTTCCATATAGACCTCTGCATCATCCTACTCTGTGCTTCCATCTAACAAATTTGTGACTCTTCAATCTATCCTCAACTGTGCTGCTCAATTTATCCACCTATCCGCTTCTTCTTTGCTTCTACTTCATAGCTATCCAACTTAGTGGCTATTCATGTAAAGAAAAGAAGAATGCAATGATTTGGAAAACTCTTACATATTTTATTCACAACATAACACAGATCAGAAGTTGACTTAAATATTTTTCAATTTCATTTGAAAAATTTAATAATTTAGAAATTGATGGCAGCAATAGGCTGTAATAGTAGATGGTACTAATAAAAAATAGCTGGAGGGTCAATTTTCAACTAAATCACATGACTAATATGAATATTAGGAAAAGGCCATGGCTACTATTGTTTGGCATCCTCTCTTCTTTTCACAGCTGTCAATAAATGTATGGGAAGTGAGAAAGACAATTTCTGGAGTTTTGAGAGAGGAATGACATCCCATTCTTATCTTATGTAGGATTTTATCTGCTCAACAGGCCTAGGCCTTCTACTTCTATGCCAGATTTTTTTTATTTCAATATGAGCCAAATTGTCCAGCAAGTTCATTTTCCAAACTCTTTATTTGCAAAGCATACTATTGTAATAGATTGTAGTATTTGACTTAACATTGCATTACTGAAATATGCAAGGCCTTCCGTGAAATAGACATTGGCTGGATGGGAGCATTTGTTGGTATAAAACCTTTATATATTGCTCACCATTGATGGTGCCTTTCAATATATGTAAACTGCCCATGCCCACTACCACCAAAGATGAAGACATCTGAACTGGGCACTTATAACAAACTGGGTGGTCCCTCTCCTCTAGTGCACACAACCCTGCTTCCGCAATCTCTATAAAAAATTTGATTCATCAGAACCACAGAACAGGTTTTTATTCTTGTTTTACTCTATTTAAATTAGCTTTGTTCCAAAGAAGATGGCAGCATTTCTGGATTGTGTTGATATATGGCTTCTTATATGCTTGATAGAGCCTGAACTTGCATTTGTGGATTGCACGGCAAACTGTGTTCACAGACAATGATTTCTGGAGCTATTCATGCCCAGGCAGTGATTTGCATGAACAAAACATGCATGGTTTTAATACAATACTGCTTGAGGACCAGTAGATCACGAGCATCTAATATTGACAATTGGCGCTGTCCCTTGTTCACATGTGCTTCTCTAGAATTTTTGAATCTTTTGATGATATTATGTACTGTACATGTTTGGATATTCAAAGGCTTTTCAATTTTCTGTTGAAGAATATTTTTCTGAACTTGTTACAGACACAGTTGTTCACAGCTAAATCTCTGACCATTTTTGCTTCTGAGAGACTCTACCTATTGTGAGATAGCACTACCTGAGTGTGTTGGGGAAACTCGCTTGGCATCGGGATGAAAGCACTCAGGCACGGTTTCTCCACATAAGCAATCTATCCGGTTTATTAAACATCATACATAACGTAAAGTTCATATCGTTACATCCACAAACATATCATGTTCACCGGTCTGTCCAAGTAGCAGATAACCTCTCTGCCCGATACCCCCCCCTGTTATCTGGAGTTACCTTACAGGAGCTCAGGCTTCATACTCCTGTCAGTGCTGGTTCCCAGGGGAAAGCTGCCTCACTGGGGTCACCGTCCTTGTGACCAGGGCATCTCAGAAAGTCTAGACCCGCAGTAGGAACTGCAGCTTCCCCAACACAGTAGCCATCCCAGGCTCTGCAGATACGGCCTCTCCATGCGCTATTCAGGAAGTCCAGTCCCAGGCACTTCCAAGACACAGGCCTTCAGTCCATGGTCTCACCATGTGCTTCCAGGAATCCAGTCCACTCCAGGACATTCCAACACATTGACCATTCCAGGACTCACACTCTCAGCAGGTGCTTTCAGGAATCCAGTCCATCCCAGGACATTCCAACACACTGACGATTCAGTCCATAGCCTCAGCAGGTGCTTCCAGGAATCCAGTCCACTCCAGGACATTCTAACACACAGGCTATACAGGAACTCACACTCTGAACATTTGACCCAAACCTTGGTCACATTATGTAGCTGTAACCACTCCCATAGATGGGTGGTGTATGTGTTTAGCCAGTCGCGCCCAGCTCACCCTGCAAGCCTCCCTTTACAAACTGTACCAATACTTGTGGGACTGCAGGTCCCAGAACAACAATACCACAGGCTTACAGCGCAGACTTCCTCTGCGACACATACTGGCCATTTACAATCATGCCGGACATTGTTTCATTATCATCATTACAGATACGCCTCCATGCGTATCCTGAGGATCACATATAGCGCCCCCTGGCTATAACATGGGTCACTGCATCACACTATATAAAATGCTCTCTTTACATACTAAGTCATGTGACTTAGTTAAAAAAACTGAAATATGTTTCTGCCATAAATTTCTAAATAAGTTAAATATTTTTCCACTACATTTGAAAAAATTAACTTTCAACGTCTGATCTGTGTTCTATGTTCTATTTAGAATTAAATAAAGCTACAAGAGATTTCCAAATTATTTCATTCTTATTTTCTTTACATTTCACACATAATCCCATTTTTTTGCGAACTGGAGTTGTACATATTAACAAGCTGTTTATTTTTAACAATATTTCTAGATTGATTTAATCTACAGTGGGAAAATAAGAATTTGATACACTTCCAATTTTGCATGTTTTCCCACCTGTATCAAACACTTATTTTCCCCACTGTATATCCCTTTATCCACTAAATGTATCTACATATAACCATCTAGCAATGTCTACCATTATCTTTTCATTACCCCAAAAGCAAGACTACCTATATACCATAACAATCAAATCTCTTTAGTACCAGGCACTTTAGATATACTATCTTATTTAGTTTTAATAAGTTGCAAGTAATATAATTGCAAAGGGTTTCCCGAACACACTCTGACCTTGGCTAAAAGTCTATGAGCCGAATCGGCATGAAATGAGTAAATGTCTAAAAGTTCATTCATGCAATGAATCCAAATCTTGACGACTCATTCCAGATATATGGACTCCAGCTGCACAGAACTCTCAGTGGCCTAATTTGTATTGTGTCAATGCATTTGTATCTACTTAGCATTATTAAAATATTGATTGTCTCACTCTGCTAGATGTGTCTTTGTCTTGTGTCTAGTCCGGCAAATGCTGGTTTCTAAATGGTTAAGAAAATGTTTATCACAAGACTGGCTTCAGAGTTGAAAGTAATGTGATCAGTAATGAATTTTGTGTTACATTAGGTTGTATAAATGGGCAGACAAGCGCAGACAACAAGTGGCCAGGAGTCAGGGCTAATCTAATGAAGTAAAAATAGAGACAGCACCAATTATACATGGGGCCAGCTCAGAGCTGCTGCAGGGACTGCAAATGAATAGGTACAAATCAAATTACTCACTAATAGACGCACTACAAGAGGGGGCAGTCAATGCTAAATGCATTAAGGCCTTGTGACCTCCCTGCTCTAAACAGCACAATCCCAAATTTGACTTCTATCCCTTTCTTTCTCCCCCCTCCTCACCCTCTCTACAGAAATAAAAGAGACTCTTGTTCGCTTAAGAGCCACAATGCAACAATGTTTCTCCTTAAATGATTGAAACATTTGGGCTGTCAAAGTCGGGAAACATTTTTACATTATCAAACTGCTCTGCAGAAAGATGGTCTAAGAGCCATGCATTACAATCCTGCCGAATGGTCATACGGGCTTTTAGAAAGTGTTCACGCACCGTTCAGAGATGTCAGGCACAACAAAATGTTCAATGTATACAATTTTAGACAATGGCTTAGAGCTTCTTCTTTTTATCCCTGCTGTCTTCCTGAAAATAAACATCTATGTTCCTGACAAGATCCCTCTACATACTATCAAGCTTATGCACTTGTAGCAAATGGCAAAAAAACAGCAGCTGCTAATGAAAAATATAGCTCAAAATAGACCATATTTGACGGGGCACGTGTCACACAGGAGAATTCTTTGAAGGCATGTCATATATAATAGCGGTATGTTTAGCTATTTGGGATATTGGAAGCTGTCAATCATGTAGTAGTGAGATTATAAACATCTACACCTCTCTGTATCAGTAACAAAATGATTAATATTTCTTATCTCGTGTTCAAAAAAAGGAACAGAAGAGTAAACAGTGAGAAATTAATCAAGTTTGCAATTTACTTGCTATGTTTATCTGCCTATGTTCTCTCCTTATCACTACCATACTTTTTTTTAATTATTATTATCGCTCGCTGCCATAGGTCCGCCCACCACAGCTGCCTGGGAGAAGTGGCTGAACTTATGCATTGGTTACATGGTCTTTCCAGCTGACGTTGTAAGCAATATCTTGAGAGAACAATGGAGCACACAGTGAACACCATCAGCTTCTGTATCATAAGACCTCCGATACTGTAGAACATGGTGGGGAACCTTTTTTTTTGCCTAGGATTTGCCTTTTGGATATTTATACCATCCGTTGGTGGCTGTACAAATCGCATGCTAACTTTTCCCACAAGGTATGTCCTGACGTTGACACTGGTGTCAGAACATAATCTTTCACTGCATGCACCTCAAGCTCTGTGGTCCTCGGGGGCCAAAGAAATGGTTATAGAGGGCCGTAAATGGCCTGCGGGCCTGAGGTTCCCCACCCCTGCTGTAGAAGTAAGTTTGCTTCCAATAGCAGTATCAGGGCATACAGTTCAGGTCAGCGGTGCGATGATGCTCTGAACTGTCACTCAATCAGTAGCACCCACCCCATAACAATCAGCAACCTCAGGAGCAGTGTGTTCCCTAAAAGGGAACATAAGACAAACACCTTAAAATATAAAAATTAATTGATGTCCAGGTTCCAACATCTAACAGTTGTGACTCTAGCACAGTGACAATGGCAGTAAGCAAGAATATATAAAATTTCCATTTTCTTCACTGTTGGCTTCGAGTCAGTTTTGGAGCATGTTGCAGCTACTTGTAGCTTTATTCCCACATTGTTTTCATATGGTAAAACCTGCTATATACCCAAGGCATAGGCAGCTTTTATATGAGGTATTGCTTATTAATGTAGGAAAAAGTTCTAGCAAGACACTAAGAACGTCTTTCAAAATTCAGTAATGAATGTAAGTAAGCAAATTGTCGATGCAGGATCAGATACATCAAATAACGAATTGTAAGGCTAAGTGCACACATTGCAGAATTGCAGCGGAAATTTCCGCGGCAATTCTGCAACTCCTGCCGCGGGTATATCGCATGCGGAATTGGCATGCGTTTTCCCGCTAAACACTACAGTTTTGCAAGCGTAATTAGCTTGCAGAATGCTAGCATTTTCCAAGCGATCTGTAGCATCGCTTGGAAAACTGATTGACAGGTTGGCCACACTTGTCAAACATAGTGTTTGACAAGTGTGACCAACTTTTTACTATTGATGCTGCCTATGCAGCATCAATAGTAAAAGATAGAGTGTTAAAAATAATAAATAAAAAATCATGACATTCTCACCTTCTGGCGTCCCCCGGCAGGCTTCCCGTTCCTCACAATGCTCCGGTCCCAGTAATGCTTTGCGGCATGACCCCAGATGACGTAGCTACATCATCACAGGTCATTTTTGCAATGCATTACTGGGACCGGAGCGTCGCGAGGAGCGGGAAGACTGCCGGGGGATGCCGGACGGTGAGAATATCATGATTTTTTATTTTAATTCTTTTTTTTAAACAATTATATGGTTCCCAGGGCCTGGCGGAGAGTCTCCTCTCCTCCACCCTGGGTACCATCCGCACATGATCCGCTTACTTCCCGCATGGTGGGCATAGCCCCATGCGGGAAGTAAGCGGAGCAATGCATTTTTATGTGTGCGGAATCCCCGCGATTCCACACAAAGAATGAACATGCGGAAAAAAACGCAGCATGTGCACAAAAAATGCGGAATGCATTCTAAAAATAGGATGCTTAATGTGAGCGTTTTTTTCGCGTTTTATAGCATTTGTATAGTGAAAAAAAAACGCGAAAAAACATGAACATGTGCACATAGCCTAAAAATCCTAGATTATTACATTTGTAATCAAAATTATTATTCAACATCATTTGCAAATTAGGCAAAATTTACAAACTTCCTGCTAGTTATAATAATCTAAAAAGCTCAACACCACTAATATAGCAAGTGTTGTCCCAAAATTTGACACAAAATTATACTTTTAATGACTACTCCACTCTCAGAATTATTCAACCATCATGATAATCGTCTATAGTAATTAGTTAACGTCCTTTACCTGTTCTGGACTGCTGTAAACATGAAGCATAGCCGGACAGCAGCTTCTGACATTTTTGAGGAAATTTAATCTATCCCTCATTGGCTTTCAATTTGCTAATATTTTTGGGTTTACGTGTTACAACAGCCTTCTTCAAATCCCAGCAAATTAATCAATAGATACCTAATTTTATCATAGTTTTCCATAGACATTACATACATATTAAATATTACTAAAAACAATATCAAAGTATGTATACATTCACACTATAAATGGATAAAAGAGGTAAAAAATTATCCAATTTTAGCTGTGCACTGTCAATATGACATTGTCATATCACGTCGTGTAGTTTCTTCACAGTGGTAAATCTAGAATAATCTGCTTATTATTGTAAAATCTATTGTTTGACTTTGTTTTATAATCTCTTCTTTATATCTGCACTTACTCTTCAGTCTCTGTTGGCTTTTCCACGCATACTGATGCTGTGTGCTAGTAATGGAAGTAATAAGTATAATGTATCTTGCAGTAGTCATAACTCTACAATAATGAGTGTAAATTGGCAGATAGCAGTACTACAAACACTACGAGTCTACTGGCTGTTTAAGTGATTAGTCTGGAAGCGCAGTTAAGCTTTTATCAGGGGTCTTTGACTCGAACATGTTAAAACTGTTCCGCAAAAACATTATATTATAAAAACCACCGTAACCTAGACACAAAGTGAAGAATCCAGATTAGGCTGGTTTAACACTCCGCTCTGAAGATCACTTCCACAGTGCACTTTCTTCAAATGTAGGAATGGATCACGACACAAGAAACACATTTCATGATACATTCTCTAGTAATGTGTGGTTGCTTCATTGTACTGTTGTCTATCTCCCCAATCATGGCCCATTTGTATGAACCAGAGCTATTCATCAAAAACATCTCTTGCTATATGTGACCTGATCACCAAATGTATTACATAGATGCAGACCCATATTTGCCACTAGCCACCGGAGGTACGGTGCCTATGGTGGTGCCCACATCAAGGAAACCGGCATCTTCCTGGAGGAGTGAGGGCGCAAATACAAATGAACCTCCGTGCATGCCGACACTTCCAGTTTCAGTGGAGCTCCAATCAGCTCACTGACCTGACGAGCCGAGGCGTGTGCATACTGCTGACGTCATGGAAGCGTGATGAGGCTACCTCATCACGCTGCTGACATCAATGCAGAGCGCCACGGAGGACAAGCCGGAGCCTGGAGTAGGTAATAGCTCGCAGAGCCAAAGATGCAGGGAGGAAGAATGGTGGGGGAGCTCGGTATGGGCAAAGACCCAGTATGCCAGAACATGGGGGGGATCGGTATGGAGAACATGGGGGAGGTATGTATTATGCACATAGAAAGGCATTGTTCACAGCAAAGCATGTGTTTACAGGACAATTTGTTGCTGAGAACAGTGATATATAAAAGGAGTCTTTCTCCCCCAAAATGCTGATTATTCTGTATACACATTTACTGTATATAGGGAACATAGCCAAGCCATATACAGTTTTAAGTTAATATTTTATTTTTACATGCAAATTAAGGGGGTCTGTGCACCCTTGGTGCGGTCTATGTCTTGGTGTACCATTACATCCTCTTATTTGCATATTAAAGCCATTCCCTTGTTATAATTGACAGAGGTCATTTGGTAAGAGTAAGTGCTGGCTAAGATATCTATGCATTTCTGCAGTTGTGCCCTGACACTAGTAAAGCACAGTTACGCTCCCAGTGTCAGCGTGAACGTGCACACAGTGAGTCTGCAGGCACGTTCTGATGCCTGGATCCTGCCTGCTTTTGGCTGTGTATTCAATGAGGAAGGGTGTTAACGTGTGCAGACACCACATCACAACGCCTTGTCCCCTCCTCACTGAAGCCGCTCGCTACTTCCAGGTGCACCGAGTGGCAGCGGCAGACAGACAGGATCCAGGCGTCAGAAGAGCCACATTGTGTGTACACCCTCACTGACAATTGGAGCGTGTTGCTGTGCTCCTCCAGTGTGAGTGTGCAAGTGCAGACAGGTGAGCTATTGTTAGACAGTGCTCAATCTTAGCAACGGATCACTATCAATCAATACAAGGGACTGGTTTAAAGGGAACCTGTCACCAGGTTTTCCCCATATAAAGAACGGTCAGCAGCTATAAGCCCTCTGCTACAAAATTATTTCATGCTGTCTATATGTCCCCAAACTCCTATGCAAGGCTCAGAAAATAGCTTTTATTATACCCACAGATGGCGTGGACTGGTCTGATGGGCTCTCTGGTCATGGCCTGGTGCTTACTCTCTTCTTACATTTGCTGTCTTCCTTCCTGCCTTGTGTGGTGCACTTCTCTTTGTTGTCCTCCTTCTCTGTGCTCCTGCGCAGGTGCACTTCTCTCTGCCCTGCCGACGGCAGAGCAAAGTACTGTAGTGCGCATGCGCCAACTTTACCTACATGTCATCAGCCTTCATTTGCCTTACCTGGCTAATGCACACGACAATACTTTGCTCTGCCCTTGCAGAGCAGAGAGAAGTGCTCCTGCGCAGGAGCAATTGGGGGACACTATGATGATGTCATAGGATGTGTCATCTCGAAGAATCAGGGAAGGAGGATGACGATTGTAAGAAGAGAGTAGGCGCTGGTTCAAGACCAATGAAGCCCATCAGACCAGACCATTTTACAGAGGAGCTTGGGACATACATACAGCTTAACAGAATGCTGTAACAGAGGCTTATACAGTAGGTGCTGGTTCTACTTTATATGGGGAAAATTTGGTGACAGGATCCCTTTAATTTTCAAATGTTAGGTCATAACAGTGCACTAAGGCTTAGGTAACGCCAAGAGTGCACAGATGTGGTTTCATTTGCATATTAAATAAATGTTGCATTTTCAGCAAATATTACACTAAACTGTATATACCTGGTATTATTTTAGTAGGGCTACGTCCCTTACATAAATTTTTATGTAGTACAATTGCAATTTTGAGGTGACAGACTACCTTTTAATAAACTTAAAATTCATTTCATCCAACAAATGAACAATTTGCTTGTGTATCAAGTGATTGACAGCCTGTTTAGATAGATCGATAATCAGTTTCCCACTATCAGCTGTAGTGTTAAAAGGGTTGTCTGGCCTAAAACTACAAATCTGTGTGACTGCAGACTTGTGAATCTTCACATCATGCATTGCTTGTTTTGAGAATTCTTTGGTGTCAGCACCGGAATTGGAAGTCATGTGACTGCGGGTATGTGATTTACATACTTCCAGCCTCATTCAATTTACTTGAATTGAAAGAGGCCATACCCATCTAATCAGATTGTTGCCAGGAGTATGCATATCACATGACCACATTACATAGCACCAACATCTGAAAATCATCACAGCGCGCAGTGCGCTACGCTGGGAGGATTCACAACACTCCAGTCATGTAGAGTGATTGCAGATTTGTTGTTTTACACTGGACAACCCCTTTAATACTCCTTAAAGTGGTTGCTGCAAGCTGGAACGTTATCCCCTATCCGCAGGTGGTCAGACCCCCAACTTTTCTGAGAACGGGAAAAGAGGTTAATCATCCACACTACTACTCCATTTATTCTTAAAGGGATGAAGATTACTGAGTATAGCACTATGCTGGTTTTTGGCATTATCATTAGAATGAAAGGAGCAGTAGTGTTGATGCCTCTGCTCCATTTAACCAGGGCTCTTTAGATCCCTGGTTCTCAAGATCAGTTGGACCCCAGTGATTGGAAAGTTATTTCTTAATGCCTTTAAAGAGTCTCTAAACTGTTGGGATATATATTATGTTTTATGCCCATTCTCAGCCGATCAGTGACCCCCACCAGTTGCTAAACAAAGACCTCTTCTAAGACTGCAGCTCAGGAGCACAAGCGATCATGCACACAGCAAAAAGGGAATCCTGTAATGATTCTCAATGGCGAGAGAACATAGCCCAGCATATATGAGAACTAGCTCTTGGAAGATGGAAACTATACTGACCATGAACTAAACCTGCCGCACAACTAGAAGTGGCCGGGTAGCATGCCTACGTTTTTTAACCCTAGATGCCCAGCGCCAGCCGGAGAACTACCTAATCCTAGCAGAGGAAAAGACAGTCCTGGCTCACCTCTAGAGAAATTTTCCCAAAAGGCAGACAGAGGCCCCCACATATATTGGCGGTGATTTTAGATGAAATGACAAACGTAGTATGAAAATAGGTTTAGCAAAATCGAGGTCCGCTTTCTAGATAGCAGGAAGACAGAAAGGACACTTTCATGGTCAGCAGAAAACCCTATCAAAACACCATCCAGAAATTCCTTTAAGACTCTAGCATTAACTCATAACACCAGAGTGGCAATTTCCGATCACAAGAGCTTTCCAGACACAGTAACGAAACAGCAGCTGTGAACAGGAACAAAATGCAAAAACACACAAGGACAAAAGTCCAACTTAGCTGAGAGTAGTCTAGTAGCAGGAACAAGCACAGAAGGCTTCTGATTACATTGTTGACCGGCAAGAAACTGACAGAGGAGCAAGGTTATATAGCGACTCCCACATCCTGATAGGAGCAGGTGAACAGAGGGGATGATGCACACAAGTTCAATTCCACAAGTGGCCACCGGGGGAGCCCAGAATCCAATTTCACAACAGTACCCCCCCTCAAGGAGGGGGCACCGAACCCTCACCAGAACCACCAGGGCGATCAGGATGAGCCCTATGAAAGGCACGGACAAGATCAGAGGCATGAACATCAGAGGCAGTGACCCAAGAATTATCCTCCTGACCGTATCCCTTCCATTTGACCAGATACTGGAGTCTCCGTCTGGAAACACGAGAGTCTAAGATCTTTTCCACAACGTACTCCAACTCACCCTCAACCAACACCGGAGCAGGAGGCTCAACGGAAGGCACAACCGGTACCTCATACCTGCGCAACAATGACCGATGAAAAACATTATGAATCGAAAAGGATGCAGGGAGGTCCAAACGGAAGGACACAGGGTTAAGAATCTCCAATATCTTGTACGAGCCGATGAACCGAGGCTTAAACTTAGGAGAAGAAACCCTCATAGGGACAAAACGAGAAGACAACCACACCAAGTCCCCAACACAAAGCCGAGGACCAACACGACGACGGCGGTTGGCAAAAAGCTGAGTCTTCTCCTGGGACAACTTCAAATTGTCCACCACCTGCCCCCAAATCTGATGCAACCTCTCCACCACAGCATCCACTCCAGGACAATCTGAAGATTCCACTTGACCGGAGGAAAATCGAGGATGAAACCCCAAATTACAGAAAAACGGGGACACCAAGGTGGCAGAGCTGGCCCGATTATTGAGGGCGAACTCCGCCAAAGGCAAAAAAGCAACCCAATCATCCTGATCCGCAGACACAAAACACCTCAAATATGTCTCCAAGGTCTGATTAGTCCGCTCGGTCTGGCCATTAGTCTGAGGATGGAAAGCAGACGAAAAAGACAAATCTATGCCCATCCTAGCACAGAATGCCCGCCAAAATCTAGACACGAATTGGGTCCCTCTGTCAGAAACGATATTCTCAGGAATACCATGCAAACGAACAACATTTTGAAAAAACAGAGGAACCAACTCGGAAGAAGAAGGCAACTTAGGCAAGGGAACCAGATGGACCATCTTAGAGAAACGGTCACACACCACCCAGATGACAGACATCTTCTGAGAAACAGGCAGATCTGAAATAAAATCCATCGAGATGTGCGTCCAAGGCCTCTTCGGGATAGGCAAGGGCAACAACAATCCACTAGCCCGAGAACAACAAGGCTTGGCCCGAGCACAAACGTCACAAGACTGCACAAAGCCTCGCACATCTCGTGACAGGGAAGGCCACCAGAAGGACCTTGCCACCAAATCCCTGGTACCAAAGATTCCAGGATGACCTGCCAACGCAGAAGAATGAACCTCAGAGATGACTCTACTGGTCCAATCATCAGGAACAAACAGTCTACCAGGTGGGCAACGATCAGGTCTATCTGCCTGAAACTCCTGCAAGGCCCGCCGCAGGTCTGGAGAAACGGCAGACAATATCACTCCATCTTTAAGGATACCTGTGGGCTCAGAATTACCAGGGGAGTCAGGCTCAAAACTCCTAGAAAGGGCATCCGCCTTAACATTCTTAGAACCCGGTAGGTACGACACCACAAAATTAAACCGAGAGAAAAACAACGACCAGCGCGCCTGTCTAGGATTCAGGCGCCTGGCAGACTCAAGGTAAATTAAATTTTTGTGGTCAGTCAATACCACCACCTGATGTCTGGCCCCCTCAAGCCAGTGACGCCACTCCTCAAAAGCCCACTTCATGGCCAAAAGCTCCCGATTCCCAATATCATAATTCCGCTCGGCGGGCGAAAATTTACGGGAGAAAAAAAGCACAAGGTCTCATCACGGAGCAGTCGGAACTTCTCTGCGACAACACCGCCCCAGCTCCGATTTCAGAAGCGTCGACCTCAACCTGAAAAGGAAGAGCAACATCAGGCTGACGCAACACTGGGGCGGAAGAAAAGCGGCGCTTGAGCTCCCGAAAGGCCTCCACAGCATCAGGGGACCAATCAGCAACATCAGCACCCTTCTTAGTCAAATCAGTCAATGGTTTTACAACATCAGAAAAACCAGCAATAAATCGACGATAAAAGTTAGCAAAGCCCAAAAATTTCTGAAGACTCTTAAGAGAAGAGGGTTGCGTCCAATCACCAATAGCCTGAACCTTGACAGGATCCATCTCGATGGAAGAGGGGGAAAAAATGTATCCCAAGAAAGAAATCTTTTGAACCCCAAAAACACACTTAGAACCCTTCACACACAAGGAATTAGACCGCAAAACCTGAAAAACCCTCCTGACCTGCTGGACATGAGAGTCCCAGTCATCCGAAAAAATCAGAATATCATCCAGATACACAATCATAAATTTATCCAAATAATCGCGGAAAATGTCATGCATAAAGGACTGGAAGACTGAAGGGGCATTTGAAAGACCAAAAGGCATCACCAAATACTCAAAATGGCCCTCGGGCGTATTAAATGCGGTTTTCCACTCATCCCCCTGCTTGATTCGCACCAAATTATACGCCCCACGGAGATCAATCTTAGAGAACCACTTGGCCCCCTTTATACGAGCAAACAAATCAGTAAGCAGTGGTAACGGATATTGATATTTAACCGTGATTTTATTCAAAAGTCGATAATCAATACACGGCCTCAAAGAGCCGTCTTTCTTAGACACAAAGAAAAAACCGGCTCCTAAGGGAGATGACGAAGGACGAATATGTCCCTTTTCCAAGGACTCCTTTATATATTCTCGCATAGCAGCGTGTTCAGGCACAGACAGATTAAATAAACGACCCTTAGGGTATTTACTACCCGGAATCAAGTCTATGGCACAATCGCACTCCCGGTGCGGAGGTAGTGAACCAACCTTGGGTTCTTCAAAAACGTCACGAAAGTCAGACAAGAATTCAGGAATCTCAGAGGGAATAGATGATGAAATGGAAACCAAAGGTACGTCCCCATGAGTTCCTTTACATCCCCAGCTTAACACAGACATAGCTCTCCAGTCGAGGACTGGGTTATGAGATTGCAGCCATGGCAATCCCAGCACCAAAACATCATGTAGATTATACAGCACCAGAAAGCGAATAACCTCCTGGTGATCCGGATTAACACGCATAGTCACTTGTGTCCAGTATTGTGGTTTATTACTAGCCAATGGGGTGGAGTCAATCCCTTTCAGAGGTATCGGAGCCTCCAGTGGCTCCAAATCATACCCACAGCGTTTGGCAAAGGACCAATCCATAAGACTCAAAGCAGCGCCAGAGTCGACATAGGCGTCCGCGGTAATAGATGACAAAGAACAAATCAGGGTCACAGATAGAATAAACTTAGACTGTAAAGTGCTAATTGAAACAGACTTGTCAGGCTTCTTAGTACGCTTAAAGCATGCTGATATAACATGAGTTGAATCACCACAATAGAAGCACAACCCATTTTTTCGTCTAAAATTCTGCCGCTCGCTTCTGGACAGAATTCTATCACATTGCATATTTTCTGGCGTTTTCTCAGTAGACACCGCCAAATGGTGCACAGGTTTGCGCTCCCGCAGACGCCTATCGATCTGAATAGCCATCGTCATGGACTCATTCAGACTCGCAGGCACAGGGAACCCCACCATAACATCCTTAATGGCATCAGAGAGACCTTCTCTGAAAATCGCCGCCAGGGCGCACTCATTCCACTGAGTAAGCACAGACCATTTGCGGAATTTTTGGCAGTATATTTCAGCTTCATCTTGCCCCTGAGACAAGGACATCAAGGCCTTTTCCGCCTGAAGCTCTAAATGAGGTTCCTCATAAAGCAACCCCAAGGCCAGAAAAAACGCATCCACATTGAGCAACGCAGGATCCCCTGGTGCCAATGCAAAAGCCCAGTCTTGAGGGTCGCCCCGGAGCAAGGAAATTACAATCCTGACCTGCTGTGCAGGGTCTCCGGCAGAGCGAGACTTCAGGGACAAAAACAATTTGCAATTATTTTTAAAATTTTGAAAGTGAGATCTATTCCCCGAGAAGAATTCAGGCAAAGGAATTCTAGGCTCAGACATAGGTGCATGAACAACAAAATCTTGCAAATTTTGTACCTTTGTGGCGAGATTATTCAAACCTGTAGCTACACTCTGAAGATCCATTTGAAACAGGTGAACACAGAGCCATTCAAGGATTAGAAGGAGAGAAAGAGAGGAAGGCTGCAGTATAGGCAGACTAGCAAGTGATTCAATTAAGAGCACACTCAGAACTAGAGGAAAAAAAAAAAAAAAAATTGTAGCAGACTTCTTTTTTCTCTCCTTTCTCAGCCAGTAATTTAACCCTTTTTTGGGCCGGTCAAACTGTCATGATTCTCAATGGCGAGAGAACATAGCCCAGCATATATGAGAACTAGCTCTTGGAAGATGGAAACTATACTGACCATGAACTAAACCTGCCGCACAACTAGAAGTGGCCGGGTAGCATGCCTACGTTTTTTAACCCTAGATGCCCAGCGCCAGCCGGAGAACTACCTAATCCTAGCAGAGGAAAAGACAGTCCTGGCTCACCTCTAGAGAAATTTTCCCAAAAGGCAGACAGAGGCCCCCACATATATTGGCGGTGATTTTAGATGAAATGACAAACGTAGTATGAAAATAGGTTTAGCAAAATCGAGGTCCGCTTTCTAGATAGCAGGAAGACAGAAAGGACACTTTCATGGTCAGCAGAAAACCCTATCAAAACACCATCCAGAAATTCCTTTAAGACTCTAGCATTAACTCATAACACCAGAGTGGCAATTTCCGATCACAAGAGCTTTCCAGACACAGTAACGAAACAGCAGCTGTGAACAGGAACAAAATGCAAAAACACACAAGGACAAAAGTCCAACTTAGCTGAGAGTAGTCTAGTAGCAGGAACAAGCACAGAAGGCTTCTGATTACATTGTTGACCGGCAAGAAACTGACAGAGGAGCAAGGTTATATAGCGACTCCCACATCCTGATAGGAGCAGGTGAACAGAGGGGATGATGCACACAAGTTCAATTCCACAAGTGGCCACCGGGGGAGCCCAGAATCCAATTTCACAACAGAATCCAGTGAGTGCAAAGTCATAGTCCCATCTCCTAAACTGTGCATTTCTAAGAGGTCATTTGAGCAATTGGTGGGGGTCGCAGGACCCACCCCATGATGTCCCTTCTCCATAGTGGGTCAACTTGAGACACACCAATCTGCTGAGAATTAATGAACCGAAAACATATAAGGTATCTTCCAAAAGTTAAGTTATTCTTTAAATGTTTAATAAAGCTCCTGCCTAGGACTAAGCAGTACTTTGGTTCCTGCATAGTCTGATGGTCTTGTAACAACAACTCCAAGCATCTCCATACTGTAATGTTGTAAAGCTAATGGTATACATTTATATATGGTGCTGACATGACACTGATGTTGTTGTTGTACTAAGCTTAGCAATGTATTTATGTACTGATGGAGGTTCTGGTGATATTTTACTGCATCGACAGTGGTTCTGGTGATATTTGACTGTACTGGCGGTGGTTCTGGAGATGTAGCCATGTAGATGTTGCAATCTTTAATTTATCAGACTTGATACTAAAACATTATAAGTTAGTGTGCTGGACTACAAATACAGCTGTCTGAATGTCTATCAGCTGAACAAGGTAAAGACTAAAGCCCCCATATTCTAAAGACAGATGTCATTGTGTCGGCAGCTATCTCGCTCGAATCTCAAATATATAGGATTGCTTACTCTGCTGAACATTTCCGTGTTCTTTATAAGAGCCACTGCTATAAATCTCCAGCAGCAGTTTATCGCTTAGCGAACAAAAGGATCTACAGTCTGAAATCGGACATGCTGGATCAGTCAGAGCCCTCATAAACACTGGACTGTCAATGGAAGCTGTTGATATCGGCAGGTTTGGCCAAATTTAGCCTAATGTGTATAGGTTTCTTAACTACTGTCTGAAGTGTATGGGCACGGTCAGGGTATGTGCACATGACTTCTTTAAGACATCTGTGAATCCCTGGAGACAATTCAGGACACTTAGTCATCATTTTGTCCTGAAGCTACTTTTTTGCTTATTTTTAGTCATCTATTACGACATCTTTTAGCCATCAGTTATTGTTTAACTTTTTTTTTTACAAAATAGAAATGGACCAGTCAATTCTTTTAGCCAATTCATGTCTTAGGAAATCTGAAGCGGTTAAAAACCCCTCAAAGAACTGAACATATGAACAGCATGTCATCTTTACATTGCAGTGTATGAGTTCATTGTTTTCAGCATATATTTAGCACTTTTTCAGGCAGGTTACAGAGCAGATCTGTCTGAAAAAGGCGCTGTGTGCACACACCCTTAGTCTGGCTGATCAGTAGGGGGTGTGACCACTTAAAGTGCCTACGGCAGCATTAATGCCAAATACATAGTTGCATAGTTGGCTACTCATCTTATTAGCTACCTTGTAACACAATTTCTGTTGCACTGGCCTAATTTGGGTCACCTCCTTACTGCCGCACTGTCTCCATTACAAGGACCCTCTCTGACATTGACTGTACATGACACTTTAACTGGATATCACATTATTTGTAGTGTTTCTTTGACCTTTTCACACTTTTATTACTTGAACTGACAATTGATGGTATTTATCATGCAATCTAGTTATCAATATGTACTTCAATTTCTTTCACATAGACTATGGTATTTAAGATAGTGTTTCAGAGTTCTAGGTTTATTTAAGTGGGTCACCTCATTTTGGAGCTCTGTTGCCATGTGTCTAGTTTACACTATTCACATTCGACTGGCTGAGTTTTGTAGTCTTAGATGTTTTGTGGAGTATGTCTTCCTTTTTGTATTTTGGATGTAATAAACTTTAAATACATAGATTTGTATGATGTGATATATATTTTTTTCATTTCTGGTGGATGCGTGTGTAGGACACAGTGACTATTATCCTTTTTGCTGTGACTATCTTAGCTAATAGGTTTCAAACTGACCAGATGTGTCCAGATTCGTCATAAAAAACCTCAAAAGCTAAAACAGCTTGGCCATTTCAATGAGATATTAGCAAGACTTCTATTTAAAAAAGAATAGGTTTTGAAAAAATCCTTTTTAAGACTGATTTGAAAATGGAAAATTGTCCAAACTGGTTACTTTTTAAATACTTACGCTTAAACATTAACACTTTTTGATGCAGTCATGGATTACCCGAGTAGTAAAAAAAAGCATAAGGCTGCTTTCACACTAGCGTCTCGGTACGGGCCCGTCGCAGTGCGTCGGGCCAACGTACCGACGCATGCTGTGAAATAAATGCCTGACGTGGGCAGCGGAAGCAGTCTTACGACACTTCCGCTGCCCCGTTGCAAGGTCCGGGGAGGAGGGGGCAGAGTTTCGGCAGCGCATGCGCGGTGAAAAATGGTGGACACGACGCGCAAAAAAAGTTACATGTAACTTTTTTTGTGCCGACGGTCCGCCAAAACACGACGCAACCGTCGCACGACTGTTGCGACGTGTGGCGATACGTCACAATGCGTTGCTAATGTTAGTCTATTGGGAAAAAACGCATCCTGCAGACAACTTTGCAGGATGCATTTTTTCTCCTAAACATCGCATTGCGACGTACAGCCAAAACCGCTAGTGTGAAAGTAGCCTTACAATGCTTATGACTGCAAAGTAAGTAGTCAGTTACATATACTTTTGTAAATATTTCAATAAAAGAACCCGGCCACTATATAGAAATAAAAGAAAAAGCAGGATAAGAAAGTTCTGCACTTTTGCAAAGATTTAACCTTTAATGGAAGAAACAAAGACAGCAAGCTACTGTTTTCAATAATTACATTGTGCACTTTATAAAAGTAGAGATGCGCCCTCCCTGAAACTTATAATTACCACACAAAAAAAGAAAATATTACAACAAAGGCAAACAAGGACAACATTAATTCAGACAATAAAATTCCAATATTGGTAAATCAAGTGCTATCATTCTTAAGATAACTATTAATGTTGAGCGAGTGTACCCGTTGCTCGGGTTTTCCTGAGTACGCTAGGATGATTTCCGAGTATTTGTTAGTGTTCGGAGATTTCGTTTTCATCGTGGTAGCTGAATGATTTACAGCTAGTAGCCAGGCTGAGTACATGTTGGGGTTGCTTGGTTGCTAGGGAATCCCCACATGTAATCAAGCTGTCTAGTAGCTGTAAATCATTTAGCTGCCACGATGAAAACTAAATCTGCGAGTAGTCATAAATACTCGGAGGTCACCCGAGCGTGCTTGGGAAAACCGGTGCAACGAGTACACTCGCTCATCACTAATAACTATATATTAGGGATTTCAGACTGCCATTTTTTTAAGTAATTATTTATAGATAAAAGTACCCATACACCTAAAGCAGTGATTGACTAAGCAATAAGAAAGGAAGCCGTCTCACCACGATAACCTGTTATTTTCCAGAACTTGGAACAATGTCATTCCCATGGACAGAAATAAAAAAAGATTCTGTCCATGGCAGTAGATCTTTTCATGGACAGTCTTGGGATGTAATTAAGATTTTATAACTCTCCAAAAAATTCAAGACTTTATCTCGGTCTGAGTTGGATCTACCCTCAAGTCTCTTGTGATCGACTAATACTTATTTGGCTGACAGCTATCTCACCTGAGTCTCACATACACATCGGTACTCAGTTTAAGTAGCAAGTAGGTACCATACATCTCTTTTGGTGATTTATCTCATGGGGAACAAAAAGATTAGGTGTTTTATTTCAACAGACCCCAATCCTTTTCTTTAACCTACATGATCTGTACGGTGAGAACCATACAAATTAGACAGTTGGCAGATGAAAGTTTTTAATATTTCCAAGCAGCACTGTCAAACCTCTGTTGTTTAAATGTCGAACCCACAACAGAAACACCAAGCACTGTGATGCGACTGGCTCACCGATTCCAGCATTATGGGGTGCACTTCGACAGAACCAGGAGGCTGACTCAGTTCTTTCGTTACTCGCAGTCTCTGAAGCCTTTTGCCACACGAACACTTTTTTGTATACTTTGGGAACACCATTGCCTGCTTGCTTTCACTTGGCTTCATGTACAGTCCAGCACTATACACAGGATCATGCTTCACAAATGGCATGACCTTCTTCCTGTGCACTGTCCAAGTTGTAAAAGGTCTCACTTTATTTAGGCATATCCTTACATACAATGTGAGGTTGGTCAATGATGCAAACATTAGATGGAGTTTTTAGCACCTTTTCTATTTTTGCTTTTTGATTGTGAATTATAGAATATATCAACATTTTTTAGAAACAATGATTCCATTGTCTCAATTGGAAAAATTGAGAATGATGAAATGTAACTAAGGAAAACATGTCTAATAGGTGAGAAGATCAAGCTCTGCTTATTCTTATGATAAACATAAACTTTTACACCTACCATGGATCAGCAGAGATCATCTACGATTTAGACTCAAGAAAGGAGTTCCATTATGGATACTACTCCAGAAAATGTGTGGATCTAATTACTTGATGTGTCTGGTAATATTTTTGCATTGATTTCTTATTTAACCTGTTCTCCCTTATGGAAACTGAACGGATTAACATAGGGCCTATGTATTAAAAGTATTTACACCATGTTCCTCTTTATATTAACAAAAGTGTATGAGGTACTATTTATCAAACAATTATTTTTTTGCAAGAAGGTAAACTTATTTGTGAAAGAGAAATAAATGCTTTCCAAATAGTCCAAATGAAAGCCAGTCAATAGCCTGCAATCTAAGCATCAAGGACAACAAGAATGATTTGACTACTTACTGACTTGCCTTTAGTTTTTAAGTGAAAAAGAAGACATTCAGTGCATGAAATAATATTATTTTTAGTTGTTATTTATAGTTGTTATTTTTTACCCACTGAGTCCATATGCTTATTCATTGCAGTTTCTTTTTAGTAATTTATGTATTTTTTTCAGTTCACATAAAACAGCAGTCCTATATGTTTCCCTCATAGATCAGACTGTCTAATTCTTGGCTCTATCTTTCGATGATTTTCTTTTATTTAAGACTCCCCTATTTCACTTTTTCATGCTGTTTTTAAATCACAGGTGGCCTCCCTTGTTAATCACAGATTCCAAAATTACATTCCATAGAAAAGTCTATTTTCCTTGTATTATACAAGTGATATAAAATATGCAAAACAGTGTATGAAAATAAAGAAAAAATGGGCCTAAATGCATTGCTAAAATTACAGCCAAGAAAACTTAGTGTGAAAAAGATCAAACACTTGGTGTCTGCTAATTATAGTGTTATATGAATCTGAACTAGCAGACAAATGCCAGTAATACTGTCTTTTGCTTTGTTTCACTAGGGGGCAGTAATATCTATCTGTCCCTTTGCTATGGAGCCAAATGGTTGAATTTAGGAACCACATGTGGTTCCAGAATCCCTAATTGGGCAGCACTGCAGAATAAAAAAGAGGTATGACTTTTAGAAAGCAATTCCAGTCTCTTGGAAAAACTGAAGAAACATGCTTTATTAAGCCAAACTCAAAGGAAATGTATAATTAGCTGTTGAAATTACAACCCCAATCCCCCAAAAATTGATGATGTAAAGTGTCAAGAAGTCAGGAATGCAATAATTTGGAAATATCTTACAGCCATCTTTTATTTACTACAGCATATAGAACACATATTAGAAATTGAAAGTTAGACACTTTTCCATTTCATTTGAAAAAAAAAACTTATTTAGAAATTGATGACAACAATACATCTTCGAAAAGTTGGGACAGGATTAACAAAAGGCCAGAGATCTAAATGGTAGTAATGAAAAACAGCTGGGGATCAATTTTCAATATGACTGTGAATAAAAAGAGCTGATAGAGAGGCAGAGTCTCTTAGAAGCAAAGATAGTCAGAGGTTCACCAATCTGTGAACAACTTCGGCTAAAAATTGTGGAATACGTGCAGAAAAATGTTCCTTAACCCCTTAATGACCGCCAAAACGTCTTTTAACTGACCTGAGATATGTCGGCTGTATACTATAGTTGACAACTTGCTGCATCAGCCATGATCAGTGTTTGCACAGTCCATATCTGTTTAAACCCTTAGACGCTGCTGTAAATAGTGACTACATCATATAAATGGTTAACAGAGTGTGGGGGCTTCCTCTTTATCCCAATTAGTGCCCTCAGATCATGATTTTGTGGTCCTGATGTTTGCCATGGCAGTTTACGAGCAAATAGCGGCCTAAGAGTCTAACGACTGTAGTAATTTGCTCAGAAGGTACCAACATTTAGGTGGTAAAAATACACATTTTCATTTCTGTCATGCCACTTTGCATTAATTCCTGAAAAGTACCTGAAGGGTTAAGAAACTACCTGACAGCAGTCTTCAATATGTCAGGAGGTGCTGTTTTTAAAATGGTATAACTTTTGGGGGTTTCCCAATATATAAGACCCCTAAAGTCACTTCAAACATGGATAAGTCCTAAAAAAATTACTTTTGTAAATTTCCTTGAAAAAAATCAAAAATTACTGTTACATTTTTAAAACTCCTAAAATGCTAACAAAATAAAAGAACATTTTACAAATGGTGCTGATGTAAAGCAGACATGTGGGAAATGTTATTAATGTTTCGCTGTGGTATGACTATCTGGATTAAAGGAATAAGCATTCAAAGTTTGAAAATTGCTATTTTTTTTTACATTTTTCTCAAATTTCTGATACTTTTTTATAAATAAACACAAAACATATCGACCTAAATTTACCATTATCATAAAGTATAACATGTCACGAAAAAACAATCTAAAAATTACTGGGATTTGTGGAAGCATTGCAGAGTTATTACCACATAAAGTGACATTGGTCAGATTTCCAAAATTTGGCTCCGTCACTAAGGGTTTAATGTGAAAAAAATAAAAAAAAATAAAATAAAAAAAATATATATATATATATATATATATATATATATATATAAAAGATTCAGTCCTGCAGATCCTATGACATGCTGGGAGTTATAGTTCACTAAAGGAGTGGCAGAGTGCTTTATTGTGTTTTGGAAAGACTAACCTCTTAATTGTGGCAGCCAGCCAGCCAGCCTGTGGTGAGGTAAAAGCATCCCATGACTGCACACACAGAGCCCTCCCTCTTATTGCCTTTCCACAGCACAGGTAATGGAAGCCAGCAGATTCTAGTGTCGGAGTCTGAAGGACCTGTGATGATGTCAAGAAGAGGGAGGGCTCTGTGCTGCTCCAGCCCGCCCACTTCTGACATCATCACAGGTCCTCCTTGTGCTGCACAGCACTCAGCTCCAGCCCAGGAAGGTATGCAGCGATCTCCTCTCACCTGGCCCCTGCTGCTGCTGCCTCCTCCTCCCCAGGACACACGGATCTCCCCAGCTGCTGCAGGAATCAGCGCTGAGGAATCCATGTGTGTCGCTGCTTAAGTGCAGTATTCATTTGCTGCTCCTGGCTCACCGCTCAGCTGATAGGTGGGTGGGGAGTAGCTAATGAATATTCACTGCACTTAATCATCGGGACCACATGGTTTCCCCAGCAGCTGATTCCCAGCAGTGGGGACATTTTTCTGCCTCCTGAAGTGGGATATCATTGCGATCCCACTGGCTGCTGCCCCCCTCCCCACATGCTACATCCCTACCATAAGATGCACCCACACTTTCCTCCCAAATTTGGAGGAAAAAAAGTGCGTCTTATGGTCAGAAAAATACGGTAGTTCATAGCCTGAATCTCTAAAGGTATGATGTTGTATGTTTTCCTATGAAATGGTAGCTTACATATTTTAAAGAGTTTATCAATGCCCTGGCCCTGTCCTAATTTTCATTTCAATCACGTGACTTAGTTGAAAATCGACCCTCCAGTTGTTTCCATTACTACCACCTATGTTTTCAGCCTTTTGATAACTCTGTTCCAATTTGTATTAGATGTATTGCTGCCACTAATTATTAAATTAGTTATTTTTTTCAAATGAAATAGAAAAAGGTCTGACTTTAAACTTCTGAAATGTGTTCTATGTTCCAGTGTGAATAAAATATGGCTATAACAAATTTCCAACCCATTTCATTCTTGTTTTCTTTATATGTTACACAGTGAAAAAGCAGAGAAAAGAAACAGTCTTACCAACTCCAGGTCAGATTACCAATGCACTGGCAGGATGCAGGAAACCCCCAAAATGCACACAGATGAGGCTTGCATAGGGTGCCAGTCACACATTTGTGTACATTTTTAATACTAGGCAACTGCCCCCTCCATGAATTGGTAGGTTTGTGAGTGGTTTCTTCATCAGCATTTTGCACCTGTGCTGCCTCCGCCTTTATCATGGGGGTCTCCTGCAGCCTGCTAGTGCTTTGGTAATCTGACTTGGAGTTGGTAAAGTTGTTTTTTTCTGTGATATTTCTTGAATACATGTCCATGTGTGAGCCATTTTTTAATTTAGTACGGGGGCAAGTATGAGGACACTTGACGTGGGTTGCGAGCTTGCGTATTTTGGCCATTTTCCATCTTTTTAGTGCCCACTTTCCCATTATTTGCGGGATGCAGCCAGGTCCCCTAGTGTTGGTTGAGTAAGTTGGGGTGTTTGTCTTGTGGGGTGCACTTATATAGTGCTGGCAGTCCGCCTGATCTAATAATATGGGTGTCATCAATAGGTTGTAAGCGGGACACTGCATCACACATAGTTCTGTGTCTGGCACCCTATGCAAGCCTCATCTGTGTGCATTTTAATACTAGGCAACCACCCCCTCCATGAATTGATAGGTTTGTAAGTGGTTGCTTCATAAGTATTTTGGACCTGTGTTGCCCCTCCTTTATCATGGGGGTCTCCTGAATCCTGCTAGTGTATTGGTAATCTGACCTGGAGTTGGTATGGCTGTTTTTTTCTGTCATTTTTCTTTAATTTATGTCCTTCTGTGAGGTATTTTACACAGTGACCCATCTTTCTAAGGATTGGGTTGTTCAACCAAAGTAAAATTGTTATTGAATGAACTACAACTGGAATATACAATCATATTACTAACAAAAATGGCAACATTTGTGTTAGCCTCTCTTATTTGTTAGATATATTCATTTGGATTACTTGGATATTGCTAAAAGATTGGAAATGTCAGAACTAGCCGCAAAATTTTTCCATCATAATAGGCAACAATAAAAAAACAACAACAATGGGGCATATTTCTGAAAATTGTTTGATAAGTTAATTTTTAGTCTAGTCCAACTTTAGACCTGCTTTAATTAGCCATCAAGTACCTCTAACAGCCATGGGTGGATCTGAGATCCACCCGTGGCAGTTAACCAGTTAAATGCCGGTCAATCACTGACAGTGTCATTTAACACTCACACACAGGAAGCGAGTCATTGATCCTGCCATTCGGAGTGCCCATCACATTACTGCGGGGTACCAATGGGTTGTCATGACAGTCTGAGGTCCGCTGAAGACCCAGATGCCTGTCATCATGATCGTCCTGTGAATGCTGGACCGTTGTTGGCATTCATAAGAGATCATGATTTTTGCTATACATAGCAGTGCAGAAGCACTGCTATGTATAGCAAAGGTGATTGGAAAACTGCAGCTTCAAGTCTCGTGATATTGACCTGCAGATATGGGGTCAATGTGCAGGTTAACAGCGTTCCGACACACTATGAGGCACCAGCACTAAGAACCCCACTACAGAGAGGAAATTAACTTTATTCTCCAGGTAGTATTCAGCTTCCAGTCACAGGGGTGGTGCCAGCATGGCTTCTCTCTATACACTGAGTGGTAACCGAAACCGTGGCGGCACAAATCTATGATTGGAAGCCAAATGATGCCAGGGGAAATAAAGTTCTGGCAGAGGGGCTCTTAGTGCAGGTGCCCCACGGTGTCTGAATGTTATTAACCTGCAGATTAACCCTATATCTGCAGGTAAATAGTTTTATTTTACATGACAGGTTCACTTTAAAACCCTCATACAGCTGCATCAACTGAAAAATAAAAACATTACAGGTTTCGGAAACAGGCAAGATTTTTTTTTTTACGAATTTCGGAATTTCTTTCCCCCAATTCAAAAAGTACTATACAAGTTTGATTTTGTTGTAATCGTACTGACCTAGAAAATAATGTTCACAGGTCAATCACATGTTTAATCATGTTCATTTATATCATATCATGAACACAATAAAAACTAACACCCTCCCCCCACAAAAAAATGTGGAAGTTTTCAGCGCTTGGAATCTATTTCCTGTTTTACAGTACGTTGAATGGTAAAATAAATGGTGACATTCAAAACTACAACTCGTCCCGCAAAAAAGAAGACCTCGTACATCTATGTTGACAGAAGAATAAAAAAGTTATCGTTCTCAGAAAAAAAAGAGGAACTTTTTTTTTTACCATGTCAGGAAGGGATTAATTATCCAAATTTTATAGAGCTACGGTTATTCCTTCAAGGAAGGATGGGAAAAATCCCTTTGATATATACAGTAACAGTGTTGCTGTTTTCATGAAATGCATTCTCCAATTCTAGACTTTACACATGGAATATAATTGATAGAAGCATGGAGACACATTTATAGACACAGAGGTGTGTACACATCAAGTTATTGCAAAACCCGTCTGACAAGTCCAACAAAACATCATAAAAAGCTAATTAAAAATATGAAATACAAATGAACAACAAAGGCAATTACATAGTTTTCACCCCTAGAGGAAAAAATGGCAGCAATAAAGACAATGGGTTCTGGCACTCCATCAAACACAAGCTAACAAATAACTAAGGCAGAAACATCTAGCCTTCCTAAATCATGTCTAGTTTCTCGCTGCCAGCACATCTTCTATGCCAAACCTATTCTCATTGTGACTTTCACACATGCTTACATGACACGCTATAAATCAGACAGTTACATGGCTATGGAATCTACTCAGGCTATGTTTATGGTAATTTAATAATAGAGAAAGATAGAGATCGATATGAATAATCTATTGGGTCTCTAGTCTAAATTAAAACATAAAACTTTGGTAAAACAATAATATTGATCAGCTGTGATGTTTTTTTCCAGCAACTACCTCAGACAATCCAGATCAGGGTGTTGAATCTGGAAACTTTGATGGAATTTTGGAAACCTCCAGGTCTTGACAGCGTTTAGAAACAGAACACCAAACTATTAGATAAGTGTGGATGTGTTCATTGTTATAATTGGACTGACATAAATGGCTCATTCTCTTTTTTTCCTATGTGAATAAGTGTACATGGCTTTGAGAAACTTAATCAAGGCCAATGGCATTAAAAATAAAGCCACCTTGATATTAATATAAAGAAACAATTCTAATAGCATAGCTTCAAGTTACACATTTTTCAATTTAGACAATAAATTTCAGGCTTACAATTATCCTTCAAGTACAGTGGAAATAACTATTCTAGGGAAAAATGCAGTGCACAATGTACTTTGTTATATTGCAGAGGCTTTTTTCACACTAATAACTCATCTTTTTATTTTACTAAATAGCATTGAGAACCAAGCTCATTTGCTTCAAAGGAATTTATGAGAGTAAATGCTGTTATCTGGTCTAGGTTACTCATTTTGCATTGGTTTTCAGTGATGAGCAAAGCTGCTCCGATAAGGTTTTATCTGAGAATGTTCGGGTGCTAGCCGATTGACTTTGGCGTGCTCGAAAAATATGTTCGAGTCCCCGTGCCTGCATGCTTTGCGCCTGTTCGACAGCGGAAACACATGCAGGGATTGCCTAACAAACAGGGAATCCCCGCATGTGTTGTGGTTGTCGAACAGCCGTGAGAACATATTTTCAAGCACACCAAAGTCACTCGGTTAGCACCCGAACATACTGGATAACACCTAATCTGAGCACATTCGCTCATCACTATTGGTTTTCTGTTATTTTTGGTCATAAGATGTAGCAAAAAAATCCCAAAAGAGAGCCCGTTTGATTCAAATAAACACTTTGTCACAAGGAAGGGTGGCACCAATTTAAAGACAGCTCTGAGTCTTAAAAAGTAGGAATATCTGAGATATGCCGAATAGCTGTCTCACAAAGCAATGTAAAAATAAAAACGCTGTTATGTGAATGTGGTGAGGGAAAAATGGAAAAAAACTATGCATCTTGGCCAGTTGCAAAATTAAGGGATATTAATCAAAAGGGATCCATTAGAAGCCCCTTGATCAACAATCAAAAATTTTTGAATGAAGATACCTTCCTGGCATGGAAAGTCTCTGAAAACCATAATGTCTCTCACCTCTCCTCATTTTTCAGAATCCAGGAGACTGGCGTTGAGAGGACTTTTTAATGGTTAGAATATTCTCCAGCTGGCATCTACTTTATACAGTAGATTGCTTTTTAGTAAGTCTGCAGACTTAACACCTACATTTGTATGGTCATGGGAATAAAAACTCAATAGTCTGTAAGGGAATGTCATATCCAGAAGAATAATTCAAAAATCTTGACTAGATGTTACAGATGACCAGAAAAAATACACTGCTCAAAAAACATAAAGGGAACAATAAAATCTCACATCCTAGTTATCACTGAATGAAATATTCCAGTTGTAAATCTTTATTCATTACATAGTGGAATGTGTTGAGAACAATAAAACCTAAAAATGATCAATGTAAATCACAACTAATATCCCACGGAGGTCTGGAGTTGGAATGATGCTCAAAATGGAAAGTGAAGTTACAGGCTGATCCAACTTCAGCGGAAATGCCTCAAGACAAGGAAATGATGTTCAGTAGTGTGTATGGCCTCCATGTGCCTGTATAATCTCCCTACAACACCTGGGCATGCTCCTGATGAGGCAGCGGATGGTCTCCTGAGGGATCTCCTCCCAGACCTGGACTAAAGCATCCGCCAACTCCTGGACAGTCTGTGGTGCAATGTGACGTTTGTGGATGGTGAGAGACATGATGTCCCAGATGTGTTCAATCGGATTCAGGTCTGGGGAATGGGCGGGCCAGTCCATAGCTTTAATACCTTCATCTTGCAGGAACTGCTGACACACTCCAGCCACATGAGGTCTGGCATTGTCCTGCATTAGGAGGAACCCAGGGCCAACCGCACCAGGATATGGTCTCACAAGGGGTGTGAGGATCTCATCTCGGTACCTAATGGCAGTCAGGCTACCTCTGGCGAGCACATGGAGGGCTGTGCGGCCCTCCAAAGAAATGCCACCGCACACCATTACTGACCCACTGCCAAACCGGTCATGCTGAAGGATGTTGCAGGCAGCAGATCACTCTCCACTGCGTCTACAGAATCTGTCACATCTGTCACATGTACTCCGTGTGAACCTGCTTTCATCTGTGAAGAGCACAGGGTGCCAGTGGCGAATTTGCCAATCCTGGTGTTCTGTGGCAAATGCCAAGTGTCCTGCACGGTGTTGGGCTGTGAACACAACCCCCATCTGTGGACATCGGGCACTGAGACCATCCTCATGGAGTCGGTTTCTAACCGTTTGTGCGGACACAATTTCATTTGTGGCCTGCTGGAGGTCATTTTGTCATTTTGTAGGGCTCTGGCAGTGCTCCTCCTGTTCCTCCTTGCACAAAGGCTGAGGTAGCAATCCTGCTGCTGGGTTGTTGCCCTTCTACGGCCCTCTCCATGTCTCCTGGTGTACTGGCCTGTGTCCTGGTAGCGCCTCCAGCCTCTGGACACTATGCTGACAGACACAGCAAACCTTCTTGCCACAGTTCACATTGATGTGCCATCCTGGATGAGCTGCACTACCTGAGCCACTTTTGTGGGTTGTAGAGTCTGTCTCATGCTACCATGAGTGTCAAAGCACAACCAACATTCAAAAGTGACAAAAACATCAGCCAGAAAGCATTGGTACGGAGATGTGGTCTGTGGTCCCCACCTGCAGAACCACTCCTTTATTGAGTGTGTCTTGATAATTGCCAATAATTTCCATCTGTTGTCTATTCCATTTGCACAACAGCATGTGAAATTGATTGTCAAACAGTGTTGCTTCCTAAGTGGACAGTTTGATTTCACAGAAGTTTGATTTACTTGGAGTTATATTCTGTTGTTTAAGTGTTCCCTTTATTTTTTTGAGCAGTGTACATGGGATGCATTTAGCTGTATCTGAAGTATGCTGATATCATTGTTGTGTGATCAACATTTAATGGTCCTGTCCGGCATTACAGACATATGACACACTATCTGCAAGGAGTTTGTATGTTCTCCCCGTGTTTGTGTGGGTTTCCTCCGAGCACTCCGGTTTCCTCCCACACTCCAAAGACATACTGATAGGGAATTTAGATTGTGAGCCCCATCGGGGACAGCGATGATAATGTGTGCAAAACTGTAATGCGCTGCGGAATATGTTGGCGCTATATAAATAAAGAGATTACTAGTATTATTATTTGTGACATCTTCTTTTAGGTGACTGATGCAAGGGTGATCCTGGTACAATATCTGTAGTTAGGAGAGGACTTTCCTGACAGTGGTACACATAGTGATGTACAGTACAAACAATGGCATCCAGCTGAGACCCCCCTAATGTCAGAATGTGGTTTGTAGAAATGAATCATTTGTTGCTGAGGGTCATAATAAATCTGAATAGGTCATGTCACATGGGTACTCTAGAAGCCTCGATTGAAAGATCATCTGACAACTGTAAGTGCCAAGACATACTGTACAGTTCATGTTATTGTTGAACTTTTGCTCATTTTAACTATTACCTCTTTATGTTCTCTGTATGTAATGTTGAAAAAAATATTTAAATGACTAATGAAAAAAGAAAAATCCACTCAATAGATTTTAACTTTGATCAATTAAAACAGATCGATTAGAAACCTAGGTCTTTGTAGCCATGGTGAACAACATATTACAAAATTGCAGTGTTAACAGAAAGAAGGGGAATGGTTCCTGATTCCATGAAAATAGTATATATTTTTTGTAGAATTTTTGTTTTAATTCACAAGAAAAATGTTTTTGGAGAGTGAAAAACTAAATATGATTAAATGAAACCAATATGCTCACAATTACTGTAAGTTCTAATACAATAAATATGCATGCAACTAATATTATTTATCTCAAAGCATAGATGGGTAAAAGCCACCTAAAATAATGGAAAAATCAAAAAGTAATATCTAATATCAGATGGTCTTCAATGTAACATAAAATGTTGCTAGCTGACATAACCAAGTGAGAGCAAGTTTCTCTACAATAATTGTGAAGCACAACATATATAAGTGTCTGAAACATCTCTTAACCTCTTGTGAGGAGGTCACCTTATTAGATTTATGGAAATAAATGAGATTATTTATCTATATAATTGAACATTACAGAGATGGATTATGCTGGGATTAAAGAGCTAGAAAGAGTTCAAGATATGCACAATGTACCGTATTTTCTGGCGTATAAGATGACTTTTTAACCCCTCAAAATCTTCTTAAAAGTCGGGGGTCATCTTATACGCCGGGTACAGACAAATGTGCATATGGTGGGTGGGGGGGAGTGGTCCCGATGACGAAGAGAGGGGGCGTCTCACAGGAAAGTGTGAGTGGAGTAGCCCCGTTACCTCATTCGGCAGCGTGAGGGTCTCTGTGCTGGGGAGCGGCGGCTCCTCATTGTGGTAGCATAGGGTTTCTGTGCTGGGAGCGGCAGCTCCTCTTCGTGCCGTGGGGGCTCTGTGCTGTGGGGTGGTGCATCTTCTTGCAGTGTAGGGGCTCCTCCGGCATCTCCTCAAGGCCCGGAGGCACCGGCAGCTCCATTGCTGCGATACGGTGGCCTCCGGGAAAATGGCCGCTGGGGGCGGCGCATGCTCAGATTCAGATCTCGTCCCGAGAAGATGCACCGCCCCACGGCACGAAGAGGAGCTGCTGCTCCCAGCACAGAAACCCTATGCTACCGCAATGAGGAGCCACCACTCCCCAGCACGCTGCCGCAATGAGGTAATAGGGGGCTACTCCACTCACACTTTCCTGTGAGACGCCCCCTCTTCATCATCGGGACCACTCCCCACCCCAAAAGGCACATTAGTCACCGGCCCAATAAGACGACATACGGCATATAAGAAGACCCCCGACTTTTAAGAAGATTTCATATTTTAACTGGAAAAGTTGGGGGGTCATCTTATACGCCCAGTCGTCTTATATGCCGGAAAATACGGTAGTCTGTAGACAAGAAAATATGGAGGTTTCAGGCACTCATCATTATACTTGTATGTGATTTTTTACAATTTGGCATCCATAAATAGGCTTGAATAAATAAATAGGCTTGAATACAAAAATAATCATTCAATTTTTTTAAAGAGTTAACTCTTACTACTTGGTACAGAAGTCCTATGCAAACTCAAAGAGGCTGTCTTAACCTTTTAGTAACCTTCAATACGTCTTTTTACTGACCTGAGATTTAAGAGAATAGCATCCCCCAAAGGGTGAAAAAGCAACAGCTGTTAACTGTACACTATAACTGACACCCTACTGCATCACCAATGGTCGGTGTTGGCAATGATCATACCTGTTTAACCACTTAGATGCTGTAGTCAATAGTGACAATGGCATCTAGATGGTTGACAGAATGTGGGGGCTCCCTCTTTACCCTAATGGCACTCTAAGATCATAATTGTGTGGTCCTAATGATTGCCATGGCATTTCATGGCGAAATAATGGCCTTAGACTCTGCCAGCCATAATGTCCTGTTCAGAAGATATCAACATTTAGGTGCTGAAAATAAATTTTTCATGCTGTCATGACACTATGAAATAATTGCTGAAAATTAATTGAATAAACTATCTGAGAGCAGTTCGGAATAGCAGAGCAGTTTTTTAAATGTTATCACTTTTGGAGGTTTTCCTTTATATAGGTCCCCAAAAGTCACATCAAAACCGAATAGGTCCCTAAAAAAGTTTTGTAAATTTCCTTGAAAAATTGCTGCCAAATTCTTAAACTTTCTAACATCTTAACAAAATTAAACACAATGAAAAACGGTTCTGATCTAAAGCAGACATAAGGAAAATTATATTTATTTTTTTGTCTAGTATGACTATTTGGATTAAAGGGATAATCAAAGATTGAAAATTGCAATTTTTTTGTCAAATTTCTGATATTTTTATAAATAAATGCAAAACATATCAACCTAAATTTAACATAAAGTACAATGCATCACACTGGAATATGTTGACGCATTCCAGAGTTATTGCCCAATAAAGTGTCAGATTTTTGTATGTTCTCTCGGTGTTTGCGTGGGTTTCCTCCGGGTTCTTCAGTTCCTCCCACACTCCAAAGACATACTGATAGGGAATTTAGATTGTGAGCCCCATCGGGGACAGAGATGATAATGTGTGCAAACTGTAAAGCGCTGCGTAATATGTTGACACTATATAAATGAAAAGATTATTATTATTTGAAAATGTTTGCCTGTCTCACTAAGGGGTTAACATGGAGGTTGCGTTGACAACCCCTTTCAATAGGAAAATCAGCCTGATGGACTCAGGTCTGCTCTCAAAGCCCCATTGCGTTTGTTGCTACAATGTAGGTGAATCTCTGATTCCCTCCCTGGTTGCTGTGCGAATAGTAAGTATTACATGGAGGTCATTCAAATAAATGGCCATCCACATAATACATGTAGATGTTACGATCTACTTGTAGTGGCTGTCACAGGGTACTACACATCCACCTTCTATTTATTTGAATAGGAGGCAGATGTGTATTACCAAGCCCCGGCCACTACAAGTAAATCGCCAGCTCCACAAGTAAATACTTCCAGCCGGCGGCGGACAACACCGATAACAGTTGATGCCAGGTGTGATGGGTGTTGAACCCCAGCTTATCAGACATTGATGACCAATCCTAAGGATAGATCATTTATGTTAAAGAAGTAGACAACGTCTTTAAGCAACCTCATTAATATCAATCTTTTTGAGTAAATGAAGTCTTGGATAAGTGCTCACAATTATTTCTACGAGCATTCAAAAGCAGTCAATGCCACCGTAAAATGAAAAAGAAGCATGAAGTAATAAAAAATGATCATCCATTCTTAGAAATATGTTTTTAAAAATATGCTTTTCTCTCTTCTAGTACACAGAACAAAAAAATGTTGGTCTAGCAAGGTGGAACTTTTATAAAGAAACATAGTGAGTAATGGCAAGCTTGATTGAAAAAGAATTGTTGGACCTCAGATCACACCTCTTTTTTGTACCTGTTCCTGATACCACCACATCTCGGTTTGGGGATTCAGACATGGCATCGGCCAACCGTTCACGAAGACCCTCATCGGTGCTTTCAATAGACGAGATATGGCGTAAACCGAAGCTGTCTGGCCAGCTACCACATACTTCCAGCAGCGTAACACTCCTATCATAGGCACCTATTGCAAAGAAAAAAAAAGAAAACATGAGATTCTTATGTTCCAAGTATTATATAAAAATGTATGTTTCAAATATTGAAAATGATTCTTAGATTTATATATTTTTCATTTTGCTACATATAATATATATGTGTAATGTATGTCATATTTTACATTACACATTATCTTTGTAAACTGAACGTAATATTCATGGGTTTTTTTGCGAATAAGCTAACCAAAAACATTTTGTGACTACTTTTCTAATACATCCCAAAATCTGCATAGAGACTATTAAGAACTAGAGGTAATAACTAGGAAAAAATATTTTAACCATTTTAAACAGCTCTAACATCATCATTTTTCTACAAATGGCCTGCTAAACACAGAGACAGATATCAACATGAGTTCCATCAATGGCTGGTTGGGGCAAAAGGGAGGTGATTTGAACTATTTTTATTTTTTAATATTTTTAAAAACATTTTTTTTTACTTTTGGCATGCTTGAATAGTCTCTATGGGAGACTAGAAGCTGCCATAACCCAATCGCCTCTGCTACATACGGGCGATGATCAGATCGCCTGTATGTAGCAGAATTACTCACTTGCTATGAGCGCCGACCACCGGGCAGCGCTCATAGCAATCCTGCAGTGACAACCACAGAGGTCTGCAGGAAATCTCTGGTTGTCATTACAACCCATCAGTGACACGCGATCACATGGCGCAATTGCTGGAAGTGCATGTTAAATGCAGCTGTCAGAGTTTGACAGCGGCATTTAACGTGATTCACCCGCGGCTGTTTCAGGCACATGTGAACTGTTCGAAATAGATGGATGGGAAAAGATGTGGGCTCACTGCAGGGAAGAAGTCCGACATTGGCGTACATTTACACCCGATGTTGGAAAGTGGTCAAACAATTCCTTGACGGGAAAAGAAAAAAAACAAAACAAGGCAGCTCGCAATATAAAAGTAATGCAAATCCACAATACAATACTAAAAGTATTTATTGTACTCACAGAGAATCCATTAAAATCAACATTAAATAAAATACCATTGTGGTTTAATGCTTCATTTGGGGCAAAGCAAGCTGGTAAAACTCAAGTAGGGCAATGAACCAGAATACCCTTGTCTTCTGGTATTTATCCATGGTGTGCACAATATCAGTATATCATTTTTCATTTAGTTTACTTATTGATGATTTGGAATAATTTGGTATAATCCCATGTGTTTCCAACAAATATCCTTATAAGGGTTTGGATTGTGGTAAAGCAGAACTCAGAGCACACGTGAAGGGACTATTGGTAAGACTACTGTCATGTCATAAAATATTGACACCTCCATGAGATAATGTTAACTGTTCTTCAAACATACAGTTATATGAAAAAGTTTGGGCACCCCTATTAATCTTAAGCTTAATGTTTTATAAAAATAGTTTTTTTTGCAACAGCTATTTTAGTTTCATATATCTAATAACTGTTGGACACAGTAATGTTTCTGCCTTGAAATGAGGTTTATTGTACTAACAGAAAATGTGCAATCTGCATTCAAACAAAATTTGACAGGTGCATAAGTATGGGCACCTCACCAGAAAAGTGACATTAATATTTAGTAGATCCTCCTTTTGCAAAAATAACAGCCTCTAGTCGCTTTCTGTAGCTTTTAATGAGTTCCTGGATCCTGGATGAAGGTATTTTTGACTATTCCTCTTTACAAAACAATTCCAGTTCAGTTAAGTTTGATGGTCGCCGAGCATGGACAGCCCTCTTCAAATGATCCCACAGATGTTCAATGATATTCAGGTCTAGGGACTGGGATGGCCATTCCAGAACAGTGTAATTGTTCCTCTGCATGAATGCCTGAGTAGATTTGGAGCGGTGTTTTGGATCATTGTCTTGCTGAAAGATCCATCCCCTGCGTAACTTCAACTTTGTCAGTGATTCATGAACATTATTGTCAAGAATCTGCTGATACTGAGAGGAATCCATGCGTCCCTCAACTTTAACAAGATTCCCTGTGCCGGCATTGGCCACACAGCCCCAAAGCATGATGGAACCTCCACCAAATTTTACTGTGGGTAGCAAGTGTTTTTCTTGGAATGCTGTGTTTTTTTGCCGCCATGCATAACACCTTTTTGTATGACCAAACAACTCAATCTTGGTTTCATCAGTCCACAGGACCTTCTTCCAAAAAGAAATTGGCTTCTCCAAATGTGCTTTTGCATACCTCAGCCGACTGTTTGTGGCGTGCTTGCAGAAACGGCTTCTTTCGCATCACTCTCCCATACAGCTTCTCCTTGTGCAAAGTGCGTTGTATAGTTGACCGATGCACAGTGACACCATCTGCAGCAAGTTGATGCTGCAGCTCTCTGGAGGTGGTCTGAGGATTGTCCTTGACTCATCTCACCATTCTTCTTCTCTGCCTTTCTGATGTTTTTCTTGGCCTGCCACTTCTGGCCTTAACATGAACTGTACCTGTGTTCTTCCATTTCCTTACTATGTTCCTCACAGTGGAAACTTACGGGTTAAATCTCTGAGACAGCTTTTTGTATCCTTCCCCTGAACAACTATGTTGAATTGTTTTCAGATCATTTGACAGTTATTTTGAGAAGCCCATGATGCCACTCTTCAGAGGAGATTCAAACACGTGAACAACTTGCAAGTGGCCACTTTAAGTAGCTTTTCTCATGATTGCATACACCTGGCTATGAAGTTCAAAGCTCAATGAGGTTACAAAACCAAAAAAAGTGCTTTAGTAAGTCAGTAAAAAGTAGGTAGGAGTATTTAAAACAAGAAAATGATAAGGGTGCCCATACTTATGCACCTGTGAAATTTTGTTTGAATGCAGATTGCACATTTTCTGTTAGTACAATAAACCTCATTTCAAGGCAGAAACATTACTGTGTCCAACAGTTATTAGATATATGAAACTGAAATAGCTGTTGCAAAAAAAAACAATTTTTATAAAACATTAAGCTTAAGATTAATAGGGGTGCCCAAACTTTTTCATATAACCGTAAGTATTGGCTGTTAGGGGTTTAGAACTACCATAATAAATGTGAAATTGAAATGCTATTGAAGGCAGGAGTTTCAAATAATGTTCTTATGAAATCTTTGTAGCGCAAAGATTAGGTCTGGCAATTTTCATCCCAGTCCAATAAAAAATATTCAAAGGGTATTTTGAACAAACACATTAATGCCTGACTGCTTCAAGGCTCTACTATGGTGAGTCACATCTATGTCCAAAGTGGGATTCCCATCACCCCCAACCTGTATGATGAATGGTCACCTGGCCTATGCATCTAAGCAGATTAGATGAGATGAGAAGAAATGGCCACCCATGTGAGGATGTCTTTTCATTTACGTTACTTCTTTGGAAATCTCAGAAAGTGTCAACCATACTCGGCTAACTCCCATACAACTAAATTAAGAGATCCAGAATCTAAAGTTTCATATTTTTAAGGCGGTGGTGGTGGTTCCTACTCAAATTCTACTGCTAAAATGTCTTAGACCAGAGTTTATGTTTATGAAAAGATAATGATTTCTAGTCATCTTCTAAAGCTTCCAAAATATGAACCCATTAAGTAATAAAAATAAGCTGAAAAACAGATAAACGTAAAGAATGTAGTTCTAAAGTACAGTACAATCCACTATGTGACTCTCCTGGCACATGACAGGTGATGCCTCATACAGGACGGTGTTCTGTCAAATCTCCAACTTCTCTGTGCAGTTATATTCATTACAAAGAACCTTTTCTGCTGTATACTGCACTATAATGATGGCAGCTGTGCTATAATAATATGTTCTGTACAATACAAATGATCCCCTTTATCCTATTGATAAAATGTCCCTGGCTCGCCCTGTGTTTCTCCAATGCACAGACACTTAACCATGTCTGACCGCTAGACACATGTCTATTGAAGAGTTGACCCTCTGTAAGTACCAATAAGCCCTGGCTCTTTGAGAGACTCAAAATACGGGCTTCATTGTAAATTGAGGGAAAACACCATGTATGGAAAAGGTGGGTTTAAAAGAAATGCAAAATAAATTAGCAAAATCATCAGAATTACTGTCACATACCATATCATTGTAGATTTGCATACATAAACTTTATGAAGATTCCAAATGTTATAGATCATAAAATATTTCTTTCTTTTTTATTCTTTATTTTATACTAATATAACTTCCAAACAAATCGAAAGAAAATTGGAATGTTGACAAATTTGAAGATGTGAACTAAACTATGTTTTATCTGAATATCCATAATTATGACATTCCTTTATTGAAAGTGATAGTAGTCATGATTGCTGCCTAAACAATCAACCATTAACTGCTTTACTAGATAACTGAATATGTTATATTCACAAAACCTCTATTTGCCATGCTATGGAAAAAAATGCAAATTCAAAAACTTCTCAAAGTTAAAAGTACATGAAACATGTCCTTGTTATCAGCCCCTTTGGTTTTCCCCTTTGATCAGCCGTCAGAAACTATCTACACTTGTACTCAGTGACTGTGCAGCTTCACCGCACACTCTTTGTCAATGACAGGTGGTAATAGAAAGGGTGAGAGACCAAGCCCTGCGGCAGGCGGCCCTTCCTCTGATAACATCCAAAGTAGTGGATGATAACTGTTCATAAACACTTGGCCAGCCAGTTACTCTATACATCAGCAAAGAGGGGCAGATAATTGGGACCTGGAAAGGCATAGGCAGCACACAAAGCAAAGCATTCATGGATTAATATGGCCTTGCTGGCTGTTTCTGGTACCAGAATTTCATCAGTTTGGTTCAGTGAGTTTACATCAGACCAAACTCCAAAGCTTCAATATCAGAAAACCTTGGATCTTGTGTGACATCTGCTCTTGAACTTCGACAAACCCCATTTGAACTTGCTGTAAAGAGCTCTGAAACTTTAAGCCTTTCCAAATCTTTCTGGATTTACCTAACTTCTAAAGACCTTTCATTTGACAGGCTAAATCTAACTTTATAATGTTTTACAAATCATGGCCTCTATATGACATCAAGATACATTGTGACACTTAAGAAAATAAAATCCACTTTTCAGATGGTATTTGGAAAACAAAAACAAGCAATAAAAAAAACTACAATATTTTACATTATTGCAGTCATGCACATAACGCTTCACACCTCCCAGGATAAATATTGGTGTAAATAATGAGACGACCTGTAGTAACTCTGACAAGTTTCTCACATTCCTTGACAGTAAATGAAAAGATCGATGAAAGATGCATTCTTGACTTGGGTTATTCTGAAGGGAGATAAAGAAGCAAAACTATTTTGTCTCTTGCAAGTAGACCTTTGAATAATAAAGAATATGTTTTTTTGAAGTTCTGCCAAATGAGGATTCTCTGCATGTGTGAACAGACACCCTATAAAGGGGTCAGTCCCTTGTTCCAGGGATACTTGAGTAAAAACAGAAGATACAAATAAAAGTGTTACCAGCACATTCAGGATCTAAAAACGGTTTTGTTTTTATCGACGTGTGAGGCACATATGTTAATGTATGTGTGGGTTCCAGGGATTACATATATTGAAAGATTTTCTTACTGGAGATTTAAAAAGTGTTCTCTGAACTTTTGTTTTATCTTGTGCTCCCACTCCACTCCCTTCTGTGGTTTGACTACAATTCAGGCAATAACTTACTGAATACGATTACGGTGAAACACTTCTTTATCGCTCTTGTAAAGGCTATAAGCGCACTTCGATTCAGCCAACTGATCCAAAAAAGTATGGAGAGTTAAAACCAGTGAACAGCAAAGTGAATCTCAAGGCAAGAAAAAAAGTCAATAATTGCGCATACTGTCTAAAAGCCACTTAATTGTTTTTACAGAGAAACTGAGCTTCTACTAGCATCAGTGACCACCCAAAGGGTAATCTTGAAGATCTTAGCTGAACAATACTATAAAATAAATTGATGAAAAATATAACATTCTATAAATTTAATTTAGGAAAGTGTAAGTATATGTTTTGGTTTTTTTTTTTCAAAAAAGGTTATTACACATTTAAAATATTGAGTATTTGCTAACTGAAGATCCATTTTGATGAAGCTTCTGGTACATTTGTGGTTAATCATACCACCAGGCTTGTAGTAATTTCTACATTGCTCGTGTTACCAGCAGTGAAGTTTAGAACATAGATAGTGAAGTGACTACTAGCCAATGAGTGCTCCCATTCCTTATCTTGCTTCGTAGTTAATAGATTAAAAGAAGACACAAGCCCATCAAGTTCAACCTTTCTCAACCAATTATTGATTATCTACTAATAACTCGCAATCTCATTATCAGAAAAACATCCAGCCCTTTTTTATATGCTGCTGATGTATGTGCCTGTGTGTTTCCCAAACTCCAGCCCTCACAACCCCCAACATGTCTTAGGTTTTTCTTAGTATTGCACAGGTGATGGAATTATTATCAAGGCATTAGAAATTGCAACAGGTTCTCTCACTTGTGCAACATGAAGGAAATCCTGAAAATGTGATCTGTTGGAGGCCGTGAGGACTGCAGTTTGGGAAACACTGCGGGAAGGCATTCCACAGTCTGACTACTCTAACCGTAAAAAACCCTTTCCTATTTCGATACTGGAATCACCTTTCCTCCACAGTAATGAGTGCCCCCTGGTCTTTTGGAAGGTCTTAGAAAGGTATAAATCATGTGCCAGTCATTTGCATTGACCACACATCTATTTATACATATACTGTATATGGGATATACTGTATGCCATCTTTTTTAAGCTAAACAAGACTAATTTGTAACCTCTTTAACACTAGTATTTTTCTGCTTCCATCTATCTATACAATGTCCACTGCCTATAATATGTATATTCGATGCTACCATATGTAGCCCAGTTTTTTCAAATATTTAATATCAACATGACCTAACAAAATCATACCAAATAACCATCTGATAATGGTGTGTACAGTAAATTTTTGTAAAAAAAATAAAAAGTTAACTTCTAGGATTCTTTTTTTACACCATATCCTGGAAAACCATTGCATATTAAATGCAGGACAGGCATTAGAAAGATTCTGTCACCAGATTTATTCTGCCTTATAAGAGGACCACAAAAAGTAGTGACACAGACCTTAATTTAAGCAGTGCTTCATATCTTGTAAATGTGCAGTAGTTTTCATAAAATTGCACTTTAACCCCTTCATGACCTTGGGATTTTCCATTTTTCTGTGTTCGTTTTTCGCTCCCCTCCTTCCCAGAGCCATAACTTTTTTGTTTTTGCGTTAATATGGCTATGTGAGGGCTTATTTTTTGCGGGATGAGTTGTACTTTTGAATGACATCATTGGTTTTACCATGTCGTGTACTCGAAATCGGGAAAAAAATTCCAAGTGCAGTGAAATTGCAAAAAAAGTGCAATCCCACACTTGTTTTTTGCTTGGATTTTTTGCTAGGTTCACTAAATGCTAAAACTGACCTGCCATTATGATTCTCCAGGTCAGTACGAGTTCACAGACACCTAAAATGTCTAGGTTATTTTTTAGCTAAGTGGTGAAAAAAAATTCCAAACTTTGTTAAAAAAAAAATTGCGCCATTTTCCGATACTTGTAGCGTCTCCATTTTTCATGATCTGGGGTGTTGGGGGTCGAGTTCCTGCCTCTGCACAGGTGGAATCTCGGGCCATCTCTGCTGCGGTCTCCCATTCTTCTCCTGCCGCAATGGAGCCTGCTCGGCGGAGGCATCGGTCCCAGCGTCTCGCTCAGTCTGACTCTGTGCAAAGGGTTACTGTTGCTTTTCCAGCTTCTGCCATTGAAGCCAGTGCTGGGCAGCGGCGAGCAGACACTTTTGGGACTAAGTCCTGCTTTTCTCCTTCTGAGCATGCCCAGGGTAAGATCTCTCATTGGAGATCGAGGGTCACATGTTTGGATACTGCAGCAAAGCCCATTGGTTCTCCAGGAAGGTCCTGAAGGTGTTCAGGCTCTGTGGCAGCCTCTCATTGGTCCTTCTAGGAAGGTCTTGTACTTGCTGCAGCTATAAAAGGCTCGCATGGCTGCACGGCCATGCACTAGTATCAATGCAAGTTATGAGTTTTGCGCCAATGTGGTCACGCTTGTGTGGATTCAGGGCTGAAATAAGCCACCTAGAATACCAGCTTCTCCAGTGAGGAGATTGTGTGTATGGTTTCAGGGACCCGGCTGAAATAAGCCACCTAGAATACCGGCTCCTCCGGTGAGGAGATTGTATGTTTGCCTCCTTGACTGCGTGACCACAAGCTGCTTTCTGCTCAGCAGTTACTGTGTATTCCTGTGGAGTTTAACAGGACCCAGCTCTTTCTTTGTAGCGACTCTGCGAAGCAACAGAGATCGCTTCTACACCCATATAGTGCCGCCGTTTGCCAGCAGCAGGTTCTTTTCCTGCACGGTGGACCCCGGGCTGCGAACGCACCAAATAACATCTCTATATTTACTCGGTGCGTTCCGCCAGCCCTAACATGGAGTCAGGTGAGGGCTTATTTTTTATGTGCCGATCTGGCGTTTTTAATCATACCATTTCAGTGCAGATACGTTCTTTTGATCGCCCATTATTGCATTTTAATGCAATGTCGCGGCGACCAAAAAAAACGTAATTCTGGCGTTTTTAATTTTTTTCTCACTACGCCGTTTAGCGATCAGGTTAATCCTTTTTTATTGATAGATCAGGCGATTCTGAACGCGGCGATACCAAATATGTGTAGGTTTGTTTTTTTAATGATTTATTTTGAATGGGGTGAAAGGGGGGTGATTTAAACTGTTATATTTTTGTTTATTTTTTTCACATTTTTTTTTACTTTTTTTTAACTTTTGCCATGCTTCAATAGCCTCCATGGGAGGCTAGAAGCTGGCACAACGCGAAAGGCTCTGCTATGCAGCAGAAATGCAGGTGTGCTGTGAGCGCCGACCACAGGGAGGCGCTCACAGCTACCGGCGATCAGTAACCATAGAAGTCTCAAGGACCTCTATGGTTACAATGCAGAAGCATCGCTGACCCCCGATCATGTGACGGGGCCGGCGATGCGCTCATTTCCGGCCGCCCGGCCAGAAGCCCTGGATAAATGCCGCTGTCTGCATTTGACAGCGGCATTTAACTAGTTAATAGCAGTGGGTGAATCGCAAATTCACCCGCCGCTATTGCGGGCACATGTCAGCTGTTCAAAACAGCTGACATTTCCCGGCTTTGATGCGGGCTCACCGCCGGAGCCCGCATCAAAGCGGGGCTTCTGACCTCGGACGTACTATCCCGTCCGAGGTCAGAAAGGGGTTAATACTGCAGTACAAGCCAAGCTTAAGAGACTGCTGAGTGATGCACAGATGATGTGGTGTTCTACATATTCATGACCCGTTTGACAGCTTGCTTCTCTGCACAGTAATCGGGAAAAGATTGTCAATCACCAGTGGGTGGACATTGGCAAGGCCACCATCATGAATACTAGGACACCCATCTCAGACTGAGCTCAGCCCACAATGCACCTAATAGACTGATTTTATGAAAACTACTAGATAGATAAATACTGAAGGTGACAGACTGGTAATATCAGAATTTCTGTCACTACGATACTTTATGCAGCATAACCAGATGATCGAATCAGACAAGAGTTGTTGCTCAATCCAAATTCAATGTTCCATATTATGCTCTGGTATCTTTTCAGGCCTATGAGCATAGCAGATGTAGAATCTAAAAAAAAAATAATAACTCACTGCTCACCTGTCCAGCCACCCCAACACATCTCTTCTTTTCATCTTCCCCATTGCACACAGATTTCTTGACTTGGTTGACTCTATGATTAGGCCTGCTTAACTAGGGTGACACATATCATAATTTTGTGACACCACGGGCCAAGTCAGTGCTGGAAGTCTCGGCATAGAGTCAAGTAGACTTAAATGGATGTGCAATATGGGAGAAGATGAAAAAAGTGAGGCGGAGCAGACGGTAGGCTTAAGGGATGGTGGGATAGGTAATGTATCATATATTTTTCAAAGTATTTATTTAACTTTTTTCCACCCTGTTATGGTTTAGCAAAATAGTGGTCACAACTGGCTGACATTTCGCGAGGAACGAATTACAAAAAAATCCAAATTCTAGAGAATACAATTTTTTATTATATTAGAAGAAATTTAAATACCACTTGAATACATTTGTTCATCTCTATTGGTGACAAATTGCCTTTATATAAATCCACAGTATGTACAATACATAGAGTTGAGCAGAACAATTTGCAAAGCCATGATCCATCGGCCACAATGGATCTCCATTGCTGACCAGAGCACTGAAAACTTTGTATTATGTGCCAGCATCCTGGCTGCCTCTTCTGATTAATTTGCCCCAGTAATTACACCATGACTCCATAGGACCTACTAAGTAGAAGAGGTGCTGAGGAGGCTGACACAGTAAAAAGTTTGCAGTGCTCTAATAAGGTGCCACAAAGTACCGGAGTGGCCACTGGACCAAGGTCACATGAATCATTTTGCTCAGTACTAATTATATTCATATCATGCTCTCTGAGTTTATTGCTTTTTTAAATACCCCATAGTGTGGTCAGTTCTTAAACAATCACTAAGGAGCCTGAATTTCTCAAAATAACCTTGCCTTGCAACTTTATAGGGAGATGGTTTTATTATACATAAGAATATGGCAGTTACAAGCTTGTCTGTTGAAGTCTTCGTAGGTATTATTACATTTTATATCAGCACATAGGTCAGATACGTATGTAAGCAGCAGTCAGTTTCAAATGATAGTACGTAATGAATCCCTTAGCGCTTGACACCAAATATCTAAAAACACATGTTCCATGTTTGGCCCAGAACTCCTGATTTGTCAATGACCAGCTCATTTCAGCTCTTTTAAGAAGAAAAACTATCACAAAATGGCTAAGCCAGGTATTAAATTATTTTGCACTTCTAAAGTAGAAGGAATGCCCAGAAGTGAATGGCAAAAAAGAATAATGTTAGGTAAGTCAATGCAGAGATTAAAGGGATTACCAAATCTTTGACAGAGTGCAGACTCACAAGGGTGTGTTTACTGACAAACTGCTGAAACCTTCCTGACAGGCACAAAATGGGTTCATGATACTAAACCATCACTTCACCTTCCACCATAAAACTGGGGCAAATGATACTGATTCTTTCGGAAGGCTAAAAATATACAGTATGACATACAGCATTACTGACGCAAAGAGTAACCATAGTCACAATAGTATAAACATACATTCACATCCATTCTCAGAACGCTTGATTTTGGTGCAACGTTTTAGCCAGAGTTTGAACTGTAAGTATAAAAGACATTATGGTAAACTCTTATTAATGTTTTATTAGGTCTTTCGGTAAGATTTTTACCTCATGATATGCTGATGAATCTAAACTTTTCATTTAACGAACTCTTGAATTCCTTTTTCAAGCATAATACATTTTGTACTACAATAGGTTTTACTGTTGCCTAGATTTTTATTTTGAATTTCCCTATGCTTTCACTGCTTTTGGCTAATTTATAAGCCAAAACCAGGAGAGGAACAATCAGAGAAGAAGTATAATAGAAACACGTCACCATTTCTGTATTTATCACCCACTCCTGGTTTTGGCTTACAAATTCTGAGGTAAAAATCTCAGCAAATACTGAACGTGTGCACATGGTCAAATAGTAATATTTGAAAAGGTATATCCCATGTACCATAAAGTTTCCCATGCAGGCTTGGTACAACCTTCCGCTCGGTTGTAAAAACTGCGAACAACACAAAAATCCAAGGCACCGGGTAGTATCCTTCAAAAGAGTTTTATTGGCACTTGTGTACACAAAAATGGACATGCAACGTTTCGGCCACACAGAGCCTTTTTCAAGACGAAAAGAAGGTGTACACTGGGGCCAATAAAACACTTTTGAATGGCACTACCCAGTGGATTTTCGAATTGTAGCCTAATAGTAATGACAATGGTTGATGAGATATGAGGTAAAAAAAAAACACAACCCTCTATTCCTGTAAAGTCTTTTCCTCATTTCTCTGTGTGACAGTTGTAAATTGCTATACGGAGGCAAACTAAAACACAGGAATAGAGTAATTACACAAGCTAAGTTTGTAACAAAAAAATAAATTTTCATAAACTAACATTGTTTGCTTATTTTCTCCTCCAATCAGGTTGGCAGATTCCTTCATGATCAGCACAATCTTCAGTCTTTACATGCGTTTTACAGTATGATGCAAATCAATCAACTATGTTATTACCTGACATTTGTTTGAGCACAATCATCATGTTTACCATTGCATTTCATACTAATTTTCAGCTGTGCACGCATATGTTTCCAGAGCAGCAAATTATGACTTACACTGGCACCAATTGTGGGCTCTCACCTCCATTGTTTTGGCTTAGTTCTACTTAACATCTCAAGGCTCATTGCCTCTCAGGTCAAGAGGCATAAACATTTGTGGTTAAAAGTCAAAAGGAAAATAAATTGATCTTGCTTTTGACAAACAATTAGGGAGAAAATGTGACTTTTATTTGCCACCTTGAGAAGACGTATGACAATTAAAAATGCATAAACTATTGTCTTACTAATACATGAAGCAACCCTTAGTACCACACAGGCTAGCATACCTGGAAAAAAAACGTACCTGATAGAATGCACTGACTAAGGGCCCACACTGTCGGGTAACACGGCCGAGTGCTATGCAATGTCTTATCAGATAGCACTAAGCACAGTGTTATACTATGGAGCAGTGCAGATCTGCATCTCATACAAGCCTATGTGTGAGTGCAAAAATTTGGACTGCACTTGGATGTCATCCGAGTGCAGTCTGATTACTGAAGACGCCAGCAATAGAGGAGATGTAGAAAATTCAAACTGCACTTCAAATTCAAACGCACCTCCCGCAGAGCAGTACTAGTACGGCGCATGTCGGGAAGGGGTTAAAGGCATAAAAACAGAAATCTTGATTCCAATCAGCCCTGTTTTTTTGTGGTCTCAGCCTTTACCTATTACTTGCCATTATCTGAAACACAGCTTTGGCGTACGGCTACATGACCTTGCTATATTGCCAGGTATCTTTTTATATTGATGTGTTCTTAGTCTTGACCTCAAAAGACGCAATTTTCACATCTAAAATAATTAAGTCACATTCATGTCTTTTACCATTTTTATCATAAAAACCCCAGTGTAATCACCGTATGTAACTATTCACAATTCTGCAACTTTATTTTATTAGTTATTTATTATGTCATTATGCTTGCTTATATAGCACCAAGATTTTCTGCAGCACCTTACAAACACCATCATGGTCCGTATTGGGACTCAATCTGAATTCCCTATCAGTATGTCTTTGGAGTATCTTGGGTAAACCCAAGCAAACTCGGGGAGAAGATACAAACTCTATGCAGATGTTGTCCTTGGTGGGATTTGAATCAAAGACCCTAGTGCTTCAATGTTACAGTGCTAACCACTGAGCCACCAAGCTAACATCAGTACATATCAATAAAAAAACTGAAAAATGTGCAGTTTGGCAGTCTTGCCCTAGACACGTGCCAAACTTGCTATATGATAAGTACAGTCTTAAATATATAACTATTGTTTAGCCATGCTTGCTGGTGGCTCAGTGTGTTCAGTCAGGTATTAGATCATTAAACTCTTTAAAAGCTGAGGAATTTGCTTCTCTCCAAGTCTATCACTAGGAATCTGAAGACACCAATCAATAGACTTAATGTTTGTCTTTTTCCGTTAATATCTCTTCATACTTAAAGCCATGTGGAATTCTTTTGGCGCCATACAAGGGAACGATATTAATTAAAATGGAATTATTGAACAGGCAATAGATTCACATTTAACGTGAAGATCAAATGCATGTGATCATAACAACTGATGGTACCATTACATAAACCAAAAAAGGGAAAATAAAAACAATAGATCTGCTATGTCTGGCTGTATGGAAGAAGACAGCGCACACTGAAAACAATAATAAAAGGAAAATAAATCCTGGCTCCTGAGAGGGTCATTCTCATTTATCATACTTTACCAGTTTAATCTTCATAACGGTTAATGGCTACAAGTCTCAAGCTATGTCATTAAACCTTGATTAAAACTTAATGTGGAAAAAAACAAAAAAAAAGCAGATTAATGCAAGGAAACATAGAAAACAGAGTACAATGTGTATCTTACATGATTTCTTTGTTACCATCTACAATTAAGGTTTGAATTCTATATCTACTATTAACACTATGATCCAGCTTCTTATGGATTTTATCTTTAGAATATTTTAGCATTTATTTTTCTTCAATAAAATGTTCTTGAATTAGAAGGAGAAAGACGGGCACACTGTCTTATTAAAAAATTGTGTGCTTGAGGAAGGTACTGGTCATCCAGACTTGTTGAGGAAGGAACCTCATCAACACAAATGAAAATGAGACTGTAGGTCTTGCTGCATTGATAGTTCATTTTGATCCGTCAAAAACAGAAATGGTCCAACGTTTCTACCAGGAGCGGTCTTTGTCAAGGACATCTGTTGCAGGTGCAGTTATGCCGAAATCTAGGCAGGAATCCCCCAGTGGGCCCCTGTGCAGATCTGGCCCCCAACCCCGCAATACTTGGCATAATTCACTTGATTAACTTTGTACAGAGAAAAACAGCATCTCATCATTCATTAACCAATCTACCCTATTTTATTATTATTTAGAGATATAGGTAAATTTGTGATGGAGGGTAGTGTAATATTTGTATGCAGGTGAAAAGTGGGCCCCCCAATGTCAATAGTACAGGGGGGGCCCTTAGCACCCCAGTCCAACAATGCCTCTAGGATATGCTTCTCTCACTTTTCAAAAAGTTATCAAACTTGTTTAAAACACCAATTTTTATTACAAGTTGGGCAAAAGTTTTGCAACATTTCAAACAGTGTTTTCAAATATGGCAGCAAAGAAAATAACTTTTCTGCTATGTTCTCTATGCTTGAGTCTGAATAGGGAAAACTATATTTCAATTACTTAAAAAAAAAGTAGGACACAACTGAAAATTAATGCGTCTATGTTTGGAATGAAATGTTCAGCAAACACATATAGATGTGATGTCCACTTACTGTTTAGTATATGAACAACTGGAAATTATTACATGTGTAATTGACATTATTCACATCTAGGATCCATACAAGTTTCCTTTACTTGTATCACTTGGAGATATGAAAAGTAAAATATTTTCCTTAAACAATAATCAGCAGAGGTTCACAGAAGTCTCCGCTAATGTTGAAATAATACTATGATTACACAGCAGCCAAATCATGACAGCAGACAAGTCATATGTCAAATCTGACACGTTCTGCGTATCTGTCACTTTCTTAAAAAAAAAAAAAAGAAAAGAAAAAAAGTTGGAAACTTTTGAAGCCTGAACTTTGTAATCCATGGGAATGTGTTTTCATAAATCAGCACAGATAGCTGTTTCTCTGTCAGATTTATCATGGCTGAATTTCAGATGTGTAACTAGATATGCTTCTCTCCAAAGCACACAGAGCTTGTCCTTTCACATTATACCTGACCTCTTACTTTTCACTTTGGGCATGCATGGAACATGTGAACATACATTCTCAGAAATATGGATTTCTTTCAACATAGAATTGAAAAAACGTCAAAAGGAAGTTTGGCCTCTGATAAAAGACGCAGTCATTTACCGTTTCGATAACACATCGAAAACGGTAAATTTCGGTCTCTAACGGATCATTCGCACATCAGTTTCTCATATATGAGTGCTATCCTTTTTTTCTCATGCTTACGACAATCTATGGGGCTTTTCACATGTCCGTGATTTTTTTACGGACTGAGTGGATGGTGCAAAATTGCGGAGACATGTCCAAGCCCAGCAATGAAAAAAAAAAATCAGACAGCACTGGGATGCCTTCCCTTTGCTGTCTATTTTTGCTTGATAGATAGCTAGAAGGTGGAGAATTTTTTTCTTTGTTCTCATCAGTGGAAAAAACTGACAACATTTTGACCAAACACTAATAAAAATCACTGATGAACGTAGGTTCGTTTTTCTCATACGTCAAAAAAGCTGATGTTAGAGCAAGGTCTTAATTTGGCAATTTATACATAGTTAAGGCGATGGATTTTTTTGCCTAGTTTTTGTGTACGCTCATATACATATGAGTATACGTCCTACACAGGAGTACAGTAATGTTGGCATATCGCATGAGTGTTCAGTCATCATAAGACTGACTAGTGTAAAAGACCTAAAAGCATTCACAGTATTTGAAACCAACACTATGTAAAGGTACAGTTTCTATCAAAGCTTCACTTATGTAATATGTAAAGCTACTGACATTTTTATACACATTGATATTATCGGATTTATATTTTATAAGTGGGTGTCAAATCTAAGATTTCATTGTTTTGTACCACTACTGTTAGTGTGTCGATATATGGTGAAGGCTTACAGGTATATGGAGTCATATCTTCATTACAACTATATATCTTTGCTTCCACTTTAAGAAAATGACCGATTGAAAGATCAAGCATTTAAACCAAGACACATCAGCTTAAGATGCCACCGCATGACAAAAAGAAAACACATAAACCACAAATCCAGTCCGCCCAATTGATTTTCTATGGGAAGTATTGCAAGTCTCCATGGAAAATAGCTAAGTGAAATATAATGTAAAGCAAGCCCACTGAGCTTATGAGAATATATGTCAGCATTCCTGTTTTCCATATACCACCTGATTAATCTATAAGTCATTCATTAACTTGTCTACAGACAAAGCCCAGAAATGAGAGATGGTTATATAGCAACAAACATACCTTGTATTCACAATGTCCTGCTGAGTGACAACGACTTCATGGACCACTATGCTATAGCAAATCGCCCAACGTTCACATAACTTTCACTGTCAACATTTGATCACAAACTCAACCTGTAACATGTTCCCCATCTGTACTGCAGCTGTTCCCAGTATATTTTAAATGGCTGTTGTACCCTCAAATCTGAAGGTGCCTACCTATACAGTACCAACCCAATTACATCGAAAACTACGCACTACAATCATCTATGTCAGCTGCACAGAAACTTTAATAAACAACAAGCATATTGCAGATCAAGGTGTACAACATATTATTTAAAAGAAAGAATTGCATTTCTCTCAGGAATCTAGAGGACATAAAATATTCATTTATATCAAAGATTATCCATCATAAAGTCTTTTAACTAGAGATGGACAAATTAATTTGATCATAATTGAATTCTACTTGAATTTTACACCTGCATTCTGGAAAATATGGATTTTTTTTTATTATTTGCTTTGTACAAATTTAGCAAATTTATTAAAAATAAATAAAAAAACATACCTTACCACTCACCTCTCCAGCTGCTCCCTGTCTGCTGTCCGGTCCTCAAAGGACCACATCTCCTGGCCAAGTGTTTACTTTAGGTATGGGGCTTCCAGCTATAAGCAAGCCTTGAAGTTTACTGCACATGCTTCAGGGACTTCTCACGGCCAGATGTCCAAGCCAAGTGCTGACTGCAGGCCAGGACTTTCAGAAAAAAGCCCTGAAGCAGTAATCTGCGGGCCTGCTTATGACCAGAAGCCCCGGACTAGAGTGAACACCAGCCCTGGAGTTCACTGCATTTGCTCAGGGGCCAACTCATGGCCAGAAGTCCCATCCTAGAGTGAACACCAGTCTGCTATTTCACGCTATAGGCCCCAAAGGTCATTGAGCAAGTGCAGTCATCTCTGGAGCCTGCTCACAGACAAAAGCCCAAACTTAGAGTTAACACCAAGCCAAAGATGTAACACGATGGAGGCACAGAGCATCGGACCGAAGTTAGGGAGAGGCGTGAGCGGCCAAAGACGTACATCATAAGGTGAGTAAAAGTTTTTTAAATTCTTTAATTTTATGTTTATTATGCTCTAGTGTCTGCAAAGACCCCAGAGCATAATAAGGGCATTCCATTTGTAAAGAATAACTTCTCTATGAATCGAGTTTGCCGTTAAAATTAGAAAAAACAGGCAAATTTGAATTTTCACCAATCTTTGATATAACATAATTAACATAATATACATTTTCACTGACAAAAATATAGGTTTTGGCTTACTACATAATGTTTGGCATCTTTCCCTACATGACTTGTCACGAGGTGACATTCAGAGATATACTGTACCACACCACTAAATACTCATGGATGTTAGGTTCACATATTTCTTCATTGAAATCACCATTTATTTTTATCATGTCTGACGTTTATGACATCCCTGCCTGGCCAGATGATTAACATATCACTGTCTATATTGAACTGCATTCTTTAAGTTACCCACTTTCATGTTAGTGTAATGAACATAAGCATTTTTTTTCCTACCATGTCATATGCCGATCACACACCAGAATGTATAAAAGGGATTTCTTGGAAGACATAATTTAAGAGTGTATTGGATTTCCACACTTGGGACAGCAGAGAACTCCAGTAGTGTAAATAGGAGCTCTGCGGTTTTAATGTACACATGTAAACGTAGACTGGATACATGGCAGATCAACATGGGGTATCACATTTACCCACAAGCGAAAAGAGATCTAACGGTGCAAGAGTTTCTAGAGTGTACAAAAGCAGAAGATTAAATTTCTCAGAGACACTAAATTGGATTTGTCTTGTTTCATGGAAGTTTGTGGTAGCTGCTGTGCTATGGATTACATCTGGTTACATGTGAATTCACTTTACCTAGATGGCGTATTGTAAAAATTCTACACCCTTCCTGGGCAAGTGGCCAGTTATAGGATGCTGTAGAGAAAATATGTATACACAAGAGAAAGAAAGCAATGTTCTGTACAAACAGATGAAATAGGCAACGTATCTATGACATTATACATCAGCGTAATCCACATTACATAATAAAAGCTACGGAAGCTTATATTAAAAAGCACATAAAAGCAATACTGTTCTGAGCTATTCTTCAAGATTGGGCATGACATCATCTTTATTTAGTATCATAGTGCCCAATGTCTACAGTAATGCCTGACCACTCCAGCTGATGGAGCAAGAGTCTAGTTCTCAAGGTGGAACCCTCATTAGGTTAGGTAAGGTAAATTAAAGAAACAAAAATGCAAAAAGCTTTAGTTCACATGTTTTACAGGTTCTACAAAAATATACCAGTCAGTCATAAATATCAATAAATTTATTTTGAAATTTAACTTGGCATATCCGCTTGAATTGGTCCAGGAAATTTGATTTGCATCAAAATTAGTCACTGTGAATTAAATGTGTCCTGTTGTGCTCTAAGGATTTTTCAGACTCCAAAGACTACCAAATATAGGCCAGCCACATTCCGGTATCTTTGACCACTCCACGTTTCACCAGGCCTTTAAAGATCCTTGTGGCGTTGCCCTGCATACTGATGCTGTGACGTGACATCATGACGTTTTGAGGCCTAGTGACCACAAAGGGGCCGAAAATGCACAGACAAGTCAGACCATACCAGTTGAGACACCTGAAGATCGGATTGAAGGGGTGTTACATGTATGGAAAGGTGAAGGCCGGGGCAATGTGAGTATAATTTTATTTTATTTATTACCCCTTTTCAGCCCATTAAAATCTCGCACAATGGCAGCAGTCTGGTCATCATTTTGCTAGATTCGCATGAAGTGAATTGCCTAAAATATGCATTAGTCTGAATCAATCTGTCAATAGATAATTCAATCTAAATAATTAAAGGGAACCTGTCACCCCCCCAGGCGTTTGAAACTAAAAGAGCCACCTTGTGCAGCAGTAATGCTGCATTCTGACAAGGTGGCTCTTTTAGCTCTGGGTGCTGTAACTGCAGAAATAAACCGTTTTGTAATTTGTCAGAAAATACCTTTCTTCCGTCAAGAAGGCAGGCCTTTCCCCCTGCTGCAGACGCCACACAGCCGTCACTCAAGTCTTCTTGGCACCGGACGCAGCCTCCTCAGCACTGTTTTGAAATGAGCCGGCGCCTGCGCTCTTTTCTCCTGCCTTGGGCAGGCGCAGTGAGCGCTGCCCATCCTCATATGCAGTCTAGCTGACTGCGCCTGTGCGGCCGCCCTGCCTGTGAATCCCCGCCCCGCAGTGTCTTCTGATTTATTCACATTGCGGGGCTGGGATTCACAGGCAGGGCGGTCGCACAGCCGCAGTCAGCTAGACTGCATATGAGGACAGACGGGCAGCGCTCACTGCGCCTGCACCAGGCAGGGGAAAAGAGCACAGGTGCCGGCTCATTTCAAAACAGCATTGAGGAGGCGGCGCCCGGTGCCAAGAGGATTTGAGTGACGGCTGTGTGGCGTCTGCAGCAGGGGGGAAAGGCCTGCCTCCTTGACTGAAGAAAGGTATTTTCTGTCAAATTACAAAACGGATTATTTCTGCAGTTACAGCACCCAGAACTAAAAGAGCCACCTTGTCAGAATGCAGCATTACTGCTGCACAAGGTGGCTCTTTTAGTTTAAAACGCCTGGGGGGGTGACAGGTTCCCTTTAAACAAAAAACTCAACAAGATCTCTGAAGGTGTCATCTGGGATCTGGCAGCAGATCCTTTAGTTTCCTGGTGTGGCATTCATTGATCAGATCTGTTTTTACAGAATATCCAACAAATGCTCAATCGGATTACGATCTAGAGAATTTAGAGACTAAAGGCCCCGTCTCACATAGCGATTTACCAACGATCACGACCAGCGATACGACCTGGCCGTGATCGTTGGTAAGTCGCTGTGTGGTCGCTGGGGAGCTGTCACACAGACAACTCTCTCCAGCGACCAACGATCAGGGGAACGACTTCGGCATCGTTGAAACTGTCTTCAACGATGCCGAAGTCCCCCTGCAGCACCCGGGTAACCAGGGTAAACATCGGGTTACTAAGCGCAGGGCCGCGCTTAGTAACCCGATGTTTACCCTGGTTACCAAAAAAAACAAACAGTACATACTCACCATCTGATGTCCGTCAGGTCCCTTGCCGTCTGCTTCCTGCTCTGACTGAGATCCGGCCGTACAGTGAGAGCAGAGCGCAGCGGTAACGTCACCGCTGTGCTGTACTTTCACTTTCACTTTGCGGCGCTCAGTCAGTGTGGGAAGCAGACGGCAAGGGACCTGACGGACATCAGATGGTGAGTATGTACTGTTTGGTTTTTTTTACATTTACGCTGGTAACCAGGGTAAACATCGGGTTACTAAGCGCGGCCCTGCGCTTAGTAACCCGATGTTTACTCTGGTTACCAGTGAAGACATCGCTGGATCGGTGTCACACACACCGATTCAGCGATGTCAGCGGGACCTCAACGACCAAAAAACGGCCCAGGCCATTCCGACATGACCAGCGATCTCACAGCAGGGGCCTGATCGCTGGTACGTGTCACACATAGCGAGATCGCTACTGAGGTCGCTGTTGTGTCACAAAACTTGTGACTCAGCAGCGATCTCGCTAGCGATCTCGCTATGTGTGACGGGGCCTTAAGTCAAGACTCTTTGGCGTGTTCTTCAAACCATATCTGTACATGGCTGGCCTCAGTGGCAGTTTGGTGAGAATGTTACTATTTTTATAATGCTATATGATATTTACATGACTTCAAGCTTATATTGTAGCATTACCAGAATTTTTTGCAGTCATAAGTCTAGGACAGGTAAGTGACAACCCGATTAAAAGCTGTAATGTCAGCCAGTGTTCAAAGATAATGAATCATTTTCTAGTTCAATGATTCTAAAATGAAATTAAACAAATTGGAAAAGGCAACTGTTAGGTGGATTCATAACTGGCTTAGTGATCGGACACAAAGAGTGGTCGTAAATGGCTGCACATCCAGTTGGAAGAATGTCTCAAGTGGGATACCACAGGGTTCTGTCCTGGGCCCTGCATTGTTCAACATCTTTATCAATTATTTAGATGAAGAAATTGAGGGTACACTAATTAAAGTTGCTGATGACACAAAGCTAGGAGGGATAGCTAATACTAGAGAAGAGAGAGAGGATTCAAAAAGATATAAATAAACTGGAGCAGTCGGCAGCAACTAACAGAATGGTTTTTAACAAGGAAAAATGCAAAGTACTACATCTGGGCAATAAAAATGAAAAAAGCATTTACAGAATGGGAGGCATAGGGATAAGCAACAGCACATGTGAAAAAGACTTGGGTATACTAATAGATCACAGACTGAACAAGAGTCAACAGTGTGATGCAGCAGCAAAAAAGGCAAATGCAACTCTGGGATGTATTAAAGGGAACCTATCACCCCGTTTTTTAAAGATTAGATAAAAATAGTGTGAAATAGGGGCAGAGCTGGGCTTTACATTACTGCCTTTTTGGTGCCTTTACACCCCCGTTAAGCTGCCCAAATACCTTTGTGAAGTGGCCCTTTTCTGCTGTCACTCAAGTTGGTCAGGTCGGATGGGCGTGGTCACAGCGCTGTTTGTCCCCCAGGATCCTGCTCATCATTACGTTGGTGGCGTAGTGGTGTGCGCATGTCCAGCAGGCGAATCCACTGCCCAGGAGATGAATAACCGCGCGGTCTTCGCTATTCAGCCGTTTACCGGTGGGCGCGGCCATCTTTCCTGTGGCCGCGCCTGCGCAGATGGAGCGCTCTGCTGCCCGGGGCTTCAGGAAAATGGCCGCCGCGATCTCCATCTGCGCACGCGCGGAATCCCGCGGCCATTTTCCTGAAGCCCCGGGCAGCAGAGCGCTCCATCTGCGCAGGCGCGGCCACAGGAAAGATGGCCGCGCCCACCGGTAAACGGCTGAATAGCGAAGACCGCGCTGTTATTCATCTCCTGGGCAGTGGATTCGCCTGCTGGACATGCGCACACCACTACGCCACCAACGTAATGATGAGCAGGATCCTGGGGGACAAACAGCGCTGTGACCACGCCCATCCGACCTGACCAACTTGAGTGACAGCAGAAAACGGCCACTTCACAAAGGTATTTGGGCAGCCTAACGGGGGTGTAAAGGCACCAAAAAGGCAGTAATGTAAAGCCCAGCTCTGCCCCTATTTCACACTATTTTTATCTAATCTTTAAAAAACGGGGTGATAGGTTCCCTTTAACAGAAGCATATAGTCTAGATCATGCAAAGTCATTATCCCTCTCTACTCCTCTTTGCTCAGACCTCACCTGGAATACTGTGTCCGGTTTTGGGCTCCACATTTTAAAAAAGACATCAACAAACTGGAGCAAGTTCAGAGAAGAGCGACCAGAATGATGACCGGTCTGCAAACCATGTCTTATGAGGATCGACGGTTGCAGGATTTGGGACTGTTTAGCTTGCAAAAAAGAAGACTGAGAGGAGTCTTAATAGCTGTCTACAAAAATCTCAAGGGCTGTCACATTGTAGAAGGATCATCTTTATTCTCATTTGCACATGTAAAGACTAAAAGTAATGGGATGAAAATGAATGGGAGGAGACACAGATTAGATATTAGAAAAAACTTTTTGACAGTTAGGGTGATCAATGAGTGGAACAGTCTGCCACGAGAGGTGGTGAGTTCTCCTTCCATGGAAGTCTTCAAACAGGGGCTGGACAGACATCTGTCTGGGATGATTTAGTGAATACAGCTTTGAGCAGGGTGTTGGATCAGATGACCCAGGAGGTCCCTTCCAACTCTATCATTCTATGATTCTATGAAATAAATTATCCAAAAATAATATCGCACTGAGAAACCAGTTGCCGCTTGCACATATATATATCTCTTTCTATTCAACCTTTCACATCGCAGATTTTAAGAGAAATACATTGGCAGTGTGTGTTTTCTCTTTGGAGACAGTATGGAGGAAGATGAGAGCTTAATCTCTTGCCAAGTGGATGTTTGATTTTCACATTTCCATTGCTTTCCGTTAAGTGGAAAGAAAAATACTATTATAATATCATGACCCAAATGACAAGTTATGAATTACGTTTATATATCGCTCAGTTTCACATAAATGTCAAGAAGCTGGATTGAATCAAGGTTTCAAAATACAATACCCCAGTGAGAACGAGAGGAGTTTATACATCTGACTACTCATGAACTGTAAGAGAATCAAAGGAAAGACAACGCAGCCAAACAAGCCTTTCCATTGCCCAAAAGACCGAAGCAACACCAAGCTTTGTTTTAATCAGATAAGGAGGAAGAAAAAATAATTTCCTCATTGCAGGAATAATAGTGAATTAGATTCTCATTTCTCCAGTGGATTACATCACTGTTTCCAGCCAACACGCCATCTTCCAACAATCACACTAAACAGTCGGCAATAAACACAGGACACTGCTGGCTTTTAGGACAGAGGAAAATGTTTTTTAAAGGCATCCTAGAGAGTTATCTATTTTATCTTCACATACTTGAGAAGGAATAATTATGTTTGAGGCCACTGAGCTCCTGAGAATGGTGATAATATGATGTAAAAGGAACGTTTAAAGCAAAATTACACATATGAAAAATACTCCGTTAATGTAGTTCTAAACATTCTGCAATGAATACAAGGTGCATAGTTAAACTGAGTCATATGATAAGTGCAACACTCACAAAAGGCTGAGATTTGTACCTTGGCTCTTGTGAATGACAGTTTAAAGGGCCACTGTCACCCCCCCCCAGCCGTTATAAACTAAAAGAGCCACCTTGTGCAGCAGTAATGCTGCAGTCTAACAAGGTGGCTCTTTTAGTTTTTGATTCATTTATTACCTCAATAAAGCGTTTTAAAAATTGTCCACAAATACCAGATATTGTACCGGGAGGCGGTCCGAATCGTCCTCTATCAATCTCCCAACTGCCGTCACTCTTCTCTTCAGGGGCGATGGTCGCCGCCCCGAGCGCTGTTGCTTCTTAAATCCGGCGCCTGCGCTGTGCGTGCCTGCCTGGGGCCCGCACTGTGTTATTCATTATGCACAGTGCGGGGCTGGGGTTCCTGGGCATGCGCACTGCGCTTGTCAGACGCTCCCCCGGTCCCCCGCCTTCCAGCATTGCCGGAATATACAGGTTTCATTGCCGACGTTTTGAACAGCCACAAAGAACAACGCTGGAAGGCGGGGGACCGGGGGAGCGTCTGACAAGCGCAGTGCGCATGCCCAGGAACCCCAGCCCCGCACTGTGCATAATGAATAACACAGTGCGGGGCGGGGATTCAGGAACAGGGTGGCCGCACTGCCCGCACAGGCGCAGTCAGGCACCCTGCGTCTGAGCTGTGACTGACAATGAAGACTGCGCCTGCCCCAGGCAGGCACGCACAGCGCAGGCGCTGGATTTAAGAAGCAACAGCGCGAAGGGGGCGGCGACCATCGCCCCTGAAGAGAAGAGTGACGGCAGTTGGGAGATTGATAGAGGACGATTCGGACCGCCTCCCGGTACAATATCTGGTATTTGTGGACAATTTTTAAAACGCTTTATTGAGGTAATAAATGAATCAAAAACTAAAAGAGCCACCTTGTTAGACTGCAGCATTACTGCTGCACAAGGTGGCTCTTTTAGTTTATAACGGCTGGGGGGGGGGGTGACAGTGGCCCTTTAATAGTAGTTTTAATTTGGATTAATACTGGACGGAGAAAATCAATGGTCATGTCCAGAGCAACCAGGTCTCAAGTTCTCAAAATCAGATTAATGATGGTGGGCTGTTTTTATTCATAATATTCGATTGTAACTAAATGCAAGCTCTGATAATGTTCATTGCTTTTTCTTATTCTACAGTTGCTTATAGAAGCACTCCCATCAAAATATGTATCCTCTTAATATATTGCAGTCATAATATTATATAGCACTGTGTACTTACAATTGCTCATTTTGCCCTTTTACCCAGTAAATTCTTCTCTTTTCCATTAGGTCTATGGCATCATGTGATTAAAAACTGACAGGCTGAATCCTTCTAAGTTCTATGTAGAAACAGGTGGTCAATTTTCCCTGTATAAGCCATAAGTCACTGCAAATGTCCCCGGGAATGGGAGGAGGGAACAGCTGAGTCTGGCATTGGAGAGAGAAATGTTAAATGCAGGGAAGAGACTTTCTGTTTCTACATAGAGCAGAAAAAAAGAGAACAATTAGCTGGGCCGAAGGTTAAAATGTAAGTACACAGTGCTGTATTATGTTGATGGGAGTGCTTCTTTAATAACCTTCTATAGACACTAAAAATACCTAATGTTAATAAGGAGAAGTGGACAAATTCTCTTCTACCACTTAAAGGAGTATTACCATCTCCAAGATCCTATCCCATTATGTAGTAGGTGTAATAATAATATTAGCAAATACCTCCAATTAGAAATGTAGTATGGTTCTTCTGATACGCTTACCACATATGCAGGGCATTGCAGTAGCTTAGGTATCCATGGCTACAACCACTAACAACTAACTAATTGTCACTATATAAGTGGTAGTAACCATGGATACCTAAGCTACTGAATTGCCCTGCACATGGGGTAAGCGACATAGCTTATCAGAAGAACTACAATATACTACATTTCTAATTGGAGTTTTTTTCTAATATTATTATTACACCTACTGCATATTAGGTTAGGATCTTGAAGATGGGATATATTCACATGGGACTGACATGCTTTGGATTTTGCTTTTAGAGTTTTACACTGAAGGTAAAACCACAATGATATTTGGAGAAATCTAATCCACATGCTGCTTAATATTTCTGTCCTGACATATACCTGGAGTTCACATTTGAAAATTTGCACCATGACAGTTTCTCTTGTGGACTTTCACTGCAGATTTCACCTGTTAGTGGTGAATTCTACAGCCAATTCAGCAATATCTATATGCCAAACAAGTTGATTTTGTTGCAAGTTCACCATGGATTTGCAGTGGATTTTGTTCCTATCCCCTCTGGACACACCCTAAATAAGATGCTAAGGTACAGATTTTCGGGCCAAAGAAGCAACAGTTTATGCCTTTGTATAAAAACAATTAACGGCAGTTATGCACAAAACATGAAAAAAATAAAAATGACGTGACTGACAAATAAAACGTAAGGTTAAAAATGATTTGAGATAATTTGCACGCAAAAATAAAGTATCTTCAGTTTACATGAATCCGATAACAGGCATCAAAATTGTTTTACTTAGTAAAATGCTATCCAGTAATGAGTTTTAGAATAACTTTCCTTCTTTTTGTCCCTTTTTGACTTTTACTAGTGATGAGCGAATATACTCGTTACTCGAGATTTCCCAAGCATCTCCTAACGGAGATTTAGTTTTCAACGCCTCAGCTGCATGATTTACAGCTATTAGCCAGGCTAAGTACATGTGGGGGTTGCCTGGCTGCTAGGGAATCCCCACAGGTAATCAAGCAGGCTAGTAGCTGTAAATCATCCACCTGCGGGAAAAAAAAAACTCTGAGCACTAAAAAATACTCGGAGGACACCCGAGCGTGCTCGGGAAATCTCGAGTAACGAGTATATCCGCTCATCACTAACTTTTACCTATCAGACCCTTATCACGTTTCCTGTGCATAATGTCATAAGAAATGAAGAGTCTTCTGTTGTCATTTATTTCATTCTTCCCTAGCATACCCTTACTCAGTTCCATTTATAATGTACCCTCTTTGGAACACAGGAATAAACCGAGGGTAAGGATGTGTCCTGTTTGAAGTATAAAAAACAACATAAGAAAAAAGGGAAAAGAAACATTAAGTGTAAGAATGTGATACCATACCTACTTTTGCATTTGGGAATAGATTTTATAAAACATAAGAAAAAGTTGTGGTCAACTAACAAAGAATTTCAGGAAAGAAATTCATATGTGACCTGCAAACTGACTTCAACTATGTCATGTATAGTTAGGATTCTAGCTGTTAGACTTTTTGATGCATGATATGTTTAGTTCAAACAGAGAGCTAACAAAAAGCAAACCCTTGGGAAGTAAGGTAAGTTTAAAGCCACCTTAAGTGCTCTGTATGCCCTTGTTCAGAACCTGGAGCTCTCACATCCCTGCCTTTACACTTTGACAAGGTGTCTGCACAGTGATTTTGACAGGTAAAGCTGCAAAGCTGCTGGTTCTCTATTTTTATCTGTCGTTTTCAGACTGGAAAATAGAAGATGTAAGTTATCTAAATCAGTCACGATAAACACTAAATGCACTTCTTTAAGATTCAAAATCCACAGGGTATTAACTTTGGATGGAACCAGAAGAATGCTGTTAAAAAAAATCATTGAGTAGTAGGCCAATCCACACTGTCCAAAGTTTTTCTCTGCACATATCTGAGCGATTCTGCCCTTGTCTCTTACATTATTCATCAGGCATCTGGTGTCTGCATAAGGCAGAGTGGCATTGGAAGGTGAGATGATTGAGTGAAGAAGTTATTGCATTTGACATGTCCTGGCCTACGGCTTTCAGTCACTTAACTCATCTCTCTGTCATCCTCAAAACAGTCTATTGCTGAAGGAAATTCCAAGATAGCTACCATTTAGACTCGATCTTTCTTTTACAATCCACCAAGAACAACCTTTACATATTCACCCTTTACAATAAGGATGCTAGTGGTTTCAGTAATAAAATCAACAAATGGATAAAAGAGTTTGTATGACTTAACAATGAAAATTATTTTATTCCTTTTTTGCGAAGGTGCCATGAATATCAGATATCTGTCCACTGACAGCTGATTACATTGACTGCCATCTTTCCTGACCCCACAAACACAGGTAGGCTTAGCTTATGCAGGCACCTCTGGAGCAAGAAGGAAGGCCTCCATTCAAAATAATTGGCTGACCTTATACATTAGATCTAATGGACACTGGTGTACAGTTCCACCAAAATCAACTGATTCGGCTACAGGACAAATATATGTCTGTACAGTGTTAGCCAGGAGATAAAAAAAAATTAAAATTTGAGAGCCTCCAGTGGTTGATACCTTTTAATGGCTTACTACTGAAAAGATGGCAACATATAACAAGCTTTCAAAACTACTCAGGAGGTATAGAATAAGACAAAAACTGAAGATTCACATATTTATACACAACAGGACATAGAATAGTGCAGTAATGAGACAAGTGGCGCGAAGCAGAACTATGAATGTGGGAAGGAGAGAAACAGTTGTGGCAGTAAATATTAGATAAGTTAATAGATAAGGAGTAGATATGGGCGAAACCGAACAGTAAAGTTCGGGGTCCGTAAAGAATACCTACTGTTCAGGCACGGACCCCCGAATATGGATTTCACTATCTGCATGGTAGCGTGAGAAACACTGGAGGCTCTGATCGGCAGTAAGATCATTACCACTGGTCAGAGCGCTGCAGTTCCCATACTGTCAGATGACAGCATGAGCCCGTAGCTGTGACCAAAGGCAAAAAGTTTACCTACGGTCAAAGGCATCCGATGATGGGATGACTACTCTCATCAGACTACGCCTGCTGATAATAACAGCGAGAGCATGATCTAATAGTAAGGGTGTCACAAATATGATGTAAGCCCTATACAAGCAATTATGTGCAATTATATTGTGCAATTATATACTGAGCAATCACCCCCTCCATGAATAGAATGGGCATTAGATGAGTATTTTTGTTGTTTATTATTTTATGTTTTTTACAGGAGACCATGGATTCAATGGAATGGACGTTAGGTGAGTAATGAGTATAACCGTGTTTGTTATTTTTACATAAAAAAGTAAAATGGTGCTTTTTTATTTCAAATAAAAGACTTTATTCTGGCTGAGTGTTTATTTATAATATAATTATAGGATTAGTAATGGATAAGTGTCTTATAGACGCCTCTCCATTACTAAACCATGGGCTTGATGTCACCAGACAATACAAAGGTGACATCAACCCCACAAATATGAACCCCACTTGCCAAAGCCACAGGGCTATTGGCAAGAGCTGGGCAAAGAGTCAGGATTGGCGCATCTAATAGATGTGCCTTTTCTGGGGTGGCTGAGGGCTGCTATTTTTACGCTGGGGGTAAAATCCATTGCCACTTACCAGCTTGAGAATACCAGCCCTCAGCCGTCTGCTTAAGTTTATCTGATTGTAAAAAATAGGGGGGGGGGACCCCAGGCAGTTCAATTAACTATTTATTTAAATAATTTAAAAATACGGTTTGGGAACCCCTCTATTCTTGATAACCAGCCTTGCTAAAGCTTACAACTGAGGGTTGCAACCCGCATCTGTCAGTTTTGCCTGGCTGGTTATCAAAAATACAGGGGAACCCATGCCAATTTTTTTAATTTATTTATATCGCAGTCGCCAACTGATGAATAATGTCATCAGCCACCGCCTCCTGTTGCTGTTATTAGGGGCAGCAGGTATAGGCTTATGAGAGTAGAAGCCCCATCAGTCGATGTCTGTTACCATAGGTAAACATTTTACCGCCATTCATAGCTGCTGCCTCAAGCTGTCATCTGACAATGTTGGAGCCGCGACTCTCTGACCAGCATTAACGATCTAACCGATGATCTGAGGCAGTGTTTGCCACATGTTTGAGTGCACAAACCAAACTTCTTTATCATTTAAAGAGGACCTGTCATTTATTTTTTCATTGTAAAAAATGTGCTCCTCTCCTGAAGCTGTTCTTTTTGTTCCTGTGCCTCTTCATTATTACTATATGCCCCTGTGGCACCCCAGGAGTCTGGTTGCCACAGTGGCATTGCCTCCCCCACAGGGAGTAATGTTATGCTTGGAAGCAAGGAGGGGTCCCCTTACAAGGTGTCAGTAGGAGAGAAGTAGAGCAGAACCTGGGGAGTAGAGCTGTGATTAAACTCGCCCCAGAGCTGAGCACTAGGAACTGGATAGCGGAGTCTGTGGTTGCGTGGGTACTCAAGTCCCGAAGCTAAATCCAGAGGGCAGAGGACTGTGGTCTCCTGGCCTGATCTAATACCCAGTGGCACAGCAGCATAACAGAGCCTGGAGCCGACACAAAGGAGCGGCACCTGTGATAGGATCGAGCTGCCTGCCATGCGGGCAATGGTTAGTTTTTAAAAACAAAGACAGTTAACAGCAGGACAAGGGAGGACAGCACAAAAGAAAAGCCTCCCTACCTACCTGGCCAGGCTGCCTGGCTCTCCAATACGATCTGTTACCAGTACCCCGGTCTGTACTATCAATCATCAAGTAAAGGAAAAGAAAACTACAGCCCTTGTGTCATTCAGTGATCTCTTGCGCCCCGAGTCCTGCACCACAAGGTACAGGAAGCCTGACATAAATGGGACCGGTAGCCCTGGGGCCCCGCTCCACCTGTGGGGAGCAGAACCATCCCAGCTGCGTCACCATCAGCCCCAGTGTTCTCCTTTAGTAACATCGGCCATCCGTGGCCGAACACCACAGGTGGCATCACGTTAAATCCCATATACATATTCCCATTTTATGGCACAGCCAGGGCCACAGAGTCAGGTCATGGCCCTGTGACTTCCTCAAAGAACAGTCCGACCCTGTTCCATATACCCCACGGCCCTGGTGGGCGTGTCACCTCCTTCTTACCTGTGTGTAAATCTAATATTTTAGCCAAGTGTATATTATTTTAGTCCTCCATTATGTGAATCTTACTTTCTGAGGATTATGCCCAGTTGGTTAAAAAAGACATTTATGTATAGGAAAGAGGGCGCCATATAGTAAAAATGAAGAGACACAGGAACAAAAAAAAAACAGCTTCAGGAGAGCAGCAGAATTTGTGCAATGAAAAAATAAATGACAAGTCCTTTTTAAATGTTAAAGAAGCACTCCCATGAAAACTTTTATTTTCAGTAATGGAAAAGTACAGGAGCAGAAAATAAACAGTGCCAGATTCGGGAGAACATCAGCATTCACGTCAGGTGAAAAAAATTTCTACAGATTTAAGGCAAGTAGCAAGTCCTCTTTAGTTGTATCATTTAGAGTGTGGGGGGAAACAGTATTAACCACTAATCAATCCAGGGGCTATGAAGAAAGCAATGTTCAAATCAATATCAATGGAACCAAACAAAAGTTAGATACGATAAAGGACCAGGTAGACATGTTACAATTTTCAAAAAACGATAATGATAACACTGGTCAACAGCATTTTTGGTGCCAAAGATATTTCATCGAATTTAGGGTATTTTTGGGGTGCTGATTCTGAATATGTCATCAGTTTTGCCAGATTGGCTCAAGTTTTTGAGATTTTTGGTATCTTATTTATAGCACTTGTTGGTAAATGCGACGCATCATCTCATTAATTTCTTTGGATTAGTACTTGAACTGAGCAGTTCTCAATATAGTTTTGTGTTAATTAGTGTTCTAAAAGTTTGTTCATAGCTTGATTTTTGCACTAACTTTATGTTGTTGTCTGTTTTCCAGTGAAAAGCATGAACTCATCAAGAAGAAGTTGTCTTAACGATCCAGACTCATTCTGTTACATTTGTGGTGAATACACACTGCCAAAACATAGAAGAAACATAACAGACTTCGTAAAAAAAGTGTATTTTGCCTATTTTGGGGTTATGCTTGGGGACCAAGACAAGTTTTGGGCACCACACATAGTGTGCAAAGCATGTATCGAATTATTACGAAAATGGAGCAAAGGACAAAGAAAAAGCTTCAAATTTGGTGTGCCAATGGTGTGGAGAGAGCCAAAAAATCATCATGATGACTGTTATTTATGGTAAACACAGGTACAGGCACATCTTCACAATGAGGGACAGGCCTTCTTGCAGATTCCATGTTACTCCCATTTTCGTTTCTTATGCTTATTGAATCCTTGCACTTGCACTGCACAGAAATAACAGTCATCATGATGATTTTTTGGCTCTCTCCACACCATTGGAACACCAAATTTGAAGCTTTTTCTTTGTCCTTTGCTCCATTTTCGTAATAATTCGATACATGCTTTGCACACTATGTGTGGTGCCCAAAACTTGTCTTGGTCCCCAAGCATAACCCCAAAATAGGCAAAATACACTTTTTTTTACGAAGTCTGTTATGTTTCTTCTATGTTTTGGCAGTGTGTATTCACCACAAATGTAACAGAATGAGTCTGGATCGTTAAGACAACTTCTTCTTGATGAGTTCATGCTTTTCACTGGAAAACAGACAACAACATTAAGTTAGTGCAAAAATCAAGCTATGAACAAACTTTTAGAACACTAATTAACACAAAACTATATTGAGAACTGCTCAGTTCAAGTACTAATCCAAAGAAATTAATGAGATGATGCGTCGCATTTACCAACAAGTGCTATAAATAAGATACCAAAAATGTCAAAAACTTGAGCCAATCTGGCAAAACTGATAGCATATTCAGAATCAGCACCCCAAAAATACCCCAAATTCATTAAAATATTTTGGACACCAGAAAAAAAAAAATTTTTTTTGTTGACCTGTGTAATTGGCAAGAGGGAATGTAAAATAGTGAAGAAAAATTAATTGCTGGGTTTTTGTCACTGACTATTTTTTTATTGGTTTTATGGTTATTATAACTAAAAATGATTATTTTATTTGTAATCATATATTTTGCTTTGTGCTGCTGTTCTCCCCCTATATCAAGCCACTCTGCTGCTGGGTCTCATCCATAGGTTTGGGGTACCATAAACATAGGTTTCATTAAAATTCCTCTGATTCCAGCCAAACCCCAGGTGTACTAAGCCTCCATCACTTAAGGACCCGTTACACAATCGACTAATGTTGGCCAAACCCACCGATATTCATGGATTCAGCTGATAAAACACTGGGGAACACAATTTTTTAAGAGTTAGGTCAGACAACTGTTCTTAATTAATTTTTGGATGCTGAATCCAGAAATGATCTCAGTTTTTCTCTATCACGTCAAGTTTTTGAACTATAGGATTTTTGTCTTCTCAAAAATATGTAAACTACTGTACCTAAAAAGTGTTTTGTTTTTTTTTAAATAGTACAAATATGAACAAAAAATGAAATATATAAGAAATAGGCATGACAAATATGTTTTTTAACACTATCATGTTTTTTTACAAAGGATATATATGTATATGCAAGTATTTAAGGTAAAAATGTACATTTATAGCAAATTTATAGCAATGTACAAATATAGCAGAAGGAGTCAGGGTTGTTTAGGCATTTACGACGAGAGGAAGAAGGAGCAGACATGATCTGAAACAAAGGAAATATGTACATATGTAAATAAAACACTGAGATGGAAAGTTACAAGCTTTGAAAACTAACAAAGAAAAAAATCATAAAAGATATATAAATTACAACTAAGCGCCCAATGTAAAGAGAAAAGCTATCACAAATCCTATTTATTCCTACTATGATAAATTTTTTGTGTAAAGATATTGATAATTATGACGTATTGGGAGCTGCACACACCTCTCACCACACTGTCTCAGTTGTGACTACTCTTACAAGTTGCCACGTAGCTCTATATGAGTCGAATTGTAATCGGATAACAAGTCTTATTACAGATATCAGTGCAATTGAGCTTCTCTGGCAGGTAAGTTGTGGAGGAAAAACTTGACGTGCTAGAAAAAAACTGACTACATTTTTGGAATCAGCATGCCAATTTTAGTATAAATCAGCTCAAAAACCTAACTCAACAGAAATTTTTTTTCAAATTGTTCCCCAGTTCTTACGTGCATGGGTTCCGCGAACTGAAGGTCAGGAGAGATGTTGATTGCACATGCTCATTTTCGGACTGACGATCACTTTGTTTTGTCAGAGATAAGCTGCTGACTGATGTGTTAGGCAGAGTCTTTCTCATAGAGACCACAGGAACATTCGGACAAGCAATTGCTCCTGTATATGGGAGAGTTGACTGAAATGGCTGTCAGCGGAATGAAGGCTGAATTATCTTTCAGGTGACAGCCATCTAATGTATGTGGCCAGCTTAAGCATTACATTCTATTTGGTTCTAGTCTGCTTTGTTCTGTTTGCTATAACTACAATACTTACATTTTCTACTTGGCTTGTTTTACTGGCCGTGTTCTTTTGTCTGCTGCCTACCCTGACCTGTACTTGACTTTCACTTATCCACATATCTAACGCATTTGTAGAAAAAGCACTTTGACTCAGCACAAGTTCTACTGTAGTAAAATTCTTATTAATTAGCAAGACATTAAAAATTCAAAGAAGTAAAGCCACTTCAGCTTCCCCGAAAAAAAACAGGGAGAAAACTGCTAGTTTATGCATTTAAGACCACAATCATCTCCAGTCATAACCGCATCTGTACTGTAATTTTGGAAAGTCTAGTTCTAAAAGGTAATGACTTAAGGTACTTTCACAGCGACGCTGCAGCGATAGCGACAACGATGCCGATCGCTGCAGCGTCGCTGTTTGATCGCTGGGGAGCTGTCACACAGACCGCTCTCCAGCGACCAACGATGCCGAGGTCCCCGGGTAACCAGGGTAAACATCGGGTTGCTAAGCGCAGGGCCGCGCTTAGTAACCCGATGTTTACCCTGGTTACCAGCGTAAAAGTAAAAAAAACAAACAGTACATACTCACCTGCGCGTCCCCCAGCGTCTGCTTCCTGACACTGACTGAGCTCCGGCCCTAACAGCACAGCGGTGACGTCACTTTCACTTTAGGGCCGGCGCTCAGTAAGTGTCAGGAAGCAGACGCTGGGGGACGCGCAGGTGAGTATGTACTGTTTGTTTTTTTTACTTTTACGCTGGTAACCAGGGTAAATATCGGGTTACTAAGCGCGGCCCTGCGCTTGGTAACCCGATGTTTACCCTGGTTACCAGTGTAAAACATCGCTGGTATCGTTGCTTTTGCTTTCAAACACAACGATACACGGCGATCGGACGACCAAATAAAGTTCTGGACTTTATTCAGCGACCAGCAACATCACAGCAGGATCCTGATCGCTGCTGCGTGTCAAACTAAACGATATCGCTAGCGAGGACGCTGCAACATCACGGATCGCTAGCGATATCGTTACAAAGTCGTTTCGTGTGAAGGTACCTTTAGAGAATTAAAGCATTAAAGGGAGAAGCATGCACAATCCTTTTTTTAATGTGCTCCCTGGTCTACCCTATGGAAAATCCATTAGTGACATAGTGGGTCCACCGTACATGTCTTCAGATGCCACTTGTTACATTTCTGGTCATCATGCATGGTACAATTCGTCTCAAGGTCTGAACAAGTGACAAATATTCATGTCACTATGTTCAAAGGACAAATATAATAGATATGTTCAGAAACGATTTTACAATATGTGGGAAAACCCTTTCTACAGGCAGTTTATGAGACAGAGGTGATCAGTGTACACAATTGTTTTTCCACTGCATGCATCGGATTTAGAAACCCTTTCGGACTTAAATGCCCAATCACCAGAACAGACATACTGTACAAAGTAAGAAGACTGTTTCTTAAATCATGGTGGTAGTCTACAACTATCATCTTAGTGCCAAACAAACCTTTTGATAAATCACCCTCTGAACGAACAACCTTATTCTACATAATCAACGTAATAGGCTTATCCTCAAATACAGATAAAACTTCACTCTTACATCTGAAAAACTCTGTCCTATTTATAAGTTTGAGAACAACAGAAATCTCCAGTGATTTCTATTTTTAATGGGATCAGAAGTCAGTGATTTGTGTCCTGATATATAAATATCAACTCATGCAATTCAGGTGAGCTGTGGTGTAAGTAAATTGCTGAAAGTGGTGTTGAGCCATGTTGTAAAAATCGCCTTCTAGGTTCTTATGGTTCCTATATTCTGTACAGTAAGCGAGGAGCACTTTTTCTGGAGAAAAATTAAGGGTTAAAGGATATATTAGGGAACGTTCACATTTGCGTTGTGCGCCGCAGCGTCGGCGCCGCAACGCACAACGCAAACAAAAACGCAGCAAAACGCATGCACAACGCTGCGTTTTGCGCCGCATGCGTCCTTTTTTCCATTGATTTTGGACGCAGCAAAAATGCAACTTGCTGCGTCCTCTGCGCCCGGACGCGGGCGCCGCAGGGACGCATGCGGCGCAAAACGCAAGTGCGACGCATGTCCATGCGCCCCCATGTTAAATATAGGGGCGCATGACGCATGCGGCGACGCTGCGGCGCCGACCGCAAATGTGAACGTAGCCTTAAAAGAGTTTTCCAGTCTGATATAGTTATCGCCTATTTAAAGGATAGGTGAAAAATGCTAGATTAGTGGGGGTCTGGCTGCTGATTCCTCTCTTGTCCCAAGAGCAAGTGTAGAAGAAATTTAAAAGGAGTAGGGCATATACACAAACTCTGCTCCATTCAAAGTCTATCGCAATGACTGGATTAGTCTAGTGCCCACAAGCGGAGTTGACTGAAGGCTATATTAGTTAATAATAACTCCTTCATAGGGTCATTTTACTGCTGCATGTAAAATCTATATTTCTTCAAAGACAGAGTAAGATATCTATGGTATGTGTATTGTAGGGATTGTGCGATAAGTTTAGTATTACATATACAGTGCATAAACTATAATGTAAAGAAAAAGTTATTGCGCTGTACATCAAGTGTCAGTTAGATACAGCGGCATGTAAAAGTATGGGTACCCCTTGTCAAAATTACTGTGAACAGTTAAGCAAGCTTAGCAATCCCTCAAACAAGAATTGAAAGACACTTGGATGGCTACAAAAAGCATTTACAAGCTGTGATAGCTTCAAAAGAGGGTGCTACTAGACACTAACCATACAGGATGCCAAACATTTTGCATTGGCCCATTTTCCTTTTTGTAATCACAATTGAATATTATCATGAAATGATTTATATGGCACATGGGTAATAAATAAAGGTCCACTGACATTGACATTTGATCAGTGGTTGGAAGATTGTTCTGAATGTCTGATCGACTTTTTCCTGCAACACAATCAACGTACATATACCAACATTTTCACACAAACTCATTTATAGCTCCAAATAGCTGTTAAAAATCATTATTTTGTATGCATATGGAATATTACTTGACTTGGCAATAATGGCTGCAATTGATCAAACTAATTGTAGCAACAGTTTCTATGTGTAATCCGATCCTTTTTTGTGGCATGTTTCATTTATCTGCAAAGGACTGGTCTTCCTATTGTGTCGAATCGTATATGCATTTCAAATGACTGCACTTTGTAGAAGAAAATATGACCATATAATTACAATAGCACCTGGGAGTGCAGCCCATGCTGGATGTGTAAATCATTCCATTAGACTTCCACATGGGGTTTAACTGTAACAAAGGAAGAATTACAGAGTAGTGAGAAGCTGAGCATCTGGTGGATAGCCTTAAAGTATGGCGCACAAACATAATAAAAGGGGTTTTCCCACCTGAAACATTTATCAGCTATCCACACACGGTTTCCACGCTATAGAACCATTTCCTGTCTGACTGTACAGGGCACACAGGACTTCAGTTCTTGTGGAGGTCCCAGTGTTCAGATACCCACCAGAGCAATTAGCTTAATGTTATATTTTCAACACATAACTTTTAAGACAACACCACGTGTTTTTCCTCATCTATGTCAACCCTAAGGTTTGGCTGTCTGAGGTTAAAATAAACATGACAGCTTTCTTCTAAAAACAGATCCACACTTTTCCACAGGTTGTACGTAATACTGCAGCTTAATACCAAAAACGAAGCTGGAATACCAGAGACAATATGTGTAAAGGTGTGAAGCTGCTTCTAGAAAAACATAACCATATTTTAATAATCCAGCACAAGACTTTAATATAAGCAGAACTTTCATCATTCACACAGTTTCCCATAGATATGCTAGGAAAGTATAACACAAAGTCTGCAAAGCCCAAGGAGTCCAACAGAGCTTGTATACCATGACCAAAAGCTGTGGGTGCTGAGGTACTCTTTCTGATCTATTACTAAAGATACCAGGGGAGCTGAAGTAAGAAGAAGCTGCGTACACTGCTGTCCACCATGTCTTTCTAATCTCTTACTGAATATACCAGGGGTTCTGAGGTAAGAAGATGTTGCTCATACTGCTATCCACCATGTCTTTCTGATCTATTACTAAAGATAACAGGAGTAGTGAGGTAAGAAGAAGCTGCTCACACTGCTGTCCACCATGTCTTTCTAATCTCTTACTGAATATCCAGGGGTACTGAGGTAAAAAGATGTTGCTCACACTGCTTTCTGCCCTGTCTTTCTGATCTAATACTGGGGATACCAGGGGTGCTAAGGTAATAAGATGTTGCTCTCACACTGCTGTCCCTCCTGTCTTTCTAATCTAATACTGGAGATACCAGGGGTGTTAAAGTAAGAAGATGTTGTTCACAATGCTGTCCACCATGTCTTTCTGAACGTAGAGCAGCTGCTATAACCTGCAGATGACTTGACAGCATGTGGTATACATTATCTCCAACTTACAGTAATGGAGATTCCAATTGCACATGCTCAGAGCCAAATGTCCTTCTAACATTTTACGATAGATTTCAGTGCAACAAGACAGTGGCCATTTTAATGAACTATAGTTCTTACCTCCCTAGACAAAACAAGTGTGATTTGCTAGTTAAAGGTATTTAGGATTGTACACTACTCAAAAAAATGAAAGGGAACACTTAAACAACAGAATATAACTCCAAGTAAATCAAACTTCTGTGAAATCAAACTGTCCATTTAGTCCACTTAGGAAGCAACACTGATTGACAATCAATTTTACATGCTGTTGTGCAAATGGAATAGACAACAGATGGAAATTATTGGCAATTATCAAGACACCCTCAATAAAGGAGTGGTTCTGCAGGTGGGGACCACAGACCACATCTCAGTACCAATGCTTTCTGGCTGATGTTTTGGTCACTTTTGAATGTCGGTTGTGCTTTCACACTCGTGGTAGCATGAGACAGACTCTACAACCCACACAAGTGGCTCAGGTAGTGCAGCTCATCCAGGATGGCACATCAATGCGAGCTGTGGCAAGAAGGTTTGCTGTGTCTGTCAGCGTAGTGTTCAGAGGCTGGAGGCGCTACCAGGAGACAGGCCAGTACACCAGGAGATGTGGAGGGGGCCGTAGGAGGGCAAGAACCCAGCAGCAGGACCGCTACCTCCACTTTTGCGCAAGGAGGAACTGGAGGAGCACTGCCAGAGCCCTGCAAAATGACCTCCAGCAGGCCACAAATGTGCATGTGTCTGCACAAACGGTTAGTAACTGACTCTATGAGGATGGTCTGAGTGCCTGACGTCCACAGATGGGAGTTCTGCTCACCGCCCAACACCGTGTAGGATGCTTGGCATTTGCCACAGAACACCCTGGGTTCCTATTAATGCAGGACAATGCCAGACCTCATGTGGCTGGAGTGTGTCAGCAGTCCCTGCAAGATGAAGGCATTGAAGCTATGGACTGGCCCGCCCATTCCCCAGACCTGAATCTGATTGAGCACATCTGGGACATCATGTCTCGCTCTATCCACCAACGACACGTTGCACTACAGACTGTCCAGGAGATGGTGGATCCTTTAGTCCAGGTCTGGGTGGAGATCCCTCAGGAGACCATCTGCTGCCTCATCAGGAGCATGCCCAGGCGTTGTACAGTAGGGAGGTCATACAGGCACTTGAAGGCCACACACAATACTGAGCATCTTTTCCTTGTCATGAGGCATTTCCACTGAAGTTGGATCAGCCTGTAATTTGATTTTCCACTTTGATTTTGAGTATCATTCCAAATCCAGACCTCCATAGGATATTCATTTTGATTTACATTGATGATTGTTATGTTTTATTGTTCTGACCACATTCCACTATTAAATGAATAAAAGTTTGCAACTGGAATATTTCATTCAGAGATATCTAGGATGTGGTATTTTAGTGTTCCCTTAATTTTTTTGAGCAGTGTATATATTTACATTGTCTTTCTATTCTCAGAGAACACGATCATTGTCAGCACTACTGCATGCACTGAGAGCACAGCTATGATCTTCAGTAGCTACCAAGGACCTACAGAAGACTCTCCAAGGGCCAGACTATCATGTGATTTCCTGTTAATATTTCTTGGAACTATTGTTGCATTCCAGATAAGCATGATTTTGGGACCATAAGTAGTAGATTAAAAAATTCTACTGTATCAATTTATAAAATATTAATTTATATTGTTCATTTTTTTTAGCTATAGCAAACCATGTATTATAAAAACTATAGCAATGACCAAGACCCAACAACTGAAACATATAATTAACACTGTCTCTTTTTTCATTAGTGTCCTTAGTTATTCAAGTGCTGGAGATCATGAGGTGAGGGAAGCCACAGAGTAGATTAATAGATAAGTGGTTTCTGGTTAAGCCCAGAGATAACTTCACTGTCGGAAAATAAAAACGATTCCAGCCTTCACAGCATGTTGACACATAGCATTCCATTTTAAACAGGTATATCATTCATGCTATGTTTCTAAAGTTACAGTACAAGTGTTGCTATACATCTTCTCGAACATTTGTTACAACATTCCCATTAGTTAAAGGATCACATTAACCACTGTTGACACAGCATGAATAATGAGATAGCAAAAAGGACAAATTCATCTAAGAGTACGTGTGACATACTCAGGTTAGGAAAGGCACTCAGCATGCTATACATTTATTGACACCGTGGCCTTTTAAGAAAGTCAGCTGCTAATGCTGTCAAAATATTGCATTTACACTAGCTAGAAGTTCAGAACTGCATGACAGGACATAATTATAATTCATGTAGCTCACCACACATGAACAGAACCATGCTGACATAATTGGGATAATCTGTAGAAGCTGGAGAAAAAGTTGGGGGAAATCCGTGCTGCCAATGGTATCAAATTCATTTGATACCATTGGCAGCGTGGATTTCCCCCATCTTTTTCTCCAGCTTCTACAAGATATACCATTGTTGATCTACAGCAGCCTATACCTTTCCAAACTAACACAGGGATTGTGACTTCCACAAACCCATCAGGTGAGCATGTCCTCTGCATTTGAAATTTTTTTTTTAACGCGGAGAATACCCTATTGCACTCTTTATCTTTCCAGAGTCCTTTATAATCATAATTTCGACAATACCAGTTTCAATACTAAAAATTGGGCATTTACAATATAACAGTTATTTGATGGCAAAGGCATTTTGAAACCCAAATTGAAAATGCAAATGGGATTGTTAAAAAAATATATCTTTCACTTCCCCCGAGAAAGCCATCTTTGGATGGCATTACACGTGGGGTTATGTTCTCCACACAACACTGAGATGGAAAAATCTATTGTCAATTGTGGTTACAATGATCACTTTGTGTTGGATATAGTAAAACTATTGAAATGTTTACTACTATTTTTGGATATACTGTACATTATTTACGTTTGTCCTTTTACATATGTTTTCGATTTATTAGTATCTCCACCCTGTATCAGATTAGCCATTCTGTGGGGTGGCCCATTGCCTTTTTACATTCTTAAGCTAAGGTTTTTTTTACATCTTTGGACGTTTTTAGCTGTTTTGAAATTAGGTGTATTCGCTTTTGCGCCTGTATTTTGGGATGTGAAGCTTATTTTGCGTTTGTTATTGAATTCCTTTTTAACATACTCCAACATTCACGAATGTCACCAACTAAAATGTGCTCTCTCTCTCAGAACATTTAAAGTTTGTGTCTTATCATTTTTCATGCTATTTTATTAAAATGTTTCTCAAAATCTAAATGAAGTTAGTAAAAATTCTGGCTATTCAGTTGCAGGAATTCCCGCACCCCTAGGAAGTTAAAGTACGGTCGCTCTCTAGGATGATTAGTAATTGATTAGTCATACTGTGTTTATAAAGATAGAGCAAGTCCAGTATATATATAACACTTATAGAACAGATATGTTCAAATCAAAACCTTCGGCATAAAGTATGACAATGACCATTACATCGTACAAACACACCAATAACTAAATCGACTATGATACTAGCCACAAACACAAACTGTCCAGCGCATTTTGTTATGACTCATTTGTAGAATCCCATGTAGAATTTGATTATCACATCTTTCCTCTGAACAGAAACATATCTGTGTATCTGATTTCAAAAATATTTAGAAATGTTTTAAAAGATGCAGAAACACTCCCATCTGGTACACTCCAAACCAACAGGTCATCACAAAGACACTCTAACCACAACACAACAGGAAGAGAACAAAGTAAAATAGTAAATCAAAAATCACAAACACAACTTTTACATAAGAGAGAACCTGCTCTGACAATGCTGTTTGCAAGGACGATTTGGCATAAAAAATATCTTTAATTATATTGTACCTTTTAAGATTTCAGTATAATTTCAGACTACTAAACAAAAATGAATCACTGGAAGAAAAACATAGATTTTAAACTGAAATTTTTAATATTCCAAGATAGCTATTTTAATTTTATTTAAGAAATGATATTTAGAAAACCAAATAGATAATAATGTATCTGTTATAACAATCTCATTTGAATTTTACTGGACATTAATTGCTTATTCATCCTTACTTTTTAGGCATTAAACTCAGGCATGCAGCTGTTCATTTTTTACGCATGACACCTTGTGCTTAATACAATTAAGGAAAAATATTTAACAACATTAAACTTGAATTCCAAGATAATTCTTATATCACAACGCACGCCAAACTAAACTCAATTTGCTTATTTTGAACCGCACGATCTCATGCACATTCCAAACCTTAGTTCCTTTAACTTGAGAAGCAAAATATATCGTGAGAATAGTTTGCTTTTAAAAACTGAAATAAAATGTAGAACTGATCATAATGAATGTCTCTTATTTTTAATCTAGACAAAAGTTCCTAAAATAAGTCACCCCTGATTACTACCATTTTCTGTACATACAAGATGTGTCAGCACACTGTGACTAATGAATACATGAACTCCAATATTGCTGCAAAACTGCAAAATGTTAAAAACGTAGGTACTTAGCGTTTTTTGATCAAATAGCGAAAAAGTCATAGAACCACGTCAATATGACCTTTTAAAATGGATGATCCCTAAACACTAACCGTCTTACCAGTCTCTATGTGCTAAAACAGCCTCATGTGATTAGGGAAACCAAGTGTAGCCCTTAAGGTACCATCACATTAAGCGACGCTGCAGCGATATCGACAACGATGCCGATCGCTGCAGCGTCGCTGTGTGGTCGCTGGAGAGCTGTCACACAGACAGCTCTCCAGCGACCAACGATCCCGAAGTCCCCGGGTAACCAGGGTAAACATCGGGTTACTAAGCGCAGGGCCGCGCTTAGTAGCCCGATGTTTACCCTGGTTACCAGTGTAAATGTAAAAAAAACAAACACTACATACTTACATTGCCGTGTCTGTTGCATCCCTCGCCTTCAGCTTCCCTGCACTGTGTAAGCGCCGGCCCTAAAGCACAGCGGTGACGTCACCACTGTGCTTTGCTTTACGGCCGGCACTGACACATTCAGTGCAGGAAGCTCTGAGCAGCAGCGCGGACGCCGGGGGACGTGACAGACATCAGAGGGTGAGTATGTAGTGGTTTTTTTTTACTTTTACAATGGTAACCAGGGTAAATATCGGGTTACTAAGCGCGGCCCTGCGCTTAGTAACCCGATATTTACCCTGGTTACCATTGTAAAACATTGCTGGCATCGTTGCTTTTGCTGTCAAACACGATGATACACGCCGATCTGACGAACAAATAAAGTTCTGGACTTTCAGCAACGACCAGCGATATCACAGCGGGATCCAGATCGCTGCTGCGTGTCAAACACGATATCGCTATCCAGGACGCTGCAACGTCACGGATCGCTATCGTTATCGTTGCAAAGTCGTTTAGTGTGAAGGTACCTTTAGCCTGCTGACAAAAAGACAAACATTTGCAAATTGAAGTTGGCCATATACAGAATGGAAGAACGATTATCTCCATTCCATACCACAGAAGTGAATAGAGTGTTGTTAAGCATAAGTATATTGCCCCAATGATGCCTCTGAAATTGTGTAGGTCCCCCAAAGGTTGAGTCCCCAACATATTTCACTTATACTGTAGACAGCTGATAAATATATTCAGTGGAAAATTCCTCTAAGCTCAATTAGCTCACATCAGTAGATGATGTCTGGTGCAGAATATTTGCTCAAATGCTCAGAATAGAAATTTGTCTACAATGAATGCCCTCACATCTGTACATGGCGGTGCAGAACATTGTGTAGTGAGGTTTCTGCTGCTTGTTTTTAAAATATTGCTTTCATGATTTAGTGGTGTCAAGAGAGAAATTATGTGACTTGATATAATGTTTGAATTGTAGGGACTGACATTTCTGCTGATCTCTAATTTGGAGTGTTGCAGTATCGGTAAGAAGCTGAAGGAGCCTCTATGAACCAGTCATTTTCCAGATCAGTGGTGGTCCCTTTAAAATGAACTTACTGCTTAAACATAAAATGCAAAACATATTAAAATACTTTCTTAACAAATGTACTGTGTCTCAATGACCTATAGCTTCCTTCCCCTCTCCAGCTGCTAAATAAAGGGGCAGGCAGAAGTATGTCCAATGGGGAAAAGATAATCAAATCATCATGTAATGATTTTTTAGTACAATGTAACGTACATAATTATAAGAAGACTCCCACGAAAGATCATCACATGGGAAACTGTGGCCTTGAAAGTGATGCTGATGCCTTAAAATAGAGTTTAGTTTATTGGAAGCATAACGTTGAGACTTCTCTGTCGGAAGGATTTTTGAACTACTATTCCCCCTACAGTTGTGTGAATGTTATTGTAAATGCAACATAATTTCAAAACCAGAAGCTGCGATGTGAGGAAGCCAATACTTAAGATACTTTGCATTCTACTGATTTGGTGTCATATTGCGCTTTCATAGGAAGTATTTAACCCTGACATCATATAAGATGCTATAAAATAAAAAATAAGAGACTGTACAAAGTAAGAAATCCTACATTCTACAAGTTCAAGGAGGCGAAGGCAAATATTATGAACTGCAGCATGTAAGAAAAGATGTGAAGCTGGAAAAAGAGTGAACACAGATCTGCAGTGTAGAGGAAATCCTGCTCTTCGCCCTGTTCTGATATAGCTGTTGTGATAAAAAGGGAGGTTAATAACTTGGAGTCCACTACATCTAATAATAATGATATTTAGCATAAAAACAATTTCAAAGACAAGTAAAAAATGTTTTATATTAGTAGTAGTCAAAATTAAAACGTTAAAGAAAACGTATAGGGAACGGTAATATATGCAATGACATCTGGGACTGTAATCAGTTAACTTCTTTTAAGGTCTGCCAAAGCAAACAGCCAAATAACAAATCCACTTTACAGATCATCAATCTGGCCGGGCACTTGCCAAGGTAAATAGTACAAGGCTGAAGTTTGCTTTGCAAACCTAGGAATTGAGAATTTAGTAAATCCCAATTCCAGAAGGACTTCACTACTTCATAGAGATCTACAATAACAAAAAATTACATTCGAATCATGGCGATTCAAGAGAGCTTTTGAAATGAGATTTACTAATAGGATTTACTGTTAAGTGGAAGAAAAATTCATATTTTTTTTTTACTTACATAATTTTTTATATCCAGGGCCTAATAACTGAGAAATACAAATGTCTGATGGTTTGTTTTATGGCATCACTTGACTATTAATAAGTCGATGTACCACATTATATACAAAGAAACAATGGACCACATTTTACACCAAAAGTCACCATTGGGCAGCATATGATCAGAAGACCTTTATCTTCTGGACAATCATACCACGTTGACTTTGACTCTAAATTCCAAGGATGAGGGGATATGTTTCTGGTGTGAGACATTTACCTGTCTGGTAGCAAGCTTAAAGTTTGAGGACAATGAAAACCTTTGGAGGGATATATACCGTAATTGTTTGACAAATTGGGGAGAACCCGTCTAATTCAATGCAGTATATTTTAGGTCAGATTCTCTTTTCTGTCTGAAGACTGCATCTCGGAGTGCAGTAGAGTTACCATGACTTATAATCTAATCACAGTTTGTAAAGATCTGCAAGTGTAAATTTCTAAAATAACATTATGCTTCTACATTCAAGATATTTTAACGAGCTGCAAGAAGAGGAGACAGAGCAAACTTCAAGGTGTTCTTTGACTTACTAAGCGTTGCCGAGATTTTTCACATTGCAAAAGGCTTTAAATTTACCACCACCCTAAAGATAATGTTAACCACAACTTTTTTTAATACAAAAAAATGCAAGTATTACATTTTTCAAGATGTAACCTAAAAGAAATGAATACAATGTCAAGGGAAATGAAGGCAGGATCTATGCTTTATTTCTATTAACATGCGTGTGAGAAAAGCTCATTACAAATGTTTGTTGTTTTTGCTCTGTTAATATAATACATAGCTGGGAAAATAGTAGGGAGAAAGAAGCAAAATGTAAAAAAGACCACTGCTAGTTATACATCTGCACTGATAACAGGAACATCATATAATAATGTTGCAGCAGGTGCTTGGGAATTATGAATACGATATATCATTTTGTGTCTACCACATTGTTTTCCCTGCAATGCCCCATTACAGATTGACTGCATTGTGGCAACAGAAATCTACTCTACATTTACAGTATCAGAGTAGCCAATGAAAAACTGGGAGGGAGGGCCCCAACATGACTAAGCATATAGTTCATATTCAAAGATTGGCCCACCAGTCATATTCCTCCTGTACAGTCTGCTGGAACCGTCTGGTTTGTAAGCAGAATCACAAAAAAGAAATCTCTTGCCTTCTCTACTTTTTTTCTGAAAATCTGATTGAGCAAAATTCACTTAACAGAGGCCCCACTAGGTTTTAAAGGGGTTGTCCCACCTTAGGGTACAAGTCTGAAGTCAATCGATGTGACTGCAGACTTGTGAATCCTCACATCACACGTTGTGAGGATTCACTGATGCCGGAAGCAGGTGGGTGCATAACCACAAGTATGTGACATGCATGTATGCGGTCACCTGCCGACAGCTCATATATGTATGTACAGTGGCATGTAAAAGTTTGGGCACTACTGGTCCAAATTACTGTTATTGTGAACAGTTAAGCAAGCTGAAGAACAAAATGATCCCTAAAAGGCCTAAAGTAAAAGATGAAACATTTCCTTTGCATTTTAGGCAAAAGATAAATATATTGTCATTTTTTACATTTTAAAATTTACAAATAGGAAACTGCAAATGCAAAAGTTTGGGCACTCGGCATGGTTAGTACCTAGTAGCTGTAAGCTGTAATGCTCGTGCCCAGACTGGTTGGCACGGGTATGTGGCCCCAATGGACCACAGACCAGACTTCCCTGGAAGGGACGTAACTAAGTAGCTTCCTAAATGTTCGCTGGAGCCTCTGATGGTGAGGTCAGACTTGAGTGGCAGGTAGCTACCAGGTACCACTCAAGGGTGGTGTCTGACTGTGGATGCTGATCCCACTGGGTGACAGGACACAGGCAGGCAGGGACGGCTGTGACACTGGCTGACGGATGGGTACGGCGGAGGCCCTGACGGGCAGACTGGCTTGACGGAGACACTGGCAGGCAGACGGGCATGGCTGGCACGGCTGGCACTCTGGCAGACAGGTGGGTGTATGGAGACAGGTAAGAACCTGTTCAGACTGGAGGGTATATGGGAACAGGTAGGGACCTTTTCGGACTGGTGAATATAAAGAAACAGGTAGAGACCTGTACGGCAAGTTGCAGAACAGAGATAGAACAAGACTGCAAGAGCGGATACAAAGCAGAACCACAGGAGGCGGAGTTAAGAGCAGGAGGCGGAGCCAAGAACACAAATGCAGGAAAGAGCAGAGAAGGAGAAGACACAGCTAAGAGCAGAGAAGAGGAAGGCGAAACTAAAAGTAAAGAAGAAGGTAGAGAAGGAGGAGCTAAGGACGGAGCCGCTGGAGGTGGAGCCAAGAGCAGAGATGCTGGAGGCGGAGCCAATAGCAGAGACACTGAAGGCGGAGCCAAGAGCCAGAAGGCACAGAGCCAAAGGTTGTGGTGAGGAAAGCAAAGAGGCATAGAGCCACAGGTAGTGGCGAGCAAAGCAGAGAAGCACTGAGCCACGGGTAGTGGTGACCAGAGCAGAGAAGTGCAGAACCACAGATAGTGGCAAGCAGAGCAGAGATAGCGCAGACATACACACAGCAGAGTGGGAATGGCAACAACCAAAGCAGGAACAGGAACAGACATAAACCAAAGTTCAGACAGGAACGAACAGACCAGAGTTCAGACAGGAACAAACACAGATACACGAACTGGACACAGATATAGGCCTGCGGATTGCAGCCCTCAGAGAAAGGAAACAGACACGACCTGGCAGCTCAGTAGCAAATGCTATCTGAGGGAAATAGTTTGCTCAGGCATCCTGCAATGGGTGAGGATGCCTTAAGTATCAGAGGCCTCTAGGCTATTGGCCAGGAACACCTTAGGGAGGTGCACACAGTCTCAACAAGAATCCGAAATTGCCAGCTCCGCCCCCCTATGCACACAGCCAGGAAGTGAGTAAGCAGCCATGAAGCACAGGGCATGGAGACGGCAGCGACAGATCTCACAGCATGGCACTGGGTGAGTGAGTTGATGTGACAGGCAGGTGGAGAATGGAAGGCCATGCAGTGATGCTGGCAGGGTTGTTATAGTAGCACCTCATTTTGAAAATATAACAGCTTGTAAACACTTTTTGTAGCCAGACAAAATCTTTCAGTTCTAGTTTGAGGGATTTATATTCATTCTTCCTTTGAAAATTCTTCCACTTCTGTGAGATTCCTGGGTTGTCTTGCATGCACTGCTGTTTTGAGGTCTATCACAGATTTTCAATGATGTTCAGATTAGGGGACTGTAAGGTCCATTGTAAAACCTTCAGCTGGCACCTTTTGAGGTAGTCTACTGTGGATTTTGACATGTGTTTAGGGTCATTATCCATTTGTAGAAGACATCATCTTTTCAACTTCAGGTTATTTTTACAAATGGTATTATGCTTGCATTATTAATTTGTTGAAATTTCATTGAATCCATTCTTCTCTCTACCCGTGAAATATTCCCCATGCCATTGGCTGCAACACAACCCAGGAATCTCACAGAAGTGGAAGAATTTTCTTCCTTTGAAAATTCTTCCACTTCTGTGAGATTCATGGGTTGTCTTGCATGCACTGCTGTTTTGAGGTCTAGCACAGATTTTCAATGATGTTCAGATTAGGGGACTTTGAGGTACATTGTAAAAAGTTCAGCTTGCTCCTTTTGAGGTAGTCTATTGTGGATTTTGACATGTGTTTAGGGTCATTATCCATTTGGAGAAAACATCCTCCTTTCAACTTCAGGTTATTTTTACAGAAGGCATTATGTTTGCATTATTAATTTGCTGAAATTTCACTGAATCCATTCTTCTCTCTACCCGTGAAATATTCCCCATGCCATTGGCTGAAATACAACCCCAAAGCATGATTGATCCACTCCCATGCTGAATGGTTGGGTGATGTTTTTTTCCTTTAATTCTGTGACCTTTTTACTCGACACATACCTTTGATCATTGTGGCCAAAGAGTTCTATTTTAACTCCATCAATCCACAGGACTTGCTTCCAAAATGCATCAGGCTTGTTTAGATGTCCTTTTGCATACTTTTGATGCAGAATTTTATGGTGAGGTTGCAGGAGAGGTTTTCTTCTAATGACTCTTTCATGAAGGCAACATTTGTGCAGATGTCTCTGAACAGTAGAACCATGCAATTCAACTCCAGAGTCTGCTAAATATTTCTGAAGGTCTTTTGCAACTGGTAGTGTGGGTGGGATTATACAGGGCTCAGCATTCAGTGCACTGCCAGATCCGTAGCAAAGAAAACAGTGATTGTATGAAAATGACAGAAAGCAGACCAACAACGGACACATCACTGGAATCAGTGACTGAGACAGTACATAATCTGGTTTCAAATTACATAATAAAAACCTGGTGACTAGTGTTGAGCATTCCGATACCGCAAGTATCGGGTATCGGCCGATATTTGCTGTATCGGAATTCCGATACCGAGTTCCGATATTTTTGTGATATTGGAAATCGGAATCGGAAGTTCCCAGTGTATGGTTCCCAGGGTCTGGAGGAGAGGAGACTCTCCTTCAGGCCCTGGGATCCATATTCATGTAAAAAATAAAGAATTAAAATAAAAAATATGGATATACTCACCCCTCCGGCGGCCCCTGGACCTTACCGATGTAACCGGCAGCCTCCGTTCCTAAGAATGCAGTGAGTTTAGGACGTGCGATGACGTCGCGGCTTGTGATTGGTCGCGTGAGCGGTCACATGAGCGGTCACACGACCAATCACAAGCCGCGACGTCATCGAAGGTCCTTCACTCCTCATTCTTAGGAACGGAGGCAGACGCTGGGACCGGTGAGAGCCGGGGCCGTAAGAGGGGTGAGTATATCCATATTTTTTATTTTAATTCTTTATTTTTTACATGAATATGGATCGCAGGGCCTGAAGGAGAGTTTCCTCTCCTTCAGACCCTGGGAACCATCCAGGATACCTTCCGATACTTGTGTCCCATTGACTTGCATTGGTATCGGGTATCGGTATCGTCGATATCCGATATTTTTCGGATATCGGCCGATACCATCCGATACCAATACCTTTGAGTATCGGAAGGTATCGCTCAACACTACTGGTGACAGATTTCCTTGAAGAACAAATATTTAATTGGTTTGTATACACAAAAACATAGTGCTATCTCAAACCTACCCCCATTACCCAATAATTCTTGTAGAATTGATCAGAGACTTGAGGTTTCCAAATACAAAATGATATTCAAGACCTTCCTTTGTTCCCTCTGCTAAATGGTGCTAACTATAATAAAAACAAGAACATGTCTGACCCATTCATACCACAGCACAGCGTTCTAGAGTCAATATAGTGAACATGTTGGAAGCTTCTGCTTTTAGTATAATATGTACTTCAATATGCACACATGTGCTTCCCAGACCCCAACAACTCTGCTTTCTACACCAAATTATACAGTACTTTGATCCCTGCATTTTTATTTTTCATTTTATGTGTTATCACATTAGGTTTCAAAGACAAAAAGCCTGCATTCTGTGCTGCGTACTAAATACAATTGTGCAATGCTTTTCCATCTGATCTTTATTTTCAACATGACCCACAGCCTAAAATATATTTTTATTTAAATGCGCATTTACACTGCACAAAGCACATTCCAGCTTAAGTATAGTTTAAGTCTGTTACTTAGGGCTAGGAAACATGGTCTGGCCAGACCCCTGTACATACTGTGCTTTATCCTAGTGCTTACCTATTGTATCAAGCAAAAAGGCCTCATGAACCTAAGTAAAACAAAAAATACATGTGACATGTACCTCATTATTATATTGTCTGTTATATACAGTTATATGTACTGATGTTCTCATGTTACCTAGACTTTGTGGATATTAAAGGGAACCTGTCAGCAGGATTGTGCACAGTAACCTACAGACAGTGTCAGGTCGGCGCCATTATACTGATTAAAATGATATCTTGGTTGATGAAATCTGTCTTGTGGTTCTTGTTTAATCTTTATTTTCAGTTTTGAGTTAATGATATGCTCGTGATGTGGGGCGGCCTGTGGGGGGAGGTCTTCATGTGGTGCTCTGATTAGGGATTCATGTATATGGCTTCTGACAGGTTACTGATCCTTCACTGACCTGCCCCCTAGTTTACATAATAACCTAAAGCACATTAATTATAAACACAGTACACATGAGATAATGCTGCAGTGCAGATGTCACGGCTGGCACCTGCCTGCGGCAGGGCTTTTTTTTCAGTATGTAGAGATATTCATTATGTAAATTAGGGATCAGTGACCTGTCAGCAGTCTTCAATATGAATAGCTAAGCAGAGCAGTACATGAAGACCCCCCCACACACAGGCCAACTCGGGGCACGAGCAAATCATTAACTCAAAACTGGAAATAAAGATTAAACAACAACCACAAGATGGATTTCATCAACCAAGGTATCATTTTAATCAGTATAACGGCATCGACCAGGAACTGTCTGTAGGTTACTGAACACAATCCTACTGACAAGTTCCCTTTAAACAAAGTAGTGAAGAAAGGAAAGAAAACAACAAATGCACAATAACACCAGATTCCTCAAATGGGTTGTCCATCACTCCAAAGACATCTGGAAGGAAGGGAGAGAGCAGCCACAGCTCTTACTACCTATTGAAATTATTTACTTCAGTAATAGAACAGAGTAAAGCCAACTCTGATTGGATGTAGTGATTGCATGACATAACAATGTCTGTCACAGAATCCCAGGGAGAGCCAGTGTGGACACCACTGGAACAAGGAATATAAGTGTTATTATTTTACTGGGGGGGGGCAATAAGAAGGGGTTGTCCGAGTAGTGGACAACCCTTTGAGGATTTAAGCTCTAACACAAATCCTGTTTGATAGAAGTGGTGGAATATTCATTCTGATAAACAACAGTAAAAATAACTCTGGTACTGGAAATATTTACTGCCTTTTCAGTAGTTGTAGTGAGCATACCATATCTAGATAATTATTTTAACTTTACCTATTCAAAATGAAAAAGAAGACACTGTCATTCTTTAACCTTAAGACTAAGGCTACTTTCACACTAGCGTCGGGCTCGGCCCGTCGTAGTGCGTCGGGCCGAGGTTACCGACGCTAGCGTTCTCTGCACCGCACAATGGGGGCAGCGGATGCATTTTTCCAGCGCATCCGCCGCCCCATTGTGAGGTGCGGGGAAGTACGGGGAGGTGGGGGCGGAGTTCCAGCCGCGCATGCGCGGTCGGAAAAAGCGGAGTGTAACGTTTTTTGCTCCCGGCGGACCGCCACAACACGGCGCAACCGTCTCACGACGGTTGCGACGTGTGTCAATGCGTCGCAAATGCGTCGCTAATGTTAGTCAATGGTAAAAAAACGCATCCTGCAAGCACTTTTGCGGGATGCGTTTTTTTGCCAAAACGACGCATTGCGACGGATTGCAGTTAACGCTAGTGTGAAAGTAGCCTAACTTTACTTTAAAGTAAATATACGAGATGGCGCCTGTTAAGAGGTCTGTCAATCTCACACGAGACTGGTTTTATAAGTTTCAAGCTGAAATATTTTCAGGCACTGAACACAATACATACAGCTACAACACTAAACACAGTAAACATTGTCCATGCATTCAGGTCAGATCAGTCTGGAGATAAGAAAGAATAAAAAAAAAAATTTACATTATGACGTGTTAGTCGTGAGGGCTGAATAATTCATCATTTCACAGCAAATAAAGAAGAGTGTCTACAATTATAAAGAATGGTATCTACAATTATAGAATAACTAACAGGTTCAGCACTACAGCAAATAGTTTCACATGCCAATCAACTGACAAGTATCCAAACAAAGGATTTAAAGCCACTTACTTTGCAGCAGTGCTATTTTAAGAGGCTTTAGTTCAATATGTAAAAAACAAGATTTAATCAGCAATGCATGTCTGTGAAAACAATTCAAGCTTACACCTGTAAATTGGTCCAATGTGTAAAGAGATCAGGACTTTGACAGATGTCTATTGCCTTCAAATGCTCCGGACAATATTATCAGTAGAGGGCAAGACCACCACAAGTATTCCCAACTAACTACATATAGGTGTAGTCCAATAACACCACAAGACACTATTTAATCCAGCTTTTGTCTTCACTGAGACTTGTTCAATATTTTTACAGGCACTCCCATGTTCAATTCGTTAAAAGGAACTTGTATAGATAACATTGGCAATTAGAAATTCTGGGTAACGATACACAAGGAGCTCCACATGCCACCACAAAGGTATGATCATTTGGGACTACCTTGTGAATGAAGACTTTTCATGAGCATTAGGCCGGCGCCCTCTGGTGGATGTTCTCATGAACTGGAGCCTTGGAAAAGTTCCCACGCTCGAGTTCATATGAGTTCATCCACCAGAGGGCGCCTCATCGCAACTCAATGTAAGTACAGATCACGCAGCTTTCCTTTCATCACCCGGGGATTACAGACACAAGCGAGTGCTTTAGCGCAGCTCCTGCCTGTAAAATAACTAACCCCATCAGATGGATTACCTCGTGGGACCTGACAGTTCATCAGAGGGTATGTATATTGTGGGTTTATTATTTTGCCAAGCGAGGGTCTTCCGGATGGATTGAGAGAGCAATAAAATACTAAAACAACCTGTTTGTTTATTTCATTAAAATACTTTTTAATAACGTGTGTGTGTGTTTTTTAACCCTTTCAGACAATTGGATTAATAATGGATAGGTGTCAGAATTGACGCCTCTCCATTATTAATCTGGCTTAATGTCACCTTACAATAGCAAGGTGGCATTAACCCTTCATTACCCCATATCCCACCGCTACACAGGAGTGGGAAGAGAGTGGCCAAGTGCCAGAATAGGCGCATCTTCCAGATGTGCCTTTTCTGGGGTGGCTGGGGGCAGATGTTTGTAGCCAGGGGGGGCCAATAACCATGGACCCTCTCTAGGCTATTAATATCTGCCCTCAGTCACTGGCTTTACCACTCTGGCGGAGAAAATTGAGCGGGAGCCCACGCAAATTTTTTCCGCCATTTAACCCTTTATTTTTGCAGCTACAGCGCCCAAATTTTGCACATACACACTACTAACATAATATGCAAAAAAAAGGGGATATGAGATGGTTTACTGTATGTAAACCATGTCTCATATCCTGTCGGGTTGGGGAAGGAGAAATGAAAAGCCGGCAATTCAATTACCGGCTTGTCACAAATAACGCGCTTAATTAAATCTAAATACAGAATATATATATATGTGTCTCAATGACATATATATGTATATATTTATATATATATATATATATATATATATACTGTATATATGTTTTACCGAACATTTGAGCACATAAATCCATTAGATGTCAGTTTTGCAAGCCTGCGAGAAAATATCGCCGTACGGATGCCATACGGATTACATACGGAGGATGTCATGCGCAAAATACGCTGACACACCCTGCCTACGGAGGACATACGGATCACTATTTTGGGAACATTTCTCCGTATTACGGCCGTATTACGGCCATAAAAAACGGACCGTATTGTCTTACGCTGAGTGTGACGCCGGCCTTAGGGCTTCTTTTTAGGAAGCAGGCAATGCAATCTTTAGACTCACCATGCATGTAATTCTCCTGGCAAACTTGAGGGAGTGTGATAAAGGCAGGACAGATAAGCCTAAGCATTGCTACAATGTGTAGAAGGTGTTCCCCAAGATTAGAACACCAAGGCTGCTTTCATTCGGAAACTGAACCAACCCTGACCATGGGCTGTGTCTGGTATTCCAAATAAGCCCTTTTATCCCTTGACATCTTGGGTTTTTCCGTTTTTAAGTTTCTGGTTTTTTGCCCCCCCCACCCTTCAAAGAACGATAACTTTTTTTCCTGTCAATATGGCCAAGTAACAAGTTTTTACTTTTGAAAAACATAATTGGTTTTGCCATATAGTGTACTGGAAAATGGAAAAAAAAATCAAAGTGCGGTGAAATTGCAAAAAAAAGTGCAATTCCACAATTGTTTTTTGTTTTGATATTTTACCATGTTCACTAAATCCTAAAACTGACCTGCCAATATGATTCTCCACGTCAATATGAGTTTACAGATACCAAACTTGTAAAGGGTTTTTTTTATACTTAAGTTGTGAAAAAAAAATCCAACCTTTCTTAAAAAAAAAACCAGTGTTAGGAGTCGAGTTCCCGCCGCTGCACAGGGGGAATCTCGAACCATGTCTGCTGTGGTCTCCCATTCTGCATCAGCCACAGTGGAGCCTGCTCAGCGGAGACATCGGTCCCAGCGTCTCACTGAATCTGATACTGTGCAAAGGGTTAGTGCTGCCTCTCCAGGTTCTGCTATTGTACCCTGCACTGGTCTGCGGCGAGCAGGCTTTTCTGGGACTAAGTCCTGCTTTGCACACACTGAGCATGCCCAGGGTAAGATCTCTCAATGGAGATCAAGGGTCACATGCTCAGGTACTGCAGCAACTTCCATTGGTCTTCCAGGAAGGTCCTGAACCTGATCAAGTTCTGTGGCAGTCTTCCATTGGTCCTTCTGGGAAGGTCCTGAAGTTGCTGCAGCTATACAAGGTTCTCATGACCACACGGCCATGCGCTAGTATCAAATATGTACGAGCTCAGCGCCAGTGTGGTCGTGTGTGTGGTCAGGGACCCGGCTGAAATAAGCCCCTAGAATGCTGGCACCTCCGGCGAGGAGTTTTGTGTGAATGCAGACAGGGACCCGGCTGAAATAAGCCCCTAGAATGCTGGCACCTCCGGCGAGGAGTTTTGTGTGAATGCAGACAGGGACCCGGCTGAAATAAGCCCCTAGAATGCTGGCACCTCCGGCGAGGAGTTTCTTATGAGTGAATTCAGGGCTGGCTAATAGCCATTAGAATTCCGGCTCCACCGGAGAGGAGCTGCGTGTTTGGTTTGGACTGCATGACCACTGTCGGCTCAACTCAGTAGCTGTGTCCCCTGTGAGCTAAACAGGGCACAGCGTTCTCTTTACTACGGGCTCTGTGAAGTAACAGAGTTCGTTTATACTAATTTACTTCACCGCCTTACTTAGCAGCAGGTTCTTTCCTGCACGGTGGACCCCGGGTTGGGAACGTACCTATCTCACCCAATAAATATATTCGGTGTGTTCCGCCAACCCTAAAACACAGTTGCCATTTTCCAAGACCCGTAACGTCTCCATTTTTTGTGATCTGGGGCTGGGTGAGGGTTTAATTTATACTATTTTGATGTAGCTACGATTTTTTGATCGCCCATTATTGCATTTTAATGCAATGTTGTGGCGACCAAAAAAACGTAATTCTGGTGTTTTTACTTTTTTTCTCATTACGCCGTTTACCGATCGAATTCTTATTATATATTGACAGATCGGGTGATTCTGAACACGGTAATACCAAATATGTGCATATTTTTATCTTGTTTTATTTTGAATGGGCGTAATGGGGGGTGATTTTATCTTTTATATTTTTTTATTTTTTTATATTTTTCAAAACTTTTTTTACTTTTTATTTGCTTCAATAGTCAACAAAATATGTTGCTAAAATACTCACTTGCTATGAGTGACGACCACTGGGCGGCCCTCGTAGCAATCCGGCAATGACCCCGGGTTGTCATGCCAACCCATTGGCAACCCGCGGTCATGTGACATGGGCAACTGGATTAGTGAGGCGCTTCCGGCGCGAGCATGTTAAATGTCACTGTCAGAGAATAACTGAGGCATTTAACATGTTAACAGCCGCAGGTGGATCGCGATTCCATTCACGGCTGTTAGGATCACATGTCAGCTGTTTAAATCCGCTGACATGTGCCAGTAAAGTTGCGGGCTCAGAGCCTGCAGCAAAAAGGGGGAGCCCACCCTAGACGTAACTATACGTCTAAGATGGGAAAGGGGTTAAAGTGAATGGTGCCGAGTCACAAAAGCTTGATCAATCCATGGTCAGGAATTATGTGGTTTGTGAAAGAAAAGTTATTTTTTTCTAATTCTGCACAACCCCTTGTAGCTTTGACTGAAATAAGAGAACTACTATCAACAAAACTGTTGACTACGTATAGGGGCCGATTAAGGCTACGTTCACATTAGCGGCGCCCGCCGCAGCGGCGGGCGCCGCAGCGGCGCCGCATGCATCATGCGCCCCTATATTTAACATGGGGGCGCATGGACATGCGGTGCACTTGCTTTTTGCGCCGCATGCATCCCTGCGGCGCCCGCGTCGGGTCGCGGAGGACGCAGCAAGTTGCATTTTTGCTGCGTCCAAAATCAATGAAAAAAAGGACGCATGCGGCGCAAAAAGCTGCGTTGTGCATGTGTTCACATTTGCGCTGTGCGTTGCGGCGGCGACGCTGCGGCGCACACCGCAAATGTGAACGTAGCCTAAGACTGGCATTGTATAGTATGATAAGGAAAATTCATTAAGAGACACACACATATTAAATAATTCAGCGCATTTTCTTACAGGTGTGCACCTCTCAAGAAATGCTACTCAGTCAGGGACTGGAGAAATATTTCTGGCGTAAGTAACAGCAAAACTTCTGATGAATTTCGTAGCCAGGCAGCACCATGCCCTGTCCATGCACTGCCACTTTCGCAGAGCTGGCTGAGACTATTATGAAATCTAGCATAAATAGTTTGATAAGTCAGCCCATAATCTCTACATCTAGATGCTCTGGAAAACCTGTGGTTACTTCCTTTACAATATGTGCACAAAAAATATTTTTGCTGAGTTTTTGGAACATAAATTGAGTGGAAACTCAAAATGTTTGAGGAATTTTGAGACTTGGATAAGGATTTGGAGAGTTTCTGATCAGTTTCTGTTTAGTGGCTATATGCACACAGCATCTTTTTTCAGGTGGAAAACCATCAGCAGCAAAAAACATTTAAAAAAGCTCAAGAAACATCCAAAATAACAACAAAAAAGACGTTTCAGGAAAAAAAAATCCAGAGTTTTCCAAAGTGTCTTCTGTTTGAAAAACTTGACAGATTGGCCTAAGTTTAAAAGCCATAGTGGTACAAGTAGCCAGTTTCTGCTCTAATTAGTCCTCTAAAAACCTCATAAATATAGCCCAAGATGGACTTTCACAGCTTTGGGTAAATAGAGATAAAAATTGTGCTGGACAATGTATGTTTTGCACTGATTCTGTGTCAGAGGCAACCATAAAAACTAATGATCCAACTGATAAAGCACCATTGGCTCACAGACAAGAAGGAAGGCTTATAGATCGTCTACTTCATAGAAATGGATCACGACAAGGGCTCTATACACTGTGTTCCAAATTATTATGCAAATAATATTTCCTCATATTTTCTCTAAATTACCTATCTGAATTGCAGTCATTGTTATTTTCCAGTCATCTAGTATTCTAGTATAATTGCAATGTTTTGGAACAAACTGCCTATGAAAACAGTATCTTTTTTTAAAAAAAATAAACACTCAAAATACATGTTCCAAACTATTATGCACAGCAGAGTTTTCAACCTTTTTTTTTATTTTGAACAAAAAAATGGTTAATTGTGAAGTTAAAAGCATTATTAGCTTATTACAAAATGAAATCAAACAGTTTTCAAGTGAAAACTTTATTCTAGGTGATGTTATATTTGCACATAGGACCCCTTGTTCGAAAGAAGCTTCTGAACTCTCTCGTCCATTGAATTTGTCAGTTTTTGGATGGTTTCTGCTTCAATTATTTTGCATGTGGACAGAATACCCTCCCAGAGCTGTTGCTTAGATGTGAACTGCCTCCCGCCATCATAGACACTCCTTTTGATGATGCTCCAGAGGTTCTCAATGGGGTTGAGGTCAGGGGAAGATGGTGGCCACACCATAAGTTTATCCTCTTTTATGCCCATAGCAGCCAGAGATGCAGATGTGTTTTTTGCAGCATGAGACGGTGCATTATCATGCATGAAAATGATCTTGCTGCGGAAAGCACGGTTCTTCCTCTTGAACCATGGCAGGAAGTGTTGTTTTAGAAACTCCACATAGATTATGGAGTTCATCTTTACCCCTTCAGGGATCATAAAGGGGCCGACAATCTCTCTCCCCATGATTCCAGCCCAAAACATTACTCCACCTCCTCCTTGTTGGCGCCTTAGCCGTGTTTTCATGGGGTGTCCATCAACCAGCCATCCTCCACTCCATCCATCTGGACCATCGAGCATTGCACAGCACTCATCGGTGAACAAAACATTTGGAAGTCAGTCTTCATGTATCGTTTGGCCCACTGGAGCCGTTTCTGCTTGTGTGCAGTGGATAGAGGTGGTCGACAGGATGGCTTACGCACAGCTGCAAACCTCTGAAGGACCCTGTATCTTGTTGTTCTCGGGACGTTGGAGGCACCAGCAGCTTCAAAAACTTGTCTGCTGCTATGACAAGGCATTTTTGCAGCTGCTCTTTTAACCTTACGCAATTGCCTGTTGGAAAGAGTCCTCAATTTTTCCTTATCAGCACGCACACGTGTGTGCTGGGAATCAGCAACATACTTCTTGATTGTGCGATGATCACGATGAAGTGTCTTGGCAATGTTGATTGTAGTCATGCCTTGACCTACATACTCCACAATTTGTTGCTTCTCAGCAGCCGACACATCGTTTTTCTTTCCCATTTTGGCCAAAAATGTAGGCTGCTTAATAATGTGGAACAGCCTTCTTAAGTAGTCTTGCCTTTATTTGGACACACCTGCCAAACTAATTTGCACAGGTATCTGCAATTGCTTTCAGTGATATAAAGAGCCCTGACACACATCACCATCAATGAGTTTAAATGACATACAAAAAAATTCTAACCTTATCACTCCTAAACTCTTTGTGCATAATAATTTGGAACACAGTGTAAAGGCTTCGTTCTTGTTAACCTATTCTCACTCCCCCAAAAAATTCAGTTTAACGAAAAAATAACAGGAAACAAACCCACTAGCTTGTTACAAACTACATAGTTTTCAGTTCTCTGGGGGAAAAAAGCCTTCATGGAAATTAATGCAGCAACCTGAGTGCTGAGAAGTCGGAGTCAAGTATGTATATTTTGTAGAACAGAAGATGACCACTCAATCAGGAGTTTCCAGCAAACAAAAGAGAATCATTTTCCAGTTTCCATAGCAGTAATGCAGTTTAACGTTCACATAATAATGTTTGCATACATCTTAGTGCATACAGAGTGCTGCTATATTATCTGGTTTGTATATAATGCAGTCACATTAGCACTTGTTCACATTTGCTTCAACAAGTTGCTGGTCAGTCCTTGTTTTTTATCATATAAAATGGAAAGACTGTTTCAATTAAAGCTGGATCCTACCCACTCTTATTTGTAGGTTCTTAGCCCGTGAGAGATATGTCTGTATGCATTGTCATTTTTGGTGGACACACAGGAATTGGTCAATTATACGTAAGTATAATTGTACAACTAAGTATATTCTATATAGCAGTGATGCAATTTAAATTTCATATAGTCAATCTTTGATTACAGTGATCTACAGTGTTTCTTGAGATACAAGCTGTTAGGTGTCGAGTTCTGGCCACTGCACAGGGGGAATCTCGAGCCATCTCTGCTGCGGTCTCCCATTCTTCTTCAGCTGCAGTGGAGCTTGCTCAGCGGAGACGTCGTTCCCAGCGTCTGACTCAGGCTGATACTCGGCAACTGATTACTACTGTTATTCCAGGCTCTGCCTTTGTAGCCAGTGCTGATCAGCAGTGAGCAGATCCTTCTGGGACTAAGTCCTGCTTTTCCCATACTGGGCAGCCCACGGGGTCCTGAAGCGGTTCCTGTTGGACCACTAGGAAGGTCCTTGAGTGCTAAAACTATAAAAGGTTCGCATGGCCGCATAGCCATGCGCTAGTATCAAACATATGTTATGAGCTCAGTGCCAGTGTGGTCATGGTTGTATGTGGTCAGGGTTTGGCTGAAATAAGCCCCTAGAATACCGGCACCTCCGGTGAGGAGTTTTGTGTATGTGGATTCAGGGCTGGCGCATAGCCATTAGAATTCCGGCTCCACCGGAGAGGAGTTGCTTGTGTGATATTCTGACTGCATGACCACTGTTGGCTCTATTAGGTACCTGTGATCTCCTGTGAGGTTAACAGGGCACGGCGTTCTCTTTTCGTAGAGAATCTGTGAAGTAGCAAGAGTTCGCTTATACCACCATATAGTACCGCCTGTTACTAGTAGCAGGTTTCTCTCCTGCACGGTGGACCCCGGGTTGCGAACGCACCTACTGTCTCATATACATATATATTCGGTGCGTTCCGCCAACCCTAACACATGCTTGGGGTTGTATTTGTAAAAAGCAGAATTGAAAATTTGTTCAAGATTAATGTTGTTCTCAATGCTGAGAAATGCAGGCAGATACTTATCCTTCATTCAAGAACATCAGAATGGCATCTGATAAGAGAATGTACAAGCCTATATCCATAGTTCTATGGTTAGTTCTCCAAGATGTTTGGAGAAACCTCCCTGCTGAGATCCTTCAAAAATTGTGTGCATCTGTTCCTAGACTAACTGATTCTTTGATGCTGTTTTGAAGGCAAAGGATGGTCACACCAAATATTGATTTGATTTACATTTTTCGTTTGATACCTCACTTTGCATTTTATTTTATAAACTATTAACACTTCTAGTTTTAAAAGCATTCTTAAGTTTGCAGCATTTTTACCACACCTGCCTAAAACCTTTGCACAGTACTGTATATATATATATATATATATATATATATATATATATATATATATATATATATATATATACAGAATATATATAGTCTAGTCACTTTAAAAATAAAGTGTTAAACACTCAGAACACATGAGAGAGATTCTCAGTGTGTTCGACATGATGTAGAATTAAAGACTTAGGTCTGCTTTCACTCATAGTATCTTTAAACTCACACATTTTACACAACATCGGCACAAACCTCCCAACAATAGTTTTCTAAAGCCCTTGAAAAGCTTGCCTTTTATGAGACTGTTTCTTGCTAGAAGCTTAATATAAGAAAGGTCCATTGGAATTTGGGAGTGAGAGAATGACTTCACTGGAGTCACATACTCAAAAATGCCAGATGGGCAGCGTATGCTTTTCTAACACCTGAGTTTTCATATCCAGTGGTCATAGTTGTATATATTTAGTAAAATTTGAGATCACACCAAGACTTACAGGTTAGGGATGTGATAAAACATGGCTACAGATACTGATTGCAAGAATACATACGCACAAATACGTAGCCATGTCCAAACCACATATGCTAAGCAAGACAACTTGGCTTTGGAACTGTAAGAAAGACTTATAAGCCTGGACTGCAGAGCTTAAAATAGGTTTGTTAACACTTGGAAATACAACAGAGAGCTGCTAAAACAGAAGAAATTAATTTTCCCGTTTCTTTTTTGCTCTTCTTCCGGCTTAATGTTCTGCTTTTCTTCAAAGTGCTTCATTTCATTTAAGCATCTGTAAGCAAATATTAGCATGCCGTGGCTTAGCCATGTCTGTTCCTATGAACATCACAGTTCTTTTAATTTCCAATTTATTTATTTATTTTAACATTAGGGACACAACAGACTATCTCGACTTCTTCCTCTGATCATTAGCGAGGAGACTATCTATCCAAGAGAAGCTGTAGACGTTTAGCTATGTTTACACCAATTGGCAGACCATTTGAAAAGTAAATTGCCTGTTTATGAAAGTCAGTTTCATCAGATATTGGCCTCGCTGGTAAAGATTAAACCCTTATTATGTGTTGTCTGATGAAGTACGGATGGACTTCAATGCCATGTGGTGGTGGAGTATAACCTCTCAGTGACTTACACAAACCTAGGGCTTAAATTTATCAAGCATCACAAAGAATACATGTATTACAGAGCTCTTCAAGTTTTAACTGTTATCACATGGAGCTTTTGTATCAAAGAGTTTAGTGACTGTGTGTAGTTTCCCAGAACATCACACAGATCCATTTGTGAAATGGTAAATGCTAAAAGTTGGATGGGATATTCACATTATATCCATTGTTGTTTAAGGACAATGGTCTTACATCTTGAGAAAATGAGAATACAAAAAACCATATTAGAGCGTTCTACGTTAGAAATTAAAATGATATGTAAGAAATGATGTAAGTAATATGTAAGTAATTAGATCAATCAGTAAGTACTGTTTTAGAGTACGGAAATTAAACCTAAAGAACATATACCAATAATCACACAATCTCTTCTGAGGCTGAACTTTTTGGTGATAGATCTAGGATTAAGGACCTTCATTATGTTGGAACCCAACAATTTTGGCTGGTATTCTCCACTCTCAGATGGCAGATTATGTTGGAGGAAAAAGGATCAGGCATGGTGGATTTCAATGCCTCATTCCCTAGTTCCCATTGGAGATAAAGATCCATTAGAGGTGACTTGGGGGAGTTTACTCCACTCACCCTGTTCAATAAACATGTACCCTCTGCCAAACTGAATGTGCATGTGTAAAGTAGGTTGGGAGAGATATCTGTTAGCCTGAAAGAGCATTCACTCGGCAAATATTGAAGGTGCACCAAGAGGTTTATATCCAGCCTGAAGATCTTGTTCTTGGCATGTTAGTGCCCTCTTTATTGTTTTTTTACTATTTAGAGTTTACTTTTATGGATAATGTTATTAAATGCTATAGACATGCAGAAAAAGACACATTTCAAAATTCACAATATTAGTGGCATTGTTGGTTCTCATGTTCAATTAAATAATAAATTGTATAAATAGGTCAAAATTGTTAACAGTGCAAGTGAAAAAAATGGCTTCAACATGACAAGCTAGTAAGAAGGCTTCTTAGGGCAAAAGCAGAAGAGACTCTATTTAAAACCCATGATCAGCCAGTTAAAGGATTCATAGTATCAGCTAGGTAAAGTGTGTTAGCTGTTGCTGCAGTTCGCACCTCAAGCTGTGCCATCTCACACCACTGACCCCTGTATGGCGACATAATTCTCAAGATGAAGAGAGGATTATCTGTCTAAGAGTCTTACATGTGTCATGCGAGGTCGGGTGCCAATTGCAATGTAAATTAGTGGTTAAGAGTATTGGTAACCAGGCAGATGCCTCAGCAGGAGTAAAAGATTACAAGCAATTAAAAAAAAACTAAAACAGACAAATTTACTGTTGCTATATGGAAAGAATGCCCTCACGAATATTTAAAATAGAAGGATTTGGCACTGAAGTTTAGACAAATCCCATGTGCTAAAAGTGGATTTCCTTCAAGTCCTCATAAAGCTGTATTATTATACTAATTATCAGATGATTACATGTAAAAGTTATTTCAATATTATACAGAACATAATTACAATGAAGAATCATCTTCACTACTATGGGCTATAGTATATTTTTATGTAACTAGAAAAGTCAATACAACTCATTAAATGTTTAATGAAATAAGATGGCATCCTTAACTCTTACAGTTACCAAAATGTCAGTCATACAAATTAGCATTGGGAAAAAATTCAGGCCCAAAACATACTGTGCTACACAAATATGGCAACAAACAGTAAAATTGGCCTTTTAAGGTAAGTAAAAACAATGAAGTATAAAGGTACCTTCACACGAAGCGACGCTGCAGCGATAGCGACAACGATGCCGATCGCTGCAGCGTCGCTGTTTGGTCGCTGGAGAGCTGTCACACAGACCGCTCTCCAGCGACCAACGATGCCGAGGTCCCCGGGTAACCAGGGTAAACATCGGGTTGCTAAGCGCAGGGCCGCGCTTAGTAACCCGATGTTTACCCTGGTTACCAGCGTAAAAGTAAAAATAACAAACAGTACATGCTCACCTGCGCGTCCCCCGGCGTCCGCTTCCTGTACTGTGTGAGCGCCGGCCCTAACAGCAGAGCGGTGATGTCACCGCTGTGCTTTTACTTTCACTTTAGGGCCAGCGCTCAGTCAGAGCAGGAAGCGGACGGCAGGGGACGCGCAGGTGAGTATGTACTGTTTGTTTTTTTTACTTTTACGCTGGTAACCAGGGTAAACATCGGGTTACTAAGCGCGGCCCTGCGCTTAGTAACCCGATATTTACCCTGGTTACCAGCGTAAAACATCGCTGGTATCGTTGCTTTTGGTGTCAAACCTGACGATACACGCCGGTCTGATGACCAAATAAAGTTCTGAACCTTATTCAACGACCAGCGATATCACAGCAGGATCCAGATCGCTGCTGCGTGTCAAACACAACGATATCGCTATCCAGGACGCTGCAATGTCACGGATCGTTGTCGTTCTTGTTGTAAAGTCGTTTTGTGTGAAGGTACCTTAACTCTTTTTCTATGGCTTCACAATGCTGATCTACTACTTGAACTATAAGTCTCTGTACACATCTAAAATGGAGACTTTATTCAATGCCTAAATTGCAGATATGGCTAAAAATACCAAACAAAATAATACAGAACAAAGAATAAAAGACACCGTTATGGAAAGCCAACAGACCCCATTAGGGTCAAAGCAATCCATCGGACACCTCTGGTGTCCATCATAAGGTGGATCTGGAAGTTAAGTTCATTTTGTTGTCCTGTTGTTATAACCAAGCAGAACAATAAAAAGAATTAAAATATTGTGATCTACTTTAGTTTAATCACTTATATAGTACCATTAATGTCCATAGCTGTTTCATTGGGGCTCAAAATTTAGATTCCCCATCATGATGAATATGTCGGGAAGAAAGCGGAGTACCTGGAGGAAACAAACTCTAACACGGGGAGAACATACAAAGTCCTTACAGATGTTGTCCTTGGTGGAATTTGAACGCAGGACCCAAACACTACAGTACTAACCAACGAGCCACCAAGCTGCCAATAAAGCTATTAAACATTTAAAAGATGAAATAAAACTGTAAGATAAGATTCTACTATCACCCACAAATGCTCCTATCACCACAATAGAATCAAAAATTGTACCAATAACCGAGGTGAGCCAAAGCATATCAAGTTTTTGGAAAATGAAAATATACTAAAATATATTACAACAAAATGACCTTTTATCATTCATGGAGGCTCACAATGGAGACAATTGAAGACCTGGAATCAGAAATCACAAGTCTTACCATAAGACACATTTTTTGTTGTTTTTCGTCATAGCCTTTATCCATGTCACTATAAGCAGCAACCCGTGGTAAGCATAAAACCACAATATGAATAAGAACACAAAAAGCCAACCTTTAGATGGAGGGTCAGGTTAAGGTTACTAGGGTTGTCTGCGTGTGAATAGCTTGAGGGTCTTCAAGGAAGATGCCTTTCACTCACTAAAATTAGACTTCCCAGAGAACGTTTTGAGATCAAATTGTCATGATTATCTATTTTGACCTTCTCCATTTTCCTCAGATAAGACACTTGCCATCATCCTACTCTTCTATTTGTGGTATTTAGATTTACACTGAACAGAGCAGCAGTCTTATTTCACTGATAAGGACACAATTTTAACAAGTTATGAATTTTACAAAACAGCCTGGGCTGTGACGAAGAAAACTGTAGTATCTGTGAAGTAAATTCTCTTTCCAGTATAGTTTTGTAACATCTTTAGTTAATTTTTTGCCTCACACATACTTACTGATATTTATATTTTAAGGACCGTTTCATAGTTAGGCCTATTTCACATGTCAGAATTTGGGCAGCATTTTTCATCAGTATTTGTATGCCAAAACCGGGTTTGGAACTTACAGAGAAAAACTTCAATTGAAAAATCGACACCTGTTCAGTGTTTTGGAGACACTCTTGGTTTTGGCATACAAATACTGATTAAATTACTGATCAAAAATACTAATGTGTGAATAAAGCCTTAGTCAGATATTTGATCAATATTTCTTCGACCTTATCCTCGAAATTCAAGATTTCTTCATGTTATTTTCATGTTTTATGGGTTATTTACAACGCTGATGGAGCGAATATTGTATCTAGAATTTGTAGGCCAGGAAAGCTACCTGTTTTGAAGATGCATCCATGTGACAAAGAATAAATATATCACACAGACAAGCATTCAACATACTGTATATCTATATCTATTAGGAATAACATCTTGTTTCTTTCCATACTATCACCCTTTTGTCCTTTCAGAAGCTGTGTCCCGTTGCTGAGTATGTTATCTTATGTACTAAATCCGTCTTGATCTGGAGATGATGTCTTAGGGGGTGAAAAAGATTAATAAGGAATCACTCCTATGGCTTTAGAACAGCTAAGAATCTTAACCCATTTAACCTCTCCTAAAACACACAATCAGCTCAGGGGAAGTTGAAGGAAACTCATTTCAAAGACTCCCGGCGACACTTTTTAGGTCAGATTTACAAAGCTCATTAAAATGAAGTCTGTTACTTTAGAATTTAATACTAAGTCATATCATGGCTCAGAGGAGAAACCTTCTTGCCCCATTTACAAAGCAAACAGCATACATTTAGTTAACAAGTCGCCATCCATCCCTCCGTGGCGCTAGAGCAGCTAAGTAGATTCTTCGAAGCTGATGTGCTTATAAAAAACACTCAAGTGGGTGACAGGATGCACTGAATATGAGTAGATTTCTACCTGAACTGAAACATTCTTTACATTACATTAAGGGGCTGAAGGAGTGCACGTCGAATCCTGAGCAATTTGATTCTTTTCACATTATAATTGATCTGGAAGAGAAGGTATCATTTAGACATATGTGCTATTGATTTTTTCAGCCCTGTCAGTTTCATAACATTCACTGTTTTTACCCTGATGTAAGGCAAAATTTGCGAAATGGCGATAACACAGGAAAAACAAAACTATTAAATCAGATAAGGTAACTTCAGTTCACCCCCAGAATTGGACAATTAGACTCACTTGACTAATAATAAGTGATTAACATTTTTTTATTCTTTTTTTCAAAAATGAAAAGATTGATGGTATTATATTGATCAATCACAGATGCCATGGAGTAAAGTTCAACACCGAACTCTAAGAAGATCAATATATTGTCTAAAGTCTTAAGGCGCATCCTTAACCCTGTGGCAAATATATTGACTATAGGATACAAAGCATATGGCATTAGTTGCTGTGAATTTCTACTCTGAGTCTAATTACATATGCTGCATAGAAAAAAAATGAACAGTGTGATGTCTACAAAACGTACTCACTTAATGCAAGTAGTGCAGACTCACACATTTAGCCACAAAAAAAATATATTTTTACTAATATAAGGCACACAAAAACAGAAAGGCAACAGGTCTACAGTAAAATAAAGGAGTTGTCTAGGAGTAACATATTGATGTACAGTAGGTCACCAATATTAATTCTGTGGGGGGCTGACAAATGGACACCCACTATCAGTTGATATGTGCACTGACATCAGTCAGATATAAGCAATGTCCAAAGCAGAACCCCACAGTTCCATACATTCCTTAGTGGCCGCTAATGAGCATTGCAGGACAGCTCCTATTAAAGTGAACCTGGACAATTTTGTGGCATTAAACAATGGCCGATCAGTATATATTTTCCGACTGGAGGTTGTTTAATAGCTTGTTTACACAGGACGACCATACTTAACGATACGAATTGAGATCTGTCATGGCTCAATCAGTGCGCATAGGCTGCGGCAGTTCTCTGCAGCATAGCTCCTGTTTGAACAAAAAAATGCGCTGCCGAGAACAATGAGCATTTGTGCAAACCAAAGAATCATTTCACCCCCAAAAAAGCGCATTTTATTTGTTGGTAAGCTAATTAGCAGCCTGCTTACACTGCAAAATCATGGTAGAATGAACAGTCCTAGGACCGCTCATTCTCGATAATTTAGCAGTATAACTAAACCTTAAAGGGATTTTTCCATAAACAAAGTCAATTTTAGTCAACATTTTAATCAATACATATTTAAATAATAATAAGTTCCACAACTGGATGTATTTAAAAAATGCTTCTGTGCTGAGATAATCTTAGAAATGTGTCCCTGCTGTGTACTGTGTAACGACTGTGTCTGACCGTACAGGGACATGGTCTGATCATACCACAGCTCCTGGGGAGGGGGGAAAGCAAAAGAGTGTACAGACATTACAGCATGGGATCACAGCTAATTTTTTCTTTGAGGTAAAACATTTCCCTGTCTGTTTTTAAGCAAAGAGAATCAGCAGCTATGATCCCATGCTGTCCTGTCTGTATCCTCTCTTTTGCTTCCCCCTTCCCAGGAGATGTGATATGATCAGACTATGTCCCTGCATGGTCAGACACAGCCATTACACAGTACACAGCAGGGCACATTTATAAGATTATCTCAGTACAAGAACATTTTTTTTAAACACATCCAATTGTGGAAATTATTTTTATTCCAAGATTTAAATGTTCTCTGTTCATAGGATAACACCTTCAGATAATATTTGGAGCTGCCATATTTGTTACTGTACACTCCTTACATCTGGCCGCTGCTGAAGCAGATATCATCCGTATCAGCAGTTCAGACGCGGTGTTGGGTGTCAGATGGCCACTGATCTCACACTGATGACATATCCCTCGAATAGGTCATGAATATGTAAGGCCCTTTAATTTAATATAATATTTGATGTCAAAATACAGCACCCGGATTAATTATTGAAATAATATAAAAAAAAAGAAACAAAGCTGAAATAACATTGTAAAATGTATTATAATCTTTGAAAAAAACTAATAAGATACACAAAATAAATTTGCTTCTTAGTGTATAGTCGCTATTATAAATCCTCCTTATATTTTTCACAAAACACATGGTCGTTCGGGAGATGTCAGAACTCAATGTTGTCAGAGGAACAAAGTGTGATAAAAATGGTCTCTATTAGAAGAGAATACAAATTCTAAACACTTCCATGATGCATTTGGAAAACTTTTTATTATTCTGAACCCTTGCCAAGACAAAAAAGCCTTCTAGATGTATCAAACAGTTCCATATACACATAATCAATACATTTGACATGTTATTTAATTATGATTCTCAATGACACAGACACTATGAAACTAGTGTCAACATTCTGACAGTGGAATAAATACATAGATGTAATTATTCCTCCTAAACCTCCCAGATGAATTGTAATGTATCAAGGCAGTCTGCAGACCCGAGTTCTAAGGTTTCCTTAATGTGATAGAGTTTGATGTAGGGGTGTCACATAACCAATATTTTGCTGTTTTATTAGAATAAAAAGCTCTCTGAGGGTTTCAAGTTCAAATGGTCAAAGTCTGCTTTGCCCCCTCTGGTCATCATAGATCTAAATGGCGGTGTAAATGCTGATCACGTTATGGATAAATTATTACCAGAATCTTAAGGGACTAAGAATGACAAAAAAAAAAAATATTTAATGAACATGGAAAAGGAGCAGATATGTGGAGAATATTATCCGCTAGTTACCAGTCAGAACAAAGCTAGTATGAAACATCACAACGTGAGGCAATTATTTTATGTTTGTCTGTGTATATAAGAATATGGTATATTTGTGGATTAAAGGGCCAAACAAAAAACTGTTTTGTGGCAAATGAAAATCCATGTATAATGTCAAATCAGTTATAATGCTTTCTATAAGTCAGTATGCACATGACTGCAGAGTGGTCCCTTATGTTACTATTCTGACTCGATAACTAGGCTGAAAGTGTGGGGCTCTTGAGACAGCATTTTTATGGAGGTCTGCATTGAACCAGTACTCACACAAAGAGCTTTGTCAGATAGCTTCAACTCAACTGCAGAGGCATGTATTAAGGTTCCAGCAGAAGTTTATTCTCAGGCTCAATTCTTATATTCTGCACAATAGTAACAGTAGTAGCTGCAACAAACGAAGTAGATGAAAAGACAATTCTGAACCAGAGACAGCGTCGGACTGGAGCACCTTGGGCCCACCAGAGAAAATTATTCTTGGGGCCCACTATGTAGCTACATAGAAATAAATACAAGACCACCAATTGTGCGGTAAAACGCGCTAATATCAGGGTATAATATGAGGTAGTACATGTCTTAATTATGTGGCAGGGGTTGGGGTAGCCCCCTCATAGAATATAAAGTAGCCCCCTCATAGGGTGCAGTGTATCCCCCTCATAGTATATAAAGTAGCCCCCTCATAGTATATTGTAGCTCCCTCACAGAATATAATGCAGGCCTCAAAAAGAATATAACGTAGCCCCCTCATATAATACAGTCCCCCATAGAATAAAATGTAGCCCCCCCATAGAATATAATGCAACCAGCTTCATAGAATATAATGCAGCCACCCATGGGGTATAATGTAGCCCCCTTAGAGTATAGTGCAACCCCCTCATAAGGTATAATGCAGCCCCCCACAGAATATAATGGAGCCCCCTCATAGGGTATAATGCAGCCCCCTTAAAATAGTATAATACAGCCCCCCACAGAATATAATGGAGCCCCCTCAGAGTATAATGCAGCCTCCTCATAAGGTATAATGCAGCCCCTCCACAGAATGTAATGCAGCCCCCACAGAATATAATGTTGCCCCCTCATTGGGTATCATGCTGCCCCCTCATAGGGTATCATGCTGCCCCGCTCCAGTAGGGTATCATGCTGCCCCCCTCCAATAGGGTATCATGCTGCCCCCTTCCAATACTGTAAGGTATCATGCTTCCCCCTCTAATAGGGTATCATGCTGCCCACCTGGAGCAGCAGGGGCCTAGCCAGCTGCTGGCCCTGTATGCCAGCAGGTGTCAGGTCCTGAGCCCATTGGAGAATCCTCCAGTGGCCCAGTCCGACCCTGACCAGAGATGTAAAGAGATTAACCTAGAATGATGGCTGACAAACACTAACTGTGGAAGAAGGGAGGAGTTGCTTACATCAGAGCTGGACTACATGGAGAGAGACAGGACACACTTCTAAAAAGCAAACTGATTCCAAAGCATTGTAACAGGGACAATACTGTATGATTCCCAAGTCATGGGATATGACAGTTACAATATGTTTGTCGGATGGCCACTGTAAGTTGAAAAAAATTGTAACTTGAGATTATACCTCTATGGAAAACTAGTAATTGGTTCCAACCCTCCATCCCAGGCCAAATTGAAGAAAAAAAGCAAGTTGCTAACGCAGATATAGCAGGTCCTTACATATAAAAACTATAAATAACAGCTGGAATCAATAAATCCCTTTCTATGTCTCTTCTTGCAGAGTATACCAGTTTAAAATAAAATGGAGCCACTCTTCCCTGGTGTTCATATGAGCAGCTTATCCTTGTACAGGTATAGTGCAGCATAGAACATGCAGTACTACACTGTACTGTAGGAAGATGCTAATCAGACGATCAGTAATACAGGTTGTATATTAGTGAAATATTCTTCCTGAGCATTATCAGTAGATTAGCTTTGCATGAGGTTTCAAATTACAAAAGCTAAAAAAAATAACTGTTTGTTGGGTAGAGATGAGTGAATATCCAAAAATTAGTTTAGGCCAGATTTCCTTGATCTGGCCAGGAGATTTGATTCACAGGATCACGATGCCAGTCACTGGCCTCAGGGACAGAAGAACCAAAGATTGGTGCACGGACCAGGAACTTACAGTTTAGGTGGCCTAAAAATAAGGCACATAATTTATTTTAGCATTTTAACTCCTTCCCAGGCCTAAGTGAAGACCACCGAATGGCAGCCACCTGGCTGCTATTTTGCTGGATTAGTGCCAATCGAGTTCCAAAAATTTCATATCCACCATCAACTAAGTAATGTAATAGATAAACCATTATTTCTTATTTTTAGGGACTCTATAGCGACGGGGTCTGTTCCGCAGGACTGGCGCATAGCAAATGTGGTGCCAATATTCAAAAAGGGCTCTAAAAGTGAACCTGGAAATTATAGGCCAGTAAGTCTAACCTCTACTGTTGGTAAAATATTTGAAGGGTTTCTGAAGGATGTTATTCTGGATTATCTCAATGAGAATAACTGTTTAACTCCATATCAGCATGGGTTTATGAGAAATCGCTCCTGTCAAACCAATCTAATCAGTTTTTATGAAGAGGTAAGCTATAGGCTGGACCACGGTGAGTCATTGGACGTGGTATATCTCGATTTTTCCAAAGCATTTGATACTGTGCCACACAAGAGGTTGGTACACAAAATGAGAATGCTTGGTCTGGGGGAAAATGTGTGTAAATGGGTTAGTAACTGGCTTAGTGATAGAAAGCAGAGGGTGGTTATAAATGGTATAGTCTCTAACTGGGTCGCTGTGACCAGTGGGGTACCGCAGGGGTCGGTATTGGGACCTGTTCTCTTCAACATATTCATTAATGATCTGGTAGAAGGTTTACACAGTAAAATATTGATATTTGCAGATGATACAAAACTATGTAAAGCAGTTAATACAAGAGAAGATAGTATTCTGCTACAGATGGATCTGGATAAGTTGGAAACTTGGGCTGAAAGGTGGCAGATGAGGTTTAACAATGATAAATGTAAGGTTATACACATGGGAAGAAGGAATCAATGTCACCATTACACACTGAATGGGAAACCACTGGGTAAATCTGACATGGAGAAGGACTTGGGGATCCTAGTTAATGATAAACTTACCTGGAGCAGCCAGTGCCAGGCAGCAGCTGCCAAGGCAAACAGGATCATGGGGTGCATTAAAAGAGGTCTGGATACACATGATGAGAGCATTATACTGCCTCTGTACAAATCCCTAGTTAGACCGCACATGGAGTACTGTGTCCAGTTTTGGGCACCGGTGCTCAAGAAGGATATAATGGAACTAGAGAGAGTACAAAGGAGGGCAACAAAATTAATAAAGGGGATGGGAGAACTACAATACCCAGATAGATTAGCGAAATTAGGATTATTTAGTCTAGAAAAAAGACGACTGAGGGGCGATCTAATAACCATGTATAAGTATATAAGGGGACAATACAAATATCTCGCTGAGGATCTGTTTATACCAAGGAAGGTGACGGGCACAAGGGGGCATTCTTTGCGTCTGGAGGAGAGAAGGTTTTTCCACCAAAATAGAAGAGGATTCTTTACTGTTAGGGCAGTGAGAATCTGGAATTGCTTGCCTGAGGAGGTGGTGATGGCGAACTCAGTTGAGGGGTTCAAGAGAGGCCTGGATGTCTTCCTGGAGCAGAACAATATTGTATCATACAATTATTAGGTTCTGTAGAAGGACGTAGATCTGGGGATTCATTATGATGGAATATAGGCTGAACTGGATGGACAAATGTCTTTTTTCGGCCTTACTAACTATGTAACTATGTAACTATGTAACCAGAATCTGAAATATTTGAGAAATTCATAATGAATTTGATTATTTTGCAGATTTATCACTAATTTCTGGTCTTTCGGCACGCTGAATTTGCAGAATGGGGAAAACAAAAATTGGAACAGGACCCTTAGTTTATACAGAACATTATGTTTAGTGATGAGGCAAACTTTTTTGGGTGGGCCATTTATATGGATACACCTAAATAACATGGGAATGGTGACAGTTTTCTTGCGTAGGGTGTCTTGCATTGAAATCTGCTGCAATGACCTGGGTACTGCGTTCACCAGACATCAACACAATTTCTATCCGCTCCTCACGTGTTAACCTCTGTGACATGTCAATGGCTGTAAACAAAGAGAAACTTGTAAATAACTCAAGAAAGAATAAAGTTACGTTAAAACCAAGCACACCATTTTTTTTCCTTGTGAAATTCTCAATAAGTTTAATGTGTCAAATGACCCTCTTCCCATTGGAAAAAATAAAGTTGGGCCCAAAATGGACATCTTCAAAATGGCCGCCATCGTCACCACCCATCTTTAAAAGTTTTCCCCCTCCAATATATTAACGTGCCACAAACAGGTAGTTGATATCAGCAACCATTCCCATTTTATTTAGGTGTATCCATATACATGGCCCACCCTGTATATATATACCCACACACAGAGAAGGGGTGGAGGGAGGTTTATTTGGCAAAGATTTCCTATACTTCACCCCTACCTATGACATGGAGGTTGGCACCCTAAAAATTTGACAGTGGCACCCTCGCTACTCGTCGGCTGTCCCTAATAGACCCCATGTCGCATTAACATGTAGGCAAATACCTCAGTCCAAAGGACTAAATTAATCAATTTTGTGCTACATTTATAGACAAAAAAGGTAAATCAATGTAAGCTCAATGTTAATATGTTACCCCCTCTTCTTTCATTCTTTGACGTGCTCTATTTTGGGATCTACTTGACTCCAGATCTATTTTCACACCTACATCTACAATACCAATTTTCTTCCATCTGCGATGTGCAGTCTGTTCTAGTCAATTAGACTCCTCTTAACAGCATACAGCAAACAAAATAACAACCCAAGTGAAAATTCACTCAGCAAACACTTCAAGACAATGTTTGCTAGGTCTTTTTTTTTAAGAACTGAATTACCGACTGTGACCATTCACCTGCTAGCTAGAAAGCAAACATGTAAGGAACAAGCTCATCCTAGAAGAAAAGAGTCATGCTCTGTAAAAAGCTTGGGACTTGTGTTCACAAATTACAACGTGCCCTCTCTGTTGTCTAGAGGGCCTTACCTTGAATGAAGCAAAATGCAAGACAACCATGACTGATCTATGCTAAGAAGATGTTTCTTTAACAACTGTGGCTGGATTCACTTTTAAGTATTTAAAAAGGTTAAAGCAGTGTAAGGTCTTAAGGTTAAATGACATATGTTGTTCAGGTATGTAATTTCTTTCTGTGTTTAAAAGGAGTCAGTGTGTTTGACCAGTCTAAACTATTTTGTCCATCAGCATGCAAAGGAGCTACCTGAACCTTCCTGCACCTGCCCAAATACTTAAGAAATGTTTTCTGGTAATGACTGAAACAGCTGGTGAGGGATTAGAGAAAACAGCATCTTTCATGTTCATATCTTAGCTGGGTCAAGACGGTACAGGCAATCATAACATGAGCAGCCATGTATCACAGTAGACTGAAACATACAAATCTATCAGAATCACTGATGACCTGTAAGCTAGAAACCAGATACGTGTAACAAAACAAATAAAAGTGAGTTGTGGTTGGGGACTTTACAGACAAATACATATATGCAGGGACCTGTTTACTCTGCAGAAATAGCTGGTACTGTAATAGATCAGCAATTATCAGGCAGAGAACAAATGCTACATATTTTCTTTTTGGTTGTTAAAGGTCTAGTAAAGTAGAAAATGCAGTGAAGTGAAGATCATTATAAAGTGTAGTAGACAAGCATCCATATTGCTACAACCATCCACAACAGAATATCTTCATCGCATAATAACAAAACATCAATATTAGCAATGGCCCCCATACACATTAGACTAACGTTGAACTACAGATGATGTTGGAGGTGGGGCGTATATACTATTGGTGCAACATATACAGAATCCTACATCCACCTCCGAAGCAGTTGAACTGTGCATTATGATGGGCTATTGGACTGCACAGGGCCCATCTATTGTTCTTGCAGAGAAGATGCTTTTTTGTCTGTGTGCTACTGGTTGGGGGGAGATAAAGATTCGGGAAGTCTGATTTCAGACTGCCTATCCTTTCGTTCTCCAAGAGATAAGCCATCAACTATCATAGAGAACACAAAAGCGCTCATCAGAGTTAGCATTCATCAGAGCTTACGCTCCTGTAATATGAGAGCAGGCTCAAAAGGACACAGAGAAACAAGATAATACAACGGTGGGCCCCCGTAAAGAAGTGGGTCTCCATCCACCTACATGATCAGTGCTAGTACAAGTGATCCACTACTTACAGCCAACCCAGATCATTATTATTATATAGAAGCATAAGTACATTTCTGTATTAGGGTCAGGTTGTTTTTGCAAGAAGCTAAACAGAGGGCCCCCAGAATCAATGTTATTGGTGGACCCTTTGCACTTCAGTCTAATACTGTATGGAATAGTTGAGTGAGATAGTTGCTAACTGAAAGATCGGCCAACAGCTACCTAAACTGAATGGAGGGCTTAAACTCTTGCACAAAAATGAATATTAATGACCTTTTGGAAAAGATAGCTCCAGCAAATAAACTCGAATAAATAAAATGGAGGTGATGGAATACAGAAAAAAAGGAGAATCAGTAGAGGGTCAATCAGTTTTAATAATTGTCCTATGGGAATAAAAAAAATAAATTTCCCTAGAAAATACAATTCAATTCAATTTATAGACAATATAAAAAAAAACTTCTCACCAGAATTGGGCTACTGGTGACACCCAAGTCCTCTTCTAAGATCTCATGTACAAAGCAGAGAAATGTGCAGGAGGACAAGTGGCAACACATGAAGTCCCCTTCACCTCTGTCTGTCACCATAACATGAGGGGGTAAAAAAAAATCCCGGTGATTTCATATTTTTCTTAGATGTTCTAAAATGGATTTGTATATAACATAATGATATGTACAAAGACTTATATTGTGTCCTAAACACAATACGGTAGCATATCAAAGTGTGCACTTGTAGATAGCATTAAATGAGTAAATTCTGGGTGAGTTTTAATATTCGGTACTGTGCAGGCAAAGTCTGCAAGATGCATGTTGCACAGATCAAAGTTGTAATTTTTATATAAGAAAATGCAATCATAGTAGGATTTTTCGATAAGAAGCAGCAGTTTGTGAGAAGAGGTATCAGCATCACCCATCTTTAGGCATACTGCTGCCATGGCCCAAAATCAAAGTCTACTGGATATTTTTATACTAATAAATGGAAAATAATGGAAATAAATCTTTACAAAATGAAACGAAAATCATGTATTTTGTTTCCTCAGCCTCTTTTGTGTGCAAAGCACTAAAATCATATTTTGATGAAGGATTTCCTTAACGCTTTTGGCAATATAAGTCTTTAATTCCGATTTCTCTCATCATTTCAGCTAGCTTCGTTCAGTAACCAGCTGAAATTTCTCTCCTAAAGCTTTTTAAATGTATGAGAATCTACAAGCAAATGGCAAAATATAATGAAAGTTTAAACGGTTAATTGAATAAACCTCTTAAGTACAGAAAATTTCCAGGCTCGGAGACTGAATGTTTATCTGTTTACAAGCATATACATTACATTTCATAACCAGTAATAGGTTCCTCTACTGGCATTATGCTTTGCATCAAACTGGATGTGAGCCCTTTCTAGCAATCTAAAACATATAATTTAACAAACATGTCTGGCTAGATTTATATCACAGTATGTGGTGTCAGAAGTCTTTAGGTTGCCAAACGGAGCAGACAAGTGGTCTGCCCATCAACGGAAAAATCTTAATATGAATAAGTCAAATGCATGGTTTCAATTCGAAATGTTCAGATAAGCATTAATGTGAAAAAGTTGTAAATCTCAATTTTACCTTAATTGCCTTCATTTTTACAAAAAATGTTGGTATGACGTGTCCCTCTAATGAAACTTACAACTGGAAAGGTCTGAGAATGGTTCTAAGATACACTAGATTGATAGACATGAATAGAAGCAGGGAAGGAAAATGCTGAGAAATACTTCTGTATGCATGTGAAACAAGTTTACCAAAAACAGCTTACCATACTCTCCAACATGGTTGACTCGTAGTTCTATCCTGCTCCCATGCCAGAATGAAAAGCAGCTCTAAAGTACAGAATGCTGCTCTAACTCATGAAACTTTAAGGAAACGATAAGAGACATGACTTATAACTTAAGACCCCCTTACCGCTTAGTCAACCAAACCCGCTGATATCGACAGATTCTGCCAACATGTGTATGGTGGAGATGCCGATTGTTGCATGAGAAGTCGATCGGACTGCCGACTACTTTGCTCTCATGGAAATAAGCCACAAGCACACATGTCTGTTGGCAACTTTCTCAAAGGAAACACAAGTTCACTTGGCTAAGCAAGTGCTCCTTTGTGTGTGGGTGAAATGGTCAAGATGGCTGCTGGCTGCAGCATCGTTCAGCCGACAGCCATATAATGTGCCGGCTTTATAATCTACTTCATTAGATTCAAAAGTTGTTTTAAATTGTTTCTAAATGTATCATGATCGCATTTCATTTATCATAATGTATATGTGCACATACCATAGAGGTAGGCCATGCTTCTGCTAGATCTGAAAGGGGCCTAATTTTAAAGGGGTTGTCTAGCCTTGGGATATAAGTCTGCCATCACTCTATGTGACATTGACAAGAGCAGTGCGGATTTTCTGGTGCCGGCACTGGCAGCAGCTGGCAGGATACAAGTATGCGATTGGTATAAATGCGGTCACGTGTAGACTAGACATGCGAGGCCTCGCTCAATGCAAGTGAATTGAGCTGAGCCAGACACGTCTAGTCGTAATGTAGCACAAGTATGCAAATCGCATACTTGCGCTCACATGATCACCCGTTCCCAGAGCCAGCATCAGAGAATTCTCACAGCATACAATGTGTGCTGTGAGCTTTAGCAAGTCTGCAGTCACATAGAGTGACCACAGGCTTATACCTCAAGGCCAGACAAACCCTTCAATCTTTTGCACTGGGATCCCTTATCTTTTATGAACCCCAATGATCTCAGCTTGGGCAGTGACTATGCCCAAACTGCAGACTATGTGGTAGTGTGTACTTAGAAATATACACAGCAAGCACACTAATAGCCTAATGTACAAAGCCGATGCTGTGACTTGTAATTTAAAATGGGGCGACATAACTACCAAATTATTCTGAGAGTATGACAGGTATATAAAATTACAATATATGGATACAAACAGTTTGGTCCAATACTATAGCTTTAATACTATAATAGAAAATAAAATGCTTAAAAAGTGCTATAGAAATACCAAAAGCTTTATTTGTACATGAACTAAAAACATTTAAAAGTAAATCACACAGTGAGGAAGCAATCTGGAGAAAGGTTATAGCAACAATGTAAAATAATAATGTAAGGTGTAACAATAAGGCTACTTTCACACATCAGTATTTTGCCGTCAGGCAGGATCCGACAAATTTTTGAAAAATTGTTGCAAATTGTGAAAAACTGACGCAACGGATCAGTTTTCTTTTGCTGGATCTGTTTTTTTTTTTTAACCCAGGGATAGAGTTTGGACTTCCTAATCCAGGGAAAAGGAGAGAGAGAGAGAGAGAGAGCGAGAGAGAGACACGTGGATCAAACTGTGTTGGTCTGATTCTCTCGCATGAGAGAATACACACCAGTTTGAACGAGCCCTAATAATACTACTGTATGGTATATGGGCAGGACTCCTGACAAAGTTTGTGCAGAAACACTTTGAGGTTCGAGGAAAAAATCAATGGGTCTATTTTTAATGACTGTCATATAATAGCTATATACTAGAACCACTAGGCATAGTACTTTTACATTGCTGTTGTCGTCTTTGATTATACGCCTTAAAAGTGTAATAAAATGTATTATTTTGTGTTTTCATTTGTGTTCAAACAATTTACATATACTTGAATAAACTCTAAAAGTTTCTAAAAGGGAATTCCTTGAAATATATTCATACACCAATGGGACCTCTGTTAATCACTAGAACAAGTCCTTAGTCCCCATTCTGGAGAAGTATGAATAAAGTAGTGGTCATACACGCATACTGTTGCTTCATTTAAAGTCCGTGGGACTATTAGCTACTGATGAGAAAAAGGATAGCAATGTTTTAAACTTTTGACTTTGAGGCTCTATATTTCATCATCCACTAATTGCGTCTAACATGAGACTACCAGCATTTTATTGACAACTAGATGGTGGCCCGATTCTAACGCATCGGGTATTCTAGAGTATGCATGTCCACATAGTATATTGCCCATTTACGTAGTATATTGCCCAGCCACGTAGTATATTGCCCAGCTACATAGTATACAGCACAGCGACGTAGGATATTGCGCAGCTACGTAGTATATTGCCCAGCCTTGTAGTATATTGCCCAGCCACGTAGTATATTGCCCAGCGACTTAGTGTATTGCCCAGCTACCTAGTATACAGCACGGCTACATAGTATATTGCACAGAGCCACATAGTATATTGCACAGCCTTGTAGTATATTGCCCAGCCACGTAGTATATTGCCCAGCCTTGTAGTATGCAGCAGAGCCACGTAGGATATTGCCCAGTGATGTAGTATATTACCGAGGCACGTATAGGGCCAAAAAATAAAAAATAAACATACTCACCTAACGATCCGAGGGCCCCTTGCAGTGTATCATACTCACCATTCTTGTCGCTGCTCCTCTGCGTCCTGCCTCTTCTCTTCCTGGGATCCTGTGCAGATGGTAGTGGTCGGCTTCAGGAAAATGGCCGCTGGATGCTGCGCGTGCGCAGATCGAGATCGCGGCGGCCATTTTCCTGAAGCCGTGTTCCATTGCAAGTGCCAGGGCTGGTGGGAGCAGGACCTATGAAGACGTCGCGGTCACATGACCGTGACGTCACGGCAGGTCCTTGCCGCACACCAGCCCTGGGACGGGACCTCACCGCAAGCTGACGCTTGTAATGGAGCGGTCCGGGGAGCGTGGCGAGGAGCGAGAAAGGCGGCGGAGGGTGAGTATAGCAGGTTTTTTTTTTTTATTTATTATTTTTAACATTACATTTTGTACTATTGATGCCACATAGACAGCGTCAATAGTACAAAGTTGGGGACACACAGGGTTAATAGCAGCGGTAACAGAGTGCGTTACCCGCGGCATAACGCGGTCCGTTACCGCCGGCATTAACCCTGTGTGAGCGGTGTATGCGGGCGCCGGCAGTGAGTGCGGGGAGTAAGCGGCCATTTTTTTCTGGACTGTGCGCGTCGCTGATTGGTCGCGGCAGCCATGACAGGCAGCTGTCGAGACCAATCAGCGAACGAATAACGGTGACAGACAGAAGGACAGACGGAAGTACCCTTAGACAATTATATAGTAGATGATCTTGGCAATCTCATACATAAATTTGACTTGCAACTATTTTGCATATTTTTAGTTATGCAGATTCTTGTCATGTCAATGCATTGTTACTGTTTTATTCTTAAAAATTAAATTTTTTATTTTTATTATTTTGTTAGTATTTTTTAAATCCACCTTTGTCTTTCAACACTGCCTGAATCCTTCTGGGCATGCTCTCATTAAGATTCAATCATGTCTCGATTGAAATCTGATCCGGAGTCTCTTCTACACGATCACAAAGTTGGTGCATACTGGAGAACTCTCTTGAACATGTATACAACTTTTTCTTTAACTCTACCCACAAGTGTTCAATTGGGTTGAGGTGTGGGGACTGTAGGGGCCAATCCAGCATCTCTGCTTCATTGTCATTGAACCATTTCTTCGCTAATCTTGACGTATGCTTTGGGTCGTTGTCCTCCTGGAACTCTATGTAGTCCTTTCCATACCCATAGTACTCAAGAGTATGCAGTAACTCATCTTGTAGGATTACTCACATATAGTTCAGTATTGAGCCACCATCGATCCTGGTCAAGTATCCAATGCCTTTAACTGTGAAACAGCCACATATCATCAGACTTCCTCCACAGTTCCTTCAATTTCAATTTCTAAATCCGTTATCACCTTTTTACCTTGTTTCTTCCAGACCCATTTGCACGCATCAGAGCCTAGTCTACTGACTTTCATCTCATCGCTCCGTTTCCAATCTTCTACTATATACTTTTTGTACTTTTTTCAAACTCAAGCCAACGCTTCTTATGACAATATTGAGGTCGAAGCTTCTTCACCTTTTTTCGGGCCAGCATTCCAGACTTGTGTAACGCACATCACACGGTGCTTGCATGGATGTCTGTGATCTCACTATTGCAAAGCATACGAGCCAACTCCACTGCTGTGTTTCTCACACCAGAACTTATAGACCTTGTATTATGAGCCAACTTGTTGACTTCGATATTTTGCCTGGACATCCACCTCTTGGCTTCTGAATAGATGGGCAGACTTCATTTCATATTCTTCCAACTGTCATGACACTCACATGATGTAGTTTGGCAATTTTCTTGGCCGAGAGACAGTTATCGATGACCTGGAAGATGCAGTTTCTCTTTTCTTACGAAACCTTCTTCATGGCTGATCCTCGATTTGAACCAATGACCTTTCACTTGGGAATCAACTTAATAACACACTGAGCTATTAACCCCTTCCTGACGTCGGACGGGATAGTACGTCCGACGTCAGGTCCCCTGCTTTGATGCAGGGCTCCGCGGTGAGCCCGCATCAAAGCCGGAACATGTCAGCTGTTTTGAACAGCTGACATGTGCCCGCAATAGCGGCGGGTGAAATCACGATTCACCCGCCGCTATTACCTAGTTAAATGCCGCTGTCAAATGCAGACAGCGGCATTTAACTACCGCATCCGGCCGGGCGGCCGGAAATGACGTCATCGCTGACCCCGTCACATGATCGGGGGTCGGCGATGCTTCAGTATTGTAACCATAGAGGTCCTTGAGACCTCTATGGTTACTGATCGCCGGTAGCTGTGAGCGCCACCCTGTGGTCGGCGCTCACAGCACACCTGATTTTCTGCTACATAGCAGCGATCTGATGATCGCTGTTATGTAGCAGAGCCGATCGCGCTGTGCCTGCTTCTAGCCTCCTATGGAGGCTATTGAAGCATGGCAAAAGTAAAAAAAAAAGTTAAAAAAATTTGAAAAAAATAAAAAAAACATAAAAGTTTAAATCACCCCCCTTTCGCCCCAATCAAAATAAATCAATAAAAAAAAATCAAACCTACACATATTTGGTATCGCCGCGTTCAGAATCGCCCGATCTGTTGTAAGTATTGTAAGTTGTAAGTATTAACCTGATCGCTTAACGGCGTAATGAGAAAAAAATCCGAAACGCCAGAATTACATTTTTTTGGTCGCCGTGACATTGCATTAAAATGCAATAACGGGCGATCAAAAGAACGTATCTGCACCAAAATGGTATCATTAAAAATGCCAGCTCGGCACGCAAAAAATAAGCCCTCAACCGACCCCAGATCATGAAAAATGGAGAAGCTACGAGTATCGGAAAATGGCGCAATTTTTTTTTTTTAGCAAAGTTTGGAATTTTTTTTCACCACTTAGGTAACAAATAACCTAGTCATGTTAGGTGTCTATGAACTCGTAATGACCTGGAGAAGCATAATGGCAGGTTAGTTTTAGCATTTAGTGAACCTAGCAAAAAAAGCCAAGCAAAAAACAAGTGTGGGATTGCACTTTTTTTGCAATTTCATCGCACTTGGAATTTTTTTCCCGTTTTCTAGCACACGACATGGTAAAACCAATGATGTCGTTCAAAAGTACAACTCGTCCCGCAAAAAATAAGCCCTCACATGGCCAAATTGACGGAAAAATAAAAAAGTTATGGCTCTGGGAAGGAGGGGAGTGAAAAACGAATACGGAAAAACGGAAAATCCCACAGTCATGAAGGGGTTAAGGAATGTTGTAAGGTTGTATTTTGTGATATACAGGAAGAAAAAGATTTTTACACCACCAGGAGCAAAATAGTAACAATGCAGCGACATGACAAGAATCTGCACAACTAATCACATGCTTAATAGTTGCAAATCAAATTTATGTATCAGATAGTCAAGATGATTGTCTATAAAATGATGTTTAAGTCTCACGTTTGAAGCAGTAGTAGATGGTGAGATAAGGAGCCTGAAAGTCTAAAGTTCAAAACATTGAACTTTGCATGGTGCCTTAGTGGTTAGCACTGCAGCCTTGCAAATTGTTACCCTATTGTTTGTCAGTGTATGTCTATCAATCTAATAGACATTGTTTTTTCCCGTACAGTTGTTCAGTTGCTGTTATTACAGCATTTTAGACCTGAAAGCTTGTCACCACCCAAATATGTACTGAATAAATACAATAAAATAACTACATCTATGTTATTCTTGCTTGTTGACATTCACTCCTCTAATTGGATCCAAATAATCCAGGACAAGTGATCTTATAAACCGGCAAAGATACTGTTACTTTTAGGAAGAAATGGTATGTAGATACATATTGGAACAACTCAGGTATCTACTATTCAGGATAGTGTAAAAACATTTAAACTACATTAACACTGAATTAAAAATTATTAGGAAGGAGCATTCTTTATAACACGAGACTCCTTCAGTGTAAACAGGCTGCCGATGAATGAGTAAAAAGCTTGTTAATCAGGTGAAAAGATCATCGTTACCATCGGTATGTAGGACTCACACTATAAAGAACAAAGGCAGCCTTTGCGCACTGAAAGATATTTTAGGCCCCATTCACATGTTCAGAATTTGGTCAGTATTTGGTCAGTATTTTACATCAGTATGTGTTAGCCAAAACCAGGAGTGGAACAATCTAACTTCTGTATTTATCACCCACTCCTGGTTTTAGCTTACGCTACGTTCACATTTGCGGTCCGCGCCGCAGCGTCGCATGCGTCATGCGCCCCTATATTTAACATGGGGGCGCATGGACATGCGGTGCGCTTGCCTTTTTGCGCCGCATGCGTCACTGCGGCGCACGCGTCCGGGCGCAGAGGACGCAGCAAGTTGCATTTTTGCTGCGTCCAAAATCAATAGAAAAAAGGACGCATGCGGCGCAAAACGCAGCGTTGTGCATGCGTTTTGCCGCGTTTTTGTTTGCGTTGTGCGTTGCGGCGCCGACGCTGCGGCGCACAACGCAAATGTGAACGTACCATTACACATACTGATGTAAAATACTGACCAAATACTGAGGTAAAATACTGATCAAATACTGAACATATGAACATGGCCTTACAGACCTGTCAGTGCACATCATTTATCATGTACTACATGATAACAGGCTATTAACCCCTTAGTGACAGAGCCAATTTGGTACTTAATGACCAGGCCAATTTTTACAATTCTGACCACTTTCACTTTATGAGGTTATAACTCTGGAACGCTTCAATGGATCCTGCTGATTCTGAGATTGTTTTTTCGTGACATATTGTACTTCATGGTAGTGGTAACATTTCTTCGATATTACTTGCGATTATGTATGAAAAAAATGGAAATATGGCAAAAAAATTAAAAATTTAGCAATTTTCAAAATTTGGATTTTTATGCCCTTAAATCAGAGAGATATGTCACAAAAAATAGTTAATAAATAACATTTCCCACATGTCTGCTTTACATCAGCACAATTTTGGAACCAAAATTTTTTTTTGTTAGGGAGTTATAAGGGTTAAAAGTTGACCATCAATTTCTCATTTTTACAACACCATTTTTTTTTTTTAGGGACCACATCACATTTGAAGTCATTTTGAGGGGTCAATATGATATAAAATAACCAAGTGTGACACCATTCTAAAAACTGCACCCCTCAAGGTGCTCAAAACCACATTCAAGAAGTTTATTAACCCTTTACGTGCTTCACAGGAACTGAAACAATGAGGAAGGCAAAAATGAACATTTAACTTTTTTTTACAAACATTTTGCTTCAGAACCATTTTTTTTTATTTTCACAAGTGTAAAAACAGAAATTTAACCATAAATGTTGTTGTGCAATTTCTCCTGAATACGCCGATACCCCATATGTGGGGGTAAACCACTGTTTGGGCGCACCGCAGAGCTTGGAAGAGAAGGAGCGCCGTTTGACTTTTTCAATGCAGAATTGGCTGGAATTGAGATCGGATGCCATGTCACGTTTAGAGAGCCCCTGATGTGCCCAACAGTGGAAACCCCCCACAAGTGACCCCATTTTGGAAACTAGACCCCTTAAGGAACTTAACTAGATGTGTGGTGAGCACTTTGAGCCCCCAAGTGCTTCACAGAAGTTTATAAAGTAGAGCCGTGAAAATAAAAAAATCGCATTTGTTTACACAAAAATGATCTTTTCGCCCACAAATTCTTATTTTCACAAGGGTAACAGGAGAAATTAGACCACAAAAGTTGTTGTGCAATTTCTCCTGAGTATGTTGATACCCCATATGTGGGGGTAAACCACTGTTTGGGCGCACCGCAGAGCTTGGAAGAGAAGGAGTGCCGTTTTACTTTTTCAATGTAGAATTGGCTGGAATTGAGATTGGACGCCATGTCGCATTTGGAGAGCCCCTGATGTGCCTAAACAGTAGAAGCCCCCCACAAGTGACCCCATTTTGGAAACTAGACCCCTTAAGGAACTTAACTAGATGTGTGGTGAGCACTTTAAACCCCCAGGTGCTTCTCAGAAGTTTATAACGTAGAGCCGTGAAAATAAAAAAATCGCATTTTTTCTACAAAAATGATCTTTTTGCCCCAAAATATTTATTTTCACAAGGGTAACAGGAAGTGAAAATAAAAATAAAATTTTTTTCCACAAAAAAGATTTTTGAGCCCCCAAACTTTTATTTTGACAAGGGTAACAAGAGAAATTGGACCCCAAAAGTTGTTGTCCAATTTGTGCTGAGTACACTGATACCCCATGTGTAGTGGAGACCACTGTTTGAGCGCATGGCAGAGCTCGGAAGGGAAGGAACCCCATTTTGGAATGCGGACTTTGATAGAATGGTCTGCGGGCATTATGTTGCGTTTGCAGAGACCCTGATGTACCTAAACAGTAGAAACCCCCCACAAGTGACCCCATTTTGGAAACTAGAGCCCCCAAGGAACTTATCTAGATGTGTGGTGAGAACTTTGAATGCCCAAGTGCTTCACAGACGTTTATAATTCAGAGTTGTGAAAATAAAAAATATTTTTTTTTCCACAAAAAAATTTTTTTAGCCCCCAAGTTTTTATTTTCACAAGGGTAACAGGAGAAATTGGACCCCAAAAGTTGTTGTCCAATTTATCCCGAGTACGCTGATGCCCCATATGTGGGGGTAAACCACTGTTGGGTGCACGGCAGAGCTCGGAAGGGAGGGAGCACCATTTGACTTTTTGAGCGCAAAATTGGCTGTGGCATTTAGAGACCCCTGATGTACCTAAACAGTGGAAACCCCCCAAATCTAACTCCAACCCTAACCCCAACACACCCCTAAGGCTTCTTTCACACTTCAGTTGTTTGGCGTCAGTCAGCTCCGACATAGTGACGGATCCGTCACAATTGTTGAGAAAACGGTATTAACGGATCCGTTTTTTTGACGGATCCGTTACTTGGGGGTTGTCTGGGAAAAGTATCTACTTTTTGGAGCATGCGCAATTGAAAAAGCGGATTGGGGCGACGGATCCGCCGAAATGACGGTAACAAGGATCCGTCGCCCATAGGCGGCCATTCTATGGAATGACGAACGCGACGGATCCATCGCGAACCGCCATTTCGGCGCAGACAAAAAACGTTACAATGGCCGTCAATGTCTAGATGACGTCCGCCAAATCTCGACGGATCCGTCACATGGCGGATGGAACGGACGACCATCCCCCACAATCCGTCGCTAATGCATGTCTATGGGAAAATAGCGGAACCGCCCAAAAAAATGGCGGATCCGCTATTTGATGAAAATGGCCGTTTCAGACTGACGCCAAAAGACTGAAGTGTGAAAGAGGCCTAATCCTAATGCCAACCCGATCCATAATCCTAATCACAACCCTAAGGATAATCGCAACCCTAACCTCAAAACAACCATAACCCTAATCAGAACCCTAAATCCAACACACCCCTAATCCTAATCTCAACCCTAACCTCAAACCTAACCCTAATCCCAATACACCCCTAATCCCAACCCTACCTTTAACCCTAATCCCAAACCTAACCGTAATCCCAAACGTAACCCTAATGCCAACCCTAATCCAAACCCTAATCCCAACCCTAACCCTAACTTTAGCCGCAACCCTAGTCCTAACTTTAGCCCCAACTCTAACTATAGCCCTAACTTTAGCCCCAACCCTAACCCTAACCCTAAATTTAGCCCCAGCCCTAACCCTAAATTTAGCCCCGACCCTAACCCTAAATTTAGCTCCAACCCTAACCCTAAATTTAGCCCCAACCCTAACCCTAGCCCTAACCCTAGCCCTAACCCTAGCCCTAACCCTAATTTTAGCCCCAACTCTTCTCTCCTGCCGGCTGGCAGATGGCAGCAGAGAGCGGGCGCACTGCGCATGCGCCCGCCATTTTCTTTCTATAGGAAGAAGCCGGCCGGCAGGAGAAGACACAGGAGGACCCAGGGACACCGGTAAGTATGATAGGGTCCCCGAATCCCCCTATTTCTCTGTCCTCTGATGTGCGATCACATCAGAGGACAGAGAATTACACATCACTTTTTTTTTTTTTTTTTGCGGTCGCCGGTAAACAGTTAATTACCGGCGATCGCAAAATAGGGGTCGGTAAAAACCGACCCCGATCATGTTCTTTGGGGTCTCGGCTACCCCCAGCAGCTGAGACCCCAAAGATCTCCCAGGTGCCGGCCGGCGGGCGCACTGCGCGTGCGCCCGCCATTTTTAAGATGGCGGCGCCCATGGGGAACCACGAGGAGCACCGAGGGAGACAGGTGAGTATCGGGGGGGCATCGGGGGCGACCGGGGACCCCATTTCTCTGTCCTCCGATGTGCGATCACATCGGAGGACAGGGAAATTAAATAGGAAATCGCGTTTTGTTTTTTTTTGCGATCGCCGGTAAACGGTTAATTACCGGCGATCGCAACTCGGGGGTCGGTAAAAAAACCCCGAATCATGTTCTCTGGGGTCTCGGCTACCCCCGGTAACCGAGACCCCAGAGAAAATCCGACTCTGGGGGGCGCTATTCACTTTTTCCACAGCGCCGTTAATTAACGGCGCTGTGGTTTAAGTACCCTTATCGGCCGCCGTTAAAAGGCGTATCGGCGGTCGTTAAGGGGTTAAACAACTGCTGATTGGTAAATGTCTGCTGATTGGGGGTCCTCTAGTGCTGCTGATAAATCAGTGTAAGTGGACTCTACAGGTACATCAACACGTTAAGTATCTGCTGCAGATATTTCTGCATCAAAAACATGTTTCTTGGCAGGAAAACCATTGCACAAAAAACATGCTTTTTAATGCGTTTTGTTGTATTTTTTATGCATTTTTTTCTCATTTATTAGAATGTGTGAAAAAGCTGCAAAAACAGAATTGACATGCTGCAGATTTGAAACTGCTTCAAACAGGCAAGAATAAAATAAGCAATGTGTGCGTGAGATTTCAGAAATCTCATTCTCTCTGGGACAGTAAAATGAAACATTTTAAAAAGCGCCAAAAACGTGACATGTGAACATACTCTTAGCCCTCATTGTTAATGTAGAAAAGGGATTTTATGTCAACTAATTTATTTATTTATTATATTTTGCTTATATAGCGCTATCTTATTCCACAGCGCTTTACAGACATTATCATCACTGTCCCCATTGGGGCTCACAATCTATATTATTACTCATTTTTATAGCGCCATTTATTCAATGGTGCTTTACATGTGAAAAAAGGGGCATACATAGACAAGTACAATAAACATGAGCAATACAAGGCACACACAAGTACAGGAGGAGAGAGGACCCTGCCCGCGAGGGCTCACAATCTACAGGTGATGGGTGAGGATACACTAGGAGAGGGTAGAGCTGGTCGTGCGGTGGTTTAGTAGACTGAGGACTCCCTATCAGTATGTCTTTGGAATGTGGGAGGAAACCAGAGAACCTGGAGGAAACCCAAACAAATACGGGGAGAACATATAAACTCCTTGCAGATGTTGTCCTTGATGGGATTTGAACCCAGTGCTGCAAGGCTGCAGTGCTAACCACTGAGCCAACATGTTGTGGTTTTAGCACGACATAACAATAAGGAAGAGAACAGTACAAATGGGAGAATTACATTTTATCACCTTGCAATAAGGCTATAAACCATCGTAGACTAATGATACTAGATCCCATAAAGGAGGTAAGCTATGGGGCATTCTCTGCTTTGGGTGGCTAAAATATAGATAATGCTTTGATTTATGTTTGGAGAAAAAACATTCCATCACATTATGGAACTAGAGAAATAAACCTAGAGCGGCTTTCTGCATTCTGCACACAAAACATGAACAGTGTCTGATTCCCAGTAAGTGTTAATAAATGGACATCACTATTGTACATCATCCCCCAGAATGTAGCCCTGGCTGCCATATTGAATTTGCATTTTCAGTGGCTGGCTTATTTATGTGCTGTGGCCTTCTACTTTACATTTCTATGGTGAATACTTACAAATCAAATGAGCTGCGAACAAAATGCATTTGAAATAAAAAGGTTTCTGCTTCTGTTTGTCTGGCATTGTTACCAATACAATGATAGCTTTTATACTTACAGAGTGGGCATTTTAAGGTCAAGAACCGGTAAAGGTGAAAGCTTTGAGTAAACAACTCATGCTTAATGTCCATTGATATTAAAGAAGAGTGATTGGTATCTAACATTTCATGACAAACGTATTAAATGTGTATTTAGGTGTCTTTTAATTTCTTTTCTCCACGAACTGAAGGCCAGAAAAATTTAGAGGCATTATCATAACAATGTATAAGAACCTATTTAGCAGATTCATCTCCGAGCATTTAGTACACTTCATATAAAGTAAAGGGCCGCGGTCACAAAGAACAATAAACCAATGTCACTATAAAGCACATTCACCATGCTGAAACGCAATGCCATGCCAATTTACCCTCCGTCTTCCCCCCAAGTGAGTGAGTTCCATATTACTCGTGTGCAGAGGAGACACCACTTTATACCATTAGGACTGATTCTTCAAAAAGAAAAAAAAGCAGACAAGAACCCTGATTCATAGCAATTAAATGGAGGAGGATTACCTACATATGTTTAACACATGAATAACAGAATCCATCTTGCTGATGTTCTGTTCTTGCAGGATGCGGGCTAATTTTTCCTCTGATATTATTCTGCTGGGTCTCCTCCCTGGGGTTTTCTTTTTTTTTCAGCGGAAACAAGTTCAAAACAGATTTTTTTTTCTTGATGCTTAGATTTTTCCCTGCATATTCTAGAGGCAAGGCTTTGTACAAAGCTAAATGGCAAACAGAAAGAGAAGGCATAATTCCATGCAATACGCTTTCTACAAAGCAGGTAATTTAAGTCTAGCTGGACAAGGAATATACTGTGATTTTTTTAGACTGATCTCAGGAATGGATATCCAATTTCCGCTTCCATAATTGTTTAAAGCATTCTTCTAATTTCCGCACTACCATATCCTATGACACACTCCCATACGTTTTACCATGAAGCATAAGTATTCTTAAGCATTAATGCTGTTCTGTTTGCAGGACTAATTTGCTTAGAGCTTTCGAAAGTTATGTCTTGTGGTTTTGGAACACAAATACAATATTATTTTATGGAAATGTCAGAAGGAAAGAAGAATTTCAGTGTGATAAGTGGATGGCAAGGGAGTGCTGGTGTTAAAAGGATTCCGTGGAAGTGATGATCTATTAGAAAAGTTACATTTGCTATACCATTATTAAGAATTGCTGCACGAAAAATTCTTGCAAGAAAACAACTCCTAGTTTCACAGTGGATATTGTACATTACCTCTTTACAAGCAATGTACTCCAAATAGTCAGACAGCACTACTGAGGTCCTGTGTTCAAATCCCACCAAGGACAACAACTGCAAGGCGTTTGTATGTTCTCCCCGTGTTTGCGTGGGTTTCCTCCCGGTTCTCCGGTTTCCTCCCACACTCCAAAGACATACTGATAGGGAATTTAGATTGTGAGCCCCATCGGGGACAGTGATGATAATGTGTGTAAACGCTGCGGAATATAAGCAATGCATAATAAATAGTGATGAGCGAGTATACTCGTTACTCGGGTTTTCCTGATCACGCTCGGGTGGTCTCCGAGCATTTGTGAGTGCTCAGAGATTTAGTTTTCCTTGCTGCAGCTGCATGATTTGCGGCTACTAGACAGCTTGATTACATGTGGGGATTCCCTAGCAACCAGGCAACCCCCACATGTACTCAGCCTGGCCAGCAGCTGTAAATCATGCAGCTGCGTCAACAAAAACTAAATCTCCAAGCACTCACAAATACTAGGAGTCCACCTGAGCGTGCTCGGGAAAACCCGAGCAACAAGTATACTCACTCATCACTAATAATAAATAATCCTACTCTATTCTCACCATTGAGCTTCATGTATTTACTTCAACATGTGAGTCTTGAAAATTCCTAACTACTGAGTAGATCTAGGATAAGAATAATTATTAATACATTCATGTATGAAGTAGCAACACATTCCAGGACGATGTTAAATAAAACTACAGTGAGCTTCTCCTACTGTCAGGTGCCACCTGTTATTGAAGCATGGCTATAATGGTAGTTTTGACAGAAAGTGATGAAATGTTGTACAGGCTGTTCAATGGCTTTGTGAATATTTGCTTTAGCAAAACAATTATTTCATTTTGTGGTAATTTCATGTTATACTTGACTTGGGCATATAGAGATGCATTAATTACCATGTTATTTTTAAGTTTGGCCTAAACTTCAACAACTGGTACAATTAAGATGCCGCTATGTTCTGTTGGTAAGCGATAAGAAAAAAGTAAAACAGAAAATGCTCATTTTAATATCAGGATTATACACATGGATTTTCAAAGTAAAGGTACCGTCACACTCAGTGACGCTGCAGCGATATAGACAACGAGCCGATCGCTGCAGCGTCGCTGTTTAGGTCGCTGTAGAGATGTCAAACACAGCAGCTCCACAACGATGCAGGAGCGATCCTGTGACGTAGCGGTGACTCATTTATCGTTCTCACAGGCCGTTAGCTCCATGTAAAACATTGCTGACATCGTTGCTTTTGCTGTCAAACACGACGATACACGCCGACCTGACGACCAAATAAAGTTCTGGACTTCTAGCTCCGACCAGTGATATCACAGCGGGATCCAGATCGCTGCTGCGTGTCAAACACAACGAGATCGCTAACCAGGACTCTGCAACGTCACGGATCGCTGTCGTTCTCATTGTAAAGTTGCTGAGTGTGAAGGTACCTTAAGAAAACCTGTATCATCAGGTCGAAGAGATTTATCTAATAGTGTTTGCCATTTGTATTGTTAAATCTGGTGATAGAACTGCTTTAACAGTCTGCTCTTTGTTTCCCATGATGTCTGTAGGTGGAAGAAAGTGAGACATATGGTTAATCAATCCCACAGAGATTAGCAGGTTTGGATTACATTGGTGGATTAAAAATAAATTTTTTTCAAAAAGTGAAAGACCTCCAAAAAAGTGAATGATCTTCACAATCACAGTAAACCCATAGTTTTTCAAGAGGGTCTTCAGGAGATGTGCTGTTGTCAGATGTTCTTAATAGAGATGAGGGAATTTGCTTGTGTTACCTCTAATTCGGCAAGCTATAGCACTTGCCGAATAAGCTGCAGAGGGATCCTGGCTTCCTGGATTGTGCCAGCTGATCAGCTGATCGGTGCTGCAGCAGCATGTGTCGCGGCTGTGTGACAGTCACAACACACAGGCTCTCCATGCATGTGTTGTGCCTGTCACGCAGTCACGGCACATGCAGCTGCGGCGCCGATCAGCTGATCAGCAGGTGCGATCCAGGAAGCCGGGTTCCCTCTGCAGCTTATTCGGCAAGAGCTCTAGCTTGCCGAATAAGAGGGACCCTGAGAAAATTCGTTCACTCTAGTTCTTAATTTATTAAGATGGAAAAAGTATGCCTCCTCATGGGTCTGGAGTGTTGGACGAGTAATGTATGCCTATCTGTGTGACTCTCCACAAATCCTAATCCAGTCTCTGCTGGAGTAAAATGAGCGGCGGTCATCATGCTGCCGCCCAGCCCCAGATCTGCCCACTTTGCCAGAGCTGTAGTGTGCGAACGGCAAATTTGCATCATCAGCCTCCAGTTGTGCCAAAATACAAACATTTCTACTCCAGAATACTGGTGTAAAGGCTTTGATGAATAAGGCTCACAGTCTACAAATTAACTAAAATGGAATCAACATACCGTAATTATATGGCAATTGTGTATGATATTTATTAATGCTCCTTATATAGTCTTCTCCATTGGCACACTACTACTCTATCATTTATTTCTCTTAAACTGCTTCCAATTGTCTGAGTAAAATGGAGAGTAGGTGAACTGCTGAGAGCGAACATCTTTAGGTTTTATCTTAAATCCCCTTTTTGGAAAGGGTGGTCATCAGGTTAGAGAGAATGTTTTTTTTTTTTAAAAAAAGTATTTTGACCACCATGTCTCTGTTAAGTCATCTATTCACTAGAAGAGTGCACCCGTGCCATGAGAAGTACTAAATGAAGTTAGCATAGCTCTTGTGGGTATTGTCTGGAGCATCAGCTCCACAAATCTCCTTAGCTTAAGTAAAACAAAGAGTGAACGTGAGGAATCTTAATCTTGTGGTGAAGCTCCACCTTATTGTCCAGGCTTTGAATCGGCATCATTAAGGCATTTGAACATTCCTCAAGACTCCACTAGAAGAGGTCTGGAAGGAGGATTAACTTTTAACAGCATGTTTAATATATAACTATATGTCATTTCAGTAAAAAACCTATTCGCAAGAAAAAACGTAATTGATAATTTCAATATATTACTGACTTGACATTAAACTCATAAATAGGCTCATATTGAAACAACACAATACACAAATCACATTTCACTTTAACGTTTGTTGGATTCCCTTTTCCAAATACTTTAACCCTGTTATAAACCCATCTTTATATGTTCTTACATAAGCTCCCACACACATTACATAATATATATATACAATAAAGAAATCTATTTCTAGAACATTTTTCAGGGGCAAATCTTACATGCCTTACAGGGATCAAGTAAGAGAAAAATGACCTGTCATCTATATAACTACAAAGCTCTATCTGCCATGAAAAAGCCACCACAATATATTGAAAGGCTAACTTGCAAACAAGCAAAACTGTTAAACCCGCTGCTACGAGACATTTCTAAATTCTTGGGAAACAGGCAAAAAACATCAACCTCACTAGTTATAAAGGGTTAAATTTTTGCTGGAATGATAATACATGAAAACAATTTAACACAAACCATCTTCTAGGAAGTAACACCTTTGATGATGTCAGTGAACTGGAATTCTAATAAAGTGGAATCACTCACCCATGTAGCACTTGAACACTGTATTTAAACACTTGTTTTATAAGCGTTTGCAAGCTTTCCAGATAGATAAACAATGCACAAGTGCTGCTCAGTAGAACACGTACATAAAGTTACCATCTCGTTAACTCATGTCTGCACATGGCTTATCAGATGGAAGTTCCAGAGTCAGAAATGCCCAGATGTATCAAAAGTATCAGCTATGGTTCAATTCTGTATCAATGCCATTGAAAACTATTGACGATCCGTTAATGAGGATTATAGTACAGATTTCGAGACCATCTTCTTTAATAAAGCATAACAAGATAATTTTCTGCTAATATGAGTGGTCTTTATTGCAAGAAATTTGTAAAAGAATAAAATAAAACATTTGGAATTCTCTATAACTTCTTCACGCCATGGCCATTTTTCTATTTTTGTTCTTTCCTCCTTTTAATCCAAGAGTCATAACTTTTTATATTTCTGTCAACATAGCTGAAGAGGGCTTGTCCTTCTTTGCAGGATGAGTTGTACTTTTGAATACCACTGTCACAGAAGACATAATGGAACGACATCATACTGTCTTCAATCCCAGTCGTACACGCTGGATGGTGAAAGAAGGAGGCGGTGGCTCCTTCCCCCACTTTTATATTCACTTCTACCTGTATCCTGAGGCTGCAGATAGCTGTGAAATTATGATGCTGGGCGGAAGACAGCATCTCCATGGTGTAGACCCATGGACCAACATTTTCAGCCCTTTGGCTGTCTTAGTCTGTGTGCCAGAATGGAACAGTTAGAGGGTTGGATGTGACCGGCGTGCTGCACTTTGCCCAGGTCTGACTTGTGGTGATTTTTTTTTCTAATTGTAAAAGTAACTCTTTACCTTTCTTCTCTATCCAGGCAAGGTCACAATGGTGCCTTCTTCTAATGATTGCAGAATTTGCTGCTGAGACATTTTTCCCTTCTCATTTCTGCCGTTGTTCTCAGCCTCAATAGACTCCAGACCAGACCAGACCTTTAAATTTGCTCCCCACATCAGACCTTCAGCAACAGCAGTGTTTCTAAATTGCGAGGCTACCGGGCAATGAACTTACTGCCTTCCGAGAAAAGACTTACTACTATTACCACTGCTCCTTGTGCAGGGGAAGGACAGTGAAAAAGGGGGCCAAAAAAAGAGAGTCAGGAGCCAACAGGAGCATTAGGTTGCCTAAAGAACTTTCTAGCAATAGAAAGTGTCAGTCAGGACATTGTGTGCTCTGCAGCCACTGCAATCAACTTACTAATGATGGCTGGTACCCAGAGCATGAAGTTCTTATTTGAAAACTGTGGGCTAGATGACAGGAAGTGCGGCTCAATGTATACTGTCATGAATCCCCAATGGCTAGGGATAGCACAGGATGAGCAAAGTATAATAAATATCGGACGAGCTCTAGGGTGATGGAACCTGGGCTGACCGCTGCCCTACGCCTGACAAACACAACTAGAGATAGCCAGGGAGCGTGCCTACGTTGGTTCTAGACGCCACGCACCAGCCTAAGAGCTAACTAGTACTGCAGAGAAAACAAAGACCTCACTTGCCTCCAGAGGAATTAACCCCAAAGATATAGTTGCCCCCCACATGTATTGACGGTGAAATGAGAGGAAGGCACACACATAGAGATGATGTATATAGCTTTAGCAAATAGAGGCCTGCTGAAAACTAGAAAGCAGAATGACACAAAAGGGGACTGAGCGGTCAGCAAAAAACCCTAATCAAAAAAACCATCCTGAGATTACAAGAACCCATGTGCCAACTCATGGCACATGGGGAGAACCTCAGTCCACTAGAGCAACCAGCTAACAAAGAGACATGCTAAGCAAGCTGGACAAAAAACCAAACAACTGAAAATCAGCACTTAGCTTATCCTGAAAGATCTGGGAGCAGGTAGGCAGGAACCAAACAGAGCACATCTGAACACATTGATAGCCGGCAAGGGAAATGACAGGGAGGCCAGGTAAAATAGGAAACACCCAGCCTCTGATGGACAGATGGAAACCAAAGGCCGCAACCCACCAAAGTCACCCAGTACCAGCAGTAACCACCAGAGGGAGCCCGCAAACAGAATCCACAACAGTACCCCCCCCTTGAGGAGGGGTCACCGAACCCTCACGAGAACCCCCAGGGCGATCAGGGTGAGCTCTATGGAAGGCGCGGACCAAATCAGTCGCATGAACATCGGAGGCGACCACCCAGGAATTGTCCTCCTGACCATAACCCTTCCACTTAACCAAATACTGGAGTTTGCGTCTGGAAACACGAGAATCCAAGATCTTTTCAACAACATACTCCAATTCTCCCTCCACCAGCACCGGAGCAGGAGGCTCGACCGAAGGAACAACAGGCACCTCATACCTCCGCAACAACGACCGATGGAACACATTATGAATAGCGAACGATGCTGGGAGATCCAAACGGAAAGATACAGGGTTAAGAATCTCCGAGATCCTATAAGGACCGATGAACCGAGGCTTGAACTTAGGAGAAGAGACCTTCATAGGGACAAAACGAGAAGACAACCACACCAAGTCCCCAACAAGAAGTCGGGGACCCACGCGGTGACGGCGATTAGCAAACTGCTGAGTCTTCTCCTGAGATAACTTCAAATTGTCCACCACCTGATTCCAAATGTGATGTAGCCTGTCCACCACCACGTCCACTCCAGGACAATCCGAAGACTCCACCTGACCAGAGGAAAAACGAGGATGAAACCCCGAATTACAAAAAAAAGGAGAGACCAACGTGGCCGAACTAGCCCGATTATTAAGAGCAAATTCGGCCAGTGGCAAAAAAGCAACCCAGTCATCCTGATCAGCAGAAACAAAACACCTCAAATAAGTTTCCAAGGTCTGATTAGTTCGCTCCGTCTGGCCATTCGTCTGAGGATGGAATGCAGACGAGAAAGACAAATCAATGCCCATCTTGGCACAAAACGTCCGCCAAAATCTAGACACAAACTGGGATCCCCTGTCAGAAACGATATTCTCCGGAATCCCATGCAAACGAACCACGTTCTGAAAAAACAAAGGAACCAACTCAGAGGAGGAGGGCAACTTAGGCAAGGGCACCAAATGAACCATCTTAGAAAAGCGGTCACACACAACCCAGATAACGGACATTTTCTGTGAAACCGGGAGATCAGAAATAAAATCCATGGAAATGTGCGTCCAAGGCCTCTTCGGGATGGGCAAGGATAACAACAACCCACTAGCCCGTGAACAGCAAGGCTTAGCTCGAGCACACACTTCACAAGACTGCACAAAGGTACGCACATCCCTAGACAAGGAAGGCCACCAAAAAGACCTGGCCACCAAGTCTCTTGTACCAAATATTCCAGGATGACCAGCCAACACAGAAGAATGGACCTCGGAGATGACTCTACTGGTCCAATCATCCGGAACAAACAGTCTTTCTGGTGGACATCGATCCGGTTTATCCACCTGAAACTCCTGCAATGCGCGTCGCAAGTCTGGGGATACGGCGGACAATATTACCCCATCCCTAAGGATACCAGCAGGCCCAATGTCTCCAGGGGAGTCAGGCACAAAACTCCTGGAAAGAGCATCTGCCTTCACATTCTTTGAACCTGGCAGGTATGAAACCACGAAATTGAAACAAGAAAAAAATAACGACCAACGAGCCTGTCTAGGATTCAAACGCCTGGCAGACTCAAGGTAAGTGAGATTCTTGTGATCAGTCAAGACCACCACGCGATGTTTAGCACCCTCAAGCCAATGACGCCACTCCTCAAATGCCCACTTCATGGCCAAAAGCTCCCGATTACCCACATCATAATTGCGCTCGGCGGGCGAGAATTTTCTAGAGAAGAAAGCACATGGCTTCATCACCGAGCCATTAGAACTTCTCTGTGACAAAACCGCCCCCGCTCCAATCTCGGAAGCATCAACCTCCACCTGGAAAGGAAGTGAAACATCTGGTTGACACAACACAGGAGCAGAAGAAAACCGGCGCTTAAGTTCCCGAAAGGCCTCCACAGCCGCAGGAGACCAATCAGCAACATCAGCACCCTTTTTAGTCAAATCAGTCAAAGGTTTAACAATACTGGAAAAATTAGCAATGAACCGACGATAAAAATTAGCAAACCCCAAGAACTTCTGAAGGCTCTTAACAGATGTAGGTTGTGTCCAGTCACAAATAGCCTGAACCTTAACGGGATCCATCTCAATAGTAGAAGGAGAAAAAATGTACCCCAAAAAAGAAATCTTCTGGACTCCGAAGAGACACTTTGAGCCCTTCACAAACAGAGAATTGGCCCGCAAAACTTGAAACACCTTCCTGACCTGTAGAACATGAGACTCCCAGTCATCAGAAAACACCAAAATATCATCCAAATACACAATCATAAACTTATCCAGATATTCACGGAAAATATTGTGCATAAAGGACTGAAAGACTGACGGAGCATTGGAGAGTCCAAAAGGCATTACCAAATACTCAAAATGGCCCTCAGGCGTATTAAATGCGGTTTTCCACTCATCACCCTGTTTTATCCGCACCAGATTATACGCACCACGAAGATCTATTTTAGTGAACCACCTAGCCCCCTTAATGCGAGCAAACAAATCAGAAAATTATGGCAATGGATACTGGTATTTGACTGTAATCTTATTCAGAAGGCGATAATCTATACAAGGCCTCAGGGAACCATCTTTTTTTGCCACGAAAAAAAAACCTGCTCCCAGAGGGGACGAAGATGGACGAATATGTCCCTTTTCCAAGGACTCCTTAATATAATTCCGCATAGCAGTATGCTCTGGCAGTGACAGATTAAATAAACGACCCTTAGGGAACTTACTGCCAGGAATCAATTCTATAGCACAGTCACACTCTCTATGGGGAGGGAGCGAATTGAGCTTAGGCTCCTCAAAAACATCCCTATAATCCGACAAAAACGCAGGGATCTCCGAAGGAGTAGATGAAGCTATAGAAATCGGAGGTGCATCATCATGAACCCCGTGACATCCCCAGCTTAGCACAGACATTGTTTTCCAGTCCAGGACAGGATTATGAGTTTGTAACCATGGCAGACCAAGCACTAGTACATCATGTAAATTATACAGTACAAGGAAGCGAATCACCTCCTGATGAACGGGAGTCATGCGCATGGTCACTTGTGTCCAATACTGCGGTTTATTCATAGCCAATGGTGTCGAATCAATTCCTTTCAGAGGAATAGGAACTTCCAGAGGCTCTAGACTAAAACCGCAGCGTTTAGCAAATGACCAATCCATAAGACTCAGGGCAGCGCCTGAATCCACATAGGCATCGACGGAAATGGAAGACAGTGAAAAAATCAGAGTCACAGACAAAATGAACTTAGACTGCAGAGTATCAATGGCAAAAGATTTATCAACCCTTTTTGTGCGTTTAGAGCATGCTGATATAACATGAGCTGAATCACCACAATAAAAACACAAACCATTTTTCCGCCTATAATTTTGCCGTTCACTTCTGGACTGAATTCTATCACATTGCATAGTCTCAGGTGCCTGTTCAGAAGACACCGCCAACTGGTGCATGGGTTTGCGCTCCCGTAAACGCCGATCAATCTGAATGGCCATAGCCATGGACTCATTCAGACCTGTAGGCGCAGGGAACCCCACCATAATATCCTTAATGGCCTCAGAAAGACCATTTCTGAAGTTTGCAGCCAGGGCGCACTCATTCCACTGAGTAAGCACCGACCATTTCCGAAATTTCTGACAATATATTTCCGCTTCATCATGCCCCTGAGAGAGGGCTAATAAAGCCTTTTCAGCCTGAATCTCTAGGTTAGGTTCCTCATAGAGCAATCCCAATGCCAGAAAAAACGCATCCACACTGAGCAATGCAGGATCCCCTGGTGCCAATGCAAATGCCCAATTCTGAGGGTCGCCCCGTAGGAACGATATAACAATCTTGACCTGTTGAGCAGGGTCTCCAGAAGAGCGAGATTTCAAAGAGAGAAACAATTTACAATTGTTCCTGAAATTCAGGAAGGTAGATCTATCTCCAGAAAAAAACTCTGGAATAGGAATTCTAGGTTCAGACATGGGAGTGTGAACAACGAAATCCTGTATGTTTTGAACCTTTGCCGCGAGATTACTCAGGCTGGAAGCCAAACTCTGGACATCCATGATAAACAGCTAAGATCAGAGCCATTCAAGGGTTAAGAGGAGGTAAGAAGCAGCTAGACAGCAATTAAGGGCTAGGCAGCAAAACTCTGAAGGAAAAAAAAAAAAAAAATTTCCTTGAACACTTCTTTTTCTCCTGCTTCAGCCCAAACAATTAACACTTTGCTGGCCAGCTATACTGTCATGAATCCCCAATGGCTAGGGATAGCACAGGATGAGCAAAGTATAATAAATATCGGACGAGCTCTAGGGTGATGGAACCTGGGCTGACCGCTGCCCTACGCCTGACAAACGCAACTAGAGATAGCCAGGGAGCGAGCCTACGTTGGTTCTAGACGCCACGCACCAGCCTAAGAGCTAACTAGTACTGCAGAGAAAACAAAGACCTCACTTGCCTCCAGAGGAATTAACCCCAAAGATATAGTTGCCCCCCACATGTATTGACGGTGAAATGAGAGGAAGGCACACACATAGAGATGATGTATATAGCTTTAGCAAATAGAGGCCCGCTGAAAACTAGAAAGCAGAATGACACAAAAGGGGACTGAGCGGTCAGCAAAAAACCCTAATCAAAAAAACCATCCTGAGATTACAAGAACCCATGTGCCAACTCATGGCACATGGGGAGAACCTCAGTCCACTAGAGCAACCAGCTAACAAAGAGACATGCTAAGCAAGCTGGACAAAAAACCAAACAACTGAAAATCAGCACTTAGCTTATCCTGAAAGATCTGGGAGCAGGTAGGCAGGAACCAAACAGAGCACATCTGAACACATTGATAGCCGGCAAGGGAAATGACAGAGAGGCCAGGTAAAATAGGAAACACCCAGCCTCTGATGGACAGATGGAAACCAAAGGCCGCAACCCACCAAAGTCACCCAGTACCAGCAGTAACCACCAGAGGGAGCCCGCAAACAGAATCCACAACAGTATACCTGGCCAATGGGATCTGCTCAGTAGGTTAGATTGTTGATTAGAGTAGAATGTTAATCTGGTACACTGAATAATAGCAGTATGAAAGTCTTACTTTCAATAGCACCTATAGGTAGAATTAAACCCTCCTTTTATGACAGAGTACTGATGAACCTTAAAGATTATGGCATACATTGTCTTCAGATGCATATATCAGCTTTAGATTAATAACAAGCATGGCACTCCTAAAGATATAAACTCATTTTATACCTAGAAGAGAGTTTAGACCAAAACAATTTGCTTTAACATCACTCAAAAATGATGGATACCTGTCACCAAAACTAAACAAAAATCAATGTTCACCATATCTCTTAGGAGAAAGTAGTAAACCACATTATAGGAACCTTTCCTCTCCCATTGAACATTTCCGCTAGTTGTTTTTGAGTTACAGCACACTCTAAATATATTTAATTCAATCAGAGTAAAGTAGGCCTTTAATCTTCATGCACCATAGTGAGTCATTTCCAAGCTGAAATTTAAATCCAGGTTTTCAGAGAGGTACTTTTACAATCACTGTTGTAGACTAAAATGATTCTTTTACTGCTTGATTTGAGATTTGTAGTATTGTTCTTCAAACAAGTGAACTCCTGCAAGTCCTTAGGATCCCCTGCCAACATTTCCATTCATGACCTCTTTATTTGTTATTCTAGCATTTCTTAATTGCATGTTTTTTATTCATCACCATCTAAAGAGCATTTGGGGCTTTTAATGTACTAAATGGGAACATAGGAAAGAATATTCATCAAAACATCTGATACTGTTCAGCGTTTCGAAATTTCCAAACATTGGTTTATACTTGCCTAAAGTCACACTGACCTGTTTTATTTCTCTTACAAAAGAACAATAATTGTAAAAGGAAACGCCACTGTCAAGATCTTTCAACCTTATGCCATGTGCTGTGGACGGACATGTATGTGTGCTAAATCAATTGTCTAGGAAAATGCATTTGTGGTTACAAATGTTGCATTTGATGCCAGATGACGACTAGAAGGTTGATGTTATTGTAGCTATAAGCCATTGGGAAGAGTTTCATGATTTCCAATTTATAGGATGAGATAGTACACAGGATGTATTAGAATCAATAAAAGCTGAAATCTGGGTGCTTTTTATATATAAAATAATCAATGACCTCTTTGGACATACGAAGATGAGTATAATATACATCTAAATGAAGATGACAGGTGGGATTACATAGTACAGCTGAAGAAAAACACATTTCCATAAAGTTCAACCGTGGGATTATATGATTTAGATTGCCCTAAAAGAGCAAATTTTCTTTACTCCTGATCCCGAGTGTCGATCACCTTAGGCTAGGGTCACATTGCGTTATGTGACCGCGTTTAACGGACTACGTTACACCGTGGCATAACGCGGTGTTAACGTAGTCCGTTAACGCCGCCATAGCCTGTAATGGAGAACGCGTCGCTAGCGCCCGCCCACATTGGGCGTGCGCTAGCGATGTGGCGTCATTTGAGTGACGGACCTCGGACGCTGCTTGCAGCGTCCGCGGCGCGCCCGAGGTCCGTTCCTCGCTAGTGCAGATCGGGGATCTGCGCTAGCAGGGACGCCGAACGCGGACCCTAGAGAAGCATTGCGTTAGCGCAATCCGCTAGCGCTATGCGCTTAACGGATTGCCCTAACGCAATGTGACCCTAGCCTAACAACATTCAGAACAAGAATCTTAAACATGCACATAAGTATTTAATGTTATTTTTTTTAAGGCATCTAAGCCTAGTTTGAAACTGTCAATGAGTCCGGCTGTGGTCAGCTATTGAGGTAGACTTTACCACAGATTAATAGTTCTTATAGTAAAAAAAAGCCTAGTCTTCTCTGGAGATTGAACCTTTCCTTCTGTAGAAGAAGGAAGTTTCCTCTTGTAGGGGGTTTACACGAAACAGCTTTTGACCATAATTATTGTATGGGCCATTTATGAACTTTTACAAATTAACCATGAGAGGTCTTGTGGGATGATTGAAATATTCATTGATTACATATATTCAAGAATAAGCTGAGTTATTCAGCACTTATACTCGAGTGAGGGTCCAGAAGATGGAGAGGGAGTGGCAGCGGCAAAGCAGTGGGTCACACGAGGCAGGAGCAGGCTGCTGTGGCTAACTCCTGTGCCTGCTGCTAAAGAGAAATGAATATTCACTATGTTGGCAGTGAATATTCATTTTTCTGTAATAGCGCGCACAGTGCCAGCCGCAGCAGCCAGCTTCCTTCAGCGGCCATGAGATCACATGTGCCCGTTACTTAAGAGAAATTAATATTCACTTCTCTCCTCTACTCCTTCTCCAGCAGGACTTGGTACCTGTCCACACTGCCAAAAGTACCAATACCTTATATAAAAGCAACAGTATCACTGTGCTTGATTGGCCAGCAAACTCGCCTGACCTTAACCCCATAGAGAATCTATGCTGTATTGTCAAGAGGAAGATGAGAGATTCCAGACCCAACAAAGCAGATGAACTGAAGGCTGCTATCAAAGCAACCTGGGCTTCCATAACACCTCAGCAGTGGCACAGGCTGATCTCTTGCATGCAGTAATTGATGCAAAAGGAGCCTCGACCAAGTATTGAGTGCATTTACTGAACATACATTTCAGTATGCCAACATTTTAAAATCATTTTTCAAGCTGGCGTTGTAAAGTATTCTAATGTATTGAGATAATGACTTTTCATTGGCTGTAAGCCATAATCATCAACATTAACAGAAATAAACACTTGAAATAGATCACTCTGTTTGTAATGATTCTATATATGATATTCACTTTTTGTATTGAGGAACTGAAATAAATTAACTTTTTGATATTCTAATTTTATGAGAAGCACCTGTATATACAATATATATACCAGGATGTTGCCCAAAATGGGGAACATATATACCAGGACGGGGGATTTATATACCAGGATGGAGAACATATATACCAGAATGGGGCCCAGGCCCAGGATAAGGAACATGTTTACCAGAATGGCGTATATATATACAAAATATATATACCAAGATGGGGATATATACCAGGATGGGGAAGATATATACCAGAATGGATCCAAGATAGGGAATATACATACCAGGATGAGGAACATATCTACTAGGATGGACCAAGGATAAGGAACATATATACCAGGATGGGCCGAGGATCAGGAACATATATATCTGGATGAAGAACATATAAAGTAGGATAGAGGTCATATATACCAAGATAGTGCCAGGATGGGGAACATACATACCGAAATGGAAGACATATATAATGGTAAGGTTTTAATACTAGCGGTTAGGACCATACCAAATTTGGGTACACCTTGACGCTGATAGGATGGTGTTTACTACGTACCAATGTTGTTTATATACACTATTGCTTTATTTATATTGCAGCAGGACATGTATTTTGTTTTTCTATCTTTCTTTGAATTTTTGAATTCAGCCTGGCCGGGCATTTCATTCACTATGTCTCACGACTTATACAGGATGAATTTCCTGGATACAGTAGTGATTAAAGATCCTAATGGGTTTTTGAGTACTGATCTACACATAAAAAACACGGACCGCAATAGTCTACTCCACTTTGATAGTCTACATCCCCCAAGCGGTCAAACGATCAATCCCGAAATCTCAGATCGAACGGGCATCCCGCATTGTCTCGGATGACAACCTACGGACACAACGAATATCTGAGATGAAATCTAAGTTCCAGGCTAGGGGCTATCCCACTTCAATCTTAGATGACACACGCCAGACATCCAATGATGGTAGACGGGGCAAGGATCGAATCCCATTCGTCCACTCCTTCCATCCATACGCATATATCCTACACAGGAATATACGCCAACACTGGCATCTGCTAGCCGCTGCCCATCCGAACATCCCAGAGTTCAGGGAGCCCTTCCTTCCGTGCTTCAGGAGGGCTCGGAATCTCCGAGACACATTGATTAGAGCTGACGTGGGAATGGAGAAACATCTTCCGAAACAACGCTTCCTACAGAACCCCAGGTATGGCACTCTCCCATGCCTACACTGCACGCAATGCAGCAATGTCCTCAAAGGCAGTTCCTTTAACCATCCATACTCTGGCAAAAGCTTCCCCATCAAACACTACTCTACATGCGACTCCACACATGTCCTCTATCTCATAAAATGTCCCTGCGGCCTGTTGTATGTGGGAGAAACCACACAGTCGATCCGGGACCGGATCTCCAAGCACAAGTCGACAATTAGATGTGGAAAAACACTTCTTCCAATCCCTCAACACTTTATCTCTAAGGGACACAACATATCCCAACTGCGGTTCCTAGTGATAGAACAGGTAGGAGCTCCAAGAAGAGGGGGGACAGGATAGCCACTCTCAAACGCCGAGAGGCATACTGGATTCATACTTTGGACACCCTACACCTGAGGGGTTTGAATAGGGATTACGATCTCCTGGCCTTCATATGATCATCACATTTGATACCCATAACTGTGGGGACATTCCATACCAGCTACTTGCATTATCTCTCAGTTGCCTTTATATAACTAAAATATATGGTTGTATCCACTGTCTAAAATGCCTACTGTCAATACTGTCAATAATGTTATACCTGTTTAATACACATATGTACTGATGCATGACCGCAGAATACTAATACTGTTATCTATTTTTCTAGAGTCGTCTGTATTGAGTCATCAGGACTTTATCATCCTCTCCCAGCACTCTGGAGGACACATGAACGGTCACCGTCATCACAGCACCCATATCGCTCTGTTTACCAATCAAAACTCCATAGCATAGCACAACAGAGCCCCACAGTCCCGCCTCCCACCACCGCTCTGTCTCCCGACTGGATGGTACGTTGATGTCAATCACGGCATCCCGGTGACGCACTTCCGGTGCGTCACTTCCGGCCTCGCACGATGCACACAAAAGGGCGCACAGGCTATACCTTCTCACTCCGGCACACGTAAGGACTAGCGGTGAACTCCGCGTCTAACTCCGGACACATGTAAGGTAACTAAACTATCACCACTCACCCCCAGCATCAGGCATCGGTTATGTAATCTAGACCGCTGACCGTTGTGAACAGGATGCCGGCTCCTCACCAGGACACTGCCCCTGTTTTCTCTTTACAGCTCCTAGCTGATTTCAGGAGCAGGTCACTGACGTAGAAGGTATTTGTTATTACATTGGGGCACGCACGATATCTAGCTGCACAAGACTATAACACCCATATGCACACTCTCTTCCCCAGTGACTCCAATAGGATCGTATTTCAAAAGGACCTTGTCACGGGAAGACTAGGTGGGCAAGAGCTAATAACCTGGGCCCCTGCAATTTCCCTCAGACTAGGGAAATCCTGACTGACCCTCTACCTAGAGTTTACACTGATGGTGTGCATGTCTAGGCCTCGAACCTCACCCTGTCTCCTGTTTTAACCCTAGGCTGAAACCACCGCCCACCACCCAGTGAAAAGATAATACACCAATACCCACAGTTAGCACAGACAGGGATAACTGAAAAATATACACTACGCCGCAGTCACTCAGGAATACACTATAAATGCGCAGGGCAAAATAAATACAAATATAGGAAGGAGTAAATAAGACAAAGGGAAATACTCCACCAGCAACGATACTCCAACTACTAGCTCACCACTCCAGACCGAGATAACAACGCACAAGACAGAAGCTATAATCAGCGACGCCCAATGTTCAGGAGAACTATTTAAAGGCAGTGGGCATGGCCCAGCTTCCAATCCGATCTCCAGGTAAATTAACCCCGGACCGGCTAGATAAAATCTAGCCGACGCCAATGAGCGCATAGTGGACAAAAGCGGAATTACCGCTGTCTGTCGGACGACCTGGTCTGAACAGCGTCCGACATGACAGACCTATCTGTACATACCTTTGATATCCCTTCGCAATTTGGTATGCATTGTTTTTGGTTTCTATGCGTTGTGGTTCATATGTACTTACCTGAATATGACCTATCACACTTATTGTATATACTTTTGTTTTTATATTTGGTTGTTTTTCTTTATGTTATACCTTATATTTATTTGATTTTTCTATATATTGTAGTAACTGAGGAAGGTCAGACTTTGACCGAAACGTTTTTGTTGGTACTACAAATAAATCTTCCAACTATCCACATTGAAGTTGAGTGCCGGGTTTTGTTATACGAATAGTTTAAGGTGTAGGAACCTACCCGTGCACCTATGTAGCAGTGCTCACGGTTTAGTTCACCGCATGTATTTTGTTTTTGTCTTGGGTTTTGTCTGTCTTATGCCCATGTGAATATGCTCCTGTTTTGCATGCATACTAACTAATACTACATATATGCCTCCCCTCAGGGACTGTCCGTACTGGCATATGTTCAATAAGTGACTTAGAAAGGCATTAATGAAAAGAAACCCATTTATACTCATCCATAGGACAGAGCGTTCAAACGGTGCCTTTTCATAGTGCCCAGGATCTCATAACTGGCCGTTTTCAATATTACCACGCCGTCTCATCCTAGCAGAAACTGATGTCACCCGACGCGTTTCATCTTTTGAATCATCAGGGGGTAGCGACATTCATCATTCAGTGAGATCCTAGGCACTCTGAAAAGGCACCGTTTGAATGCTCGGTCCTATGGATGAGTATAAATGGGTTTCTTTTTATTAATGCCTTTCTAAGTCACTTATTGAACATATGCCAGTACGGACAGTCCCTGAGGGGAGGCATATATGTATTCTAGTGAAATCTTTGGGCAAAATATTATGATATAGAGACTCTTTGAGCTTGCTGCTATATTGTACTACTACTCTTCTGCTATGATGATAGAGGGTATGTTGGCTAATTGCCAGGCTATCAGTAAATAGTATAACGTGTATAAGCCCTCGGTGTATGGTTGGATCGCACTGAGCCCTTTTGTTTTATGTGGGATTGGTTTTCTCCATACTCTCCCTCGGCATGCTATAGAAAAAGCTACAAATATACCTGTGGCTACTTTTCATTGCATAATTCTTACACTTGAGCATTCAATACATATAGGTCATAGACCTGTTTGAACTGGTATTAATCCCTTGATAATAGAGGGTCAGCGTGAAAATACTTGATAGCCGTAATATATAACCTCTGAAAGGCAGACACATGTGGTATGTACGAGTCTGTATGTTGGGTCTGCTTTTACTTGCACTATGTGGTCTTAGCACAAGCACTTTTTTGCACTTGTTTCGCACTTTATAGTTTTTAATTAATAGATTAAAGGTTAAGTTTTATTAATATTCTTCCAATCAGCTGAGAGTTACAGATTGAAGGTTGGATTCAGTTATTTGTCCTTGCTTAAAAATACCCACAAAAGTTGCTCAAGTAGTGCAGCTCATCCAAGATGGCACATCAGTGTGAGCTGTGCCAAGAAGGATATCAGTATATGTCAGCACAGTGTCCAGAGCATGGAGCAGATACCAGGAGACAGGCCAGTACACCAGGGGACGTGGAGGGGGTCGTAGGAGGGCAAGAAGCCTGCAACAGGACCGCTGCCTCCTCTTGTGTGCAAGGACGAACAGGAGAAGCAGTGCCAGAGCCTTGAAAAATGACCTCCAGCAGGCCATTAACATCCATGTGTCTGCTCAAACTATCAAAATGTAATAATTATAGGGGATAACTCAGGAGACTCTTTGCGTGGAACAAGACAACTACAGGACACAGTTTTATAAGTGGTAAAGTCTATATTATTACACGGTGATTCAAACAGGTGCAGAGAGAAACTCAAGTCCACAACACTTGGTGCAAATAATAAACGCAGCTTAGCAGTCTATAGGAAACTTCAGAGGAAAATGCAATCAAGCAGAAAGTCTATGAAGCACAGTTATTCTTGAGGATACTTGACACGAATAAATCCTTGTCTTAGTCCAGGCACAGATAGATATGCTTATTAGGCAGTTCAAATCATATCTTAGCTCAACCAGGGAGACCTTGTTAATAGTCTCAGGTTATTGCAAAGCAGCAACAGCTTACATGACCAGCAAATGCAGATGGAAGTAAACATGAACAGCAGATGAAGGAGGATTACTGGAAACTTGTGTATGCAGCAGGAACTCAGAGCAGAGTAGCAGGATCACCACACAGGTTCACAGGAGCAGGTGTATAGCCAGGGAGTAATCAGAGGTCAGGAGCTGGATGCAAGGCAGAATTCTCTAGCACAGACTGAAGGCTGGGGTGGAGTTTTATAGCAGGAGATAGTGCAAATGAGACCAAAGACGCCATCTTGAAAAAGGGCAGTAATGCACAAAAGGTAAAAAATGTTCAGAGTCCTGACACAAAAAACAGACTCCATGAGAGTGGTATAAGGACCTGACATCCATAAGTGGGTGTTGTCCTCAAGCCCAATACTGTGCAGGGCAATTGGCATTTGCCAGAGAACACCAAAATTGGCAGATTCAAAATTAGTGGTCTGTGCTATTCACGGATGACAGCTGGTTCACATTGAGCACATGTGACAAACGTGACAAAGTATGGAAACACTGTGGATAACTTTCCGCTGCCTGCAACATCCTCCAGCATGATCGGTTTGGTAGTGGGTCAGTAATGGTGTGGGGAGGCATTTTTTTGGAAGGCTGCACAGCTCTCCATGTGCTAGCCAGAGGTAATATGACTGCCACTTGTGGATGTCGGGTCCTCATACCACCCTCATGGAGTCTGTTTCTGATAGTTTGCGCAAACACATGAATAATAGTAGCCTGCTGGAGGAAATTTTGTAGGGCTCTGGCACTGCTCCTCCTGTTTCTTCTTGCATAAAGGAGAAGGTAGTGGTCTTGCTGCTGGACTGTTGCCCTCCTACGGCCCTCTCCACGTCTACTGGTGTACTGGCCTATGTCCTGGTATCTGCTCCATGCTCTGTACACTGTGCTGACATACACAGCTACTCTTCTTGCCACAGCTAGCATTGATGTGCCATCCTGGATGAGCTGCACTACGTGAGCAACTTCTGTGGGTTGTATACCTCTAGGGGTGAGAGCAATGACAAAATGCAAAAGTGACCAAAATAGCAGCCAAAAAGGGTGAGAACAAAGAAATATTCTGTGGTCACACCCTGCAGAATCACTCCTTTATGGGGGTGTCTTGCTAATTGCCTACCATTTCTACCTGTTGTCTGTTCCATTTGCATAACTGCAGGAGCAATTGATTCACAATCAATGTTGCTTCATAACTGGCAGGCGGATTTCACAGAAGTGCGATTGACTTGGTGTTATGGAGTAATAATGTGTTTCTCTTGTTTTTTGAGCAGTGTATATATACAGTACAGACCAAAAGTTTGGACACATCTTCTCATTTAAAGATTTTTCTGTATTTTCATGACTATGAAAATTGTACATTCACACTGAATGCATCAAAACTATGAATTAACACATGTGGAATTATATACTTAACAAAAAAGTGTGAAACAACTGAAATTAAGTATATAATTCCACATGTGTTAATTCATAGTTTTGATGCCTTCAGTGTGAATGTACAATTTTCATAGTCATGAAAATACAGAAAAATCTTTAAATGAGATGTGTCTAAATTTTTGGTCTGTACTGTACTGTACTAGATGGTAGACCGATTCTAGCGCATCGGGTATTCTAGAATATGTATGTAGGTTATTTATGAAGATTTCAGAATAATGCAATGAATACACAGGATTTGGCAGGCCGGGCACGACCAATTAGCGAAGTGTGGTTCAAATCCAGCGCCAATTCCCGCCGGACTGCGTCTGTCGGTGATTGTTCATGGCCGGCAAGGCGGGACCAATCAGTGAAGCCAGTGCGAGCTCCAGGTTTTTGAGGGCCCCGGGCAAAAGAGTGTCACAGCCCACGTAGCATATAACACAGCCCACATAGTATATAGCACAGCCACATAGTATATAGCACAACCACGTAGTATACAGCACAACCATGTAGTATATAGCACAGCTACGTGGTATATAGCACAGCTTCGTAGTATATAACACAACCACGTAGTATATAGCACAGCCACGTAGTATATTGTACAGCCACGTAGTATATTGCACAGCCACATAGTATATAGCACAGCCACGTAGTATATAGCACAGCCCACGTAGTATATTGCACAGCCTACATAGTATATTGCACAGCCACGTAGGATATTGCACAGCCACGTAGTATATAGCACAGCCACGTAGTATATTGCACAGCCACGAAGTATATAGCACAGCCCACACATTATATAACACAGCCCACATACTATATAGCACAGCCCATGTAGTATATAGCACAGCCCACGCAGTATATAACACAGCTCACGCAGTATATAACACAGCTCACGTAGTATATCACACAGCCACGTAGTATAGCACAGCCAAGTAGTATATAGCACAGCCCATGTAGTATATAGCACAGCAACATAGTATATAACACAGTCCACGCAGTATATAACACAGCCCATGTAGTACAGTATATAGCAATGTGGGCACCATATCCCTGTTAAAAAAAGAATTAAAATAAAAAATAGTTATATACTCACCTTCCGGCGGCCCCCAGATCCAGCCCAGGCCTTTAGCGATGCTCCTTGTGATGCCCTGTTCCCAGTAATGCCTTGCGGCAATAACCCGTGATGATGTAGTGGTCTCGCGAGACCCGCTACGTCATCTGAGGTCATTGCCGCAATGCATTCTTGGGACCGGAGCATCGCGAGGAGCGGGAAAGGCTGCCACGGATGCCGGAAGGTGAGAATATAATGATTTTTTAAAAATTATTTTTAACATTATATGTTTTTACTATTGATGCTGCATAGGCCCAGCTGACAGCAACCAACAAGCGACGCGGGATTTCCGTGACAGACAGACAAACAGACGGAAGTGGACTTTAGACAATTATATATATATATATATATATATATATATATATATATATATATATATATATATATATACTAGATGGTGGCCCGATTCTAACGCATCGGGTATTCTAGAATATGTATAGTAGTATATAGCACAGCCCATGCAGTATATAACACAGCCCACGTAGTATATAACACAGCCCACATAGTACATAACACAGCCAAGTAGTACATAGCACAGCCACGTTGTTTATTGCCCAGCCACATAGTACATAGCACAGCCCACGTAGTATATAACACATCCCATGTAGTATATAACACAGCCACGTAGTATATAGCACAGCCACGTAGTATATTGCCCAGCCCACGTAGTATATAGCACAGAGACGTAGTGTATAAGACAGGCCACGCAGTATATAACACAGCCCATGCAGTATATAACGCAGCCCACATAGTATCTAACACAGCCCACGTAGTATATAGCAATGTGGGCACCATATGCCTGTTAAAAAAAGAATTAAAATAAAAAATAGTTATATACTCACCTTCCGGCCCCCGGATCCAGCCCAGGCATTTAGCGATGCTCCTCGCGACGCTCCGGTCCCAAGAATGCATTGCGGCAATAACATGTGATGATGTAGCGGTCTCGCAAGACCGCTACGTCATCTCCGGTCATTGCCGCAATGCATTCTTGGGACCGGAGCGTCGCGAGGAGCGGGAAAGGCACCGGAAGGTGAGAATATAATGATTTTTTATTTTTTTAACATTAGATCTATTTACTATTGATGCTGCATAGGCAGCATCAATAGTAAAAAGTTGGTCACACAGGGTTAGTAGCAGCATTTACGGACTGCGTTACACCGCGTTATGCCACGGTGTAACGCAGTCCGTTTAACGGACTGCTAAAATGCTATGGGGGCACTGACTGGAGGGGAGTAGGGACGGGGCACTGACTGGAGGGGTGTAGGGAAGGGCAAATTCACGGCCGGACTGTGCCTGCCGCTGATTGGTAGTGGCTGGCCAGCCGCGACCAATCTGCGCCATGGGATTTCCGTGACAGACAGACAAACAGAAGGAAGTGACCCTTAGATGATTATATAGATAGATATACACACATCAGGATGGAGCCAGAATGAGGGACATATATACCAGGAAGGAGCACATGATGGGGGACATTACTATATAAGCATAGATATGTATTTGGCTTACATGAGACACTGAAAATAGCAACCAAACACAATGTATATCAATAAAACAACAAGTAACAGATTCTTGTAATCCTGCAAACTTGAAAGTCTGGGATTACAGATTTTTAATATTTAGCCTGAGATATACACTCTCCTTATAGAAACATAATCCTGCATCTTCACCAAAGCAATCATTCTCAAAAGAAGTATTATCTGTTTGGTTGGAAGTGTCTTTTCAGAAAGTACAGTATCTATAACTAGCAATACTGTAAAAAAAACTCTGCTTGACAGAAACAAAGAAGTGAAATAACATAAATAACAAAAAATGATGATGATTTTCAATGATTGTTTGCATATCATTGGGACATCTTATTATGTGATTGAAGAGGTTTCTGCAGTCTGACCCACCTGATCACTAATATGCATGCATGCACTAGTTTCTATGTTCATTTTTAAAACAAACGGTGACCCATAGAGTTTAATGGAACCATTCACACATCTGTTTTTATAAACTTATCTGCATTCAAAATCTGTTTTAGTCAGAGTATATCCTATTCCCATTCATTTTGCAGATGAACATTGGCCAATTTAGTGTATTTGGATCTGTAATAATCAGATAAAACCAGAAGACATCCAATTTCTATCAGTTTTTAATTGATCCCTTAGTAACTTTGGCTCCCTGCTCTGTCACCTACTCAGCCAGGTCACAGGCTGCTTCCACCCAGTGGCCCGTAAGAGGCTGTCATTGCACAGGATATGTGATAACATTATTATATTGCTACATCTACGCCCGCCCAGATACTGCTTGGGTGAAGTGAGTATTATTTTCTTTTTGCTCTTTGACAGATACAGGCGGATATTTTTTTATTACTATAAAGTGGAATAACGGGGGATATTATTCAAAAGAAGACACAAAGGTGTAACTATTTAGGAGGCACTATTGGAGCATTATTAAAAGGAGGCAAAATGAGGGAGGTCATTACTATGAGGCAAAATGGGGGGTCTCATTATTATAAAGAGGGTCATATTATAAGGAGGCATGCTGGCCATTTTTATTATTATTAGCCCCAGGTGGCATTATTATTATCATCATTAGTTTAGAGGGATATTATTATTATCATCATTACTTTAGGGGGATATTATTATTATTATCAGCATTAGTTTAGGGGGATATTATTATCATCATTAGGTTAGGAGGGTATATTATTATTTTCATTGTTAATTTAGGGGGAATTATTATGAGTCACAGGGGGTTATCAGTATTTTTAGGATGTACAATGGGACACTAATTATTATTATTATAATAACACACAGAAAATATTGCCTCTATGTGCCTCCTGAAAGGCTGGCTTTCACAGGAGGATCATAATTACATGCACAGGGGTCAACAGCAGACCCACGGTTGTCATAGCAAACCATCAGTGCCCCACGATCACGTCATGGACGCACCTATGGGAGCATAGAACGATGTGACCCCTGCCGGGGTCTGTTAAATGCCTTGTCAAGAGACTGACAATGGGATTTAACAGATTATTAGCAGCGGGAGGAGCTCTACTCAAAGCACAGATGTTAAAAGCACAGGATGGCTGATTAAGTCAGCCATCATGTGAGGGGAAAGACGACGGCTGAGTGTGTGAGCCCATATCAAAGTCAGGGACATGACTTTTGATGTAAATGTACATTAAATCGTGTAAGGGTTAAATATTATGTGATTTATTTGCTCTAATACCAGCAAAATTAAGTCACAAGAAACTTAACTAACACTAATAATCCAAGTCACATTTAATTTATTTCTATATCATTTATGCATTTTATTTCAATACTTAAAATTTACATAGCCAGGTGAACTACTGGTGTGTTGTACAATGGGTACAGTGGAAAAAAAATACAAATTAAACAACATAAAATCTACCCAAAATATTTCCATATGTTAGGAAGCGTTAAAAGTAGAGTTTTAGGCAATATGACAGCACGTTACATGTCATATATTTTGCAAAAGATTATTATGAGAATAGATAAGAAAAATGTCGAAAAAAAATCACAAAAACTCAGTTAAAAAACAGGTTACAATCAGTGTAAATGATTATATTGCTGCTAAATGATTTGTGATATATTATCATAGAAAATATTAATCAAAATGAAAACAGATATGAGAAGAATAGTCACATCTAATGCCAAGTAATAAAGGAGGCGGGTGAGGGGTTTGCAGATTTGATTCTTTTATTGTAAAACTCTGTTAAATAAGCTAGTAAGGAATCACTGATAGAAAACAGACTCTTCCCTGCGCTATTGATCAACATGTTTGAAACGTTCTTTCCTGTGCACAAAGCCAAGAAATAGTACTTTGAAATATGCAACTGCTACTGAAGGCTCATCAAGGACTCTGACAATTAGGCACCAAAACTAAATAAAAATTAAAGCCAATTTTAATAAATTCCAGACTAAAAGGTGTTTTATATATCCCAGATATACATATGCAGTTGCTGCCATCAATTTCTAAATGAGTGAATTTTTTTCAAATGAAAAAGAAAAATGTCTAAATTTCAACTTCTGATGTCTTCTATATTCTATTGTGAATAAAATGGCTATGAGATATTTCCAAACCATGGCATTCTTGTGTTCTTTACTTTTTACACAGTGTGACAACTTTTTTGGAATTAGGGTCATATTTATCTCTCTCTTTCTCTCTCACTATATCTATTATATATATATATATATATATATATATATATATATATATATATATATATATATATATATATATATATACACAGTGCCTTGCGAAAGTATTTGGTTCCCTTTTCAACCTTTACCCACATATCATGCTTCAAACATAAAGATACCAAATGTAAATTTTTGGTGAAGAATCAGCAACAAGTGGAACACAACTGTGAAGCTGAATGAAATTTATTGGTTATTTTAAATTTTTGTGGAAATTCAAAAACTGAAAAGTGGGGGGTGCAATATTATTTGGCCCCTTTAACTTAATACTTTGTTGCGCCACTTTTTGCTGCGATTACAGCTGCAAGTCGCTTGGGGTATGTCTCTATCAGTTTTGTACATCGAGAGACTGAAATTCTTGCCCATTCTTCCTTGGCAAACAGCTCGAGCTCAGTGAGGTTTGATGTAGATCGTTCGTGAACAGCAGTTTTCAGCTTTTTCCACAGATTCTCGATTGGATTGAGGTCTGGACTTTGACTTGGCCATTCTAACACCTGGATATGTTTATTTGTGAACCATTCCATTGTAGAATTTGCTTTATGTTTGGGATCATTGTCTTATTGGAAGACAAATCTCCGTCCCAGTCTCAGGTCTTTTGCAGACTCCAACAGGTTTTCTTCAAGAATGGTCCTGTCTTTGGCTCTATCCATCTTCCCATCAATTTTAACCATCTTCCCTGTCCCTGCTGAAGAAAAGCAGGCCCAAACCATGATGCTGCCACTACCATGTTTGACAGTGGGGATGGTGTGTTCAGGGTTATGAGCTGTGTTGCCTTTAAGCCAAACATATTGTTTGGCATTGTTGCCAAAAAGTTTGACCAGAGCACCTTCTTCCACATGTTTGGTGTGTCTCCCAGGTGGCTTGTTGCAAACTTTAAACAACACTTTTTACGAATATCTTTGGCTTTCTTCTTGCCACTCTTCCATAAAGGCCAGATTTGTGCAGTGTACGACTGATTGTTGTTCTATGGACAGACTGTCCCACCTCAGCTGTAGATCTCTGCAGTTCATCCAGAGTGATCATGGGCCTCATGGCAGCATCTCTGATCAGTCTTTTCCTTGTTTGAGATGAAAGTTTAGAGGGACGGCCGGGTCTTGGTAGATTTGTAGTGGTATGATACTCCGTCCATTTCAATATGATAGCTTGCACAGTGCTCCTTGGGATGTTTAAAGTTTTAGAAATCATTTTGTATCCAAATCCGACTTTATACTTCTCCACAACAGTATCACGGACCTGCCTGTTGTGTTCCTTGGTCTTCATGATGCTCTCTGTGCTTCAAACAGAACCCTGAGACTATCACAGAGCAGGTGCATTTATACGGAGACTTGATTACACACAGGTGGATTATATTTATCATCATTAGGCATTTAGGACAACATTGGATCATTCAGAGATCCACAATGAACTTCTGGAGTGAGTTTGCTGCACTGAAAGTAAAGGGGCCGAATAATATTGCACGTCCCACTTTTCAGTTTTTGAATTTCCACAAAAACTTAAAACAACCAATAAATTTAGTTCAACTTCACAATTGTGTTCCACTTGTTGTTCTTTCTTCAACAAAAATTTACATTTGGTATCTTTATGTTTGAAGCATTATATGTGGGAAAAGGTTGAAAAGTTCCAGGGAGCCAAATACTTTCGCGAGGCACTGCAATTGCTTTTGTGACACTCTGTAGAGAGGGATTTGTTTTTCAAGGAACCAATCCCTTTAATTTATCTGTTGACCCATAAAGTGTACTCTGCAAAATCACAGCTTAAATTCTAAAATAAATAAGAAATAAAATGCTAAAATAAATGACAAATATTGCATGGTGATCTCAATATATAAAATATTTACTTTATTTAAATGTTCATTAGTTAAAATAGTTTTGACCATCTTATGACCCTAAATACTGAAGTGCAGTAATGTATTTCTAAAACAATGTTCTTTTATTTATCATTATATATCATAATGCCCTGGAGACCCTAGTGAATTTAGTCCTGAATAACCCTAAAACAAGGTGACATAGACCCTTCAAGAATTATTTTCAAGCTAAGAATGATGGTGAAAACCTTATTTAACTCTGAACTGATTTCCTACAGATGTTCTTGTCTGTTCTCCAGAAAGTGATACTTGGAACTTTTCCTGGATTGTCACTGAATTAGAACATCAACAAACACCTTTTCCTTCTTTGGAATCATCAAGTTCTTTCTCAAAAATATAGAAGGAAGAAGCCAATTTAAACTCAGCAGGGAGCATATTTTACATTCCAACATTCCCGACGGCTTAATTAATGTGAATTGTCAAACTAGGATACAAAGCAATGATTAGTATCACTTTCATATTATTGTGGCTCCATGATGTCATCATTTCAAGTTGGAATTAACAAACCAATGTTTCTAAAACGGGCAAAGGAAGGAAAAATAAAAAAGCCTGCTCTAAATGAGCGCATGACCTGGTTAGTTCATGACAATTATTTCAGAAAAGGGTTTATTGATGCATTATCTTATTTCAACCCTCTATGAGCTCATGAGATATGTGCAGCATTAAAGGGAACCTATCACCCCGTTTTTTTCGGTATGAGATAAAAATACTGTTAAATAGGGCCTGAGCTGTGCATTACAATAGTGTAGTTTGTGGACCCCGATTCCCCACCTATGCTGCCGAAATACGTTACCAAAGTAGTCATTTTCGCCTGTCAATCAGGCTGGTCAGGTCGGATGGGCGTGGCTTCTTCCCCCAGATATTGCGTAGTTTTCCGTTGGTGGCGTAGTGGTGTGCGCATGTCCAACGTCCCCAATCCTGCACGGGGGGGTGAAAATAGCAGCGATGTCCGTTATTCCATTGGTGGTCGGTGGGCGCGGCCATCTTCCTTTGGCCGCGCGTGCGCAGAAGCGGCGCTCTGCTGGCCGCGGCTTCAGGAAAATGGCCGCCGCGATCTCCATCTGCGCACGCGCGGCATCCCGCGGCCATTTTCCTGAAGCCGCGGCCAGCAGAGCGCCGCTTCTGCGCACGCGCGGCCAAAGGAAGATGGCCGCGCCCACCGACCACCAATGGAATAACGGACATCGCTGCTATTTTCACCCCCCCGTGCAGGATTGGGGACGTTGGACATGCGCACACCACTACGCCACCAACGGAAAACTACGCAATATCTGGGGGAAGAAGCCACGCCCATCCGACCTGACCAGCCTGATTGACAGGCGAAAATGACTACTTTGGTAACGTATTTCGGCAGCATAGGTGGGGAATCGGGGTCCACAAACTACACTATTGTAATGCACAGCTCAGGCCATATTTAACAGTATTTTTATCTCATACCGAAAAAAACGGGGTGATAGGTTCCCTTTAAGAGTAGTGCAGACAAACTTCATTAACATATGTTTGGGAAGTTTCATTTCAGTCAAAAATGAAAACCATACACAATACTGGCAAACCATGTAAAGTGCCTGTGCAAAAGTTCTGATTTCAAGATGTTTTAGTTTCACCAAAATGTGTTTATTTTTGGAATATAACTCTGTAGAGCAGGGGTGTGGAAATGTCTACCATCATTTGGGGTCGCACAACATTATCAACTTGAAATTATTCTACAATATTTGGTCAAACAATTAATTAACTCACCCCTAATGTGATGGCCGAAGCTATTTTGATTTGGTGCAGTTTGTTGGTGATGATGATGATGTTGCTTCTCACAACTGCTTTTTCAGGTTTGCATCAGACTGGAGCACAGTCAACTCTTTGTGATAAGTTTTGTGAAGCATATACATCATATAGCAGACGCTAGGACTGCTGTATATACATCATATGAGACGCTGGGGTCATATACATCACTGGGGTGGGCTGGGGGAATAGACATCACTGAAGTGGGCAGGGGGGCATACACGTCATTGTGATGGGCTGGGGGGCCTAGACATCACTGGGGTGGGATGGGGGCGTAGACATCACTGTGGTGAGCTGGGGGAGCATAGACATGACTGGAGTGTGCTGGGGGGCATAGATATCACTGGGGTGGGCTGGGAGGCATAGACATCACTGGCGTCAGCTGGGGGGCATAGACATCACTGGAGTGGGCTGGGGAATAGACATCACTGGGGTGGGCAAGGGTGTATAGACATCACTGGGGTGGGTTGGGGGCATAGACATCACTGGGGTGGGCTGGGGGGCATAGACATCACTGGGGTGGGCTGGGGGACTTAGACATCATTGGGGTGGGAATAGACATCACTGGGGTGGGCTGGGGGCATATACATTACTGGGGTGGGCTGGGGGATAGACATTACTGGGGTGGGCTGAGGGGGCATAGACATTACTGGGGTGGGCTGTGGGGCATAGACATTACTGGGGTGGGCTGGGGGGCATAGACATTACTGGGGTGGGCTGGGGGGGCATAGACATTACTGGGGTGGGCTGGGGGGGCATAGACATTACTGGGGTGGGCTGGGGGGGCATAGACATTACTGGGGTGGGCTGGGGGGGCATAGACATTACTGGGGTGGGCTGGGGGGGCATAGACATTACTGGGGAGGGCTGGGGGAGCATAGACATCACTGGAGTGTGCTGGGGGGCATAGATATCACTGGGGTGGGCTGGGAGGCATAGACATCACTGGCGTCGGCTGGGGGGCATATACATCACTGGAGTGGGCTGGGGAATAGACATCACTGGGGTGGGCAAGGGTGTATAGACATCACTGGGGTGGGTTGGGGGCATAGACATCACTGGGGTGGGCTGGGGGGCATAGACATCACTGGGGTGGGCTGGGGGACTTAGACATCATTGGGGTGGAAATAGACATCACTGGGGTGGGCTGGGGGCATATACATTACTGGGGTGGGCTGGGGGATAGACATTACTGGGGTGGGCTGAGGGGGCATAGACATTACTGGGGTGGGCTGGGGGGCATAGACATTACTGGGGTGGGCTGGGGGATATAGACATCACTGGGGTGGGCTGGGGGGCATAGACATCTCTGAGGTGGGTTGGGAGCACAGACATCACTGGGGTGGGCTGGGGGCATAGACATCACTGCGGTGAGCTGGGGGAGCATAGATATCACTGGAGTGTGCGGGGGGCATAGACACCACTGGGGTGGGTTGGGGGCCATAGACATCACTGGGATAGGCTGGGGGGCCATAGACGTCACTGGGGTAAGCAGGAGTGCATAGACATCACTGGGGTGGGCTAGGGCGGTATAGACACCACTGGGGTGGGTTGGGGGCTGAGACATCACTGGGGAGCATAGACATCAATGGTGAGGGCTGAGGGCATAGATATCAATGGAGATGGTGGGTCTACCGCTGCTCTCTTCATCTGAGGGACTTATTGCATTGCGTGCTAACTCTGACCACAAAGCACATTGTCACGCTGGCACTGGCTAGCATGAGGACTGTGTGCGTGGGCTCACAGTGCAAGTGGGGGTTTAAAAGGCCGGCAGCCTGCAAAATGCAGCTACTGGCCTGAGCACTGCGGTCCCCGAGAATCTGCCTGGGAACTGGAGAAAAGGTCATTGCTTGGGAATCAACCTTATAACACACTGAACTTTTAGGGATTGTGAGATGTAAAGGCATCCTGAGTAAGGAGTGTGCATATTGACTGCTGGGTGCCATCTAGTGGTGTGTTCTATAATTGTTCAGCGACTCACCCCATTCACCTGTCGATTTGGTCATTATTCCTACTATATCCCTCACCCCCAACTTGTTCAGGCAAGTTGATTCAGCCTGCACATACATAAATGTCAGCCATTCCCATTCCTCTTTGTACTGGAGACGCGTGGAGGTGTAACATTCACTGAGAAGTGTACTGCTGGTAGTTCTACTCAGAGTCAATGGCTAGAGCCCATGAGGCCTTAATTTCCCTCCTCAGGGAGAAGCTGAAAAACGAGGGGTAAGGTTGGCTGATCAAGGTTTTGCTTGATCTTGGCTCCCCTTCAGCTCTTACTACTACTCCAGCCCTATGAGCAGAGCTTCCTGTTGTCGGAGGTCATAGAACTGCATGACGCCCACCGATTAGACTGAGACACAGCCCTCCTCCCTCTGCACAGCAGCATCCTCGTGCAGGTAAGAGACTTAGTTAATGCCTCTTGCCTCCAGCTTTGCTCCTGGAGTTATCCCCACCCCTTCCCCATCCCGCTCTCCTTCCCTGTCCTAGCATCTCTGCAGCCGCCATTATGGGACCACATGCTAGCAGCTCATCTTTCTCAGAGCAGTCTGTAACCCCTTCTGTCCCCTACTGTCCTGCTTCCACAGTTATTGTGGGATCAACTAATGACATGCAGCAGCCAGCCCTGACTGGGAACAATGATGCCAAATTCTTTTATGCTGCAGGTCCTCCTGTACAAGCAGCTAATGCAGCTTTATCAGTGAGTGCTCAGTCAAATAGTGCTTAAAACCCCACCTTAACTGCTGTAGCTACCAGAGAGGTGAGGCATCGGTCGGTCCCGCTCTTCTTCATTTTCCCATGAGGATGGTTGCAGACACTGCCACTGTTCCTGGAGTTATTACAGGTGCCACTCCCGAGGCTGCTCCAGGAGTGCAGGGCAAAGTCGGCCCTCCAGATCCTCAAGATGACACTCTCCATCCTCTTTGGATGGTTCTATGAGCGCATTGTTGAAGTCTGGTGGTACCCCTCATTCAAAAAAGAAAAGGGCTGGGCCTAGCAGACCTGTGTCTGCCTCTGCTGCATCGCACATCCCATCATCTGCTGTTCCTGCTTGTACCGGTAAGTTTCAATATACAAGGGCATGGCGAGCAGGGGTTTCATATATATGACCACAGTTCTAAAAGCGTTACTGGAAAAATTAGTCCCCGGCATACCAGTTGAGTAGCCAGCCCCTAAAACCCCTCCACCCACTATGGCTGGCATACATAAATACATTGTGTTCTGTGGGGTTAGCCCACTGGAATCTCACCTGGATGAGGTAAAAGATAAAATATTGGGTAATCAGTACATCGACATATGGTCCCTTATAACAGCACATCAACACACTGTTGACAAAGAATGCCGTTCAAGTGATAGGCCTGTTTATGACCACATGTCTAAGGTTGCAAAAAAGATGAACAATTGGTTGCAAGCTTTTGCAATTATTGGCTGTATTATGGGCCAAAATCACCCAAAATGTTGTTCAGAGCTTTTTAATCATATGGAATCTATTTATAACGCTTATAAATCCTACAGCGGATCGGGTTGCAGGCGGTACGATGTGAAATTCCACAGGCATTTGTCATTGCAGTCTGAGCTGGGTTGAAGTGTCAAGGCCACAGATGTCTGACTTCGCCTCATACTAGCACATAGGGCTAAGCCCTTCTAGGAACGGCCACTGGTCCTGGTTCCTCAGGGGCTTCAGGGTCAGTGGCTGTCAGACGCCCAGGTGCATGCTGGCTGTTAGTGAAGGTCATTGTAAATTTGCAGGCCTCTGCAAGTACAAATACGAATGTTCAGCTTGTGGAGGAAACCATCCTGAAGTTCGTTGTCCCATGACTCGCAATTAAGCATCTACCAAAATAGTCAGGGACACCTGACCCTAAGGATGGCGGTGAGCATACTCGTGATGGGTCCTTGGCTAGACATTTACCCCAATAAAGAAGCAGCGGAGCAATTGCATTCAGGTTTTACTTACAGGTTTTTCATTTCCTTTTTACTTACTTACTCAAGTCAGCTAGAGAATGACCTGATGTGCTTAGGGACAGGCTAAGTAAAGAGGTTGCTTTGGGCAGAATTGAGGGCCCTTTGTTTCACCCTCTTTTTATAACATGAGAGTGCCCGCCTTAGGTGTGGTTCCCAAAAATAACACAGGAAAATTCAGTTAATTCATCACCTCTCTCGCCCAAAAGGTTTATCAGTGAATAACGGTATTTATCCATAAGAGACTTGTCCCTGGTCAGGATGTCAGGGTCGTGTGGCTCTAAGTCAGACATAGAATATGCCTTCTGCCTCCTTCCATTCCATCCTGAATCTTATCATCTCCTGGGTTGCCAGATGGAAGGCCTTTTTTATTTTGACACCCGCTTCCCTATGGGGTGTTCCATATCGTGTCACTATTTTGCACAAAGTCAGTCCTTGAATGGGTGGCACAATTTGAAACTGGTTCCAGTTCAATTATCAATTACCTTGACAACTTTCTCTTTGTGATCACATGTTGTTTATATTTTATTTAAGGAAATGGTTTGGCATTTCATTATCAGCTGAAAAAAGTGAGGATCCTACCATGACACTTTCCTTTTTGGGCATTGAAATAAACACGGTTAAGATGGTTTTCCGCTTACCCATGGATAAATTGGAAAAATTAAGGGTTTCATGTTTTTGTTCAGTCTCAAAAGTCAACTTCAAACAATTGCAATCATTTTTGAGTCGTCTTGTCTTTGCTTGCTGGATAATGCCCATGTCATGCATTTTTTCACAGCTTTTGCCTGTGGCTACTCGTAGAGCTAAGGCGCAGGGCCACATATTCGAATTATGGAGCCCTTGAAAGCCGACCTTGCAGTATGGCGTGAGTTCCTGGACAAATACGATGGTCACACGTGCGGCATGTCGGGTGAGCAGAACAACTCACAGCTATCATTATTTACAGATGCCTCTGGTTCCCATGGTTTTTGGGCAATTTTTGATTCGGGTTAGTGCACTTCTATGTGGCTGGAAGCATTGAGAGACACAGGCTTGTGTAAGATTCTTGTATTGCTGGAGTTGTTCCCCATAGTTGTGGCTGTTGAAATTTGGGAAGAATTGTTCGGCAGTCAACACATTTGCTTCTGGACAGAAAATTTGGGAGTCATCATCATGGTCCAGTTGAATGGCCACCAATGTCTCCCAATCTGACCCCCCTTAGACTTTTATCTTTGGGGTCATCTGAAGGCAATTGTCTATGCTGTGAAGATACGAGATGTGCAGCATCTGAAACAACGGATAGCCTGTGCTAGCATTTCTTCTGCTGTGTTACTATCAGTGTGTCAAGAGTGAGAGAAGAGGGTTGCATTGACAATCCAATACAATGGGCAGCACTTTGAACACATTTTATAAGTGGTCATAAACTTGTAAATAACTCATGAAAGAATGAAGTTACGCTAAAACCAAGCACACCATTGTTTTTCTTGTGAAATTCTCAATAAGTTTGATGTGTCACATGACCCTCTTCCCATTGAAAAAAATAAAGTTGGATCCAAAATAGCCGACTTCAAAATGGCCGCCATGGTCACCACCCATCTTGAAAAGTTTTCCCCCTCCCATATACTAATGTGCCACAAACAGGAAGTTGATATCACCAACCATTACCATTTTATTTAGGTGTAGCCGTATAAATGGCCCACCCTGCAGATGACTCTCTTTCTTGTTTCCTATGGCAGACTTTTGCAGATTGCATCCGGGTGCGGATTTGGAAGGCACCCCATGCCCAGGATACCTATGGGACCTGGTGGACCTCAGCAGATGTTGCTCGTAAGCAATTTTGTAACTCCGGCAACTAGGCAACAGCATGGTAAGGCATGGCAGGAATAGTTGTCTGTGGCAGCTGACAGCAGCATTGAATCTCAGGAGTCCTCCTGCCTTGAGAGTACTGTTAGATTTTGCTAAAAATTATAAATTCTTAGGTTTTAAGCTTGGTTACACAGCGTAAGCTTTCTAGGGTTGTATTTTATTTTAAACTAATGAGTTGGAGTGTCACTAAAATTTTTTGATAAAACAAGCCCTGAAAGGCTGGAGAAAGGAACACATTTGAGCCAAGTCCCGTCGGCCGATTTCATCCAGTCTTCGTCTTAACTAGTAGCAGCTACTCATAGTGTCTGCTTTATGAACTATAAGGCGGTTTTGTTTTCAGCCATTTTAGCTTAGCATTCGGCTGGCATATCGCTTTCCAGCTCCCCGGTTTAAAGGGAACCTGTCACCCCCAAGATCGAAGGTGAGCTAAGCCCACCAGCATCAGGGGCTTATCTACAGCATTCTGTAATGCTGTAGATAAGTCCCCGATGTATCCTGAAAGATGAGAAAAAGGTTAAATTATACTCACCCAGGGGCGATCCCACTGCGGTCCGGTCCGATGGGCGTCGCGGTCCGGTCGGCGTCGCGGTCCGGGGCCTCCCATCTTCTTACGATAACGTTTTCTTGTCTTCACGCTGTGGCTCCGGCGCAGGCATACTTTGTCTGCCCTGTTGAGGGCAGAGCAAAGTACTGCAGTGCACAGGTACTGGGAAAGGTCAGAGAGGCCCGGCGCCTGCCCAGGTGAGTATAATCTAACCTCTTTTTCTCATCTTTCAGGTTACATTGGGGGCTGGTTGACATGCCTTAATACAGCTATTGATGGTTTAAATAAATTCTGTGACCGACTTTCATTCAGCAAAAAGGTTATAGTTTGTCTGGCCTGATTATTTCCGATAGTTATAAGGGGAGGTGAATAAAAAATTAATGGAAAGATGTGCACTTGGAGGGAGGGTCACCATTTAATATGTTTGCTTGCATGTCAGCAGTCACAGGTATTTTGTAATATTCATGAAGAAAAGGTTTTTTCCACCACCAGGCGCAAAACAGTAACAATGCAGTGACATGACAAGAATCTGCATAACTAAGCATATGCTAAATAGTTGCAAGTCAAATTTATGTATGAGATATCTGAGATGATTGTGTATAAAATTATGCTAGTCTCACATTTGAAACAGTAGTGGATGGTGAGGTATGGAGCCTGAAAGTCAAAAGTTGAAATCATTATTACCTTTTTGCTCGTGTATGTCATCTCTTTGTAGGTCACCAGTTTATTGTACTGCATGTAACTGACATAAAGGACTGATTGAATTATGGAGATTTTTAAAAATAAGAGTATTTTCAGTTTGACCTTTATATTTAATAAAAGTTACAGTCCTTATAATACATAAGTGTAGGAAGGGCCAGGGGGTGCTAGAGTTGTAGTCATGGCCGACAGTAATCCTTGTACAACTCCCTGGTCCCTTCCCCATAAAAGTTCACAATTCTTCGCTGCGCTACCTCTGTGCTGGCTTTCTGCACCATTTGGACTTGCCCGGTACGGAGATAGTTGCCTCACAGACGGCTCCAGAATAAAAGAGACACACTCCGGGTTAACTTAAACGACAACTTCTTTACTCAGCACAGCTTGATCAATTACAGGCACTTCTGGTAACGCACACAACACATTCTTCTCTGTCCCTGCTCTTCCCTTTCCTTCTTTGCATTAGCCCCAGGTCGGACTGCTTCTGTCGGTCCTGCAGAATCGATTCCATCTGGAATTCTTGCCTCACATGTGGGAGTCCTATACCGTTTCGTCCCGGTTCTAAGTACTGCCGCTCAGGCAAAGATCTGCCACATCTCGTGTGTAGTGACCGTGCTGACCTGTCTTGTTGCTCTATAGGGACACACTTCCTTCAGCTGCATCTGCAGCACTTCTGTTCTCTTTTCCTCCTAGAGGAATCCTTTCTTTGTAACTGTTCTATGCGGGGCCCCTTCTTAAACGTTGCGGGGCACAGCAACCTCTGGCTGGGCAGCCTTGTGAGCTACACGGCTGCTCAGGTCCTGACTCCAGCTAACTAAAAGCAGGAAGCTCTCACTAACTTATGCACTGTGCCCCTCCTACTCTAACTACATAGTACAGTGCCCTCCTCTAGTGGCCAACTAGGGACACTACGCCCCTGACAGTAAACTGGGCCTGGGAACTTACTTTCCCTAACAGTGTGCAAAACATATATATTTATAGAGCAATACACATGTAGTGTGTAGCAGTACTCTTGAACACGGTGACAATACACTTTAGCAGTGCCACCGTGTACGAACACATTTATCAAATACACATCATATTATACATACTTAAAGGGGTTGGGGAGAAAAGGAAACAATATACGCATTTGCATCCCCTACATAAGTACCAATTTCATCACGAGATACCACAAAAATAGTCACATGTTCACATGTAAATTGCCACAAGAGATGTGAGAAACGTATATGAATCTGGGTGTGACAGACCACCCCTGCCATGTCTTTCTAAGTGCCATTCGTGTGCCAAAACTGTCCACAAAATTAGTCAGTTATTTAATAGACATGCCTTTGTTCACACTATCAGCCTTCGAGAAACTTTGGTCCAGATATGCTGTCGTGTGTGGTAAATTAAGTTGGTCTTCTAAAAGTGTTCTTCTAAGTGGCCAAATCTTTTAAGGGACATTCCATGAAAATACAGTCTCCTATGTACTTAACGGCAGGTATCATTAACAAAGCCCCGACTAAAAGCAGCTCTTACAGAGGCTGGAAACACAGATCCAGTAGCTATACGTCTCTTCTTGTAGTGACAGCCACTCAGGCCATAAGCAAACACTGGCAACTGATGACGTGTCAGATAGATGAGAGTCCCCTTTATCACTGCATGTATGCTGACCAGCGCTCACTTGAGAAGCCTTTCACTTGCTTTTGCTCACCGAATATTGATCCCAACAAGTAGTCAGAACAAGATTCATCTGAAAACCAACACGTTAGTAGACAGTGGGACAGATGCCTGCATTATTGCTGCTTCCACTGAAATTTCAGCTATTTTGATCATTTCATGGCAGATAGTGGTGTCTACCAAAGCATGATTTCTTGCTATTGTATCATCGACTAGATAAAATAGACCAACACAAACTATCTGTAAAATATACTGTATGTACATAGGTGTCAGTGCTAAATGGAATTAAATTTGTCTAAGATTTTATGCTATTTTTTATTTCATACACATATTTTTCTAAAAACATTGGGTGTCCTTCAGAGAACATTCTTGGCTTGTAATTGATAAAAAATAAACTTCACTTTATTCACTTTCAAAGTTAAGTTTTTCATGACCAGGGAAAGTTTGAGCATTGATGCCATGTACAAAAGTTCAGATTTTGCAATGAACCCTTAAAAAAAAAAGGGGGATTTTTATGTCATAGTATTTCCAAATATTTTTTTGGGGAGAAAGAGGTACATTTCCACCCATATCACTGGTTTGATGGGCACAACAAACATGCTGCAAGCCTTCTGTTCTGAAACTCTGGGCATATCTTCATAATCCATTAAATTGACATACTAGGGTCTTTTAACAAACCATACTTTTAGTCTGGTGGTCAAAATACAAGTTTATTTATTATACTTGCTTGCATAGTGCAAACATATTCCACAGCGGTTTATAGACATCATCTGTCCCCCGTGGGGTTCACAATATAAGTAACTCTTATTAGTATATCTTTGGAGTGTGGGAGCAGCCTAAGAAAAACCCATTATAAAATAGTTTGGAAAACTGTGACATGTATGGGTCTACGTCAATGAAATATTTGGATTGTAGAAAAAAGTTTGGAAAACTGTGACATGTATGGGTCTACGTCAATGAAATATTTGGATTGTAGAAAAAAGAATCATAAATCTGGGGTAAAATGACCTGCATTAAAGGTGTTGTTTGGTATTAGAGTACAAATTGGACTGCAGACTTGTGAATCCTTACAATGTGGCCATATTCTGACTAGACTTGTCTGGTTTTGCTTGCATTGAGCAAGACCATGCATGTCTAGTTGGCACGTGACCGCAAGTATGGAAATCGCATACTTACAGCCACGCTTCTACCGTGAGGATTCACAAGTCTGCAGTCACATAGAGAGACTGCAGACTTGTAGCTTAAGGCTGAACAACCCCTTTAACAAATAACAGAAAACGATAAGATTTTAGTTGTCAGTAGTATCATGGCTTTTTGAAGCATACACACAGGCCATGCACAACCTACTCGGTAGTTTTAGAGAATCAGTGCTAAGCTGCAAGCCGCTCAATGAGCCTGGTCATCGCGTGTTTTAATTTGCAGGTTACACTTCAAAAACGAGGGTATTTTTCCCCATGCCTGATCAAGGTCAAATCTCTATTAAAATACCCTTAGGTTCTCATTCTGGAGAAATGAACTGGTAATACATTTGGCAAGTTAATCTGTGGATTGACTTCTCACATAAGACCAGCTGTTACGCTTCTAAGTACATGCAGTATTTACCTCTAATAATGAAATGACTAAATACAATGTAAAGGCAAGAAAAGGAACACATTGCTTTCCTGCTACTGAGGTATAATTATAGATTTAATAATCTGATTTGTCAAAACTGTCAGACGCAAGTGGATCATCTGGAGAGCAGATGAAGAAAATATTTATAATTATGGGTTCATGTTTGTAGTCAGTCCATCAAAATCACTGTAGCTGTAAGCTCAAAGGACGAGTCTGCAGGGGAATCAACAATAAAAAATACCTGTATATACAAGCAGTAACCTCTGCACGGCAGGATAATTACTTAGTAAGCATGACAAAATATAGCAATCCTAATTGTAGAAATTTCTGTATTTTTTGGTTTTAACCTAAAGTAAGTATTTATTATGAAAGAAAATCTTACGTATCAAAATGTAGCAGCGGAAACAACAAGAATTGCAACATATTATTATTTTAGGTCCAAAAAATATTTCTTATATGCCAGGAACTTGTATACTATCATAATAGAATCATTCAAATACTAAAAGAAAAGTCACTTAAACACTAAAAATATTACAATAAGATCACGAGTTCAATCTGGGCAATTTCACCATTATCAAAAAAAATAAATCATGACTTTCGGAAGGCAAGGAGGAAAAAAAAAGAATCGTGAAAAAAAAAAAGAAAAGGGTTAACTATTCACATTATGCCGGCAGTTCTATTATGCGTAAATGGATATAATGCATGTACATTAGCAAATTGCTCTTTTATTCACCCTTTTCTTACTAAATACCTGGAGGTGAAGGTAATTCTAACCGAGCGGAAAGGAGGCCATTGAACGCAATTGTACATTACACAGATACAAAAAGTAAAGAATCTGTCAGATAACCCGGGTCGTATCTGAGGGCAGAGTTCACAGACCCCAGTCACAAGAACTGAAAGCATCTTCACAGTGATCCCTGTTGTTCCTTGATAACTTAAAATAGATATTCCAAGAGCATTTTCCCTGTCTTTATCAAAACTATCACTATTATTATCCCCATCAATGTCAGATGCATTCGAACGCTCTTACAGAGTTGTCATTAGTCCCATTACCGGCTAAAATACACACAAGGTCCTTTATTCAGGAGCAGCAGACCCATCACTGAGCATTGTCAGACATCAAGTGGAAGAAGCTGGTAGCTAAAAAGTTGCCTCTTCAGTATGGCAGTTTCTGCAATACAATCCTTTTAAAGGTAATTGGCGAAATGGTAACCAGTATTTCATACTCATCCGAGCACCTCCAATACATCGGTATACATGCACATAATGGCTACACCTTGTGTCAGCTAAAAACTAACGCTGTGTTGTGGTTCTCAACTGCGTGCGGCTCAAGCAGCTCCTCACTCACAGCGTCGCTGAAGATCTGAAAATATCCGGTAATGTATATATATTCTCAGAGTATTAGATGGCTCCAATTTTCTTTCTGATACTATGAATTAGGTTTCGTGCAGACGAATTACCGTATTATTGGTGCGATCTGACAAAACATTGGAACAATGTTATTTAATGGGGCCATGCACATGTCCGATTTTCTTCCTCGAACAGAGACCGTACGAGGAAAAATTTGCAGTGTGCTCAATTTCTATCTGATATTCGGATCGCACTTGGCCATGCAAGTCAATAAATTCGAGGAAAAAAAAGGACTGCACTTGATTTTCACACACTGACAAAATGGAGAAGATGGAGAATAGTTTCTTTCCATCTTATCTAAGAAAATCGGATCACACTATGAACAAACTCTGATTAGCATAACAGAACATACTTTTGCGTCTTTGCTAAAGACTTCAAGCTTCAAAACAGTTTCCAATTGCAACAAGCAGGAATGTAAAGGCAGCTTTGACATATAAAACTGGCAGAAAATTCAAGTTATTCAAGATTTATATGCATCATCATTACTATTATGGTCAAGCTAATGTGCTACAATACTGAGAACACAAAGGATAGTCTCTCCTCGGTACCCTCACAATAATCATATCAGGCACTAGGCAGCGGCTCTACCTGAAGTTTGCTTTGTGTGTATATTTTTGTTGATGTAAGGTAAGCTTGCTAAGAGTGCAGTCTGTGATAACTCCCCTCCGCAGGCTAACACTTTCCGAGCTCCTTAAGCTCCTCTGAATTCATATCAGTGCTCATGAAATGGGATCAGTGTATACTCACAGGCATCATTTAGCATACCTTCCAAGGTATGTCAACAAAGGCACGGGTGCAACCGGCTTTGCATATTGCAGAGGGCGACGGCAACCAGAAATACCAGCAGGGACCTGTTACTGATTTAAACAAGATGGATACTGTTGTTATGGTCACTAATCTCTGACCTACTTAAAATGAGTTCATTTTAAACAGCTACTGATTCAGACAGCTACTTACAGCTTTGTCACTGAATGTGAACCAAGATCAACTATGGCCATCAACCGCTAACTCAATGCATGGAACATCAATTTGTGTTTAACTGTATTTCTTATTACATCATTAAAGGGACCCTGTCACCATTTTTGTGTCATACCAGCTAAAAATATCATCTTACTAAGCATCTGTTATGCATTCCCTAAATACTTATGTAACCCAGAGTACCCCAGTGTAAAACTCTGAAAAATCTTTTGGATTTCTCCAGCGCTGTATTCTAATCGGGTCCTTCCGGTCTAATGGGCGTGGCTTTGGGCCACCCCTCCCCCGGCTGCTGCTCGGCATCTTAGACGTGGATGACGCCTCCTGTGTCAACCTCAAAGCAGTGAGAAATTTGCCGCCTAGTATGCGCAGAATGTTTTGCTCAACTGCGGGCATAGCCGAAAAGCAGAAGTGTGCATGTGCAGGCAAACGCATTTCCGGTACATGGAAGTAGTTCCAGTACATGAGCCAGAAATACCTTTGCAGGTGCATGCGCACTTCTATTTCTCGGCTTTGCCAGCAATTGGGCAAAGCATACATCGCAAACGCGAGACATTATTTGCGCAGGTGCAAAATTTCCCAACGACGATGAGGATGACGCAGGAGGCATCATCCATGTCCAGGATGCCAAGCAGCAGCCGGGTGGAGGGGTGGAGTGGCCCAAAGCCACATCCACTGGTCTGGATGAACCCAATTATAATACAGCACGGGTGAAATTCAGGGCTATACAGAGGGATACTTAAAGCTTTACGGAATGCAGTGCAGAAACTGAGCAAGATGATATTTTTAGGTGGAATGACACAAAAATGGTGTCAGGTTCCCTTTAAGCAAAGGATTTCTGTAAGTTCATTTATGCATGCCATCCTAAATAGTGAACATTAATATTTTAAGTATTTTAGTTTATGATAGCTTTTACATAAACATTTAGTAATTCAGTTCATAGCTCTATTTTTAGCTATATTTAGGCATCCTAGTCTTGGGTCCTTTTTTACTATATTTAGATTGTCTGTCTTTGTTTAGAGGGTTTGAGCTAGGTCTTTATTCATTCTGGAGTTTGGTCTGGGATCTCCATCTATTCTAGGGTCTGATCTGGGGTTGAACTTTATTTAGGGTCTGTCTGGCCTATATTAATGCAACTGTTCAGGGCAGCAAAGTGGCTCCACAGTAAGTTTTCTAGCCTTGTAGAATTGTGGTCTTGGGTTCAAATTCGATTATGGAAAACATGAAGGTTTTATGTTCATTAATAATAATAATAATAATAATAATCATAATCATTATTTTTATATAGCTCTAACATATTCTGCAGCACTTTACAGTTTGCACACATTAACATTGCTGTCCCCGTTGGGGCTCACAATCTACATTCCCTATCAGTATTGTCTTTGGAGTGTGGGAGGGAATCGGAGAACCCAGAGGAAACCCACGCAAACAGAGGGAGAACATACAAACTCCTTGCAGATGTTGTCTTTGGTGGAATTTGAACCCAGGACTCCAGCGCTGCAAGGCTGCAGTGCTAACCACTGAGCCACCGTGCTACACATGGATCTTTGCACAGGTTTCCCATGGGTATTCCACTCCAAAACACATACTCATAAGGAATTTAGATTTTGAGCCCCAATGGAAACAGTGATAATGACTGTGTATGAAAAGCACTGTGGAATATGTTGGTTCTATAATATATAATAAATATATAAATAAGGTGTTTGACTAACATCAGAATGTATTTAGGGGCCTAGTCTGGGATATGAATGTAGTTGTGTTGGTCATAAAGCTGGGGATGGCTGAAAAAGGTAGGTGTTAAAAATGTCTCAACATCAAACTCTGCAGTCTTCAGGAGAAAGAGTTATGGTTGTCTAGATCAGATGGAGAAAAAAAGGAGAGTTAATGTCAACAAGCACAGATTATATCACTATTGAGTCAATGGATTTATAGATTAGCTATCAACTTTCCTTATATGTCTGTAAAGGTAACTTCACACTAAATGATATCGCTAGCGATCCGTGACGTTGCAGCGTCCTGGCTAGCGATATAGTTGTGTTTGACACGCAGCAGCGATCAGGATCCTGCTGTGAGATCGCTGGTCGTTGCTGAAAGTCCAGAACTTTATTTCGTCGCTGGATCTCCCGCTGACATCGCTGAATCGGTGTGTGTGACACCGATCCAGCGATGTCTTCACTGGTAACCAGGGTAAACATCGGGTTACTAAGCGCAGGGCCGCACTTAGTAACCCGATGTTTACCCTGGTTACCATTGTAAAAGTAAAAAAAAAAAAACAGGAAAAGGAAGGAAATCCAGCTCAACGATGTAGTGAAAAATCCATAACTTTATTCACTTCCAATAATATCGTGTAAGGATAAAACATCAGCATGCAATAGAATTAAAAATAAGATCCAAGATCAACGCGTTTCTGGTGGCACAGCACCCTTAGTCATGATACCATGTATTTCCTTTTCCTGTTCGTCCACGCCTTGACACAGCGGTTCCGTGCTCCGAATCCTTGGGAATGTCAGTATGGTGAGCTGGACTTTGTTTCTTCTTACTCAAAAAAACCCCCACATACTCACATTCCGGTTCCCGGCGTCCGCTTCCCTGCACTCCTCCTGCATCCTGTGTAAGTGCCGGCCATAAAGCAGAGCGGTGCCGTCACCGCTCTGCTCTGTGGGAGATGCCGGAGATGTTCGGCGCTGACACAGGATGCAGGAAGGAGTGCAGGGAAGCGGACGCCGGGCACCGGAATGTGAGTATGTGTTTTTTTTTTTTTACATTTACGCTGGTAACCAGGGTAAACATCGGGTTACTAAGCGCGGCCCTGCGCTTAGTAACCCGATGTTTACCCTGGTTACCAGGGGACTTCGGCATCGTTGGTCGCTGGAGAGCCGTTTGTGTGACAGCTCTACAGCGACTAAACAGCGATGCTGCAGCGATCGGCATCGTTGTCTGTATCGCTGCAGCGTCGCTTAGTGTGAAGGTACCTTTACTGAAAATCATTGTATTTCACAAAAAGAATATCAAGGATCTACATGAAGACCAGGGCTCACGGAGAACTGTAATGTGTCCCTACATGGTTTAGCACTGTCACCATGATTTAGCATTTTCTAGGGTCACAGATCTAATTGTCAATGCTAACACTGAAAGGCTTATGGCAGTGAGGTGTGTAGGGTGAAAAATTTGGAGAAAAGCACACAGGCTGTGTGGTCTACTTAATCCACAGAGGTACACTGTTGTCTCTAAGCTATAAAATGTGGGTTATTGGCCAACAAAGAAAATATTATTAGAAGAATAGCATGTCACTCATTTGTTGAATACATCTATTATATGAGAATTGGGAGACATTTGTGTTTCAAAAAAAGTTAACAGTTGCATTTTTACATACGGTACATAATACATTTGAAACAATTTCCTGTTTAACCTAGTCTACATAGTTTGACCTACAGTCACATATTGATTGCCCAAGTCCATTAATAGCTGACATCCTCCAAACGTCGGAAAAAAATGTTAACTTTGTAACAATAATTTGCAAGAAGTCTTCTTTTTCATGGAAATATGTATTTTCTCTAAGATTCTTCAGTGGAATCCCCTTTTAACTGCATGATACGAAATGTTCTGCATATGGAGAAACAGCTGGAACAGATCACCTTTACTACTCTAACACAGCGATTTGTGTATTTCCATTTATAAGTTTGGGTGTCTTTGGTGTGGTCAGAAATATTGCTTTGCTTCAAAATTCTGGTTCCTAAAATAGCCAGTGGTTGGAATTTAACATTTCTGTATAGTAAGCAAAATGCACATCCTACATAATAATTTACACGTATAGTTCTTAAAATAATAATGAAGAAAAAACCTGCTAACATCACCATTTTAAAAGAGAAAAAATGGAAAATGTGTAAATGGTTTATAACATTATAACATATAAAACCATAGCATAAAAAGCGAAGCAGGAATGTTTTATTAGGAGAGAACAATCTTATAAAAGGAACAGGAGATACAATCGTAGATGGCAAAGGAACAGGAGATACAATCGTAGATGGCAGCGCAGCTGAGTGAAGTTTGACAACACAAGTTCCAGAAACATAAAACATCCACGTGCAGTTTGTGTTCTGCCCATGTGTTCTGCTGGTAATATAAGCTATATAGGATATGTCCAGTGCGGCGCTAACTCCAGTCCATTATACAGTATAAGTAATAAAACTAAGACTTTTATCACCATATGGAAAGGTTTCTGCACCTGGTGGTAATAATGTGCTGTGCACATTTTGGCAAACGACATCCTAATCATCAGGTGAGTGCCCTGGTCCTTATGTTTTTATAAAACCACAGTTGTCATGTCTCTACCTCCAAGAGATCAGGTGGCTAGTAGTGATGAGTGAGCGTGCTGGGATAAGGTGTTATCCGAGCGTGCTTGGGTGCTAACACAGTGACTTTGGCGTCCTCGAATAATATGTTCGAGTCCCCGCAGCTGCATGTCTTGCGGCTGTTAGACAGTTAATCATAGAGCACCTTCTCTTTGTTGTTTTTCGCATTGTGCCAAAATACCAACTTTATAGCACCATGCAAATATATCCTAACAATCCACCAGGAATTCTTTCTAGGTTCATGTGATATAGTTGCTACAACTTTATGCCTTCTTTTCACCTTTTTTTCAATATGGGTGCTGTTCTTCATTTCCCTGGTTTATGCCTAAATTATGGTTGTGAAGAGCAATGTGCATCTAGGCCACAGAGTAAATATGGCACACTATGTTTGGCACATTTGTGTGGGGCTTTATATGAGCTGGCATAATTCTGGTCACTCTTACTAGTAAGTCTAACCAGTGTGAAAAGAATTGTACATGCTTTAAACAGTAGCCATTGTTTTAATTTTTTTGTCACTAATCAATTGTTCACCTGAAATCCATCTTACTTGGACTGAGCAATCAATCTCTCACATTCTCAATTCATAGGCAAAATCTGTCTTCACTGAAATCAAATGTTACCATTGCTGAGACAGGTGATGACATGTTGTGTTCATAAAGGTCTATAAAAACTGTAACTCTCAGTTCATACAAACTTGCAGAATACTTGTGTTGCCCTCTAGCGCTTCCTTCCTCCTCCTCTCTTCGTAGAACTTTATAAGCACCAACTGCCATCTAAGTAATGGGAAAATCTGTCTTCACTATTATTATTATTATTTATTGTAATAGCGCCATTTATTCCATGGCGCTTTACATGTGAGGAGGGGTATACATAATAAAAACAAGTACAATAATCTTAAACAATACAAGTCATAACTGGTACAGGAGGAGAGAGGACCCTGCCCGCGAAGGCTCACAATCTACAAGGGATGGGTGAGAATACAGTAGGTGAGGATAGAGCTGGTCATGCAGCGGTTTGGTTGATCGGTGGTTACTGCAGGTTGTAGGCTTGTCGGAAGAGGTGGGTCTTTAGGCTCTTTTTGAAGGTTTCGAAGGTAGGCGATAGTCTGATGTGTTGTGGTAGAGGGTTCCAGAGTAGGGGTGATACGCGAGAGAAATCTTGTATACGATTGTGGGAAGAGGAGATAAGAGGGGAGTAGAGAAGGAGATCTTGTGAGGATCGGAGGTTGCGTGTAGGTAAGTGTTATGATCCTAGTGGCTTAGGATCACAAATCTAACCAGCTAAGTAGAAGATAATAGGACGAGCTCTGGGGATGTGGTAACTGGACTGACCGCAAACCTGATCCTAACCGCAAACACTATAGGCAGCCGTGGAACGTTTCCTGAAATCCCAGACGTCTCTTCACGGCCTGAGAAACTGACTACCCCTAAAGAGAAAGTAAAGACCTCACTTGCCTCAGAGAAATAACCCCAGAGATATAGAAGCCCCCCACAAATAATAACGGTGAGTTAAGAGGAAAAGACAAACGCAGAGATGAAACAGGTTGAGCAAATGAGGCCCGCTAACGCTAGATAGCAGAAAATAGCAAGGGATCTGTGCGGTCAGTAAAAAACCCTATGCAAAAATATCCACGCAGAGAATGCGAGAACCCCCACACCAACTAACGATGTGGGGGGAGCAACTCAGCACCCCAGAGCACCAGCAAGCAAGGAAATCACATATTAGCAAGCTGGACAAAACTCATCATATACTAGGAGACATCTTGAACACAGATGAGC